>NC_042968.1:67806187-69031187 GCF_901001165.1 Salmo trutta
TGATTTAACATCCTCTGGCAGAGCACTGTGGGACAATTTAGGAGGATACTATGGGAGAGTCTGGGACAACAATGTAACATCTTTCCATGTGAAAGGTCCTCCCAAGAGGTTTCAGCAGGAAATGGAGAGGGAGCTGGGTTCTATGACAAGAACATCCTGGCTTCTTCTCCTCTCAGAAAATAAATAAACCTCTCCTTTGATATGAATCTCAGTCTGGGTCACCCAGCACTGTCAATTTAATTTGTCTGATACCAGCCCTTATAGAGATGGCCTTAAGTATGCCTGTAATGGAACAGGGTGAGGGAAGGGGATGACTAGCCTGACATTTCAGTAATTGGGTCGGGTAGTAATGTCTGACTGGAATCAGACCATTTTCACCACAGCAACAGGATAGAAAGTTGGAACAGATGACTTACCTAAAGGTGATAACGGTGTAATCAGATGTCTTATGAGAAGTCATCTCCCCAAAAAAGATAATAGCTCACTCTTTAGTGGATAATAGGCTGAATGAGTGCATTAACTTTTCTCTCACACCCACAGGCTTTTGAATTGAATACACTTAAATAGCATGATTAGTGTCTCCATGGGCGTTTCTATGATTTTTTTTTAAATGTGGGGGCAGAAAGAGGACCAAGCACCAGTCAGGGGTGGCCATGGGAAATCAGTAAATTGTATCACAGATAGCATTTAAAATTGCCTTAAAGTATGATGCATTGTATTGACAAACTGTTTCAACTGTTAATTTATATCTGTCCCTAATCTATAGACAAAAATCTATATTTTCAAGTTAGATACATGTTAACCATGCTGGTTAAGTGTGCCTTGAATTCTAAATAAATCACTGACAGTGTCACCAGCAAAGCACACCCACACCCTCCTCCTCCATGCTTCACGGTGGGAACCACACAAGTGGAGATCATCAGTTCACGTACTCTGCGTCTCACAAAGACACGGCGGTTGGAACCAAAAATCTACAATTTGGACTCATCAGACCAAAGGATAGATTTCCACCGGTCTAACGTCCATTGCTCATGTTTCTTGGCCCAAGCAAGTCTGTTCTTCTCATTGGTGTCCTTTAGTAGTGGTTTCTTTGCAGCAATTTGACCATGAAGGCCTGTTTCACACAGTCTCCTCTGAACAGTTGATGTCGAGATGTATCTGTTTCTTGAACTCTGAAACATTTATTTGGGCTGCAATTTTGGAGGCTGGTAACTCGAATGAACTTATCAGCAGAGGTAACTCAGGGTCTTCTTTTCCTGTGGCGGTCCTCATGAGAGAAACTTTCATCATAGTGTTTGATGGGTTTTGCTATTGCACTTGAAGAAACTTTCAAAGTTCTTGAAATTTTCCGGATTGACTGACCTTCATGTCTTAAAGTAATGATGGACTGTCGTTTCGCTTTGCTTATTTGAGCTGTTCTTGCCATAATATGGACTTATTTAACAAATAGGGCTATCTTCATATACCACCCCTACCTTGTCACAACACAACTGATTAGCTCAAACGCGTTAAGAAGGAAATAAATTCCACAAATTAACTTTTAACAAGGCACACCTGTTAATTTAAATGCATTCCAGGAGACTACCTCATGAAGCTGGTTGAGAGAATGCCAAGAGTGTGCAAAGCTGTCATCAAGGCAAAGGGTGGCTACTTTGAAGAATCTCAAATATAAAAAATATTTGTTTAACACTTTTTTGGTTACTACATGATTTAATATGTGTTATTTCATAGTTTTGATGTCTTCATTATTATTCTACCATGTAGAAAATAGTCAAAGTAGAGAAAAAACCTTGAATGAGTACAGTAGGTGTGTGCAATCTTTTGACTGGTACTATATATGGAGATGTTTAGTGCCTAAAATAAGGGGTTAAATACATGTAAAAAAAATCTAAAATAAATATACATATATAGGGCAGACATTTCAGAACAAACTTCCTTTACATTTTTTGGGGGGGACTATCTATTGTTCCTTATAGTGAATCTGTTATTCAATGCGTTTGTATGAATAACAGATTCACTCACACACACACACACACACACACACACACACACACACACACACACACACACACACACACACACACGCGCGCGCACACGCACACACACACACACACACACACACACACACACACACACACACACACACACACACACACACACACACACACACCTTTGAACTGTTATGGGTTAAGCCTCCTTTTGTTTTATTGAAATTAGAAGAGAAAAAATGCATCTTTTTCAATGTCTCATGTTATGTACTTACCACATCTGTGTGACTCTGAAGGAGACTCTGAGGAAGTCCCAGTCTGTCTTCCGGGTCCCCAAGTGGTCCTAAGTGTGCCAGAAAGTCTGACTCTATGGGCACCATGCAGTGATTCATGCTGGGAGCCTGAGGCATGGAGATATTGCTTAGATCATGGGAAACAATATTTTGCTTCAAACAACTTACTGAGACTGATTGAGTGGGTTGATTTCAACGTTTTCATTTTGATGATGATAAGGGAAGTTGACATCTTAGAAGACATTTGCATAATTTTGTAATTAAAGATGCTCCGGAACTTGGGTAACTAAGAAGTATTTTTAAACCTCCCGCTTTGGGCAGGATGTGTCAATGTGTAGTTCATACATACATCATCTATGAGCATAATTACAGTCTTACCTCAATTAGCCACGAAATCCCAGGCTAAAAAATATACAAAAGTGCCAGAGAATCTCTTTAAGATTTAAGATTTGTATTTGCCTAATGAAGCAAGAAGCTCTGAATTGGAAGTTGATACATAGTCCTTGAGAAAACAAACTGCCTTATTTGCAGAGCACGGAAAAGGCACGCATGTGCTCCAGAGATTGTTCTGAAATTATTTTGCTAAATAATCAAACTGAAGCCCCACAATAAAGTCCTCTCAGCATTTTGTGTCACAGCACATTTCTCCCATTGTCACTAATTTCTCATCAATTTATGGAAATGCGAAGCAAATCAGCACGGAAGAATGACTCAGAGTTAGGCTATTTATGGAAATGCTTTTCAGAGAAACCATTTGTATTTTATATGGATGGCCATTTATTAGAGGGCTTTTGTTTGCAGTGCATTCTCCACGACACTGAATATTTTCTGAATGATTCACTGCCAAGGCTGTACCATAAAATGCCTACTAAGTATAAAGGATGTTACGCTGCTTGCTTAGCGAGTATCGCTTCCTCCTGATTCGGCTCACACCGAGGCTTAAACCCAGGACCTCTGCCTTGCTAGCACACGTGACCCCTCTCCCGAAGTGTCTTACCAGTAGGCTCCACTGAAAAGTTAACAAGTGGCGCAAGTGGCAACCCTTCAGGCTAGAGAGTAAGTTTCACACATCCCCATGTGCTTTATAAGCACATTATTTCTTGAAGACTGGAGTGTTCATATATTATTTGTGAACTCCAATTGCAAGCACAAGGCTTTCTCAGAAAACAAAGCTTCATTGTGCTCTGAAGAGTTGAGGCACCATCATTCTCTTGAACCTTTTACTGGCATAGGCCTATTCATTTAGAAATGATTCATGCTTTAGTTCATATAATCCATGGATTTTAGCAAAAATGTATCTAATCTGAGTCATTCCTCTACTTCACACCTCGTTGTTAGTGTTTTGTTCCTGCCTGCTCCTTTTGAGCCTGTGGAACCAATGATTCAAGCACCAGACCTCTGCTCTATGACACACTAATAAACGGGCAGGCTGAATAGAGAGTGGCTTTGGATTACAGTATAACCCTGCCTTATAAACTGTCCGGATGAACAGTCAAAGTGATATGCTGCCTCCACTGCTGACTAATTGCCAAATTCATGGATCTTTAGATTGAAGGGTTCAGCCACATCCTGTCAATAATGCAGTCAGTAACGCAGGCTTCCGTTCTGCAGCAGAGCACTTCAGCAGGTTCAGTGTGTCTAAATGGCAAGGCAGAATGAACGTTTAGCACAATGGGATTCTTAAAGCCTCAGTTCCCCAGGTGGGTTACTTTGTGGTGATTAAGATGCTGATAGCTGGAGTTTAGACAGCGACACAGTGCTCAGTAGGCTCAGTGATACGTCTACATTTCTATAAACAATGTTGACACCTGCAGTCAGCGGCTGGCTATTTAGAAAGGTGATTTACCATCCCTCTAAAAACTCAAAGGGCTGTGGAAGCAGGGAGAGAATGGAGCCGGTGCATTTCTGTGCCGAGGTGAGAGCAGTTCTCATGAGATGGCATAATGAGCTGCGGCTGCCTTGCGACCGTAGCGGCGATATCCGCCCATTAAACAGAAACCCCAGGTTTGTGTCGTTAAAAAGCAGCTGTTTTTGCGTGGGTCAGGACTGACAGAGCGCTGGCTGGCTTCTGATAGTGGCTATAAGCTAATTGTGAAAAGGCTCATTATATCTGATAAAGAAGCACATAAATCACATAGCGGGGCTGACCTGAGGCCGGCCTCAGAGGCTTGGCAGGGGGAATAGGGGGAACAGGGGGGAACTCTCACCGGGGCTGACTCGGAATGCCTCACATCTCATTACGTCGTCTGCTTCACAGAGTTCTAACCGCATCTTTGATTCTGTTAGGGATTCCATCTTTACATACCAGCTCTGTTTTGTCTGGATAAAAGGAAGCTGAGAATGTGATGATGGCAAATCTTTAGAATCTCTTGATAGTGGTGGGTGGATATGTTCCTCATTGACATGTAAGCCTACAATATAGGCCTGTGTAGGAGTCGGAAAACCATCAGTGCAAACATACCGGCCAAATGTTCCTGTCAGATAAATGGAAGTTATAGACAGTAAACTAGGTCTAGGCTTTCCTTGATCATAAAAACTAAGGATGGTGGTTTGTGTTCCCTCCCAGTTTAACCTCTGTTTGTAACTTTCCACTGACATGATCCCGCTCAATGGCACAGAGCATGTACTGTAGACCATTGAGTACTCTCATATATGAAAAAACAGTGGTTTGAGAATAGAGAACACAATGATGAATGGAGTATTTTACTAAATATGAAACATTGGCTTTATTTGCTTTCTCCTGAGTTTTGCACATGAGCCGTTGCCCATCCGAAGGCTGCATTTATTTGGCAGTAGCAGAACTGGTATAAACCCAGGAAAGATATTTAAAAGTTCAGTTAGAACACATATTGGGAGAGGAAGCCGAACTTGCTTAAAATACAACATCAGACTTGGCTCATTGAGTTATATATTTGATTATTTCCTAAACAGATACAAATAGATCCGGTTGACTTCTGTTATTGGTTTTTATTTACGATTGAAATGTATTTTATTACAGTGCTGTGAAATCTGAATGGGCATCAAAAATAGACTGTTTCCCCACTTGAACTGTAAGACAGCAGGAAAAAATATAACAGAAAACGAGATGTTAACAAGCCTCTGTCTTAGTCATCCTTCCTGTGGAAAACCTAAGGGATTGATTGAAATTTACAAAATGGATACCTGGAGGAAAATGGGGGAGGGTCATGTTTTTTCAAGAGGGAAGGTTTAGTGTTTTTTTAATCTAGACCAGGGGAGGATCATGTAATTGATGACATTTCTATATTTCTCAGTGTTTTAGAATGAGTTACTTATTAGGCTATATATCATGTGTGCCCAATGCCGCCCCTCATCTCTGATTCTCTGCTGGGGCTTACAATATAATGTGTGCCAATAGGCTATTTAGTGTGGTCTCAATCAAATTATCCATAGCCTTTAGGTTACAAAGTGCATGCTTGGAGAAGCACAGAGCAAAGTTATATTTCTAAGATAGCTGCTGGGATGGTGTAAATAAAACTAGGCTGCATTACACACTGCTGTGTTTATTCCAACCCTGATCCCTGACCTGCTCTGCTCCTGTTGATCAAAACTGTTGTGTGCTGCTTAACCAATGGCTGTGCTGTGTAGGCCTGCAGTGGCAGTTCAGGAGGAGAGTCAAAGGATTCTTCCGAAAATCTTTTTTGATTAGGCCTAGTCCAAAAATTGCAATATCTTGCGTGCGGACTAGCCTATAGCCTATCTTCTGTTCAGTTTGAGAAGGAGAGTGTGAAGATGAGGAGGACCGGAGGTCAACTTTGATATCTTGCTACTACTATAATTGATTTCATTTAAAACAAAATGTTTCTTACCCATGATGTATGCCTATTTATCAGAGTTATTGACCTCACAATAAGCCAGATTTGAGTAATTTACATTGTGCTGATGATACTTGAAGCAGCAGCTGTGGCACAATCAATCAGAAATGGACAGCTCATTGTGCTGAAAGTCTAGGCAAATTCCAGTAGGTATAATTCATTTCAACCGTCTTCATTTTAATTAGGCTTTACTAACAACAAGAGGGCTTTGTGTTGGAGCCTATTTTCTCCTATTTAAGAAATAAGAGGTAGACCTACCTGTTTAACAGACAAAATTAGGCTATAAGCTGTTATATCCAAAGATTTGTTGGTCAATTCCTCCACCCACCATGCACTCAATAGCCAACCTGAGTGAACGTGAAGGGTTAATAAATTACAACCAAGATTCGAATTGAGGGGGTATGAGAGAGAATGCCATAGGCCTAGGTTTGATTAAAGAAAATGGCAAAAAGCACAGGCCTACCCCTTGTTAGCTTAAGATTTTGAAGAAAATAAAAACAGAGCCGATTATATAAAGTGATTTATAACAGTGTTTTGGTCTGTGATGCATTATGCTAGAAACAAGCTAAAAAAAATACCCGGGAAAGACGTGACTCCGATACAATTGGGGATAATTTTTGTTTTTTGACATTCAGAACCTGAGCTACAACCTTCTATAGGAGACAAACAATTGACTTTACTTAGAAAGTAATCTAATTCTGTCACTATCCATTGATTAAGCTATTCACTTTCTGTACAATAGATGTTTAAACCCAGACAGCTTTCAGGGAAAGAGGGGAGCTTTTATCTAGCCTACTATCTATCAAAAATATTTATTTTAGTTTATTAGGTACACCACCCCGTTCACGAAAATGGTTCGTTCCCACAGACAGGGAGTCACTTGGCTTGCATTATAAAGCAGGCATTGTGTAACGTAGACGCAGAGTCAGGAGGAGTTTAATGATGAAGAACATGACATTTTACAAAACAAGGGAAGCGTCTAACATGGAAACAAACAATATTGCCTGGTGGGTGATAACAAAGGAGTGCTAGACAAAGGGGAAGTAGTCAGGGTAGTGATGGAGTCCAGGTGTGCCTCATGATGGGGCGCATGTGTGCGTAATGAGGGTTGCCAGGTGTGTATAATGATGGGTTGCCAGGACCGGTGGTTAGTAGACTGGCGACATTGGGTGCCGGAGAGGGAGTAGATGTGACAGTACCCCCCCCTCCCCCGACGCCAGCCAGTAGGACAGTCCTGAGCGTGAGGAGCGGGCCGCTCCGGTTGGCGAAGGTGGAAATCTCGGATGATGTTGGGATCTAGAATGTCATCCACCAGAACCCAGCACAGCTCGTCTGGACCGTACCCCTCACATTCCACCAGGTACTGGAACCGACTCTCACGACGTTGGGAGTCCAGGAGGGATCTGACGACATAGGGAGGCGGAGGGGTGTCATGGGGGACGACATCAGCCAGGGGACCAGGCACTACCGGCCTGAGGAGGGAAACATGAAAAGATGGTGAGATCCGGTAGTTAGTGGAGAGTTGTAATCTGTAAATTACCTCGTTGACCCTCCTGAGGACATTGAACCGGGGACTTAGCTTCTTACAGGGCAGGCGGAATGGGAGGTTTCTGGTGGAGAGCCAGACGCAATCACCAGGATGGAATACGGGAGCTTCACTGCAGTGGTGATCCACCTGCTCTTTCTGGCGGTGGACGTGGGCATCGTTCCATTCCTCTTCTGCACTCCTAAACCACTCGCCCACATCAGGAGCTTTGGTCTGGCTTAGATCCACTGTGCCAGGCCCAGCTGATAACCCAGAACACACTGGAAGGGAGTCAGGCCGGTGGAGGAGTGTTGCAATGAATTCTGGATGTGTTCAGCCCATGGAAGGAACCGAGCCCACTCCCCCTGCCGGTCCTGGCAGTAACTCATCAGGAACCTCCCCAGTTCATCCACTCCACCTTCCCGTTAGATTGAGGACCGTACCCGGAAGTGAGGCTGACCGTGACCCCCAGCTTCTCCACGAAAGCCCTCCATACACGTGATGTGAATTGGGGGTCACAATCAGAGATGATATCCTCCGGAAGGCCATAGTGCTGGAAGACCTGCTGGAACAGTGCCTCAGTGACCTGGAGAGTGGTAGGGACACAGAATCTATCGACAGATGGGTCCAAGGCCACTGAGGCATGGAGAGGGGAAGGAGTTTCCCTGCTGGAGCGTTCCGGGGAGACTTGGCTTGGGAACAAACGGAGCAGGAGTTGATGTAGTGGGCGACGTCCAGCACCAAGGTGAGCCACCAGTATTTAACGGAGATGGATTGAGTGTTGCGGGTGATACCTGGGTATCCAGCAGCAAGGGATGTGTGCGCCCAGGTCAAAAGCCAATCCCTTACCTCCGTGGGAACTTAGATGTGCTCCGGAAGACAGGTAGCCGGTGCCTGGCGTATGTCCACATCTATGTCCCAGAGTACGTGGGCAACAATTTGGGAGGGTCATTTGTGAACACTCAGGATAGGGAACTCTCCTGAATCATGGAGATGGGACAGGGCGTCAACTTTGACGTTCTTTGAACCTAGGTGGTATGACAAGGTGACGTTGAATCTAGTAAAGAAAAGGGCCCACCTTGCTTGCTGAGGATGCAGACACCTCGCTGTCCGTATGTACTCCAAGTTCCGATGGTCGGTAAGGATGAGAAATGGGTCCGTGGCGCCCTCCATCCAGTGTCTCCACTCCTCTAATGCCAACTTCACTGCCAGGAGCTCCCGATCACCAACGTCATAGTTCCTCTCTGCAGGGGACAGTTTTTTTTAGTAGTGTGCACATGGATACAGTTTTTGTGGATTACCTTGATGTTGTGACAGGAAGGCCCCCACACCCACTTCTGAGGCGTCCACCTCCACCACAAAGAGCAGAGTAGGCTCTGGGTATTTCAGCAACGTTGTGGAGGTCAAACACCCCTTCAGCAGGCGGAAGGCCTCATCAGCTGCAGGATTCCACGGCAATTTGAAGAGAGAGGTGAGAGGAGAGGCTATGGATCTGAAGTTCCTGATGAAGCAGCGGTAAAAGTTGGCAAACCCCAAAAACCATTGTAGTTCATTTATGGTGGCTGGGACTGGCCATGACCTGACTGCATCTACCATCCTTTCCTCCATAACCCCTCCCTGCGGGATGATCTGATATCCCAAGAAGGAGACGGCGACATGATGGAACTGGCACTTCTCTGCTTTGACGTACAGATGGTTATCCAGGAGGTGTCCCAGGACTACCCGGACGTGGGTGATGTGATCCTACAAGGTGGCCCAGTAGATCAGGATGTCGTCAATAAACACAACCACCTGGTGCCCAAGCATGTCCCGAAACACCTCGTTCACGAATGCCTGGAACACCGACGAGCATTGGCTAAACAATAAGGCATCACCAAGTACTCCTAGTGCCCAGACACTGTGCTGAAGGCCGTCTTCCATTCATCCCCCTCCCGAATGCAGATCAAATTGTAGGCACTCCACAGATCCAGCTTAGTAAAAAAAACTGGTCCCCAAGGAGCTGTTCAATGGCGGCCGGCACAAACGGGAGGGGGTAGAGGTATTTGGTAGTGATGGCATTGAGACCTCTGTAGTCAATACACGGATGAAGACCCCCCCTCCTTCTTGGCCACAAAAAAGAAACCAGCCGACGCAGGGGAGGTGGATGGGCAGATGAAACCCTGTTGGAGAGCCTCCTGGATGTACTCCTCCATAGCCTTGGTTTCAGCCCCCGATAGGAGGTAGATGCGGAGGCGCAGAGTCTGTTCGCAGGTCGATGGCACAGTCCCAGGGGCAATGAGGAGGAAGACAGATGGCGTGAGTTTTGGAGAAAACCTCCCAGAGATCCTGGTAAACCTCCATAATCTCCATCCTCGGCCAGGAGATGGTGGGGTCGTGGCGTTGGAGCCACGGGAGGCAGAGGACGACCTTGTGTACGGATGCCTGGATGATGAGGAAAGGGAGGCTTTCTTGGTGCAGGGGTCCCACAGTGATGGTGAGTGGTGCTGTGATGTGTGTGACTGTGCCAGACCCCAGTGGTTGTTTATCCAGCGCTTGAACCAGAAAGGAGAGCGGGTATGATGTTATGTTCAGGGAGGAGGTAAGGGCCTGGTCAATAAAATTCCCTGTGGCTCCGGAGTCCACTAGAGCTGTGGAAACAACACATGAGGGACAGCCAACTAGTGAAATTGGTACTAAAAAGGGTTTGATGGAGAGTGATGATGATGGAATAGTGATGATGAAACTCACACCTACCCCAGGAGACAGATGATCACTGGACCACCTAATGCTCGAGTGGTTCTCGGGTTAGAACGTAGTGGACACCGTTGACACTGGTGTCCCTCCTGGCCACAATAGGGACAGAGCCCCAGCTGTCTCTATGGCGTCGCTCAGCCGCAGGGAGAGGTGTGGCCCCTACCTCCATGGATTCAGGCTCTGACTCTGATCGGTCAACGAAGGAGGGAGAGAGGCGATGGTAGTGCTGACGCTCCCGAAGGAGGTTATCCAGGCGGATGACCATCGTGATGAGTGCGTCCAATGAGAGGGTGTCGTCTTGGCATGCCAGCTCTGCCGGGACCTCTTTACGCAATCCTCTTCTGAATAAGGTGCAGAGCACCAGCTCATTCCATCCGCTGGATACTGCCACTGCACAAAAGGTGAGGGCGTACTCCGCAGCGGTCTGGTCCTCCTGCCATAGTTGGAGTAGGCGGTCACCCCCCTCTCTGCCCTCCGGTGGATGATCAAAGACTCTTCTGAACAGAGCCATGAACCTCCCCTAGGAATTCAGGTCCTCCTCTCCTCTCTCCCAGACGGTCGTAGCCCATTCCAACGCCCGCCCGGTCAACAGGGAAATAACCATGACAAACTTGGACCTCTCGGTGGTGGGGGCTCCCGTTTTGATAAGCAAAATAGAGCGAGCACTGGAGGAGGAAGCCACGCATTTGGATGGAGTCCCGTCATGTTTGTCTGGAAGGGACAAACGGGCCTCACTGACTTGGGCAGACTGCTGAATGGGCTGGGGTGCTGGCTCGCTGAGTCGACTCATGGTAGAGGATCCTCCGCTCGTTGGGGGTGATGCCCCTTGTGGAAGATCCAGACGTTGAAGAACACGGAGGACCTCATCCATCGTCTTCCCCAGTTGCGCCAGCTTATTGTGCTGTTGGCAAAGTAGGTCTCCCTGTTCGTCAACCATCTGGGAGATGTCTCAGTTGGCTGCTTCCATTTTGAGAGTCAATATTCTGTAATGTAAACGCAAGGAGTCAGGAAGCAAGTGCAGTTAGCGAGTTTAATGACGAAGTTGATGGAACGATACAAAACAAGGAAACACGTCTAACATGGAAACTTAAACAATATTGCCTGGTGGGTGATAACAAAGGAGTGTTAGATAAAGGGGGAAGTAGTCAGGGCAGTGATGGAATCCAGGTGTGCCTCATGATGGGGCGCATGTGTGCATAATGAGGGTTGCCATGTGTACGTAATGATGGGTTGCTAGGACCGGTGGTTAGTAGACCGGCGACATCGAGCACCGGAGAGGGGGAGAGGGAGTAGACGTGACACATTGAGGCATTCAGTTACTGTTTGATTGAATGTTAGAATGGGCAAAATAAGTGACCTTAACGACTTTGAGCGTAATATGATCGTCGGTTCCAGTATCTCAGAAACGGCCAGCCTCCTGGGCTTTTCACGCATGACAGTGTCTAGGGCAGGGGTCTCTAACAGGTCGATAGCTACCAGTAGCTCGCAGCCCACCTATGAGTAGCTCGCCAAAAAATTCTGAAAGTGTTTATCCACTATTGGTTTACAAACCCATACCTAACACAATATCTGTCAATTAATTTTCAGCTACATTGCCCGTCTGTCTGTGTGGTGCACGTTTGTCTATCACACATGTTTAACCAGTTGATGTGATAACAATCTTGTGGGTTGACAGAAATAATTTCCCCAAACCCTTCTCAATTAAATGTTAACTGCAAAGCAGGCTTACCTGGCAAAAGTACATGAGTAAGTATATTGTTTGTATCTATTATTTGTTATTTGCAAACTGTGCCATGAAATGAACAGCAGCAGTACAGAACCATCCTAGACCGGCACATCAGAAGGCACATTCCTCACTGGCTAGATGCGTGTCACGCCCTGACCTGAGAGAGCCTTTTATTGGTTAGGGTATGATTTGGGTGGGCATTCTATGTCCTTTTGTCTATGCTTTGTATTTCTTTGTTTTGGCCTGGTATGGCTCTCAATCAGGGACAGCTGTACTTCGTTGTCGCTGATTGGGAGCCATACTTAGGCAGCTGGTTTTCCTTTGGGGTTTTGTGGGTAGTTGTTTTCTGTCTTGTGTGTTCACCTGGCAGAACTGTTGACTTTCGTTTTCTTGTGTTATTTAAAGTGATTAATTAAAGGTAATATGAGCACTTACCACGCTGTATCTTGGTTCCCTCTGTCAGACGATTGTTACAGAACTACCCACCACAACTGGATCAAGCAGCGTGCTCGGGAGGAGATGGACACCTGGTCTCATCAGGAGTGGATTGAGAGGAGAGACTGGACTTGGGGCCAGGTGATCAAGAGATATCAGAGCCTACCCGGGAAGAACGAGAGGCAGCCCCCAAAAAATGTTTTGGGGGGGCACACGGGTAGTTTGGCTGGACCAGTGGTGAGGCCTGAGTCAACTACCCGTGCTTTTGTGGTACGCATGTGCCTGCCTCTCGCACTCTCTCTCCAGTGCGCCTGCCCAGCCCAGTACGTCCTGTTCCTGCTCCTCGCAGTAGCCTTGTAGTGCGCATTCCCAGTCCAGAGCCTCCGGCGACAGTTCCCCGTCCTGAGCCTCCGGCGACAGTTCCCCGTCCAGAGCTTCCGGTGACAGTTCCCCGTCCAGAGCTTCCAGTGACAGTTCCTCGTCCAGAGCTTCTGGCGACAGTTCCTCGTCCAGAGCTTCCGGCGACAGTTCCCCGTCCGGAGCTTCCGGCGACGTTTTACAGTCCGGAGCCTGCAGAGACGGCCTACAGTCCGGAGCCTGCAGAGACGGTCTACGGTCCGGAGCCTACAGAGACGGCCTACAGTCCGGAGCCTACAGAGACGGCCTACAGTCTGGAGCCTACAAAGATGGCCTACAGCCCTGAGCCTCCAGCGACGCTCCTCAGCCCGGAGCCTCCAGTGCTCCCCACAGCCCGGTCTATCCTGTGCCTCCTCCACGGACCAGACCTCCAGTAGGTCTCCCCAGCCTGTTGAGTCCTGTGCCTGCTCCCAGAGCCAGGCCTCCTGCATGTCTCCCCAGTCTGGTGGGTCCTGTGCCTGCTCCCAGAGCCAGGCCTCCTGCATGTCTCCCCAGCCTGGTGAGTCCTGTGCCTGCTCCCAGAGCCAGGCCTCCTGCATGTCTCCCCAGCCTGGTGAATCCTGTGCCTGCGCCCACAGCCAGGCCTACTGCAAGTCCCGCCAGTCTGGCGCTGCCAGAGTCGCCCGCCAATCCGGCGCTGTCAGAGTCGCCCGCCAGTCCGACGCTGCCAGAGTCGCCCGCCAGTCCGGCGCTGCCAGAGTCTCCCGCCAGTCCGGCGCTGCCAGAGTCGCCCGCCAGTCCGGCGCTGCCAGAGTCTCCCGCCAGTCCGGCGCTGCCAGAGTCGCCCACCAGTCCGGCGCTGCCAGAGCCGCCCGCCTGTCCGGCGCTGCCAGAGCCGCCCGCCTGTCCGGCGTAGCCAGAGTCGGCCTCCAGTCGAGGGACCCCGCTCTAGAGGCGCCACCAAAGTGGGGTGAGCCAGTGGTGGAGCGGGGTCTGCGTCTCGCTCCAGATCCGCCACCGTGGAGAAATGCCCACCCAGACCCTCCCCTATAGGTTCAGGTTTTGCGGCCGGAGTCCGCACCTTTGGGGGGGTACTGTCACACCCTGACCTGAGAGAGCCTTTTTATGTCTCTATTTAGGTTTGGTCAGGGTGTGATTTGGGTGGGCATTCTATGTCCTTTTGTCTATGCTTTGTATTTCTTTGTTTTGGCCTGGTATGGCTCTCAATCAGGGACAGCTGTACTTCGTTGTCGCTGATTGGGAGCCATACTTAGGCAGCCGGTTTTCCTTTGGGGTTTTGTGGGTAGTTGTTTTCTGTCTTGTGTGTTCACCTGGCAGAACTGTTGACTTTCGTTTTCTTGTGTTATTTAAAGTGATTCATTAAAGTTAATATGAGCACTTACCACGTTGCATCTTGGTCCCCTTTGTCAGACGATCGTTACAATGCGCAATTAAAGGGGAATTACACTCAAATCAAAATGTGTTTGTTTTCTTCCTGACCTAAACAGTTGTCTTCTGATGTGGTTTAAGTATTGACATTGGCTCAGAACATCCAATTTTGTTGTTTCACTATGAAAATCTTTTGGGAAAATATAAAACATAATTTTGGGGAACAAATCACAGATTTTTTATGGCCCCCCTTAGTTGTTTTTTAACCATTAGTTTACCAGGTATATTGACAGAAAGAATAGTGCACTGCTTTCTCTTGTACGCTAAGGACCCGGGGAAGAGTTGCAGAGGAGAAGAGAAGAATGTGCGTATTTGAAAGCTAGAAAATAATGTGTAGCTAGCGAAATGTTTCATTTTTTAAAGTAAATGTCATGCTAGAAAAGGTTGGAGACCCCTGGTCTAGTGTTTACTTGTTGATGAGAGGTCAAATGAGAATGGCAAGAACCATGCATGCTAACAGGCGGGCCACAAACAGACAAATAACGACGCAGTACAACAGTGGTGTGCTGAACGACATCTCGGAATGCACAACTCGTCGGTCCTTGTCACAGATGGGCTACTGCAGCAGACGACCACTCCTGTCAGCTAAAAACAAGAAGAAACAATTGACGAGTCGAAAAACATTGCCTTGTCCGACAAATCCCGGTTCCTGCAGCATCCTGCTGATGGCAGAGTCAGGATAAGCAACATGAGTCCATTGCCCCATCCTGCCTGGTTAAACGGTACAGGCTGGTGGTGGTGTAGTAACAATGTGAGGAATGTTTTCACCGACAGCGTACATTATGCCTCCAATTGGTCCTCACACACCTCCTCTATACAGTCCTTTCACAAATAATAAGAATAATACATTGAATTTATAACATGCTTTTCATTGAAAAACAATCTCAATGGGCTACAGCAAGTGCATTCAAATAAATAAAAACGAGAGGTAGACAAAAAAAGGAAGTAACTAGACAGGGCAACTGACACAAAGGACACAGTTGATGGTACAAAAGAGGCAAGGACAGCAAAAAGCACAGCTATATCTAACGGAAGGCCTTCCTTAACAGGAGGGTTGTTAGGCCATTTTTAAAGGAGCCTAGAGTCTGTCGTGCCTTCAGGTTGTCCGGTTGCTTTCAGGTTGTCCAGGACTACATTCCAGAGGCGGGGGGCGGTCGAGCAGAAAGCCTGATCACCCATGGAGCAAAGCTTGGTCCTGGGGATGTGGAGGAACAGGCTATCGCTTGATAAGAGGTTGCAGGTTGGGATATGAGATATGAGCTGGTCTTTGAGGTATGGAGGGGCATTGCCATGGATGCACTGATATGTCAGCAGGAGGGTTTTGAATTCGATTCGGGAAGCCAGTGGGGAGATGATGAAAGTGTTTACTCACTTTCATCAGGATCCTGGCAGCGCTGATCTGAATGTACTGGAGCTTCTGGAAACTCCACAAAATAAATGGACGAGTTTCTCTGCATCAGACTGGGACAATGGGACATTTCCAACATTACCGCAGAACTTTGATATGCCTTGTTATTCTTATACATGCCTAATTTCTCTCTGACACATTTAAAGCAAAGACATATTCACTTTACTCGCCTCTGTGAGCTTAGATTATTGATGAGGTTTTGACAGCGTATAAAAAAAGGGATGGCAGACAGAAAGCGTATGCTGTGTGTACATTGCTTAAACCCAGCTGAGGGATCTTGTAGAACTAGACTTGGCCTATATTCCAGGCAAAAACTATCATTGTGTGTCTACTCAGTGGTATTGAACACCTTGGTTTCTTCATTTTCTCCTTTCTCCTCTCCTTCTTTTTAGAAACTGTTTTTATAAACGGTAACGTTAGTGGTCTGTGTGAAGAACCGTTACTATCTCTTGTTGGACCCCAGGAAGACTAGCTGTCATCATGGCTTCAGCTAATGGGGATCCAAATTAAATTAAATAATCCCACTTTGGCACAGTACTTCCCACAGTGGCAACCCTCCCTTATTCTCACATCTCGTTGGCTGTGTCCATCACTCCCTACCTGCTCCCGGCAAGCACTGGGAGTTGTGCCAGTGAGTGGCAGTGTGTGAGTAATGGTAAGTCATCCATCAAACCCTATAGCATCTGTCTGCTAGCCACGAAACCCTACTGATCCCCAGTCTGAACCCCAGCTCATATAGAAACTCCTCTGCCACTTCTAGGCAAGTGTCACCAAACTGTAAAGCCAAGCTAATTAACCGAGGAATAAAATAATTTACCCTAATTAACAAAGAACAGGCCTATAAAAGGAAGGAATGTCAAACACTGGGAGGTCACATGAATTCTTGCACATAAAGGAAGGAACGCAAAGTGTCTGTGTGTGTATCTGTGCGTGCGTGCGACCCCTGCCTATTATCATTGCGAGGGATATAGACATAATATTTACCCCGTAACAAGACATTATAATCTGTGCTCTAATTGCACTTATGGTCTAGTCCTCCTGTGTGGCTCACTTGGTTAGAGCATGGTGCTTGCAACATCAGAGTTGTGAGTTTGATTCCCACAGGGGAGCAATATGAAAAAGTGCTGAAATATAGAGCTGTAAGCTGCTCTAGATAAGAGCCTTTGTTGATGTGCCTTCTATTTGTCTCTTTTCTCACACAGACACAAACACTGCAGACAGGCTCCCGTACTCACACTCTGTCTGACGCATGCCACTGACTGTCCCATTTACCTTTGTACTAATTCTGTACAATTCTTACCTTGTACTAAGAGCAGAGACTGTGGCTGTTACTTCAGTGAACGAGTGTGTTGTTGAGCTGTCCTGTCCTCTCTGAGAGCTGGCTCCTGGGACGTGTGTGTGTTACCGTGTAGTGGGTCAGGTGGCTCCTCGGAGCCCGAGGCTGCTGGGAACACCTGCTGCTGTAGCCTGGAGGACTCTACTATCCCACATGCCCCGGCTTGTGTTAAGCATATTGTTTGTTGTTCTTGTTATGTTATTATCTCACAATTCAATGCAAAAGTAGAATCAGTCCGGAAGAGCAACTACTCATGACCTATCGCATTGTAGGATGACTTTGACAATGTAATACCTGTGATGTTATTACAGATATCTCTCCTGTTCAAGTGAGAACTTCCTGGAATAAAAACTTTTGCACACCTGAAGTAATGCCTTGTCACAGGTATGCACCATATTAGTATCCATTTTGCACACAGACCGAAATTCCACTAATTTACCATGGCTGCATTTTGCCTGCTCTGTTGTGTATCTGAAAGGTGTAAGTGGTAAAAAAAACATGGGAATCCCCACCTAAAGTCCTAGTCATGATTCCTGCATTTGCACAGACCCTGTAACCAAAATACAGGTATCAGGTCTGTGTGAATGGTTCTCTGCTTGTTTGCAGGTAAATTCATTAACACTATCATTGTTCAACACCTCCCTAATTTGAAATGCAAACAGCCCCCGTGGTTTATCAACACTCCCCTGCCAACACCCCTCCCAATTTGCCAGTTACCTACTGATATGTATAAAAGGGGTATACCTGCAAGAAAGTGGTCAATAAGGGGCTGTTTGAAAGGGGCTCATAAACATTGCCTTGTATTTTTTACAGGTAATATACCACATATTCTGTCTGAAATGGGTATAGGAGAATCAACCATTATTCTTCGAAGTGAGAAACTGACAGCAACGCTCATTGATCAGACACAGAGGCCAGTCTTCGCTTGGTCAATCATTTTTCTTGTCCAGACCTACATGTGTCTGTCTGGATTATAGATTTAGAACTCGTCCATCTGAGAGCCATATTCTCCGTTTTCTCTGGCTCCATCTCTCTCCTCAGAAACCCCTTTCAGCTCGAGGCCATCTCTGCCATAGAGAGACGAGAGAGGGATGAATACTCTCAACTCCACTCCATCTTATTTATAGAGTTTTGAGTAGAGTTACAGATGGCCTATATAAAACTGAATAGGGCTTCATTTCAGTAATAGGGCCTAAAATTGGCCACTGAGCCATTGTGAGGTCTATTATCTGATGTCCAGTAAGTTGTCCCTAGCCAAGTTCAGTACAGTACGGCAGTAGGATTTCTCATGATGATTTTAAAAGAGGCTTTCTCATCATGAGAATTTCCTATCACTCGGCGAAGGCCGCGTCTTCAAACGAGATGATGCTGTCTTTTGGGTGCTAATATCCCATCTCATTCCTGGACCATTCTTTTTCCTGTGTCAGTCAGTGAGAAACCCATCTGCTCAAACCATCAGCCAAATGAAGAGGACAGAAAGTTTGAATTAAAACAGATATTAAAAGCTTCCCCGGTGAGATCAAATGAAGTCGCTGCGTGAGGTGTGACAGTGATACGAAGGAGAAAAACAGGATCAGGAATTAGAACACGTCAAATGTAAATCATACCACTCCGCTAATTATGTTTCACAAACAAAGTTTGAATTTGATCATCAAATCCCATTTTGCCCTCAGGATACAGTGTGTGTGGATCCCTCAGGCGACATACTTCAGTCAGAACATCCAGCTCCTACCCATTGAGAACATGCTCCTATGTGCATGCTTGTTGACTACTTTCCATAATTCTCTCCTTCATCTATGCAGGATGCAGATCTCTAGTCTTAAGCAGCTGACCTTCCGTTGCTGGGTGTGTAGACCCAACAAGGCTATAATATCATGGTGTCCCACTGTTATCTGCCAGACTAAACACACAGTACGCTTCCTGTTGTTGACATTTCTCAAGGTGGCAGGTTTTCCTTGCAACTGAGTTCATGAACGCGATGCGCTCATACCTCCCGCTAATGCATCTGCTGGGTGAGACTCGCCACAGATGGAGAAACAGACAGAAAACAGCTTCTAGGCTTACATTTCAAAGGAAGATGATCCAGCTAGCCCTCCTCTCGTCTATTTAACCCCCCGCCTATATTTCTCTCTCCCTGTCTGTCTGTGAGGTGGTTCATATTTAATGACACATTCATAGTAATCCAATCTAACACAGATCATGTAAAATGAGGCATGTACCACACACTCCCAGGGGTGGAAACATATCCTCCATATTAATCACTGGTGCTTCATTGTCAGAAGTTGATCCACAGAACAGCCAGACATAAATCTCTCTACCTAATCCCATTAAAGAGAACAAGGCTGTGGATTTAACCATCTTAATCATCTCAACATGAGAGTGTATGGAAATGGAAGGTGATTATACTTCACCTGATTCTCTTTCAAGGTAAACCCCCCTGCTACGCAATACTGGGCTATTCCGAGGTTCCTGTACGCCCTGTACAGACATTCCTGAGAGAGGGTAACCCTCATTCGTGGTTTACTAAAAGTAAATTATATTCTGTCTGTCTTTCAGTTAGCATACCACACCACAGTGCTGGTTGAGAATAGCAGTGTGTGTGGTCCCCTCAGGACTATGACGTGGAGTGGTTTAGGTGTCACTGAACAAGGAGAGGAAGGAAGGTCAAAGAATGCAAGCAGATTCACAGGTCGTCTGCCTTGAATGAGACCCAGCTCTTTTTCTCCACCAATCCTGTGTAGCGTGGCTCAACTGTGTCTTGTTGTTGAAGATAAAACACATGATTGTTATAATGATTCTCTCTTGGTTGAGAACTGTTCTTAACCTTTAGTTGTTGTTTGGTTCCCAGGGTCTCTGTGAGGTTGTAACCTAAATAACTGATAAGGCCTCTATAGCTCTCCCTTACATTGTAATTACACTGCTGTTTGGCAAAGGGCTTCAGTGTCAAAATCACTGTCTGCTCCCATTAGAGAGCGAGAGAGAGAGAGAGAGAGAGAGAGAGAGAGAGAGAGACAGACAGACAGACAGACAGACAGACAGACAGACAGACAGACAGACAGACAGACAGACAGACAGACAGACAGACAGACAGACAGACAGACAGACAGACAGACAGACAGACAGACAGACAGACAGACAATGAGGACAGAGAGAGAGAAAGAGAGGACAGAGAGAGAGAAAGAGAGGACAGAGAATGAGGACAGAGAGGACAGAGAATGAGGACAGAGAGAAAGAGAGGACAGAGAGAGAGGACAGAGAATGAGGACAGAGAATGAGGACAGAGAGAGAGAAAGAGAGGACAGAGAATGAGGACAGAGAATGAGGACAGAGAGAGAGAATGAGGGAGAGAGGAAAGAGGGAGAGAGGAAGGTCAGAGAAAGAGAGGGAGAGAGGAAAGAGGGAGAGAGGAAAGACAGAGAAAGAAAGGGAGAGAGAGGGAGAGAGAGGAAGGTCAGAGAAAGAGAGGGAGAGAGAGGGAGAGAGAGGAAGGACAGAGAAAGAGAGGGAGAGAGAGGGAGAGAGAGGAAGGACAGAGAAAGAGGGATATAGAGAGAGAGAAAACAAAGATAATGAGAGAGAAGCCTAGCAGCTTTTGGCAGAGATCCTAAAAAATCACTCAACACATTGCAGGTTCAAGTATGATTGTTTGAAGTTGTGTAGTTTTTCTATTTGTGAATTAACTTCAGATAATAGAATGACAGCTGTTCAGTAGTAAGGAGCGTAATTAAACAACTTCGGATGCCTAACACGTACTGCTTATTGACAGTTATCTTCCATTTTTGTCAAAGAGCAATGAACAAAAACTTGTCTCTATTTCATTTTCCATCCATTATTTTACTAGGCAAGTCAGTTAAGAACAAATTCTTATTTACAATGACGGCCTACTGGGGAACAGTGGGTTAACCGCCTTGTTCAGGGTCAGAACGACAGATTTTTACCTTGTCAGCTCGGGGATTCGATCTAGCAACCTTTCTATTTGTCACGACTTCCACCGAGTCGGTCCCTCTTCTTGTTTGGGCGGCGTTCGATCCACTTTTCATTTTCCATTTGTTTTGTCTTTGTTTTACACACCTGGTTTCAATTCCCCAATTACATGTTCATTATTTAACCCTCTGTTTTCCGCATGGTTTTTGTGAGTGATTATTTTATTGTAAGTTCGGTCCGATGTTTGTGGGCTTGGTATTACTTTATGTATTTGGACATTTTGAGTAAAGTTCATTGTGTTACTCATCACTGCTGTCCTGCGCCTGACTCCTCTGCACCAGCTACACCCAGAACCTTACACTGTTACTGGCCCAACGCGCTAACCACTAGGCTACCTGCCGCCCCATTAGACAAAGCAGTTGTGATTAAATTTACATAAAAAAGAAAAGACATTACAAATTTGAGAGACAATGACAAACAACTTTTATTAAATCATTTTTTTTTGTAGTTAGTCATAGCTGCTCCAACACGTGTATTTACAAATAATGGCCTTCGTATGAAATACATTTGCAGAAAAATCTGGTGAAGCGAGTTAGACCAGGAAGAGAAGGAGGAGTTACAACAGTCTGGGGAGGTGAGGACAATAGGTCTGGGACAAGAGGACAGGCACAGAGGACAGGGACAGAGGCCAGGGACAAGGGCATGGACAGAGGCCAGGAGACAGGGACAGAGGCCAGGGACAAGGGCATGGACAGAGGCCAGGAGACCGGGACAGAGGCCAGTGGACATGGACAGAGGCCAGGGACAGAGTCCAGAGGACAGGGACAGGGGACAGATACATACAGTAGGATAGGGTACATAGGAGGGCACAGTGACATTAGGTTCAGGCTAAATGGCTACAGTAACAGGTACCAAATTCAGGCGAAGACCTCCTCCAATCAGACTCACTGTTCACCCTGTAACAAAACTGCATCTAATACTCTACATCAACGTTTGAATAGAAAATTACAGTTAACTGATTTCGGACATTGTGATATGCACAGAAAACCAGCAGTCAACAAGCTTTACAAAAAAATTGACATTCCATCTCCTGAATTCAGGTACAACAACATGGTGCTACTAACTACTGAAGCTTCATCTGAAACTATTGGAGAGACCACAGACAAACTAAGCAGGTACAAGAACTCAAAACATTAAGCACCTAAACCACATTCCAGATGAAAATACTACTCAGTAAAGGTCTGGTCAAAAGGGGAGAGCGATAGGAGCGTGGTCTGGCTCTTGGAATGAGCATGGATGGATATAGTGCACTTCCAATAGCAGAGACCTTAACTTCAACCTCCACACACACACACACAAACACACACACACACACACACACACACACACACACACACACACACACACACACACACACACACACACACACACACCACAACACAACACACACAACACACACACACACACTGCACAGTTGATATTTGAGAAGCTTACACATAATGCTAACTGCACGGTGGACTCAGAATTGACAGATATAGACTGTAACATTGATCATGTTTCTCATACAAAAAGACATTTAGAAATGAAAACTGTTTTTTTATAGCAAACATTTACATTTTTCTCACTAACAACATTAACTATGTCTCCCTTAACTCTGGTTGCCCTTCAAAGAAGTGTGAGAATCACTGCTCTGTACGTTCTATTAGACTACCGCTGGATACACAGTACCCATAAGACAAGCTGATCCATATTTCCCAATGTTGACCGAAGTGAATGTCGGTGACAATGAATTTTTACTTTTCCTATCTACAGATTTGGTCAAACTGAATCCCACAATGACAGCCTACAGAGGCAGAGGCTAAATGTATTTCTCACTGATAGTCCATTCGACCCTTTACAAAGGAGGTGAGTGAGTGTCAGTACACTAAATAGACTGTGTATAAGTAAGTGAAGGGACTGAGGGAAATATTTACCGAGTGTTCCTGGGTTTGAGAAGCCGATTTCTATTGATCTCAGCTGGGGCCTCTCTCGCCTCATCACTCACTCCGGTCCTCTGGGCTGAACAGGACACCCCTCTCGCCCCTGCTAGTGAACCTATCCAGAGACTGAACAGGACACCTCTCTCACCCCTACTAGTGAACCTATCCAGAGACTGAACAGGACACCTCTCTCACCCCTACTAGTGAACCTATCCAGAGACTGAACAGGACACCTCTCTCGCCCCTGCTAGTGAACCTATCCAGAGACTGAACAGGACACCTCTCTCGCCCCTGCTAGTGAACCTATCCAGAGACTGAGCAGGACACCTCTCTCGCCCCTGCTAGTGAACCTATCCAGAGACTGAACAGGACACCTCTCTCGCCCCTGCTAGTGAACCTATCCAGAGACTGAGCAGGACACCTCTCTCGCCCCTGCTAGTGAACCTATCCAGAGACTGAGCAGGACACCTCTCTCGCCCCTGCTAGTGAACCTATCCAGAGACTGAACAGGACACCTCTCTCCCTCTCTCTCCTGGTGGTCATTTTTCTTTCCATTCCAGAAATAACCAACGCATGGCCCCCCAGCATGTGGTCTGCAAGGACGCTGCTCCACACGACATCAAAGACACGGCTAAATCATACCAGAGCTGCAGCTGCTATAGAGGAACCTTATGTCCACAACGTTACCACAACCTTCCTGCAAAGTTAGGAGGACTGCGGGGACGTGTGGGTGGATCATCACTGCATGATTGCTAACCCATCAACATCAATATCAATGAAAGTGTGTGCTGTTTGCCTGGAAGAACCCAAGAATACTACTAAAAACATAATTGAAACTAATCGTGTTAGCTACAGAATGGTGTCATCCCTGTACCTTGTGTTTATAAACGTAAATGTAGTTTGGTAAAGGTTATGACAATGTTTCCAAAAGAAGTAGTGGATTGTAATATGGGCTGACTTTTTAGCACACATATAGTTTGTGTTTATTGTTACAGAGAAGATCACAGTTATAACTCACATTCCTACACCCTGATACAACATGCAACTCTCTGTCCTCTTCCCTGAACTCAGCTTGATAAACACAATCCAAGCCCACAGTCCAAGCCCAGATTTTTAATGTGTATGAGTAATGAAATATGAGCATACCTGTCCTAAACAAAAAGAGAGACTGATGCTTTTTAGTGGTGGGATGTTTTGGGCTTCACTCTGCTGTAGTTACAGTGACTGAACCAGGACAGTCATCAGAAAAGGGACAGAGCACAAGGACTCAAGAATAAATAGGAAAATACATTTGCCTGACAAAATACCATATCAGCTCCCACGCTCCTCGCAAATATACAACCGTGTTGGCTGCTAAACTTGAATTATGTGATTTATTTCAAAAATACATTAATCGATCACTAATTCCCCTAAAAGGACAGAAAGTACTAAACATGAGGGCGTATTTTTTCCGGTTAATCTCAAACATCCTCCCCCAGTCTCTGAGTCATTGAATCCAACCCCCATCACCTGAGAGGAACATCTAATGGACTCTTCAAAGGAAAGAAAATAACAGAGCCCCCCTCCGCTTGGCAACAGGATTTCTCCAAGCTACAACCATGGCTTTGGATCCTTGTTTCACCGTTGATTGGCCAGTATGCCTTGTCCTCATTTTATTGGCCTGTATACCTTGGCCTTATTTGATTGGCCAGTACGCCTTGGCCTCATTGCCATTGGCTGATCTGATCAGTCACAAGCCTTCTTCAAACGATCAATTGTCATTTGCTGTAAGACTTCATCATATTCTCAATCAAAGTAATTTGGGGGTTTGGAAAATGTTTTTGCTCGGTAGTTGAATCTTGCAAAATGTTTGGTGTGTCTACAGAGGAGGGAGGGAGAGAAAGAGAGAGAGAGAGAGAGAGCATGTGTGTGTGTTAGTGTGTGAGAGGGTGTGGGGAGGGCAAATTCAACGGCATACCATGGCCTTCAAATGTCAAAATTCACAGGAAAGTAAAAGACAAAATGAGAGTCAAAAAGGCTTTTGGCATCTTAACTCCCCAAAGCAACGTTTATAAAAAAGGACTTCCACTTATAAGTCTCTCCTCTCCCTTGCACTGAGAGAGACTGTCTGTTAAAAAGTGCTCCTTGGGGGTTGTGGGGGGCCTGTGGTCCAGTCAGGGCGGTCCACTCCGCTCTGTCTAAAACCCTCAGGCTGGGCGCTATGAAGACAAGATGGCCGCCAGGAGAAGCAGGGAGGAGGTCAGCAGCAGGCCGGCGGTCTGAACCCGGCCCACGGAGTTGACGTCCCCTCGGGATGGCTCAGCTGACTCGTGGCTGGTGTCATCTAGATGAAGGGAGGAAAAGATGGAGGAGAGAGGAAAGAGAAGGAGATAAGAATCATTAGAGAAGAGACATCATTCACATACAAGACTGAAACATGAATGTGTGAAATTAAGTAGTGGCTTTGTCATTCCATAAATTGTCTATGTGACTGACTTGTCCATTCCATTGGAAGAATGGGAAAATAAGAGCCTCTTCGGGATTCTGTATCAGGAAATACAATTTGTCATTCCTAGGTACACACACGCGCAGGCAGGCAGGCACACACCCAAAGACACACACTCACACCCCCCACAAACAAACCTCTTGGTTCTAGGGAATTGTCCACTCTATCATTGACGTCAAAGACCCGATCGTGAACACTGACAGTTTTCACACAATTGTCTGCAACAAAAGAGTTGGGACGTGAACATTCATAGCGAGCCCAAGATTGATATCAGACTTTCACATAATGCAATAAAAGTTGTCCACAGATTGAAAGAATAGAGAATGGCATGTTCTTTCAGAAATACATTTACTTGCTGGTCTGACGAACACCTTCAGTCGTAGGCAACTTCTCCTTCCATTGTCAGCAATGGTGGAAGCTGTGAAAACATTTCAGATATGTTAAGAACAATGTGTACGTACTTCAACGCTAACAGCAAAGAACTGAGAGCTATTCTGTACAGACATACACTACTGGTCAAAAGTTTTAGAACACCTACTCATTCAAGGATTTTTCTTTATTTGCACTATTTTCTACATTGTAGAATAATAGTGAAGACATCAAAACGATGAAATAACACATATGGAATCATGTAGTAACCAAGAAAGTGTTAAACAAATCAAAATATATTTTATATTTGAGATTCTTCAAATAGCCACCCTTTGCCTTGATGACAGCTCAAATAAGCAAAGAGAAACGACAGTCTATCATTACTTTAAGACATGAAGGTCAGTCAATATGGAACATTTCAAGAACTTTGAAAGTTTCTTCAAGTGCAGAAACAAAAAACATCAAGCGCTATGATGAAACTGGCTCTCATGAGGACCAAAGGATAAGTACATTAGAATTACCAGCCTCGGAAATTGCAGGCCAAATAAATGCTTCACAGTGTTCAAGTAACAGACACATCTCAACATCAACTGTTCAGAGGAGACTGTGTGAATCAGGCGTTCATGGTCAAATTGCTGCAAAGAAACCACTACTAAAGGACACCAATAAGAATAAGAAACCTGTTTGGGCCAAGAAACATGAGCGATGGACATCTTTGTGAGATGCAGTGTGGGTGAACGGATGATCTCCGCATGTGTGGTTCCCACCATAAGGCATGGGGAGGTGTTATGGTGTGGGGGTGCTTTGCTGTTGACACTGTCTATAATGTATTTAGAATTCAAGGCACACTTAAACAGCATGGCTACCACAGCATTCTGCAGCGATACTCCATCCCATCTAGTTTGCGCTTAGTGGGAGTATCATTTGTTTTTCAACAGGACAATGACCCAACACACCTCCAGGCTGTGTAAGGGCTATTTTACCAAGGAGAGCGATGGAGTGCTGCATCAGATGACCTGGCCTCCACAATCCCCCGACCTCAACCCAATTGAGATGGTTTGGGATGAGTTTGACAGCAGAGTGAAGGAAAAACAGCCAACAAGTGCTCAGCAGATGTGGGAACTCCTTCAAGACAGTTGGAAAAGCATTATAGGTGAAGCTGGTTGAGAGAATGCCAAGAGCGTGCAAAGCTGTCATTAATGCAAAGGGTGGCTATTTGAAGAATCTCAAATATAAAATATATTTAGATTTGTTTAACACTTATTTGGTTACTACATGATTCCTTTGTGTTATTTCATAGTTTTTATGTCTTCACTATTATTCTAGGTTCTCAAAGGATGCAACTTGTGATGAATGTAGCATACGATTTGGTCCTGCCGTACATACCTACACGTACGCTACGGTCACAAGACGCAGGCCTCCTAATTGTCCCTAGAATTTCTAAGCAAACAGCTGGCGGCAGGGCTTTCTCCTATAGAGCTCAATTTTTATGGAATGGTCTGCCTATCCATGTGAGAGACGCAGACTCGGTCTCAACCTTTAACTTCACTAGGGTAGGGGGCAGTATTTTCACGGCCGGATGAAAAACGTACCCAAATTAAACGGCCTACTACTCGGGCCCAGGAACTGGAATATGCATATTATTAGATTTGGATGGAAAACACTCTGAAGTTTCTAAAACTGTTTGAATGATGTCTGTGAGTATAACAGAACTCATATGGCAGGCAAAATCCTGAGAAAAATCTAAGCAGGAAGTGAGAATTCTGGTGCTTGTAGTCCTTTCAAGTCATTGCCAATCGAACACACGGTGAGTTAGGGTTCATTTTGTCAACAGCCTTTAGAAAGTTGTTTGAAGCGTCTACGATGAACAGAGACCGAATGAGAAGCCTGGGAAGTTTGTCACCAAGAGAATTACATCACTTCTTGGCGCGCGTTCATGAGGATGGATCCTCCCATTCCAAAACCTTTTTCAAGACACAGGAACCATCCGGTTGAAATATTACTGAATCATCACGTTCTGAAGGCCCTAAAGATTGATGTTTTACAACGTTTGACATGTTTGAACAAACGTAAATACAACTTTTTTTATTTTTCGTCGCGACATCGTCTACGCGCTTTCTACATTTGAAGTAGCTTACTGAACGCGCGAACAACAAGGAGTTATTTGGACATAAATTATGGACTTTATCGAACAAAACAACATTTGTTGTGGACCTGGGATCCCTGGAAGTGCCTTCTGATGAAGATCATCAAAGGTAAGGGAATATTTCTAATGCAAATTATGATTTTAGATGACTCCAAGATGGCGGCTATCTGTATAGCCTAGTGTATTTTTCTGAGCTCAGTACTCAGATTATTGCAAAGAGTGCTTTCCTTGTGAAGCTTTTTTAAAATCTTTCATAGCGTTTGCATAAAGGAGATGTTCATCTATAATTCTTTGAATGACAGTTTAATTTTGTATCAACGTTTATGACAAGTATTTTTGTAAATTGTGGCGCTGATTCACCGGCAGTATTTGAGGGAAAATATTTTCTGAACGTCACGCGCCGATGTAAAATGCTGTTTTTATATATAAATATGAAGTTTATCGAACCAAAAAATGCATGTATTGTATGACATAATGTCCTAGGAGTGTCATCTGATGAAGATCGTCAAAGCTTAGTGCTTCATTTAGCTGTGTTTTGGGTATTTGTGATGCATGCTAGTTGCTTAGAAAATGGCTGTGTGGTTATTGTGTTGATGTACTCTCCTAACATAATCGAATGTTTTGCTTTCGCTGTAAAGCCTTTCGGAAATCGGACAGCGTGGTTCGATTCAGGAGAAGTGTATCTATAAAATGGTGTAAAATAGTCCTATGTTTGAGAACTTTGATGTGCCGTCGCGGAGATCTTTGTGGGCTGTATTGGGCCTTGTCTCAGGATGGTAAGTTAGTGTTTGAAGATATCCCTCTAGTGGTGTGGGGGCTGTGCTTTGGCAAAGTGTGTGGGGGTACATCCTGCCTGTTTGGCCCTGCCCGGGGGTATCATCCAATGGGGCCACAGTATCTCCTGACCCCTCCTGTCTCAGCCTCCAGTATTTATGCTGCAGTAGTTTATGTGTCGGGGGGCTAAGGTCAGTCTGTTATATCTGGAGTATTTCTCCTGTCTTATCCGGTGTCCTGTGTGAATTTAAGTATGCTCTCTCTAATTCTCTCTTTCTTTCTTTCTCTCTCTCGGAGGACCTGAGCCCTAGGACCATGCCTCAGGACTACCTGGCATGATGACTCCTTGCTGTCCCCAGTCCACCTGGCCGTGCTGCTGCTCCAGTTTCAACTGTTCTGCCTGCGGCTATGGAACCCTGACCTGTTCACCGGACGTGCTACCTGTCCCAGACCTGCTGTTTTCAACTCTCTAGAGACAGCAGGAGCGGTAGAGATACACTCAATGATCGGCTATGAAAAGCCAACTGACATTTACTCTTGAGGTGCTGACTTGTTGCACTCTCGACAACTACTGTGATTATTATTATTTGACCATGCTAGTCATTTATGAACATTTGAACATCTTGGCCATGTTCTGTTATAATCTCCACCCGGCACAGCCAGAAGAGGACTGGCCACCCCTCATAGCCTGGTTCCTCTCTAGGTTTCTTCCAAGGTTTTGGCCTTTCTAGGGAGTTTTTCCTAGCCACCGTGCTTCTACACCTGCATTGCTTGCTGCTTGGGGTTTTAGGCTGGGTTTCTGTACAGCACTTTGAGATATCAGCTGATGTAAGAAGGGCTATATAAATACATTTGATTTGATTTGATACTGTAGGCCACATGTACGAATTAGCAATGACGATCAACACCTGAAACACATTTAAATTGGCTACTGAGTGAGGGCAACATCTGCGACATAGACTTCCATTAGCTTTAAACAACACAAACACCTGCCCCCTTCAATTTTGATTTTCTTTCAAGAAACATCCGCATCTGCTAATCAAATGTCCATTGGCTGAAAGAACTGTCTGCACCTGCTACTCAAACTTCTATTGGCTCCAAATGTTGTCCACATCTGCAACACAGAATTCGATTGGCTCAGAGTAACATCACCATCTGCTATGAATGATTTGATTGGCTGCAGAGGCCGTCGACACCTGCCACTGGGTTCTATTAGCAGTAAAGTAGCACAACCCTGCAACACAGATGTCTACTCTGGATAACTGGAATATGACAGTTGCTTCACTAAATCCCTATGGTGGCAGGTCACTTCAACTCAGGTCGCTTCACCTTCTGATCTGTCAACAACTAGACAATATCACCTAGGACGCAGTCACCAAAGTGACAAACTATGCGGGTGTTTCACATTGTGTGATGTCTTGAGAAGCAGTAGTTCTGAAGTCCCTATCACACTTCTATTCTGAAAGTAGGTTGTGACTGAGATCTTGTTCTTGTTGCTAGTTTGACAGACCCTGACCGTGACTGTATTCATCCCCTCTATAGAATGCCTCTCTTATTCTCCCACCCCACCCAGCAACCCCCAACTCTGTGGGCCCCTATGTTCTGACCCCGTCATTTCCTGGCCTGCCTGGGGTCTCAAGCTGCTCTTAATCTAGACATAAACCCCCACCCCTCAGGGCACCATCATGCTGTGTGTGTGTGTGTGTGTGTGTGTGTGTGTGTGTGTATGTGTGTGTGTGTGTGTGTGTGTGTGTGTTTGAGATAGAGAGAGAGCGATACAGTTTGTCTATAGAGTGTCCTATAGCCTATCATCTATCTTGATATACTCTTCTTCCCCGTGAATGATACTGGCAGTCAATTCCCGATAAAAACGAGCCATGTCAGTATTTCCATGACTGAAGACTGAGGTTCCGATTTTAAAGCACTTAGCGTGGCTATGAAATATGATAAAAATTGTCTTTAGAACTTGATGTGGAGAGTTATATTGGCAGTGTGGCGTCAATCATGGCTCTTCTGTCTGTGTCAGCGAGTATCGTGTAACTTACCTCACACCCCTACAGTGGCAGGCACTCAGGCCAGACTGTACTAGCTCCCATTCTATTCCCAGTCAGTCAATCAGACAGACAGAGACAGAGCCTGGACTCCACAATACACCACACAGCAGTGAGCTGCTTTTCTACGACCCTGTCTCACGCGCTGCGACACTAGATCCCAGGTTAGTCATGCCATGTGGCCCAGTGGAGGAGATTAGCATCCTCTCGTGAACACACACCATCCCATAAACGTCTCACACATCCACGCACACTATACACATGCAGACACTCCCGAACACACACACACACCACCAGACACACACACGCAGACACACACACACATGACCAGACACAAGCTAGGGGCTCAGATGCCGTGTAACTTAAGTCTGGGGTATAGACCAGAGAATTGGAGATCTGATATAAATACGATGGGATCAGATGATTCCCTTGTGATCAGTTTGTATCCGTCGGAGCAAAGCAAAACCCTAGACAGTGGAACAAACACACTGTTGAACAGGGTTTATCTCATTATCTATGTAGATCTTCAGACTGTGTACGGAGCAGAACCTGGGCTTTTGAAGCTTTACAGCATACAGTCAGCCCCAGTCACACAGAGAGAGACAGACTCTCTACTGTCTCCCCAGATAATTGGATTTCTATCCCCTGAGATTTGGATCACACTTCCCCATTGGCTATTTTAGAAAAACATGCAGCTGTAGCCTGGGAGAAGCCCGGGTTCACATTCAGCCATCAGGACATGCTGAACTTTGACCCCCCCGGGACGCCCCTTCTGATCCCCCTGATGGCTTCCTGCAGACGTCTGTCTGCCAGACGGACGGACAGACCCAGGGCCAACCGCAGGTGTCAGCCATTTGATTTTACCCACCCCATGTCCCACCGCACCCACTCCTTTCCTCTCGTTGCCTGGGGGGTTAACTATCCACGGGGGGACAAAGGGTTGTCTGTCTGTCCTCTGCGCTGGGTCGTTGTCACCGGCACATGTCAAACTCCAAACACTTGACTTACTTGCTGTAAGTTCCCAGCTCTATTGTCCAGTAGTGTTACAACATGTGCTAGTATCATCTGACGGTGGAACTCTTTAGTCATACTTGACAGATCAGACACATGCAATGTGATACCAAAACTGATATCACATGGTTTATTGTGAGATATCCAGCTTTTCTGGAACTACATAGAGGGACAAGATGTTGGAGCAGATTAGTGTACACCTCGGTATGTTCCCCGGGGTGTGATTACGTACACGCCTTTTTGTTATTTCATCCTCCTTGCAGGTGACGTGTTCTTGCTGAAAAACAGCCTCCTTTCTGAGTGAATCTCTAACTGTTGAATAATAATTCTGAGTCAAGGAAGGAAATGCCTTTAGGCCATGTGGCCAGTCTCTCTTTCTCTTTCTCTCTCCCCCAGTTTCACTGTAAAAGCCAGTATGGCAATATATACTTGATGGCTATTTTGAGTCCATCTTGGCTCTCCTATTAGCACATTTAACAGAGCCTGAGAGGCATCCTAACGTAAAGTCCATTACCTGCCCCACACCATCCTTTATTCAATCTATCCCATCCAGTAGAATAACATCCTAGGAGATTGGGCAGGTCAGCATATCATGTGCCTTTAAGGACTGCCGATTCGTCAGGCAGCTTTCTTCTAAATCACATGACGGGGGTCTGAGGCGTGCAGCTGAGGCCGAGGCTACTGAGGAGTAGGCCTAAGTGAAGCATTCTCTGTAAGGGGAATCAGAAATACTGTAGCCTAGCAGGCCGCCCGGTGCTATCTCTTATTTAGTCTCAGATCTCTGCCCTGTAGGGCTCCGACTGGACTTGTAAAAACATGGCTTCAGATGCTTGTGTTCCAGAGGCCTTCTCACGGCCAGTAGAAAGTTGAGCCTGGCGAGATTGTAACAAAGTCTCTTCATATGGAGACCATGAGAATGGAGATGTTTTCCCTCAGGCAAATGTTGGGTTTTGAACCTCTTTGCCAGGACTTGCAAAACAAAGTTCTACTATGCTTTTGTTTTTTCCCCCGCAGTCAGTTCCATGCTTGGACTCAAATGTTTGGCCTCACATCACACCCTTGAATCGTCTAAGTATGTTGTGTTTTTCATAGTAGCCAGAGCCCACAACATAATAACTCTTAACTGATATCATAAATGTCCATGCCATGCAGGAAAACTGTGGTAGCTCTCTCTCTCTCTGCCTTTAAGCAAAGCATTCCTGTATTCCTGTACTGTGGTACCAACAGTGTTTTTGTATGATATGTAAATGAGTGGTATTCAGGCATACATGGCCCTGATAACTCAATTTGTTGGGGCATGGTGCTTGATTCCCGCACTTTATACTGAATACTTTTGTTAACTTTAAGCTTATTTGACTATAAGCATGAAGATTACCATTACTCACAGATGTAGTAGTACTCTCTGCCGGGGCGGAACTCGAAACCCAGAGAGAAGGGGGTGAAGAGCTGGAACTTCTCGGAGAACTTCAGGGGTCCGTTTGGGGAGTGGGGCCTGTTACACTCCCAGCGTTTGAAGCCCTTGGCCGTGTGGTCACAGGAGCTGTAGCCGTCGTAGTTGACCATGTAGAGGACGTAGTGCTCTGTCCGCTCCTCTGGGACAGAGTCCAGGTAGTGGGGACAGAAGACGTCCAGGTAGTCGTTTATACACACGTCGATGTGGTAGTCACCCCGGTAGAACCTGGGAAGGAAAGCAGAAGGGTTATGGAGTAGGATTCTTCACGACTACACGGTCTAATAGTATTGATACTATCACGCATTTCCATGACTCTACCGGTCTTGATGTCATCACTGATCTAACACTGTTGGATAGGTAAAGTATACGCAAGAGCTTCATTATGTAGCTCTCACCTACAGTGTCATGTCAGGTCGGTGATGACTTCGAAAAGGGGAATAACATAAGATGCACTAAAAGTTTGTGAACTAGAGCCCTAAACTAGAGAAAATGCAACCAGATGTGTTGTGAAAGACAGAGACACTTCAGACTGCCAGGTATGCCAGGTATTCATTCCTGGGGAGTGATGGGAAACACACATTCCCCATAGGCGCCATATACGGTTGCATTTCTGATGCTTTTAGTGGAGACAGATTGGGTTAGGATGGCCGGCACGTCTCAAGAGTCGCTAATGGCCCGAGCTCAGTATCACTGACATACTGCGGATGTCTTCAATACTCCACCTCTGTTCATTGACACACTGGGGCCGGGGGGAACAGTCTGGAGACCGCGTCTGTGCATGCTGAGCACTGATGATCCCATACGGGTGAACTCACTCTGGCTCTGTGGGAGGTTTCTCAAGTAAGGACTGAGACTCACAGGCCAAGGAGCAGATGTTACACCCACCTAACAACCTTTCCAGGGGGGAAAGGACCACTCAGAACTGATTCAGGGTCAGGTGAGAGAGGAGCCTGCGTTGGACGGCAGTGCAGCTGTTCTCACTGACACGTACATTTCCAGGCTTTAAGAGGCGTATAAAGGGAGTTGTGTGTTGGCTGGGACCTGCTGGGGGTATCAGGTTGTCATTATACGGATTGCAAATGTGCTGCAGGATTAGTGACTGTACTACTGGGTTTGGTGGGCCACAGATGTGTGTGTGTGTGTGTGTGTGTGTGTGTGTGTGTGTGTGTGTGTGTGTGTGTGTGTGTGTGTGTGTGTGTGTGTGTGTGTGTGTGTGTGTGTGTGTGTGTGTGTCTGTGTGTGCATTCCATGTGTGTCCTATATCATGTGTGAGAGTGTGGCAATGTGTGTGATTCTCATCATTTTTCTTTCAAGTTATAGTCTGGTCAAACACAAAACCAAAGCCTTGTTTTCTCTCTAGTTATAGCCTGGTCAAACATGAAACCAAAGCCTTGTTTTCTCTCTCAAAGGCCCACTTTTCTCATGCTCCAGCTGAGTGCTGTGGCTCCAGGCAGACACAGCAGGGCTTCCATCAGCCTCAGTTTCAGAGGCTTTCACTGATACCATAACTGACAGAGGGCAACCAAACCACAGAAAGCCACCAGTAAGTATCACTTCCTCAGCCAGAGGCACTGTGGGATAGCCAGCTTGGTCTGTCCATCTCTTTAAGCTTTTAATGCTACCTTTCAAGTCAACCTGTGTGTACATGTAGATGCTCTCACCTAACTGTCACTCAAATCTGGCCTGGGACCTGCCATAAAGATTAACACGGATTAGAGAAGAGAGTTAGGCTAGATTTTCGTCTGACCGAGAGGTGAGGAGTGGTCACTTTTCTGAACATGACGAGCGGAGGATTTACGTCAAATGAGCTAGCAGGGACAGCAGAGAGGATTACTCTGGCCCTCCTAGAGAGTATGCTCACCACAGATACACCGAGAGAGACTTCCTTGTGAGTGATAGTACCCAATATCGATCCACACTGAGCCATAATCTTGAACCATAATGCCGAGACATATGTCTCAGTCTGAAACTCATTAGCACCTCGAGAGTGAGTTTTCAATCTTTTTGTGAATGTCTTCAGGCTAGAGTAATGCTTCCCAACTCACAGACAGAGCTCAACTGGGACATCAGCGTTTTCTCAGAGTTCTTTTGGGAGTTTGCACAAAAACAATGACGAACGAGGATACGCTCAAAGTCTCTTACAATGAACATGAATGTAGCAGACAAGGAAGTAAATAACTCAGGCTTTCAAACTGACGACAACATGATCAAGGAATCGACACCTTAATTTGTTAATTCGGTTGTTCATGTGACGCGATGACCCAACAGAGTTTAAAAAATAAAGACAACCAAATCCTAGCACTATGGTGTTTGGGATTAATTACGCTTGATTGGCTGAATTACTCACAGCCACTTAGACAGGCTCATGTCTGATTCAGGGGCAAGCACTCTTAACAAAGCACTCTCATAACGATAATCCTTCTTTTAACTCCTCTAATCCTATCTTCGCTCCTCTTTCTCCCGCTCTCTTTCGCTCAGGTGACCAAGCATGGGTAATGAATGGTTTGCGCCCTGGTTCAGAGGAGGAGAGGAGGAGGGAGAGAGAGAGAAAGCCTTCCTGGTGTTTTCTATAACACATGATTACAGTGGGGTCAGAGCAAGGTCAGATTCCAATGGTTTTATAACAATGGGAGAAAAGAAGAGACACTTTCCCTGCCCAGACCACATGAAACTGCTGACCTGTCCAGAATCACTGTCTAAATACGAAGTAAATGGTCACAGGAGCAAACATTTCAAGGTTCAACTGCACTGTCTTTCCCATAATTACATTGTTTTCCATTGAAAGCCTATGAGTCAACAATCATAGCTTAAAGCAATGTGTATTACAGACCACAGTCTCTGTGCTTGGGTTTTAAAATATTTCCTTGATATCTATTCTCCTGACATTTGTTGTGTGTTCTACACAAGCACACACCCCACATGGTATGTAGTTTATATCCTTGACCTCTAGGGGGAGCTCTTTAGGTAGTTCATTTCACTACTGTGGCCCCACAGGGTAGAGGCTAATACATCTGGTCATTTGACCCTGGGCTCTGATGTCACCATATGGAGTCTATCTTTCCCTCAGCCTGGTGTTCCCCCTCTCCCTCAGGGCAGGAGGACCTGACCCCCATCCACCCGGCCCATCATTCATAGCACTGGGAACCTGTGCCACCAACACCACCAGCACCATCAGCCATGGTTCAGACATCATTACCTCCACTGATCAGTGATCACACACATCTGTGCAGACAAACACACACGCACGCACGCACGCACGCAAACACACACACACACACACACACACACACACACACACACACACACACACACACACACACATACACACACACACACAGAGAGAGCTGTCTGCCAGGGTTCAGAGTCAGACTGGGTGTTGACAGCAAAAATGGATGAGAAAAGATAAACTATTAAAAAAAATACACTTCTCTCTTTTCTTTGTGGTAAATTTCCCTGGGAACAAAAGGTTTTGTCTGAGCTTGTCAGACAAGGGCGAGAGTAACTGAGTTTTAGATTGTAAACCCATTGCTGTTCGTGGGAGGTAGGTCCTACATGGCAGGAATATTACAATGAGAGCAACAGAGAGAGAATATAGACAGAATATAGAGTAGGAGAGTGAGAACCAGAGCGCTAAGGAGAGAAACAAAGACAGAAACAGAAGTTTACAGTAATTCTAAGCTGTTTACCCTGAATGACATAAGAAGTTAAGTCACAGTACAGGACAGGTTAATGAATGATGATGCTATTCTGGTGGTCAAAGGGTCAAATAGGCAGCATGGAGTGAGTGTCACTCAACACACACACACACACACACACACACACACACACACACACACACACACACACACACACACACACACACACACACACACACACACACACACACACACACACACACACACACACACAAAGACACAGCAGGGCTCCATCACTCACTCAGTGCTTAACCCCAGGGGCTGGCAGCTCATACCATAAACCCCTGGTCTCAAGGCAGACCCTCACACAGGTTGCCATCACACTGACTTATGACAGAGCTGTGCTCTGCCTCTTTTACACGCACAGGGTGCTCAAATTCAAGGATACACACACAGATCTCAGGGTGTTCTCTGTCTAAGCTCAGAAGCCACATAACTGGAGAAGCCCCAAGCCTTGTTAAAATAACCCTACTAAATATGGCACACTCAGCACCTTGGACAGAACAGGTGTAACATATAGCCCTAGATCATAGAAACAGACGCCTAGACCTACAGAGAACAGAAACATCAATGATGGAGCATGAGCTTGGATCCCAAATAGATTGCCTGTCTAGATGGCTAGATGCTCCCTATCACTATCAGACATTCCACTCAGGAGGATATCAATCTGACACATAAGAGCCTGGCCAGGGGTGAGAGGTCACTGACAGACCATTATTCATCTAGGGCCTCAGTATTTGGCCAATGTCTGAGCCAGGTGACGGGGATGACTCCAGGGTCGTCCATCTTAGGAGCTGCTGTGTAGGTGGCGGGGCTGCTCAGGGACGGAAGGGGAAGTTTAAAATGGTGGATCCATGAGGCTTAGAGCAAACAGAGTGGCCCAGCCCCCTCATTAAACACAAACTCACACACACACACACACACACACACACATACACACACAAATTAATATATACATACACAGACACAAAGTAATGGTATAAGCATCTGTGAGTTATACAGGAAGGGTCTACCTCAGTCCGTGTTTGACTAACATGACCCTGATCCCCCTCACCGGGCTGGAGTTTTGACATTTGACCCGTCACTCCGGGGGCGATTTGAACCCCCCGCGCCGCCCTATCACTTTACTGCACCCCAGGGAACTTCAACCCGCCCTGCCCTGGGCCAAACCAACCCTGTATAGCGGTGAGAGTAAAAAAACACAACGTCTGGACTCAATCACCCACCCATGACAAGGCTCCACAGCGTTCACACACACCACCAGCCATCCACTAGTGAGGTCTTACCCATATCACAGTAGGGTAACATTGACTAAGTTGAGTAATAGTGTTCTGAGGGAAGATGGTAAAAAACTAAATGACGCTGTTGGATATTTGTTGTGTTCAAGGTTGGGAAAAGTCAGAAAGACGAAAGACGAGGAGAACAGAAAAGAGAGAAGCAAGGCGAAAAAGTAGGAGAAAAGGAGGGATGAGAAAAGGGGGAAGAAGGAGCAAAGTGGGAATAGGAGAGGGAAGGAAAGAGAGATGTGCTCAGGTCAGATGTAACATGGGTATCGTAGAACCAGAAAGGGGTAGATTTTTTAAATTTATTTTTTTATTTCACCTTTATTTAACCAGGTAGGCAAGTTGAGAACAAGTTCTCATTTACAATTGCGACCTGGCCAAGATAAAGCAAAGCAGTTCGACACATACAACAACACAGAGTTACACATGGAGTAAAACAAACATACAGTCAATAATACAGTATAAAAATAAGTCTATATACAATGTGAGCAAATGAGGTGAGATAAGGGAGGTAAAGGCAAAAAAGGCCATGGTGGCAAAGTAAATACAATATAGCAAGTAAAACACTGGAATGGTAGATTTGTAGTGGAAGAAAGTGCAAAGGAGAAATAGAAATAATGGGGTGCAAAGGTGCAAAATAAATGAATAAATAAATACAGTAGGGGAAGAGGTAGTTGTTTGGGCTAAATTATAGATGGGCTATGTACAGGTGCAGTGATCTGTGAGCTGCTCTGACAGTTGGTGCTTAACCTCTCTAGGGTAGGGGGCAGTATTTTCACGGCTGGATAAAAAAGCGTACCCGATTTAAACTGGTTACTACTCTTTTCCAGAAATGAGAATATGCATATAATTGGTAGATTTGGATAGAAAACACTCTAAAGTTTATAAAACTGTTTGAATGGTGTCTGTGAGTATAACAGAACTCATATGGCAGGCCAAAACCTGAGAAGATTCCATACAGGAAGTGCCCTCTCTGACCATTTCTTGTGCTTCTGTGGCATCTCTGTCGAAAATACAGGATCTCTGCTGTAACGTGACAATTTCTAAGGCTCCCATAGGCTCTCTGAAGGCGCCAGAAAGTGGAATGAGATCTCTGCTGTCTCTGGGCTAGGTACAGGAGCGCTGTTTGTGAGTGGTCAGGCTGGTGGCTCAGAGACAGGAGATGCGCGGCCCCGAGAAGTGGCCATGTTTTTCTTTCAGCATTTGAACGAAAACAACGTCGCCCGGTTGGAATATTATCGCTATTTTACAAGAAAAATTTTAAACAGCATTTGACATGCTTCCAAGTACGGTAATGGAATATTTTGAAATGTTTTGTCACGACATGCGTCCGCGCGTCACCCTTCGGATAGGGACCTGAACGCACAAACAAAACGGAGGATATTTGAACATAACTATGGATTATTTTGAACCAAAACAACATTTGTGGTTGAAGTAGAAGTCCTGGGAGTGCATTCTGACGAAGAACAGCAAAGGTAATCCAATTTTTATTATAGTAATTCTGAGTTTAGTGAACGCCAAACTTGGTGGGTGTCAAATTAGCTAGCCCGTGATGGCGAGCTATCTACTCAGAATATTGCAAAATGTGCTTTTGCCGAAACGCTATTTTAAAATCTGACACCGCGATTGCATAAAGGAGTTCTGTATCTATAATTCTTTAAATAATTGTTATGTATTTTGTAAACGATTATCAAGAGTAATTTAGTAAATTCAGCGGAAGTTTTCGGTGTGTTTGCTAGTTCTGAACGTCACATGCTAATGTAAAAAGCTGTTTTTTGATATAAATATGAACTTGATTGAACAAAACATGCATGTATTGTATAACATAATGTCCTAGGAGTGTCATCTGATGAAGATCATCAAAGGTTAGTGCTACATTTAGTTGTGGTTTGGGTTTATGTGACATATACGCTAGCTTGAAAAATGGCTGTGTGATTATTTCTGGCTGGGTACTCTCCGAACATAATCTAATGTTTTGCTTTCGCTGTAAAGCCTTTTTGAAATAGGACAATGTGGTTAGATTAACGAGAGTCTTGTCTTTAAAATGGTGTAAAATAGTCATATGTTTGAGAAATTGAAGTTATAGCATTTTTAAGGTTTTTGTATTTCGCGCCACTCGATTCCACTGGCTGTTGACTAGGTGGGACGATTTCGTCCCACATACCCGAGAGAGGTTAAAGCTAGTGAGGGAGATATGAGTCTCCAGTTTCAGAGATTTTTGTAGTTCGTTCCAGTCATTGGCAGCAGAGAACTGGAAGGAGAGATGGCCGAAGGAGGAATTGGCTTTGGGGGTGACCAGAGATATACCTGCTGGAGCGCGTGCTACAGGTGGGTGCTGTTACGGTAACCAGTGAGCTGAGATAAGGGGGGACTTTACCTAGCAGGGTCTTGTAGATGACCTGGAGCCAGTGGGTTTGGCGACGAGTATGAAGCGAGGGCCAGCCAACGAGAGCATACAGGTTGCAGTGGTGGGTAGTATATGGGGCTTTGGTGACAAAACGGATGGCACTGTGATAGACTGCATCCAGTTTATTGAGTAGGGTAGGCTATTTTGTAAATGACATCGCCGAAGTCGAGGATCAGTAGGATGGTCCCGTGTGGCTCAGTTGGTAGAGCATGGTATTTGCAACACCAGGGTTGTGGGTTTGATTCCCACGGGGGACCAGTATGGAGAATTTTTTTTTAATGAAATGTATGCATTCACTACTGTAAGTCGCTCTGGATAAGAGTGTCTGCTAAATGACTAAAAGGTAAAAAAATTTAAATGTAATGGTCAGTTTTACGAGGGTATGTTTGGCAGCATGAGTGAAGGATGATTTGTTGCGAAATAGGAAGCCAATTCTAGATTTAACTTTGGATGGGAGATGTTTGATGTGAGTCTGGAAGGAGAGCTTACAGTCTAACCAGACACCTAGGTATTTGTAGTTGTCCACATATTCTAAGTAAGAACCATCCAGAGTAGTGATGCTGGACGGGCGGGCAGGTGCGGGCAGCGATCGGTTGAAGAGCATGCATTTAGTTTTACTTGTATTTAAGAGCAGTTGGAAGCCACGGAAGGAGAGTTGTATGGCATTGAAACTCGTCTGGAGGGTTGTTAACGCAGTGTCCAAAGAAGGGCCAGAAGTATACAGAATGGTGTCGTCTGCGTAGAGGTGGATCAGAGACTCACCAGCAGCAAGAGCGACATCATTGATGTATACAGAGAAAAGAGTAGGCCCAAGAACTGAACCCTGTGGCACCCCCATAGAGACTACCAGAGGCCCGGACAACAGGCCATCCGATTTGACACATTGAACTCTATCAGAGAAGTAGTTGGTGAACCAGGCGAGGCAATCATTTGAGAAACCAAGGCTATTGAGTCTGCCGATGAGGATGTGGTGATTGACAGAGTCGAAAGCCTTGGCCAGGTCAATGAATACGGCAGCACAGTATTGTTTCTTATCGATGGCAGTTACGATATCGTTTAGGACCTTGAGCGTGGCCGAGGTGCACCCATGACCAGCTCTGAAACCAGATTGCATAGCGGAGAAGGTGCGGTGGGATTCGAAATGGTCGGTAATTTGTTTGTTGACTTGGCTTTCGAAGACCTTAGAAAGGCAGGGTAGGATAGATATAGGTCTGTAGCAGTTTGGGTCAAGAGTGTCCCCTCCTTTGAAGAGGGGAATGACAGCAGCTGCTTTCCAATCTTTTGGAATCTCAGACGACACAAAAGAGAGGTTGAACAGGCTAGTAATAGGGGTTGCAACAATTTCGGCAGATAATTTTAGAAAGAAAGGGTCCAGATTGTCTAGCCCGGCTGATTTGTAGGGGTCCAGATTTTGCAGCTCTTTCAGAACATCAGCTGACTGGATTTGGGAGAAGGAGAAATGGGGAAGGCTTGGGCGAGTAGCTGTGGGGGTTACAGTGCTGTTAGCCAGGTGGAAAGCATGGCCAGCCGTTGAAAAATGCTTATTGAAATTCTCAATTATAGTGGATTTATCGGAGGTGACAGAGTTTCCTATCCTCAGTGCAGTGGGCAGCTGGGAGGACACTTTACAGTGTCCCAGAACTTTTTTGAGTTTGTGTTGCAGGAAGCAAATTTCTGCTTGAAAAAGCTAGCCTTGGCTTTTCTAACTGCCTGTGTATATTGGTTTCTAACTTCCCTGAAAAGTTGCATATCACGGGGGCTGTTTGATGCTAATGCAGAACGCCACAGGATGTTTTTGTGTTGGTTAAGGGCAGTCAGGTCTGGAGAGAACCCAGGGCTATATCTGTTCCTGGTTCTAAATTTCTTGAATGGGGCATGCTTTTTTAATATGTGAGGAAGGCATTTTTTTTAAATAACCAGGCATCCTCTACTGACGGGATGAGGTCAATATCCTTCCAGGATACCTGGGCCAGGTCGATTAGAAAGGCTTCCTCGCTGAAATGTTTCAGGGAGCGTTTGACAGTGATGAGTGGAGGTCGTTTGACCGCTGACCCATTACGGATGCAGGCAATGAGGCAGTGATCGCTGAGATCTTGGTTGAAAACAGCAGAGGTGTATTTAGAGGGCAAGTTGGTTAGGATGATATCTATGAGGGTGCCCATGTTTACGGCTTTGGGGTGGTACCTGGTAGGTTCATTGATCATTTGTGTGAGACTGAGGGCATCAAGCTTAGATTGTAGGATGGCTGGGGTGTTAAGCATGTCCCAGTTTAGGTCACCTAGCAGCACGAGCTCTGAAGATAGATGGGGGGCAATCAGTTCACATATGGTGTCCAGAGCACAGCTGGGGGCAGAGGGTGGTCTATAGCATGCGGCAACGGTGAGAGACTTGTTTTTAGAAAGATGGATTTTTCAAAGTAGAAGTTCAAATTGTTTGGGTACAGACCTGGATAGTAGGACCGAACTCTGCAGGCTATCTCTGCAGTAGATTGCAACACCGCCCCATTTGGCCGTTCTATCTTGTCTGAAAATGTTGTAGTTAGGGATGAAGATTTCAGAGTTTTTGGTGGACTTCCTAAGCCAGGATTCAGACACGGCTAGGTTGGCAGAGTGTGTTAAAGCAGTGAATAAAACAAACTTAGGGAGAAGGCTTCTAATGTTAACATGCATGAAACCAAGGCTATTACAGTTAAGAAGTCATCAAAAGAGAGCGCCTGGGGAATAGGAGTGGAGCTAGACACTGCAGGGCCTGGATTCACCTCTACATCACCAGAGGAACAGAGGAGGAGTAGAATAAGGGTACGGCTAAAAGCTATGAGAATTGGTCGTCTATGACGTCCAGAATAGAGAGTAAAAGGAGCAGGTTTCTGGGGGCGATAAAATAGCTTCAAGGTATAATGTACAGACAAAGGTATGGTAGGATGTGAATACAGTGGCGGGTAAACCTAAGCATTGAGTGATGATGAGAGAGATATTGTCTCTAGAAACATCATTGAAACCAGAAGATGTCATAGCATGTGTGGGTGGTGGAAGTGAAAGGTTGGATAAGGTATAATGAGCAGCGCTAGAGGCTCTACAGTGAAATAAGCCAATAAACACTAACCAGAACAGCAATGGACAAGGCATATTGACATTAAGGAGAGGCATGCTTAGCCGAGTGATCATAAGGGTCCCATGAGATTCAGACAGCTAGCAGGGCCATAGGTAGCAAGCTGGCAGAAGATGGAGGAAGGTCTGTTTTTAGCCACCTCGTGCGTTTCCGTCTGTAGATTAGTGGGGTTCCGTGTGGTAGGGGGGACCAGTCCAATTGGCAAAATAGTTATAGTTATAATGGCCCAAGAAAATTGTCCGATAGACCTATTCAGATAGCAGCTCATAAGACAGCTAACGATTAGCAGGCCGCAGATGGGCGTTCAGGTTACGTCGCGACGGAGGGGCCAGTTGGATAACTCCCTCGGGCAGACAACGTTGGTAGTCCAGTCGTGAAGGCCCGATGGGGCTCCGCATCGGCAGTAAAACGGGTCCGGATAGGTGATTGTAGCCCAGGAGTGGCTGATGGAACTCTTCAGCTGGCTAGCTCCGGAATAATTGGTGTTAGCTCCGGGACCGATGTTAGCCAATAGTCACTCGGGTAGCAGCTAGCTAGCTGCAAGATCCAGGTGTAAATGTCCAGAGCCTGCGGTAGAAATCCAGGGATATGGAGAGAAAATAGGTCCGGTATGCTCTGGTCTGAGTCGCGCTGTACAAAACTGGCGATAGCTTTTCGAGTTAAGGGATAGCTGATGACCGCAAACCGTGGCTAGCTGAACTCCAACGTTAGCCAGTGAACTGGCCAACCTCTGGCTAACCTCTGGCTAGCTTCTGTTGAGGATTTCAGATTTCAGATTTGAGGTAAATAATACTTTTTTTAAATTGGTGAGGCGGGTTGCAGGAGAGTGTTTTGAGGTTGAGTTTTTAGAAAAAAAAATATATAAAAAGAAAATATGTAAATATATACATACATGGGACACGACAAGACGAAGGACAAAGACGTCTGACTGCTACGCCATCTTGGAAAGATGCCTGTTAGAGTGTAAGAGGGGGTGGTCCGGCCGCCACTGAGGGGGAACCATTCTGTTCTGTCAACAAACACAGCAGCAGGCCCAGAAAAAACAGCACATGTACAATCATGTAAGGGCTAAACATAGAGCGCCCCTCAGAGTGCCAGGCATGCCAGCGCCAAGTCACAACACCTGCCCCCCTCAATCGCACCCCTCTAGGCCCCATAACCCACCTTTCTTCACCCACCCCCACCTCACCCCACCCCCTGTCTGTCAAAGCCTCCTCCATCAGTCCACAACCAGAGCTCCACACATCCATACACATCCACATACACCACCTTAAGAGGCAATTCCACTTCTGCAGCATTTCAGGTGTCATCAAATACACGCTTGCTACCTTAATAGACCACATGCCCAATACTATACCACTCCAGGAGGACATCATCTCAAACTCAGCCATTGTGACTTTTCAAAGGGCAAGTTTTCTATCCACATTTAACATTTATTTAAAACGGCAACCCACAGATAATATTCACACAGTGGGCCCATTAAAGAGTTCATAGCCAAACGCTCACACACAGAAAGTTTAGCGATGCAGCTCATATAGTTCTGAGATCAAGGCCAAAGGACAGCAGGAACAAAAGCCGGTCCTGAATCACAGGCCAAGATCCAGCAGACAAAAGCAGCCCACCCCCGATGTCATGGATGGACCAGCCCAGACATTCCCTTTACCAGCTGGTCACATGCCCCTACAGCACCTGCTCAGGCCTCGCTGAAGCCAACACTGACTCATCCTCCTCCTCTCTGTCCTTCAAAACTGATTTCAGATCAGCTCTCCCAATCCCAGTCCTAACACTAACCATTAAAAGAAGAGAAACAACTCTGATCCTGGGCCAGCTGTCTAAGGGCTAATACAAGCCACATGTCACTGGCTGTTTATATATTTGTCCAGGGATGTACAGTGTCTTTCTGGTGATAGAGTAGGTAATAACAGAGCAAGATAGGTTCTTTTGATAGATCACCTCATGACAGGCCAGTTTCCATCCCAAAGAACATTGAGTCAGACACTTCTCTGTCTGAGGTACGACGCCAGAGGAATAGAGACGTACAGTAAGACAGATGCTCTGTCTCCCTCAGACCATCCATCCAGTCAGTGTTGGATCAGTGTATGTGTGTTATTAAGCCTGGCCCAGCAGTTTGGATCTCATCTCAGTATCGTCATGGACGGCAGAGCTGAGCACATGTTCAGGTTAAAGAGCCTTCATTTCATCTGGGCATGGTTCCATCTATACCCATCCCATCCACACAAAAAGCTGTGTGAATATGTGTAGGCTATGTGTACGTGTGAATGTGCATGCGTGAGTGCATTTATTTGTGTGTGTGTGTCGGGGGCAGGCTTTTTGGCTATGTACTGTGCTGCCAGTGCAGAAGGAGGGCTGTGTGCTGAATCATTATCACTGTGTTTTAGTGAACCGACTGTAGTGATTAGCCCCAGACACTGAACCACGGGCCACCTCATTTACCACACCACTTGATGTGATTGTTATTGGAGTGGAGATACTACCCTGCTGTGCAAACGCCACCTCTCCTCTCCTCTCACTTCCGCACAGTCACTAAGTGTCCTTGCCTCAGAGAGAGGGAGGGAAAACGAGAGAGAGAGAGATAGGTGAGTTAGCGATAAAGCGTGAGGCAGAGAGAGATAGAGGAAGGAGAAAGGAGAGAAGAACAAGTGAGCGAGAGGGAGAGAGACAAGAGAGAGAAAGAAATGGAGGGAGACAGAGTAAGAGAGAGAAAGAGAGGGGCAAGCGAGAGAGAGAGAGACAGAAGAGGAAAGAGAGCTGTGCAGTTCCAGCAGGCCTGGAGCACAGTGGTGTGTACATAAATACACCCCCCTTGTGAATGACAGGCATGCTAGTCCCTCATCTACCCCATGTGGAGAGAGGAGCAGGGAGGCTGCAGCCATCTTAACCCTTACTGTCAGCTCACTTTACAGCCCTACAGAACAGAACACTCTGCTGCAGGCGCTCACTGTCATGGCTATTGGCTAACCTCTACCCCATCTTAAAACCCTAACTGCCAAGTAACCATAGTGATCCTGAAACAGTAAGTGCATAAAGCCTGTACGTCATAATCTCTACACATAACCATTCGTGCCTTCTATATGTTCTATATGTTCTTCATGTTCTATATGTTCTGCATGTTCTATATGCTCTACATGTTCTATATGTTCTGCATGTTCTATATGTTCTTCATGTTCTATATGTTCTGCATATTCTATATGTTCCTCATGTTCTATATGTTCTGCATGTTCTATATGTCCTGCATGTTCTATATGTTATATATGTTCTGCATGTTCTACATGTTCTACTTGTTCCCCATGTTCTATACATTCTGCATGTTCTATATGTTCCTCATGTTCTATATGTTCTGCATGTTCTATATGTTTTATATGTTCTATATGTTCTGCATATTCTATATGTTCCTCATGTTCTATATGTTCTACATGTTCTATATCTTCTGCATGTTCTATATGTTCTGCATGTTCTATATGTTCTATATGTTCTACTTGTTCTGCATGTTCTATATGTTCTGCATCTTCTACATGTTCCATAAGGTTCTATAAGTTCTATTTGTTCTGCATGCTCTATATGTTCTGCATGTTCTATATGTTCCTCATGTTCTATATGTTCTGCATGTTCTATATGTTCTGCATGTTCTATAAGTTCTATTTCTTCTGCATGTTCCATATGTTCTTCATGTGCTATATGTTCTACATGTTCTGCATGTTCTATATGTTCTGCATCTTCTACATGTTCTATAAGGTTCTATAAGTTATATTTGTTCTGCATGTTCTATATGTTCTGCATGTTCTATATGTTCTATATGCTCTATATGTTCTGCATGTTCTATATGTTCCTCATGTTCTATATGTTCTGCATGTTCTATAAGTTCTATTTGTTCTGCATGTTCCAATATGTTCTATATGTTCTATATGTTCTGCATATTCTATATGTTCTGCATGTTCTATATGTTCCTCATGTTCTATATGTTCTACATGTTCTGCATGTTCTATATGTTCTGCATCTTCTACATGTTCTATTTGTTCTGCATGTCCCAAAATTGCCCTCGCTAGAAGCCTGTGTTTCAGACATAAGGAAGTGGATGGCTGCAAATTTTCTACTTTTAAACTCGGACAAAACAGAGATGCTTGTCCTAGGTCCCAAGAAACAAAGAGATCTTCTGTTGAATCTGACAATTAATCTGGATGGTTGTACAGTCGTCTCAAATAAAACTGTGAAGGACCTCGGCGTTACTCTGGACCCTGATCTCTCTTTTGAAGAACATATCAAGACTGCTTCAAGGACAGCTTTTTTCCATCTACGTAACATTGCAAAAATCAGAAACTTTCTGTCCAAAAATGACGCAGAAAAATTAATCCATGCTTTTGTTACTTCTAGGCTCGACTACTGCAATGCTCTACTTTCCGGCTACCCGGATAAAGCACTAAACAAACTTCAGTTAGTGCTAAATACGGCTGCTAGAATCCTGACTAGAACCAAAAAATTTGATCATATTACTCCAGTGCTAGCCTCCCTACACTGGCTTCCTGTTAAGGCAAGGGCTGATTTCAAGGTTTTACTGCTAACCTACAAAGCATTACATGGGCTTGCTCCTACCTATCTTTCCGATTTGGTCCTGCCGTACATACCTACACGTACGCTACGGTCACAAGACGCAGGCCTCCTAACTGTCCCTAGAATTTCTAAGCAAACGGCTGGAGGTAGGGCTTTCTCCTATAGAGCTCCATTTTTATGGAATGGTCTGCCTACCCATGTGAGAGACGCAGACTCAGTCTCAACCTTTAAGTCTTTACTGAAGACTTATCTCTTCAGTAGGTCCTATGATTAAGTATAGTCTGGCCCAGGAGTGTGAAGGTGAACGGAAAGGCTGGAGCAACGAACCGCCCTTGCTGTCTCTGCCTTGTCGGTTCCCCTCTTCCCACTGGGATTCTCTGCCTCTAACCCTTTTACAGGGGCTGAGTCACTGACTTACTGGTGTTCTTCCATGCCGTCCATGGGAGGGGTGCGTCACTTGAGTAGGTTGAGCCACTGACGTGGTCTTCCTGTCTGGGTTGGCGCCCCCCCCCCTTGGGTTGTGCCGTGGCGGACATCTTTGTGGGCTATACTCGGCCTTGTCTTCGGACGGTAAGTTGGTGGTTGTAGATATCCCTCTAGTGGTGTGGGGGCTGTGCTTTGGCAAAGTGGGTGGGGTTATATCCTGCCTGTTTGGCCCTGTCCGGGGGTATCATCGGATGGGGCCACAGTGTCTTCTGATCCCTCCTGTCTCAGCCTCCAGTATTTATGCTGCAGTAGTTTATGTGTCGGGGGGCTAGGGTCAGTCTGTTACATCTGGAGTATTCTCTTGTCTTATCCGGTGTCCTGTGTGAATGTAAATATGCTCTCTCTAATTCTCTCTTTCTTTCTTTCTCTCGGAGGACCTGAGCCCTAGGACCATGCCTCAGGACTACCTGGCATGATGACTCCTTGCTGTCCCCAGTCCACCTGGCCATGCTGCTGCTCCAGTTTCAACTGTTCTGCCTGCGGCTACGGAACCCTGACCTGTTCACCGGACGTGCTTGTTGCACCCTCGACAATTACTATGATTATTATTATTTGACCATGCTGGTCATTTACGAACATTTTAACATCTTGACCATGTTCTGTTATAATATCCACCCGGCACAGCCAGAAGAGGACTGGCCACCCCTCATAGCCTGGTTCCTCTCTAGGTTTCTTCCTAGGTTTTTGGCCTTTCTCAGGAGTTTTTCCTAGGGAGTTTTTCCCAGCCACCGTGCTTCTTTCACATGCATTGCTTGCTGTTTGGGGTTTTAGGCTGGGTTTCTGTACAGCACTTTGAGATTTCAGCTGATGTACGAAGGGCTATATAAATAAATTTGATTTGATATATGCTCTATATGTTCTGCATGTTCTATATGTTCCTCATGTTCTATATGTTCTGCATGTTCTATTTGTTCTGCATGTTCCATATGTTCTTCATGTTCTATATGTTCTGCATGTTCTATATGTTCTGCATATTCTATATGTTCTATATGTTCTACATATTCTATATGTTCTACATGTTCTATATGTTCTTCATGTTCTATATGTTCTTCACATAATGGAATATGGACTAACACAGGTAAAATCATGGAACCCACTGGACAAAATGTTGGATCATCTAATTTTGGTTGAGGTAAATTTGACTGAAAATAAAACAAGCCTTTAAACTCTAGCATCGATTTGTGGTTTGAAAAGAGACATGTTTCATCCAGGAGAGAAGGGCCTTGTGTGGAGTGTCCCTTGGATTGTTCTGTGAGTCAGAGAGGGCGGTGGGGCTTATTATAGGTTTGCGTGTTTCCGTGTAAAGCTGTCACTTTATTAGCATACACATCTGTCCTTCCTTTCAGGGGCACAAGGTGGGCAGTCACATGCGTTAAAAACGGTAGCAGAAAGCTTCAGAACAAGGGTCTCGAAGATGAAACATGACCACCAATGAAATAGAGTGTGTGTGTCCACATGCGTGTGTGTGTGTGTGGAAGGGGGAGTGGGTAGGGTTTAAAAAACACTGTGAACCCACGTCAGTCAACATACACATTAAAAACACATGGCTGAACACACACGGCACCCATTGCACACACAGGAACACACAGTGCACACTTAACGTGCTCAACACGTCGTAGATAGTGTGTTCATCCTTATAACAACACCCAAGTACATAAACATGGAGGCTTTTCAGCAGCACTACTGGCATCTATCTGTGCTGTATCCATGTTATACTGATGCATAGGGTGTCAAAGGGTGGCTACTGTGTCATCTATAAGAATCGTTTCGAAAGAGGAAGATCAATCAATAGACCCCAATATCTAATTTGAAGGCCTATGAGTTTTTCCTGATCATGTGACCTGACCATGAAGATCTCTGGCTCTAGCTCAAAGCTATAGCAGTTTTGTACATTTGATACCCCAGAAGAAGAACGGACTCTACAGCCACAGGTCAAGAGGTCATCATTAATGTCTAATCCAGCCTAACCCTGTTAGTAACTCTAACCCAGCATAATCCTCCCTCACAAAGCTCCTCTCTCTCAGACAGCAGTGAGTGATGATCTGCCAGGTAGAATAGACTCTGCTGGTCCACTCTATACACAGGAGGGATTACTGACCGAGGTGTGTTACTGGGAGACAACACAATGGGGGCAGGTAGGATGAGGAAGTCTAATGTGTGTATAACGGGGTTCAACATGATCTGTGACTGTGTGTTGAAGAGTTATGGTTTGTATGTGTAAGGGGTTGGACGATGGCTGTGTTGTGTGTGTTATTTTAATGGATTGTGTGTGATCAACTGGATTCAGCCGCGGGCCGATTTCTTCTTGAGCGGATGGTCAGGGGGCTGGAAAAAATTGCTGATCATTTGTAGACTGCAAATTGACTGCAAGAAGCCCAAACAGATATAATATTTGGATAAAATACACTGCTCCAAAAAATAAAGGGAACACTTAAACAACACAATGTAACTCCAAGTCAATCACACTTCTGTGAAATCAAACTGTCCACTTAGGAAGCAACACTGATTGACAATACATTTCACATGCTGTTGTGCAAATGGAATAGACAACAGGTGGAAATTATAGGCAATTGGCAAGACACCCCCAATAAAGGAGTGGTTCGGCAGGTGGTGACCACAGACCACTTCTCAGTTCTTATGCTTCCTGGCTGATGTTTTGGTCACTTTTGAATGCTGGCGGTGCTTTCACTCTAGTGGTAGCATGAGACGGAGTCTACAACCCACACAAGCGGCTCAGGTAGTGCAGCTCATCCAGGATCGCACATCAATGCGAGCTGTGGCAAGAAGGTTTGCTGTGTCTGTCAGCGTAGTGTCCAGAGCATGGAGGCGCTACCAGGAGACAGGCCAGTACATCAGGAGACGTGGAGGGGGCCGTAGGAGGGCAACAACCCAGCAGCAGGACCGCTACCTCCGCCTTTGTGCAAGGAGAAGCACTGCCAGAGCCCTGCAAAATGACCTCCAGCAGGCCACAAATGTGCATGTGTCTGCTCAAACGATCAGAAACAGACTCCATGAGTGTGGTATGAGGGCCCGACGTCCACAGGTGGGGGTTGTGCTTACAGCCCAACACCGTGCAGGACGTTTGGCATTTGCCAGAGAACACCAAGATTGGCAAATTTGCCACTGGCGCCCTGTGCTCTTCACGGATGAAGCAGGTTCACACTGAGCACATGTGACAGACGTGACAGAGTCTGGAGACGCCGTGGAGAACGTTCTGCTGCCTGCAACATCCTCCAGCATGGCCGGTTTGGCGGTGGGTCAGTCATGGTGTGGGGTGGCATTTCTTTGGGGGGCCGCACAGCCCTCCATGTGCTCGCCAGAGGTAGCCTGACTGCCATTAGGTACCGAGATGAGATCCTCAGACCCCTTGTGAGACCATATGCTGGTGCGGTTGGCCCTGGGTTCCTCCTAATGCAAGACAATGCTAGACCTCATGTGGCTGGAGTGTGTCAGCAGTTCCTGCAAGAGGAAGGCATTGATGCTATGGACTGGCCCGCCCGTTCCCCAGACCTGAATCCAATTGAGCACATCTGGGACATCATGTCTCGCTCTATCCACCAACGCCACGTTGCACCACAGACTGTCCAGGAGTTGGCGGATGCTTTAGTCCAGGTCTGGGAGGAGATCCCTCAGGAGACCATCCGCCACCTCATCAGGAGCATGCCCAGGCGTTGTAGGGAGGTCATACAGGCACGTGGAGGCCACACACACTACTGAGCCTCATTTTGACTTGTTTTAAGGACATTACATCAAAGTTGGATCAGCCTGTAGAGTGGTTTTCCACTTTAATTTTGAGTGTGACTCCAAATCCAGACCTCCATGGGTTGATAAATTGGATTTCCATTGATTATTTTTGTGTGATTTTGTTGTCAGCACATTCAACTATGTAAAGAAAAAAGTATTTAATAAGATTATTTCATTCATTCAGATCTAGGATGTGTTATTTTAGTGTTCCCTTTATTTTTTTGAGCAGTATATAATAATATCAATCCTTGCTTAGTGTAGTGTGTACAATCACACATACAGATCTATTATGCACGGGAATACTTTGGAACAGATTTCCAAAATTAAAATGTTTTTCCAGTCTTTTATTTTATTTATTATTTTTCTCAGGGGCTAAATAAACTCACCAGCAGGCCAATTTCAGCTCGCGGGCCGCCAGTTGGGGAACCCTGAGGTATGGTTATAGCTTTACAATGCCAGCATACCCTGGGACTGTGTCAGGGCTGTCACAGGTAGACTGATGATGTTGCCTTTTCTCACCACAGGTAAAGACACTAATCCCCATAATTCCCTCAGTGATCCCACCCAGGTCAGGAGTGATACCACACACACACACACAACAATGAGGAATAGAGAATTTGTCATACAGAGTAAATGATGAGGGACCAGTCTGCTGAACGCAAACAAGCAGTACTGCAAACCAAACAATCAGTCAGTACAATTCCATTTAAACACCACTCTCAGAAAGAGATGAACACCACACAACCACACACACAACCACACACAAAGTGGAGTCTGTGCTGCATTCCTCTGTGCCTGCTGGCTCTTGTCCCTCCACACTTGTCACCAGGCGATTCTGGCCCTCGAGCGTGTTGGAGTTGTGTGAAGAGCCTCTCACAGGCCTGTTAGCATGCGGGGGGCGTCGGCTGAGAACTCTTGCATTGTGGACACACAGGAGGGGACCCTATGGCAGCCTCGGCCCCTCCCAGTACACTCACACACATATACAGGTAACTGCCAAAATGAAGGAAACACTTGAGTAAATAAGGGATACCAAGTACATTGATAGCAGGTGCTTCCACACAGGTGTGGTTTTTTGAGTTAATTAAGCAATTAACATCCCATCATGCTTAGAGTCATGTATACAAATGTGTGTCTGTGTGTGTGTGTGTGTGTGTGTGTGTGCGTGCGTGCGTGCGTGCGTGTCTCAGTCACCAGATCTCAACCCTATTGATTCTGGAGCGGCGCCTGAGACAGCGTTTTCCATCACTATCAACAAAACACCAAATTATTGAATTTCTGGTGGAAGAATGGTTTCACATCCCTCTAACAGAGTTCCAGACACTTGTAGAATCTATGCCAAGGCACATTGAAGCTGTTTTGGCAGCTCGTGGTGGCCCAACGCCCTATGAAAATATTTGATGTTGGTGTTTCCTTTATTTTGGCAGTTACCTATACACACTGGTCGGACACACACACGTGCACACACACCCTGCAGGCAAAGACAGTCAGACTCTTTAGCTATATACACAGTTCTGTGAATCCTACACCAAATGAATCCCGATTTGGGCCCATCTGGCAGTGTGTATACAGCATACAGGCCTCTGGTGCATCTTCCTACATACCTGTGTCTTCCTGTCCAGGGCCGAAGCTGTCAGATTTAAGACAGATGGTTGGATGGGGGGACAGAGACGGACGCAGGCGCTGAAACTGAGACGGCATGTTTGGTTTGGGGCTTAATTGGAAGAATAACAGTGCCCTTTCCAACTCCTAACAGATCTGGAGTAAGGCTCTCCACTCAGGCAGGCAGGCAGAACGTGAAGAGAGTGCAAATGACCACAGTAGTGGGATTTTACCTTATCCCTCCTCACCCCTTTCTCACCTTCTAAAACACATGAACATCTGCCTCTGTGTCTCTTCTCTGTCTCTTCTCTCTTGTAACATTGCCTCAACTGTTCTTCCTTCTCTTTTTATTATCCCTTTCTTCTACCTACATCAATTTCCCTGTCTCACTCAGTCTGTTCCTTACATCTACATTCCTCTCAATTCCTTTTTCCTCCTCCCTTCCTTCTTTTTGCTCTCTTTGTCTCTCTGTCAGTCTCTGAAGCCATTATGTGTCTCATTGATTGAGGCAGTCCTTATTGAATCCTGTGTTTGTGTGTGTGTGTGTGTGTGTGTGTGTGTGTGTGTGTGTGTGTGTGTGTGTGTGTGTGTGCGTGTGAGTGTGTGTATATGTGTGTGTGTGTGTGTGCGTGTGTGTGTGCGCGTGCGCGAGCGTGTGCGTGTGTGTGTGTAGGGATTCTATGGATGGGATTGTTTTCTCAGCAGAGCTTGGTACAAATAGAGGCGGAATGGAGAGGGGTTTAGGGGATTCCAGGAGCAAAGAGAGACCCTGGTGAAGGGTTACAAAACAGCTGTGTCCACTCTGCCCAATATCACTCTGGAAGAGAGGGAGACCACGAGGGAGTGGAGAAAGGGAGAGACAGATAGGGAGGTAGAGGTTGGGGAAGAAACGTTGACAGACGTTGCAAAATGAAGAGATCTTACCAAAACCAACTAATCATCCCAAAAATGTGACAAGGGACTTGATTCAAGCAAGTTTGAAATATTACATATGCGATTGCAGAGGCAAAGACATTTATTTTTTATTTTTTTATTTTTTATTTCACCTTTATTTAACCAGGTAGGCAAGTTGAGAACAAGTTCTCATTTACAATTGCGACCTGGCCAAGATAAAGCAAAGCAGTTCGACAACATACAAAAACACAGAGTTACACATGGAGTAAACCAACATACAATCAATGATGCAGAAGAAAAAATTAAGACTATATACAATGTGAGCAAATGATGTGAGATACGGGAGGTAAAGGCAAAAAAATGCCACATACAAAAAAATGACACATACAAAACAAGAAAGAAAAAGCGAGCGAGACTGATCCTATATAAGCCTTTGCACAATCACGTCTCTCTATTATGCATGGGAATAATAAATTAAAATCACTTGGAGCTGATTTCCTGGTGTTTTTGCAGTCTTTTATGTCCAACGCTAATGTTTTTTTTGCCCCCCAAAAATTGGGGGGCCAAATAAAACCACCGTAGGCCAAATTTGTTCAGCGGGCCACCAGTTGGGGAGCCCCAACTGTACAGTATATCTACTGTATCCTGAGCTATGCTGATTAATATTTGTGTCCAAGTTGCATCTGTAATTTAGACGTTGAGTGGTGTTTCCTCCCAGATTCCTCTTTATGAAGGGGATGTCTCTGTAAATGAGAGCCTTGTTTGGAGTAAACATGCAGCTGTCTGTTTACATTTTTACATTTAGCAGATACTCTTACCCAGAGCGTCTTACAGCTAGAGCATTCATCTTGTGGGACAACCACATATCACAGTCATAGTAAGTACATTATTCCTCAATAAAGTACAGTAGCTATCAGCAAAGTCAGAGCTAGCTGGGAAAAAGTAACGTGCGGGGGTTAGTTCACGAAAGGCTTATTTTTCTACCACCATCACCTTCCTCTCCTATTTCTCTCTCTCTCTCCTGCAGGATCTGACACCAGAGATGAATAGCAGAGACACCGTTAGGCTGGCACCACATCCCATTAACACACTGGTAAAACGCTGCCACATCCACACGCACGCACGAAAGGTACGTACACGCGCACTGCCCCACCCACAGCCACCGCAATCCAAGAGTGACTGTAAACCCAAGCAGAGATCAGAGACACCGTGACTATAGCGTAACTGACTGACAGTTTACCTGAACAAAGTCAGGACGGGGTTGCTGGCCAGTGTTACCGTAGGAATGAGGATTAGGTATGTGTGTGTTGTCATAACACAGAGTAGATTAGACCAGGAGGCTGTGGATACTCTGCCCAGGGTTAAGCCAGCCTGCTCTACTCTGGGTTTATCCACGGCTCTGGCTTGATCACCAACCCCCCGAGGGGTGGAAGACAGAGGAAAGAGAAAGAACAAAGCTTCACTGTAACAGATCCAGGTGTGAATATTTCCCAAACAAACTCGTGGGCTCCCGCCCGCGGTGCCGGGGCTACATTATGGGGAGGTGTCGGGCTGTGGTGAGATAACTGTGGTGAGATAACTATGGTGAGTGGATGGTGTTGACAGTTTACAGTGTACTCCGGAATGATATTCCATTCAATGAGATCTTAAACGCCCTCGAGTGGTTTCTGAAACACACAGGGCGTCACTGTTTAGGCTCAGGTTGCCATGACACTGCGGATGGACACTGTTAAGGGCACACATGGTGTGGTCAGAGGACAGAGGAATCAAGGTGTAAAGGAATGGAGAGATGGATAAATGAGTGAGAGCAATGGAATTGATGGCTTCCTAATCAAAGCAAAGTTTATTGGTCGCGTACACAGTTTAACAGACGTTATAAAGCAGGTGAGCAAAAAGCTTTCTATTACTAGTTCACAAATAATCAAAACCTAAATTCAAGAAATGTCAGGACAAATCCAATTAATAACTCAAATAACACTGTATCAGTAAAAACCTGCCCAGGGACTGTGGTTGAAAATTTGGCAACAGGCTAAAACCGGCACTTTTACTGAAACGTTGATTAATGTGCTGTAAAAATACAAATAAAGTCAAACTCAAACTCAATCCAAATGCAATCTTTGCATATATACACCAAAAAGATATACTAAGAATGACATGTACAGCAGTAGATACACTGAACAAAAATATAAACGCAACAATTTCAAAGATTTTAGTTACACTTCATATAAGGAAATCACTCAATTGGAATATATTATATTGGGCCCTAATTGAAATAGGCTCTAATCTATGGACTTCACATGACTGGGAATACAGATATGCATCTGTTGGTCACAGATACCTTTAAAAAAACACATTTCCTTTGAATCGAGTTGATCAGGCTGTTTATTGTGGCCTGTGGAATGTTGTTCCACTCCACTTCAATGGCTGTGCGAAGTTGCTGGATATTGGCGGGAACACGCTGTCATACACGTCGATCCAGAGCCTCCCAAACATTTTAAATGGGTGACATGTCTGTTGAGTATAGAGGCCATGGAAGAACTGGTACATTTTCAGCTTCCAGGAATTGTGTACAGATCCTTGTGACATGGGGTGCTGGCGGCGGATGAATGGCACGACAATGGACCTCAAGATCTCGCCACAGTATCTCTGCGCATTGAAATTGCCATTGATTAAATACAATTGTGTTTGTTTTCCGTAGATTATGCCTGCCCATAACATAACCCCACCGCCACCATGCCTCTGTTCACAGCGTTGACATCAGCTAACCGCTCGCCCGCACAACGCCGTACACGCTGTCTGCTATCTGCCCGGTACAGTTGACACCGAGATTAATCCGTGAAGAGTACACTTCTCCAGTGTGCCAGTGGCCACCGAAGGTGAGCATTTACCCACTGAAGTTGGTTACAACGCCAAACTGCAGTCAGGTCAAGACCCTGGTGAGGACATGGTTACACGTAGTCTGCGGTTGTGAGGCTGGTTGGACGTACTGCAAAATTCTCCAAAGCGACATTGGAAGCAGCTTATGATAGAGAAATGAGCATTCAATTCTCTGGCAACAGCTCTGTTAAACATTCCTGCAGTACGCAAACCAATTGCACGCTACTTCAAAACTTGAGACCTCTTTAGCATTGTGTTGTGTGAGTGGTCTTTAATTGTCCCCAGCACAAGGTGCACCTGTGTAATGATCATGCTGTTTAATCAGCTTCTTGATATGCCATACCTGTCAGGTGGATGAACTGTCTTGGCAAAAGAGAAATGCTCACTAACAGGAATGTAAACAAATTTGAGGCCAACATTTTTGAGAAATACGCTTTTTGTGTGTAGGGAACATTTCTGGGTTACTTTATATCAACACTTTACATGTTTTGTTCATTGTATATTAAAGTGAGCTATGCTATTCCATATGTTACAGCCATTCTGTCACCCATGTCATCATATCCCACAAAATAAAATGTTCTCTCTCTCTCTTTCCTCTCTCTTCTCTGTCTCTTAGTGGTTCCAGTAGCATACCCTGAGCTGTCAAGGCCAAGTCTAGGGAACAGATCAGAAACAAATTTTGTCTGGCACTCATGAGGAAGGGAAATATGTCTTATCTTAGTTTTAGTGGGGGCTTTAGGAACGCACCTCAACTCACACGCTTCCCCAGCCCTTAGCCCCGTTCCATCAGCCCCGAGCCCAGAGGAAGAGCAGCTCCCAACCTCTTTATCTGAGGAATGTGGGAATGTGGTCTGTGGAGGCTTGGAATAGAGGGATAGGAGAGAGCGACAGGGCTTACTGGGAGAGAGGGATCAGGGGTGGATGGAAGATCTCTATATGTTGACAGCCCCCTTCTCCAAATGGACACCTTCCCCTGAGCGGGAATGCCCGGGTGGATTAGAGGCCTGGTTAAGAGCCAGGCCAGAGCCCTCACCCCCCCACTCTCCCTACACACAGCCCTACCTCCCCCTCTTCATGTGCCCGAGACAGAGGGCAGCTGTTTCAAGAAGACCAAATGCTATCATAACCCTCAGCTTGGAAAACCAACTACTAACAGAGAGAGCGGAGGGGTAAAGAGAGGAAAGCTAGAGAGAGAGAGAAAGAGAAGGAGCGAGCCTCTATACTGGTTTACGTGTGAGTGAGCAGTGAGCACTCCCCTCTCTCCCTCTCCCTCTCTCTCCCCCTCTCTTCGCTCTCATTCCATTTCAGTCGATCTCTGCCTCTCATCCCTCGTAATCCGTTATCCAAACAGTGAAGTGTAAGTATTGACACACAGCCACATCGTCTGTCTCTGCCCTGTCTGCCGGGGATTCACTTCCTAAACAATGGCCCAGAGATAGAAGGGACGGACTAGCCCGACACACACTTCCCGCACACACACACACACACACACACACACACACACACACACACACACACACACACACACTTCCCGCACACACACTTCCCGCACACACACACACACACACACACACACACACACACACACACACACACACACACACACACACACACACACACACACACACACTTGCAGTTTGCAAACACTCACGCACTCACACATTCACGTGGACACACACAGACGGGCCCTTCCCCACATACATGGTAACTTATTCCCATACACACACACAGGTGTGCTCAAAGCAATCCAAAAGATCCTATCTCTCATAGCTTAGAAAGCAGCAGGACTGTATGCTATTGTACAGGCTTGGCCGTATTTCTCCTTAAGGATTCTGTTCCAATGGAATAAACAAGTCCTGTAGTGACGAATGGCTCCCGAGAGGGCTACTTTTCCTTCACTGTCTCTCTCTCTCTCTTTCTCTGTATCTCTATCTTCCTCTGTCTCTCCCTCTCCTTTGTCCATTCCTCTAATAACTGGGCCGCTTGCCGGAACACGAACCCCGGCCCATCCATAACCAACCATCTGTCAGATCGAAACCATCATGTGTTTGCGTGTGTGTGTGGGTGCAGTGTGTGCGTGTATGCCTGCGTGCGTGTGTATTTCTGAGTATATAAACCATGTGTGTGAATGGGAGTGTGTGTCAGGCAGCTTCACACCACACCTGCCACACACACACACCAGTGCCCAGCCTGTTAGCTCCTCTCAACACATCGTATTCATGTATGAGCCAGCGTGGCGTTGCTAATCCATACCGTTAAGGGTCAGCTAGCGGCTATGGAGCTGCTGCTGTACTAACAACAGGGTCCTCCACATGTGTGAATGGGAGCGGAATGCATCACAGATGTTAGCCTTATGCATAGCCTACTGTACTTAGCCATGGAGGCCTAAACCTGTGAGACTGGCGATGTACAGTTGGCCTGTATTAGATGGGCAAAACGATAGAAGAGTCACATGCATGCTAAAAAAGAATTGCAATTTCAGTTGTGAAGGGCCACACTGTGTGCACGCTTTTACACGAGCCCAGATTTATAGCAACACTAATTGTTTTCAAGATTGAAGACCATGTCTAATCACAATTAGCTGAATCAGGTGATATAGTGCTGGGATAAAACAAGAGCCTGCATACACTGCAGCTCTTAAGGACCGGAATAGCACCACTTAAAAAGACATGAAGACAATGGGAGCTATAACTCTTCCCTGACTGTTTGAGTGTAGTTATGGCAGGAGGTCCATTAGCTAAATGGAGAATATGCACATAGCAGTAGCCCTAAATGACCAGTAGCCCTAACCCTGGCCCTGACCCCACAGCACTCTGAAGAATCGAGCCGGACTAATTCCACACATCCCATAATAACCCCAGCAGGTCAGGCCACAGTAAATCTCAGGGTGATTAAACTGAGGTGACACCCAGGAATGTCCTAGCAATGACATGATCTCACACACTGCGAGGCATTCCAAGGACTTCTGGTGACCAAATGTGATTAGTAGAGTAGAGTGGTCAATGACTCACGCGGGCCATTGTTCTCAGTGTCAATTGAAGACAGTGGACTACTGGGCACTGCCTCATTCATATAAGGTAGTTAGGTTTGACAGTGGAGAAAATGTTGCTCAACGGGTCACATGTTAGAACATGCCCTCACATGTTGGAGACAGGTGGGGAACGTACATACACAGAATAGCACACACCTCTGTTTGGTAAGCCAGCGCTCTGACCAAGAATATGGTCCTAAGGTTTTTCCTGACCACAAGAACTGAATGAGAAAAACTCAGGGCCCTAGAACTCTCGGTCAGAGCACTAGAATACCAAAGACAGAAGTCTAATATTCAGTGGTCTAACTGCCTCACAACACGACCCACCACCAGCACTATCTTAGAACCTACAGGTCAATGCCGGGACCAATCAAGCCACTGCTCTGGCCACATTATATTGAAGCCCAGCTGTTATCAATATCAGCTGTCTGGCTGGCTTCCCACACACTGCCAGGTATCGTGTGTTCTCAAAGAGCGTCACTCTATGATGTATTGAGCTGTTTGGGAGTGTTGCCTCTGATCTAAGGTAACAAAGGAGGCACATGAGCTGCCCAGTGTGTGTGTGTGTGTGTGTGTGTGTGTGTGTGTGTGTGTGTGTGTGTGTGTGTGTGTGTGTGTGTGTGTGTGTGTGTGCGTGTGCGTGTGTGTGTGTGTGTGCGTGTGTGTGGGTGGAGGAGGCAAAGTTACTCCCTATGATAAGGTCAGGCCCTCTCATCTCTGTGTGCTGATAAAGGGAATACACACACACTGTCTACACAGCCATACCAGGCATCAAAGCAATGATAAGACACCTCATATATCTCCCTGTTGTTTTGTCCAAGACCACAATAAAATAAATTGTGTCTTGAAACGGGAAAGGCATTTCAAATCAGCTCATTACATGAGGAGACAATCTGGTGTTATCCAGCCCAAACTGAGGTAAACACAATTCTGAAGGAACAAAGCACGGTATCTGTCAAAGTTGATCTGTTAACCTTTTACTGCAGTGGGCTAAATCAGGGTCACACAGAGTGTTTCTTGGTAGTCTTAAACAAATCTACTTTGAAACAAAAGTATACACCTCACACACACGGTTATGGGCTTAAAAAAAAGAAGGTGCCTGTACCATGTCAGATATAGAGTTGAAATGTATTAAATTTAGAATTGTAATCCCAATATTACACTTTATATACATCACAGAAGACTGACATATAACAACACCGTTTGACATAGAAACACCAGATTTTTCAGCGTTTCAAATAAAAATATGTTTATTGTTTATGAAATTATGAAAACTATTAATAACATTACACCCATGAGGCCACTAGAGGGGGATTTGGACATTTGACTGTAGGAAAGGGACCCTGGTCTGGGCTTGTACTAACTAAGGCCTATATATATATATATATATATATATATATATATTCACTCGAGTAGCTTTGGATTGTGTAACATTTTCCTATTATTATTTTCAAAAGAATTCAAGCTCTGTCAAATTGGTTGTTGATCATTGCTAGACAACCATAGATTTTAAAGTAGATTTAAGTCAAAACTGTAAATCGGCCACTCAGGAACATTCTCTGTCTTCTTGGTAAGCAACTCCAGTGTAGATTTGGCCTTGTGTTTTAGGTTATTGTCCTGTTGAAGGTGAATTCATCTCCCAGTGTCTGGTGGAAAGCAGACTGAAATAGGTTTTCCTCTAGGACTTTGCATGTGCTTAGCTCTATTCCATTTCTTTTTTATCCTGAAAAACTCCCCAGTCTTTAACTATTACAAGCACACCCATAACATGATGCAGCCACCACTATGCTTGAAAATATGGAGAGTGATACTCAGTAATGTGTTGTATTGGATTTGCCTCAAACATAACACTGTGTATTCAGGAAAAAAAGTGTATGCCACATTCTTTGCAGTATTACTTTAGTGCCTTGTTGCAAACAGGATGCATGTTTTGGAATATTTGTATTCTGTACAGGCTTCCTTCTTTTCACTCTGTCAATTAGGTCAGCATTGTGGAGTAATTCCAATGTTGTTGATCCATCCTCAGTTTTCTCATATCACAGCCATTAAACTATGTAACTGTTTTAAAGTCACCATTGGCCTCATGGTGAAATCCTTGAACGGTTCCCTTCCTATCCAGCAACTGAGTTAGGAAGGACGCCTGTATCTTTGACTGGGTGTATTGATACACCATCCAATGTGTAATTAATAACTTCACCATGCTCAAAGGAATATTGAATGTCTGCTTACCAATCTATGCGAGGCATTGGTTCCTCTCTAGCTTTCTTCCTAGGTTTTGGCCTTTCTAGGAAGTTTTTACTAGCCACTGTGCTTCTACACCTGCATTGCTTGCTGTTTGGGGTTTTAGGCTGGGTTTCTGTACAGCACTTTGAGATATCAGCTGATCTAAGAAGGGCTATATAAATACATTTGATTTGATTGGAAAACCTCTCTGGTCTTTATGGTTGAATCTGTGTTTGAAATTCAATGCTTGACTGAGGGACTTTACAGATAATTGTATGTGTGGGGTACAGAGATGAGGTAATCATTCAAAAATCATGTTAAACACTATTATTGCAGACAGAGTCCATGCAACGTATTATGTAACTTGTTAAACACATTTTTACTGCTGAACTTATTTATGCTTTCCATAACAAAGGGGTTGAATACTTATTGACTCATGACATTTCAGCTTTTCATTTGAATTAATTTGTAAAAAATGTAGTAACATAATTCCACTTCAACATTATGGAGTTTTGTGTGTAGGCCAGTGACAAAACATCTAATTTCAATCCATTTTTAATCAGCCTGTAACACAACAAAATGTGGAAAAAGTCAAAGGGTGTGAATACTTTCTGAAGACTCTGTATATATGGTATTACAGTACCATGATCCGATTGTAACGTTCTTCCTCATGGTACTACACTGAGATACAGTATGCTTTGCCAGACCACTTCTCACAGTATCACCCAACCCAAGCCATTATGATCCTGTTACAGACAGGATATACGGTTGTCTCTAGGAGATAAGGTTGGACAAACTCCACACACTCACATCCTGCCCTTAACAACTGATCTTACATCAGCTTTGCCTCTACCAGCCCCAACCTCCTTCATTCTCAGATTCAACAATAAACCTGGCACCAGGCCAGTTATTAAGGGCATAAGCAACAACATTAGTGAACCTAACACCTAAAGATTCCCTGGCACACACAGGGGCAGTGCCACCCGATCCTGGAGCCACCGGCCCACCAGACTGTAAATCAGGAGGGCTGTGAGACGCTGATCTGGCCGTGAGAAGAAGACGAGACAGACAGGAACGCTGATCTCGGTCTCTGATAGCACAACTACACAGTGCTCCCGACTCTTCCCAGTTCTCACACGACTCACAAAAGGCTGGGCGCAAAGAGACCAGCAGGGAGATCACACCAGGACTGACATGGTGGTGTACACACTAATTATCTCCACACCACGCTTGCAGGGCCACAATGGGCTTTTCATAGCCACCTCGTACACTACACAGGAGACGCTGGTATCAGGGTCGGGACCGCTGCCATGTATCTGATACCCCCTTTGATCTAATGTGAGTGGTACTCTGCCCCCTAAATAATACACTACAGAGAGAGGGGGAAGAGAGAGGTGGCTGGACTTGTTTGAAGAGATGACTGTGACAGTGTGAAAGGCGGATGCTGGGTTTTGTTTGGGGGTTGACAGGCGTGTTATGAACAAGCGTTGCTGGTTTTGTTCGGCGAGTGACATTCTCTCAAAGAGAGGGGCCAGAGGGGCCTTTGTTGCCCATGTCCAATGACATGAATGACGTTCCGGACCTGGCCCACTGCCAAAGGGGAGTGGTCAGCAGATCACGGCCTGATGACATCACTGCTGACCTACAAATATGACACTGATACACTCTGACAAACATTTCCAAATGATGCTCTACTAGTATGGCAAACACACACAGACCAACACACACCAACACACACACACACACACACACACACACACACACACACACACACACACACACACACACACAGAGATACTCATGCTCATCTGTGTATACAAGACTGTGTGTGTTGAGTGACACCCTCCCAGCTGTATTTCTGTATCTGTTAACCAGACGAGGCGGATGGTTGTGATAAGCGCATAGTGTTCCATCACACACCCAGGTGGCTGGGATTACACATCAGACTTAGATCATCTTAGATCACAAACTCACACAGTGAACAGCTTGGATGGAGAGACACGTTGATAAAGGGCGGGGTGTGGATTTGGAAAGCTCAAACTCTTTCCACTGTGGATGATTCGGGCAGCTAAAAATGAACGTGTTGTTTCCGCAGACAAAATCGAGATGAAAAGATCTTGGGAACAAGAAAGAAAGAGACATATACGCGTAGATAGAAATATGGGGTGAGTTCCTATCCCCCTCTCCCCTCCTCTCCTCATCTCCCTCCTGAGGTAACGTCAGTCCACTAGGGGTGCAGAGAACATGCAGCGTGGCCCTGCTCAGCCTCGGAGCTCCGCTGATTTAAAACACCTCATCCATCTGGCCTTACACCCCCCCCCCCCCCCAAAATAGCCAACTGTTTATTTTATTTACTGCTCATGGAAAATAGCTGTCTGTGAGCCTCCAGCGCTAGTAGGTACCCTGGGTTATCAGTGCGCCAGCATTAAGGAAAAGCACATGTTTGGCCTGACATGAGAAAGGCCTGTCAAGAGGAATGGAGAGACTGACTGGGGGAGAGAAAGAGACACAGAGCGAGAGAGTGGAAGAGTGCAGACTGGTTTCACTGGTCCCAATCCAGCCAACTGCCGACAGGCATGCCTCTTTCAAATGGCTGCGTTGCTGAATTTGACCAGTCTGCAAATATTTCAAGGTAAATGCAAAACACATTTTATACGTTTTTTATTGGGTGTATAAAATACTGGGTGATAATAAAGAGAAGTTTGGCTCAAGAAGATGGCTTTATGTTAGCTACTGATCTAAGGTCAGTTTCACTCTCTTATTAAAGGACCATTAAGGAAGACTGAGGACAACAGAGAGAGAAAGCTGAGAAAAGGCATCCATCTCCCCCACCTCTTCAAAGCCAAGCACAAGAGATACACAGCACAGAGGGCTAATGAAAGTGTATGTGTGTGTGTGTGTGTGTGTGTGTGTGTGTGTGTGTGTGTGTGTGTGTGTGTGTGTGTGTGTGTGTGTGTGTGTGTGTGTGTGAAATCCTATCAATGTCACAAAGGTCACGCTCCCTCAAGATAACCCGGGGAGATTGCTGTGGGCCCTGTGGGATTTTTTTCCCTCTCTCTTTTTGTGATTAGGTGTCACGATAATTTCCTTGGTGTAAAGACGAAGCCTTTCATGTTGTGGGTTTCTCAGGGTTTACTGGGCCATGTCGCAGGCCATTCAAACCCATACAAAGCAGGGTCGCAAAGCAAACTACACACTGTTCATTCATTATACATTTGCACAAAGACAAATCCATATTTACCTAAGGAGGTGTTCTGCATCCTAATAGGGTTTTTGACCTGGTTTGGATGTCAATGGGTGGCTGTTTGTGTTATTTCAAAGGGAAGCAAAAGAAACTGGGCTGGTAAAAACAGCATCATGTGGCATTTACTGAGCACCATGACTAGGATGAGCTTATGTTGAGTGTGTCCTGTTTGTGAAGGCTTTTTAGGGGCCAAAGTCAACAGTTAACACAGGACCCACACACACACACACACACAGACACACACCAACAAACACACACAGCGGCTTTTCAGTGACAACTGTTTACAGCTGATATGTTAATGGGTGGTGTAATGCCATTCCGGCTCTTCCATCCCCCAGTGCCAGAACTGGCCTTTTAAAAACCCTTGCTCATCAGGAAACTAATTTACACGTTGGGCCCAGATTTGGCAAGCAGCTAAAAACTTGAATGACATTCCATAATTAAAGTGAACCCTTCCAATTACACACCCCCCACTGAAGATATTTACACCTCATCTGCCTGTGTGTGTGTGTTGCTGAAGCTCTGCACAAATGTCATCTGTGAGCATCGGTCCTAGTTCTGAGATGGACAAACTAACAGAGCAGGATGAGGGGATTTCAGAGAGAAGAAAGGAGTGAGTGATGGGGATTGGGTTGAGATGGAGAGAAGGAGTGAAATATTGAACTAGAAAGATGAAAGGAGGAATAAGGAGGATTAAGAGAGAGAGAAAGCAGGACTGAACGAGAGAGAGAGAGAGAGAGACAGCGAGAGAGAGAGAGAGAGAGAGAGAGAGAGAGAGAGGGGTGAGGATGGAGAATCTAAGGAATGAGGGTGAGAGGAAGAGGGTGAGAGGGACAGTAGTGATAAAAGGAGGAAGTGAGAAAAAAGGAGAGTGAGAGTGGGTTTCCTCCGTGTGTGAAACAGTTGGGACTGGCTGGGAATCACACAGGGCTGGGGTGGAGCGGTGGTGGCTCTGCTTCTACGTGCCTTTCTGGCCTCCGATCCCAATCATTCATACTCCCCAGCAAGGCCACAAGCCCACAGGGAGCGACCCTGCACTGCCCTTACAGTGGTTCAGACTTCCTGTGGGTTCCTTCCTGCCGAGAAATGCACTCCTGCTGCCGCTCCTAAAACCAAGGAATGTCCCAGCTAAATAAACAGAGTGATATGACTTAGAAATCCAAATAAATGCTGTGATGTTTTACAGTGTAAACGTACATACATTGGAGTGGGGATGTAGCCCCTTGGTGGTGTACTGAAACATACAGGCCATGCCACTGAGAAAAGGTGTCAGACCCAGTTAGAGGCCTTAGGCTGGACGCAGCTCAAGTACAACTTGGACAAAAGCGCTGCTTGTCTCCCCTCATTAAGTGATTTAAGTCCCGTGTTCCCAGGTTCCTTTCATCGGCCGCCAAAGTGAACACGCTTTTTTTTTTTTACAAGAATGCCGGGCCGCGGAGATGAATAGAGCGAGGGGGAAAGCTGGAAGTTAGGGCCAGGGAACTGGGTCAAAAGCTGAGTGGCTACGCTAGCCATGCCTATTAGCGTCCCCAGTATGGAGGGCCATATGTGAATGAACAGTAAGGGCCTACACTGGGAAAACAGCCCCTCACCGGGAAAAGGAGCAGCCACTTAATCCATTAACAGTTCTCTCCCCACAGAACCAGCTTTTCCCATGGAGGTTCAGTTTTGTAAAGTGCTGCTATTTCCACATTTCTTGCTAACGAGACATAGCTGTCATGGGGGAAGGGGGGGACTACTGCTCAGTGCGCTGACCAGCCCCAGGGGACTGCTGCTTCAGCAGACTGGTGTCATAATTACATCTGATAGCCTATTGGATATCACACAGTTTGCATATTTACTCTTAAAACACCATCACGGTGCGTTGGGATGTGAGTGACGCCACTGGGCTTGGCGGGAGGAAGGAATGTGGCCAGAGAGAGAGTGTTAGCGTCCGCTAGCTGGGATGAGCTCTCTGGCAAACACACACTGTTTCAATTTGCACCTGAAAGACAGCAGGCTCTTCTGGGCCATTATGTCATCTGTTTGTGAGCTCTCTAATTGGAGAGCTGTGGAAGGAAGGCCCCCTCTGTTCAGCACGGACGGCCTCGCTGATGCCTGTTCTGCTAGCCATGCTGCTGCAGTACAGTCCTCTGCTGTACAGGGGGTAAGAGCAGTTATCTCATAATGAGCTGGGTTGATCTGTGATCAGTTTGTAGAGGAAAGGGATGTATTCAGAGTCTCAGTCTGTGACACATAAGTCGCAGAGGGATGATAAATGATACAGTGTGAAAAGCAGCACTTGCACATAGTCAATTCTCTATGTTTCCATAGCCAAGTCTCTCCAGCAGGGGCCCTGGCTATCGTCTGTAGTCCTGGGGAGAATCTCAATTGCATACTTCTCGCGTCCTCTCTCCTCACCTCCTTCTCAAAACCCATTGGAGGAGGTTAGAGGGGCGGGACCTCTGTCTTTCTCATCCAATTGGTTTTGAGATGGAGGTGAGGAGAGAGGATTTGAGGAGTATGCAACGGAGATTCTCCCCTAGTGGTAAAGACAGGCTCAGGGAGGGTTCCACAGTTCATCAGCCCAGTGGGTGTGGCTACACCCCAGCAGCCAACCTCGACCCCCTGACATTACACCCCAGCCATGAGGTCAGAGGGAAGCTCTTTCTTCCTCTTCACAAAGAAGTGATTTTTCTATCTCCCCGTGAGAACAGCAGCGGATCATGAACCTTTGGGCTGAGGATATCACGTTCGCTTTCACACGCGTCAACTCCATTCTAAACCGTAACAAAAGGCTGCAGGAAAACATTGGTAGGGAGTGACCGGGAGTCGGGGTACGCTAAAGCGCATTTATCAATCTTAGATGTGAGGGATGTGGGGAGATAATGTGGCTTCTGCAGATCTGAGAATTACATGTGGGGCAATACAAACAGATGAGGCCACTGTTAGCATTTTAACTGCACTTTATTCACGGCTATTGACGTTCATTAATCACAAACTCTGGTCAAAACACTTATTTACAGGGAGATAAAGTAATGTATGGCATGATGTGTTTGGCAGTTCTGTGTGTGTGTGTGTGTGTGTGTGTGTGTGTGTGTGTGTGTGTGTGTGTGTGTGTGTGTGTGTGTGTGTGTGTGTGTGTGTGTGTGTGTGTTTTAAGACCTCTGTCTCCGCACAGTCTGCAGACTCATTTCCACACCAGATTAGATGAGAGTGTCTGTCTGGGCCAGAGTGTGGTTTCAAATTAAAATCATGCAGTGCCACACAATCATCTGAAGAGCATCTGTAACAGCCATGAGCACTGAGCACAATACGAGGCCCACAAACAGTGAACATCACACCCTGCTGCTTACTGTGGTACCACACATCAAGCTGTACACACAGCCTGGATACTGATTTAAAAAAAAACAAGCATCTGCTATATGCAGTCATATCCAATCACACATTCACATCCATTAAAAGACGCAGAGGAAAGAGTACGGGTATACAAGTTGGGAAAACACCTACTAGAGATCCATACGATACGATGCATAGTATCAGTCCTGTGGGGTCACGCCAAGAGGGGAGGAAATGACATCAGAGGTAAACTCTAGCCGTTCCAGTATGGGGGAGTCAGCTGGGTCGGAGGTGGAGGGTCGAGGGGTGGGGGAAGGAGAGGAGTGAAAGGCTGTGAAGTCCCTCTCCTCATATCTGATATCAGCCCAGGACTGGGAGTCAGCATATGTGACAGACGTCTGGACACCAGGGCAGGGAGGGAGGGAGAGGAGGGTGAGGGGTTAGAGAGGGAGAGACAGAAAAAGGAAAGCAGAGAGAGAGAGAGAGATGAGGAGAGACAGGGATACAGATAAATCATTCTCAAGAAAAAGGGTAAGAGAGAAAAAAAGTGAGGAACAGAGAGAGAGAGAGAGAGACAGGTGGTTATAACCTTCTCACATTTACTTCAGATGTCTTGGGCTAAGGGAAGGCACCTGTGTGTGTGTGTGTGTGTGTGTGTGTGTGTGTGTGTGTGTGTGTGTGTGTGTGTGTGTGTGTGTGTGTGTGGTTACAATGTGGCATGGACACTATGTTGTGGATACTGTTTTAAAATGATTGCTCTGTGCTTTTCAGTGGTTATATGCCCCAAAATAAACTAGCACTGCCACACAGCATAAATACAACAGTGCATTAATGGCCTCCCTTTAGGCATGGGTGCAGATGGAATACGATTTCCACACGGTGTATCTGCCACACTTTAGGTTATCAGTGCTGATCTCCCAATGAAAACGCAGCTGCTCTACGCCTCATTGGTTGCCACAGGATCTGGCTTAATCCTTATTGGTGAGTTTCTGACTGATCACACCTCTCGCTTCCATTGTCTTTGGGCTTCGATTTGCATAATTCCTATCCCTTACACTAGCCTAGAGGATTTGTAATTCGAAATACTCTGGGATTTAAATAACAGGAACAAAGCTACCAAATGGAGGAGATCATTAGACCAGCACAGGCAAGCACTGCGAGCCACACCGCCAGCTGAAACTGAACACCAAAATTATTAACACAATGATATAGATCTATTAAATGAAGCCTTGAGTTTACCTAAAAGTTTTATCAGAATTATCAGTTATTTCAATGTTTTCCAGAAACAATTGGGGCAAAATCCAGTTGCACATGGTCAATTTTTAACCAATATAAAAGGAGAATTGTAACCAGCAATATTATCTCAGCCCACCATATTTCCTATCATGTTGCTGGGCAAAATTTCAAATGAGCCTGCCTCCGTCATACTATGGTAGCTTGGTTGGTGGTTATTAATCGCGTGTGATGTGTTAGCCGGTGCACTTCTTTGGCCCCCTGTGTATCGTGTGTCTGACCTCACTAACAGAACTTCTGCATTGCCCAAAGTAGCAGTCACAGGACTTCAGCACCTAACAGACCAGAGGCTTTTTTTCAATCAATTCTCCTTTTTCCCCCGTCTTTAATCATTCGCTATGCTCCAATAGGCGAAACAGAGGAGTAGTGACAGATTTGGAAGCCGTCACGAAACACCCATGGTTGGATCAAAGGTCCATCCAAGCACTGAAATGCCAGCTTCCTAAATAAAACTGCATTTTTCTCTTAGACTGAGAGACAAATAACCATTATATCTAGAAAGCATCATTCACATGACTGTGTTATTTACTCATTCCACAAAATACGGTTAGGGCCTCCTTTACATAACTTATTAACTTATCAAATAACTAACTCAGCACGAGGATCAAAATGAAAATCCTTGATTGTATTTCAAACAATTCAAATGTAATTATTTTGTATTTTCCACTTTTTGATCGATTTTGTCAGAAGTTCATTGTACATTTTATTTGATTTATACTCACCACAAGACTCTTATGGAAATGTTTTTTTTTTTAATACTAATGTTTATAGAGTTACACATCTATCTTTCTCATCTATCTATCTAAAAAAGAGTTGGCGATATTTAATTTATTTGCTTAAAAGTTGTCTTTATATTTTTCTAAATCCATTGTTTTATAATAAAATATTGTACTTCAATTTTGGAGTAATGTAATTATTGAAATATAGCTAGTACAGTCCAATATTTTTTTATAATTTTTTTGCTTCACTTTAGTGAATGCCTTGATTTCGTTTTTGCTCTTAAACACAGGCTACAAACAAATGCCCTAGCGAGTGCAAACACCGATATTGCAGTAGAATATTATATGTGACAATTTACGACTATTTCGTCACGATTTTGAGGATCAACATATGAAAACAATAAATTCTGGTAAATATTACTAGTAGTGCCTCTGTATGAGCACTACCTGGGTTGTTCCATGTCTGGCCCTAAAACATCTCTGCCCAGAAGTGCACTTAAAGGGCCTGGGCTTTGGTTATTAAGATCATAAAGTCCTGCTCATAAATATGTTTTATTTGTTTCCTGAGTGTGCTCACTGCTTAGGAAGTCTTTATAGCAGAGCGGTAATATTTTTTTCTCCAGACGGACCTGCCCATTGAGTTATTATGGAATACTGTAACTGGCCAAATCATAACATGGCTCAGAGTTTATAACTGAAATATATATAAAAAATTATCCTCTAATAAGCTGCTATAATATACAATCCCTTGAGAATCTTGATTCTTAAAATATATAGTAATAAATATACAGTACATTGCTTGGTCTGATAGATTGATTCCATGAAATAGATGTTAGGTTTTAATTAATACAACTAAAATATCATCACTTTATTAGATGACTGTTGGTCGTATTCAAATGATATAACGATGGAAAATAAATTGCTATCTATTTCTAACAACTAAAGGATTTCTTAAAAAAATTTAAAAGACATGTTAATTTATCCATTGAAAATTAAGGCATTTTCGTTTATATATTTTATTGCAGACTAGGCTGACTTACATTGAAAAAATACTACATTCTTTTTTATTTAACAAAAAAAATATATATATAGTTGTAATTGTCTCACATCTATCCGGTACAACTGGTCCCTTTTGTCTGTCCCATAGTACTACAATACTACTGGGAAAGATACTGAGCAGTTTCAGGCTCTGATCGCAGCATCGTAACCAGGAACACAGGTATTTCAGAAGGGTTTCAGGGGAAGTCCTGCAGCTTTTATTGCAGTTTTTTGTTGAGAAAGGTAGTCGACTGCTTCGAAGTGGGACAGGACAGGTTATCTGTGACCTGGCCTCTTTGTTTAATAGACAACGGAGGTTTTATTTGGCCATTAGCGTATCTTTGTAGTGACTTGTCTAGGTGTGATATACACCCTGTCACTAGAGATCCAGCACAGCCAATCTCTGCTACATCTAATGCATGACAAAGGAACAAAGATGGTGGAGACAGTGCCTTGTGACGCAATGTACCCATAAACACCACAATCCAGGCTCATTCACATGACCAGTAAAATGCCAAATTACTAATTACTAATTATAATCAATGTAATGTAAAAGCGTAATGCTACTCATTCTCTATTTCAGTTTAATTTAATATGAGAAAGGGCTAATAAAACCTATGAAAACTTAGCACATCATCTGCAGACTGCTAACTACGGTCGGTTGTCTGATTCACGGGGAACGTAGTATTCTGCTTCGGCGAAGACGTCTTATTGGTGGGAAGATGTTGAGCTGTGATTGGCTGGGAGGGTGACACTCTGTGTCGAACTCCACGCACCAGAGGACGGGGACCTGTTACTCCAGATGTCCTCTCGTCGTCCCCTCCAATGTTTGCAGCCGCACGCACGCGATCCCTCGCTCCGCCTCGCTCCGCCTGGCTGCACCCTCTCATCGCATTACTTCTGCTATTCTAACTCCGCCATCAATTATGCACTAGAATAACTGAGGGACCTGGCGGAGCCAAGACATAAAGGGAGATCATCAGCCCGGGCCCTGCGAGCATCTGCCTGCTTGTTCCCACTGTGTTGCCGTGAAGAGTGATACGGGTGCCAGGCCGCCAGCTCAGCTAGGGCACCGGCAACCACGGCACAGATACAGCTATGCTAAGCTAGGCTAGGGCACTAACGTAACATGGCTATGACACAAACACAGCCAAGCCATGACTGTTGTTTCTACCATTGTTTTCACTCTAAACTAACGTTGTACATGGTTTTGGAGAAATGCATTAAAATCGCAATATTTTTGGGGGGGTTAATCATATCTAAAGCTGTTCGTTGTCTCCTAAGTATCTTCATGCTGAATTAAACAAGGGGCGGAGCCTGTTCAGTAAGGGTCCCAGGATTCTCAACCGACTTTATTTCTTGAAAACAAAATGGAGTCGAATTTGGAGGAAAATGGCGGTCTCTGCTTCCCTCCCTGCCACAAGACACAGCTGGGAGTCAGGCAAAGAGGAGAGAGAGACACCTATGAAGACAGAACAAATCCTAGCAGTCTGAGATTTCAATCAACAGTGCTAAACTTGGGGTGATGATAAACTCATATGATTTCATCGAAGTCTCTTAACATCAAAGAAACATGGGGTGGGTGAGAAAACATGTATGTATTATGGAGTGAGACAAAATGTCGACCCCTGCATTGAAGTCATGGCGGTCCTGACCTGGATTTCTTCTGGTTGCGTGTGAAGGTTTGCTGTCCAGGCTCTACTGTGAGATCGCAAACAACTTTTTAATATTTCATGGGTTCCAAAGCACTGAGCATGCTCAAAGCCATCAGGAGGAAATACTCTCTGTCTCCATGGGCCAGTAAGCCACACTAAAGGTCCTGCAAAGTCACATCAAGTTCATGAAAAGAACATTGTTCTTCCCAGATATCTAAATGTCACTTTTTTTTATTGACTCAGAAATCACATTATCAATGCCCTTTACCTAATCTGTCCACGGGTGCCTGAAATGCCACAACTATGCCAAAGATCATTGCATACACTAAGCTAACCCAATATATAAGACTTCTCTTAACACGCTATGAAAAATAATGAGCTTTCATCAGACAAAACAAAGTTTCATCAGACAAAAGTCATATTTACTTCACTTGAACCAAATTAATTACAGAGGAGGAGCACAGTACATTCAACCATTAAAGAATGTAGGCCAATTTCGTCTTCAGAGTGTATCAGTAATTCAATCTGATCTAATCAGCAAATACAATGGGGTGAGAAAATAATACTACACACTTCATCTACCCTGTTTGTCTGATGCAATCACAGAAGAAATTCTGTAGAAGCAAAATGTCTTAATCCCCCCCCAAAAAAAAAACACAAGACCTTGAAAGTTAGTCACCAATGAAACGAGGAAACTTTGCCTCTTGGAGAGGGATATTTGCTTTTTCTTTCATTTCAAAAGCCACATTGACCCAAATAAAGTTCCAGAAGCATTACACGGATGCTTGGCTGTAATCACATTTGTTTTATATCGTGCATACTTTCCGGCCAATTTGGATTCATTTGGAATAGTATATACTAAGGTCTGTAAAACACAGCTCCCTGCGCCAATGTGCCTGGTGGGAGCCACAAGCATGCCAGGTCTGTGTGCCATAGACCAGAGAGCAGCACTGGTGGAATTCCAGTTAGCAACACTAAAATAGCCAAACTGTCATGACCACACCCTTCTGGCGCTATCTCAGACTGAGCACTACTAACAGCAATCATGACTAATTACTAAAGACAGAGGACGAGCCAGTCGTCTCTAAATAACCAGGCTTTAGGCCAGGGGTGTCAAACACGCGGGCCAGATCGAGCCCACAAAGTAGTAGAAAATGTAGGTCCATTAGAAACGATAATGGGCCTACATACATACAGTTCCATACAGTTATTGCCAGCTCGCTAATAATCACCGAATGAAAGAGTCAGGGAGCATCAAAAGTTCCAAAAACGATGAATATAGGACTATTTTTGATCTATATTTTTGACGGTGAGGAAATATAACACATTGAAGACCGAACGCAGCCCTGGGCAAAATGAGTTTGACACCCTTGCTCTAGCACTCCAGCTGCAGAGAGCTCTGCTATGGTCGACAGAGGGAAAGGAGATCATTCCAATTCTCTTTCTGCCTTTTTCTCTCTCTCTCTCTCCCCATCTTTCCCCTGATTTGCACTGAGACAATTTGTTCTCTCCATGTACTTGATCCATTTAAAGTCTGCAGTGCAAAATGCATCCTTAATTTCCTTTCCTCAGAGAACGTTCTGCAATAGGAGGCATGCGGTAGATAACACAACGTTACTGCAGCTCACCGCAGTAGAAAGTGTTCAGACCCTTCACTTTCTTGGTGGATTCTGTTTGTGGAGTCCATTTTCATTACCTTGGCCTTGGCCTACTGTACATAGTCCTCTTTCATTGTGGGTTTGTTCTGCTAAAGCGTACTGTAAAAGGAAGCTCAGATAGCCACTCACCACACTACTGCATAGAGGCCGTCAATACAGAAGCCTTCCCAGCACCCCACTACACTGTCTGTCAGGAGGCTTTAGGGACTCTTTAGGGCCTTCAAGCGGCAGTTCCAGAAGCTTTACTGCAGTCATTAGGGGCTGTGCCAGATTAATGTGAATGGTCAGGCAGGCCCTGGCTTTCTGGGGGAAGAACAGAGCGGGGTGAAGGGTCCCACAGGAAGTGTTTTGTGTCTCCACACAAAGGGAGGCTGACCTCTTAAGCCCCTTAGAGCCTCTCTGCTAATACCCTCACTGGTGCCTACAAAGACACAGTGGACGCCGTTTCACCACTCACATTTAAACAGCACACAAAAAGCCCCGCCGAGGCTTAAACCTTAAGAAACAGCAGAAAAATGAACCTTGGGAGCACTGAAGTGAGACTTGGAGATTAGGGGCTGGAGGGTTGGCTCTAATCCACTGACTGGCCCGCGCATATGAAATGGTGGATGCCGACTTGCCGAGCTATACCACCGATCGGAAAATTGACTGAAAACAAGTTTACGGAAGTTGCTGAGAGTGTGATCTGCACAAAGTTTAACAGAAACAGCATGGCAAAGACTTTCTATCCAAAAAGGGATTAATTGTGTGGTGCTCTGAATATTGAGTATTGCTGTAAGGTAACAGAGAAATCCCTACTTACACACAGTTAACACAATAAATGTTCACCAACAAGACACCCACTTAAAACACCCTCCTCTTTTTAGTCCCCGTTAGTCAAGCAGTGGCAGCCTTGTTAGTTTGAAGAGAATGACAGGGCCAAGGCACCTTTCTCTGTGTGCAGGGTCACAGAGCAGTGGGACAGGCTGCTTTCTCCACAGGACTATTTTCCCCTTCAGAGAGGGCCAGGACAAATCACCCTCACTCTCTGACGCCAAGAGTTCCCTGAGAAGATGGATGCAACATCCATCCACAGGCTAAGTAAGGGCGGGTGTGGAAACACTTGTTTTGACCTCATGCAGGGGGCCCATGGCATGGCCACTATTTCCCCGGGTAACCCTGTGTCCCATCTCCAGAAGCTTCTGTTACCTCTGTGACTGTGTCTCGCTCCCGTTGTGTGCCCCTTCCCTTTCGCCTCCTCACGTACTCACCCTCACAAGAGCCTGCCACAACTACCTTTCTCTCTCCCACTCCCCTCTCCTCCAACTCTCCCTATATGCCTGTCTCGCTTTAAGAGCGTGCATAGTTAAAATACGTCTATGGGGTCGCTGAGTACGATAGGAACAATAGTGTCCTTTCACGCGGTCTGGGCTGGGGCTGGGAGAGGGTTGCGGTCCTGAGACCCAGTCAATATTTGGACGTGGCTGCTTTTTGTTTCCGTTTTGTATCCAAGCGGAACCCAGCAGCAGGGAGCCGGGAAAAGGCTGAGGGGGAAAACAAAGGTAAACACTCTGAAAAATGCAAACGGAGCAACTCACAATTCCACTGGGAAACTATCAAAATATCAACTTGTCACAACCTGGAAAGTGGTGTATTGTTTCTTAAGTGGAGATTAAAAATGTTGCCAGAATAGAGAAAGCAAACAGCCAAGGTCATTTTCGCTGAGAGGAGAACTATCTGTGTCTGTAAGGGCAAGGATGTTATGAGGTGGAAAGAGAAGCCACTGAGTCATTTTCACATTTCTTAGGTGTCCTCACAAGGACTGCTGAACCAAATCATAGTATACCAAAGTAGTGGACCGCAAGACAGACGAAAAAGTAGTTTGATTGTCTTCGATAAATATGTCACATCTGTTGTAGAAAGATTTGAGGGGCATTAACGAAGCTTAAACTGCAGTCCCTAGGGTGACAGTGCTCTTGTAGAATGCTGAAATCCCTCTCCCCAGCTGTCAGGTCGTTAGTCCCACCCAATGAGCCTCTTTGATGAGGAAGAGTATCAGTTTCCATGGCATCGGAGACACAAACAGCAGGAAGATTAGGGATGGAACTCAGCCTGATTCTCCACTGATCCCACCTATTAGCAGCAAATAAACACCTTGCCACAGCAATGGTTGCATGTGTCCCATATGGAGCCTGACGGTTTTAATTAAGCAACTATCAAACTAAATACAGGCCGGTGGGGATTTCTCTAATGCTAACTCATCAATGGGCAATAATCCAATCGTTAACTTTACTTACAAATTGTGTTTTAAATTACACATGTATTAAGACAGTATTACTGAAGAAAATGCATGACCAGCCCCTCCACCGTGTTTACAGAACATTCACGCATGTACGTTAACCAACAGCCATCCAAAGATACCACAGCCCTTCTCCTCCAATCTTTACAAGACATTTTATTTTGTGGCCGAGCAATTTCTATAGCTAATTACTACCGATATAGCACATTCTTATAAGACGGGCATTTAAAAATTATGCTCTCTTAAAATGTGTCACAAACAAGTCAAACAAAACACTCTGACTCATTATAACAGAGGGTCATTCCATTTTATTTCAATCACTTTTTGACTGCACCCCTTTTGATTTGAATGAACCTTTCCATACATATTTGCCCATGGTAGAAGCGGTCAGAAAGTTACTTTTCGGAACTGAATGCCAAAACATTCAGGAGATATAGGTGCCCAAAGTTTACCCATTTTGCATACCCTACAATACCATGAGACATCCATGTCTTAATCACTGGAAAAGATAAACGGTTGAGTTTGATATCATTTAAACGCTTACAAAAACAGTTGTCAAACTATTCCATAATTTTCTAATTATATATATATATATTTTTTTTACTTTTTTTAGCCTTTAACGTCTATTATCTGAAAACGCGGTCAACAACGATTTTTTTCATTTTCGTACATGTAGTTTAGACCCTATTTTACATAATCTGAGGTATTTGTGTTGTGCCCACCATCAGTGGTCTGAAGAGATAGAAATAGAATTCATAGAATGGACCTATGAATGAAATGACACCCGCCCTGTATTCAAGAGTATGCTGAGTCTCAACTGATGGCGGGCACAATGCATGCACTTCAGATTATGCAAATTAGGTTAAGGTATAACATATGTGAAAATGTAAATAATCAGAGTTGACATGCTTTTAGATCATTGACGTTAAATGTAAAAACAAAATACATTATAATTATTGATTTATTTTTAATTCAAGAAATTATTACATTGTTTGACAACCCTGTTTGTAAGCTGTTAAATTATATTAAATTGAACCTTCAATCTTTTCCAGTGATGTCTTATGGCATGGTGGGGTATGCAAAATCTGTCAACTTTGAGAATCTGTATCTCCAAAAAGTCACTTTCTTACCACTTTTACCATGGGCAAGTATTGAAAGTTTCATTCAAATCAAAAGGGATGCGGTCAAAAGTGAATTGAAATCAAATGGAATGACCCTATCTATATCCATTGTAGCTCAGAAATGTTATGTCTCCTCAACAAGCACTTCATTTTCTTTTAATTAATGCGATTATAATGACTTGAGCGCCTCACTGTCACTGATTGATGCATTTGTACCTCCGAGCATGACTGAATCCTTATCATAGTTACACTACTGTTCCACTGCTTTTGATCCCCACTGTTGGAGTGGATCAACAAAGTGCGTCAGAATGTTGATAGGTTTTTCTTGGGAGATATTGGGGGGGAAATAGGAGCTACGCTTATTAAGCGTGCAACAAACATGACACCATCAACCTACATGAGTTTTAAACAATATAAAATGTCTTCACCATTTACATTTTTCACGATTCACTTCACATTTCAATTTCAGAGTCCCTGTAGGGGATTTCATGAATGGCTGAGTATGGACTGCAGGACTGCAGGGCTGCCGCGTTGGGTGCCGTTTTTCTACTGTGGTCAGAAAAAAAGCCTCATCTGGAAGTTGTGACTATACCCCAGCAGGCTTCGGGCTCTGATGGCTGAGTATAGTTACATTACCCAGCAGGGGCCATGGGCCCAAGGTCTAACACAGAGCATGGTTATATTAAACGGCAGGGCCAGGGGCCCCTGAGTCTTAGCATGGTTACATTATACAGTGGGTTGGGTTTGGATTAGGCCCCTGAATGAGAAAAGGAGAGTTAATTTAGAGTTAGTCATTTATTTACTCGAGGAGCCCTATTCTCCTCAGACAAAACCCAGGCAGGGTGCCGTTGCATGGCCATCGCAGAGCCTCAGAGGAGAGGCAGGCTCTGCCCCGGGCTTAACCCTGACTACAGTCCCCTCTGTGCTGCTCTGTGATGGTTAACCCAGGCCCTGCTTGGTTACCACAGAGTGTGTGACCTCAGCATGTGTGTGTCTCTCACAGGAGCATGCACCACACTGGGCCTGGGTACTGCTGAAATACCCCTCTGTGTTCACCTCATTGTCTGCCCCAGCATGTGGTGGTGGGGGCAGGGGAGCAGGGACGGGGGGCATGGCTTTGGAGGAGCAGGACTTGGGAAGCTGGAAAGCTTTTTCGTTTCTTTTTAGGCAGGAGCTGTTGGAATGAGCTGATGACACTATGGGAGCATCAAAGATGTTATCTGTTCCAGGAAAAGAGGTAGAGAGGCAGAGAGCCCTGCCTTTGATGCCACCATGTTTGCTTTAATATCTCACCCGTTCTCTTTCTTCTCCTAACTAGCTCATTGCACACACTTTGCCTCAGGGTTACCACAAAAACACAAACAAGTACAGCATCATCTGTTGATTCCGTGCAAAGCAAATCACCCCAACGGACCAGTTTCTTCTCCTTAAGCATAAATGTTGAGGAGTCATCCCCAAACAGTAAATGTCAGGAAAAACCTGATAAGGTACAAAGGTGATATGTTATGCATGACACGAAGTGGTACACTCATACTACAAACTATATTCTGAGACAGTTAGTCACCTGGGGAGTCAACTCAAAACTGTAGGCTACTTAAGAATAGTATTGCATAATTAGCATCCCTGTCAAATAGCAGTCTCATCTGACCATTCCATTACAGTTGGTAATTACAGCCATTGCTTTACCCTTGTGACCACACTAACTGGCAACTTTGACCAATTACAATAAAATACAAACGGCAGGTGGAAACCTAACTGAATATTTCTTGTATTTTATTGTACAACCATAAGGAAAGGCTTTAACGTGTTATAAGCAGGAACAAGTTTTGCGGTTTTTGTTGTGCGTCATATGCAAACGCCTTATCATTTTTCCAAATAAAACTGGCAGATAATATTGACTCTTATTCAAGGCAACATTTTAGATGTGTTGAACAGACACTTGGATTCATTCGTAGCCAATTCTAACAGAAATCAATAGCTACTGCTGCTACAGAATAATTTTCCTACTGCCGAATCAGTAAAAGTGAACGCGTTAAGAATCTGACTCACACACAGAATATTTTGACGATTTCCCTCATTCGAGAGACAAGCCACATGATTTTCCATTAGTTAAATTATAAGCCTAGCTAAAATGAAAGCCTTCCGCGGCAACAGATCTGTGGACGCATTCAGCAGAACCAGGATAATATTAATAATCATTCTGGTGTATTTACAGTATAGGATATAACAAACTTATTGATGAGAGGTAGATAAGATATATGTCACGCAACATACAAGTTTGTCTTTGTAAATGATTGCCGACGTGCATCAATAAAATGTATATTTAGGCTATAAACAAGTGACCGTTGGTCAATGAATCGTGGTCAGCATAGTAGGGCAGAATATTTCAAATTCACATTGTAACAAATATCATATGGTCTACGGGCCATCCACCTCCATCCAATGTCATCAATGAAGTTGATCCCGCATGAAGTTTGTGACCGTGGCCCATCCCTGACACACATTGCGGTTACGCACGAGACTCACCTGGGGTTGGTCCGGTTCCAGTAGACCGCATAGCGGTCGGACACCACCTTGGAGGCCGGCTCTTGGCCGTAGACACACGTCCATAACACCAGCGAAACGCATAGGATCATTTCCACCTGCGGCATGGCTCCCGAACTTGGACACGCCAAGGTCCCTCTCGATGCAGCGTCTGGCGCGGTAGAATTCTTCAAATGAACAGAGTGAAATTAGATTCACATCTGAAGGCTTTTCAAATATAATTGCCTTATGTCTTAGTTGACTGCTCGAGTATAACGCATTGATTGGATTATTACACGAGGCAGGTATTGTGCTGAGGCTTGAATTGATATTTGTAAAAAGTAGTTTTTTCATTCAGTAAAAAAAAGCACTGCCAGTTTGTGGAATAAAAAATGATTACAATCGGTTGTTAAATGTCTTGATTATTAATTAGTTGAGGATCCTTTTAAAATACATACTATTTCAGTCAATGTTCTTGTCATGTATTCATAGCAACATGCGCATCCTCTTCAACCGCAGATGATGTGGAATGTCACAGATATTATAAACATGAATTTTTAGCTTTATAATAGTTTTCTCCTGTAGTCGGTCTACCACAGCCTACACAAATGAATAATTATTCTCTCCGATCAACTCTTCTTTGGGCACCAATAGTATCTGTAACTATAGGCCTACGCAGCGTTGAATTGTTGATTTTCAAGTTAATAACAGCGTGGTCCATGCATAAATATGCTATGAAATGTTTCTATAACATTTGAATAATAATTAACTCCACAGAACCAACGGGCTACAGACAGTGCCAAATCTTCCTTGACGCTGTACTCGCTCGGATCTGTGTCCGTGTCTTCGGCGCTGTCGCTGTCGCTGTATTGTCACGGCTGAAGAACCGCTGAAGAACTAGGAGCAGCTCTTTCCTTGAACCGGAGTCGTTCAAATGTGCCGTGGCAAAAAACGACTTCATAAAATCCTTAGCATGGACACAAATACTTCTAAGTGTCGCTTGAAACGAGGCAAATATAAGCAGGAGCGGTGGAAAGTCGTCTAGTTCAGCATGAAGAAATCAACCAATGTCAGAGCAGCGCTCGCTCGGCCATGCATGATCCCCACTGTGCCAGCGCGGGTACAGTTTCAGGCTCACGCACAGTCTCATTGGTTTGCATTTTGAATGATGGGCGTTTCGCTTACAAAAACAACATCCCTCCTCCTGAGGAGGTGTATCTGCTTCAGTGCTCAAGCGACGGATAATTTATTTCACAAAGTAGACCTACTGGGCATGAGGACCATGGACCCTAAACGAGATTATAAAGATCTGATACCAGCTCCGCAGGTCGGTTACAGGTTTACACCTTTCACCCAGGTTGATGCTGTCTTTACGCACACATAAAGTATTTTGAAATGAACCATGTTTTTCATTATACAGCATTGTGGCAACTTATGCTGCAACTAACCACTGAGTCGTATTGCCCGCTACTGTATTTTCTATCACCCATTGAGCTCAAATAGTGAATTTACTACACTTTTAGCTCCTGTGTTCAATTCCATTTAGATATACCAGTGTGTAGAATGAACAGTTCAGTTAAACATGTGAATAAAGTGACATATGTATGTGGCACTCTGCAATACTTCCTAGTTTTTGTCAATGTATGCATACTATTCAACATTCAAACATTGGCCAACCCTGTCTTGTAGGGTTTGCTGACTTGCAGGCTTGGCTACAGAGACTGATGCGCCACATCGGTTTTTGCCCATACCATGCTTACGCAGTAGCCTTCCAGTGTTTCTTGGCGCCCCACAGTGGAGGTAAGGAGAATCGCTTATTGGAAGGCAGGAAAGTAGGCTATAAAATAAAGTCATTCGATTAAATATCAGGTAATGTGTTATGTTTTCTATATTTGTAATCAATATGATTATTTTAGGATTAACATCATAGGCATGTAGTAGGGCCAATTGTTAAGGTATTTATTGTGTATTTTACAATGGGTGGATCTAATTCTGAATGCTGATTGGGTAAAACCACATTCCCACCAGTGTCTATTTAAGCAATAAGGCACGAGGGGGTGTGGTATATGGCCAATATACTACGGCAAAGGGCTGTTCTTAGGCATGACGCATCGCAGAGTGCCTGTACACAGCCCTTAGCCGTGGTATATTGGCCATATACTACAAACACCTGAGATGCCTTATTGCTATTATAAACTGGTTACCAACGTAATTAGAGCAGTAAAAATGAATACTTTGTCATACCCGTGGTATACGGTCTGATATACCACTGCTGTCAATCAATCAGCATTCAGGGCTCGACCCACCCTGTTTATAATCCACAAATGACCACCGGCTAAATCTATGACGTTAAAATGCCTATTTACTCTGTTCCATCTGACTACGCAATCCACTGTCCCATCAGCACAGCCCAGTGAGTTAAAAACTTGATCTCCACCATAAAAGTATCTAGACATTATCTCACGTTTCTTTTTCACTTACATTTAGTTTTCAACAGCAGAGATTTTTATAAACCTTGCTGTCTGTCTCTCTGACATTTGCAACATTGTTTCAATATTCAAATTAGATCTCCAGCTGTCCCATAGTAATGAGCATGCCGGGAGTCGGGATGAGACAGACAGGCAGGCAGCGTTTCTCAGCCAGTCGAAATCTTGAATCAGCTGGCATCATTTTTATGGATATATACAAATAAATGTCAATTTAAAAAAGGTAAAACGAAATGAAGTGCAGCTAGTTTGCAGTCTTTCTAGATTCAGTTTGAAATGATTGTGTTAGCTGTGTTGTTGGCTAGCTCCTCTGAACAACAGTGTCCCGACGAGAGAGCATATTTTCTATGCCAGGCGAAATCGCGCCTTATTAGCTCATTGTTATGGATGTATCCAAATAAATGTCACTAGAAAACAGCTTAAACAAATACAGCTACTGTTGTTATGCTGGCTGCACGGTTTGACTTGACTGTAAATTAGCCGTAGTTGGCTAGCTAGCAAGCAAGGGGTGAGAACGTTGCCAGCCAGTATGTTAATGGAACATTTAGAACGAACGACTGGGTCGCTTCCACAGATACAGAACAAAAAGACTGAACGACTGGGTCGCATCTCTGGCAACCGATCCGATAGAACGAACGACCAGCCAGCTTGGGTAGCAACCCTACATTTGTGTCGGGACTATATGTTGTGGAAGGATGAAATAGCATGAATAAATTCATCAAAATAATGTTTTTAATGAAAATATGTCAATCATTAACCCGTTGTATAAAAGTGATAATGCCCTGGAAGATATATCCTCCAAACACTGGCTTTTTGGGCATTATTACTAAAGTATAGGCTAACATACCGTCCAGCAGACAGAATGGCAGTACTATACGCAGGAGGGTCTGGGGCGCCAAAGATAATCCCTAGTATAACAGTACCACTGAGGAACCTCACCTTTAACCCTGGATATTCAACCAGAACATGAATCATTCAAGATCCAGAACATCTCAACATTCCTAACCCTAACATTTGCTCAAAACAGTCGCCAACTCCTGAGTACCTTATTAAGTTCAACCATCCAGTGGCTTGGAATTGAACTTGGCTCTTCGCATAGCGACACACTTTCCAAGGCTGAGATCCAGAAGACATCTGTTGCTTAGTAATCCTGTAAACACTATATCTTTGCAGAACAAATAGCCTGCGTTGCATACAAATACACATAGAAAAGGCAATTGTTGAAATCTGAGAACCTAGTTTTGTATGTCGAAAAGAAACCATTAGCGTAATCACACAGGACAATTAGTGTAATATGTTCCTTTGGTTGTGTTTAACTCAGTCTCACACTGTATTTGTTTGGGTGGCCAGTCTGGCTATGTGTGATGTGTGCAAGCTGGTCACCAACAGGCCCAGTCTCTCACCCAAGTAGACTAATCCATGAGCCTTAATCACCTCACCATCTCCCCAGCTAAAGCGCCTGTCCTACTTCATTCATGCACCATATACATCCATGTCACGAGAGACAATGGAGTCATTATGAATTAGGGTCAGAAGAGCCGCAGTGTGTGCTGGCACGATACACAGCGCCGCATTCTAATGTGCCCTCTTTCTCATGGCCTTGCGCGGCTGCCTCTGTCACACATAAAGAAATATAATCTCTATCTGCCTCCACATATGAGCAACATATCACACACACATACAGAAGGAGAAGGAGGAGATTGGATCAAATGAACAAGAAATTGCACGCAAAAAGCAGTGATGGGAAAATGGCTTGTTTTTACCTTTTTTTTCAATAGGTTATTCATATTTCGCATAACCCATTGGCATCAAACCATCACTGTGTTTGTGTTATAACACACTCATAATGCCCCTAGAGTCTTATTTCGTTAGCAAGGGATAATAAGGCAGTAATCACATTGTAGCTGTGTGTGAAACCAGATTCCCTCTACACATCTGATAATCTCCACTGTAATGGTTATGGATTCACTGAGGGTCAACTACCTGTTCACAATTCAGTGGGTATGGAAGGTGTAAGACACAGCATAGGGGTGCTTTATCCTGAGTTTGGTTTACTGCTGGTTGTTCTGGCCTGGCTAACACCTGGAGAATCATTAGAAAGGATGCTGTTATGATCTACACTAGAAACTGAATGATGAATGGAAATGTCTTTCTCTTCCTTTCTTTCTCTCCCCCTTCTATCCTCTTTGAACACATGTCATGCTAATGCTAACTCCTCATAGAAAAGTAAATGTTTATGTCTCCCTCGGTGGAGCGGTTTATTTCTCTGTCTCTCCCCATCACTCCTCTGTCTAAAAGTCCACTGTGACCCATTCCAGCTGGCCACTCTGCTAATACAAGACTATAACAGAGCGAAGGATAGTTCCTAATAAAAGAGAGATGCCAAAAAGTGGTAGAGTTACATAAGTTCAGAACAAGAGAGAGAGAAAGAGATGGATAGAGAGATCAAATCAAATTGTATTTGTCACAAGCGCCGAATACAACAGGTGTAGATCTTACTGTGAAATGCTTACTTACAAGCCCTTAACCAACAATGCAGTTCAGAAATAGAGTTAAGAAAATATTTACTAAATAAACTAAAGTAAAAAATGAAATAAAAAGTAACACAATCAAATAACAATAACGAGGCTATATACAGGTGGTACCGGTACCGAGTCAAGGTGCGGGGGTACATGTTAGTCAAGGTAATTTGTACCTGTAGGTAGGGGTAAAGTGACTATGCGTAGATAATAAACAGCGAGTAGCAGCAGTGTAAAAACAAAGTGCAAATAGTCCGGCTGGCCATTTGATTAATTGTTCAGCAGTCATATGGCTTGGGGGTAGAAGATGTTAAGGAGCCTTTTAGACCTAGACTTGGCGCTCTGGTACCTCTTGCCATGCGGTAGCAGAGAGAACAGTCTATGACTTGGGTGACTGGAGCCTTGAAAAATGTTTGGGCCTTCCTCTGACACCGCCTAGTAAGTAGGTCCTGGAATGGCGGGAAGTTTGGCCCCAGTGATATACTGGGCCATATGCACTACCCTCTGTAGCGCCCTGCGGTCGGATGCCGAGGAGTTGCCATACCAGCCTGTGATGCAACCAGTCAGTCTGCTTTCGATGGTGCAGCTGTATACATTTTTGAAGGTCTGGGGACCCATGCCAAATCTTTTCAGTCTCCTGAGGGGGAAAAGGTGTTGTCGTGCCCTCTTCACGACTATCTTGGTGTGTTTGGACCATGATAGTTTGTTGGTGATGTGGACATCATGGAACTTCAAACTCTCAACCCGCTCCACTACAGCCCCATCGATGTGAATGGGGGTGTATTCGGCCCTCCTTTTCCTGTAGTCCACGATCATCTCTTTTGTCTTGCTCACATTGAGAGAGAGATTGTTGTCCTGACACCACACTGCCAGGTCTCTGACCTCCTCCCTATAGGCTGTCTCATCGTTGTCGGTGATCAGGCCTACCACTGTTGTGTCGTCAGCAAACTTAATGATGGTGTTGGAGTTGTGCGTGGCCAAGCAGTCGTGGGTGAACAGGTAGTACAGGAAGGGACTAATCACGCACCCTTGAGGGGCCCCCGTGTTGAGGATCAGTGTGGCAGATGTGTTGTTACCTACTCTTACCACCTGGGGGTGGACCGTCAGGAAGTCCAGGATCCAGTTGCAGAGGGAGGTGTTTAGTCCCAGGGTCCTTAGCTTAGTGATGAGCTTTGAGGGCACTATGGTGTTGAACGCTGAGCTGTAGTCAATGAACAGCATTCTTACATAGGTGTTCCTTTTGTCCAGGTGGGAAAGGGCAGTGTGGAGTGCGATTGAGATTGCATCATCTGTAGATCTGTTGCTGCGGTATGTGAATTGGAGTGGATCTATGGTTTCCGGGATGATGGTGCTGATGTGAGCCATGACCAGCCTTTCAATGCAGTTCATGGCTACCAACGTGAGTGCTAGGCAGGCTACCTTCACTTTCTTGGGCACAGGGACTATGGTGGTCTGCTTGAAACGTAGGTATTACAGACTTGGTCAGGAAGAGGTTGAAAATGTCAGTGAAGACACTTGCCAGTTGGTCCGCGCATGCTCTGAATACACGTCCTGGTAATCCATCTGACCCGCGGCCTTGTGAATGTTGACCTGTTTAAAGGTCTTGCTCACATCGGCTACGGAGAGCGTGATCACATAGTCGTCTGGAACAGCTGGTGTGCTCATGCATGCATGCTTTGCCTCGAAGCGAGCATAAAAGGCATTTAGCTCGTCTGGTAGGCGTCTCATCATTGGGCAGCTCGTGGCTGGGTTTCCCTTTGTAGTACATAATAGTTAGCAAGCCCTGCCACATCTGATGAGCATCAAAGCCGATGTAGAAGGATTCAATCTTAGTCCTGTATTGAGGCTTTGCATGTTTGATGGTTCGTCTGAGGGCATAACGTGATTTTTTATAAGCACGTCGGATTAGTGTCCCGCTCCTTGAAAGCGGCAGCTCTGGCCTTTAGCTTGGTGCAGATGTTGCCTGTAATCCAGGACTTCTGGTTGGGATATATACATACGGTCACTGTGGGGACGACGTCGTCGATGCACTTATTGATGAATCCGGTGACTAGTCCTCAGTGGCATTGGATGAATCCCGGAACATATTCCAGTCTGTGCTAGCAAAACAGTCCTGTAGTTTAGCATCCACGTCATCTGACCACTTCTGTATTGCGCGAGTCACTGGTACTTCCTGCTTTAGTTTTTGCTTGTAAGCAGGAATCAAAAGGATATAATTATGGTCAGATTTGCCAAATGGAGGGTGAGGGAGAGCTTTGTATGAATCTCTATGTGTGGAGTAAAGGTGGTCTAGAGTTTTTTCCCCTGTAGTTGCACATCTGACATGCTAGTAGAAATGAGGTAAAACTGATTTAAGTTTGCCTGTATTAAAGTCCCTGGCCACTAGGAGCGCCGCTTCTGGATGAGCATTAACTTGTTTGCTTATGGCCTTATACAGCTCGTTGAGAGCGGTCTTAGTGCCAGCGTCAGTTTGTGGTGGTAAATAGACAGCTACAAAAAATATAGATGAAAACTCCCTTGGTAGATAGTGTGGTCTACAGCTTAACATGAGGTACTCTATCTCAAGCGAGCAATACCTCGAGACTTCCTTAATATTAGACATCACGTACCAGCTGTTATTGACAAATAGACACACCCCCACCCCTCGTCTTACCAGACATAGCTGTTTTGTCCTGCCAACGCATGGAAAGCCCAGCCAACTGTATATTATCGGTGTCATTGTTTAGCCACGACTCGGTGAAACATAAGCTATTACAGTTTTTAATGTCCCGTTGGTGGGATAGTCTCCAACGAAGATCATCCAGTTTGTTATCCAGTGATTGTTTGTTGGCTAATAGAACAGATGATAGAGGTGGGTTACCCACTCGCCAACGAATTCTCACAAGGCACCCCGATCTCTGCCCCCTGTATTTTCATTTTTTCTTCAAGCGAATGACAGGGATTTGGGCCTGGTCTCAGAGAAGCAATATATCCTTTGCATCGGAATCATAAAAAAAAATATATTTCTCCAGTTCGAGGTGAGTAATCGCTGTCCTGATATCCAGAAGCTCTTTTCGGTCATAAGAGATGGTGGCAGAAACATTATGTACAAAATAAATTACAAACAATGCGAAAAAACACACAAAATAGCACAGTTGGTTAGGAGCCCGTAAAACGGTAGCCATCACCTCCGGCGCCATTATCCCTCAAGATAGAGATAGCGAGAGAGAGATAGAAAGTGAACGAGAGAGAGATAGACGGAGAGAGTTTATGAGATGCAAGGAGGCAAGGTGATTTAGATTCAGCTAGCTGAAGTTCTGTCCTTGAGCTGTTCTTGTCAATAAATGTTCTGTATTATATCATGTTTTGTGTGGCCCCCCGGAAGAGTATCTTCTGCTTTCATAATATCTAATGTGGATCCTAATAAATACCAAATACCAACGCTGTAGGAATAGTATACATGACCGGTGGAATACAAACGTACACACAGAAACACACACACACAGAAACACACACACACACACACAGAAACACACACACGGAAACACACACACAGAAACACACACACACACACATACAGAAACACACACACACACGGAAACACACACACAGAAACACACACACACACACAGGCTTGTTTATGGCCAGAATAATAACTTCCCTCCATGCATGTTTTCATAATTTATGTTTTCATAATTTATGTTTCCCTCGTCCAAAGTAAGTAATGTCTGTGACCCATGAAGGCTGCAATGTTTAAAGTCATTGTAAAGAAAGTGAGGACTGCTGACATTTTAATGCCAGCTATTTCAGTTGGGAAAGTTCTCACCAGATTTCTACATTTCCACATACAGTATCTTGCAGAGCCGTAGAATGAAGATCAGAGTCGCGGTCGTGACACGGGGAGAAAAGAGTCACAACTGTGGGTGTCCGCAGTTGGAGAATCAGAGTGGGTCAGAGCCAATCAGCCAAAGGCAGTCACATAGCAAAATCAATAGGGTGGCAGGTAGTCTAGCGGTTAAGAGCGTTGGGCCAATAACCAAAAGGATGTTGGTTCAAATCCCATAGCCGACTTGGTGAAAAATCTCTGGATGTGCCCTTGAGCAAGGCACTTAGGCCTAATTGCTCCTATAAGTCGCTTTGGATAAGAGCGTCTGCCAAACGATTAAAATGTGAAAATGTCCAATCAGCTCATCCATCTGTTCATATTGCCTTCTCAGTTCACTGATAACATTGTTCTCTCATCAGTCACATAGTTTGTTACGTGAAATAAGCTTTGTTCAAGGACACAAGATAAGATAATCGTTGTTCTAAGATAAAGAAATAATCTAAAATGGTGTTCTATTGAGTGGTATTACATGGTCACCTTAAGCACTAGGAGGCTCTGCTGATCCATAGCCGTCTGGTTCAGTACAGTATGTCTGGCCTTTTGGTTGTTTTTGTGTCTGCTTCTTACGACAGAATAGAAATTGATCCAGTAACCAAACAAAGCACAAAATGGTCCAGCCTTAGAAGCAGCTTTTGTGTTTGTTAATCTTTTTAATAACTGATTAATTATGCATCATATACTCAAACACACATCTAAACCCCCTAAATGAAAAGGCCTGGAAATTAGTTTTGCCCGCTTTTATTCATTGGCCTTTGATCTGAAGAGTTTCAAGTTGAAGTAGGTACGTGTTCATAACAGGACTAAAGGGAGTTGTCATGAATTGGATGTGTAAAATGAGAAAGCTCAAAGCGGTGTAAAATTGATCTGAGGCCACTAGTGTTGAAGGGACATCAGTTCACGTCTGCCGTCCAATGAAAGGAGTGGGCGGCATGGGGTCGTGATCCAGGCCTGACAGGGTCTAGGGGAGAACAGGAGGGAATACATGGAGGAAAATGAATGTCTGGCTTCACTTCCAACAGACACCTGATCCCCTGTGGGGATGGGCGATCGGTTGTGTGTGAATGAAATAGGCACTTTTCAATAAAGATGAGAAGCCAAAAGGTGGCCTTTAAAACACGCTCGGAAAACAAACGCCTTGTCAAACATTTGTAAAGACCCTGAAATTGGTATTGAAACATCTAATAAGAATGCCTATATAAGGGTACACTGCAAAGCATAAGATATGTTGATGTAAGGAAATGATACAGCATTGCTGCACATGTGCTACATGGTTTGGTGTAAGAGTTGTACAAGTATGCTACAAAGTTCTTATAACTACACAAGCTGCATGTAGAGGCATATGGTTGATGCAACTGCACTGGGTAGTGTAGGATCCTGTGCTTTAGTCTAAGGCTAGGCAGTCCAGCAGTACTGAGGAAGACCTCATAGGACTGGGGATCGAGTCCTCTGGTACGGCCTTAGGATAGTTTCATTAAAGCCTTGAGATGGAGCAGCCTGCCAAGTGAAACACTGAATAATCCATATGGAAATGTCAGACTAGCCCTTTGGAAGTCAATACTTATTTTATCTTATTCATGAGCCTATTTGATGTTGTAAGGTACAAAACTACAAACTATCAAAAAAAGAAAGTCACACACTCCATGTATAAACTCCCAGCAATTGAATGGGTATTACGAACGTTTCGGCATCACTGTGCCTTCCTCAGGGTGATGTCATGAATACTTGAACCAGGTTCTGTAGACAAACAGTGCAATTAGTGCAACCAATGACAATAGTGAGGGGTGTGTCATAATGATTAAGTTAATTAAAATGAATTAGTGATAGTTTATGGCATATAAAATATATTACGCTGTTGTTATCATATAGAAACATAATTGAATATTGTACATCATATTAGCATCAACATACATTATTGTTAATTCAATTTCTCATAATTGTTTTGTATTTCGTATTTGATATTTGTTACATGTAATCTGTTGGTTCAACCTTAATGTATAATGAGCATCATCAGCAGGGGGACATATTAGGTGTATGCTAATAAGCTGTAGCAAGAATATATCAATTTATAAGACTTGTTCATAAAAGAAAGATTTGTTCATAAAAGAATGTTCTAACAAATCTTTTTCGCCGTTAGTCAGCACCTCCACACAAACACATTTTTCTGGGTGTATGCCAGCTCGTGTTTTTTAAGGTACAAAACTGACATACTTTCCCATTCACTAACGAGGTACAACCCCATGCTTGTTTTAGTTGGTTTTGCACATCCAATAATTGTGATTGGTTGTTTGGAATTGGATGTCTTTAAAGGCAAATCCTTTATACGTCTTTTAACTCTCTTTAAACACAGCTTTAGTCCCCCAAAGGTGGTGTATTTGTTTAGTTAATCTCCCAGGGAATCCTAAAGCCGCTCACTATGGTGAACAGTCAATGGGGATTAAGGGGCAATCCGAGAGGAGCTGCTTAAAGCATACACGAGGGGCAGAGTTTTTGGGAGGAGAACTCATACTTAACGTACACACAGTGAACAAATTCCATTTCACCCCTGGTTTGTGTCCCACAAAATTAATAATAATAATAATTGATTTCTATAGCGCTTTTCTACCAACTGAGGTACTCAAAGCGCTTTACATAGTAGGGGGAAACTCACCCATGACTGTATGATGCAGTGAGAGGTGAATAGGAGGAGGCAGCAATAGGACCCCAGCCATGGGGAAAGGGAGGGCCTGGATAGTGTAACATGCTATGAAGGAATTCCTATAGTGGGCTTTGTTAGCTAGTTACATAGAGCAGGTTTCTCGCCTACACCCCCATATCTCTGAGAAAACGACGTGCCTGTGTGTGAAGTAAATGGGTCAGACTAGGTTGCGATAAATTGGCATAGCAGTGTTGCATGGAGAGTTCAATAGGCATTGTGATGAGAAATAATGGAAGGTTTCAACTGTGGCAATGGAGCACACATCCATCCTTTGAACTTTTCCAGCAGATGCATACAGTAATTTTCATGTATTCACATAAACACACACACACATTGTGAGAGAGTGACACACCACACACATGACCATCACTGTGTCACTGTAAACACATTTTATAACCTGTGGGTCAGCAACAGTCTGAGTAGGTTGGTTCACCTCTCCTCCTCCAGCTGTACTCCCCACTGGCCTCCACACACACACACACACACACACACACACACACACACACACACACACACACACACACACACACACACACACACACACACAGGAGAAGTTGCTTTTACAGGGCTGTGTTTTCCTTTTACAGGATACTGTGAAACCTGCTCCCCTGGGTTAGAGAGAGACTTTAATGAAGGTAGGGTGAGAGCCAGGTCACAGTGACTAGTCACTCTGGCCCGGCCCGATCCCTCCTCAACAACCATCTCAGTTCTGTGGTGGGAGAACTGAAAATAATCATAGAAAATTGGAGTGCTCAGCCTAATGTTTGTAGCAACAAAAAGTCTTTGGGTGCTGGGTTCAAAAGGCATATACTTGAAGAAAGGAAAAACCTGCACTAACTGAAATATAAGTTTGAATGTATTTTTTTAGCAGCAGAGGTCTGAACAAACTGTCGCGTTTCGGCGGCAGCCTTCATCACCATTAAATAAATATAACAACTCTGAAATCATACAGTGTTATTTTCTGGTCTAAATTTGACAATGCTCTATCCCTGGAGGTCACAGTTCATCATTTGTACATCTGTAAATATAAATATTGATATGCTAATGATTATTCAATTACAGTCGTGGTCATAAATATTGTCACCCTTGCAATTTTCCCTAAAAATAAGTTGAAATTGGCCAAAGTATTTGATCTCTATAATTCTTTATTTCACTGTTAATATTGCAAAACCTTTGTTCTGTAATAAATACATTTAAATCAGAAAATAAACAGAAATGCATTGACAAAATTAGGGACACTCTAGACTTAATATTTTGGAGCATATTCTTTGGCCAAAATAACTGCAATCAAACGCTTTGTATAGCCATCGATTAGCTTCCTGCACCTCTGTACTGGTCCCAATCCTCTGGTGCAAACTGTTCCAGTTCTACCAGAGTTGAAGGGTGCTTTCTCCCAACTGCTGTTTTCAGATCTCTCCACAAGTTTTCAATGGGATTTAGATCTGGACTCATTGCTGGCCACTTCAGAACAGTCCAGCGTTTTGTCTTGAACCATTCCTGGGTGCTTTTTGAAATGTCTTTGGGGTCATTGTCTTGCTGTAAGACCCATGACCTGCGACAGAGACCCAGTTTTCTGACACTGGATCCGACATTGCGCTCCAAAATGCTTTGGTATTCTCCTGATTTCATGATGCCATGCACACATTCAAGGCACCCAGTTCCAGAGGCAGCAAAGCAACCCCAAAACATCACTGAACCTCCTCCATGTTTGACTTTAGGGAAGATGTTCTTTTTTTTGAATAGTTTTTTTTTCTTTCTGTAAACATAGAGATGGTGTGCTTTACCAAAAAGCTGTAATTTGGTCTCATCTGTCCACAGGATATTCTCCCAGAAGGATTTTAGCATGCTCAGGTGTGTTTTGGCAAATTGCGGTCGGGCTTTCTTATGTCTCTCTCTCAGCAGGGAAGTCCTCCTGGGTCCCCTACATGTAACCCCCTTTCATTGAGTTGACGACAGATGGTGTGAGTTGAAACTGTCGTACCTTGTGTCTGAAGGTCAGCTTGAATCTGTGTGGCAGTTGATCGAGGTCCTTTCTCCACCATTCGAACAATCCTTTGCTGCAATCTTCCATCAAGTTTTCTCTTGCAGCCACGTTCAGGGAGGTTGGCTACAGTGGCATGGGCGTTAAACTTCTTGATAACATTACATACGGTGGAAACAGGAACACTAAGGTCTCTGGAGATGAACTTGTAGCATTGAGATTATCCATGCTTGGCTACAATCTTGTGTCTGACCTCCTCAGATAATTATCTTGTTTTCTTTCTTTTCTCCATGCTCATTGCGGTACACACAGTGACACAAAACAGAAGCATGATTTATTTTCTCAATTCAAACTGGTTGAATAAGTGATTTTTATATTACAGACACCTGCAACTCACCACATTTTTTTTATGTCATAAACCCTCAGAGTTCCAGAGTGGAGTGAAAATGGCAGCCATATTGGTCAGGGAGAATTCCAAACCAGTCTAATTGGAATAAATGGCAGTTGAGGCATAATCCTGATTTTACTTATGTAGGAAAATAAAAGTAAGTCATGTGATATATCAGAATTTGTGTAATTTTTGTCAATCTAAATATTGTCATATAATTATAAATACAGTTTATACAGATTTTATACAAATGTTCTATATAAATAGCCTCTAAAATATATGTACACAGACCAGAAATGTCTACATTTTTGTTTTCTTAGAAAGCTGTAAACGCTATTATATGATACAATATCTGTACTTGTTACATTTACAAGTTGTCTAAGTCTTATCATCAACGGATTTCATCAAGTGTATGTCTGTGGATAACCCATTCATAGACGCTAACTACCTTTAGCGCCTATTGACGATAGTATCTTCTGGCCCAGGGAGTTTTGTTAAGCGCCCCGATGCTCGTTCTGAATGTTAAAACGCATCGCTTGCGGAATTGGATTTGGATACGTAAGGAATGTATCTTTCATATCGGCTAAATTACGAAACACCTTTATAGAGTAAGGGTTAGGGTTTCCACACAGCCATATTTGCATGTTAAAGTGCTTGTTTATGAAAAACAGACGGGAGACAGAGGCGAACCTGTGCTAATTAGCTATGTGCGTCTCCGAACACCTGTGTTTAAACGGAAAACGGATGCCACAAACGTGTTGTCACTGGAAAATATTGTCGGCTGCAACTGTGTTAAAACCGGTTAAAACAGTGTACATGTATATTTTGCATTTGTGAAATTATTTTCATGTGATATGAAACTATAAAACTATGTGAAACTATTTATGTTTCGAGAGCCGTACTGAAATTGAGAACCGATATAAGTTTAGATGGAGTATTTGGCTGTTTTGGCTGCCTGAACCAATTCATAGTTTTTTTCTTTATTTTACTTTTATTTTAACAGGGAAGACGTATAGACCCCTTTCTGTTTTAGCAAACATTGCCACAGGAGGTCGACGCATGCAAGTAGGTGGCAGAACAAGTGGGAGTTCTTATAGAACACCAGCAAAAAAAGCCACTATGTACATTTGCTTATGAGTGCATTTTACACTACTTTTGGATTATACAGTGGGGGAAAAAAGTATTTGATCCCCTGCTGATTTTGTACGTTTGCCCACTGACAAAGAAATGATCAGTCTATCATTTTAATGGTAGGTTTATTTGAACAGTGAGAGACAGAATAACAACCAAAAAATCCAGAAAAACGCATCTCAAAAATGTTATAAAATGATTAGCATTTTAATGAGGGAAATAAATATTTGACCCCTCTGCCAAAAATGACTTAGTACTTGGTGGCAAAACCCTTGTTGGCAATCACAGAGGTCAGACGTTTCTTGTAGTTGGCCACCAGGTTTGCACACAACTCAGGAGGGATTTTGTCCCACTCCTCTTTGCAGATCTTCATTAAGTCATTAAGGTTTCGATGCTGACGTTTGGCAACTCGAACCTTCAACTCCCTCCACAGATTTTCTATGGGATTAAGGTCTGGAGACTGGCTAGGCCACTCCAGGACCTTAATGTGCTTCTTCTTGAGCCACTCCTTTGTTGCCTTGGCCGTGTGTTTTGGGTCATTGTCATGCTGGAATACCCATCCACGACCCATTTTCAATGCCCTGGCTGAGGGAAGGAGGTTCTCACCCAAGATTTGACGGTACATGGCCCCGTCCATCGTCCCTTTGATGCGGTGAAGTTGTCCTGTCCCCTTAACAGAAAAACACCCCCAAAGCATAATGTTTCCACCTCTATGTTTGACGGTGGGGATGGTGTTCTTGGGGTCCCATTCCAGCCTTGTGTAGGTCTACAATCTTGTCCCTGACATCCTTGGAGAGCTCTTTGGTCTTGGCCATGGTGGAGAATTTGGAATCTGATTGATTGATTGCTTCTGTGGACAGGTGTCTTTTATACAGGTAACAAACTGAGATTAGGAGCACTCCCTTTAAGAGTGTGCTCCTAATCTCAGCTCGTTACCTGTATAAAAGACACCTGGGAGCCAGAAATCTTTCTGATTGACAGGGGGTCAAATACTTATTTCCCTCATTGAAATGCAAATCAATTTATAACATTTTTGACATGCGTTTTTATAGATTTTTGTTATTGTTATTCTGTCTCTCACTGTTCAAATAAACCTACCATTAAAATTATAGACTGATCATTTCTTTGTCAGTGGGCAAACGTACAAAATCAGCAGGGGATCAAATACTTTTTTCCCTCACTGTAATTGGATTTTAAGGCCCATATGAATGTCCTGCTTAATATAATGTTTGTGTCATCAACCCAAATTGACTGCATTATACTTAAAAAACACTTCAACTTCAACCAGTAAAATGGCTCTTTGGCAAGCTTTTGCAACAGCCTACATCAATGAGTATTAGCATTATAGCTAACAAATGCTGCATCCAAAATAGTTATTTTCCAAAGATCACAACCAAATATAATCTTAGCGATTGTTCAAGCAAGAATCAAAACATAATTGTAAGCGTATGAGAACCCCAAAAAGTTATTTTGTTTAGAAGTAATAAAAACTTCAATCTAGGCCATGTTGAATGGGCGCAGATGGCGATGGCTCTCATTCTGCCGCCAAGAGTCGCACGCGTCTGTTCATGATGTCAGTTTGTCGTGTACTGGGAAAAGGTCTAAATTTGAGACCTAGGTCTCATTTTCAAATGTGCCCTGTATGATACAACATAAATATACACATGATACACTATATATATACACTATATATATACTGTATATATATATATATATATATATATAGGTTACAGCCTTATTGTAAAATGTATTCAATTGTTTTTTCCCCTCATCAATCTACACACAATACCCCATAATGACAAAGCAAAAACTGGTTTTTAGAAATGTTTGCAAACAGAAATATCACATTTACATACACTACCGGTCAAAAGTTTGGGAAATGTCCTTGTTTTTTGAAGAAAAGCACATTTTTTGTCCATTAAAATAACATCAAATTGATCAGAAATATAGTGTAGACATTGTTAATGTTGTAAATGACTATTGTAGCTGGAAACGGCAGATTTTTTTATGGAATATCTACATAGGCGTACAGAGGTCCATTATCAGCAACCATCACTCCTGTGTTCCAATGGCACGTTGTGTTAGCTAATCCAAGTTTATCATTTTAAAAGGCTAATTGATCATTAGAAAACCCTTTTGCAGTTATGTTAGCACAGTTGAAAACTGTTGTTCTGATAAAAGAAGCAATAAAATTGGCAATCTTTAGACTAGTTGAGTATCTGGAGCATCAGCATTTGTGGGTTCGATTACAGGCTCAAAATGGCCAGAAACAAAGAACTTTCTTCTGAAACTCGTCAGTCTATTCTTGTTCTGAGAAATGAAGGCTATTCCATGCGAGAAATTGCCAAGAAACTGGAGATATCGTACAACACTGTGTACTACTCCCTTCACAGAACAGCTCAAACTGGCACTAACCAGAATAGAATAGGAGTGGGAGGCCCCGGTGCACAACTGAGCAAGAGGACAATTACATTAGAGTGTGCTTTTCTTTCAAAAACAAGGACATTTCTAAGTGATCCCAAACTTTTGAATGGTAGTGTAAGTATTCAGACCCTTTACCCAGTACTTTGTTGACGCACATTTGGCAGCGATTACAGCCTTGAATCTTGTGTATGATGCTACAAGCTTAGCACACCTGTATTTGGGGAGTTTCTCCCATTCTTCTCTGCTTATCTTCTCAAGCTCTGTCAGGTTGGATGGGGAGCGTTGCTGCACAGCTATTTTCAGGTTTCTCCTAAGATGTTCGATCGGGTTAAAGTCCGGGCCCTGGCTGGGCCACTCAAGGACATTCAGAGTCTTGTCCCGAAGCCACTCCTTCCTTGTCTTGGCTGTGTGCTTGGGGTCATTGTCCTGTTTGAAGGTGAACCTTTGCCCCAGTCTGAGGTCCTGAGCGCTCCGGAGCAGGTTTTCATCAAGGATCACTCTGTTCTTTGCTCTGTTCATCTTTGCTTCGATCCTGACTAGTCTCCCAGTCCCTTCCGCTGAAAAACATCCCCACAGCATGATGCTGCCACCACCGTGCTTCACCATAGGGATGGTGCCAGGTTTTCTCCAGACGTGACATTTGGCATTCAGGCTTAATACATTTTTTGGTACCCTTCTCCAGATCTGTGCCTCGACACAATCCTGTCTCTAAGCTCTATGGATAATTCCCTCATGGCTTGGTTTTTTCTCTGACATGCACTGTCAACAGTGGGACCTTATATAGACAGGTGTGTGCCTTTCCAAATCATGTCCAATCAATTGAATTTCCCACAAGTGGACTCCAATTAAGTTGCAGAAACATCTCAAGGATGATCAATGAAAACAGGATGCACCTGAGCTCAATTTTGAGTTTCATAGCAAAGGGTATGAATACTTATGTAAATGTCATATTTCAGTTTTTTAGTTTTAATACATTTGCAAAAATGTCTAAAAACATGTTTTTTTTCGCTTTGTCATTATGGGGTATTATGTGTAGATTGCTGAGGATTTTTTATTTATTTAATCAATTTGAGAATAAGGATGCAACGTAACAAAATGTGGAACAGTCAAGGGGACTGAATACTTTCCGAAGGCACTGTATCTTCAATGGGTTATATGCTCTGGGTTTACTGTTAGAATTGGTTTTAGAACTACAAAAATACCATTAAAGTAACAATGCATAGGCATAGAACATGCATTGCCGACTTTGCTCCGAGAGATCTAGCTGCTGGGTGTGCAGGTTTCTGTTCCAGCCCAGCCACAACACCTGACATTCTGCTTATTATTTGTATTAGACACTATTCATTCAACTATTCAAATCTTGTTTTGGAGTTTGGATGTCTTAACCCACTAACCATTTACATAGGTGTTCTTTGTATGATATGAAATGAAGTGTTGATAATTTGAATAAAATATTGTGTATTTTAGTCATTCCCTGTCTGTCTGTTTTATTTGGTTGTCACACACTCTCAATTTGTCTGATAATATTGCACCGATTTGTAGCTGCAGCTGGTGCCCTTGATCATTGGTGTGGGTGTAACAATCTCTGTGTGGCGGACCTGGGATACAGCTCCTGTCCACAACATCACTTTATACCCACAGAGCAGCGTCCATTATCCTACAAAAACCAATGATCTTAGTTTGGCTAGGATAACAGTACTTTAGGTCTGGGGGCAGGTGACATCACCACACGATGGCTACTAGGGCTTTGTCACACTTTTTCTTTCCATGATTCTTCGCATCCCATCTCCTCACCTGTATTGTCTCGCAGCTGTATTGGAGAAGGTACAAGGTCCCACCCCTCTGACCTTCTTCTCCAGTGGGTTTGAGAAGGAGGCGAGGAGAAGATTCGAGGAGGGGTGAATTGAGAAAGAGCCTAGCGCTCACCTGTCAACTAGCTCACATGGGCTGAACACTCACCCCTCTGTTACGTTCACTGACCTCCTTCTCCGCATCAACCTCAGCGGCCAGCAGAGCAGACTGTGTGAACTCAGGCAATCTAGCACCCACATCATTCATTTTGTAGATATTTAATTCTGCTACATTGACTCAGACCACACAGTCGGCCTCTGAGTTATATTGTCGGCGGCGTAGGAGGAGGTGAAAGAGGTGTGACTGGAGCAGAGGTGAGCTGCGGGTGAGTTCTAGTAGCCACTGTGATGTGATGTCACCCCTTCTGAGACTTGAAATAGTGTCTCCTTCTGTCTATCACGAATTTATCTATATTTTAATACTGTAACTTCTCAGCTTGGGGACAATCTCAAATTTTGCACCAATTTGCTTAATTCTGCTACACTCACTGTTCTCCTTCTCCAGTGGTTGGCATGCTAGTGTAATTTGATCAGGGTTTGTGTCCTGGCTCAGTCAGCCATACATGGATGAAACTCATACATTACATGACTACTTTGCAGCCAATGTAAGGTGACCCTTCACTGTGGTCACTCTCCAGGTGATTTTTCTCTTGCCTCCACTATCCGTGCTCTACCCATTTGCTTCTATAGTTTACAGTGGATGTGAGATTATTTATGGTGTGCATGCCCAATGCAGACATATGGTGGGATTAGTATTTGCCTCGTGGGCATGTGCAAAACATTTGAACATGTGGCTTGTCATTTATATACTGAAACAGGATTATCAAATTCTCACACATTTTTTACTTGTTGTTGAGATGTTTTCTCCATTTGAAATGAAACTATTAGAAATAGTAAAAGCACTCACAAATCTGAGGTAATTTATGTGTGAGTGGGAATCATTTGATAATAACTTGAAAGGAAAGAAAAGGCTGTCAGTGAAGAGGTGACTCCGGGATGCTGGCCTTCTAGGCAGAGTTGCAAAGAAAAAGCCATATCTCAGACTGGCCAATACAAATAAAAGATTAACATGGGTAAAAAACACAGACACTGAACAGAGGAAGTCGGCCTAGAAGGCCAGCATCCCGGAGTCGCCTCTTCACTGTTGATGTTGAGACTGGTGTTTTGCTGGGTACTATTTAATGAAGCTGCCAGTTGAGGACTTGTGAGGCGTCTGTTTCTCAAACTAGACACTCTAATGTACTTGTCCTTTTGCTCAGTTGTGCACAGGGGCATCCCACTCCTCTTTCTATTCTGGTCAGAGCCAGTTTGCACTGTACTGTGAAGGGAGTAGTACACAGTGTTGTACTAGATCTTCAGTTTCTTGGCAATTTCTCGCATGGAATAGCCTTCATTTCTCAGAACAAGAATAGACTGACGAGTTTCAGAAGATAGTTCTTTGTTTCTGGCCATTTTGAGCCTGTAATCGAAACCCACGAATGCTGAAACTCCAGATACTCAACTAGTCTAAAGAAGGCCAATTTTATTGCCAATTTTATTGCTTTTCAAATGTGCTAACATAATTTCAAAAGGGTTTTCTAATGATCAATTAGCCTTTTAAAATGATAAACTTGGATTAGCTAACACAACGTGCCATTGGAACACAGGAGTGATGGTTGCTGATAATGTTCCTCTGTGCGCCTATCTAGATATTCCATAAAAATATTCTTCCATTTCCAGCTACAATAGTCATTTACAATATTAACAATGTCTACACTGTATTTCTGATCAATTTGATGTTATTTTAATGGACAAAAAATTTGCTTTTCTTTCAAAAACAAGGACATTTCTAAGTGACCCCAAACTTTTGAATGGTAGTGTATATAAGTTGTCTGTTCAGTTTTTTTGGTTGGATCAAGAAATACAAACTTGTAATTTTGTGCTAGCTAGCTAGCAATTATGGCGCGCTGCAGCACCGGGTGTTTACTGGGGAAATCTTGGATGTGCATGCGTATAGAACACGTTCTTGTTTTGAAAGTTGAAAGGTCTATAACCAATATTAGGATCCATTAGTCCATTATTGCACAAGGCTGTGGATTGACTGCATTGTTTGAATGGAATGTTGGCATATTGGCAGTCAATTGGAACATTTTATGGAATCAATCCTCTAAATCTGTCTGGATAGCTAGCTAACAAACATACAGTGCAGATGAATTCTTCAAATTCATTATTTTACACTATCTTATCACAGCACTGGCAAACCATTGTTGACCAACTCCCTGACCAAAATGGTTGACACTTCTCCCACCATAAGAAGGTTCATGTCCATTATATATTCTAATTCCTAATTCTATGGGTGAGAAAACCACATATTACAGTCAAATATACAGTATACAAACATTCCATTCCAGCTAAACAATGGATATATAGCATTTAGCAAAATAAATACAATGTAACATACATCTAAAATCTATGAATAAACAATCTGAGAACAGTAATATTTTACAGATACATGAAGGTACAATAATCAATCATTTCTGGTGAAAAAAACACAAATGTGAAAAATGTATGGATATATAGCATTTTGAAATAAACTCTTAATTTCTTTGTGTTCGTTTGTCCTTGAGTGTCTGTAGCTATATGTCTGTAGTGTAATAGAGACCATCTCAGACAAACCGTGGAACAGTCAGTGGGGCGGCAGTATTACTATTATGACTGCATTTCCTCCCTCGCCTATTGGCACTTTATGAATATGGCTGTTACTTCGTTTGCCAATTTGGTCAATTAATACAATTACAATACATTGAGCAGGCTATTGTTGTTTTCCCCCCTGCCAGCTGTGATGGAAGATCAACACTGTCGCAATTTCAATCTCCCTCATATAAATGGTCAAACTAGATCTGAGCATGGTTATGATACACTCTTTGGTTTCATCAGTACATGTCTAGGTTACACGTTTGAAATTGCAGAAGGGCATGTCTATGTATGTGTGCATGTACTTGGGTCAGGTAAACAGAGTGTACATTTGCACATGATGTATATTTAGCACATGGGGACGTGTGAAACTTACTCCTCAGCCTGAAGTGTCCCTACTTGTGACAGCGAATAGCCAGCTTTTCATGTGGTGCTGACTGGTAAGATGCTTCAGGAGGGTGGTTAGGTGTGCTAGCAAGGTAGAGGTCCTGAGTTTGTGCCAGGTATGGGCCAAACCAGGAAGTAATACTAGCTAAGCAACCAGCGTGATGTCTTTTACATATGCACGTCTCACTGTCTCCAAATTGCATGAAAAATAGTAGCTCAGACAGAATCAAGCATCACTTTGCATTATTCTCAGAAGTTTTTCTGCTGCATTTTTTTCCGAAGCCATCTCTGTCTCTAAAGCCAAGAGATTAGAGAGACAAGCAGATGAAACATCGCGATGATTAAAATAATATGCCTCTTATTGTGGGGGAGAGAGAGACACAGCTTCTAGTGAGGAGTCAGTCTCTCTCCGCTCGATATCACCTCTGTGTTAAAAATGAAAAGTATTGATCCCTTTTACCTCAAGCAGCTTGGCTGATTGAGCCTGAGAAAACCTGCATCAGCTGCCAACACTCACAACCAGGCCCCAGAATGATAAACGGGCCAGGTCGACCATCTCACAGTTAATTTCAAGCAACACATTTCCTGTCCATATGATTTGGGTTGAGCCCTGTCTGCTCCTGTCCTATAACATGGACAGACTTATCTGGAGATCACCAAGGCTTCTCACGTCACACCTGGACATCCATGGTGGCTGAGATAGTGGCTTTGCCCAGACGTGACCCCTTGTTTCCCCCTGCATACCTCGTTGGTGAGATCTGGTTCTATGTTGACTGGAACTGGGTTCCTCCCACTGTAATCTCTATGGGAAGCAGACAGGGCTATGTGAATCAGCTCAAACAGAGCTTGTCATTGAGGAAGGTAATGCGGTGAGTCGGTGACAGGCAAGTCTCTGTTCTTTCCAGACCTCACTCCTGATTGTCATATGGCTGTGGCTGGGCTGTGTGTCTGTTCTCCAAGCTCACTGGCTGCCAATTACATTTGTGGACCTGTAATCAAATGACAGAGTCTGGTGACCAGCAGCAAGACGTGCACACATTCCTGTTTCGGTAAATGAGTGAATGAGTGAGAAAGTCATGCCTCTGTCAGTCTATGAATGTCAGTCTGTTAGAGTGTATGATGAAGACATTACCTGTTCCATACTGATGAAGTGTGTGGTTCACAGTGTCATACATAGGCCACAGTTCAGTGTCTGACCAGCAGAAGTAGCTTATGGAGTTTGCATGGTGTGGAGATGGTATACCCATGTGGGCTCAATTCCAGTCCAATTCAGTCAACTCAGTAGATTAATTAAAGTTTAATGAATGAATTGAAATGTCCTCATTCATTGACATACACAAAATAGTGCACAAAACATTAAGAACACCTAATATTGAGTTGCAGCCCTCCCTTTTGCAGTCAGAACAGCCTCAGTTTGTCAGGGCATGGACTCTACAAGGTGTTGAAAGCGTTCCATAGGGATGCTGGCCCATGTTGACTCCAATGCTTCTCACAGTTGTTTCAAGTTGGCTGGATGTCCTTTGGGTAGTGGACCATTCTTGATACACACAGGAAACTGTTGAGCGTGAAAAACCCAACAGCGTTGCCGTTCTTGACACAAGGCACTTAAATGTTTTGTCTTGCCCATTCACCCTCTGAATGGCACACATACACAATCCATGTCTCAATTGTCTCAAGGCTTAAAAATCCTTCTGTAACTTCAAATCACATGTTATTTGTCACATGCGCCGAATACAACAGGGGTAGACCCGTGAAATGCTTACTTACAAGCCCTTATCCAACCATGCAGTTTTAAGAAAATGAGAGTTAAGAAAATATTTACTAAATAAACTACAGTTTAAAAAAAGTAACAATGTTTCCTCCCCTTCATTTACACTGAATAAAAATATGCAACATGTAAAGTGTTGGTCCCATGTTTCATGAGCTGGAATAAAAGATCACAGAAATTTTCCACATGCAGAAAAAGCTTATTTCTCTCAAATTATGTGCACAAATTTGTTTACATCCCTGTTAGTGAGCATTTCTGATTTATCAAGATAATCCATCCACCTGACAGGTGTGGCATATCAAGAAGCTGATTAAACAGCATGTTCATTACATAGTTGCACCTTGTGCTGGGGACAACAAAAGGACACTCAAGTTGTGTCACACAAGACAATGTCACAGATGTCTCAAGTTTTGAGGGAGCGTGGAATTGGCATGCTGACTGCAGGAATGTCCACCAGAGCTGTTGCCAGAGAATTGAATCTTCATATCTCTACCATAAGCCGCCTCCAATGTTGTTTTAGAGAATTTGGCAGTACATCCATCCAGCCTCACAACCGCAGACCACGTGTAACCACACCAGCCCAGTGTCAGCGTGTGCGCAACTGGTCGAAAGAAGTCAGGTGCAGGAGAGCAGAGATGAGTGAACAGGCACACTTTAATCAGGCAGAGGAAAACAGCCGGACGCAACATGCGTCACAACACTCCGGCCCAAGAAAAAAAGTGAATGCGCACAAATAACACAAACTGGTACAAAATACAAAACCACGAGTTACAATAAGACCCGGCGCAAACCAGCCTGTAGCGTCACACACGTAACGACCGAACAATACCACACACAGACATGGGGGGAAAGAGGATAATATACACGTAGAGTAATGAGGGGATGTAAACCAGGTGTGTGGAAAAACAAGACAAAACAAATGGAAAATGAAAGGTGGAGCGGCGATGGCTAGAAAACCGGTGACGTCGACCGCCGAACGCCGCCCGAACAAGGAGAGGGACCAACTTCGGCGGGAGTCGTGACACCCAGGACCTCCACATCCAGCTTCTTCACCTGCAGGATCATCTGAGACCAGCCACCAGACAACTGATGAAACTGTGAGTTTGCACAACCAAAGAATTTCTACATAAACTTTCTGAAACCGTCTCAGGGAAGCTCATCTGCGTGCTCGTCGTCCTCACCAGTGTATTAACCTGACTGCAGTTCCGCGTTGTAACCAACTTCAGTGGGTAAATGCTCACCTTCGATGGCCATTGGCACGCTGGAGAAGTGTACTCTTCACGGATGAATCCTGATTTCAACTGTACTGAGCAGAAGGCAGACAGTGTGTATGGCATCGTGTTGACAAGTGGTTTGCTGATGTCATCGTTGTGAACAGAGTGCCCCATGCTGGCCATGGGGTTATGGTATGGGCAGGCATAAGCTACGGACAACAAACACAATTGCATTTTATCGATGGCAATTTGAATGCACAGAGATACTGTGATGAAATCCTGAGGCCCATTGTCGTGCCATTCATCTGCCGCCATCACCTCATGTTTCAGCATGATAATGCAAGGCCCCATGTCGCAAGGATCTGTACATAATTCCTGGAAACTGAAAATATCCCAGTTCTTCCATGGCCTGCATACTCACCAGCCATGTCACCATTGAGCATGTTTGGGATGATCTGGATTGACATGTATGACAGCGTTTTCCAGTTCCCGCCAATTTCCAGCAACTTTGCACCGCTATTGAAGGGGAGTGGGACAACATTCCGAAGGGCACAATCGACAGCCTGATCAACTCTATGCGAAGGAGATGTGTCACACTGCATAAGGCAAATGGTGGTCACACCAGATACAGTAATGTCTAGTTTAATGATCCACGCACCTACCTTTTTTTTAAGGTATCTGTGACCAACAGATGCATATCTGTATTCCCAGTCATGTAAAATCCATAGATTAGGGCCTAATGAATTTATATCAATTGACTGATTTCCTTACATGAACTGTAACTCAGTTAAATCTTTGAAATTGCATGTTGCGTTTATATTTTTGTTCAGTCTACATTGATTGAGGTGCATCAATAAGGGATCATAGCTTTCATCTGGATTCACCTGGTCAGGCTACGTCATGGAAAGAGCAGGTGTTCCTAATGTTTTTTACACTCAGTGTATATGTGTAATTTGGAGTTGACACAATGGAATTGAACTCAAACCTTAGTAGCCACACACTCTGACTGGTGGATAGTACATTACTGTCAACTGGATGTTACACTGCACACCATGTGGCTGATGTAGCCGTGCATGTGTGAGTGGTGTTGACATACAGCAGTCTGATTGTGCTGGACAAAGTAAAGAGGAGGAGAAGGAGGAGGAGGACAGATGAAGCCCATTTCAGGCTCTGTCGGAGGCTTCAGACACTAGGTCAGAGAGGTCACAGCTGAATCCACAGATTACTCTACTGCTCAGTGAGACGGAGGGATTTGATGGTGATGGGGATGGTGACCACCTCCCTGAAAGAGGAGGTGATTCATCATACAGGCTATAAATCAGGCAGGCTGACACCCCCACTCACACCTCATATCCGCCTGTTTATTTTACCGCCCCAACTATCCATAATACGGCAACTGTCAGAAGGACCACGGCTGAAATACATGGACCAGCCAGATTAAGATGTGAGTCACTGTGTGTGAGATCGTGTGTGTGTGTGTGTGTGTGTGTGTGTGTGTGTGTGTGTGTGTGTGTGTGTGTGTGTGTGTACGTGCACGTATGCATTGGTGTCGCTGTGTGTCTATGTGTTTGTGTGGGTGTGCACACGCGTGTGGGAGGAATCTTCTCGCAAAAACAAATACAAAAGGCTTGTTTGGACCGTCTGTGCGCTCAAAGTGCTAATTTAGATAAACTATAAGCGAACACACTTGAGCTAGTCAACGTTTATTGCCTAAGAAACGGAGGAAGTAAACAAACACTTATCTCGTGGCCAAAGGGGTTAGTTTGTGTTCTCACGGAGAATGCCTCCGCTAGTGACTGTATGCTACCTTTGTCCTCATTGTCATCAGGGACTTCAAGTAAATGCACCAAAACCTTCCAACAACAAACTAATAAAGGCACAGTTTATATAATTTTTTGGTCTCCTAGTCAACTCTATCAGAGCGTTCACCTGAGGCTGTGGAGAGAATTCAAATCCTTATTGGCACAGTAGGCTCTGCTGAATTTGAATCAGGTGAAATAAAAGAAAGAAAATAGTTGTAGAAAATTAAAAAGATGGTGACTGTTAGTTCACAGATAGTTCACCCAAATTAACAAAAATGTATTGTGAAGTTCAACAAGGTCACTTATAGATGTTTTGAATATGATGCGTGAAAAATGCTAATAACGCCGACAGAGATGGTCGCCTCGCTTCAGGTCCTTAGGAAACTATGCAGTAATTCGTTTTTTTTATGTATTATTTCTTACATTGTTAGCCCAGAAAATCTCAAGTGTTATTACATACAGCCGGGAAGAACTATTGGATATAAAAGCGACGTCAACTTACCAACATTTTGACGAGGAATACGACTTTCCCGAAGCGGATCCTTTGTTCGGACCTCAGCTCTGGACATGGGATCTTATCCCAGAGGCCGACCCAAAACTACGCGGTCGCCGCAGGAGAGGCAAATGGAGCGGCCTACTGGTCAGACTTAGAAGGCGAGCATACCGCTTCCAAGCACATTACTCGCCAATGTCCAATCTCTAGACAACAAGGTGGACAAAATTAGGGCACGAGTTGCCTTCCAGAGAGACATCAGAGATTGTAACATTCTCTGTTTCACAGAAACATGGCTCACTCGGGATATGTTGTCAGAGTTGGTACAGCCACCCGGTTTCTTCACGCATTGCGCCGACAGAAACAAACATCTTTCTGGTAAGAAGAAGGGTGGGGGTGTATGCCTTATAATTAACGACTCATGGTGTAATCATAACAACATACAGGAACTCAAGTCCTTTTGTTCACCTGACCTAGAATTCCTTACAATCAAATGCCGACCACATTATCTACCAAGAGAATTTTCTTCGATTATAGTTACAGCCATGTATATTTCCCCCCCCCCCCAAGCCAATACCTCGATGAACCTGAAAGAACTTCACTGGACTCTATGTAAACTGGAAACCATATATCCTGAGGCTTCACGGCTTAATGTATTGTAGCTTGGGATTTTAACAAAGCTAATCTGAGAACAAGGCTTCCTAAATTCTATCAGCATATCAAACACGCGACACAAGCTGGTAGCATTCTGGACCATTGCTACTCTAACTTCCACGATGCATACAAAGCCCTCCCCTGCCCTCCCTTCGGCAAATCTGACCGTGACTCAATTTTGTTGCTCCCAGCCTATAGACAGAAACTAAAACAGGAAACTCCCGTGCTCAGGTCTATCCAACGCTGGTCTGACCAATCGAATTCCACGCTTCAAGATTGCTTCGATCACGTGGACTGGGATACGTTCCAAGGAGCCTCAGACAACAACACTGACACATACACTGACGGTGAGTGAGTTTGTTAGCAAGTGCATCTGGGATGTTGTACCCACTGTGACTATTAAAACTTTCCCTAACCAAAAACCGTGGATTGATGGCAGCATTCGCACAAAACTGAAAGCGCGAACCACCGCTTTTAATCATGGCAAGGCGACTGGAAACATGACCGAATACAAACAGTGTAGCTATTCCCTCCGCAAGGCAATCAAACAAGCAAAGCGTCAGTATAGAGAAAAAGTAGAGTCACAATTCAACGGCTCAAACACGAGATGTATGTGGCAGGGTCTACAGTCAATCACGAATTACAAAAAGAAAACCAGCCCCGTCGCGGACATTGACGTCTTGCTCCCAGACAAATTAAACAACTTCTTTGTTTGTTTTGAGGACAATACAGTGCCACTGACACGGCCAACGTGAGTAAAACATTTAAACGTGTTAACCCTCACAAGGCTGCCGGCCCAGACGGCATCCCTAGCCGCGTCCTCAGAGCATGCGCAGACCAGCTGGTTGGTGTGTTTACGGACATATTCAATCAATTCCTATCCCAGTCTGTTGTGCCCACATGCTTCAAGATGGCAAACATTGTTCCTGTTTGCAAGAAATCTAAGTTAACTGAACTAAATGACTATCGCCCCATCAAACTCACTTCTGTCATCATGAAGTGCTTTAAGAGATTAGTCAAGGATCATATCACCTCCACCCTACCTGATACCCTAGACCCACTCCAATGTATTTACTGCCCCAATAGGTCCACAGAGGACGCAATCGCCATCACGCTGCACACTGTCCTATCCCATCTGGACAAGCGGAATACCTATGTAAGAATGCTGTTCATTGACTACAGCTCAGCATTTAACATCATAGTACCCTCCAAACTCGTCACTAAGCTTGAGAGCCTGGGTCTGTATCACCGCCTGACACGGCAACTGCACCGCCCACAACCGTAAGGCTCTTCAGAGGGTAGTGAGGTCTGCACAACAAATCACAGGGGGCAAACTACCTACCCTCCAGGACACCTACACCACCCGATGTCACAGGAAGGCCAAAAAGATCATCAAGGACAACAACCACCCGAGCCACTGCCTGTTCACCCTGCTATCATCCAGAAGGTGAGGTCAGTACAGGTGCATCAAAGCTGGGACTGAGAGACTGAAAAACAGCTTCTATCACAAAGCCATCAGACTGTTAAACAGAGATTTAACTAACATAGAGTGGCTGCTGCCAACATACTGACTCAAATCTCTGGCCACTTTAATACATTTAATAAATGGATTTCATGAAGTCACTAGTCACTTTAAATAACGCCACTTAAATAATGTCTACATATCCTACATCACTCATCTCATATGTATATACTGTATTCTATACCATCTACTGCATCTTGCCTATGCCGCACGGCTATCGCTCATCCATATATTTATATGTACATATTCTTATTCATCCCTTTTTCATTTGTGTGTATAAGGTAGGCGTTGTGAATTTGTTAGATTACTTGTTAGATATTACTGCACTGTCGGAACTAGAAGCACAAGCATTTCGCTACACTCGCATTAACATCTGCTAACCATGTGTATGTGACCAATAAAATTTGATTTGATTTCATGTGGAAACAGTGCCAGGGAAACTAAACCAAAGCATGGATTGCTGGCATACCTTTTCCATAGACTGCTTACAGGGTAAGGAAACCAATTTGTCATTTTGTAATTTCGGTGAACAATCCCTTTAACTCTGTAGACCTCCTCAGCAAATCGCTTAACTGTTGTAGCTTATGTGTCCAGTGACTGTGACTTCCCATGACTGTGAGAATGTGCCACACTCCTTTTTAGTAGCTCTTTGTAACTTTTCCCATGGGAACGCATGGTATGTGCATGGAGTGATTACATGGCTCTTCCACTCTTTTTCAGCTGGAGCTCCTCAATAATACAGTATACTGTACACATGCAGGATTTTTTCCATTTGTATTCAGCCTCTGCAACTGAGCCAGGACATATGTGCTCTGAGCTCATGAGAAAGATCATCATTGTCTTCACTCTGGTAGAAGTCCCCATAGACTCACAGTGCAGGCAGCACCTCCTGGTGGAGAGAACAGCTCACTGCAGGGCAGGACAGGGTTCACAGGATCTTATTAGTGAATAAGCTGGATTGGGTAGGTTACTTTCTAAATGTAATCCATTACAGTTACTAGTTACCTGTCCAAAATTGTAATCAGTAACCTAACTTCTGGATTACCCCAACTCAGTAACGTAATCTGATTACATTCAGTTACTTTTAGATTACTTTCCCCTTAAGAGGCATTAGAAGAAGACAAAAATGTATGTTACCAATTGAACAACATCTACTGCACAATAAACCGATGTTAAAGTTTACATAGCTGGCCATATATGGATGTAAAATGTTACTTTATGGGTTGGTTATATAGGCTTCTTCTAACCCATCGCATTCAACTACACATAGTAATACGAATAAATTATATCTTTACATTAAAAACCAAGGTCTATCAGAATTCCAGTCATTCCAATAAATGTTATACCTCTTGATCTTCAAGAATAGGACTTGGAAATATGGAAGAATATATTAGTCATATTGTTTTGCCTGAGCATAACCCCAAAACTAAGGACTTATTAGCCATCTGAGGGATGGGCCTGGAGAAGTGTAACCACTCTCAGATTTATAGGCAGAGCTATGGATGCAAGGACTGACCATCCATGATATCAAAATGATTGTTTTAACCATGTTATGAGGCTATACAGTGTTTGTTTACATTTCCAATGTAAAAGGCATCAAAACTATGAAATAGCACATATGGAATATTTTAGTAACCAAGCAAGTGTTAAACAAATACAAATATATTTATTCGAAGTAGCCACCCTTTGCCTTGCTGACAGCTTTGCACACTCTTGGCATTCTCTCAACTAGCTTCAAGAGGAATGCTTTTCCAACAGTCTTGAAGGAGTTCCCACATGTGCTGAGCACTCGTTGGCTGCTTTTCCTTCACTCTGCACTCCAACTCATCCCAAACCATCTCAATTGGGTTGAGGTCGGGCGATTGTGGAGGCCAGGTCATCTGATACAGCACTCCATCACTCTCCTTATTGGTCAAAAAGCCCTTACACAGTCCAGAGGTGTGTTGGGTCATTGTCCTGTTGAAAAACAAATGATAGTCCCACTAAGCACAAACCAGATGGGATGGTGTATCGCTGCAGAATGCTGTGGTAGCCATGCTGGTTAAGTGTGCCTTCAATTCTAAATAAATCACTGACAGTGTCACCAACAAGCACCCCCACACCATCACACCTCCTCCATGCTTCATGGTGGGAACCATACATGCTGAGATCATCCGTTCACCTACTCTGTGTCTCACAGTTGAAACCAAAAATCTCAAATTTGGACTCATCAGACCAAAGGACAGATTTCCAACGGTCTGATGCCCATTGCTAATTTTTCTTGGCCCAAGCAAGTCTCTTCTTATTATTGGTGTCCTTTAGTAGTGGTTTCTTTGGAGCAATCTGACCATGAAGGCCACGCAGTCTCCTCTGAACAGTTGATGTTGAGATGTGTTTTACTTTATTTGGGCTGCAATTTCTGAGGCTGGTAACTCTGGGTCTTCCTTTCCTGTGGTGGTCCTCAGTAGAGACCTTCATGTCTTAAAGTAATATTGGACTGTCATTTCTATTTGCTTATTTGAGCTGTTCTTGCCATAATATGGACTTGGCATTTTACCAAATAGGGCTATCTGTATACCACCCCTACCTTGTCACAACACAACTGATTGGCTTAAGAAGGAAAGAAATTCCACAAATTAACTTTTGTCAAGGCACACAGGTGACTACTTCATGAAGCTGGTTGAGAGAATGCCAAGTGTGTGCAAAGCTGTCATCAAGGCAAAGGGTGGCTACTTTGAAGAATCACAAATATAAAATATATTTTGATTTGTTTAACACTTTTTTGGTTACTACATGATTGCATATGTGTTATTTCATAGTTATGATGTCTACACTATTATTCTACAATGTAGAAAATAGTAAAAATAAAGAAAAACCCTTGAATGAGTAGGTGTGTTCAAGCTTTTGACTAGTACTGTATATATATATATATATATATATATATACTGTATATATATATATATATATATATATATATATACTGCTCAAAAAAATAAAGGGAACACTTAAACAACACAATGTAACTCCAAGTCAATCACACTTCTGTGAAATCAAACTGTCCACTTAGGAAGCAACACTGATTGACAATAAATTTCACATGCTGTTGTGCAAATGGAATAGACAACAGGTGGAAATTATAGGCAATTAGCAAGACACCCCCAATAAAGGAGTGGTTCTGCAGGTGGAGACCGCAGACCACTTCTCAGTTCCTATGCTTCCTGGCTGATGTTTTGGTCACTTTTGAATGCTGGCGGTGCTTTCACTCTAGTGGTAGCATGAGACGGAGTCTACAACCCACACAAGTGGCTAAGGTAGTGCAGCTCATCCAGGATGGCACATAAATGCGAGCTGTGGCAAGAAGGTTTGCTGTGTCTGTCAGCGTAGTGTCCAGAGCATGTAGGCGCTACCAGGAGACAGGCCAGTACATCAGGAGACGTGGAGGAGGCCATAGGAGGGCAACAACCCAGCAGCAGGACCGCTACCTCCGCCTTTGTGCAAGGAGGAGCCGGAGGAGCACTGCCAGAGTCCTGCAAAATGACCTCCAGCAGGCCACACATGTGCATGTGTCTGCTCAAACGTTCAGAAACAGACTCCATGAGGGTGGTATGAGGGCCCGACGTCCACAGGTGGGGGTTGTGCTTACAGCCCAACACCGTGCAGGACGTTTGGCATTTGCCAGAGAACACCAAGATTGGCAAATTCGCCACTGGCGCCCTGTGCTCTTCACAGATGAAAGCAGGTTCACACTGAGCACGTGACAGACGTGACAGAGTCTGGAGATGCCGTGGAGAACGTTCTGCTGCCTGCAACATCCTCCAGCATGACCGGTTTGGCGGTGGGTCAGTCATGGTGTGGGGTGGCATTTCTTTGGGGGGCCGCACAGCCCTCCATGTGCTCGCCAGAGGTAGCCTGACTGCCATTAGGTACCGAGATGAGATCCTCAGACCCCTTGTGAGACCATATGCTGGTGCGGTAGGCCCTGGGTTCCTCCTAATGCAAGACAATGCTAGACCTCATGTGGCTGGAGTGTGTCAGCAGTTCCTGCAAGAGGAAGGCATTGATGCTATGGATTGGCCCGCCCGTTCCCCAGACCTGAATCCAATTGAGCACATCTGGGACATCATGTCTCGTGTGGTTTTCCACTTTAATTTTGAGTGTGACTCCAAATCCAGACCTCCATGGGTTGATAAATTGGATTTCCATTGATTATTTTTGTGTGATTTTGTTGTCAGCACATTCAACTATGTAAAGAAAAAAGTATTTAATAAGATTATTTCTTTCATTCAGATCTAGGATGTGTTGTTTAAGTGTTCCCTTTGAGCAGTATATATATATATATATACAGTGAGGAAAAAAAGTATTTGATTCCCTGCTGATTTTGTACGTTTGCCCACTGACAAAGAAATTATCAGTCTATAATTTTAATGGTAGGTTTATTTGAACAGTAAGAGACAGAATAACAACAAAAAAATCCAGAAAAACGCATGTAAAAAATGTTATAAATTGATTTGCATTTTAATGAGGGAAATAAGTATTTGACCCCCTCTCAATCAGAAAGATTTCTGGCTCCCAGGTGTCTTTTATACAGGTAACGAGCTGAGATTAGGAGCACACTCTTAAAGGGAGTGCTCCTGATCTCAGTTTGTTATCTGTGTAAAAGACACCTGTCCACAGAAGCAATCAATCAACCAGATTCCAAACTCTCCACCATGGGCCAAGACCAAAGAGCTCTCCAAGGATGTCAGAGACAAGATTGTAGACCTACACAAGGCTGGAATGGGCTACAAGACCATAGCCAAGCAGCTTGGTGAGAAGGTGACAACAGTTGGTGCGATTATTTGCAAATGGAAGAAACACAAAAGAACTGTCAATCTCCCTCGGCCTGGGGCTCCATGCAAGATCTCACCTCGTGGAGTTGCAATGATTATGAGAACGGTGAGGAATCAGCCCAGAACTACACGGGAGGATCTTGTCAATGATCTCAAGCAGGTGGGAACAAAGTCACCAAGAAAACAATTGGTAACACACTCCGCCATGAAGGACTGAAAGACTGCAGCGCCCGCAAGGTCCCCCTGCTCAAGAAAGCACATATACATGCCCGTCTGAAGTTTGCCAATGAACATCTGAATGATTCAGAGGACAACTGGGTGAAAGTGTTGTGGTCAGATGACACCAAAATGGAGCTCTTTGGCATCAACTCAACTCGCCGTGTTTGGAGGAGGAGGAATGCTGCCTATGACCCTATGAACACCATCCCCACCGTCAAACATGGAGGTGGAAAAATTATGCTTTGGGGGTGTTTTTCTGCTAAGGGGACAAGACAACTTCACCGCATCAAAGGACGATGGACGGGGCCATGTACCGTCAAATCTTGGGTGAGAACCTCCTTCCCTCAGCCAGGGCATTGAAAATGGGTCGTGGATGGGTATTCCAGCATGACAATGACCCAAAACACACGGCCAAGGCAACAAAGGAGTGGCTCAAGAAGAAGCACATTAAGGTCCTGGAGTGGCCTAGGCAGTCTCCAGACCTTAATCCCATAGAAAATCTGTGGAGGGAGCTGAAGGTTCGAGTTGCCAAACGTCAGCCTCGAAACCTAGATGACTTGTAGAAGATCTGCAAAGAGGAGTGGGACAAGGATTTTTTGGTTCTTATTCTGTCTCTCACTGTTCAAATAAACCTACCATTAAAACTATAGACTGATAATTTCTTTGTCAGTGGGCAAACGTACAAAATCAGCAGGGGATCAAATACTTTTTTCCCTCACTATATATATATAAATCCAAAAATTGGATAATCTTTGGATGCCGACAGCAGTTGCACCATTGGAAGATATAACTTGGACTGTAGCCTACAAAAGCCCATTCCTGCTCTTTTCCCGTGATCCATCAAAAACATTTTGTGTGTCTTCATAGTGGTCTCTGACTTGTGGTCAGACTCGCTCAGGTGGAACAAACTTAAACTTTTTTCAATGCTGATTTGAATGTCATTGAGAAAACAGAGAAGGGTCAACAACAAAAAATTCTCACAAACATCCTTTCTAAATTTTACAGTAATCCTCAAAGTAATCATCAAGTTTTTCAAAAGTATCTGTAATCTGATTACAATATTTTTAGCTGGTAAAGTAACGGATTACAGTTACCAGTTTTTTTGTAATCCCTTACACGTACCGGATTACATTTAATCCTTTACTCCCCGACCCTGTGTATAAGTAACCGCACTCATGCAAAACGCAAAACAAGAATCACACATAACCAAACCATTGGAAAAATAAAAAACCCTAAACCCCTATGGCAGAAACACACACAAATCTAATACATAGATCGATCATTCGTCTAGTAATTTCATTAACTCATAAAAGTTGGTCCTCATAACTTTTCACCTGTTTGTATGAAAAGTCCACATTCCACAGCCAGGGCTCTCTCTGTCAATGCAGAGAGGGGTCCTCATTAGTGGTGACCCTCTTGCTAATAGCTCTTAATTTCACATGAGTGCAGCGACCTTTAGCACCACCGAGTCAGGGGTCGCGACCTGCCTCTCGTTAGCTCTCTAAAGGGACATAGGCTACGTTTTATATACCAGTGATTAAAACAAAGCCTCAGCTGTTGCCATTTCAAAAGGCTCTTTCTGGCAATCAGGTGCTCTCTGTGAGTTTACCCAACCCTAACACTCAGCTCTGTTTAGGCCCACAGAGCCTTCAGAGGGAGATGTGACCTCAAAGCCTAACCCCAGCGCATGGAGAGACAGACGCATCGCTGACCCTAACCGTACCCCGTAACACTTACTGTCAGAGAGGGATACAACCCCTAACGCGAACACTTTCTCACACAGATGGATATGTCTTCAAACCTAATGAACATTTAAATGTCAAAGACCCACACAGCCCTTATACAGACACCCACTCACAATAATTGCATTGTCTCAAAAGCTAATGATTTCATATATGGATAACGGTATTTTTCTAATTCTTATCCTTAGTCGGAGGGAGAGTGATATGAAAAGACAACATAACACAGTCAAAGAGCATTTGAAGTATTATTTTGGGGTTTGATACTATTCAAGAGTGCATATCTATAGGGTTCATGACTGGTTGGAATGGGTTAACATTTTTACAGGTATGATGTCATAACAAGACATGATCTTGGGCGTAACAGCATAACCTGGTGCATTATGGAAAGAACTGGACTTCAAATAAAGCCCAGATAGTTCAAATAACTCAAGAGCCAAAATAGTTCTAAGAATGTAAATCTAGAGATTTGGTTGCAGAAAACAAGCAGGTGGATGAGAACCAGGGCTTTTGTGATTTTGTGTGAATATTCCTGCCCTCTTTGGCTCAAACAAGTTTGTTTGGTTTGTTACAGTATCCCTACACCGAGAGAGAGAGAGAAAGAGAGAGAGAAAACAAGATAAATGGATACAGATAGAAAGAGGAAGAGAGATGGAGAGAGAGATATTGAGAGATATGACACTAAATTAACAGAGAGAGTTGTCGCAACCTGACCATCTATAGCCATCATGCATCATCCATATCCACATGTTACTGACAGACTGATATGAGCAAAAACTGCATCATCAGTGTAGACATATATGATGGAGAGAGTTGAGGTTGGCAGTCGACGTGAATCTTAGTTGATGGTGCTTAGGAAGAACCCATATTTTTCTAGGGCTGATAGAGGACATGCTTTTGCATACACAGTGGTGATATTAGTGAAGGCTTGCCTGCGTCGCCGCACAGCAGGTTTATAAAACACTAACGATGTATGCAAATGCAAGCCACAAAATTATTAAACATTGTGACAAACACTGCTTGTTCTATTTAATGTGTACACATCAGATAGGGGGATATTTTATTTTATGCCCCAAACTGTGTAGGAAGAGATAATACAAGCAGGCTTTGTATTTAGAGCTGTGTGACCTAATTGTAGCCTAATTATTGAATTTCAGACTAAGATCATGGATATTCAATTTAAAGTTGTCACGTCTACACCTGCTCCCCCGCTCCGCCCTTCGACATCGCTGGTTTACTAACCACCGGTCCTGGCAACCCATCATTAAGCACACCTGGACTTCATCACTACCCTGATTACTTCCCTATATCTAGCACTATGTAGTTTTTCCTCACAAGGCAGTATTGGTTCTGTTTTCACGTCAGACACGGCTCTTTTGTGGGATGCCATGGTTGTTTATATTAAACTCACCAACTGCACTTGCTTCCTGACTCCCTTTGTCTCCATTACAAAAGTAAGATGGAATTATCACTCTGCCCTGACCAGTCATTGTTCTGTTTTTCCATTGTCCTTCTGATGATTACTGGTCTTTATTGATCTGGCACACGCAGTGAAAATGCGTTCTCTGTAGTGATGAATCACACTTCACCATCTGGCAGTCCACTGGACAAATCTGGATTTGGCAGATGCCAGGAGAACGCTACCTACTCCAATGCATAGTGCCAACTGTCAAGTTTGGTGGAGAAGGAATAATGGTCTTGGGCTGTTTTTCATGGTTCGGGCTAGGCCCCTTAGTTCTAGTGAAGGGAAATCTTAATGCTACAGCATACAATGACATTCTAGATGATTCTGTCTTTCCAACTTTGTGGCAACAGTTTGGGGAAGGCCATTTCCTGTTTCAGCATGACAATGCCCCCATGCACAAAGCGAGGTCCATACAGAAGGGGTTTGTCTAGGTCGGTGTGGAAGAACTTGACTGGCCTACACAGAGCCCTGACCTCAACCCCATCAAACACCTTTGAAATTAATTGGAACGCTGACTGCAAGCCAGGCCTAATCACCCAACATCAGTGCCCAACCTCACTAATGCTCTTGTGGCTGAATGGAAGTCCCTGTAGCAATGTTCCAACATCTAGTGGAAAGCCTCCCAGAAGAGTGGAGGATGTTATAGCAGCAAAAGGGGGACCAACTCCATATTAATGCCCATGATTTTAGAATGAGATGTTCGACGAGCAGGTGTCCACATACTTTTGGTCATGTAGTGTATGTTGCCAAAATGTTTTTTTTTCACGTCTTGTGCAAGACTTCTTAACAGGTGAATGATAACGGCAAAGAGAATTAATCAACATTTTAAAATGAATAGATTTGGTCGATAGTTTTTCATTATTTTGACCTCCCCACATAATTGGAAGAGGAAGTGTAAACTCTAACATACCTTTCTAGCTAATAAGCTAACTCCAAATAAATGTTTCACTAATAACTGTTAGTCTAAGCCGTTGGGAGGGAGGAGGGGGGGGGGGATTTTTTCTTTATCGCCCATAGATGCGAATTGAATAAAATAAGGAATAAGGTTTTTAAGTGTCTGTCCTATATCTAGGAGATAATAAAATCACAGATGACCTGACCTCCACAATCACCTGATCTCAACTCAATTGAGGTGGTTTGGGATGAGTTGGACCTCATAGTGAAGTAAAAGCAGCCAACAAGTGCTCAGCATATGTGGGAACTCCTTCAAGACTGTTGGAAAAGCTCAAATATAATCTCAAATATTTTCATTTGTTTAACACTTTTTTGGTTACATGATTCCGTATGTGTTATTTCATAGTTTTGATGTCATCACTATTATTCTACAATGTAGAAAATAGAAATAAAGAAACCCTTGAATGAGTAGGTTTCCAAACTTTTGACTGGTACTGTGTAAATATAGTTCTACACATATAACCCCTGTTTTGGCTAGCCACAAAACTACCTCCATACTTTTAATCCAGTTACCTTCAAATGAGTCCCCTGACACTTGTAGGGGTCATAGAGCAAAACAACATTGTGTCCGTGTCGTGAGAATCTTCCCTAACCACAGTGGGATCATGTTAGTTTGCATGCCAAACTGGTACTTGCGGTTCCTTTTTCAAAGCCTATGTCAGATTGTAACGGGTTGGTAGTCGTGGTGAAGGAATGAGGCACAGGAAGCAGCGAGCACAGGGTAGTGGCGTATTTAATTTACACTCACACATAAAACAAATACTCCCAAACACAGGGGAGAAAACGCAAACGGCGTAAAACAGCGCCGACACGAACATGAGCCCCGCTAATTACTCAAACTAACACAGGTGCACAAAACCAAAAAGAAGGGAAAACCAAAAAAGGAATCAGTGGTAGCTAATAGGCCGGTGACGCCGAGCGCCACCCGAGCAGGAGGGGGCGCCACCGTCGGTGGGAATCGTGACACAGATACTGCAGTGAGTGTAATTAGCTCAATATTAGGAGTTGTGAAATAAAGTTGACATCTTTAGAAAGATACGCTCATATTTTATACAGAAACAAATGTTTCTGTTGTTGCTAGTGTTATTCATAAAAACTGTATATTCAGTGCATTCAGACCCCTTCACTTTTTCCACTTTGTTACATTACAGCCTTATTCTAAAATGGATTAAAGGATCACAGTACACTCGAAAAACAACAACCACTAAGTCTTGAAACCTCACTCAGGAAACAACCACACACAGTAAACAATTCAAGCTTCTGCAAAGGAAACCAGACAACACACCTCTTTTAACATGCTGACCAGACCGGACATCTCGCGTGCGTGAGCGTCGCAAAATAAATATAGAAATCCATGTTATTCAATTATTGCACCCACACTGCTCGCGCGCGCCAACGAGCGTCTGCGATGCCAAGGGCTAAAATAGAACTCCTTTCTATTTCTGACGCAGATCGCGCTGAAAGTCCTGCCTCTCCCATCTCCTCATTGGTTTATAGAAGCAGGTACCCTCATTGGTTATACCCACGTGGGTGATTGAAAGACGAACTGTTTTGCCGGTTGTTGTGGTAATACTATGAAAGTGTAGATGTGATCACCATATAAGTTCAAAGATGAAAAAGCCTGGAAGGAGGAGAGATGATTAGAAACGATTCGGTTGGCCGTTTTATGTGTGGATTAATTGTCAGAGTAGAGGACCTTGTGCATTTCAGGTAAAATAACAACTCAATGTTTATATCCCAGGACAAATTAGCTAGCAACAGCAAGCTAGCTAAATAGGACAAATTAGCTAGCAAGTGCAAGCTAGCTAGCTAAATTTCCATACATGTTTAATGCTTTTCGACCTGTCCCCAAATGAATGTCATTTGTTCAGAGTTTGTTTTCTGATATTTTAACCTGCGTGTCGTGATCGCATTTGGTGTGGGGGGACATAATAAATTGATGCACGATAGCGCACGATGGCGCACGCACGCAGCCGGTTTGGGTTCCGTGTTACAGGTAGATCATAATGAGTAACAGGAAACACCTGAGTGTCATTAATGTCTCTAGGGCGGTCTCTGCTGCCCTCTGGTGACAGGTGGAACCATGACACTCAGGGGGTTGAATAGTTATCTACTTATTGATTCATTTTTCAAGATTTCTTTTACAAATGTTAAAAATGTTCTTCCACCTTGAAATTACAGAGTATTTTGTCTAGATTGTTGACAATTAATGACAATTAAATCCATTTTAATCCCACTTTGTAACACAACAAAATGTAGAAAAAGTCAAGCAGTGTGAATATTCTCTGAAGGCACTGGATATTTTTGCGGGCCCCCTGCAGTACCCTCGGGGTCCACTGGCCACAGGTTGAATACTCCTGCACTATGTGATTGGTACTGATATGCCTTATTCATACAGCTCTACTCTACCATAACACATAGATGAGACTTGTTCATATTACTAAAATACATAACCCTAGAAATACCAGACAAAAATCAAAGGCAGAAATCCTGTTGACTGCATTGAGAGAAATCCCATAGAACATCAATAGTCATGGTTTAGAGAGTAGGGCCACTGGGGCTGGGGCTTTTGGGTTTAACTCTGGAGGGGACAGCACTGTGGGCAAGGGTAATGCATTTACATTGACCCACTTCAATATAATGTTGATCAAAACATCCAGCTGTACTCAATGTCAAAATGTATTTCTCAAGGAGTTTTACAATATCTCATGCAAAGTAAGGCTAATGTAATCTTATAAAAAGTGGATGATGATATGGCAGATTACTACGATGTTATTAAGGGGGGAAATCTGTGCAGAAAAGCAAACAAAAACAAAGTATTGGATTTTTTAAGGAACAAAATCTTTGGGACTGTTGGCACATAACAAACCATTAGGCGCCCGGCTGGATTTAAGAACAGGGGCAGGAAGCCATTTTAGGAACACATCAGTGCATCATACCAGAAATAATCCAGCGTGAAATGGAGGGGAGTCCACCATCCTTATAAAAGCCTGGTGTACACACTTATACACACATGCCTACACAGTGCACACACACAGCCTCTTACTGTAGGCCTTACAGTAAGTCTCATCCGTTGCGCTGAGAGCCAAATCCAAAAATCTCCTCTGTGCTGGGGCGGTCAGCAGTCTAATGAGGCCCTGTAGAAGCAGCCAGCCCTACTGTAAAGCAGTAGTTAGAAAGTAGTAGCTTTGGATGTGTGCTTGTGTTTGCAGGCCAGCACTGCTCTACCCAGGCCTTGGATCTCACACTCTCAGCAGGATTCAAGGCTTTAGGTGAGTTTACTTTAGCCTGCCGTGTAATGCTGAGAAGACTGAGTAGACATTCCATTGGAAGCATAGAGCAGCGTGGTGCTGTATATGACAGGACCTTCATAGATATCTAGCATGAGTCTTCAGTGAAACATATTTTCCAACTTCATGTACAGTAAATCCCAACAACAGTCTGCTCACTGCTTTCCATGTGGACCTGAAGGTCATTTACATTGTACTGCAGCATAACAAGCTCTCAACTAGTGGTTTACTTGTGTGTGGGCATGAATGTGTGTGTGTACCTCGTGCATGTGCATGAAACAGTGGCAATGAACTGGGCACTGAGCTGTATGTTGTGCTGGTCCATTCACAGAAAGTGTGTGTGTGTGTGTAAGTGTGCTCATTTTTGAAAGTAACGAGCATAAACCATCATTATAATGGAACATAATAGTCTCTCCAGCACCGCTTACTTATGTGTGTGTCTGCCTCCTCAGTGTTAATGACCAGAGCTTCTCCCCTCCCTGCCTGCCCCTGACAAAATGGCACCACTGTGAGAATAACAATGATCATTACTCATATGTACACCGCATGCATACACTACACATGAACCAGTAGGGGATTGGAATCATATGTTTTCAAGGTCTCAGGTCCAGTCCAGTACTCTACTACACATTACTTACAATAACACCCTCAGGCTAGCATACGTTTTGGCCTGTGATCAAAATGGCATGCTCTCAAAAATGTACATTTTGTGTTAATCCAGAAGTCTTCTTTCGCTATCATTTGTAAAATTCAATGTGTAATTGACAAACATGAAGTCTAATTCCTTATCCGTCAGTAACTTGACCTACAATGTTATGACTATTCAACAAGATTTTTCTCTTCTCTCTAATCTACTGTCTTTGTTATGCAGTCCCGCCCATGTAGTGCTGTCCTTGTTACGCTCTGTGTGAGTCCTCTAGTCCACTGTAGTCCTCTCAACGGTTTAGTCTTTGTTCAACACTGACTTCTAGCCCTCTTCTGTCACGCCCTGATCTGTTTCAACTGTCCTTGTGATTGTCTCCACCCCCTCCAGGTGTCGCTTATTTTCCCCAGTGTATTTATCCCTGTGTTTCCTGTCTTTCTGTGCCAGTTCATCTTCTCTGTTTTCCAAGTCAACCAGCGGTTTTCCTGTTCTCCTGATTTTTGCATTTTCCTTTTTCTATTCCTCCCAGTTTTGACCCTTGCCTTTTTCTGGACTTTGTACCGCCCTGCCTGACCATTCCGCCTGCCTTGACCACGAGCCTGTCTGCCACTCTGTACCTCCTGGACTCTGATCTGGTTTGGACCTTTTTGCCTGTCCACGACCATTCTCTTGCCTACCCCTTTGGATTAATAAACATTGTAAGACTCCAACCATCTGCCTCCTGTGTCTGCATTTGGGTCTCACCTTGTGCCTTGATATCTTCTCTCTGGCGCCCTACTTCGACTCTTTGTTTGTCTCTTCACCTGGCCTGGCTCTCTCTAGTCCTCTCGCAGCCCAGTCACTCTTCATGTCTAACTCCTCTCTCTCTCGCTCTCTCACACCACAGGAAACTAGTCAGCCTGTTATTCCTGGCAACCAATTCCGCGACAGTGTTTTAATATTTATTCACCAAACCCCTTGTACCACATAAATCAGCAGCGCGGCAGGTCAATACCAGCTCAATCACACCATTACACAGACCACAAAATGAATGTCCTTGGACAAGCAGGGAAGGTAAATATTTGAACGGATTGGCAAAGTGGGGGGAGTGGCTGCCAAGATACAAATCTGGTTGGTAAATTGAAGTAAAGGGAGGGGGGGTGGGGGGACATTTTGTGCTCGAGTGATTGAGAGATTCTCCATGCATCTTGATACAGACTCAGACCCCATGTGGACTCAGGACATTCAGATGACACCAAGATCCACGGGGGCAAGATAATGGTGGAGTAGCTCTGCGTGAATCAAGACTTTAATTCCACACCGCACGTAATGGACTGGCTGATTCACTTAGTTTATCCATCATCCTCAATGTGGAGACTTTCTGAGAGGCAGAGCCAGCCAGGGCAGGAATAGGATCTCAGTCGGCCAAGAATTTCACTCACACCTGTCCTCTGAGGATCGGACTCATAATGAAATGGTACAGTGTCTGTAGGTTAAACACATAAAGCCATTAGCATGTCATATGTCAGTTAACGAGTCCCTGGATCCTATCCTCAGTGTCAGCCGGTGCCGGGATCAGGAGCCTTGAATGTATAAAATGGAGCCTCAACATGGACCCTGTCACCAGGTAATATGTCCTTCACTGCCCTCAACAGGCCCAAGCTGAAGAAATGTTTTGTTTTTAGGAACTTCCACTTCTCTCTAGGTTGGTGAGGGGCCAGTGTATCAGAGAATCTCCAGAAGTGTGTAATATTGTGTTACATAGAGTAAGTAATTTATAAAAAAGGCAGACAGTATATTTTTAGTCGTATATACATCATATATGGAAGAGGCAAAGGTGTACAGAAACACGGTGCACATTTCCCCCATAAAAGGTTAGCCAGAGTAACACTGGGGCTGCTGAACCAATCAGAGGGACAGGAAGTTGCTCCTAGGTGTCCTTAAGCCTGTATGTCAGAGGGAGTATCAGGTATCCTGCACACGGTCAGCCAGACCCTTTTATATAAATCCCAGATGTTTATGGAGAGATGTATATGGCTTTTAGCTTCAACTAAGGTTCTAGAGCTGATGCTGGACCAGACTCGGCCATATCCAGTCCTCCATGACTGTTTGGCGCATGTGGGGCAGGGAGCTTATTGGGAGCCGAGAAAAGTAGCAGCCCGGGGGAGAAATAATATAGAAAGCACCCATGATCTAACTCTCAAATAGGTACATGCAGTATCAAATGTGCAGTGTTCGTAGGTGTGTGTATGTATGCGTGCCTGCCTGCATGCGTGAAGAAGAGAGAGAAAGAGACAGACAGTACCTGTGAGCCCATATCTGACAGTTGGTGTTGGAGAGGTTTCTCCCGAAGATGTGAATCTCCCTAAATCTGGACCTAACAGGTTTAGCCATGTGATATAAGCACTTCATGTCCATTACAGCACGCCAAGTGTGGAGATGTACCGAGACGAGAAACCTCTCCACCTTTTTCTTCCCCTCGCTCTGCCCTTCTCTCTTACTTTCTTTGTCTTTCTCAGCCTAGCTTTGCATTTTGCTCTCTCTCTCTCTCTGTCTTTCTATTTCTCTCTCTTTCTCCTTATCTCTCTCCTTCTCTCTCTCTCTCCTTATCTCTCTCCTTCTCTCTCTCTCGCCTTGTGCTTGGAGAGGAGCCTTCAGATATATAATCAGCTTCATTTCACCATGCAGAGAGAGGCTTGCTTTCTCACCAAAAATGAGTCTGCCTTTCACAGAAAAGTGCTCTCTCCCCTGAATACAAGGTATATTAATAGAAGCACCAAGCATGCATTCACCATGCTGTGGCATAAATTGAGATGTTTGGTTGGGAGAGGTGCGGAGCTCACGCTCACAAAGGTGTGAGTGGCACAGTACTGTGCTGGTAAAAGATCCATTATAAGCATTGACACATGTAACCTATTTTAATCCAGGGCAAAATTATTTATTCATGTCAGCCTAAGTGACAGCTCATATCAATACCAGCCTTTTAAGCTAACTAAAGCTCTATTGTGTGAAATACTGGTGTTCTCTTGACTGTATTTGTGGATATGGTGCTAAAAGTACACTAGCAGGATCTCTATAGAACCAGACCCCATATCACAAGTCTCCATCTCCACCAGACCAACAAATGGCCTTTTAGTGGCCCATCTAAAATGACTCATAGCCTATTAGTGTGACCCCTGATCCATTTGGTGACACAGGTACCTGCCTATAAGAGCAGCTCTTAGTGATGTCTGAGTGCTGCTCTATTAGTTAACCCAGAAGCAGGGTTGTTAGTGTAGTTAGTGTTGACTGCAGCCTTGCTGGTTCCTGTAATACTGGGATGATTTCTCTCCCTGGGCTAATGGAAGCTGAGGCGAACCCCGCTCTGAGGAGCATCCGCCAGTCATGACCGATAGCCCTCCGCATACCACAATGGCACTTTCATGTTGTTGCCATGACGACGACCACGCTCCCCAGCCGAGTGGAGGGTTTGCGTGCCACTGCGGTATGGCCGGCTCCTTGGTTACGGGAGCCCCTGAAGGGGTGCATCCGTGGCAACCGCATCTCAGTGAGAGTCGATGAAACAGACTGGTTTCTGACTGAACATAACAACACTACAAACTGCTCCAAAGCACAACAGTGACAATGACACAACAAAGAAAAACCCACGCCTTTCACTAACAGTATGAGCAAAAACCATGAGGATTGTAAACTGAGCACAAGCACACAAACACACACCGGCCCGAGATGGCTGTGTTATCTACACAACAATGAGGGGTCAAGGGGTTTGCTTTACTAAGATTGCCCATGATCTTGATTCCATTTTGACTAACTAGCAGTGCATGAAGCTTAGTGTGTGTGTGGGGGGGGGGGGTGTTTCTGGCCTCAGCAGGGTTCCATCAGCCTCGTGGATCACAGACTGTGACCAACACAGTGGCTGGAAATCTTCTGCCCCTGTTATGAGCTGCATATGAAAGCAGAGGCAACACCAGCTGTGGCTCATCAACACTCCATGGCTCTAGTGTTGGGCTTACTTTTTTTGTAAGATTTTATTTATTTAAACAATTAAAACAACATACACATACAAAAGACAACATACAGATGCACACAAACATACGCACACAGACCAGTAGGCATGAAACATGAGCTAAACGTTACAAATGGTTGAAACGCTAAGACCAGAAAAAGTGTAGCTGCTGCTACACGGCTGAAAATGTTTATAACTTTGAATCTCCACACGAGTTGAAGAAGATAAAAACGAGACCTTGCCAGTCTGCAGCTGTGCATGTACAAGGGGTCTTAGAACTTAAGACTAGGACTCAAGCTGCAGCTAGGTCTCCATTGGTCAGGACCCTGAAAATCAACACGAGGGGAAGACGACAAAGCAGCCTCTAACAATCAACAATCAGATTCAAGAAGTCTGCAACTTTCAGAATGAGACTGATATGAGGTAATGATTAATAAGTGATTGTTATCCATATATAACATATCTTTTAGAGTCATTCGGGAGATGGTAACTCTAGAAACAACTTCTTCCGTGGTGCCCCACATTCCTAATGAGTTAGTTGTTACATGATTCATTTAATCGGGTAACAATTAAACATAGTTAGTTGATTTGATAAATAACAGTCATCACATTAAAATAAGTCATGTTACGACACTGATAACTACTTTTTTGGGGAAAAGTCTACTTACTACGCCTGTTATTTGTGGTTGTTCCACATAGCTATCTTAAGATGGATGCACTAACTGTAAGTAGCTCTGAATAAGAGCGTCTGCTAAATGACTAGAAAATCAAAAGATGGGAACACAGTCATTTTTTAAAATGATTTATTGAAATTAGCTGTCATACATTTTTGCAACACCTCCACCTTTGCAGGATGCGCATGGGATATGGTCACTAGTGTAACCAGGATGAGAGGCTTCATTTAAAATAGTAAATTCATCAGGCTTGAGCCATGTTTCAGTCAGGCCAATCACATCATGTTTATGATCAGTGAGTTGTTTTTTGACTATTACTACCTTGGAAGTGAGGGATCTAACATTAAGAAGTCCTATTTTGAAATGTGAGGTATCACAATCTCTTTCAATAATGACAGGAATGGAGGTCTTTATTCTAGTGAGATTGGTAAGGAGAACACCGCCATGTTTAGTTTTGCAAGACCTAGATCGATGCACAGACACAGTCTCAATGGGAAACACTGAGCTTTGTTATTATTTTGTTGTCGCAAATTATTCAATTTAGGGATCTGTAATCAGCAGTGCACTCCTGATTTTCCTGATTTTAAAAGAATTAAAATAACTATTTGATACATGGAACCAGGAAGTACTGAATTGAGTGACGTGTGTTTACGTTTGTGTAAATAGGGGCGCTACTTTGTCCCAAAATGTTAAATTGAGCCGTCCATTCCTGGTGCTTTTCTCCGGTTGAATGTTTTAAAGGTGTCTAATGTTTATCTTTGGGTGGTCTCTGTTTTTAGTGATTATTTTTTGTCTGCTGATATTTGCTTCAGGGTTGTTGAGTCTAAGAAGGATGTAGGATCAGTCCAACTGTTGTTTAATTCTGATTTATCAATCAATCAATCAATCACATTTATTTATAAAGCCCTTTTTACATCAGCCGTTGTCACAAAGTGCTATACAGAAACCCAGCCTAAAACCCCGAACAGCAAGCAATGCAGATGTAGAAGCACTTTCATAGAATCTATATATTGCGTTGTTGTTGTTTCTAATTAACACATTTGTATCTTTATCTTTTAAAATTATAACTGGTTAGGTGTGTATTCATTTTGTGGGGGCTGCAAGATGTTTACCAGGTTTATTTGCAATTAAGTAGTATGCTTTATTTGAGTTTAACCTGCAGTTGTTGGCTCTCTACAAAAGTAAAATATCATATTCCTTCTTAAATTTAAAACAATTGTGTGTTCTTCTTTACCTTGTGAAGATTTTTGATGGTATTTTTCTAAGATAGTTATTTATTTTTCTTTTACTTACATTTTTATTTCTAACTCAGGTTGAACTTTTTGCCGAGTATGAGATTATCATTTCCTAATGTACGCCTTAGAAGCATCCCAAAGTATTTTGGGGGTTGGCTTTTCTCTGTCCTCTATGTTTATATTTGTAATGGTAAAGGTTGACATTTTTCATTTACATATTTCATACAGTACGGGTCTTGAAGATGCACTCTGTTCATTCTCCATATTCTGTCGTTAAGTGTATTTTCTGGTTGTGTAATTAATCATGATACAGGTGGATGATCTGATATCACTATGTCATGGAATTTTTTAACCCAGCAAATTGTTGAGTGCATTTTTGGAAATAAAAATCAATTCTTGAATAGCTTTTCTTACTTTGAGAAAAAGTAAGAAGGTGTCCTGGAAATATTTTGTAGAGATTACATTTTTCAGCCTCTTTAGAGGCTCCTTGAATTTGCCTTTTTTATTGCTACGTCTGTCAAACTTAGCGAATGTATGATTTAGGTCTCCTGCTAAGATAATTGTTCCTATCTGGATTTGATCTAGCTTGAATTATAGCTTATAGCTTGAATTCTATCTTTAAAAACAGATTTGCCTCTGTGGCAAATACAATGAAATCAATGTGTATTTTTCACCATGTAATGTACAATTCAACATTAGAAAACGTCCTTCTTGATCTGTGTGCTGGGATATAAGGGAAAAAGATGTATTCTTATTTATTCAGATACCTATACCTCTGCTGTTACTAGTTACTACTAGTATTGGTCTTCCTGTTAGCGTTGTTTCCAGAGAGATAAATAGAAAATATTTTTTTGACACTATTGATCAGTAACACGAAAATCACAAGACAGCAGTGACTGCAGTACATGACGAAGACTTAACGAGACATGAGTTAGAGGTTGTGTCTCAGGTTGTCTCTGTAGAGGGACTGAGGGTTCTGTGCCAGGCAGGGGCTCAGGTGTTGGCCTGGCCCCTGTTCCAGAGGCCTGTGTCCCTGTCCTGTCTTCTTCCTGTCTTCTCCCAGCTGTGACACAGTGAGTGTGCTGAAGGTGATTAGATTAGCAGCATCTGAGGCCTCGGTGTCTCTCCAGGTCTCTGTTTGTTTCACTGACAATGACCCTGGGTCCATGGCCATAACACAGCGTTAGTGTCAATATCCCCTATCTACTTTCAAACCTCCACACTTGGCTATTCTTCTGTGTGCGTGCGTGCGTGCGTGCGTGCGTGTGTATGTCTTGCACTGCAACTGGTGTTAAAACCTAATTAAACTATCAGTATTCACTGTTGAATCATCTCACCATCAGTGGCGGTAGAAGGTCTCAGGTTTTGTTCCTACATAGTTCAACAGCTGGTTAAGTAGTAAACAGAGTGTACATGTAAATGGGAAAACTTGCCTATAGCTTGTCTGTCATTTGATAGATACAAAGCTAAAAGAAGAGCTGCGTTCACCAGCCACATGGGTCCTGTTCTCAATACAGACTAGCTTTACAGAACTCTAAATCTGCGATCAGCTCTGCCACCAACATTACTCTGACGAAACATCTCCATAGAACAATCTCAACTCAATCTTAACTTTCATATTTTTTCTTGATTGTTTTCAGACTTGGAAAGGAAGTGCATGCAACGCTGCCTACCAAACACATCTGTGTTATACAGAGTTCATATTAAAAGTCAGCCACTCCGACTGCAATACATATTTATCATTTTCCTCCTTGAATAATCTTTTCACCTCTCTGTTCAGTTTTGAATATCATTCAAGCACTTCTCTGATGCCACTCTTTGCCAAGCATCTTGTCCATCTCTGGTTGCCAGCCAGGGTACCCAGGTGTAGCATTGAGGTACCCAGCTGAGAGGCCACATGCCCAGGCATGACTCATAACCAAGTCCCCCCCAACCCTGTCATACAGTCAGTCACGGCTGACAGAGGCCTCAGCAGAGCACCGAGCGTGAAGGATGGGGAGTGTTTGGAGGGGTTGGGTGGGTATTCTGTGTGTGTGTGTGTGTGCGGAGGTGTCTGCCTGTCTGCCTTGGCCAGGACATAGTGTGTGAGCCATGATGTGTGCATGGGTGAGTCAGTAAGAGAGTGTGATGTCATGCTCTGGAGTGGGTAAGAGCCCCTGGTGTGCATTATGTGAGGGTCTGTGTAGCTCTATTGAAGTACGCTGAGGTAGTGAGAGCGTTCGCATGGCCACTCAGCTTGATCAACAATACTGGTTGCATGTTCTTGCCCTTTCTTCTTCCCACCCTGACTTGCACTCCCCAGTCTCTCTCCCTCCTCCATCCTCCATTCCCCACTTTCTCACTTTCTTTGCATTTCTCTTGCCTTTCCTCTCACATTCTCTCCCTTCCCCTATCTCCATTGCTCTCTCTCTCCCTCTCCCTCTCACTTTCTCATTCATTGAGCCCACTCATGCGGACTAGATGATCTGCGATTCTGCCTCTGACTCCGTGTTGCGCTGCAATGACCCATCATTTCACACCAGGGCAAGCAGCACGAGTGTATACATATGAATAAGAGGCTGCTCCCGCCGACGCTGAGACTGGGAGAGCACCTCTCTCCCGCTCCACCACCCCACCCCTCCTGAAGCAGACCTGATGAGTTCAGTCACTTGGGGAAGACAGTGCAGATACTGGCAGGAGAGAGAGAGAAGGTGAGAGAGAAAGAGAGATACTGGAAAAGGAGTCCATCCACTGAATTTCATTAAATACTGTACACACTCCAGCAAATGTTTTACTTTTCCTGTTGAAAAACAATATCCCAAATATAAATACAGTAATGTACTCTTATATTTTGAGCGAAATAGTGTTTTCTTTAGACATTCGGGGAGTTAGTCTGATGGTCTGGTGCGATGTCATTGGCCTCCCCCCTTGCTTGCGGTAACAATAAAGGACAAAAGAGGAAAGCCCCCCCACACTTGTGCCATGTGATGTCATACCTGGACCACCTATTGAGATGTGCCTTTTGTTAAGTAAATCAGGTGATAAATGATTTTAGAAGGAAACTGGAGTACGACTTTAAGCGGAAGGAGATGATGCCTGTTTCTAACGGCCCAGTGTTTCTTGGTTAGGTCATGGTGGGATGATTCCGGTTGCAGCTGATTTCTATGCTTATGTGTGAGTTACGGTGTCAAAAATGTTATGCTCATGTTTCGGCGCTTATGAGGACTAATTTGATCGCGTGAAGAACATAACAATTCTGCCGCGGAGGCAGTCAATAAACATTCAATAGACATCAGGAGGACATTATGTTGTAATGTTCCTCGGGGCAGATAAATACCCTGCCATATGCGGGCCGGCAATGTGATCATTTAAATTATCACCCCGGATATTAGAATTACCCACAACTAGCAATTACGGAGGCTAGGGCTATTAGTGAGAAATGTCAATCTAATTATGCATGGGGATGGGACATTATCAGGTAATCCAGGAGAGAGCCTGGCCCGACGCGTAGACATTATTGTCAATGCCTGCCACACGCCTTACGTGGAAAATCTATTGGATGTTACTCCGCAAAGGTCAACCTGCCATGCCTGATAACATTCATGTCCTGAGTGTCAATTATGATCCTAGGCTGCCAAAATAATTACAGAGGGAGAAGGGGAGAGACAGAGGAGGAAAGGAGGGCAAGGGCTTCAGAGCTCGGTTGAGATGGGTGGCCAGTAGCTGAGTCTTGACAGTATTGTGATCAGGCATTGTGAGAGGCATACATACATTTAACCTGGGCATGAACATCAACAAGCAACTGCAGGTGCTCTAAATTGGTCACAAGATGCGTAAGTAAATGCGTTTACACAGACAGCTCGATTCTGATATGTTTCCCAATTATTGGCAAAAGAGCTGATCTGATTGGTCAAAAGACCAATTTGTGGAAAAATGCCAGTATTGGGCTGTCTTTGTAAACACAGCCAAAATGTGTTTAAGTTTCTAAAACAATCTACTCAGCGTTCAGCGAGCATGACCAATCGTGTGTCTCAGAAGAACCGAGGAGCAAAGAAGAGGTCAATGGGGAATTTATTTTTCGGAGCTGTATCTTTACAGAGGCAGACTGTCTTCAAAGCGAGCGGGAGATGAGGTGAGCTGTCTGTGTCTCTGTCTTTGTCTCTCCATCAGAGACGGGCCCTGGAGGTGAGGGATGGCCAACCCACTCACTGCCAGGGAGAAGACTAGACCATATCTGTTATTTGACTGATAAAATAGTAAAAAACTCAACACTGTGACCCCCTCTGCTCTGTCGATGCCTCATAGGAATGGAAAAAAACGAAATAATCATCACTGAATCTGACTCCAGTGAAACATCAGAGGGAGCACAGAGGGGAGGATTCATTAAGTAACACAGACTCAGATGAACTCACTACTCACAATTGTGATCCTGCATATTCTGTGGTTATTACTATTATGTTTTGTGTCCTACTTACAGGGACTGTCTGTAATTTCCGCCGACTGCATTCATTAGACCCAATCTGAACCATTTTGGCCGGCCAGATGATTCTAAGATAGAGAGTGGGGCTTAGCTGAGTGTTTGGACACTAATGAATGTCTTGTGTGGAGCTGAGAATAACTCTCTCCAAGTGTCTGTCCCTGTGTGTGGGGGAGCCTGGGTAATTGAGTTTGGGAGGAGGCCATGTTTTTAATATAAACAGAGAGTGTCATGTGTCTTGATCTGGTAATGGAGCCATTTGTTGCTTCTATTTGTCATTTGAATGTCATTATAACATCCTCCCGTTTGTTGTGAATATTAATCTGTTTTACAACCGACTGAGGATTTAGACTGGAACAGGAATTAGACTGAAAATGTGACGACACATTTCAGTAAGATTTTTAGTCACCTTTTAAGATTTCCAAATGTAGGTTTTTCAATAGGAGACCAAAGTCAAGTCTTTGTACTCTATCCTTGCTCTACGCAAACATGAATATCCGAAATCAATGCCAGGCATTCAAATAAGATCTTTTTTTCTTTTTTTCTTCTGGAAATACAGAGAGGGGATAGACAGGGGTAGGGGCAAAGACTGAGAGGGGATAGACAGGGGTAGGGGCAAAGACTGAGAGGGGATAGACAGGGGTAGGGGCAAAGACTGAGAGGGGATAGACAGGGGTAGGGGCAAAGACTGAGAGGGGATAGACAGGGGTAGGGGCAAAGACTGAGTGCGCTAGACGGGGCTCAACCTCCGTCGCCATGGGGCTATGCGTGGTCCGGAGTCAGGAGTGTTACCGCTGTGCCAGACTCCGGCACAATAAGACCCATTCTCAGACATATTTCTGTTTGGTCTTGTTCAATGGCCATGCGAACCCAGGTATGCGAGGCCAGTCTCTGTCTAAGTATTCCCGACTCTGAGCGATTCTCTAAAACCCTCATTTAATTCAAGAGCACCTTTTCACTCAGAGCGGGATTCTGTGCCGATCGCATCGTCATAAGAAAACACATTCCTCTCCTATTCATTATTCATTCACAGACCTCCCCTCCAGGTGGTCATGACACGGCATTCCTCGTTGACATTCCGAGACGAGGGTCTGAGCCCCGGCTCTTCCGGCGAGATTGAGGAACGCTCTGGAAGCGCAGGGTGACATCAGAGAGAATTAAACAAGGGTAAGAGGCAGAGAGAAGCGTAGCCTCACCTTATTATAACCTAACCCCAGGCCACAGGTCTCTCCCAAGGGAAGGACACGGAGGCAACGCTGCTGTCACACACACACACACACAGAGCCACCACCACCACAGTACATACTCTTTCAACTGTTGATTTGCTTTGAGAATATAGGACATATGTACACATTAGTAAATCACGTGTCTAGCTTAAGCAATGAAATACGTTACGATGCAGAAATTGCTACGCCTTTCCTGGTTGCCACATTTCAAATAGCTTGCCTAATTTCAGTTCATGTGACAAGACAAGCAAGTTGAGTGTAGAGAGTAATTGTACCATCTAAACCGCTGTGAAATATATTTTCCTTAACCAAAAATGGTGTATTTTCAGCTGTTTGAAGATGGTGTACAAAAACGAAAGTAAAAGACGTAAAAACAAAATAGCGCACAGAACAAATCTACCGTTTTTTAGACTTGCTTTCAATGAGAATGACAGATCTATAACTCACATTTCTATGTGAATTTGGTCAGGTGGCCCAAAAATGCAACATTGCAGCTTTATATATTGGTCAGTGCAGGAATGTGAAACTATGCTCTAGGATTCTATGGATTGACAACATGACAGGTTGAATTGTACGAAGAATGGAAGGAAAACACATTCAGTGACCCGGAGAGCCACTTTGTAAAAAATGTAGACACACACAGAGACGCACACTCCTACAGTCCAATATAAACGTCCCGGAATGAAATGACATTTCCTCTAACACGCCTAAGATCCATTTCTCATTATCCATCTTACCTGGCCTCATCTTTTCCTAAAGTCCCATTGTGTGAGTGACAACAAGCCAGCGTGCATCAGTAAGAAGAGGCTTTGGACCCGGAGGTCCCAGATTTATCTTTGGATGGAGAGAAACCCAGGCAGTAATGCTGAATAGCCCAGGCCTAGGAGCACATACGAACATGGAGGAATTAATTGACGGTGCCTGAGCAGCTGGAATTATACAATAACATCCGTGGAGAAGAACATGGCAAACGCCGGGAGATAATCACACGTTTCTTCTCTCACTGCTGATGATTTATGAGAGCTTCACTCCTCCAGTCCAGAGACCTGGCACCAGTCCTCTCTGTTTGACAACACGGTTTCATTTTCATTATTCTGTCAAAGCCGAAGATCGATGACTGAGGCATGTGTACACAGACATATGCAGCATACGCTCCGAATATGAACAAGAGGCAAACATTAATTTCCTCATGAAAGCACATACATGTGACATGCTGATGAATTGCGTGTGAAATTTGTGTGTTCTAATACATCACATTGATTCCCTGTTACACCTACAATGATGTACACTAGAACACCTATTCTGTCTTTATATTCCTATCATATACCCTGCAGCTTCTATAAAATGAAAACCTGTGTTTGAGAAAGAGTATGAATCTGAAGACTCAGGAGAGAAAGCCCACTAGGCACAGACGTCAATTCAACGTTGGCTCAACGTACTTTCATTGAAATGACATGGAAACAACGTTGATTCAACCGGTGTGTGCCTCGTGGGAAGGTTGCATTTATCTTAGGTTCCTTTCTTACAAGCATATTACCTCATCAACGTCTGGAAACGTACTCCACCCCTCACTCAATCACAACCCTAAGAACACACAGGATATCTGTTCTCTCATGAACTTCAAGGAGGTAATTGCGACTCTATTTCCTCAACTTTTACAAGCGTAATGAGAGGTGCTTGTCATTATCGACCCCGCCTTTATGTCTTAATGCACACTTAGAATACAGCAGAATTAACCCAATGTCTTGATGATGACTCATGTAATGGGTTGAAGATGGCAGGCAGACAGAAACTGTGCAGACTCTGGGTTAGCACAACCGGGGTAGAGAGATCCAGTAAACACACGGCTCAGCCAGGACCTTGGATGTGGAAACCTGCTTCATGAGGTGTTGCTGGACTGGGACAACAGGCTTTCGCTCATGAGGTCATCCATTTTTCATTCCCCCGACATGGCTGTGAAACCTAAGTGGATATCATCAGCCTGTCGGGGACTCGTTGTGGTTCTGAACACCACTGGTCTGGTAATGGGGGCAGAAAGGACGCTGAGTTTTTCCCCTTTCTGCCATCACATGACCACTAACCAGTCTGAATTGACCCCGTAAGGACAGCTAATAGGGTTTTCACTAAAACACCATTCCTACCATGCGGTGCCTTTTGGACCTCAGAACGTTTGGAGAGAAAAAGTATACCATGAAAAATACATACAGTACCAGTCAAAAGTTTGGACACACCTACTCATTAAAGGGTTTTTCTTTATTTTACTATTTTCTGCATTGTAGAATAATAGTGAAGACATCAAAATTATGAAGTAACACATATGTAATCATGTGGTAAGCAAAAAAAGGGTTAAACAAATGAAAATATATTTTATACTTGAGATTATTCAAAGTAGCCATCCTTTGCCTTGATGACAGCTTTGCACAGTCTTGGCATTCTTTCAACCAGCTTAATCTGGAATGCTTTTCCAACAGTCTTGAAGGACTTCCCACATATGCTGAGCACTTGCTGGCTGCTTTTCCTTCACTCTTCGGTTCAACTCATCCCAAACAATTATGTTGAGGTTGGGTGATTGTGGAGACCAGGTCATCTGATGCAGCACTCCATCACTCTCCTTCTTGGTCAAATAGCCCTTACACAGCCTGGAGGTGTGTTGGGTTATTGTCCTGTTGAAAAACAAATGATAGTCCCTCTAAGCGCAAACCAGATGGGATAGTCTATCGCTGCAGAATGCTGTGGTAGACATGCTGGTTAAGTGTGCCTTGAATTCTAAATAAACCATGACAGTGTCACCAGCAAAGCACCCCCACACCATCATACCTCGTCCTCCATGCTTCACGGTGGGAACCACACATGTGGAGATCATCCGTTCACCTACTCTGCGTCTCACAAAGACACGGCGGTTGGACCCAAAAATCTCAAATTTGGACTCATCAGACCAAAGGACAGATTTCCACCGGTCTCATTTTCATTGCTCGTGTTTCTTGGCCCAAGTAAGTCTCTTCTTCTTATTGGTGTCCTTTAGTAGTGGTTTCTTTGCAGCAATTCAGCCATGAAGGCCTGATTCACGCAGTCTCCTCTGAACAGTTGATGTTGAGATGTGTCTGTTCTTTGAACTCTGTGAAGCATTTATATGGGCTGTAATTTCTGAGGCTGGTAACTCTAATGAACGTATCCTCTGCAGGAGAGGTAACTTTGGGTCTTCCTTTCCTGTGGCGGTCCTCATCAGAGCCCGTTTCATCATAGCGCTTGATGTTTTTTGCGACTGACCTTCATGTCTTAAAGTATTGATGGACTGTCATTTCTCTTTGCTTATTTGAGCTGTTCTTGCCAGAAAAATGGACTTGGTCTTTTACCAAATAGGGCTATTTTCTGTATACCACCCCTACCTTGTCACAACACAACTGAATGGCTCAAACGCATTAAGAAGGAAAGAAATTCCACAAATTAACTTTTAACAAGGCACACCTGTTAATTGAAATGCATTCCAGGTGACTACCTCATGAAGCTGGTTGAGAGAATGCCAAGAGTGTGCAAATGTCTCATCAAGGCAAAGGGTGGCTACTTTGAAGAATCTCAAATATAAAATATATTTGGTTACTACGTGATTCCAAATGTGTTATTTCATAGTTTTGATGTCTTCAATATTATTCTACAATGTAGAAATAGACAAAACCCCTTGAATGATTAGGTGTGTCCAAACTTTTGACTGGTACTGTCAGAAAAAGGACATTTGACTTTCAGAAAAACATATTGGTCAAGCTCAGGCACTTCATTTTTTTAGGTGCATTTTCCAACCTGTTACGTGCATAATCCTAACAGGATGGAATCTAACAGGGTGGTAATTTGGAGCCTAAATTAGCCATAGCTCTGTGAGTGAGCAAAATGTTGCTATTTGTAAGTGGGACAGACTGACAACATGAACTGAGCGTGTATATTTAGCTTTGCACCATTTTTTTCCCCACCAAAGAAATTATGACACTTCCTGAATGTGGTGTTGTTGTATGATGGGGTTGTTTTCTTAAATGGAGAATTACAAAGAACTAACAGTGTGGAAAGTGATACAGTATCAGGACCACACAGAAAATCTTAAATAAAATAATAATAAATACAATTATAATGAAAACAACGTTATTAATGCAGAGAGAATTTAATTAGGACTATAAAATAATGACCAAATATGTTTTATATTTTATTATTTTATGGCATATATTTCTCATGGAAGTTGATGAATAACATCTGGGGACATAACAGAAACGCCCACATCAACTGGGAAAAAAGTGTTCAAAATGCATAAAATTCCATTTCAAGATCCATATTTTTGTGTTTTTAAGGTAAAGGACACTTGGCCTTATATTTAAAGCCTTTTGGAATCCACATTTTACACAAAATAAGAATAATCCAGTTATGTAATTTCCCTGTATGCCCTCTTTCCGATTTAGGACAAAGAGTTTTCATAAGTAAACAGGTGTCTAATGTGTTTTGGTGGTTTGGCACAGATGTCTGGACATTTCACGGCTAATAAATAATGTGGAATTGTCCTGCTCTATAATGACATTTTAGGACAAAAAAGGCTGTCATTCTACTGTAAAGAACTTGGACACAACTCAAGAAGGACCGGCATAAATCATATTAATATCCAGACCGTGACATTTATGATATCATAAATATGTCAATGGAATACTATGCCCTACATAGTCCTAATGAGGGCAGCTATAAACAAAAGGATGTCAGATTGTCAATTGTCGTATTATTTTTGAATCAAATTCACCTGTCTGACTCTGCACAAGAAAAACAATTTTACACATATTATTTTGACACTACTGTTTCACAAGTAGGCTATTCCAGTCAAATCAAGCAGTTCAAGCACAGGTGTACATTCAAAGATCCCCAAGGGCATCCAATTAGTCAATGACAAAGCAAGGCACAAATACAGTGTGACACATTGATAATGCATGCAGAAAAAGCCAAACCAAAATGGGAAAGCACACGAAAGGTGAGAAAAAAACGTCAAATTAATATAATATGCTGCTTGGTTAGAGAAGTTCATTTGTATATCTTTAATACACTTATCAATCGATTAATTGTTTATATTGGATCCAAATAATGTATAATTGTAAATCATTAGAATTAAACAGGTGACAAAACATTTAAACATTTACCATATAGCCTTTATAGCGAGCTCTTTCTTTTGTGAGGCAGAAGACAAAAAGCTATTTTCAAATCGGATGCCAAAATTGGAGGGGAAAAGTTTATATTAGGGAAAAGAATACAGACTGCAGAGACAGAACAGAGTCATTCAGTCCATTATAGCTAATGCTCTAATGCTGTCACTCTTACGTTAAGAGTACAGTCACCTGTGTGTGCCTCTCTGTCCCACTCTCTAAGCATCCCTGCTACGGGTCATTTGGACTAGCAACTTGGCCATTTGGTGATTCAATTTGGACAATAGTTAATTGAGTCAATTTACATTCAGAGCAATAGCTTGAGAAAAGCATCTGAATAATCACAACCAAGCGTTTCGGGAAATCTTTATATAACGTTAGAGGGGTAAGTAGATAAAAACATTAAGTCAGAAATTCCAAACTTTCTTTCTCATCCATTTTCCTCTCATTACCAGAAGTATGAATCAACATGAAGTGGAGAAACATTGGGTAGATTCACTCAGCAGGACATATATGTCAAATCCAATCATTTCCTTTCGCTATGTAAACACGGAGCAGGGCAATCTATTCCCTGGAACCTGTGGAGGGAGAACTATAGAGAGGGGCTACGGAGTCCGGTATTCCACAGCACTTCAGTGTCTTAGCCTCCCGCAGTCAACAAATCTCAAGCAGCCCATTACTACGGGAGAGCGGGAGTCAGCCAGCGAGCAGGCCAAACATAACATTACTCACATTCACTATACCATAAAGATGTGTCCAAAACATTGCTCAGCCCCGGCAATCCCTTATGGAGATTGTCATAACATTCTGTAGAAGGATAGAGGGCCACTATCCGGTTTCAGCCGGTTCATCTGAGGACGGGACAGCATGCTGACTCTGTTTGTTTAATTACTTCCCCTCTCCTCTAACCATCAGGTTTCTCGATGTATTCAAACATGGTTTCTTTCTCCATCGGAGCAGGAGCGTAATGCTGTAATGCCAACCCCAGATCAATGCCAAGGCAACATGTGGTTGAGACAGTTCTTTAGTAATACGCAGGTGGCCCAATGGAGGGCAATTTAATTAGTTAAGATTGATAATGTGCCATTTGGGAGATGGGGACTCGAAGGAACTCTATCAATCAAAACTCTCTGCTTCCAAATTGCCTTGTTATATTCCAGTCCACTGGACAGATGGATCTCTTTAAGTTCTTCTCTCAGACCAGTCTGTGCCCGGTGTAAGTGTGTTGACTATGACATATGGTTGTCTTTATGGTCCTGGCCTAGGATCAGTCTGTGTGCTGTATTGGCTAGTGATACTGTATATTGCACCTTCAGAGGCTGGACTGAGATCAGATGGTCTGTAATCTGAGCATGATGGGATTGTTATCAGGTACTGGAGATGGAAGAGGAGAGCTCTCAGGCATAAGTCAATGAAAAGCAGAAGAAACAATAGTCTCGTTTACATATGTTGTTGATATTCTATGTCTCACTTGACACACTATCACATAATGTTGTCTGCAGTCTTCTTCTTCTGCCACTCTTATATACACAATTGCAATCATTAGACAACATATGAACTGCAATACGATCAATAATCAATATACTGAAGTTCATTGAAATACACTATATATACAAAAGTATGTGGACACCCCTTTAATTTAGTGGAGTCGTCTGTCCTCGGTTGCAACACTCACTACCGAGTTCCAAACTGCCTCTGGAAGCAACGTCAGCACAAGAACTGTTCGTTGGAAGCTTCATGAACTGGGTTTCCATGGCCAAGCAGCCGCACACAAGCCTAAGATCACCAGGGGCAATGCCAAGCATCGGCTGGAGTGGTGTGAAGCTCGATGCCATTGGACTCTGGAGCAGTGGAAACACGTTCTCTGGAGTGATGAATCACGCTTCACCATCTGGCAGTCTGACGGAAGACATAGGGTTGGCGGATGCAAGGAGAACGCCACCTGCCCCAATGCATAGTGCCAACTTTAAAGTTTGGTGGAGGAGGAATAATGGTCTGGGGCTGTTTTTCATGGTTCAGGCTAGGTCCCTTAGTTCTAGTGAAGGGAAATCTTAACACTACAGCATATAATGACATTCTAGACAATTCTGTGATTCCAACTTTGTGGCAACAGTTTGAGGAAAGCCCTTTCCTGTTTCAGCATGACAATGCCCCCGTGCACAAAGCGAGGTCCATACAGAAATGTTTTTTTTAGAGATCGGTGTGGAAGAACTTGACTGGCCTGCACAGAGCCCTGACCTCAACTCCACTGAACACCTTTTGGATGAATTGAAATGCTGACTGCAAGCCAGGCCTAGTCGCCCAACATCAGTGCCCGACCTCACTAATGCTCTTGTGGCTGAATGGAAGCATGTCCCCACAGCAATGTTCCAACATCTAGTGGAAAGCCTACTCAGTGGAGTGGAGGCTGGTATAGCAGCGAAGGGGGGACAATCTCTATATTAATGCCCATGATTTTAGAATGAGATGTTCAATGAGCAGGTGTCCACATACTTTTGGTCATGTAGTGTACTAGCCCAAGGCTTGTTTGAGCCTATATAAACACGGGTAGAGGAGCCACAGCACCACAATAACTCCCTCCAACCACCCCTGAAATGACTTTTGTCTCTCCAGCGTATGCTGCCTGTTTGCTGTAATTGAACAGAACAACAACGTACAGTGAGGAGCCGAGCGGGACTGTAAAGGGTCTGTTTGAGATGCGCCCTGACCCTGACGAGGCATAACAGCACTCCCATCCACCTCATTAGGCCTTAAACAGTCCAAAGCCCAAGGTGTAATGGGAGCAAGCAGCGCAACCAGCAGCCCTCTAGCTCCGACCTCAGGTAGCATTTATGAGCAGATCACTCAATGTGATGAGGAACAATAGCAATAAAGTTGATGGGGAACAGCAGTACAGGTTCACTGGACTAATGGTCCGAGCAACGCAATGAAACATTAGCACTTCTTTCTATAGGAGACAGGCTTGTTGAAAGCAGTTACATGTCAATTACTCAAGGGACTGCGGAAAGGGTTCTGTGATTGGAGCTAGTAATCCAACACCCTGCGAAGGCAATCAGGACATGCAGGATTTCTATTGCAATGACTTTTTGACTGCAGATTAGCCCGTCTGCACAGTATAACAAGCAACTTGTTATTATACAACAAGCCATTTCTATGTCATTCATTTGTCCTGATGTCTTTGTATTCCAATTTCCCTGCCTTAATTATGTATTGACCCAGACGAGAATAGGCAGTGAGCAGGGGCAGTGGGTTCACTCAGTGATGTGAAAAGGGCGACTGATGCCACTTGTCCACTTTCTTCCATGCCCTCCTCCAAATGATACCTGCTTATTTCATCCCTCCCTTCCTCTGTCCCAATTCCCTCCATCTCTCCCTCCCTGCGTGCCAGCCTGTGTGCCCCCTGTAGTGACGTGTTTCTCCTACTGATGGGTGTTCATTAGAGCAGGGCTCTCAGCGGGCCTGACTACGCAGGAACACAGTGTGATCATCACAGGTAATAAGGCTCCAGCAGTGCCAGGGTGTCGTTCACCAGGCAGCGTCCGCTTTGTGCTGCTGCGTGTCACGCCTGTGTCTCCAAGATGGTGAGAGGGAAAGGAGAAGTAGAGAGGGCGCAGCAGTGTCCCCCATCAAACATCTACGGGCATGAATACTGTCTCCTTATCAAAGCCTGATTAATAAACCCAGTCCACAGAGAGATAGAGGGGGATGAATCACTGTCTAATTACCTCTTCCGCTGCCTGCTCTTCCCTCCATCCACCCCTCCGGCTCTCTGCCTCCACTGTATTTTGTTACATTTTGTTCCTTCGCCCCATGTTCTGTCCCTCCTTGGACACCCTGTCACCATTTACCCCATCAGGTAAACAGAGTGTGCTAGCATAAGATAATAGATGCATGGGGGTTTTAAAGCACATTTTACGTGGAAGAATACACATTACAATCATTAGCAAATGGTGAGACACTGGTGTGTATTGAGGCAGAATGGGGAGAACTCCTCAATACAGAAACGCTGGAGGGTGTACCTGAGATGGCCGCCAACCGGGAAGACATTTGAACCTGGGAAGAATGTCAGCACAGTCAGTGGGGAAACACTGGGCAGGACATGATACCTTCTCTGACAACCAGTCAGTCAGTGGGGTACAGGGAGATAGGGGGCAGAGCATGGGTTAGAGTGCTGTCTCTGTGCCTATGGGGCTTCCTCGTCTCTCAACACCTCACACTGTACGGAGTTACTGAAATAGCACCCCACACAGGCAGTATTGAATGAGAGCGGGTGTTAATGAAGCAGGTTGGCATTTATTGGGATGCCTCATGTACTAGAGACAGCTTTGCAATGTTGTCACTATCTGGCACAGCCACAAAGTCATAAAATCTGATTTTAAACCTAACCCTAACCACACTGCTAACCTTATGCCTAATCCTTACCTTAATTTAAAACCAAAAAGCGTTAAAAAATGTATACATTTTTACGATATATAGCCAATTTTAACTTTGCAGCTGGCCAATCTAGTGGAAATCACTCAGCTCGGCCTCCAGGACAAGATTCATCCAAATAAACGTGAACCTGCGTCAATTAACCTATTTATTCCCATCAGTCACAATAGTGACCGTAAAAAAAACGTTTTCACTTATAAGGCTCTAAAAATGTTATTGAATGATATATCAATGCATTTCCAGCAAATATTGAAATAAAAGAGGGTCTCAATGAAATATGTGCAATGTCACATGTTTAGTGTAAATTGTCACATGACCAGTGCTGTTTACTTCCTGGTTGCACCATGAGAAGAGGATGGCTATATTAAAGCTCCCAAACAAAAGGTTAGTAAAGTATGTTAACATAAAGATAAGACAAAGATTTTTGGTACACATCATCTTTAAGGTGTCTAGTATTTATATTTGCATTTGAAATTACTCACCTTTGTTCAGTGTGGTCATAGAATGAGTAAACATGTTGACGGCAACAATAGTGACCGGCGGGATAACACAGTGGGTCTAGGTATACACACACATAGTTCTTGTTCTACCTAACTTTCTACTCTGTTCTTTCTTTTAGTTTCACTTTGAGTCAAGTTCTGGATATTTTGGATCTAGGTGACCGCCCAGACAAGGCATGCAATATTACAGTTGTCCCTCAAAATGAAAAAGATATTGTCCTCCGTGATTGTGATAGCGATGGGTCAGATATGGACTATGAGGGGGAGACAGGCCATTTGCCAGCCAGGCTGTTGAATGCATATGCTGAACCTATGCAAACAGATCATGACAGGAACAACGTTATCAGTGATAATGAAGAGCCAACGGCCTCTACTCACCAGAGGGTCCAGTCAGAAGAGCCAAGGGCAAAGCTGCAAGTGGTCAAAAATTAAGATTGAGTGTTCAAACGATCGAAGAGGCCTGCCACCGCTGTGATTCCAAAACACATAGTATACAGTCCAAATACTACAGAATGTGTCAAACAAAGCTGCCCCAACCCAATGGATGTTTTCCTACTAATGTATCCACCCACCCTAAGAGAGATCACCATTGAAATGTCCAACCTCTACTCCACCCAGACCAAGGACAAGCAACTGTATCTGAGTATGGATGAGCTCCTTACATTCTATGGGATCCTTGTCACGTCTGGGTACAGCTCTGTTCCAAGAAGACACATGTACTGGTCACTTGACAGTGATGTACACAATGAAAGCATTTCAGATGCAATGCGGATAAATCGCTTTGATTAAATAATGGCCTCAGTTCATGTGGTTGACAACACAAAGATCACTGACGACCAATTTTTTTAAGGTTAGGCCCATCTTCCCACGAGCTCAATCAGTCATACAAAGTCATGCCATTTCAGGAATGGCTGTCAGTGGATGAGAGCATGATCCGATACTATGGCCGACATGGATGTAAGCAATTTATTAGAGGTAAACCAATCCGTTTTGGTTACAAGCTATGGAGACTTGCCTCATCCAGTGGTTACATGTATCACATGGAGCCATATGGTGGATCCAACACACTCCTCCCTGAGACTGGGTTGGGTCAGGGACCCAGTGTTGTTCCCGGTCTTGCAGAGCAACCTCAGGCGCCTCAAGGTTGCAAGTTTCTTCATGACAACCTCTTCACTTCGCTTGCACTCCTCGATGAAATGTCAAAAAGAGGATATGGGAGCTCTGGAGCGATGAGTCAAAATCGTCTGTTTGATGTCCCATTCAAGCCACAGAAGGACTTCATGAAGTTACCCCGGGGAACCTCAGAGGTTCTGACCCAAGGAGACAAGTTGCTGGTCCGTTGGAAAGACAATAACATTGTCACAGTTATCACGAACCAGCTCAAAGTTCATAATAAAAGGCAGACAACGTGGAGACAAGGAATAACAAAATATATTTATTAAATAAAGTAAACTAAATACAATTAACAATGTTGTGTGTAATCAGTAGTGTAAGTGAGTGTTTGCATGCATAAATGTGATAATGCGGGGTGTTGTAAGGTGCCAAAGCAAACGAACAAACAAAAAGGCCACAAAACACCACAACAAAATCTATAAAGGTGTTTGCATGGAGAGAGTCTCCTCCATGAATGGGGAAGTGGTGTATTTATCCTGGGACACACCCGGGCCCAGGTGTGTCCCATGTCGCTGACGACCCTCCCGGCTCCGCCCACCAGCATCCTAATAAAGAAAACAAGAGCAAAGAGAAAGAATACGGCAGACAGAGTGGGAGGGTCGTCACACAGTGGCAACAAACATGGAGGAGAAATACAGTGAGACCTCTGACAGAGTCCAGGTCTCACTGGGCCTTTGACAGAGTCCAGGTCTCACTGGGCCTCTGACAGAGTCCCACAACCAAAATGCATCAACTGATACAATGAGCACATGGGTGGTGTTGACCTTCACGACCTACAGGTTTCAAGATACCATATCTCCATCAGGTCTAAGAAGTGGTGGTGGCCCATCTTTGCATGGTCTCTCAACAGTGCACTCGTAAACAGCTATCTCACGGATAGTGGCACAGTCTCTTATGCAAAAGTTTGGTCCGAAACCACTGAGCCACAGAAGGAGATCTCTACTGGCTGCTACTGTTGAAGATCAGGCAAGATATGACAAAGCTTCTCACTGGCCAATCAACACGATGCGCCGGTTCCAGAGATGTCGTCATTGTGACAAACGCACTACCTACGCATGTGAGAAACGCAAAGCGCCACTGCACATTGAGTGCTTCAAGATATACCAAGGACAGTAGAAAAGGAGATAAGAGTGAATGAAAAAGCCAATAAAAGAAAAACAGAAAAGTCAACGAAAAATAATCAAAACGACTGAAATGTTTTTGGGGAAAAAAGGTCAATTGATTCAAGACGTACTGTATGACAGTAGGTCTGACTGATCGTAGTTGGAAATAGTGATGCACAAACTAATCGTGCACTTGGTTCTGAAGCCTACCTCTATGATATATATATCATTTTATTTTGTTCAGTGTAGGCCTCTACTTGAATGCATATTCTACAGGCTACCTCTGTCCTAAATGTTACCTTTATGTTCAATGGGAATGAATCACAGAACTGCTATACAGTTGTTAGTGAATGTTGCACTAAAATGTCACAATGACAATGTTACAATGAATATTGCACTAAAGTACAAGTTCAAATGTTACAATAAAGTTACAATATTAATGTTTCAGTACATGTTGCACTAAAATAACAATGTTACAATGTATGTTACAATAAAGTAACAATGTTGAAATATGTTGATGGTTGTTGTTCTTTTGTCTTTGCTCAGTATTCGTATCGGTGTTGCATAAGGGATTTGTTATGTAAAATAGTCCCACTACAATGTGATGGGGCATTCTAGTAGCAATGCTGGGGACGGCCAGTGACAGAGTTTTACATGTGTTAATAACTGGGCTGGGTTATTTAAGAATGTTAATGACTGCATAGGAGAAATATGTTAATTCAGTATACATCACATTATCCCACAATAAAACACACTTTTTCACCTACTTTTCAATTAACATTTTTAAAAATAATGATTATTTCAAAAGGTTACTAATGACACATGATTTGGATATTTTCATATATGGGAAAAATGTGGGATTAAATGGGTTAAGTTAAACATCCCATATCAGTTGGAATGTAGCTAGCCTAGCACATGTAGGGCCTAGGCTTTGCCTTTTATGTTGGTTATCCCACCACCACAGACCTTGGTCAAATGGTTAATTCATTCTAACGGACCAAGAGACAGGGCTGAGATATCTTTAAAGAGATGGTGGGAGGCTATGTGAAATGACGATTACAGGATGCATTATTAGTGTATACCTTGGTTTTAAACGGTCTCTATTCTTTTGATGCCTCCAGGTAAGTTAGTATGTGCAGGTAAGGAGATTTCTACCTTCATTCTGTATGTGAATAGATTCTCAGAGCAATTGGGCCTTGCAAGCACAATGCCTTCACCCTGCTCCCTTTTTGGTGTGGAGAACTAGGCAGCATATCAATTTTTCTAGCCAGTTAAAGTCTGTGGACTGTCCCGCTGTTGTTCCTCTGTTTCTTCCGCGTTTCTTCTGACTAAATCTGCCTGCCTTGTGAGTGAAATTAGCTGGCCGTGCGGATGCTGTGCCACTGGGCTCCTGCTGATAGCCGCCTACCGCCTCACCGCTGTAAAGCCAGAGACAGCGACCAGCAGGCTTCCTTCCCAACAGATAAAAAAACACAAATATGAATTGTTATTATTATTATATCTCCCTCTCTCTGCTTCGCCCTGACATCCAACTGCCTTCTTCCCATTGGTTGTCAATAGAGAAGCCAAGAGCCTGTAAATCTGTCTGTTTATATACATCACATCAAGTGCAAATATGAATGCTCAATTTCCTAGCAGTGGGCCATCCTCTAATGCATTTATCCTCTGCAAATAGCAATGTCACGCTAACTCTGGGGAGAGGCGTCCGCTGAAATGTTATGAATAACTTTATCAAATTACACATTGAAAGCAAGAGGGGAATAATAAGGCTAGTGCCAGTGCTTCCCAGCCCATAGAAGTGAGCCAAGTTAAGAAAACCAGCCAGTCGTCATGCATGGAAATAAATGGAGCCGTTTAGAAATGCTCCAGGTCATTCAGTATCCTGTGTTGTTTTCCCTCAGGACTCAGCTGAAACCTGAGGTATGAAATAATGGTCAAGGAAACGCTGGAATTTTCATTATATCATTCAACAAAATATTAAAATTTTTAACACTTTTCTGTGAATTTAACCTCATTGAAGTGAAAAGGTACTGTTTGTGCAGAAGAAAATATGCCTCAGACTTTTTGTTCTTGGCTATGTTAAATCTCTGGCCAGCCGTAATCAAATACATGACTGTTAACTTTGATAAATCCTACTTTCAATCATAGTGAATGGAATCCAAGTGTGTCGCTTGCCACAGCCAAGGCTTAGGCACAGTAGTGATTTTCAGTTTACAAATGGAAGTGAGAGAACCACGCTAAGTTGTTCTGTTTCACTGAAACAGGTCCCTGAAAGAGATTTCTCTACATACTAATTAAATTATAAATTCAATATATTTTATCCATTCAAGCTGTTTCTGAGTTATTCCTGAGTACGTGCAGAATCAGTTGGTTTTGGCCGGATATCCAGAGTGAAGCATGCTGGGATAGATGCAGCACAGCTGCGTCTCTGACTGGAGATTGATAAAGAGATTATAGACCTCCTGGTCCTGACCTCCAACAAAAGTCATGCAGGTCAAATACATATTCTCTACCTTTATATGACATACAGTCACTGTAGCCTACAACAAGTATTGTCGAATCATTCTTCTTTCACATCAAGAATACAACATTCTCTCTCTCTCTCTCTCTCTCTCTCTCTCTCTCTCTGTGTGTGTAGAAAGAATGTTATTGTTGAATGCTCCTGGAAAGCTGGTTACCATGGTTTGATTGAATAGTGGCCAAGGACAAGTAATAAAACCATTTGAATGATCTCTATGGGCCCGATTCCGACTTGAGTTAAGCGTGCATAAATGGAATGGAATTCCTTTTTTATACACTTTTCTCACTGTGTATTCTGAGCTAGAACTTTAGTATGATAATAGCATGCTATTCACCCGCTATTCATTTTGGGTGGTGATCAAATAAATGAAGGTATGGCGAAGGTGTGTCTACAGATACTCCGTATTCTGACCTTGACTTAATTCCCTAATAATTCCATCCCCTTTATGCGCGAGGAAACGTTTACCTAGCGTTTCTAAGTAGAAAAGGCATCTACTTTAATTTTCAGATAGAAATAACACCATTCTCCATGAGCTGTAATTCACAGATTGATACGAGCTATTGATAAGAGCTAGGTAAATGAGTAATCTGTTTGGATGAGGGGATCCAATTATGAATGATTAAAGTGGCTAGAGATTGAGTCTGTTGGCAGCAGCCACTATATGTTAGTGATGGCTATTTAACAGTCTGATGGCCTTGAGATAGAAGCTGTTTTTCAGTCTCTCGGTTCCAGCTTTGATGCACCTGTACTGACCTCGCCTTCTGGATGTTAGTGGGGTGAACAGGCAGTGGCTCGGGTGGTTGTTGTCCTTGACGATCTTTTTGGCCTTCCTGTGACATCGGGTGCTGTAGATGTCCTGGAGGGCAGGTAGTTTGCCCCCGGTGATGCGTTGTGCAGACCTCACTACCCTCTGGAGAGCCTTACAGTTGAGGGCGAAGCAGTTGCTGTACCAGTCGGTGAAACAGCCCGAAAGGATGCTCTCGGTTGTGCATCTGTAAAGGTTTGTGAGTGTTTTGGGTGACAAGCAAAATGTATTCAGCCTCCTCCTGCATATCAACATATCAACTTTCCCAGAGTAAAGTTTATGGAATGCTGTGCCATCATGCGGAATTTAAATTGTACGTACTTTTAACTTGCAGGGATGGGTACTCTCGAATGTCTAAATTATAGGTTACCCCCGATTTTCTCTGTCTCCTATTTCTATTTACATTTACATTTTAGTCATTTAGCAGACGCTCTTATCCAGAGCAACTTACAGTAGTGAATGCATACATTTCATACAAATTCATACTTTTTTTTTTCCTGTGCTGGCCCCCCATGGGAATCGAACCCACAACCCTGGCGTTGCAAACACCACGCTCTACCAACTGAGCTACAAGGAAGGCCATCATGTTAAATATTAGCCACTATAAGTACGGACCGTCAGCAGGCCTAATAACAACACATATTGAACTGCCAATTTACTGTTAGTGCCCTTCAGTTGGTATAGCCTACATTATCATTCCATGTAATTACATTGTTTAGTTTACCTTTATTTGCTTCCTCTGTAAATGCTGTAACTGCCGTGTGGTTGTTGCTGAGGATCATTAGTAACAGTTGATAATATAAAGAAAAACATACATCCAGGCTAATTAAATAATTATGGAGCAGAGCACAGACTGGAAGGTGCACCGTATTATTTTTGAGTGATGGCTTAAGATAATGGCTTAAGATGTGATGGCTTAAGATAAATGCACTAAAAACCCGATTGAATGAAAACTCCACAGGAAATTCTGTTGGCCAGCAAGTGGGAGGGTTTTTAGCAGTTGAATGAAATGTATTCGGAGCGCGTAAGTTAGCCACACCTGCAGAGCGCATTACGTGGCTGAATAAGCTAAGTCTGAATACCAAATACTGAGAGGTGCGTAAGAAAGGCGGTCCTAAATCAGAATCGGCCCCCTGAAGCATGTTTGACTTACTCGGACTTCTGGTCCATTATGTTCCAGTACTCTTCGAGCCATCCCTCAGTTACAGTGTATTACCAGTAATCAAAGTGAGGTCTTCATTTCTACAGCATGCTATACAGTGGGCATATTGCCTCACAATGCATGCATCTACATATGGCCTTGGTACGTCAGTACACAGGAGATGGAAAGCAGTTAAATGAGCCAGATGAGCTGACAAGCACGTTTCAACCTAACAAGTCAATGAATAAGAAAGTGAACTGGCTGTTTTTAGCTGTTAGATTGTATACAGATGTAGGATCTTAATTTGAGCCAGTCTGCCACAGCAGGAAAATAATCCTGCAGCAAAAGGAAATGTGAATTATTATGTGGCTTAGAATACATTGTTGTAGGGGGTGATACATTTTTCAAAGTGAAAGTTACAAACTTCAGAAGCCTTTTTAAACCTGAAATACACTACAAGTTTTACATTTGCTGAATTGCAAGAAAGTTGTTCTGACCAGGGTGACCAAATTAAGATCCTACACCTGTACGTGATGCTGATTTAGTTCAAGTGCATCTCTGGGTTCTAACCTCCATGGTCCAACCGTCGTCGGAAATGCCATCATAAACCAAACAGTTAAAGCCGCACACGGAAAAAGAGACTGTCATTCATCAAAAGTCCTTCTCATCCATTGTTTAAAAGTCGGATGTGATTGTGTCCTCATTGAAATTCATGAGGTGCCTGTGTGCATGAGAATGCTTTATTGCCACTCGGGGTGAAATCACTCTGTGATGAGGGTGTGTAGCCTGTAGTCATGTTCCTGGAGTAATTTGCCTGAGTGTTATTTCAATGGGATGGAATAGCCTGTTCTCTCCCAATATGATGCTGTACCACTGCGGCGAGACACATCCCACACAGAATTATGATGAGGTGGCCATTTAACACCCAGAATTTCACAGTGCTCAGGCAAGCGCAGCACAGCAGAAGGTGGGCAGATTAGCCAAACTATGCCTGTTTCCTTCCACCCCGCTAACTCATGTGGTAAAGTATCTTGTGCCTGTGTGCTTGTTTTAGATGTAGTTCTGGTGAAATCAACAGTGACATTTATGCTAATTTAGAGGATTAAATCCAAAGGGTATTCTCAAGGTTAATTATATGATTTGAAACCAATAAATACAGTGAAATCAATTGGTTTCTTTTAAATGGACCAATAATTAATGATCCTATGCCCCCTCTCTACTCTGACACACCACCCTGTTCCATTAAAAGAGAGAAAGAGAGAGAGGAGCATATCTATGCGATGGCAGCATAATTGAGGCGCAAGGATTTTTAATCAATTAGAAATGGAGGGCTAATTAAAGGCGGCATTGTGTTTACTGATTCAGAGCCACCGGCTAGGAGAAGAGCAGAGGGGGGAATGTAGCCGCACGCAACAGGCAGCAGACAGCCGTCAGGGCCCAACACAACCTGCCATGTGTCGGATTCTATTCACCACTACAGTACAGCCGCATCATTGTCTGAGAGGAAAGGAGAGCCCAGCTGACCCACTGTAGCTATAGGGCTGAGACTGACTGGTAATGTCCATACGTGTCCACATGGAGTCTGTTACAGTTTTGAGGAGGTCGTATAGGCCTATTATCGAGTGGTGTTAATGAAAGAAAAATGTCAGCAATAAAGTGCTGACCCGATGAAAGCTAGGCAAGAACGTTGTTATGAAATGTAAATGAATGTATTTGCCACATACATAATAAAGGCCATTTTCCTGACAACCTCGAAAAGTGAAGGTAATTTCATTACCCGCACCCAAACTCTACATGCTTGACTGGTCCAGGGAAGAAAAAATCAATAGACACCATTACCATGGTTTTCAGTTAAGATGTCATGGATATGCCTGGTGTGTGTGCGTGTGTGCGTGTGCGTTCTCGTGCAAGTGCAAACAAACCTCATTTGCCACTGACTAATGAAGATTTAAGAACCTCCTGTTTGTCTTTTAGCAGAGGGTTGTCAGGGGTTGATTACATATTAAAATCAGTATGAGAGCTGAGATGAGCTGAGCTGCAGCGTCTTGTGTTTCATCCTGTCACTGTGTCGAGGCTCAGGCTGAGGAATGGCACCTCACCTGACCTCGCGACCTCCCAGGTTAACCAGTGGGAGGAGGAGGAGAGCTGAAGGAGTCAGACGAGTCACTGGACTGAATCGTGCCCCTGCAGCCAGACTTTTCCATCTGCTATATGCAGTCTGCTGTCTGCTTCATAATTAAAATGAATTACAGATTATTAAGCGCAGGCCGGGCCTTTTCTCTGAACACACACACACACATTGTCCTACCACACATGTCTTAACCATGCCCTGAAACCTCTTTCAGTTAGGACACTGGTAAATCAACATTAGGCCTTCCCTCTTTTATTAAACAGATGATTTCCATCTGGAATACATAGAGCTGCTATTGTTTTGACATTGCTGTCCTATTTTGGATTTTCATCCCATTCTCGCTGGGTCAATAGGCTTATCTAGCTCCTGCTAAGGGGCCTCAGATTTGGCTTTCATTTCGCAACGAGGGCACTTTGCATCTCTCATTTCAGGAACACCAGGAGGCAGCTTTTCCCACTCCTCCTGGTGCTGAGAGCCATCGTGTCCCACTGTGATCTATAGATCAGCACAAACCGCCCTGATGGACTGCATAACCAATGGTAAAACCTGGCTAAATCTACAGTACTATCTGGGTCTCTCTCTGCAGCCTCTCAGATCAAATAATAAATACTTGCCAATGTCCCACTGTCCGGTTGAGTTTTGCTAATGAAAGACTTGACTGTATGTGTTCGGTAAAGGCTTACAATGACCAAGGCTGGGAAGTTTGGGGGGTTTTCAGTAGTGCTGTATCTGTTTCTCGGGTAACTAAGTTATGTCAAATGTGTCACTGTGCCATTGAAGCAAATAAATGAGCTTATGTTTACAGTGTGTGTGGTGTTATGCCAGGTTCCAATCAGCCCGAATGGAGATCTCGACATCTCTGATATTTGTTAGTGGTGTTAATATCTTGAAGGCATCTCCTCGTTATGGAAGACTCTACAATTACACACTCTAATGCACAGGTGTATACAAACAACAGTTACTGTATATGAGGTATGGTTTAAACATAGATACAGTTGAAGTCGGAAGTTCACATACACTTAGGTTGGAGTCATTAAAACTCGTTTTTCAACCACTCCACACATTTCTTGGTAACAAACTATAGTTTTGGCAAGTCGGTTAGGACATCTACTTTGTGCACAAGTAATTTTTCTAATAATTGTTTACAGACAGATTATGTCACTTATAATTCACTGTATCACAATTCCAGTGGGTCAGAAGTTTACATTCACTAAGTTGACTGTGCCTTTAAACAGCTTGGAAAATTCCAGAAAATGATGTCATGGCTTTAGAAGCTTCTGATAGGCTAATTGACATCCTTTAGTCAATTGGAGGTGTACCTGTTTGAAGGCCTACCTTCAAACTCAGTGCCTCTTTGCTTGACATGTGGGAAAATCAAAAGAAATCAGCCAAGAACTTCACAAGTCTGGTTCATCCTTGGGAGCAATTTCCAAACGCCTGAAGGTACCACGTTCATCTGTACAAACAATAGTACGCAAGTATAAACACCATGGGACCACGCAGCAGTCACATCGCTAAGGAAGGAGACTCATTCTGTCTCCTAGAGATGAAAGTTCTTTGGTGCGAAAAGTGCAAATCAATCCCAGAACAACAGCAAAGGACCTTGTGAAGATGCTGGAGGAAACGGGTACAAAAGTATCTATATCCACAGTAAAACAAGTCCTATATCGACATAACCTGAAAGGCCGCTCAGCAAGGAAGAAGCCACTGCTCCAAAACCGCCATAAAAAAACAGACTACGGTTTGCAACTGCACATGGGGACAAAGATCGTACTTTTTGGAGAAATGTCCTCTGGTCTGATGAAACAAAAATAGAACTGTTTGGCCATAATTACCATCGTTATGTTTAGAGGAAAAAGGGGGATGTTTGCAAGCTGACGAACACCATCCCAAACGTGAAGCATGGGGGTGGCAGCATCATGTTGTGGGGGTGCTTTGCTGCAAGAGGGACTGGTGCACTTCACAAAATAGATGGCGTCATGAGGTAGGAAAATTATGTGGATATATTGAAGCAACATCTCAAGACATCAGTCAGGAAGTTAAAGCTTGGTCGCAAATGGGTCTTCCAAATGGACAATGACCCCAAGCATACTTCCAAAGTTGTGGCAAAATGGCTTAAGGACAACAAAGTCAAGGTATTGGAGTGGCCATCACAAAGCCCTGACCAAAGTCCCATAGAAAATTGGTGGGCAGAACTGAAAAAGCATGCACGAGCAAGGAGGCCTACAAACTTGACTCAGTTACACCAGCTCTGTCAGGAGGAATGGGCCAAAATTCACCCAATTTATTGTGGGAAGCTTGTGGAAGCCTGCCTGAAACGTTTGACCCAAGTTAAACAATTTAAAGCCAATGCTACCAAATACTAATTGAGTATATGTAAACTTCTGACCCACTGGGAATGTGATGAAAGAAATAAAAGCTGAAAGAAATCATTCTCTCTACTATTATTCTGACATTTCACATTCTTAAAGTAAAGTAGTGATCCGAACTGACCTAAGACAGGGAATTTTTAATAGGATTAAATGTCAGGAATTGTGAAAAACTGAGTTTAAATGTATTTGGCTAAGGTGTATGTAAACTTCCGACTTCAACTGTATCCATGAATCTACGAATCAAGACCTCTAAAATTCCCTCAAACCAAACTATATAATGCCAGTTAAATAACCCACATTAGCAATATGGTATAAATTCAAGAATCTATGTTCTTTGCCTGTGGGTCTCTCGTCTCCATTGTCTGTTCCTCAGGATTCAAGGCTGCTGACATCAAGGCTGCTGACATCATCAACCCACTACGACCCTCCCTCACACAGGAAGCGGCGCAGGTCCTAATCCAGGCACTTGTCATCTCCCGTCTGGATTACTGCAACTCGCTGTTGGCTGGGCTCCCTGCCTGTGCCATTAAACCCCTACAACTCATCCAGAACGCCGCAGCCCGTCTGGTGTTCAACCTTCCCAAGTTCTCTCACGTCACCCCGCTCCTCCGCTCTCTCCACTGGCTTCCAGTTGAAGCTCGCATCCGCTACAAGACCATGGTGCTTGCCTACGGAGCTGTGAGGGGAACGGCACCTCCGTACCTTCAGGCTCTGATCAGGCCCTACACCCAAACAAGGGCACTGCGTTCATCCACCTCTGGCCTGCTCGCCTCCCTACCTCTGAGGAAGCACAGTTCCCGCTCAGCCCAGTCAAAACTGTTCGCTGCTCTGGCACCCCAATGGTGGAACAAGCTCCCTCACGACGCCAGGACAGCGGAGTCAATCACCACCTTCCGGAGACACCTGAAACCCCACCTCTTTAAGGAATACCTGGGATAGGATAAAGTAATCCTTCTAACCCCCCCCCTTAAAATATTTAGATGCACTATTGTAAAGTGGTTGTTCCACTGGATATCATAAGGTGAATGCACCAATTTGTAAGTCGCTCTGGATAAGAGCGTCTGCTAAATGACTTAAATGTAAATGTAAATGTCTAAATCAATACAACAGGTTATTTGAGGTTCACATACACCTGCAGTGAAGGATAACCTCAAGACACATCCCACAATGGAGAAAAGAAGAACAGCCTGGTCTCATAGACTAGACGTAACATAGTAAATGTAAATCCGGAACTCTCAAATGAGTATGATATGTTACGTTGGGTATGGTTACATAAGACAGACGGTTACTTAAAGCAAAAATGAAAGTAGGGTGGTTGGTCAAGGTAAATGGGTAGGGGTATAATGCGAATGTCTAGCAACCCAAAGGTTGCGAGATCAAATCTCATCCCAGACAACTTTATCATTTTATCTAATTAGCAACTTTTCAACTACTTACTACTTTTTAGCTACTTCACAACTTCTTAGCATGCTAGCTAACCCTAACCTTAACCCTTTTAGCTAACCCTTCCCCTAACCTTAAGCTTTTTAGCAAACCCTTCCCTAACTCTAACCTTAACCCTTTAACCTAACTCCTAAACTTAACCCTAACCTCTAGCCTAGATAACATTAGCAAGATAGCTAACGTTAGCCACCTAGCTAGAATTTGTAACGTATAATACGTATTGCAAATTCACAGCATACACTATGTTTTACAAATTCGTAACATATTGTAAGTTTTGCAAATTCGTAACACATAATACGAATTGTAATTCATAACATATCATGGGGACATTATAAATGAATACATACCATACGAAACATAACATATCATACTGAATGGAGTGTCTCGGATTAAAGTACAGAGTAATACAAAATGCTCTGAGGAGGGAGAGAGAGAAATTGAGAAAATGAGAGAGAGAGAGACAATGCCAGAGAGCTAACCAGTGTGACTTCTCTCCAGACAACAAAAGCCTCTTTTAAAAACAGCTTGTAAATTCTGGCCGTGGAGAAGCCTACAGAAACTGATGAACCAGAGGAAAGTATCGTCTAACCCAGGGGCGCAGGAAAACACACACAACTGGTAGCCTCTGCGCGTGAAAAGCAGAAACCAAAACAAACGCTCAGAAGTGCACATACACAAGGCTAAGCAGGCTAAATGTTCCCTGACATTGTGAGAGTATGTGAGAACATTTGTTCTCTGCTGAATGTAAGGGTGGTGGTGCCACTCCATGAAGAGAGAGACCTAATTGTTTTCTTTGAGACAGGCAGAGTGCTCACGGTTCACAGCTCCATACTCCAAGTTTAACTCACTAATAAAACACCTGACTGCCAGGAAATAGCCCTCTAGGCTGGGATACTCTGTTGGTACTGGATTATCTGATAAAGCCAAACTGTGTTGAATTGGGTCTACAGTTCTTTACTGTCTCTTTACGTACAACTACTAAAAACTGTTTACCTACACCTCCACAAGTCTGGTTTAATTCTGTGGGTAGTTTTTAGGTGTAGTTCTGCCTGTAAATATAAAACTAGCCAGTGAAATGAGAGGGCTCTTAAATTAAACGTGCACTGTGCTAAACAGTCATGGGGATTATTTAGCTGACGCTATTAAAGCAAGAGCAAAGTAATATTCTCCCTTCAAAGACTCTCACAGGGGGTATCAAGTCACTATCAAGCAGAAGGCTTTAAGATTTAGCAGGGAACAATAAAACAAGCAGCAGTGAGCTTCAATTTTAACTGACGCCCTGCCGCTTGCGAAGTCAAACTGACTTCAAAATCAGCAGTACTGGTGATCTTTTATTGGGTAGAACCATTAGCAACGTTACGGTTTGTGGACTTGTTCATTGTTCCATCTTTGTTAATGAAAATAAACATCCCACGTGAGCTCAATCTTGATATTCCTTAGAAGCCTGGGTCTGCTCTTCCTATACTCTGGATCACAGGAGGCTGCTGAGGGGAGGACGGCTCATAATAATATCTTTAACGGAGCAAATGGAATGGCATCAACCACATGGAAACCATGTTTTTATTCTGGTGGAGGAGTTCTTCGTGGGCTATACTCAGTCTTGTCTCAGGGTAGTAAGTTGGTGGTCTGTTGATATCCCTCTAGTGGTGTGGGGGCTGTGCTTTGGCAAAGTGGGTGGGGTTATATCCTGCCTGGTTGGCCTTATCTGGGGGTATCGTTGGACGGGGCCACAGTGTCCCCCGACCCACCCCTGACTCAGTCTCCAGTATTTATGGTGCAATAGTCTATGTGCTGGGGGGCTAGGGTCAGTCTTATATCTGGAGTAATTCTCCTGTCTTATCGGTTGTCCTGTGTGAATTTAAGTATGCTCCCTCTAATTCTCTCTCCCTCCCCTCCCAGAGGTCCTCAGCCCTAGGATCATGCCTCAGGACTACCTGGCCTGATGACTCCTGGCCTGATGACTCCTGGCTGTCCCCCTGGTTGTGCTGCTGCTCCAGTTTCAAGTATTCTGCCTGTGGCTAGGGAACCCTGACCTGTTCACCGGACGTACTACCTTGTCCCGGACCTGCTGTTTTCGAATCTCTCTCTCTAACGCACCTGCTGTCTCGATCTCTGAATGCTCAGCTATGAAAAGCCAACTGACATTTACTCCTGAGGTACTGACCTGTTGCCCTCTCTATAACCACTGTGATTATTATTTGACCCTGGTGGTCATCTATGAACGTTTGAACATCTTGATGAGCAATCTGGCCTTAAATGGCCATATATTCTTATAATCTCCACCCGGCACAGCCAGAAGAGGACTGGCCACCCCTCAGAGCCTGGTTCCTCTCTAGGTTTCTTCCTAGGTTCCTGCATTTCTAGGGAGTTTTTCCTAGCCACTGTACTTCTACATCTGCATTGCTTGCCGTTTGGGATTTTAGGCTGGGTTTCTGTATAGCACTTTGTGACATCTGTTGATGTAAAAAGGGCATTACATTTTTTTTGATTGATTGATTTGATAAGATTCCACCTATTCCGCTCCAGCCATTACCACGAGCCCGTCCTCCTTAATTAAGGTGCCACTAACCTCCTGTGCTCTGTATACCAGCTATGTGGCCATGGCAACATTTCAACTTAGTGGGCCTATTGATTTTACCATTAGAGATTGTATTATTCACAGAGCAAAATGTTGCTCGTCATCTTCTGTCCCAAAGTCCTAGCCTGGTAGGGCAGTAACATGCTCTCCATTATGAGTAGGTATCAGCCTGGCACGTTTTTGCAAAAAGGGCAAATGTCACAGTAGCTGATGTTTTTCTCAATACATTGCAGTCAATGGGAAAAGATGAGTGTCACAGGGTTGACGTTTATCTCAATACATTGCAGTCAATGCGAAAAGATGAGTGTCACAGGGTTGACGTTTATCTCAATACATTGCAGTCAATGCGAAAAGATGAGTGTCACAGGGTTGACACTTTTCTCATTTATCTCATGTGTCTCTCTCTCACTCTCTACCTACCTTCTCTTTGTCCCTCCTAATTCTCTTCTCTCCCTCTCCCTTCTTTCACAATCTCCCCCCTCTCCATCTCTCTCTCCCTCCCTCACTCTCCCCTTCTCACTCTATCCCTCTTCCCCACCTCATCTCTGTCTCCCTCCTACTTTGCCTCCCTCCCCCTCCTCTCATCTCTCTCTCCCTCCTCTCTCTCCCTGTCCCTCTTTCACCCTCTCCCTCTTTCTCTCCTTCTCCCTCACTCTCCCCCTTCTCTTTCTCCCTCCTCCCCCTCCATTCTCTTTCCCTCCTTATTTCCTGCCTCACCTTCCTCTCATCTCTCTTTCCCTCTCCTCTCTCCCACCTCTCTGTCTGTCTGTCTGTCTGTCTGTCTGTCTGTCTGTCTGTCTGTCTGTCTGTCTGTCTGTCTGTCTGTCTGTCTGTCTGTCTGTCTGTCTGTCTGTCTGTCTGTCTGTCTGTCTGTCTGTCTGTCTATTTTGTTTAATTCCAGTGGCAGGCAGGCAGGCAGGCAGGCAGGCAGGCAGGCAGAGGCCCGGCAGGCAGACACAGACAGTTTCAAGTTTATGGGTCAATTGACTTCAAATGTCATATGCCGCGTCATGATGGTCCCCCAGTCACAAATATGTACAATTTGGGAAGATAAAATCTTTTTAACACTAAGAAACCGCTCCTATGACCCCAATTAAGTCACTTCCTGTAATTGCAGGAAGCTCAAATTCAATGTATGGACTCCGGGGGACGCTCTTTAACGATGCCCTTTCATTCTTTACGTTAAGAATTGACTGTTCTACAGAGGATGGATGACAGTGTTTTGTGTAACTGCAGGGAGAGAATGAAGGACCAGGTTTGAATTAATTAAGACACTTCCTGTTGCCACACAAAGCTGACCCTCAACACAGGGCATTCCTACAAGGTCGCAATTGGTTGTGTGCAAGGACGGTTAGCTAGCTTAATCGCAGTCAACGGGCCATGTGAGGGCTGTAGGTAATGCTTTTCTATGGGACCAAGTTTTCACTGTGAAGAGTTCATTTTACATGGTTAGATATAGGCTTGCCTTCATCTTGAGTGTCTGTTGAATGATCCCATATGTCAGGGGTACTCAACTACTATTTGCGAAGGTCCAGTGACACAAATTTCCTTGTGGCAAAGGTCCGGATGGATATCGTCCTTTACCGGCGCTGTGGTACAGCGTAGTAACAAACATAGTCGTCTATGACTTAGGAAACATGTTGTTATATAAAATGTACATTAAATACATTAAATGAGACTACGAATTTGAATTAATTACAACTTCTTTCAAATGTAAACGTGCAACATTGCATCAACATCACTGAAGAAAAAAGTGGTTGCATAATTGTCTATGCAAAAGGTGCACTGTAAATCATTGTTCATGGGACTTGAATAAAAAACAACAATAATACAAAAATCAAATGCATATTTTGTGGAGAACAAACGGGAGTTGAACAAAAATAACAATCTGAATGCACAGAACGTCACTGTGGGCCGTGCAATATTCACGTATAAGTCACTCTGGGCCTTAAACCTCTTACATCTAAACGTTCCACTAGCGGAACGCCTCACCAATATCCAATGGTATAGCGTGGCGCGAATTACAAATACCTCAAAAATGCAAAAACTTCCATTTTTCAAACATATGACTATTTTACACCATTTTCCTATTTCAAAAAGGCTTTACAACGAAAGCAAAACATTAGATTATGTCAGGAGAGTACCCAGCCAGAAATAATCACACACCCATTTTTCAAGCTAGCATATAAGTCACAAAAACCAAAACCACAGCTAAATGCAGCACTAACCTTTGATGATCTTCATGAGATGACACTCCTAGGACATTATGTTATACAATACATGCATGTTTTGTTCAATCAAGTTCATATTTATATCAAAAACCAGCTTTTTGCATTAGCATGTTTTGTTCAGAACTAGCATACCCACCGAAAACTTCTGGTGAATTTACTAAATTACTCACGATAAACGTTCACAAAAACCATAACAATTATTTTAAGAATTATAGATACAGAACTCCTTTATGCAATCGCAGTGTCCGATTTTAAAATAGCTTTTCGGTGAAAGCACAATTTGCAATATACTGAGTAGATAGCCCGGCCATCACGGCTAGCTATTTTGACACCCACCAAGTTTGACCCTCACCAAACTCAGATTTACTATAAGAAAAATTGGATTACCTTTGCCGTTCTTCGTCAGAATGCACTCCCAGGACTTCTACTTCAACACCCAATGTTGTTTTGGTTCCAAATAATCCATAGTTATATCCAAATAGCTCAGTTTTGTTCGTGCGTTCAAATCACTATCCGAAGGGTGACGCGCCAGCGCGTTTCGTGACAAAAGAATTCAAAATATTCCATTACCGTACTTCAATTTTTATGCGATTTTTCTCGTAAAATAGCGAGAATATTCCAAACCGGGAGACGTTGTATCCGTTCAAACACTGAAATAAGAAAATGGAGTCTTCACATGCACGTGTGCGCCAGTGTCATTGTACTCAGAAGGACCACTCTCCAAAACCCCTACTGTTTTTCGCCCATCTACTAATTATATGCATATTCTAGTTTCTGGGCAGGAGTAATAACCAGATTAAATCGGGTACGTTTTTTATCCGGCCGTGAAAATACTGCCCCCTATCCTAAGCAGGTTAATGAGAGAAATTACACTTTCTGTCTCCTGCCAATGCCTTGAACTTTGGCACAAAATGGTGTGATAGCAACTCTGAGACACTGGTGCAGGTATTCATTGGTGATCCTGGTGCGGTATTTGTTTTTAATAAAGTTAATTGTGGAGAAGGCTGATTCACAGCTGTGTGTGAAGCCAAACATGGTCAGGATGTATAATGTCAGTTTCTTGAGAACAGGGACATCAGCTGCAGGCACCATCTTTCCCCAGAAAGTAACAGAGTCACAATCACCAGCCTGCTCCTTCAAAGCCACCTTTTCTTGCAGCTCAATCAACTCCATCTGCAGTGATGCAACATCTACCCATCTGAAGATCTGTTTTGCTTCGTCTGACAACTTTGTTACATTTGTGACCATGAAGGGGTTCTGGTTGAGCAGCAGCAATTCTCTTCCAACAGTGAAGTCATCAAAGAGAGCCTTGAAGTTATCCATCAGCTTCTGGATGAAATCAACACGGTTGGGAACATTTTGCACCAGAAGATTGGGGAAGTGGACAAGTTCTCCCTGGAGATCATTCTCGAAAAGCTCAAATTTCTACTGGAAAGCCCAGACTGCTGTTATCATATCCCACACTGTGTTGTCCCATCCGTGCAGCTTAACATTCAGTTGATTAAGATGTATTGTCTGGCAAAAATGCAACTGTTTCCATCTTCTCATCATCTTCCAAAAACTCAGAGAACTGAGTTGCCTTGTCACCACTTTTGCTCTGATTAGAAAACTTTAATTTCCTCCTGAATGGCCCAAAAGTGTTCCTAAACCCTGCCTTTGCAGAGCCATCTGACATTGTTGTTCAGTGGTAAGTCATCAACACTGGCATTGGCCTCTGTCAGAATGCCTCGTAGCAGGCGGTGTTGTAGGGATGATGTTGCTCTCAAAAAGTTGCTAACTTTCATCATCGTTGTCATGACCTCAGAATACTCTTTTCCCAGACTGGCACACAGGACAGATTGATGGATGATGCAGTGATATGAAGTCAGGTCAGGGTGGTCCTCTTTCAAACATGCAACCAGTCCCCTCCCTCTTCCTATCATGGCTGGAGCTCCATCTGTGGTGATGGAGACCACGGACTTCAGATCTCTCCCCCTTTTGGTCAGCATCCCTTTGATGGCATCATGGATATCCTCTCCACGCTTCTAGATTTGTTAAACCTGACAGCTTAAGAATTCCTTCTTTGTTTCATTCTAAAATCTAACAAACAACAGAAGATGGGCATTGTCAGTGTTATCTGTTGATTCATCCACAGCTAATGAAATGCACGGTGCATTCTGAATGGCCTCATCAAGTTGTGAAGTCAAATCTTCAGCTAATATTTCACTTCTCCTCATTGCTGTGGAATCTGAAAGTGGGATCTGTTTGATCTTTTCCCTGAACTCATCTTTTTGTTTACCTTCAAGCAAGACGTCAGCAACTTCACACATGCATTCTTGTACCATCTCAGCATCTGAAAATGTTTTTTTTGTGGTTTCCCAAAACCGAAGCTAGCCTCAGTGAACACTCCATTGAATGTTGCTGGGCTGTCAGGGAATTGACAAGGACTTTGGTGGACCTCTCATATTGGGATTTGAGTTGGTTAATCTTGTTTGTTCTCACCTCTGTGTTCAGGAGATATGTCTGATCCAATTTGCAATGCCTGGTGTCATAATGGCACTTAACATTGGCATTTTTCACGAGAGCTACGGACTCACTGCATATCAGGTACATTGGTTTTGTGCTAGTTGCGGGGAGAATTAATAAATACTGTTCCGTCCACTCGTCTTTGAATATACGGTTTTCAGAGTCCTTTTTTTAATAATTTTTTTACAAGCCATATTAACAAAGATACTGGTAACTAAGTTTTCTATCTGTGATATTTACAGTTGAACCGCGGTCAAATATTTCTGTTTCTTTCTGCCTACTTATCGGAAGGTTCCACGGAGGATATTTGGATTCATGTGATTGGGTAAAACGCGGCCTCTTGTAATCACGCGATTGGATAAGACGGGGCACTAGTAGAGGTGGCCATTGCTTCAAGGGAAGAGAGTGAGAAAGAGAGTTTGCTGAGTTATAGAGGCCACTGCGCCCGGTTGATTTCTTAAAGCTGTCTAAAAAGAATGTACTGACTTTTATATAACAAAATGCAATGTTGTCCGGTCCGGATTGACCCTTATCTGGGTCCGGTCCCGGAACACAGTCCGCCAGTTAAGTTTGGCTGCCATATCTGAATTTTGTTTCTAACCTCAAACGTTCTGCCAATGTCACTCAAAAGCCCATTAAGTCTAGATCAAGTTTCAAGTGAGGCCTACCTTTCTGCCATGTAGTGGGGGGAGGGGCAAATTCATTCATTGTTCATTGGACATCCCGGCTCAACCCTAACCCCAAGAGACAAGATGTGGAGGGCTATGGTTAGGGTTGAGCCGGGATATGAATATGAAGCTACAGTAAGGGATAGGGTTGAGTTTAGAGTTTGTCTGCTTCCCTGCCTGCCTGCCTGCGTGTTTATGTCTGTCTGCCTGTCTGTCTTTAACCAATTTACCCATTGCAGCTCTGTCACCGTTTTTGCCTTGAATGCAATGTATTGACTTATATGCCAATATCCTTTATGCATATCTATGCGTCAATATCCTCTCTATGGAGGGGGGAAGTGGAGAGAGGTGGAGGTGGGAGATAGAGGGAGAGAGAGAGAAATAGTATAGGGGGGAATGAAGGAAGGAGACAGAATGGAGGGGCGAGAGAGAGCGAGCGAGAAAATAGAAGAGAGAGTAGGGTGTCATGTATGTGATGCCTTTCTCTGTGTCCATTTTGTGATGCTATTCTTCCCCCATTGACTGCAATTTATTGACATACGCTTCAACCCTGTGACACATCTTTTCCTATTAACTGCATTTATTGACATAAGATTAAATTGGTTGAAGTTTGTCTTTTCCCATTGACTGCTATGTATTGACAAAACCCTGTGACACATCTTTTCCCATTGACTGCAATGTACTCAGAAAATCAGCTGCTGTGACATTTTAGTTTATAGCAAAACAAACGTGCCAGGATGACGTTTTCAGGCTAATAATGGGCGGTTCAGCCTATTTGGGCCCAATAAAAATGATATGACATTTAGCAGACACTTTTATCCAGACTGACTGAGTCTTAGTGGCACCATTAGAGTAGAGGCAGCGTGTACGCTGTATACCCACTTCCTTTTCAGTGGACATTGCATATGCTCACTTCTTAATCCCCACGATGTGTATCAAAGTAGTGTAAGGGAGGTACATGCCGTATCAATTAATAAAGCTGATGGAACAGATCAGAATGTTTAGATTCAAAAGTTAAACTATTATTTCTTCACATCATAGGCGCAGCAATGTACACACGGTGATAAGCCTACGCAAATGTTAAAAAATGTGATATCAATGTACTAGGACAGAGCCAAGAAAAACCACAATACTACCTGGTCTTTGTGCACTTTAACCAGCCTAGATAGGGTCATAAAATAATGAGATGCTACAGATATGATTAAGTATTGTTTCTTAATGCTCATTCCCCACCCCTACTTTTTTTATTTTTTTAAGCATGTCCATCTCGGCGATGTATGTATTATGATTTTGGCTTATGTGATATTTACTCGGGCATTTACAAATTCCTTGGAAATAACCAGACTGAGGCATTGACAGATGAACAGCAGACTCAACCACTCTCTCTCCTCTTCTGTGAGAAAAATCCATCACTTCCCTCACATCCTTTTCAACAACAGGGCCTTATGGGGCACCACCAAGAGCCTTGTTTTAATTTCCTCAGATGAACTACAGGTAACTGCCAAAATAAAGGAAACACCAACATAAGGTGTCGGGCAACCACGAGCCAGAACAACTTCAGTGCACCTTGACATAGACTCTACAAGTGTCTGGAACTATTTTGAGGGATTCAACACCGTTCTTCCACTAGAAATTCCATAATTTGGTGGTGTTGGAAAACACTGTCTGTCATCGCTCCGGAATCTCCCACAAATGTTCAATTGGGTTGAGATTTGGTGACTGAGATGGCCATGGCATATGGTTTACATTTTTCCTTGCTCATCAAACCAGTCAGGGACCACTCGAGCCCTGTAGATGGGGGCATTTTCATCCTATGGGGGAATAGCCAAGGAAGCCAAAATAATGGTCTGCCCAGCATTGTTATATATGACCCTTAGCATAATTGCTTAATTAACTCAGGAACCACACCTGTGTGGAAGCACATGCTTTCAATATACTTTGTATAGCTCATTAACATAAGTATTTCCATTATTACCTATATCAACCCCCCACTGACCTTACCTGCCAATCAATATAATGAGCACTCCTTTCAGAGAACCCAAGGAAGAAAGATGTCTGCACATTGGTTCAAAACGTCACCAGTTTATATTTTCCGGAATGCCTACATACAAATCACCTTCAGCTGTGCTACTAGATTTTGTTTTTACTTAAGTCAACTTGCTGTTTAAACACACCTCTGCGAGTTGATTGACGAGTCCAGATGTAAGACAGCGCGCTACAGAGTGTAATTAATGGTGTATAGCCAAGGTCAGTGTGGATGGCTGATTGATCAACATGCTGATCAGATGACACATTGATTTAGAGCTCAGCTCCTCTACCAGAGGCCCTGGCCATCCATCTACCCATTAGCCAATATCTCTTGCATGGGGATTGGTTCTCCCGCTCCCATCGTCTCATTGGGCCTCAGTATGACCACCAAGAAGCATACCTCATGTAGCCCGTCTCTTTAATAAAAAAAGATTTCCATAAGAAATCAGACAGGTCAGACTATTTTCAGTGAATAGCTTAACTGATGAGCAGACCAATGAGTGTTGCTCCCCGACCAACTGATTCTAATTGTTAAGCCCAGTAAGAACAAAGGAAAGTAGGAACTTAGAACTGACCACCCTCACTAGGGGACAAAGTGTGAACACACCAAATTCTTGAGCATCAACAAACGGTTGAACAAAATTCATTAAAGTGGCATTAAAAGTGAGCGACCAGCTTAGTTTCACAGGAGAAAAAGGTGAAGCTGGCTGGGGCACTGGCGCTATGAAAGGCCTTTAATGACAGGAAGCTCCATGGATTGAAGTTCATTACTAGTGAACAGCAGGGGGAGAGCTCAGTTACTGACACTACTTTTACAGAATGGAAACGTACGCAGATAATGTTTACATGTCCTGCAAAGCATTTCTATAGCCTATAACACATTCTACAATAAAGATGAATACACCAAACAATTTACTCTAATGGGCCAAGTATCGCATGCAGTTTTACATTCGTTTCTTATTTGGATGAGCGGTTGTTCGATGGCGTGAGGCTAATTTGAGATGGTTTGTGAGGACAAATGGTCTCGACTCCCCCTTGTGGCTGATAAAGGCACGCTGCAGGTCTAGGCATGAGCACAAATGGCCATCAACTACAGTAATTCATGTGCTCAAATTAAATTGATACACTTTCACTGGAGCAAACAAGGGGTCCATCACCATGTATATATTCACAAGGTTGTACAAACTGTATCCTATACCAGACGTGTCAATGGCAACAGTGCATTTATTATTATAAACAGGTCAAGTATTCATATTTCCCATTACAATAAAAGGCCATTCATCTGAACTCTAATTTATATACAGTTCTTTGGGATGTATACACGCAAACCAGTTTTCTTTGCTTCGCTTGGGAAGTGCAGCTCATTCCACTAAGGCACAGTACAGGTGAAGGGCCACCAATGGACTGGGCTCTGGTCTAATGCTGGTCCCTTCCTTTAGGCCAGGGCAGGGAAGTCCTCTGGGTCATCAGGGTTTGGTGCCTGTCCCTGCTGGACCCGAGCCTGGGGAGAATCAGAGTCAACTTAGTGGGATGCCTGCATCAAGACATGGTTAAAGAACAAAGCCCAGCAGGCAATTGTAGTGCAATTCACAAATGCATGAGGCACTATGGATTAAAGAAGACACTTTGCTGCCCTCTACTGTGGTTTGAAACCCTTCATGTACAGCCAACAGGACCCAGTCAACCAGACATACCTTTTCAGAAAGCTTCTGAGGAGAAACGGTCTCTGGCCGCACGGCTGGGCCACCTCGTCCACGCCCCCCTCTTCCTCTGGTCCCCCGTGAGGGTCGTCCCAGGCTGCCAAAGTCAATCTTCAGCTTGGCGGTGATGTCATTGGCGGGGCGACGGAGAGATGCATCATCGTCATCCTCCTCCTCAACCTGCTCCTGCTGATTCACAGAACCCAGGCAACGCAGACAAAAACACTTCGCGAAATCAGTACGCTGTGATTAGGGTTGTAAAACTACTAGTAATTTAACAAAGTTACTGGAATTTTAATCATTAAATAGGTCATCTATGGTAACCTGTCATTTACACTTAAAATTTGTATCCTATTCAAAAAAATATACCCGTGTCCATAAGTTTCTAGTGGATTAATTTTCAATTAAGTCTTCCAAGTATTTACTGCCATCAGTTGGCACCAAAACATTTACAACAAGGACATTGAAAAATAAATAACTGTAAAAATATCCTTCAATATTGCATGCCAAAACCCTCATATTATACAAACAGTATTCACTTAATTGGTTATATTTAGGATAATGTTATACAGCATTGTCATTCTATTTAAAAAATATATTCAAGTTCCCAAAATACTGGTAGTATTCACCGGTAATACACTCTCCCTTTTGCAACCTTAGCTGTGATTCAATGAGAGGTACCAAACAGGAAGAAGAGTGACTAAGCAGCCTGTATTTGCAGCATTTTACCAGGATTGCTCACCTCAACCTGTTTCTTGGACTTGTGGATGACCACTGAGTCAGAGGGCACAATGGTATCAGCCTTGCGCAGGTTGAACTCCTTCTTGGGCCGGTTCTGTTCTTGCAGCGCTTTCCACTCATCCAGAGACATCTCCACAGCAACCCCCACCACTGATTCCCCCTCGCCTTCATTCTCAGGGGCGCTGCAGAGAATCAACAGGTTACTATGGCATAGGAAAATCCAACACTCCAAAACTCATTCTATAACTAGAGTGAATTGTGAGTATTTAAAAATGGTAATGTCAGAGCATGTATAACCTCGTCTAAAAAAAAAAAAAGAAATCTAGTGAGTATTGCAGAAAGAATTAAGCTATACATGTATACTGTTTGCATGGTCTCACAGTCTGATTAAATCGTGGTGCTGTGCTGGTGAACCATTTGTCACTCACAGATTTGCACCAGTCTCTGCCACCTCATCTCCGTCACCTCCCTCCTCAGTCGCAGCCCCATCAGCCGCCGCACTAAAAAAAAAAAAGCATCAGTATAACTACGGTAACAATCATGCAAGACAATTCTCAGACGACAAACACTTGACACATTGATTGTTACACCACTCAATGAGGGCTTTTTAAATTCAGATTAAAAAGGAATACATCAGCTTTAATTTATATTTTTTCTAGATACAAGTCACAACATTGCTCCATCCTTCCAAATCTCATCTTGTTGGCTACTATTGGAAGTGTGGGAAACTTCAGTATCTGATTAGGTGTTCGGATGGGAGCACTGGCTGCTAACGCTTGCATTTGATTGGGTCCGAGTCGAAATCATGTTCCTCTCAGGAGGGGTATTTTCTTATTTTATCCTTCTTCCTCAATATGTCCGCGTCTCTATTTCGACCAAATTAGACAACATTTAAGTAGCCTGTGGCGTTAATTTGGCAACTTATGTTAGCTAGCTTGTTGCAAGTCAGAAATGTTTTTCTGAAAACGTCTGGACCGTCAGCCACGGTGAAATATTTGATTGGTTTTATAAGTGGCAACAAGTCACTAGCATCCTCCTAGACCAGGAGTTCCCAAACTTTCTCACTCAGGCCCCCCTTCCAACCTTGTGCATTCTACTATTACAACTTTCAAAAGTAAGTTGAAAGCCGGACTGACTTTTGGGGGGGGCCCCACAACCCCCTCATAGGGGGCGTGCCCCCATCTGGGAACCACTGCCCTAGATTAGTGATGCACCGATGACATCTTTGGCAATACTGATATTTTCCTTGACAAAAAAAAAAAAAAAAAAAAAAAAAAAAAAAAAAGGGATGCAAGAACCAATATTTAATTGTTGCGGCCTTAAGCATTCTAGTAGTTAAAACACACACGGACGCAGTGGTCTAAGGTACTGCATCTCAATGCAAGAGGCGTCACTACAGTCCCTGGTTGGAATCCAGTTATCACATCCGGCCGTGATTGGGAGTCCCATAAGGCAGTGCACAATTGGCCCAGCATCATCCGCGGGCAGTTATTGTAAATAAGAATTTGTTCTAAACTGACTTGCCTAGTTAAATAAAGGTTACACACCACACTGACCAAAAAGTTATTTTGTTGGCATTTACGCATGTCCCCATTACCAGTAAAAAAATCAAAACTAATTTCTTTCACTTACCTGCTGTGCTATTTTGTTGTTCATTTGTTCAGCCGTTTCATTCTCAACCAGGATTTCTATGGAATGCCGTTTGGGTCTTTGCGTGTCAAAAAAGATGCGTCAAATAACACTAATCATAATCTGTTTAAGTAGCTAGCTAACTACACTGCTCAAAAAAATAAAGGGAACACTTAAATAACACAATGTAACTCCAAGTCAATCACAATTCTGTGAAATCAAACTGTCCACTTAGGAAGCAACACTGATTGACAATAAATGTCACATGCTGTTGTGCAAATGGAATAAACAACAGGTGGAAATTATAGGCAATTAGCAAGACACCCCCAATAAAGGAGTGGTTCTGCAGGTGGTGACCACAGACCACTTCTCAGTTCCTATGCTTCCTGGCTGATGTTTTGGTCACTTTTGAATGCTGGCGGTGCTTTCACTCTAGTGGTAGCATGAGACGGAGTCTACAACCCCCACAAGTGGCTCAGGTAGTGCAGCTCATCCAGGATGGCACATCAATGCGAGCTGTGGCAAGAAGGTTTGCTGTGTCTGTCAGCGTAGTGTCCAGAGCATGGAGGCGCTACCAGGAGACAGGCCAGTACATCAGGAGACGTGGAGGAGGCCGTGGGAGGGCAACAACCCAGCAGCAGGACCGCTACCTCCGCCTTTGTGCAAGGAGGAGCAGGAGAAGCACTGCCAGAGCCCTGCAAAATGACCTCCAGCAGGCCACAAATGTGCATGTGTCTGCTCAAACAGTCAGAAACAGACTCCATGAGGTTGGCATGAGGGCCCGACGTCCACAGGTGGGGGTTGTGCTTACAGCCCAACACCGTGCAGGACGTTTGGCATTTGCCAGAGAACACCAAGATTGGCAAATTCGCCACTGGCGCCCTGTGCTCTTTACAGATGAAAGCAGGTTCACACTGAGCACGTGACAGAGTCTGGAGACGCCGTGGAGTACGCTCTGCTGCCTGCAACATCCTCCAGCATGACCGGTTTGGTGGTGGGTCAGTCATGGTGTGGGGTGGCATTTCTTTGGGGGGCCGCACAGCCCTCCATGTGCTCGCCAGAGGTAGCCTGACTGCCATTAGGTACCGAGATGAGATCTTCAGACCCCTTGTGAGACCATATGCTGGTGCGGTTGGCCCTGGGTTCCTCCTAATGCAAGACAATGCTAGACCTCATGTGGCTGGAGTGTGTCAGCAGTTCCTGCAAAAGGAAGGCATTGATGCTATGGACTGGCCCGCCCGTTCCCCAGACCTGAATCCAACTGAGCACATCTGGGACATCATGTCTCGCTCCATCCACCAACGCCACGTTGCACCACAGACTGTCCAGGAGTTGGCGGATGCTTTAGTCCAGGTCTGGGAGGAGATCCCTCAGGAGACCATCTGCCACCTCATCAGGAGCATGCCCAGGAGTTGTAGGGAGGTCATACAGGCACGTGGAGGCCACACACACTACTGAGCCTCATTTTGACTTGTTTTAAGGACATTTCATCAAAGTTGGATCAGCCTGTAGTGTGGTTTTCCACTTTAATTTTGAGTGTGACTCCAAATCCAGACCTCCATGGGTTGCTAAATTGGATTTCCATTGATTATTTTTGTGTGATTTTGTTGTCAGCACATTCAACTATGTAAAGAAAAAAGTATTTAATAAGATTATTTCTTTCATTCAGATCTAGGGTGTGTTGTTTAAGTCTTCCCTTTATTTTTTTGAGCAGTATATACAGCTAGGTGTCATTTAAAATAACCCTAATTTACAAGACAGTTCTTATTGGATTTCGCCTTGGAGTTGTCTCGCTGAAATGTTCTTACTCTTTCAAATGACTGCTCGACTTGTTGACTGCTCGATCCACACAGCAAACATTGTGTGGGCTGTTAGGAATGCTGTTGCACATGTAGTGAACAATTTTACGTGCCGTTATTACATCATGTACCTACATTATACAAGTACACACGGTAGCTTTGACATCAGTTTTTAACATTGGCGTTAAACTAGACATCTACCGATACCAATATTGCCATTTTTAGCTAATAATCGGCCGATTCCGATATATTCACCAATATATCATGCATCCCTACCCTACTGTAATCCACCCCTTTTTATAGTCTTCCTGAGGAGAACTTCCCCAGGCTTTCGAACAGAATGTGAAATGCCTGGGCTTCAGAGGCTACTCCCCCAATTATAGCAGAGCTCACCTATAGCTAGTTAAACACTGCACTGAGCAAAAGCAAGGCGCTACAGAGGGTAGTGTGTACGGCCTACACCAGGCTGTGTCAAAGGCCCTAAAAATTGTCAGACTCCAGCCTCCCAAGTCAGACTGACTGTTGTTACCGCACGACATGCAGTACCGATGCAAGTCTGGAACCAACAGGACCCTGAATAGCTTCTACCCCCAAACCATAAGACTAGCTTTGTTACCTGCATTGACCCTTTTTGCACTAACTCTCGACTCTACTGTTTATTATCTTTCCTGTTGCCTAGTCACTTTATCCCTACTGTTCATCTACACCTGTAGTTTACAAAGCACCAACAGTCCTAGTGTGCATACTCACCTTATGTGGTCCCTCATAGAGCCCCAGTTACGTGGACCACTGCCCCCTCGCTTCTCCTCTGACCGCACACCACTGCAACAGGCAAATGCTCTAACGTCACCAACCTCTACTTCACGGCAAAATTGATAAGGGTTACATGAGGAGTATTGTTCTTACGTTCTATCACTACCACTGTGGCGCTCAAACTCCCTCTTGCCTCTCTGGTCAAAGCCATCTGTGGATCTTATGTTGCCCCCGCCACGCATTCCTCTTCCACGGCCTCCACCTCGGCCCCTTCCAGGACGCTCACCCTGATCCACAGGCCTGTTGGGGTAGAGTGAGTAGTTATTACAGTCCTTGTGGCCAAGTGAAAACACATACTCTAGACCAACGATAAGCCTTTGTTCTATCCTAGCTGATCTGAGAAGACTAGAATGGGGTAAGGAGCATGACTGCTCCACCAAGGGTGCTGTTGGGCCAGGTGGGGTTTGAACTTGCATACAAGTACCCAGTTCTCAGATCTGCAAAGCAGTGTCAGCATAGAAAATAAACTGAAGGAAATTACACATGGGAATCCTTGAATAGCCAGTGTCCCGTTTAATATGTGAAACCAGAAAAAATGCCCAGCTCGTGTATAACTACCTTTCAATAGAGTATCCTAGGGGTGCTTCACTGTCGTTCTGCCTTCGATCCCGGAAGCCAACCCGTCGCTCCTCTACATGGCCAGGTGCACCTTGAGGATATTTCGGACCTGCACATAAATTAAAGCTTAATGTAGATGACACATTATGCAACCAGCACCACACACACACACACACAAAACCAGTAGACCAGCCAACTAATCCAGAGAGGATCCAATTACCTAAAATTTAACCAAGAGCTAGCTAGCTGATAACTATACCTCTTAGGTATTATAACAAGGCCACAGCTTGCTTGTTTCTACTGTTTAATGGGTAGCTATACTGAAGAAGAAAAAAAACAATTTCAAAATGTTTTACTAAGCTACAGTTCATACACGGAAACCAGTCATGTTAAACAAATTCATTGGGCCCTATTCTATGGATTTCACATGACTGGGCAGGGGTGGTGGGCAGAGGCCAAACCACTTTGTAGCCCAGCCAACCAGAATGAGTTTCTCCCACAAAAAGGGCTTTATTACACCACAGAAATACACACCGGCCCCACAATCCTGCTGGTGCAGAAGCTGGATGTGGAGGTCTTGAACTAGTGTGGTTACAGTCCTCGTTTGTGAGGCCGGATGGACATACTGCCAAATTCTCTAAAATGATGTGGGGGCAGCTTATGATAATTTAAAGTTAATTTCTCTATCTGGAAACAGTTCTGGTGGACATTCCTGCAGTCAGCATGCCAATTGTACTCTCCCTCAAGTTGGAGACATCTGTGTCATGACAAAACGTCACATTATGAAAACAGTTTTGTCCCCAGCACAAGATGCACCTGTGTAATGATCATGCTGTTTAATCAGTTTCTTGACATGCCACCTGTCAAGCGGATGGATTATTTTGGCAAAAGAGAAATTCTCACTAAAAGGGATAAACAAAAAGTTGCGCACAAAATGGGCTCTGGTCTAATTTTGTGCGTATGGAAAAGGTAAGTACATTTTTATTTCAGGTCATGTTATTTCAACACTTTACATGTTGCGTACATTTTTGTTCAGTGTAAATAACCCTAATCCAGGTGTAAGCCATCGTTAGCTAGCTGACTACCGTGGCAGGTCTACTAGCTAGCTAGATACCTTCAAAGGCCTGTTCTGTAACGACAACTACCGTTAGCGAGAACTAGCTTGCATGTGATCGATTTAGCCGCAGCCTAGTTGATTGATAACTAAATTGCTAGCAATTCCACGAAAGTAGCACTGATTCAAGTAAAAATAACTAGCTAGAGAACCCATGTTGCACCGAACTTGGCTACTATCTACAGTAGTTAACGTTACATTCTTGGCTAGCTACAGCATCTAAAACCCAAAGCATCTAAAACCCAAAGTCCACAATCCCACAGAGTTCCTTCCGTAAACACGTTACATGGAACACGCGAAGGACAAACTGCAGGAGCCTCTTATTAGTGTAACTTCACTAGCAAGCAAAGTTCGTCACGCCGCAATTGTGTAAGTTTAACTAGCTAACTACACCCGACACGTGCTGTCAATCTTTACTTCAAGAAACTGTTCAACTTTCAGTTAACTAGCTAGGCCTTCACCCATCGCATCGACTTACCCTGTAAAGTTTTAACGTGTGCATTGTCGCATTCCCCAGCACTCAATGGGGTTCTCCTGTCCTTTTGAGAGTCCTTCTTCACAAGTTTATCTGCAGTGGCAGTTTTTTTAGGCTCATCTTTCTTCTTTTTCTTCTGCTTCTCCGCCTGAGCCTCGCGAATGATGTCGAACGGGTCGGCCTCGTCGTCTAAAAGCTGACCAAAGCGGTTTGTCACGGCGCACCCAAAACCAGCACTTTCGGTGTCGATGGGCTCTTCAACAATTCCCTTCATGTTGAGAATGTAATTTTCAAAAAAAATCTACTGGAATACAATCTGGACTACACCTCTAAATCTATTGACCTTTTTTACGAGCCGAAGAACTCAAGAACAAACATATTGACCCGTGATTAAATCACGACTATTCCCCCTGGCTGAAATTCGGACAAACTCGCATGCATATTTGAGCATGCGGTTCGTCCAAAATGGCGGATAATTTATATTCAACCCATAATATTACAATATTATTCATGAGGTTAAGGACACACCCCTTTTAACATCATCACCATCATCATCATCATCACAGCCATACAATATTTATTGGGCGCGTTCGAACGGATCACTTTTGTCAAGTTGGTGACTATCGCTGGTCACCACCTTGCGAAGTGTGTCGCATTCTGTGGATAAAAACGGTCCGACTTGCGACTACATGACGACTGCATGAACTTTACAACAACCGTGTCATCAAAGTTTCAACTGCATTTTTTTCGCAATTGCTCCTCACCAGCTGCAATTTACAGCCATCACCTGCATTGTGGAAGGCACTATTGTTAACCAATCATTAAGTGTTTTTGTTTGACCCACGCGAATAGGACCAAAGATGTGACTGAAAGAGAAAGCAACTTTGCCACGATTCATATGTATACAGTGGATACAGAAATGAATGTGATATGAGGCTCTCCCCAATTGATAGTACAATGTACACACATATTTACAGTTTGTGAGACATGCTTAGTTCGAAATTACAAAGAAAAACTTATATAAACAATGGCAACACTGCCATGTTGCACTGTGCCTTGCAGTTGTTAAACCAATCTGACTTTTTGGCTGTCACAGATTTTTTATTATTTTATTTCACCTTTATTTAACCAGGTAGGCTAGTTGAGAACAAGTTCTCATTTGCAACTGCGACCTGGCCAAGATAAAGCATAGCAATTCGACACATACAACAACACAGAGTTACACATGGAATAAACAAAACATACAGTCAATAATACAGTAGAACAAAAGAAAACAAAAAGTCTATATACAGTGAGTACAAATGAGGTAAGTTAAGGCAATAAATAGGCTATGGTGGCGAAGTAATTACAATATAGCAATTAAACACTGGAATGGTAGATGTGCAGAAGATGAATGTGCAAGTAGAGATACTGGGGTGCAAAGGAGCAAGATAAATAAATAAATACAGTATGCGGATGAGGTAGGTAGATAGATGGGCTGTTTACAGATGGCTAAGATCTGTGAGCTGCTCTGACAGCTGGTGCTTAAAGCTAATGAGGGAGATATGAGTCTCCAGCTTCAGAGATTTTTGCAGTTCCTTCCAGTCATTGGCAGCAGAGAACTGGAAGGAAAGACGACCTGAGAAGGAATTGGCTTTGGGGGTGACCAGTGAGATATACCTGCTGGAGTGCGTGCTACGAGTGGGTGCTGCTATGGTGACCAGTGAGCTGAGATAAGGCAAGTCTACCTGGCAGAGACTTGTAGATAACCTGTAGCCAGTGGGTTTGGCGACGAGTATGAAGCGAGGGCCAACCAACAAGAGCGTACAGGTAGCAAGGGTGGGTAGTGTATGGGGCTTTGGTGACAAAACGGATGGCACTGTGATAGACTGCATCCAGTTTGTTGAGTAGAATGTTGGTGGCTATTTTATAGATGACATCACCGAAGTCGAGGATCGGTAGGATGGTCAGTTTTACGAAGGTATGTTTGGCAGCATGAGTGAAGGATGCTTTGTTGCGATATAGGAAGCCGATTCTAGAGTGAATTTTGGATTGGAGATGCTTAATGTGAGTCTGGAAGGAGAGTTTACAGTCTAACCAGACACCCAGGTATTTGTAGTTGTCCACGTATTCAGAGCCGTCCAGAGTAGTGATGCTGGACGGACGAGCAGGTGCGGGCAGTGATCGATTGAATAGCATGCATTTAGTTTTACTTGCGTTTAACAGCAGTTGGAGGGCATGGAAGGAGAGTTGTATGGCATTGAAGCTCGTCTGGAGGTTAGTTAACACAGTGTCCAAAGAGGGGCCAGAAGTATACAGAATGGTGTCGTCTGCGTAGAGGTGGATCAGAGAATCACCAGCAGCAAGAGCAACATCATTGATGAATACAGAGAAGAGATTCGGCCCGAGAATTGAACCCTGTGACACACCCATAGAGACTGCCAGAGGTCCGGACAACAGGCCCTCCGATTTGACACACTGAACTCTATCTGAGAAGTAGTTGGTAAACCAGGCGAGGCAATCATTTGAGAAACCAAGGCTGTCGAGTCTGCCAATAAAAATGTGGTGATTGACAGAGTCGAAAGCCTTGCCCAGGTCGATGAATACGGCTGCACAGTAATGTCTCTTATCGATGGCGGTTATGATGACGTTCAGGACCTTGAACGTGGCTGAGGTGCACCCATGACCAGCTCTGAAACCAGATTGCATAGCGGAGAAGGTACGGTGGGATTCAAAATGGTCGGTAATCTGTTTGTTAACTTGGCTTTCGAAGACCTTAGAAAGACAGGGTAGGATAGATATAGGTCTGTAGCAGTTTGGGTCTAGATTGTCACCCCCTTTGAAGAGGGGGATGACCGCTGCAGATTTCCAATCTTTGGGAATCTCAGACGATACGAAAGAGAGGTTGAACAGGCTAGTAATAGGGGTTGCAACAATTTCGTCAGATAAGTTTAGAAAGAGAGGGTCCAGATTGTCTAGCCCAGCTGATTTGTATGGGTCCAGATTTTGCAGCTCTTTCAGAACATCACCTATCTGGATTTGGGTTAAGGAGAAATGGTGGGGGCTTTGGCGGGTTGCTGTGGAGGTTGCCGGGCAGTTGACCGGGGTAGGGGTAGCCAGGTGGAAAGCATGGCCAGCCGTAGAGAAATGCTTATTGAAATTCTCAATTATAGTGGATTTATCGGTGGTAACAGTGTTTCCTAGCCTCAGAGCAGTGGGCAGCTGGGAGGAGGTGCTCTTATTCTCCATGGACTTTACTGTGTCCCAGAACTTTTTATATCCACATAATTTTCCTGCCTCATGATGCCATCTATTTTGTGAAGTGCACCAGTTCCTCCTGCAGCAAGCACCCCCACAACATGATGCTACCACCCCCGTGCTTCACGTTTGGGATGGTGTTCTTCAGCTTGCAAGCGTCCCCCTTTTTCCTCCAAACATAACGATGATCATTATGGCCAAACAGTTCCTATTTTTGTTTCATCAGACCAGAGGACATTTCTCCAAAAAGTATGATCTTTGTCCCCATGCGCAGTTGCAAAACATAGTCTGGCTTTTTCATGCCGGTTTTGGAGCAGTGGCTTCTTACTTGCTGTGTGGCCTTTCAGGTTATGTCGATATAGGACTCGTTTTACTGTGGATATAGATACTTTTGTACCCTTTTCCTCCAGCATCTTCACAAGGTCCTTTGCTGTTGTTCTGGGATTGATTTGCACTTTTCGCACCAAAGTACGTTCATCTCTAGGAGACAGAGCGCATCTCCTTCCTGAGCGGTATGTCGGATGCGTGGTCCCATGGTGTTTATACTTGCGTACTATTGTTTGTACAGATGAATGTGGTACCTTCAGGCATTTGGAAATTGCTCCCAAGGATGAACCAGACGTGTGGAGGTCTACAATTTATTTTCTGAGGTCTTGGCTGATTTCCCCATGATGTCAAGCAAAGAGGCACTGAGTTTGAAGGTAGGCCTTGAAAAAACATCCACAGGTACACCTCCAATTGCCTATTAGAAGCTTCTAAAGCCAGAACATCATTTTCTGGAATTTTCCAAGCGGTTTAAAAGGCACAGTCAACTTAGTGTAAGTAAACTTCTGACCTACTGGAATTGTAAAACAGTGAATAAGTGAAATAATCTGTCTGTAAACAATTGTTGGAAAAATGACTTGTGTCATGCACAAAGTAGATGTCCTAACCAACTTATCAAAATATATTTTAACAAGACATTTGTGGAGTGGTTGAAAAACAAGTTTTAATGACTCCAACCTAAGTGTATGTAAACTTCCGACTTAAACTGTACGTAGCGACTTCTGCATATTGCACCTTTAATAATAATAAAAAAATTGCTCTGTGAAATAATCAGACTATTTGAGTATTTTTGTGGGCCGCTCTAGTGTAATTGGTGTTCCTATTGTCTTGTAATTGCCAGCTGAAAAGTACCCAGGGCCTTGCCTTGGCTCCAACTTAGAGCAGATCTGCCGGAGCCATGGCCCAGTGAGACACGGATGCCGGCCCGTGTAGATGGAAACAGACAAGTCTGAGCCTTTTGGGTAAAACACTGGGGTAAATCCTTGAAATGCAGCATAACTTGGAGCTAAGGCAAGGCCCTGGTTACTTTTCAGCTTGCATTTACATATGGCTATCTGTGAACTTTACAAACACCTCACAAAGCAACTGTCTTGAATGATAGAGGTTGTTGATTCTGCTTGCCACAAGTCTTTAGTGTCACAGAGCCTAAATTAACATAAAACACTGGCAGCCCACTGATGTGGGGGTAAGTCTCACTGGAAAAGCAATGGTAGTGTGTTCAGATTTCTATCACATGAAGCGTGCGCACACAACATGAATACATTCACGAGACGCAGCATGCATACTCACCAAGCTCACATTTACATGGTTTTGAAATAGAAATCTGAACACACAACCAGCACTTTGAATTGTTGGTTTAATAATACTTTCCGGTGGATATATTGTCAAATTTCTGCCCACATAAGGACCAACCAGGCAGGTAACTGGTAGAGTAGGTTCAAATGTAATTTTAGTCAACATTCCAGCTTGTAGAGGACCATTTCCTGAATGAAACAAAGATATTCCAGACATTAGTGGATTTAGATATTCAAGCATCTGGTCCACGGGCAAATCACTCTGTGACCTTCATATTTCATTCCATTCCAGTCTTTAGTCTTTAGTCATGGTCATGGTCAGTTCTGAAATTACTTGCCTATTAAATCAATTTATGCTTTATCTAGCAATATGGTCCAGAGACTCTGTAAGGAGGGTGTGGCACAATTGAGGTGTTTCTGGAGGTTTGCAGAGGACAAATCGAGCTCTGTACTGCATCGCCAAGCGCCTTGCAAATTTTGTAACAATGCGGAGGGCTCCATATAGCTCCGCATTGACATGATTTGTTGACGGTAGGTTGGGGCGTGAGGTCCTGTACAAACAAACTCACTTCCATGACATCTTCCTTCACAACAGCTCTGCGAAGAAGAATGAATGCCTTGACTTCTCAGAGGCCGAATCACAAGTAAATGCTGTGCGGCCACTGCAGAAGTCGGATTGACCACGCAGAAACTTCAAGGCAGGGCGGTAAGTCATTCCATGAAGGGCCTAGTGTCTGCTGGATTTGGACTTTTCCTTTCAATTAAGACCTATAAAATCAGGTGAGTTCCTTACTAATTAGTGAACTTAATTCAACAACCAAGTACGAGGAGCGAAAACCCGCAGACACTCGGCCCTCAGTGGAATGAGTTTGACACGTGCTTCAAGGGATACGAATAAGAAGTGTTTTGTAACATTAGGCCCTAAAGCAAGTGTTGATGTGTGAAAAGATGGTCTCTGTAGTAATGTAAAGGGGATTTAATTTTTATGTTTTGTATTTATTCCATCACCACAGCACTGTGTTGGCAACGCAAGTAGATACGTGTTAGTATTTACTTCCTATCCTCACGAGGCTAGACCTTTATTGCTGGCAGTGTTGAATTATAACCACCACAGATCAGCCAGGCAAAACTCAAAAAGTCTCCCTCGTCTATTGGGTGTAATATTAATTAATTGAATGCAATCAGAACACCACGCAACAAAACTATTGCTCACTCAAGGCAAAATTCCAATTAAAACTTGTTAGGAGTATTGACTTTTCCCGTTGATTCAATAAACTTTTACCAAATATCTTATCTATCAATTGAAGACAAAACAACTACATCTTCACTGAACAAAAATTGGGTTTGTCCCATGTTTCAAAAGCTTATTTCTCTCAAATTTTGTGCACAAATCTGTTTACATCCGTTAGTGTACATTTCTTTGCCAAGAAAATCCATCCACCTGACAGCTATGTCATATCAAGAAGCTGATTAAACAGAATGATCATTACACATATGCACCTTGTGCTGGGGACCAAAGGCCACTCGGATGTGCAGTTTTGTCACAACACAATGCCACAGACGTCTCAAGTTGAGGGAGCGTGCAATTGGCATGCTGACTGCAGGAATGTCCACCGAAGCTGTTGCCAGATAAATTAACATTACATTTTCTATCATATGCTGCTTTCAACGTCATTTTTTGCCTCACAACCGCAGACCATGTGTATGGTATGGTGTCGTGTATGCGAGCAGTTTGCTGATGTCAACATTGTGAACAGAGTGCCCCATGGTGGCGGTGGGGTTATGGTATGGGCAGGCATAAGCTACGGACAACGAACACAATGGCATTTTATCGATGGCAATTTGAATGGACATTGCCGTGACGAGATCCTGAGGCCCATTTTTTTTTAAAGGTATTTGTGATCAACAGATGCATATCTATATTCCCAGTCATGTGAAATCCATAAATTAGGGCCCAATGAATTTATTTCAATTGACTGCTTTCCTTATATGAACTCGAACTCAGTAAAATCTTTGAAATTGTTGCATGTTGCGTTTTATATTTTTGTTCAGTATACATCCAAACAGTAGAGTATAATAGTCTATTGTGCCTTTAAAAGTATAATCTCTCCATCAAATGAAACTGAACATCTATGAAGTAAGCCCATCCCATTATACAGAGTGATCATGTGAGTGGTTTTCTTCAGTGATCCTGTACATTCTTTCCAATAACTGTTTTCTAGTTGAACTTGCACCTATGAAGTTTCGGGCACGTGCATAGCCATTCCCACATTTGTGGCACACAAACACTTTTGACTTGAGAAACGAAATGACTTGTCTGGGAGAATCTCTTGCCACTTCACAAGCATATGGTCTATCCCGTGTGAGTGCTCATGTGGTTTACAAGAGTACACTTTACCGTGAAACCTTTCCCACAAATGCAACAGTTGAATGGTCTCTCGCCTGTGTGACTGAGGCATGTGGATATACAATGTAGCCTTCATCATGAAACTTTTATCACAAATATGACAGTTGAATGTTTTTTTTCTCCTATGTGTATGTGCTGATACAGCAGATTTGTAATAGCAGCCTTTACCACAGTGGCTGCAGACGTGACTTTGAAGTTAAGGGGGCAAGTGAATCATCTTGTGTTTCTTGACATAGGCACGCGATGATGCGAGGTAAAGCCTTCCCCACATATATTACATGCGTAAGGCTTTTCACTAGTGTGACTGCGCTGACGTATCTTAAGGATTGTTAATTGGGTGAAACCTTTAACCACCACTAGTACAAACATACAATTTCTGCCCTGTGTGAGAAAGCTTGTGTCTTGAGATTGCCTGGGTTACAGAACTTTTTACCACATATTACAGGCAAAAGATTGTTCACCAATATGTACGATCGTGCCATTTGAGCCTGGTTGCATCAGAGAGATGTTTGCCACAAACATCACAGACATACTGGTAGTCTCTTTTTCTGGTATGGATAGAGGCCATATATCGTTTGAGAGCACTTGCACCCCTGAAGCATGCCACATGAATTACAGACAGGTTCTTGTCCAGTGTGCATGGTTTTGTCTTTCAAAATTGTGCGAGATGAAAACACTTGCCGCATATGTCACAACGGTTTCTCTCTGGTATGGGCAAACGTGCTTTAAGCTGACTTGCACAACAGTAACTCTTGCCCATAAACCACAGACAAAAGGTTTCTGTCCAGTTTGTAAAGTCATATGGTCTTTGAGACTGGTTGAAAGACGGAAACCTTTGCCACATACATCACAGGGATAAGCCCTTGCTTTAGGAGTTTCACTCTGACTGGATAAGGATGAAAGGAAAAGCTTGCCACAGGTTTCACCACAATACTTCTCCTTCGAGTGCTCTGCTTTATGATGATCCCATTGATACCATGACTGAAAGGTCTTAGACAGCAGCTGTATGCCCTTTCCGGGTGATCACTGAAGTTGTGCCTTTTTAGCGCACGTTCCCCACAGAATATTTTTTCACATGTTGTGCAGGTGTTCCGAGTTGGGTTAAGCTCCCTGTGTTTGACCTAACTACTTCATAAACACAAACATCTTCCCACAATCTGCGCATTTGAAGGTCTTCTCTTTAGAAAGCACCACCAAGAGGTGATTACTACACCCTGTCTTTGTACTAAAACCTTTCCCACACTGCGGACAACTAAAGGGTTTGATGTGAGAATTAAGGTGGGCTTAAGCATACATCTCCAATTGAAACACTTTCCACAAAAGTCGCAAACGAAGGGCTTCTTCACTGCTCCGGTGGCAGCGCTTCTATCCGAACTTTGGCCTGTATTTAAAGAATCAACATTCTAGACATTATCTCCAATCCTGCCTGGGTTTGGTTCTGTGTTTGAGGGATGGACATCTTGTTTCTCTGGGTCTAATGCAGGTAAGATCTGGGGATTAAGGTGAACTTCCTCTTGATGATCAAATTCAGAGAGCAATACCACATCTGCAACAGAGAGGGACATTGTGGTTGCTGAGGCATAAATGTAAAACAAACTACTGCATTACATATATGAATGAGATTGTGGATATGAATGACCATTTCACCTAAATAACTTTAACAGCAATGTATCCACCCTAAAAAAGTATTCCTTAATGGTCTAATGGTGGCATTTACCCCAATAAATGCATAGGAACACTAATTTTAAATGGTGTTTTGAATGATTGTCCTGAGTATCCTTAATCATAAAAAGTCACTCAAAGGTTGGCTAAATGGTAGTAGTACCACGATGCCATTAGTTGACTGATTCAAGTAATATGTTTCATAAAATTGCACCATACAATACGGCTAATGGACTTGACCGTGTCCACCGGTATTCAGTGTAGTCTTGTCGACGTCTCCAGTAGCTTCCCTTCCATACTGGGCATCTTCTCCATTCCTGCCTGAGTTTGGCTCAGTGTTTCTCTGGTCATCTTGTGTCTGAGTCAGCCCCAGGGGAGGTCTGGGAGTGAAAATCCTCTTGATGAACCTCCTCAGAGAGAGGGTCAGAGCAGTAGTTGTAGAAATGAATACCGTCTCATAAAAAAAATCAGTATGTGTATAAAATAAGACATGCAAAAACACCACAAAAATATTCCACATTATAAATCAGCTAGCTAAGAATGTAACTCCAGTGTTTGATACTTGTAAAATGTGTTCTCTTTTTGGACATAGATATGGCTAGAAATCAGCCTAGTATTGACATCATACAATGCACATGTGCACTGTTCATTTTGATATCATTATCTGTTCAGGTAGCTAGCTAAGTGGGTTTTTAAGTAAGGAGTACAAATTGAACTAGTCTAGAACACTTGCTGATTTTGGCTGACAACTAGTTATACATTTCCACACAATTTGCATACTTCAGCTTACATACACACCTTTAATGACCAATGATCAATCAAGGCGGACACTTTTATTCTCTGATATAGCCTATGGGTGTGTACCTTTTGGTGCGCCTTCCACCTCGGTCCCTTTTTCCCGACTGACACTCGTGGACTTCCTGTGGAAGTCTTCTCCCTTTTGACCATGATCACGTTCATTAACATCGCCCTTCTTCCCCCCCCACCCCCCCAAAAAAAAAGTATTGAATATAATTACAATTTCGATTACTGTTAAGTATCGATGCGAGGAAATCATCTTTGAATTTCCCCTGGAAATTACGTTTACTCGTTGTTACACCTCAAAGCTTCCACTGTTCTGGCATGATGTCCCAAGTCAATGGTTCCAGTTGATGGCTAGTTTACATATTTTTCCAACTTCAGCATGTCTAGTTTTAACATTTTTATTTGAAATTCAGTTTGTTCGTTTTCAGATCTGATTTACTCGTTTTTATTTTAAGTTTTATAAAATTACATGAATCTTACCTTTTTATATTATTTTGTTTCAGTCGTAGTTTTAGTGTTAGGGACAGAAAGTGACCTATGCGTCCATTTCTGTGTTGTATAGTTTTTTGGGATGTCACTTCTTGCCACAGTGAGGCAGTAATACATAAACTGATGGGTTAAGGTCATAGGTTAGGTTTAAAGGTAGGCTCAGCGAGATGACGTAGATGCAAAGTAAATAGTAGTAGGGTCAATTCCCGAAACAACAAGGAGCGTTGAAGCATGAGGCTAAACTTCTCAGCTATTTTGGTCCCAGTAGCTACCACAGTTGTGAAGCGCACCCTGCACATACTCTGCACTGTAAAAAAAAAAAGACAATGTTGTACCAGCTGCAATAGGATTGAGTTGGCTCAACCTTTGGGCATATAGCTAAACCAACATATGTTCTCAAGTTTTTCTTTAATCTTTATTTAACTAGGCAAGTCAGTTAAGAACCAATTCTTATTTTACAATGACGGCCTACCCCGACCAAACCCTCCCCTAACCCGGACAGCGCTGGGCCAATTGTGCACCACCCTATAGGACTCCCAATCACAGCCAGTTGTGATACAGCCCGGGATCGAACCAGGGTCTGTAGTGACGCTTCTAGCACTGAGATGCAGATCCTTAGACCGCTGCACCACTCCGGGGCCTTATAACTATTTGTTGAACTGTATGTTTACTCAACTTACAATTTTAGGTTGAGTGAACATATAATTAAATAAAAAAATGTATTCTACCTTATTTTCAAATTTTCCAGTGTAGAATGTAACTCCTTATGACAATACATTACATATATCATAAAGCCTTCTTTGAGGGCCAAGTTACACCTTAACGCAGTGGTCTGAAACTCCTGGTTTACAGGCCACATCAAGCCTGCAAGTCACATTATGCTGGCTTGCAAAGTGATGTGTTATTCCTATTGGAATCCAGCCAGAGTGAGTTAATCACCCACAACCTGCATTGAGAATGAAAGCCAGGGTAGGCGATATTGATTATTGAGACTACCTAAAGCACAAAAACTGATGTTATTTACTTTTGTGTAGCATAAGATTAATCGACCAAGCAATGTACATGCAAAAACACAGGTATTGAAACAAATAATTCTGAAAATCAACCTGCAATAGAGCATGCTGGGAAATATGATAATGATGGATGTGGTTTTGAGCAGACATACATTTGTAATTTTACTCAACTAGTGTGTTCAAATTCAGCTCACTTCAAGCAGTTTGTCGATTTAATGTACAATTGTATGGCAACCAGCTGCAATAGGATTGGGAGTTTGCTCAACATTTGGGTAGATAGCTGAACCAACATACAGTGTTGCCTTCCAAAGGCAACCTTTGTAATTCTGACTTTTTATCAATTCAGCTCACTGTGAGCATATGATGCGGTTAGCTGATACGTTAAATACCTATCCAGACGTTGTAAGATCTGGCATGCGTCAGCAACGTCTGAGTAGAGGAACAAAACCGACATGTTATAGCAATCTGGTGCCCGACTGCACAGTCAATCACATGGCAGGCAACCATTGGTTGACGCATGCAACGTTTGAGCAGGGTAACATGACCAATATCTGTGGTGCTGCTTGTGGCAACGTCATCCTGCTGAGTCTACTTTTAAATTAATGTAAATCTCAATGTACAGAAGCTTGAAAACCCCATTAGAAAAAAAGCATGAAAAACCCCATGTCACGACTTCTACTGAAGTTGATGCCCCTCCTTGTTCGGGTGGTGTTCGGCGGTCGACGTCACCGGCCTTCTAGCCACCATTGATCAGTTTTTCATTTTCCATTGGTTTTGTCTGGTCTCTTTACACACCTGTTTCATATCCCAGTAATTATATGTTGTGTATTTAACCCTCTGATTCCCCTCATTTCTCTGTCGGTGATTGTTTGTTTGTTATGTACGTGTTGTTTCTATATCGGTGTGCGACGGGTTATTGTTTTACCCGGATTCTTTTCTACGTTGGTTTTGGAAATAAATATTCTATTTTTTAAACCACTCTGTTTTCTCCTGCGCCTGACTTCCCTGCCACCTACATACACGGACTATGACACCCCATTTGTTTTTTGGCCACAATTTAGATGAGAAAAAAACTACAACTGAACATAATTCTTGATTGTTTTTATTTTAGTTAGTTTGAGTCAAAGATAATATTTTCAGTATAGTTTTAGTTTTTCAAATTGGTTTGTTAATTATTTTATTCAGTTTACTAAATCGTTTTTTCACGATTTGTTTTTGATTTAGTTCAGTTTTCGTTTACTACAATAACCCTGGTGCAGTAGCGACCCATCATTCAGGGCAGAGCCCACCCCACCTGTTTAGCTAAAAAAAATGTTTTTATATATTTATGTTGTTGCATGTTTTGAATGGTATTTTGGCATTAATACGTGTCACATATCAGTTTGCAAACAATGTAAAAGTAAAAAATAATTGAGCTAATAAAGCCGCAAACAAACATGGTCTCTTTTTTGCTTTCTTGAGTAAGGCAGCTTCAAAATGCAGGTGTTTCAGCCTAGCTCAGTGCTTTCTGTGGCGGTGGGGCAGTCAGCGGAAAATACAGAGCGTAGGGGTTGGTAATGTAATCTAGTTGCGCTGTGATTGGCTCAGTTTTCTGTCACTGATGGGGACATAACGTCACTGCAAAATCAAAAAAAAAATCAAGCCCCTTGGGTGCTGCCATAGAGTTACACTAGAAGTGCCCATCCAAGAAGGCTCAAGGTCATTGGCCACAGATACAATTTTATTAAATCACATTATATCTACAGTAGCTTTGACATCATCATACTTTCAAAATCTTAGGTAGCAAGCAGTCATCATCATGAAACAAGTCGACAATCTACTGGCAACTCCTTTTCAATCCTTGTCATATGAAAGGAAATAATGAAGTGAAATTATAGATAAAATGTTACGGTGCTCATCGGCCATTGGACATGAACATTACCAGTGGTGGAAAAAGTATCCAATTGTCATACTTAAGTATAGATATCTTAATGGAAAGTTACTCAAGTAAAAGCAAAAGTCAGCCAGTAAAATTCTACTTGAGTAAAAGTCAAAGTATTTTGTTCTAAATATACCTAAGTATCAAAAGTAAATGTAATTGCTAAAATATACTTAAGTATCAAAAGTAAAAGTATAAATCATTTCAAATTCCTTCTATTAAGCAAAGCAGGCGCCACCATTTTCTTGTTTTTAACACTCAGACATCATTTACAAAAAATACATTTGTGTTTAGTGAGTCTGCCAGATCAGAGGCAAAAGGGATGACCATGTGTTGTCTTGATAAGTGAGCGAATTTGACCATGTTCCTGTCCTGCTAAGCATTCAAAATGTAACAAGTACTTTTGGGTGTCAGGTAAAATGTATAGAGTAAAAAGTACATTATTGTCTTTAGGAATTAAGTGAAGTAAAAGTAGTCCAAAAAAATAAATAGTAAAGTACAGATACCGCAAAAACTACTTAAGTAGTACTTTAAAGTATTTTTACATAAGTAGTTTTCACCACTGAACATTACACAACAAGTTGGAAATCGAAAATTCAACAATGAGTGGTTTGGAAGGAATCAGTGGCTAACTGCAAGCACTGAAAAGCAATCACTAGCCTGCTATTCAGTGGAGTGGGTGTGTGGTCCCAAGTCTGGGTTTAAGGGTCTCTTTTCCAAGCTTAAAAGGATAAATATTCAACATTGGCCATGCTGTCAATCCAGCATCACTTCTACCACGTTCAAAACAACTCGGAACTGGGAAATCTCAGACTTCAGTGAGCGCCGACTGGGAAAATACCTTTTGAACGGTCATCCAACTCAGAATTGCAAGTCGGGAACTTGGGTCTCTTTCTAAGAGCTCTGACGTCATCATGATTCAACCTTGTCTTGAAAGCACCATAAATCCATAGAATGACAGATTTTTATGACAAAATTTGCCCATGAAGGACCGCAGCTCCACCTTCCTGTTCAAGTGAGCACAGCACAACAAGGTGAGTCCAAAGATGTATTGTATGCTGCTGCATAAATTATGTAGTATGCCAGGGAGATATGAATACTGTAGTTAAGAAAGCAATACTAAGTGTATGTTGTGAACTAAGCTGTTAGTAGCCCATGTGCCTCACCCAAATAATTTGGTCCCTTTTGCCTTCATAATTTCAGCTAATGTTCTGACTTAGTGGTGCACATCTAGCCTATTGTCTGTTTTAGATAAATGTAATCATTGTACAGTTGAAGTCGGAAGTTTACATACACCTTAGCCAAATACATTTAAACTCAGTTTTTCACAATTCCTGACATTCAATCCTAGTAAAAATGCCCTGTCTTTGGTCAGTTAGGATCAACATTTTATTTTAAGAATGTGAAATGTCAGAATAATAGTAGAGTTATTTATTTCAGCTTTATTTCTTTCATCACATTCCCAGTGGGTCAGAAGTTTACATACACTCAATTAGTATTTGGTAGCATTGCCTTTAAATTATTTAACTTGGGTCAAATGTTTCAGGTAGACTTCCACAAGCTTCCCACAATAAGTTGGTTAAATTTTGGCCCATTCCTCCTGACAGAGCTGGTGTAACCGAGTCAGGTTTATAGGCCTCCTTGCGCGCACAAGCTTTTTCAGTTCTGCCCACAAATGTTCTATAGGATTGAGGTCAGGGCTTTGTGATGGCCACTCCAATACCTTGACTTTGTTGTCCTTAAGCCATTTTGCCACAACTTTGGAAGTATGCTTGGGGTCATTGTCCATTTGGAAGACCCATTTGCGAGCAAGCTTTAACTTCCTGACTGATGTCTTGAGATGTTGCTTCAATATATCCACATAATTTTCCTACATCATAACGCCATCTATTTTGTGAAGTGCACCAGACCCTCCTGCAGCAAAGCACCCCCACAACATGATGCTGCCACCCCCGTGCTTCACGTTTGGGATGGTGTTCTTCGGCTTGCAAGCCTCCTCCTTTTTCCTCCAAACATAACCAGGGTCATTATGGCCAAACAGTTCTATTTTTGTTTCATCAGACCAGAGGACATTTCTCCAAAAAGTACAATCTTTGTCCCCATGTGCAGTTGCAAAACATGGCTTTTTTATGGCGGTTTTGGAGCAGTGGCTTCTTCTTTGCTGAGCGGCCTTTCAAGTTATGTCGATATAGGACACGTTTTACTGTGGATATAGATAATTTTGTACCTGTTTCCTCCATCATCTTCACAAGGTCCTTTGCTGTTGTTCTGGGATTGATTTGCACTTTTCGCACCAAAGTACGTTCATCTCTAGGAGACAGAACGCGTCTCCTTCCTGAGTGGTATGGCGGCTGCGTGGTCCCATGGTGTTTATACTTGCGTACTATTGTTTGTACAGATGAATGTGGTACCTTCAGGTGTTTGGAAATTGCTCCCAAGGATGAACCAGACTTGTGGAGGTCTACAGTTTTCTGAGGTCTTGGCTGATTTATTTTGATTTTCCCATAATGTCAAGCAAAGAGGCACTGAGTTTAAAGGTAGGCCTTGAAATACATCCACAGGTACACCTCCAATTGACTCAAATTATGTCAATTAGCCTATCAGAAGCTTCTAAAGCCATGACATCATTTTCTGGAATTTTCCAAGCTGTTTATTAAAGGCACAGTCAACTTAGTGTATTAACATCTGACCCACTGGAATTGTGATACAGTGAATAAGTGAAATCATTTGTCTGTAAAAAAATTGTTGGAAAATTACTTGTGTCATTCACAAAGTAGATATCCTAACCGACTTGCCAAAACTATAGTTTGTTTACAAGAAATTTGTGGAGTGGTTGAAAAACGAGTTTTAATGACTCCAACCTAAGTGTATGTAAACTTCCGACTTCAACTGTATATTGTAAGAGCTTTCATTGTATTTTTATATGTCCCCTTTATTTATCCTACAGTTCTAACTTGGTGCACAGGGAGAATACTGTAAGAATGGCCCATGTTCAGAATTCTGTCGTGGTACATTTCAAAAGTGCTGAACAAATAGTTATATTGACTACGTCCGTTCTAGCTTGCTCATTAATGTCTTAAATTTAATTTACGGATTGCCTCATATCCGCTCATCGTTCCCTTATGCCATAGTTTGTACATCTCAATTCTCGGTAGAAACCACATATGTTTAAGCAAGTCAGCCACATTTGTTAAAGCAAGTCAGCCTTATCAGTTACTTTTTTTTAAAGGCCGTAAATGAGGCTGAATGAACTGTTTCGCTGCAAGAAAAGGCTCCACTGATAGCCAGGTGTAGCAGTGGTAAGGATTCACTCCATGGTGCTGAAAAGAAAGCTCTACTTTTGGGACAGCTTTATGTAGGCCTTAACACTTTGTGGGCACTGTTTGTCACCGTTATAGTGCAATTAATGTATTGTTTAGTGTTGTGGCTTTACTGGCATGCATCTGCAACATTTCAATTTTTTGCCCCACCATGATTTACATGCTAAAATCGCCACTGCCTTGGTGTAATATTTCCATTGTAGAGGGAACTGTAAAATCCCTTGTACATCCACCACATGGATTTGCACTGAACAAAAATATAAATGCAACATGTAGATTGTTGGTCCCATGAAATAAAAGATTACAGAAATGTTCCATACGCACAAAAAGCTTATTTCTCTCAAATGTTGTGCACAAATTTGTTTACTTCACTGTTAGTGAGCATTTCTCCTTTGCCAAGATAATCAATCCACCTGACATGTGTGGCATATGAGATCATTACACAAGTGCACCTTGTGCTGGGGACAATAAAAGACCACTCTAAAATGTGCAGTTTTGCCACACAACACAATGCCACAGATGTTTCAAGTTTTGAGGGAGCGTACAATTGGCATGCCGACTGCAGGAACGTCCACCAGAGCTCTTGCCTAGATAATTGAATGTTCATTTCTCTACCATAAGCCACCTTCAACGTCGTTTTAGAGAATTTGGCAGTACGTCCAACCGTCCTCACAACCGCAGACCATGTGTATCGCGTTGTGTGGACGGGCGGTTTGCTGATGTCAACAGTTGTGAACAGAGTGCCCCATGGTGGCGGTGGGGTTATGGTATGGGCAGGCATAAACTATGGACAACGAACACAATTGCATTCTATCGATGGTAATTTGAATGCACGGAAATATGGTGATGAGATCCTGAGGCCCATTTTTTTTAAGGTATGTGTGACCAACGGATGCATATCTGTATTCCCAGTCATGTGAAATCCATAGATCAGGGCCTAATGAAATACTTAAATTGACTGATTTCCTCATATGAACTGTAACTCAGTCAAATCTATGAAATTGTTGTATGCTGTGTTTATATTTTTGTTCAACCTGACAGAGCTTGAGAGGATCTGCAGAAAAGAATGGGGGAAACTCCCAAAATACAGGTTTGCTAAGCTTGTAGCGTAATTTTTATATATAATTATTTAATTTAACCTTTATTTAACTAGGCAAGTCAGTTAAGAACAAATTCTTATTTACAATGACCACGTACCCCAGCAAAACACCCTATCCAAGACGACGCTGGGCCAATTGTGCACCGCCCTATTGGACTCCAATTCATGGCCGGTTGTGATACAGCCTGGAATCAAACCAGGGTCTGTAGTGATGCCTCTAGCACTGAGATGCAGTGTACTTAGACTGCTGCGCCACTCGGGAGCCCCCGAGACGCGAGACTCGAGGATGTAAGACTCGAGGCTGTAATCGCTACCGAAGGTGCTTCAACATAGTACTGAGTAAAAGGTCTGAATACTTACGTAAATAAGATATCTGTTTATTTTTTATTTTTTTGCCAACATTTCTAAAAGCCTGTTTTCACTTTGTTATTGTGGGGTACTGTGTGTAGATTGATGGGGGGGGGGATTATTTGATCCATTTTAGAATAAGGATGTAATGTAACAAAATGTGGAAAAAGTCAAGGGGTCTGAATACACTGTAAGTAGCCTGCAGAAGACATAGAAAACACTCAGACACATTAAATAAGGCAAGTAAGTACTGTGTGGTAGGCAAAATATAGACCTTGGAGGAACCCTATGATCGGTGGGACAGACTCCTGCTCCTGCTGAACTGAGCCAGTTTTGAAGTAGAACTGTTACATCAATTCAGAAGGCACGGGAGGTCCTGGACATCTGGACATCCCACTAAAGAGACATCAAAGTCAAAAACAGCCAGCCATGCACAGAGTCAATTAAGGACAAAGCATCAATGCAATATTCTGTTCAACTGCGTGCTACCATGTTATTGTCATGTTGTGTTGCTACCATAATGTGTTATCATGTGTTGCTGCTATGTTGTTGTCTTAGGTCTCTATGTAGTGTTGTGGTGTCTCTCGTCGTGATGTGTATTTTGTCCTTTATATATATTTTTCATTTTTAATCTCAGCCCCTGTCCCCGCAGGCCATGAGGCCACCCCTTATAGCCTGGTTCCTCTCTAGGTTTCTTCCTAGGTTTTTTGCCTTTCTAGGGAGTTTTTCCTAGGGAGTTTTTCCTAGCCACCGTGCTTCTTTCACATGCATTGCTTGCTGTTTGGGGTTTTAGGCTGGGTTTCTGTACAGCACTTTGAGATTTCAGCTGATGTACGAAGGGCTATATAAATAAATTTGATTTGATTTATTGCCTTGCATCGTTGTAAATAACAATTTGTTCTTAACTGACTTGCCTAGTTAAATAAAGGTTAAATAAAAAAATACACAGTTTCAGAAACATTAGGAACACCTTCCTAATATTGAGTTCCCTCAGAACAGCCTCAATTCGTCGGGGAGTTGACTGGGTGTCGAAAGCGTTTGACAGGGATGCTGGCAAATGTTGACTCCAAGGCTTCCCACAGTTGTGTCAAGTTGTCTGTATGTCCTTTGAGTGATGGACCAATCTTGATACACACAGAAAACTGTTGAGTGTTAAAAATCAAGCAGCGTTGTACTTATTGACATACTCAAACCAGTACGCCTGGCACCTACTACCATACCCTGTTCAAAGGCACTTAAATATTTTGTTTTGCCCATTCACCCTCTGAATGGCACACATACAATCAATCAATAACATTTATTTATAAAACCCTTCTTACATCAGCTGATGTCACAAAGTGCTGTACAGAAACACAGCCTAAACCCCGGAAAACCGCAAGCAATGCAGGTGTAGAACACACAATCCATGTCTCAATTGACTAAAGGCTTAAAAATCCTTTAACCTGTCTCCTCCCCTTCATCTACATTTATTGAAATAGATTTAACAGGTGACATCAATAAGGGATCATAGCTTTCACCTGGATTCACCTGGTCAGTCTATGTCATGGAAAGAGCATGACTTATTTGCTCTATGATAAGAGATTTTTTTTTTTTTACAATGACAGTTTGTAAAATTCCTCTCATTCAGAATGGACCTGTTTTTACTCTGCGTCAGTTATCATATTTAGCACAATCCAACAAAGAAGACACTATTTTGATCTCCAGCATTCTGACTTTCTATGTGATTCGTCAGTCAGCTAGGTTAGGCCAGCTCCGTTATTTTACCCAGTCTCTGTTCAGGTGAAGAACTTGGCCCCACACACACACACACACACACACACACACACACACACACACACACACACACACAGCTTGGAAGTTTCTTGCGTCAGATGAGTCTCCTCCAGCTACTGTCACAGATGCCAAGGCCATGGCAGTGTGGTATCCCTGGCAATGTGATTTTCACAAATTAGTCACAAATCAGCATGCCAGAGACACACACAGCCACAACAAAGGAGAACTCCACACTGCTTTAGTATCAGAAAAACCTGCGACCCTCCTCTTTTGCTTCTGTCCTCCCACTCCATCCTCTCTCACGTTCCTTTCCCCCTCCCTCCCTCCCTCCACTCTCCCATGCTCTGTTTAACGTTGGGTATTCCCTTATTAACTGCTACGCCTATATCAGGAACTCTCAAGAGCTCTGTGGAAGTTTTGGTCAGAAATAAAAAGATGACATGCTACTGATAGCTGTTGTTAATGATTAGCCTGTGATTTGATGTCAAAGACCCCATAATCTCACAGCAGGTGTGAGGGAAATCAGCTGCAAGTTATAAAAGTGTTGAATAGTCAAACAAAAAGCTCAGAACACACACAGTCCCACACATACCAGTCCAGGTACACTGTTGTTCAAAACATCCCCAAGTACCAGCAATATCTCAAGTGTCGTATCCAGCCAAACACCTTGTGCCTGTCTCGATCTCTCTGGCATTCCCATGTGAGCAGAGAGGCTGTGTGACCTGTCAGAGCAGCCCCAGGCAGAGACCTTGGCTCTCCCCTTGTATTTTTATTGGTCCTGACGGAGGACTGTGCATGTGAGCGCCACCTCCAGAATTTAATGAGAAGCACAAACCCCTCGTGGGAACACATGTTCCCAGCAGCAGGTCATAGGGCTGCTCGTTAGAGAGAGACGGGAAGAGGAAGGTAAGAGCAATAAAGGCAGGGTTGACCGTGGGAATAAATAATGGGAATAAATAGACTTATGTTTCCTTAGACTATGTACTGTATGCTGACACTGATGACATGGGTGATAGAATAGTACACTCAAGCGCAAATACCGGTAAAGTCAATAGGTCACACATGAGCATATGCACACACACTTTCATAGAATGGGTCTTCTGGTGAGAACAGTACATACGGCATGTGGGGACTTGACCCTGTGGGATAGGTCTGATAGAACGGACGCACTTATGTCATGATCTGTCAGGGCCTCAAACTGATTAGGGATACATTTCAAACACTGCTTTTGTGCTAGTGTCTAGATAATTATATGCTGGAAACACAGTCCTGTCTCTGTAAGGGAGGTCATAGTCATGTCAACACTTTACTCACAAGACCAGTTGCAAGTCGCTCACTGTCTGCATAATGCTTACATGTTACATTTGGATATTGAACTGTCTCGTCTTTCGGATGGGATTTTAAATGGGTGTCCTGACTCTCTGTGGTCACTAAAGATCCCATGGAATTTATGTCAAGAGTAGGGGTGTTAACCCTGGTGTCCTGGCTAAATTCCCACTCTGGCCCTCTCATGGCCACCTCATCATCCCCAGCTTCCAATTGGCTCATTCATCCCCCTCCCTCTTCATGTAACTATTCCCCAGGTCGTTGCTGTAAATGAGAATGTGTTCTCAGTCAATATATCTGGTAAAATAAGGGTTAAATAAAATAAATAAAAAGCTCTCTCACTTGTATAATACATCTGAAAATGATTCATATTTAGAGTTGTATAAATGTAATTATTGTTGTTCCTCTATGAACAACAACAATCACTGGTGCCAACAGTGAATAAATCAACTCGTCAGACAATCTGTGATGATTTATGTTCTGTGACAGCACACTCCACAGCTGCCTAGCAAACCGGTCACTCATCCCAGCTGCTCATGGCATGTAAATAATATGGCTCATAAATTCACAGCTCTCACTCCCTCAGTCTAATTGAGCAATAACTGAACTATAGGGGGTTTGTACAAGCTTTAAGGTAACTTGTTGGGACTCCTGTTCAGAACTGCAATCCTCTGCTAGCTGTGCTATCGGTATGCGAGTTTTGGAGCTTGTTTAATGTGAATCATACTACAATAACGCCTAGATACTCCCATGCCTGAGATCTTTCCTTACATTTTCAGCTCCGGGAGACGTCGCCCTGCTCGACATGCCTGTCGTGATCTCGGCATGTGATCCTTTGTTTCACGCCCGTTTTTCCTCCTCCAGCTTCTCAGAAACCCCTTTTCCGTAGATTGACGTTTATTGTCATGAATCTTGCACTGGAGGCAGAACGGAGTGATGTTCGCTAGATGGGACAGCTGCAAAGTCAAATTGGCTATAGGCTTATTGTAAAAATGTATGAAAACAAAAATGAACTTTTTGGTCTTAATTTAAGGTTAGGCATTAGGGTTAGCAGTGTGGTTAAGGTTAGGTTTCAAATCCGATTTGAATAATTTGTGGCTGTGCCAGCTAGTAGAGCTGCCTCCAGGGCAAGATTGATGACAATAAATGCCGACCTGCCCCCTTCCCTGCTAGAAGGTCCGGTCAGGGCAGCCCTGGGGGCGGGAGTCAGTGACTGCCCATGAATGGGGGGAGATTGAGTGACCAAGGCAACGTGAGGGGGAGTGTGATCAAAGAGATTACAGTAATACCACCCCTCTTTCTCTCTCTCCCACAGGTTCCTCATCTATCCATCCAACTATACATAATCAAGTACTTCCACTTCTCTCCTTCCAAATCTACATGATTTTGTTCCCCGATTCACTTCCTGCGTGTCTGACTCACTGAATTAATCTATTTCCTGTGTTTTTCACTGACTGCATGGAATCTGACATTCCCTACCCCCACCTAAAGAGAGTCAGGATGGAGAAGTTTTTAACAGCACCAAAAGACATCACTGAAGTCGATGATGATTTACTCTAAAAGTTAATAATAAGGATCAAGTTCTTACGTATTGGGGGGCTTCTGTCCCTAATAGCTTTTCTGAACTGTCTTTTTCTGAAATATAATCAAACTAGTCACCTTCAGAATCACATCCATAATACTGGCACATAGAGATGGAGAGAGAGAGAGAGAGAGAGAGAGAGTAAACCTTATTGTAATCTAATGCAGTCTCCAGAGGTGCAGCCAAGTCAATCCAGTTCACGGTTTAACTCCAGGCAATGATCAGATCTTGTCCCACTCCCCAAATACAATATATTATAGTAGGTTTGTCCCATCTGATCTTTCTCCCAGTATAAGTGTGTCTCGTCTAATAGTCCACTATGGTCCCCTCAGAGTCCGATCCTATTCTTTAGTGTAGCATGTAGCGTGACCTGATTTGGTCTCTCTCCATGTGGAGGGTGGTCCTAGTATTCTTCTCTCACACGGGTCTGCCCTGTCTAAGCCTCTCTGAAGAGAGTAGTGGTGTGAGGACATATAGCCCAAGGAGCTCTTAAGTCTGATCACACATGTAATACGAGCATGTTAAACATCAGCTCCATTCACACACTCTGATCCCTGCCTTCTGACTCCTGGGATCCTGGAGGTCCTCCAATAAACATGTAATCACATTAACTTATCAAAACTATTGGTCTCGTTCCTGATCTATGTCGCCACATGCGGCAGCGGACAAAAGACATTGTTGCATTGTTATATTCTGGAAAATGTATAGGTATAAGAACAAGAATTCTAGACTCACGTTGATTTGCCTATTAGCGCGTTGTCTTCTGGTGATAGAATGATTCCCTTGTAAATGAAAGTTCTGGATTGCATGCACACAATTTCCCTCTTTGGAGCTGAATGCGACAGGAGGAAGGCGTGGGCAGAGACTGACGCCTTTCACTCCTCTATAAATCAGGCTTTATGAGTTGACATTGTGCCATTTGTTGTTACTCCACAACAATTCAAAGAGAGGTTTGTTGGTCTGTCCCCCAGTTACACAAGCAGCTCTTTCAGCATTGCTCTGTGTGTGGGAAGCCATGTTCTCTCTCTCTCTCTCTCTCTCTTCTTTCTCTCTCTCTTCTTTCTCTCTCTCTTCTTTCTCTCTCTCTCTCTCAGGTGGAACAGAAATACCAAGTGTCAATCTATAGCTGCTCCATCCATTTTTGGTATGTACCCATTGATTCTTGAAGAATATAAGTTATAAATGCCTCATGAGCTTAGTTCAACTGTCATACCCCATACCCCAAATAACTGAAAATATAAGATTGTTTTACTCCAATGTTTGTAAACAAAGCAATTGTAAACAAACACCAGTGTTTGTTCGAGACCACCTAAAACGAGACTGATTCAAGATTAAAACCGGAGTAAGTCGAATGCGATTCAAGACCGAGACCGGAGGGGGGTGAGGGGTCTGAGACCGAATCAAGACCAAGACCGGAGGGGGGGGAGGGGTCTGAGACCGAATCAAGACCAAGACCGGAGGGGGGGGAGGGGTCTGAGACCGAATCAAGACCAAGACCGGAGGGGGGGGAGGGGTCTGAGACCGAATCAAGACCAAGACCGGAGGGGGGGGGAGGGGTCTGAGACCGAATCAAGACCAAGACCGGAGGGGGGGGGAGGGGTCTGAGACCGAATCAAGACCAAGACCGGAGGGGGGGTGAGGGGTCTGAGACCGAATCAAGACCAAGACCGGAGGGGGGGGAGGGGTCTGAGACCGAATCAAGACCGAGACCGGAGGGGGGTGAGGGGTCTGAGACCGAATCAAGACCAAGACCGGAGGGGGGGGAGGGGTCTGAGACCGAATCAAGACCAAGACCGGAGGGGGGTGAGGGGTCTGAGACCAAATCAAGACCAAGACCAGAGGGGGGTGAGGGGTCCGAGACCGAATATAGACCAAGACCGGAGGGGGGTGAGGGGTCTGAGACCGAATCAAGACCAAGACCGGAGGGGGGGGAGGGGTCTGAGACCGAATCAAGACCAAGACCGGAGGGGGGTGAGGGGTCCGAGACCAAATCAAGACCAAGACCAGAGGGGGGTGAGGGGTTCGAGACCGAATATAGACCAAGACCGGAGGGGGGTGAGGGGTCCGAGACCGAATCAAGACCAAGACCAGAGGGGGATGAGGGTTTCGAGACCAAATCAAGACCAAGACCGGAGGGGGGTGAGGGGTCCGAGACCGAATATAGACCAAGACCGGAGGGGGGTGAGGTGTCCGAGACCGAATCAAGACCAAGACCAGAGGGGGATGAGGGTTTCGAGACCAAATCAAGACCAAGACCGGAGGGGGGTGAGGGGTTCGAGACCGAGTCAAGACCAAGACCGGAGGGGGGTGAGGGGTCCGAGACCAAATCAAGACCGAGACCGGAGGGGGGTGAGGGGTCCGAGACAGAATCAAGACCAAGACCAGAGGGGGGTGAGGGGTTCGAGACAGAATCAAGACCAAGACCGGAGGAGGGTGAGGGGTCCGAGACCAAGTCAAGACCGAGACCGGAGGGGGGTGAGGGGTGTGAGACCGAATCAAGACCGAGGCCATAAAAATGGAGTCCAATTCAAGACCATGATTGTAATTGTGTCAAATTGCTACCATAGTAAGAGTTCAAAATATCCAGTATGTCTGTGTTCATATTTCAGAAGAACACATGGATTCTTTGTACCTGTGTTCCCCAACTGGTTTGTATTTTTTATTGTTAGACATAAAAAGACAGAAAAAAACCCCACCAGGAAATCAGCTCCAAGTGATTTTAATTTTGGAAATCTGTTCTGAACTATTCCCACACATAATAGAGAGACCATATGTGATGGTATCCAAATAATAATAATAAATAATAATTGGTTGGATTTATATAGCACTTTTCTACCAACTGAGGTACTCAAAGTGCTTTACATAGTAAGGAGGAAACTCACCTCATCCACCATCAATGTGTAGCACCCACCTCAATGATACACGGCGACCATTTTTGTGCCAGAACGCTCACCCCACATCAGCTATCAGGTGCAGAGGTGAGGTGTAATATATGCCAATTAGGAATTAAGGGGATGATTAGGTGGCCATGATGGAATGTGGTCAGGTTGGGAATTTAGCCATGACTGGGGTGAACACCCCTATTCTACGCTGGGCAATGTCCTCCAATTTAATCAAGGTTTGAAATGATTATGTTTTAGTCAAATATTAAATCTGTTTAGGCTTCTTGTGGTCAATTTGAAATCTAAAAATATGTGTTTTATTGTGTTCCGTCCCCGACCATCTGCTCAAGAAAAAATAGCCTGCAGCTGAATCTAGTCGATGATCCCTGCTGTAGACATTCAGAATGGTGAAAAAAATGCATGCTGAGGGCAAATAAACAGCCACTACATATTATCACTAATTCAAACAGGTCTATAATAGATAAAAAGACCAAATATTTTACAACTTCCCCTGGTTTCCCCTTACTAATAGTGAGCACACAACTTTAAAAAAAATTCCCTCATTCTTCCCTACCAGCAAATCAAGGACATTCCGATAAGCGAAAGAATGTTTGAGGATATTTTCAAAGAAAGTAAAGGACAGTAATGTTATGAGTAAAGTAGGAAGCGCAGGTCTCAATAGGCGGAAATATATTCCTGTGTCATAAAAGGAGTGTGGCCTGGCAAAGCGGTTTTATCCGCTGACTGAATGGGTGCTGATATTATGAGTTGTTTTACTACATCGGTCTCGAAGAAATGATGAGTTCTCATTAACCAGGTTCCATCCAATCTTTATATGTAAAGTATGTTGGATAAACATTTTTACTACAGGCCTGATGGAAACAGCTAATTTGTAAACTTTCCAAACAAAATACGCTAGACAAGGTGGGATATTTTTGTGTTAGTAGCTAGGATGTGAACAATTCCGCATAAAGTAAATATGAATATTTTCACCAAACGGACTTGTTGTGGATAAAAATATTTGTGTAGAGACGTAATGCACACAAAATGTATTTTTCAATGTGTTTCTATAGTTATGTCGCAAACATTTTTTGGCGTTAAATAGTGAATGTGCCTACTCAGGTTTTTGAACGTGCGTTCTAGCCAACAGCTCGCAGAAACTAGCCTGTGAGGGTAGACTCACATGATGCGATTATTGTGAATAAAAGTGTGTGTTTGTCAAACGGCAGTCAAGCATCGATCATCATATCACTAGAATCAGACCTTCGATATTTACTGGAAAGCAGCATCAAGATCACGTGCACTTTCACCACCCTGTGAAGTAAATTTATTTATTTAATCTGTAGCCTAATACACTTCATGCTTTCGCTCTCTTGTCCATAATAGGAATATCATTATGTATGTAGCCTACCTGCATCTACTGTACCTGCGAGCTGTCGGCTAGAGCGCACGTGCAAAGACGCAAGTGGGCACATTCGCTATAACTCAACATGTTTTGTCACAAAACGATCAGTAGATTTGAAAATGCGATGGAAACCAATTTCATTGTATTTTTTATTCGGTACATGGTAATTTAACCGCAAAATTATTTTTCTGTGCATTACGTCATCATGGACATTATTTTAATCCGCAAAAAGTAAATGTAATGCAAACAACTCTGGTGGGAAAATGGAGCATATTGTTTGTATGCAGATTTGGATGGAAACCAAGCCATTGACATACTTGTTAGATTACACAGGCTTTGCCAGAAGTCCACACCACACACACGAATAATGGTAACACCTTCACCATTCTGTATGTGCCTGCACCACCACAGACGGCCAGCAGATATAACCCTTGCTTCACTTCCATCAATAAAACTAAGGCCAAGAAAGAATTTGTCATTTCTCAAATGTTTCCCAAATTGCACCTAAGGTTTTGATTATTAGAGTCTAAATGTCAGATTCAAATTGAATAAGTAGCCACATTTTTTTAATGTAAATTCAAAGCAAATGTATTTAACAGTTTGTCACTCCTCTGAAGGGAGGGACTGTATGACTTATCTTTAATAGTGGCAATGGTTATTAATGGAACTGATTATTCCAGTGAATCCTAAACTATTTGAGTCAATGGGTCTGTTTGGCTGCAAGGCTGGTGTCAGTCTGGGAACACCCACTGTCTCTTTCCAGCTCCCCTCCCTCTCCTCATCTCTCTATCGAACATCAGTCTGAGCTCCCCACCTCCTCAGCACAGACCTGCAGTACACCCAGAATTCTGTGAGGTCTCATCAGAACTGGATTTTCCTCATTGCCATCTGATCAAGATCCAACAGGTTCTGGGTATAAAGGCTCATCAGCTTACTGGATCCACAACCACATCTACCTACAATAAGATACTTTCTCATTCTAAACTGAGTTGAAGGGGATCTCTCCATACCAGGCCATGAGGGTGAGCCGGGTGTTACAGCTGTCCGTCTGCCTGGTGGGCCTCAGCCTGGCATGGCACTCCCCATCACCAGGTAAACCCTCCATAGAGGGGGGTGGCCAGGTTCCTGTGGCCCAGATACAGGTGCTCTCTGTGGGGCTGCTCCAAATGCTCCAGGGGGTGCAGGAGAGTGCCTGGAGGATGGAGAGGCAGGGCGACCAAGTGTCAGAGGAGCTGGTGGGAGACACCCAGGCTGTAGAGGGGCTACGAGAGCAAGGTGTGCAGGTAGGAAGGACCCACAGGCAGGTGACGAAGAACCTCCAGATGATGACCGCACAGAGCGACAGGCTGGAGAATGCAGCCCAGGATGTGCAGCTGGGACTGGAGACTTTATTGGCCGAGCAAGGTGCCTTGGAGCTCAGGATGTGCCGTGTCCTGGAGAGGGTGCAGACCATAACCAAGCCAGTTCTAAGGATGGAAAAACAGCTTAATATGAACCTGATGAAGGTGAGCTATTACACATTTCTAACTATATAACCTGCTCCTTCTCTCTCCTCCCTAGTCACCTTATCTCTGTTTTTGTTTCAGCTAATGAGTCTAAAATAAGAAAATTTGAGTATTATGGCTTTTAATTGATAATCACCTCCAGGTGTTTCATGCCTGTATTTCCGCTGTTCTGTATTTGGTCCGAACTTACATCTGTCTATCAATACGTGTGTGCTTTAGGTGATAGTGGACACTCAGTCCAGACGTCTGGCTGACCTAGCCTTGGAGGTTATGACCCGGGACAGATTGATTGATAAGCATCTGCAGCACATTGTTGACCTGGAGGAACAGGTATAGTGCAATGGTGCCAAGGTTGTACACCTACAAAATACAAATTGAGACATAACTAGATAGAAACCCTTGTTCTCATAAAACTAATGTACATGACCAAAGAAATACCAAAGAACATATAAAGACCAGCACAAACTGTACATAAAACATCCTGTCTTACAGTCAGAGACAGCAATGGGTATGGAAAGTATAGGCTACACGTTTGATTAAGTCTTTAGAGAGCAACTATTTGGGGTGTGTCGTGTCTTTGGCTATGCCGGATTAAGTGATATGACATGCTAACTTATAAAATTATTTCTCTGTAATTAATATTACCTGATTAAGCTAATCATGTAAATGTAATTAACTAGAAAGTCGGGGCACCACAGAAGAACGTTTATAGAGCTGTTATCCTCTGAATAAACTCTTAAAATACTTAGTAATAGTTTACATCGATAGCAGTCAATCTTAACCCGTATGTTGTTTCAGTCTCATCATGAAAGTTGTAAATTCTTGGTTATCTGCACGAACCCAGTCTTTACTAAAATCATCCATACATCAATTGTCTTAAAATCATTTATTTACTACACTAAGTCATTAACAGAAAACATACAAACAGCAACTATCGTCACAAATGATGGGTAGAGGAATGTGCCCTAATGGCTAACAAGCATGGCTGGTCTGTTAGACAATGGGTCATAAAACGGTAAGCTGAGAAGTTACACAGAGTTCATTAATATTAACAATTGGCAATTGAAGGCTCACTCATTCGGGAACATTTGCAATCAATATATATTTACGCTCATGTGTCGTCGGGATTCTTGTTGGAGAGTTTTGTTCTGATGGAGAGTTTGTCAGCGTTCTCTCTCTCTCTCTCTCGGTTAGAATAGATCTGTCAGCGCGACATCATAGAATGGATGTGGTTGGTCTTCGCGTTCGATGATATAATTTACTTAGCTGCAGACTAATAATTAATATCAAAGACTTGTTCTTATTCTGTCGATATCGATAGTCTAAAAGTTAACCACGTGGTATGGTTCACTTTCAGTAGAGTACTTGGCTGGTCAAACCTATGAGCCAACTCGCCATGGAGTGTAGGCCTGGTCTGTAGAAATGTAAATCAGGGGGTGTTTTATAGTACCCATAGAACAGGCTTGTCAAATGATGCCTGGTCCTGTATGTGTCCCTGGGGGCGTGCCTATGACTGAGCTAGACTTGTTTACAGAAATATAATTCTATCACATTAACATCAGTACATAGCATCTCAATGTATTAGAAATAGCTTTATCCTTAATAATACATTGTATACAACCATGTGGATTCAGTCTCATTGCTGAGGCTATCATGTAGACCGTTTTAGGGTAACATGGCTATATTGTCTCTTCTGAGTATCACAAAATTGTACCAAGCGGATCAGTTCGTAGCTGGAGTCTTCATCAATCTTCCATATCTTCTCCAGAACACACATGTCGCTAGGTTCTCCAATTCTATGAGTTGGAAGAATTTCCTTTGTCTCTCTATGAAACATGTTGTAGTAGATTCTCCTCTTGGAATTTTTACAACCCTGGGTTGGGGGGAAGGTAGGTTGGGTGATGGTACAAAGGGGAGGGGGTCAACTGTCCTTCCTGTACCCAAAGAGGCCAACGTCATGACAGGTGATATCCATGTTTTTTCCCTGCTCTGTGTGCTACTGATGTAGTGTGTTTTTCTCTGTGAAGCACCATATGTTTTAGGAGTGTAAAGGAATGGAACATTGCTGTTCCTTCTCTGTGTTTGTGTGTGTTCCAGGCGTCTCGTATCAGAGGGGAGAGGCCTCCCACCAGCGCTGAGGGCCGATTCTGATGATGGCTCTGGCCCTTGTCTGGGCAACAACCACAGCTGCATCAATATAAACACTCCATTCAAAACAACAAGAAAACAACATAGTTATAGTGGAAATCTGAGAAAGAAAGAAAGAAACAGCATTATTCATACAATATTCAAGCTTAATTTCTTCATCCAGATACTATGAGATGATCTGATTGTGATTTTAAAAGGTAGACATCCTTGTTGGGTAATCTCCAAAGTGTTGTGGCTCTGTGTTAATGTTTAAGGTTGATATTTGGAAGCCTTGTATTGCAATCCCTTGTCAGCTGGTGCCTCTAGGGCAATTCAGGCAGATGTTAGAGGGACCTTTTACTGAAGAATGTGTTTGTTTCATACAATTGTGTTTTGCTTTTGTTGTTTTGTTTTCATGCATTGTGTAATTGATGTGTATAGATATCCATAGTGTAATGGTTGTTTATTGATGTGTTCATGCAGGGCTCATCTACAAAAGAGACCTTGGTCTCAGCATGACGCAATGCTTAAAACTGCAATATGTAACTTTTTGGGAAACACCACCAAATTGACATAGACATTTGTGTTATAGATGTGTCATTCGCATTGAAAGCAAGTCTAAGAAGCCTAAGATCCTTTCTATGTGCACTATTTCTATGCTACCTGTGCTTAAGTTTTGTTTTTGCGTCTTTTACTTTTGCTTTTGTACACCAGCTTCAAATAGCTGAAAATACAATATTTTGGGCTATGGAAAATATATTTTACACTGATTTAGATGGTACAATGATTCTCTACACTATATTGCTTGTTTTGCCACATAAACTGAAATTAGGCAAACTAATAGAATTTTAGCAACCAGTACATTTCTGCATAGTGCATCTTTAAATAAAGGCAAACCTTTTTTAAATAAATGCAACCACAACCAAATAAACAGACTCAAGGTAATGGACTGGATCAGACTGGCTGGAAAAAAATATTCCTGACAACTTTGGCTGATTGGATAAGTTTTTTATTTATTTTACCTTTATTCAACCAGGTAGGCTAGTTGAGAACAAGTTGTAATTTACAACTGCGACCTGGCCAAGATAAAGCAAAGCAGTACGACACAAACAACAACACAGAGTTACACATGGAATAAACAAAAATACAGTCAATAATACAATAGAGAAAGTCTATATACAGCGTGTGCAAATGAGGTAGGATAAGGGGGGTGAGGCAATAAATAGGCCATAGTGGCAAAATTACTACGGTATGGCAAATTAAACACTGGGGTGATAGATGTGCAGAAGATGAGCGTGCAAGTAGCGGTACTGGGGTGCAAAGGAGCAAAATAAATAACAAATAACAATATGGTGATGAGGTAGTTGGATAGGCTATTTACAGATTGGCTATGTACAGGTGCAGTGATCTGTGAGCTGCTCTGACAGCTGGTGCTTAAAGATAGTGAGGGAGATATGAGTTTCCAGCTTCAGTGATTTTTACAGTTCATTCCAGTCATTGGCAGCAGAGAACTGGAAGGAAAGGCGGCTGAAGGAGGAATTGGCTTTGGGGGTGACCAGTGAACTATACCTGCTGGAGCGCGTACTGTGGGTGGGTGCTTCTATGGTGACCAGTGAGCTGAGATAAGGTGGGGCTTTACCTGGCAACGACTTATAGATGACCTTGAGCCAGTGGGTTTGGCGACGGATATGAAGCGAGGGCCAGCCAACGAAAGCATACAGGTCGCAGTGGTGGGTAGTATATGGGGCTTTGGTGATAAAACGGATGGCACTGTGATAGACTGCATCCAATTTGCTGAGTAGAATGTTGGAGGCTATTTTGTAAATGACATCACCAAAGTCAAGGTGGAGGAACAGGATGTTATGCTTACAATATTTTGGCTCTCTGACTGTATTCAGGCATCAGATATAAACCAGATATTTATACGAACTTCTACTAGAATAGTCCCTATGGACAGACCGTAATAGGATTGCATTCAGGGATTTCTTTTTTCACATTTGGTTATTCCAGGTGAATCTGCTCTTCTACCACCTATCCCATAATTCATTGTTTGTTTAGGTGATCTCTGGCCTTATTTGCGTATTTTTTTCTTTCCTTTCACCCTCTCCACACTAAATGTAAACATCAACCTCTCTCCTCTCCTTTTTATTGCATCCCCTATCTTATGAAACAGTATGTGTATGGGGGTGGGTGGGTGGGTGTGGACCATATTTGACTATGGCTGGTCAACAAATCTTCAGCTCAGATTTCACAGTTCCCCAGTATGATAGCATCACACATCAACCCTTCTTGATGATAAGGTTAAGTGAATGGTATTCAATCTAATGTCTGACCAAGCACAACTTTTCTTTGCATCATTGTTTTTGATGGGGAGAGCCTTTCACGACTGGCAATCTCTTAACACTCTTAAATTACTCTAAGTAGAATAGCAGTGACTGCTCAGAAGTTCTATGTTTTTACTCACGTTGTGCTGTACGTAATATTATGTAATCCAGTGATTGACATTAAAGGTTTCCCTTAGTGGCATCAGTTCAGTTCAGATAAACCAACGGTATGGCAAAGTGGGGCATTTCTACACAATTTAAAAACTCAAAAATGCTCAGTGGAGAACAGCAAAAAAAGCAAAAATGACTCCAGCCATTAATTATCACCGCAATGTTAGGTTTACAGGTGAACTGCATATACAATGTCAACCACTACTCAACCTCATCATAAATGTACTAATTTACTTGTGGAACTGCGCATACAGTGCAACGTGATAATTTAAGCTAATAATATGACTCAATCACTGCAAACCTGTGCGTGTAGTGACAGTAGGCCTAATCAGAGACATTTCTTCTCCTTTCTTTGCACTGGAAAAAATGTAGCCTTTTATAAACACATGTAAAGCAATTCTACTACACCTTAAATGACTGGAGACATAAGCAACGTATTTTTTAATATGACACATTAGTAGCATATTCTGCTGACACTGACAAACAGATCAGTAAAAATGACCTTGTCTTGAATGAAACCATCTAATCTAGACCTACGAAAAGGGGAAACACAAATTCTACAATATGATGCACATCTAGCCTGGAAAAGGATATTGTTATCCCCAAAAATGTTTCCAGTGGAACTGATCCAATGATAAAGACAGTGAATATGCACAATAAGATATGCTACTGTTCGCTCAATTGGGAGTTAAGAATTTTGATAACTAGAGACAGATGAGTATATTCTTGTCTTCTCTTTTCAGCAATAGTCATTTGCTTTCTAAACTATGTTTTTCCTACAATTTGTATTTTTGAAATATTGCGAAAGGCCTAGGCCTATTTAACTGCTTTTCACAGACTGCAGCAATTCAACAATCAGCTATGATGGCGCTGGAAGAAATGGCAGCCGTTTTACGGGCGCCTAACCAATGGTCCTATTATGTGTTTCTGCCACCGTATTTTACGGCACAAAAGAGCTTCTGGATATCAGGACAGCGATCACTCACCTCGGATTAGACAAAGATTCTTTCTCCAATAAGCAAGATGCACAGGATGTACTTCAGACACCCGACAAGGCCAATATCCCCGTCATTGGCAGGAGAAAGAGACGCAGGTATAGAGGACACAGGGCGGGGTACCTTGTAAGGATCCGCCGACAATGAGTGGGAAATCTGCCTTTACCATCAATATTACTTGCCAACATACAATCATTGGACAATAAATTAGACAAGGTACAATCATGAATATCCTACCAAAAACTGTAATATTTTGTTTCACCAAATCGTGGCTGAATGACGACATGGAATACATTCAGCTGACGGGATATACGCTGCACCGGCTAGATAGAACAGCACGCTCCGGTAAGACGAGGGGGGGGCGGTCTGTGTACATTTTGTAAACAACAGCTGGTGCGCAAAATATAAGGAAGTCTCTAGATTTTGCTCCCCTTATCTCATGATAAGCTGTAGACCACACTATTTGCCAAGAGAGTTTTCATCTATATTATTCGTGGCTGTTTATTTACCACCACAGAAGGATGCTGGCACTAAGACCGCTGGCACTAAGACCGCTGGCACTAAGACCGCTGGCACTAAGACCGCTGGCACTAAGACCGCTGGCACTAAGACCGCTGGCACTAAGACCGCTGTATAAGGAAATAAGCAAACAGGAAAACGCCCATCCAGAGGTAGCACTCCTAGTGGCCGGGGACCTTAATGCAGGAAAACTGAAATCAGTTTTACCTAATTTCTAGCAGCATGTTAAATGTACAACTAGAGGGAAAACAACTCTAGATCACCTTTACTCCACACACAGAGATGCATACAAAGCTCTCCCTCGCCCCCCATTTGGCAAATCTGACCATAATTCCATCCTCCTGATTCCTGCTTACAAGCAAAAACTAAAGCAGGAAGCACCAGTGATCAATAAAGAAGTGGTCAGATGATGCAGATGCTAAGCTACAGGACTGTTTTGCTAGCACAGACTGGAATATGTTCCGGGATTCCTCCAATGGCACTGAGGAGTATACCACATCAGTCACTAGCTTCATCAATAAGTGCATCGATGACGTCGTCCCCACAGTGACTGTACGTACATACCCCAACCAGAAACCATGGATTACAGGCAACATCCGCACTGAGCTAAAGGGTAGAGTTGCCGCCTTCAAGGAACGGGACTCTAACCCGGACGCTTATAATAAATCCCGCTACACCCTCAGACGAACCATCAAACAGGCAAAGCGCCAATACAGGACTAAGATTGAATTGTACTATACCGGCTCCGACGCTCGTCGGATGTGGCAGGGCCTGCAAACTATTACAGACTGCAAAGGGAAGCACAGCCGCGAGCTGCCCAGTGACACGAGCCTACCAGACGACCTAGATCACTTCTATGCTCGCTTCAAGGCAAGCAACACTGAGGCATGCATGAGAGCATCAGCTGTTCTGGACGATTGTGTGATTACACTCTCTGTAGCCGACGTAAGTAAGACCTTGAAACAGGTCAACATTCACAAGGCCGCTGGTCCAGACGGATTACCAGGACTGGTGCTCCGGGCATGTGCTGACCAACTGGCAGGTGTCTTCACTGACATTTACAACATGTCCCTGATTGAGTCTGTAAAACCAACATGTTTCAAGCAGACCACTATAGTCCCTGTGCCCAAGAACACTAAGGTAACCTGCCTAAATGACTACCAACCCTTAGCACCTACGTCTGTCACCATGAAATGCTTTGAAAGGCTGGACAGGGCTCACATTAACACCGTTATCCCAGAAACCCTAGACCCACTCCAATTTGCATACTGCACCAACAGATCCACAGATGATGCAATCTCTATTGCACTCCACACTGCCCTTTCCCACCTGGACAAAAGGAACACCTATGTGAGAATGCTATTCATTGACTACAGCTCAGCATTCAACACCATAGTGCCCTCAAAGCTCATCACTAAGCTAAGGACCCTGGGACTAAACACCTCCCTCTGCAACTGAATCCTGGACTTCCTGACGGGCCACCCCTCAGGTGGTAAGGGTATGTAACAACACATCTGCCTTGCTGATCCTCAACACTGGAGCCCCTCAGGGGTGTGTACTCAGTCCCCTCCTGTACTCCCTGTTCACCCACAACTGCATTGCCAGGCACAACTCCAACACCATCATTAAGTTTGCAGACAACACAACAGTGGTAGGCCTGATCACCGACAACAACGAGACAGCCTATAGGGAGGAGGTCAGAGATCTGGCCGGGTGGTGCCAGAATAACAACCTATCCCTCAATGTAATCAAGACAAAGGAGATGATTGTGGACTACAGGAAAAGGAGGACCGAGCATGTCCCCATTCTCATCAACGGGGCTGTAGTGGAGCAGGTTGAGAGTTTCAAGTTCCTTGGTGTCCACATTACCAACAGACTAGAATGGTCCAAACACACCAAGACAGTCGTGAAGAGGGCACGACAAAGCCTATTCCCCCTCAGGAAACTAAGATTTGTCATGGGTCCTCAGATCCTCAAAAGGTTCTACAGTTGCACCATCGAGAGCATCCTAACTGGTTGCTTCACTGCCTGGTACAGCAACTGCTCAGCTTCCGACCGCAATGCACTACAGAGGGTAGCGCGTACGGCCCAGTACATCACTGGGGCTAAGCTGCCTGACATCCAGGACGTCTATACCAGGCGGTGTCAGAGGAAGGCCCTAAAAATTGTCAAAGACTCCAGCCACTCTGCTACCGCATGCTACCCACTCTGCAACCGCTTTTACCCCCAAGCCATAAGACTCCTGAACAGCTAATCAAATGGCTACCCCCCCCCCCCCCCCCCGACCTCCGAATACAACAGGTCTACCTGTTGTATTCGGTGCACGTGACAAATAAACTTTGATTTGGTAGGCTATTTGCTGCGCGCTACCCAATCTGTGCACTTAAAACAATTCACAGCTCATTCTTTAAAATAAATTAATGATCCTCTGTGGCCAAATCATGCTCTTTGGTTTAGTATTTTGAATGATAGTATTTATTTCTGTATAGGCATAAGTAATTATAGCTAATTTGGGTAATTTAATTCAATTAACTTTATGGGAATCTTATCTTTCCCTAGGCTATTGAACGCACCGCCTATGCCAACATCAATGTAAAAGAAACCGCTGCATAAAACAGCTGGCCCTGAGGCTTACAAGGCAGAGTTCAAATGCAGACATCAACAACCACTGAGAATGGAGGTGGAGGAACCAGTGGGTCAAAAGATTACAAAAAGGTATGGAGTATTTGGGCCCTGGTAATTGATTTCTAATTTATGGCACACATCTACAAATCCTGTATAATGTCCTTCTGAGTGTGAACAAGGTCCCATTGGTGAACTGAGCTTCAAGAAGGATTACTGCCATTCCTCTTAATATTGGGCAATGCTTTGCCCTCCCTGGACTGGAGATGGTGTTGTTGTTGAGCGTTACATAATGGTGCTCAGTCTGTCTGTTTGTGTCTGCTGATGCCGGGGCGGCGGATAACGTGATTAGCTAGATCAGCCACTGTGTTTAGCCACACGAGAGGCACACCGACTGCCCTGTAGATTCTCTGCCTTCCATCGGTTCAGAACGGAAATGCCAAAATCAGTTACAAAGCTACAGGTGGTCCTGGTATCCATGAACGTGCTGACTGACATGCATCAGATGTACCTTTCAGATGTACAAAAATGGTATGGTTTGATCTGAAATCGTACACATTATAATCAGTGTTGTATTGATTGAGAATATTATGTTTGTGTGGTCCCAGCCAACAGCTGCTGCACTGAAAGGAGCCATCCAGCTGGGCATTAGGTTTGCTGTGGGGAACCTGACATCCAAGCCTGACAGAGATGTGCTCATGCAGGATTTCTACATGGTGGAGAGTGTCTTTCTACCCAGGTACAGGACACAGCACTGGCATCACTCAGCAGGCTTATACACATCACTAGTTAGTGACGTGAATACAGCACAAACACTGTTAAAGAAGCTTATCTGAACCTCATTGGACAGATTTTCCCATTGACACAGAAGTCCCTTTCACTACAAAAGTGCTACTCCAGTCTCCTTCTCACCTCATTTAACACCTGCTCATTTCCACGTTTTCATACATTCATGGAATGTTTGGGAATGACGTAGAGTAAGGCATATGTGAAACTTGAATAGCAATATAGAGTGGGAAAGTGGCGGTGTGTTCGGACAGTTAATAAACACTGCAGTAAATAAAACCTAATAAAAAAATCTGTCTTGTCCAGGACCGGACTCTACACAGACTGGTCCTACATAGCCAATCGGAGCTACAGTAGGCCTATATGCAAATAGAACATTTGCCACACGGGCCTGCCATCACTCACTTTGAACTGGACTGTGTGCTTACAGGCAGTAACAACAGCACGACTTTAGATCATTAGAACGCATTCGGTAAAAGCCACAAAATACACCTGAATGGATGTCTGCAAATATGTAAATACCACGGGAGTCTTCTTACATTTGCAGACTTTACAGTCCTATTGATCAAACAACCATGAAAAGGTAAGCTATCTCTCCCACAGATGGCGCTGTAACTTTTTTTGAACATAATGTTTCCTCCATCGTTTCTTATGACTGAAAAAAGCTTCTGGACATCAGAACAGCAATCACACACCTCGATCTGGACGAAGACATCTACTTCAATGAGTCTACGCCACAGGACATACTGCTCATCTCGAACCAGGCCCTAATCCCCGGAAGAGGAAAAAACATAGCTATAGAGGTTGCAGTGCGGGTACATTGATGAGACTACAGCGACGAGTGAATAAACCGCTCCTACCCTCTGTTCTGAGATACTCTGAATGATTGGCTATGAAAAGCCAACTGACATTTACTCCTGAGGTGCTGACCTGTTGCACCCTTGACAACCACTGTGATTATTATTATTTGACCCTGCTGGGTTGAGTCACTGTTGTGGTCTTCCTGTCTGGGTTGGCGCCCCCCCTTGGGCTGTGCCGTGGCGGAGATCTTTGTGGGCTATACTCGGCCTTGTCCCGGGATGGTATGTTGGTGGTTGGAGATATCCCTCCAGTGGTGTGGAGGCTGTGCTTTGGCAAAGTGGGTGGGGTTATATCCTACCTGTTTGGCCCTGTCCGGGGGTTTCATCGGATGGGGCCACAGTGTCTCCTGACCCCTCCTGTCTCAGCCTCCAGTATTTATGCTGCAGTAGTTTATGTGTCGGGGGGCTAGGGTCAGTCTGTCACATCTGGAGTATTTCTCTTGTCTTTTTCGGTGTCCTGTGTGAATTTAAATATGCTCTCTCTAATTCTTTCTCTCTTTCTTTCTTTCTCTCTCTCGGAGGACCTGAGCCTTAGGACCATGCCTCAGGACTACCTGGCTTGATGACTCCTTGCTGTCCCCAGTTCACCTGGCCATGCTGCTGCTCCAGTTCCAACTGTTCTGCCTGCAGCTATGGAACCCTGACCTGTTCACCGGACGTGCTACCTGTCCCAGACCTGCTGGAACCCTGACCTATTCACCGGACGTGCTACCTGTCCCAGACCTGCTGTTTTCAACTCTCTAGAGACAGCAGGAGTGGTAGAGATACTCTCAAAGATCGGCTATGAAAAAGCCAACTGACACTTACTCTTGTGTTACTGACTTGTTGCACCCTCGATAACTACTATGATTATTATTATTTGACCATGCTGGCCACCCCTCACAGCCTGGTTCCTCTCTAGGTTTCTTCCTAGGTTTTGGCCTTTCTAGGGAGTTTTTCCTAGCCACCGTGCTTCTACACCTGCATTGCTTGCTGTTTGGGGTTTTAGGCTGGGTTTCTGTACAGCACTTTGAGATATCAGCTGATGTAAGAAGGGCTATATAAATAAATTTGATTTGATTTGCTGGTCATCTATGAACATTTGAACATCTTGGCCATGTTCTGTTATAATCTCCACCCGGCACAGCCAGAAGAGGACTGGCCACCCCTCAGCCTGGTTCCTCTCTAGGTTTCTTCCTGTTTTCTGGCCTTTCTAGGGAGTTTTTCCGAGCCACCGTGCTTCTATACCTGCATTGCTTGCTGTTTGGGGTTTTAGGTTGGGTTTCTGTACAGCACTTGTGACATGAGCTGATGTAAGAAGGGCTTTATAAATACATTTGATTGATTGATTGTTCTATTGGTGAATGTGCAATCGCTGGAGAACAAACTGGACGAGCTCCGTTTGAGACTATCCTATCAACGGGACATTAAGAACTGTAATACACTATGCTTTTCGGGGTCATGGCTGAACAAGGACATGGATAATATATAGTTAGTTGGGTTTTCCATCCATCGGCAGAACAGCAGAATCCAGTAAAATCCGTGGGGGTGGGATGTCTCTCTTTGTCAACAAAGACTGGTGCACATTCTAAAGGTTCTGCTCGCCTGAGTTAGAGTACCTCATGATAAGCTGTAGACCACACTATTTACCAAGAGTTTTCATCTATATTTTTCGTAGCTGTTTATTTACCACCACAAACCGATGCTGGCACTAAGACCGCACTCAACAAGCTTCATAGGGCCATAAGCAAACAAAAAAATGCTAATCCAGAGGCAGCACTCCTAGTGGCTGGTGATTTTTAATGCAGGAAAATTGGAATCTGTTTTACATAAGTAATTTTTTCAACAATTGTTTACAGACAGATTATTTCACTTATAATTCACTGTATCAGAATTCCAGTGGGTCAGAAGTTTACATACACTAAGTTGACTGTGCCTTTAAACAGTTTGGAAAATTCCAGAAAATGATGTCATGGCTTTAGAAGCTTCTGATAGGCTAATTGACATTATTTTAGTTCCCAGAAACCCAGCCTAAAACTCCAAACAGCAAGCAATGCAGATGTAGAAGCACGTAGGTATTACAGACTTGGACAGGGAGAGGTTGAAAATGTCAGTGAAGACACTTGACCCAGACATACGGGACCTTTGAAGCTTCACTGAAAGATGCACATCTGTTGTGGCATCTGTTAGGCACTGCTTACCGCACAGCTGATGCTTCTTGTATACTTCAATAGTTTCCTTGTAGTGGTCCATCACTCAGTCACAATATTCTCTGTTTGCTCTAACTCAGTGGTTCCCAAACTCTGGGGCCAACTTACTCTTGAAAGCTGTAATAGTAGAATACTTCAAAATGAGGTAGTGCATTAGCAGTTTTCCTCTTGTCATTGCTCCCTCAGAGAGCTAATTAGGTAGGCTAGCGGTTAAGAGCGATGGGCCAGTAACCGAAAGGTCGCTGGTTTGAATGCCCGAGCCGGGAAGGTGGAAAAATCTGCCATTCTGCCCTTGAGCAAAGCAGTTACACTGTGCCGTGGACTTCGATAAAGGCAGCCTGCCGCATCGCTCTGATTCAGAGAGGTTGGGTTAAATGCAGAATACACATTTAGGTTGAATGCACTCCGTTGTGCAACTGACTAGGTATCCCTTATAATGTTTTAGACATGACCTGAACCAACTTACTAGTCCATGTCAGCTAAAGTTTTTTTTTTATCTAGGTTTTTTAACCCATTTTTTTGTTCCCCAATGATGGAAGGGGGGCCCCGAGTAGAAACGTTTGGCAACTGCTGCTCTAACTGATACATTTGTGTACTGTACCCTGTTCTATTGGGATGTACATATTTTCCGTAATAAATGAGTGTTTTTTGCTGGATGTATAGGGCTGCTGTTGTACACTGATAACACTGATCTGTTTGTGTGAAATGACTAAAATGTAAATGTAAATGTAAATAACGCTTGTGTTGTCAGTGAGGGGAGCAACATGACCCCAGTGCACCACTTCCCAGACTTCCGCCTCAAAACCTACGCCCCTCTCGCCTTCCGCTAGTTTAGGGAGCTCTTTCGCATCAAAGCAGATGACTACCTGGTTCGTGTGGAAAGCCCTTTACAGAAAACACTCCTACACACCATGTGCTTCTCTGATAATACAGCATACAATCATGTAGTAATACACCCCATTAGAGTTGTCTGATCGATAAGTAAGAGCACAGTGTTCCCACTGGGCACAGATGTCATTTCAATGTTTAGTTTGGATTTACATTTGAGTTGTCAACTAATGTGAAATCAACAAAACATTTCACCATGTCATTGCATTTAGTTCAAAAGTTGGGTGAAAAAAAAACAATTCCCTTATGTTGATGCCTTTTTTCAAATCCAATCAGTTTTCTACGTTAATTCAACGTCATCACATTTACATTTTTGGGTTGAAATTACTTCGAAACAATGTTGATTCAACCAGTTTTTGCCCATTGGGTTTCTTTCTTATTTGAAAACTTCCTTGTTGCTGTCTGTCACGTCCTGACCCTAGTAAGATGTCATTTTCTATAGTAGAGTAGGGCAGGACGTGACAGGGGGTGTTTTGGGTTTTCTATTTCTATGTTGGGATTGAGCTCGAATTGGAGGCAGCTGATCCTCATTGCCTCTGATTAGAGATCATATTTAAGTAGGGGTTTTTCCTCTTCCTGTTTGTGGGTTATTATCTTTTGAGTAGGGTGTTGTCCTTGTATTCAGTTTCACGGTTAATTATGTGGAACTACAAACACGCCACATTTTGGTCCGCTCCTTTGAACAGCCGTGGTCCTGTCTTTATGAATGCATGCTATTGGCTCTTCCTGTATGAATTCCAGTACTCCATCTGTAATGAGCCTCTGATCGAGCTGTCCAACCCTGGGGCAAGCAGTTCCTGGTTCTACCTGACCAGCGACGATGAGTTCATCATTAAGACAGTGCAGCATAAAGAGGCTGAGTACCTGCAGAAACTCCTTCCTGGATATTACATGGTGAGCCCCTCCCTTAACAAACACCATTCCTGGCATAATAAATAGGGCAACTCCTATCAGTTCTAGCGCCTTCAGGATATTCTTATTCAAAGATTGTAAAGTTTAATTTAAATGTTGGCAACGTGTCGTTCAAACGTACAATCGTACAAACTATCAAAAAACAAATTAACATAATCAACCTGCTTTTCTGTGAAACACTAATTCTAATCAGGTCCCTACAGAGATTCATAAGACTCCTGTGAGGGCGGGACATTTCCTAGAGGCATTAGTCCTTGCAGTGCTTCTGCCGTGCAGTGCTTCTGCACTCAAAACGTATCGGCTGCAGATAAAATGACAATTGTGCTGTGCAATTAATCACTGTGGCTATAAATGCCATATCCATATTCTTTACAATGAGTGTATCCAGATCACTCAATTTACTTAACACTAACACCTGGTTGCGATGCATCCACCGCCATATCTTCAACACTGTTGCCTCTTGGCCATTGACTCTCCTCACCGCCTCCACATAGGAGAACCGCTACACAGCTCTGATCCTTGACACCTCCAACCTCCTTCACCCTAACAGGGCACTCATGAAAGTCCGGAGTATGATCCCCACCACTTTTTTTTATTCACCGATTCTTCAATACCATACTTCAACCGTCTGCAAACATTTCACACGTGCCCATTCCTTTACAATTCCCACACTGTAATGGTTTGGACACAAATGCTCTCACTGCATACTGTACATATCCAAGCTTCACATGTTCAGGTAGTCTCCTCAAACAACAATAATAGGCTTATCTCCTTACTTCCATTTACCATAGGGGTCAGGCGACATGCACTGACCGCTCCTGGGATTTTCTGACTAACGTACTCGTCTTCTATATCCAACGAGACTCCAGCTATAACTCCTTTGGCAGGAGCACTGCTCCGACGATCAATACAGGTTACTTCTGACGTGGGCAATTTTGCCAGATGCAGTGCACGCTTCTGTTCTTCGACACATTAACCAAAACAAGGCTGCTTCTAGTCACCTTGCTTGAATCCACCTTTCCCACTGCTTTCTTCCCAGTCCTCGATATTACAAATGGATTTCCCAAATGAAACTCCTTGTCCAAAAAATGCAGTCCAATAAGAAATAAATTATTGGGCCGGTCTTCAACTACAACTTTTGCTTGTTTTGTTCTATTCTTTGATTTCACTTTTCCATTCATTATCCCACTTTCAGATTCAAACAGTCTCCATTTCCCCACCTAGGGCCTTCCCGCCATAACCAATCAGAGCTGCAGTAGGCCTATATGCAAATAGCCATATCCATATATGGATCTGTACCATTCACTTTGAACTGGACTTTGTTTAGACTACAGTGTGAGCGGTTGCGAGTAGATTTGCTTGTTTTGAGAACAAAGTGAGAGCTGCATGTAGCCAGGTGTGCACATTTGTTCATATTCTTTGCTAGTTAGTTAGTTATTAGCCCAGTTATTGCTCATTTCTAGTCAACAATGGGGGAGTGGTTGCTTCCAACAAGCATAAATGTGTGCATTTCTAGCCATCTTTGAAAAGCCAGTCGGGTAAAAAATTTTTTTTTTTTTTTGTCTTAAAGGGCAAGTAGCCAATAGGCAGATCGTAGCATAATTTGTCTGATTCTCTGTAATAATGGCATGGGAATAATTAATTTTATTTTGTAAAGTGGTTTCTTGCATCACACAACCTTTTCAGTACTTCCTTGTCTGAAGGACAAGTGGATTAACAGGTTAATGTCAAGCCTGTATGTTTTTTTTTCTTAAGTCTCATGGAATGTAGGCATCTGGTCACCCCCAAAGCCAATTCCTCCTTTGGCTGTCTCTCCTTCCAGTTCTCTGCTGCCAATGCCTGGAACGAACTCAAAAATCTCTGAAACTGGAAACACTTATCTCCCTCACTAGCTTTAAGCACCAGCTGTCAGAGCAGTTCACAGATCACTGCACCTGTACATAGCCCATCTATAATTTAGCCCAAACAACTACCTTCTCCCCTATTGTATTTATTTAGCTCCTTTGCACCCCACTATTTCTGCTTTGCACTTTCTTCCACTACAAATCTACCATTCCAGTGTTTTACTTGCTATATTGTATTTACTTTGCCACCATGGCCTTTTTTGCCTTTACCTCCCTTATCTCACCTAATTTGCTCACATTGTATATAGACATATTTTTCTACTGTATGTTTGTTTTACTCCATGTGTATGTGTCGAACTGCTTTGCTTTATCTTGGCCAGGTTGCAATTGTAAATGAGAACTTGTTCTCAACTTGCCTACCTGGTTAAATAAAGATAACATAAGAATTGAACACCACACGTTGGCTGCTACTGTAGGCTGAACGATAGAACAAGTATTTCCATGTTAAATGTTATGGGAATATTTTTTTCTCCATTACTTTTGATGGTAGGCCACTCTGATAGGCCTACATTATGATCAAATAGCCACAGTAACGTACTTGGCAACTGTTGAAACTGTAACTTTAATAGTGGGTACAGCCTCAGTGTTCACAAACGCGTGCCGGAAGTTGCTCAGAATTTTCACAAAGTTCAAGTTTGCGCTCAGCAGACCAGAAATGTGCTCAGTGGCAATTTTTTTTAGGCAACATTGGTCAGAAGGCTAGAGGTTTAAGTGCATTTGGTTTGCTAATCCACCTTTGGTGGCCAGTTTGACAGGACTTTCAGCATGGGTGGTTGTTGACGGTCACGTGGAGTGGTCAGTTAAGAGGATTGTTGAGAATTTAAGTGGGAACAAAATGTGGTCATGTCTCGGTCAGGTCCTAGAGAGTTAAGATCATGGACTACAATCTCCTGCAGGGGGTGCATGTGCTGGACAAGAAGTGTCTGAACAGGGGGGTCCAGGGCGGACAGTAAGCGCCTCAATGGCCAGAGGGTCCTCTACTCCACCGCCCTGGAGTCCATCCAAGGGGACGGCAAGGTTGCAGATCCAGTGGCCGATGACACGTGAGAGAACATTCACCTTCATAAGGCCCTTTCACCAATGACATATCACTGAATACACAATGAGTCATTGTAAACATTAGTACATTGTATTATTCACACCATAATTCAGTCAAACACTGCATAGCAGCTGTGTGAGATGTAAATTCCTTTTTTGTCCATTAGAATGGGTGGAATTCCAGCTAAACACAAAGATGAGAAGCTGCTGATCTTAGGGATCATTGACATCCTCCAGTCCTACAGGTGAGAGCTTTTTGTGGAACCACTGTCATTTCCATCAAGAAAAACGTATCAATGTTACACATAATTTATCTTTGTAATGCCTGTGCTTCTTTAAGGTTCATCAAGAAGGTGGAGCACTCCTGGAAAGCCCTCGTACACCATGGGGTAGGCTACAGTGTGTGATTATATTCCATTTTGCTCTCATTGTGGCCTGACACCTGTGTTTCAGGATACAGTATCAGTTCACAGGCCCGGTTTCTATGCAGACAGATTTTTGAAGTTCATGGGCGGCACTGTATTCAAAAAGATCCATCGTAAGTGACTTTCACTTAAACACACTCAATATGACCATATTTCCCCATTCCCTTCGTAATTTCACTAATGCTCTCTGTTTCTCTCTCTCCCACTCTCTCTCAGCTCTAAGGAGCATCCTCCAAGAGGAAGAGGAGCTCCATTCATGCGATGAGGTCAGCCTCCCAGAAGTTACTGTCCCCCCCAAAAGGAGGAGAAGAAGGACGAGAGAGAGGCCCAAAGCATGGAGAGCTTGGGTGGACAATGTAGTCACCCTTTATTTAAAAAAACGACACAACCCACAATCTATTGGGCCTGTACACGTCATGCACTCTCTGCTTTATCCATTGACTTTTTTTGTATTTCTCTGTTTTGTTCAACAGTAATGAGTTCATTCAAGCACCCTGACCTAGTCCTACTCCCTAAATGTTTAAATCAGGCTGTTTCCTCATCCTCCTTCACTCTTGAGAAGATCAAGAAAGACCTTGAGGAGCACCTTGAGGAGCACCTGGAGAATAGGTACAGTGTCGACTGCACATTAAATCTTTACACCTTCACCACTGAGCACAAACTGGTTGAGTCAACATTGTTTCAACTTCTTTTGTCAACTTATTGTGACATGGAATCTACATGCAAAACTGTTGTTTTGAGGGTGAAATCTCAACCACCAGATTACGTATGTCATATTTGTAACCAATATTCAACATAGACAAACCGTGTATAAAATATGTTGAATTTGTACATTTGAAACAACGTCTGATCTTCAATGTAATATCCACTGTCAGAAAAAGAAAAAAATAGGCTGGGCAGCACTTCCTACTGGAGAATTGATCTACAACTATTGATTTGGTCTCCCATCCAGGGTTTTAACCAAGCCCAGCCTAGCTTTATTTGTCACTGACTACTACCAATGTGTTATCGTGAGAACAATTGAGGGATCTCTTAACTCTATATTCACTGTTTGTATCGAAGTCATTCCAAAGCGTAGGTTTAACAGAGCAAATCAAATGTAACTATACTATACGGTGCCTTGAGAAAATATTCATACCCCTTGACTTATTCCTCATTTTATTACAGCCTAAATTCATAATGGATTAAATTGATTTGTTTTCTCACCGATCTACATACAATACCCCAGAATGACAGTGAAAACCATGTTTTTAGAAATGTATTAAATACAGAAATATCTCATTTACATAGGCATTCACACCCCTGAGTAAATACTTTGTAGAAGTATTTTTGGCAGCAAATACAGCTGTAAGTCTATCTGCGTAAGTCTGAGAGCATGTGCCTATTTTCAAAATCTTCATGCTCTGTCAAATTGGTTGTTGATCATTGCCTGACAACCATTTTCAGTTCTTGCCATAGATTTTCAAGTACATTTAAGTCAAAACTAACTCGGCTACTCAGGATCATTCACTGTCTTTTTGGTAAGTAACTCCAGTGTAGATTTGGCCTTGTGTGTTAGGTTACGGTCCTGCTGAAAGGTGAATTCCTCTTCCAGTGTCTGGTGGAAAGCATATTTTGTCTGTGCTTACGATTTTGCCTATGCTTAGCGCCATTCCCTTTTTGATCCTGAAGAACTCCCCGTCTTTAACAATTTACAAGCATATCCATAACGTGATGCAGCCACCACTATGCTTGAAAATATGGAGTGGTCCTCAGTAATGCTTTGTATTGGATTTGCCACAAACATAATACTTTGTATTCAGGACAAAAAGTGAATTGCTTTGCCACATTTGTTCGCAGTATTACTTTAGTGACTTATTGTAAACAGGATGCATGTTTTGGAATATTTTTATTATATAAAGGCTTCCTCCTTTTCACTCTGTAAATGAGGTTAGTGTTGTGGAGTAACTACAACATTGTTGATCCATCTTGAGTTTAGCTCCCATCACAGCCATTCTGTTTTTAATGTCACCATTGGCCTCATGAGGAAATCAATAAAGGGTTTCTTCCTCTCCTAAATGAGTTAGGAAGAACGCCTGTATCTTTGTAGTGACTGGGTGTATTGATACACCATTCAAAGTGTAATTAATAACTTCACCATGCTCAAAGGGATATTCAATGTCATATTTTTTTAATTTTTTACAATGGGTGCCCTTTGCGAGGCAATGGAAAACCTCCCTGGTCTTTGTGGTTTTATCTGTGTTTGAAATTCAGTGCTCGACTGAGGGACCTTACAATTATCTGTATGTGTGGGGTACAGAGACAAGGTAGTCATTAAAAAATCATGGTAAAGCACAATTGTGAGTCCGTGCAACTTATTATGTGACTTGTTAAGCACATTTTTACTGCTGAACCTATTTAGGTTTGCCATAACATAGGGGTTGAGTACATAATTCGATTTTGCTGTTATTGTGTGTAAGCCAGCGACAAGAAAACAAAATGTAATCAATTTCAAACAAAATGTCAATTTTAAATTCAGGCTGTAACACAGTCGAGGGGTGTGAATACTTTCTGAAGGCAATAAGTCATATCATCAATTATACTATTTAGGCCTACAAAGCAGTTGCCAATTCATCAACAGTTGTTTCAATTCAACCCAGGGTTCAATTTAGATCTTTGGTTGAGATGGAGACGTGAATCCAACATATCAATTTGTAGACAAACTGGAAATGAATTACAACACAACCAAATATCAACATTTTGAAGGAGATCTTCTGCTTGGATAGTTCCATCTGTGCCACTGACTTAGTCTGGCTTGAAATCTAGTTTGTCTACAAATTAATATGTTGGATTAACATCTCCATCTCAACCAAAAATCTAAGTTTAAGAATGGGACTAAATTAAACTTTAAATGCACTTTAAATAAAGAATAGGACTAAATCAAACTTTAACTTTGATTCTTGGTTGATATGGAGACGTGAATCCAACATATCATTCGTTTGTAGACAAACTGGGAATAAAGCCAGACTGGGTCATTGGCACAAAGATACATCTCCTTCAAATGTTGATATTTGGTTGCATTGACAACCAAACACAAATAGCCTATTAACTTGTCGACAATTTAACAAATTCTAAGTTGGGTTCACGTCTCCAACTCAACCAAAAATAAACGTTTAAGAATAGGATTATGCCAGTTGCTCAGATGAATGTATACAAGAATTAGATATCCTTTTAACCTGTCTGGGCTAGGGGGCAGTATTGAGAATTTTGGAAAAAATATGTTCCCATTTTTAACTGCCTCCTACACCAACTCAGAAGCTAGAATATGCATATTATTGTTCAGGTTTGGATAGAAAACACTCTGAATTTTCTAAAACTGTTTGAATGGTGTCTGAGTATAACAGAACTCCTATGGCAGGCAAAAACCTGACAAGGTTTCAAGCAGGAAGTACCCTGTCTGACAAGGAGTCGTGCGTCTTGCATCTTTTTATTGAAAAGTAAGGATCTTAGCTGTAACGTGACAATTCCCAGGGCTCCGATAGGCTCTCAGAGCCCGGGAAATAACTGAAGGTTTACGAGGGAGCCTCAGGCTGAAACACATTATCACCTTTTGTAAGTGGCTGCTCCGAGGACCTTTGAATGAGGCGCGTGCACGAGTCGCTTCTGAGGATAAATTTTATTCGGCTGTTTAGGCTCAATGCATACTCCCGGTCGGAATATTATCACTTATCTACGAGTTAAATGGCATAAAAATTGGTTTTAAACAGCGGTTGACATGCTTCGAAGTACGGTAATGGAATATTTAGACATTTTTGACACGCCAATGCGCCATGCGCGGGACCGTGAAGAAGCATTCTGATAGTGTCTAGAACTCACGAACAAAACGTCGCTGTTTGGATATAACGATGGATTATTTGGGACCAAACCAACATTTGTTATTGAAGTGGAAGTCCTGGCAGTGTATTCTGATGAACAAGCAAGGTAAGAACATTTTTCTTATAGGAAATGTGATTTTGGTGGAGGCTGACCTGGGTGGGTATCTAAATAGCTAGCCCTGTAATGCCGGGCTATGTACTTAGATTATTGCAAAATGTGCTTCATCCGAAAAGCTATTTTAAAATCGGACATATCGAGTGCATAGAGGGGTAATGTATCTATAATTCTTAAAATAATTGTTATGCTTTTTGTGAACGTTTATCGTGAGTAATTTAGCAAACTGTTAGTAAATTCCCCGGAAGTTTGCGGGGGTTATGCTTTTTCTGAACGTCACATGCTAATGCAAAAAGCTGTTTTTTGATATAAATATGAACTTGATTGAACAGACATGCATGTATTGTATAACACAATGTCCTAGGTGTGTCATCTGATGAAGATCATCAAAGGTTAGTGCTGCATTTAGCTGTGGTTTGGGTTTATGTGACATGATATGCTAGCTTGAAAAATGGGTGTCTGATTTTTTTCTGGCTGGGCACTCTGCTGACATAATCTAATGTTTTGCTTTCGTTGTAAAGCCTTTTTGAAATCGGACAGTGGGGTTAGATTAACGAGATTCTTGTCTTTAATTGATATTTGGCTGCGTTGTCAACGAAACACAATTCAATAATACTTTTCTAATACAGTCAATAGCCTAAAGTTAAGGCTCTTACAACTGATGTACCAGTATTTATTCAACTTTAAAATGAGTAACACATGCATTGCCACATTTTTAGGTTAGTCTACTGTAACTATAAATGTCTTATGTAATCATAGAAAGCATGCATGTTCAAGACGGCATGCAAAGGTCGCAGGTCTGTGGATCTTCACAATTGCTATAATAATCTGTGCAGAATCTCAAACAGCATTGATCACTTGCACTATGTACTTTTAATGTAATCTCAACTGCAATCCAGGTCATTTGGTTCTGCTATTAGAGTAAGAACAGTGATAACACTAAGTTGTTGTATAAATATCTGACATTATATTCCCATTTGAACTTTGTACTTTTAAATGGTTGAAAGCATAGTGATAACACATTTGGAATTCAACAAACATCTGGCTGTCTTTTTGAGTGGCTGAATAAAGGTTGAAATCTCAATGGTCAACGTCTCAACCAAATACCCAAATTCCCATGTTGAAATGATGTGTGTCCAGTGGGTCCTCACCCTGATTGTACATCGCACCACTTCATATACACCAGACCTCGCCCACTCCTTATCCACCTTAGCACCCTTATACCTTTCAAGGCTCACCCCTTGATGGAACCAACAGTTTGTTCTGTTAGACAGTGATGGAGTTATTTATCTCTGTTGTCCATTTGTAACTCTTCCCACTGTCTCCTCAGTGATAACCATTGTGACTCCAATGCAAATGTGGCCCTGGATGACACTGTCCCCTCTCCCCATACCCAGGGCAGCCCAGACTCTACGCAATGTCTAATGGTGGGTGTACAAGATACACTATACATTTAGTTAGGAGTCATTATCTGTTTAATAGTGTATGACATCATCACTTCTGCTTGTCTCTATGATATCATAAATATTCCATGCCTTTTGTAAGGTCACTGATTGTGTCGCTCTGTGACATCATCGCTAACTTAGCTCCTATGTATGACATCACTAAGATGTATTTAGACATTTCCCGTTTATGTCCTTTTCAATGTCTGTCTCTGACATCATCAGCATCGTTTTTTTGTTATTCTCTATTACCAATCCTCTCTGTGAAATCCCTGTTTGTTTGGTAATCTATGACATCTCCTCTCTGTTACATCTCTGATTCTCAACCTCTTATGTTCTAGTGAAGACGGGTGGAAGAAGATGAAGAGTCCCTTCCCACAGCATCACTAAATAGATAATGATCTCTTTAAACATCAACTGCACATAAAAACACTTGTGACAGTGCTCCAATACAGACTGTCCTGCCTTTTGAGGTCATGACCTGCACTGTAAAGCAGCTTTCTCCTGCTACCATACACTTTGCTGCTACTTTAAAATCAGGGACAATCCTAAGGTTTTTGAATGGAGATTACTAGCAACAGTCACCTTGTGGAACATGCCAAATCACTTCTATTCAATGCTTCTCTAGCAAAGCTCTATTTGTATGTACATCCATATGATTGATTGATTATGGATTTTAATGTTGAAATATCACTAACAATGTTCAAATCTCTGAGGCAGGATTACTGAAATTAAATCTGTAAATGTTATTTGATTAAATAGGAAGCATTCAAAAAATGTATACACATGCATAAAGATACAGCATTTTATGAAAATAAATCTAGAATAGTACAAGAAAATACTGTATTGAGCAAATGCTTTATTTACATGACATACTTTTGAGACCCCAGATGTCAACCCATTAAGTCATATCACAATCAGTGCAGTAGACCTTGGACACCAGGGAACACACACCAGGGAACACACACCAGGGAACACACACCAGGGAACACACACCAGGGAACACACAATGTAGTGGGGACTTAAGGCTCGCACACATCGCACCGAATGTGGTTCTAGCGTTCGTCTGCCAATCGTTCAGCACGCTGTGTTTTAGGGACCACCCGCTGTACACGTCTGACTGCCAACATTTTTCTGCCGATTCTACATGTAAAATTGATTCACACTCTTCGCAAATTACGTTCAGACGTGCTAAGTTGTCCTACTCTTGGCCAGCAAACGCTATCGGTGTGTCTGAGCCCTTAGTTGCCAATCAGTGTTCCATGAATTTAATTAGGCAAGATTGTAAAACAATGCCATGGTGAAAGAATACCATTGAAGGCTTACGTTATGTAGCTAAAGACGTGATTATGCCATATCACGAAGTGTCTTCCTTTCATCATCACACATTTTATTTACATTGAAGTCATTTAGCGGACGCTCTTATCCAGAGCGACTTACAAATCGGTGCATTCACCTTATGATATCCAGTGGAACAACCACTTTACAATAGTGCATCTAAATCTTTTGGGGGGGGGGGGTTAGAAGGATCACTTAATCCTATCCCAGGTACTCCCCAAAGAGGTGGGGTTTCAGGTGTCTCCGGAAGGTGGTGATTGACTCCGCTGTCTTGGCGTCGTGAGGGAGCTTGTTCCACCATTGGGGTGCCAGAGCAGCGAACAGTTTTGACTGGGCTGAGCGGGAACTGTGCTTCCGCAGAGGTAGGGAGGCGAGCAGGCCAGAGGTGGATGAACGCAGTGCCCTTGTTTGGGTGTAGGGCCTGATCAGAGCCTGAAGGTATGGAGGTGCCGTTCCCCTCACAGCTCCGTAGGCAAGCACCATGGACTTGTAGCGGATGCGAGCTTCAACTGGAAGCCAGTGGAGAGAGCGGAGGAGCGGGTGACGTGAGAGAACTTGGGAAGGTTGAACACCAGACGGGCTGCGGCGTTCTGGATGAGTTGTAGGGGTTTAATGGCACAGGCAGGGAGCCCAGCCAACAGCGAGTTGCAGTAATCCAGACGGGAGATGACAAGTGCCTGGATTAGGACCTGCGCCGCTTCCTGTGTGAGGCAGGGTCGTACTCTGCGAATGTTGTAGAGCATGAACCTACAGGATCGGGTCACCGCCTTGATGTTAGCGGAGAACGACAGGGTGTTGTCCAGGGTCACGCCAAGGCTCTTAGCACTCTGGGAGGAGGACACAAGGGAGTTGTCAACCGTGATGGTGAGATCATGGAACGGGCAGTCCTTCCCCGGGAGGACGAGCAGCTCCGTTTTGCCGAGGTTCAGCTTTTTTATAATGCATTTAATGTAGGTGTAGGCCTATTAATGATCAGTCATGATCGCACATTTTATTTGTTTTAAAATGATGTATTTCAAGATCAAATGTAAAAATACATGTAATGTACAGTTGGCATATGTATATTGTATTTTAAAATAAATTATATTTATAGAAGACTAATTGTCTGTCAAATACAATGCTACTGCATAAAATCAGATTGTATGTTTCCATCTCAAAATGTTCCATCCCTTATAGGATCGCATTATCATTGCCATGCCCATAAATGATCAATAGGGGGCACAATGTGTATAGAATTACTGATCTATGTTTCTTTCCTCATCGAGGATTACGTTATGATAGATGCAAACGCTATCAATATTCCATATAGAAGCTTTTTCCGTGAAAACTAAACATAAAATGTATATATTTTCTATCTGTTAATGTGAGTTTAAAAACATGGGCTTGAATGGGGACTCCCGTTCTATTAATTGTATCATGGCTATCAACATACCTGTGTATTTTTTTATCCTATCCGATCACCGAAATTCAGATAGATAATCTTAGAAAAACTGGGCCCTGGTGATTCACAGCCGAGTCCTCCTGGGTCACGGTTTAAGAATGGGCTGTTGTGGCTTCAAACATTGTTTCATTATCTGGAGATGCACAGGCAAATTCAAAAAGGCTTCTGGTGGATCACAGTTTGGAGACCACTACATTTATACACATCAGGGAATCTCGCGATAACACTCTTCTATGGACATTGCAGGCCAATGCTATCAATATACCCTGTTTGAAAACAATGAACCCATCCATGATTTTCAAATGCAGAAAAGCAACAGCTGACATCAAGGAAACATACAACAGGCTATCAACATACAGTGCATTCAGAAAGTATTCAGACCTCTCAACTTTTCCCACATGTTGTTACATTACAGCCTTATTCTAAAATGGATTAAATCGTTTTTTACACCTCATCAGTCTACACACAATATCACATAACGACAGAGCAAAAATTATTTTTTTTTTTTACATTTTTGCATTTGTATTAAAAATAAAAATCTGATCACATTTGCATAAGTATTCAGACCCTTTACTCAGTCATGTGTTGAAGCACCTTCAATTGAAGCACCAAATCAATTGAATTTAACCACAGGTGGACTCCAATCAAGTTGTAGAAACATCTCAAGGACGATCAATGGAAACAGGATGCACCTAAGCTCAATTTTGAGTCTCATAGCAAAGGGTCTGAATACTTACGTAAATAAGATATTTCTGTTTTTTCTTTTTAATACATTTGCAAACATTCCTAAAAACCTGTTTTCGCTTTGTCATTATGGGGTATTGTGTGTAGATTGATGAGGGGGCAAAAAATGTATTTAAACCACAAACTGCAATCAAACCAGAAGTAGAAGCACTGAATCAAAAGTGTAGCCTATTGATAACATGTAGGTAGGGGTGTTCATGGTTGAGAAAAAAATGGTTGAGTTGATGATGAGTTTCCCTTTATGTTTCACTTCCTAGGTATGATTCATACAGTTTCAGTAGGCCCTACTTTGAATTCTAAGGAGTGTGTGATTGGCAGGAGTGAGTAGGCTTTGTCTCACCTTACATATTAATGAGCTGACATTCAGTTTCTGTACAATTCACAGGGGAGTGTGGACATCCTAACGGGAAGTGGGCTATATAAGTTTACAATTGAGGGGTGACTCATGCCCTTCGGCGGAACTGAACTCACCTACGTATGGTCACGTGGTAGTCTACAGCGCCGTGCGTGACTCACCTGCAGTTTCAACAACACGCCCATACCTGCAAAAACCAGGAAACGCAAAGCATTGCCGCAAAACTAACAGCTTTTTTGTTACGTCAAAACTCACCTTCTGCTGGTGTACTATCATATTCGGTTTTTAATTGTGGTTTTCCATCGCAAACTACCAAATATCCAGAATTTCCATTAGGTAAGTCAAACTTTGAAACTGCATTTCGTAACGTAGTGTATAATCTCTGTTTGCTTCTCTTGCCTTATTTGGGTATTGACCATTGTTCACAGTAGCCATATCATGCGCTTTATTTCTAAAGAAAAACATCAAACTTCTGAAAATATAGTACAATTATAACTGATCAGGCTTGGGCGGCCTCAGTGTTTGTCCTTTGTAGCCCATTCACGAGGGCTATTCTGTTACAGAAACGTTACGATTTGGCCTACATTGAGGAGGCCTCAACTAAATGTTACTACTGAACCGTTTCCATTTATTCATGTCTAGTAGTTGACCTATTCAACTATTCATCCACTCTTGCTTTTTGGGGTAACCAAAACCTATTTTATACTGATTTATAATTCTGTAAATATTAACTGGTGTCTAAGTGTGGCTATGGGTGTTTCTAGCCCTTGATCATGACTCAGTGCCGTTATGTTACACACACAAGTCATTGGATGAAAGCTTCTTCTGTATGTTTTTTTTTTTTTAGCCGACGCATTGCTTGCGTTACGTTCAACGTTTTGTCAGCTATCGTTAGGATAGTAAGAAAAGCAATGCATGAATCGTCAATGTGAAATTGAATCAGTGAACACACAAACACCGTGTTACGATTACGGACTTACATTTTATTCTTGAACAAATCTTGCGTTGCAATTCTAACGTACAATAATACCTTTCAGAGTTTTGGCAGTTTCATCTCACCAACAACAAAAAATGTACACCAAACGGCCTGTGAGGAGTGCTACGCGAACAAGTAATAACACAGCATTAAAAAAAATGGTCAGGGTAACCGGAAAGAGGTATCCTGCATGTTTCAAAGTTAGGAGTCTCTATTACTCCTCAGTTGAGTTTACTTCACATTTAGGTAGCTAATGTAATGGATTTGTTTGCCAAGTCTAGATAACACTAGCTGTATTATGCCAACAACAGTGAAGTTTCAGTCCGCTAGGTGTATCTCTACAGATGTGGACATCCCCATGCATGCATCTTATCAGAATATGACAAATTCAATATTGCACCATCCCATTCTCTGGGCTCTGTCTGCAATCATAATCAGTAGTTTAAATATACCAGGAATAATGAAACAGACTATAATATATCTTTGGTGAATCTATTAATTATGCATGACCACTGGAGGCTTTTGCCACTCAAAATATATTTTTTATTTAATATTTTGACATTTATTTCATCACTCAATCTTGCCAAAGCATATTCTTTAGGATGGGTTAATATGAATTTAAAATCATTTTACATGATTTGTATGAATCGGGCCATGAACATATAGACTTTGAAATGAACTAGGGAGAGGTTAAACAGAGGCTATGTCTGGCATAAACTTATTCCCACACTTTACAATAACTCTGTTGCAGTGGTTTTAGGTAGTCTCCGTATAGGCTATTCCCTCCATCGCGACACTGCTGCCCAGTTGAAGAGCGTGTGATCTGCTTGCAGCAGCACCATGCACCTTTGGAAAAGCACCCCTCAGCCTCAGAATATGCCCTTCTAGTCAGTCATTATACCCAAATGAATGCCTACTAGCGAGAAAAAGCCAGAAAAAGTGCAGAGCATGCATGATGCGTGCAACTCATATTCAAACATATTTTAACATTAAATTCATCCTCCATTTAGTTCAGTATGTCATTCATTCTGTAACTTACCTGAGTTGCAATAGGAACTAAATCAAAGAGAATAGAACAGTCTTATCCATTTGTTTATTGAAATCCATATGTGTGTATTCAAAATCATCGAAATTCTGCAAGGGTCTTCAGACTATCATTTTAATAATTCAATGTTTAATTTAGGCCTATCCAAATAAAATAGGACTTCAACTTGTAGGCATTGCAATTTAGGCTATCATTTTGGGTACTGGTGTCTTGCGGAGTAATTTGAACTCTTTGTGTTTTATAGGCCTCCCCTTAAAAAGAGGACCTAGCTCACAGGCCTCTAAATATATAACTTTATGAGTAGTGCGTGACCCTAGGGTGGCAACACATTCTAAGTGATTTCAATGGGTCTTTCTCCATTCTGATTTGTTTTATACTGTTCAATTCAACTTCAACCAAAAATAAAGTTTCATCAATTTCCTGCACTCATTTGAGATAATTTCCACACTGGAACTAGAATGATTATTCTAATTATATAGTAGGGCTGCACGATATAGGCAAAAAAAATCCAAGCCTTATTTTTTAACACATGGGTGAACTGTTGGAATCATGGAACTAGAATGATTATTCTAATTATATAGTTACAATATAATACACTTTGAATAGTGTTTGACATGACAATGATTGAAAATGCCAGTGAGGAGTTATTGTGATAGGGTAGAGCTCAGTTGGTAGAGCATGGTGTGTGCAACGCCAGGGTTGTGGGTTCGATTCCCACGGGGGGCCAGTACAAAAATATAAAAGAAATGTATGCATTCACTACTGTAAGTCGCTCTGGATAAGAGTGTCTGCTAAATGACTAAAAATGTCAAATGTAAACAGGGTAGGAACAGTGTTGATAAGAGTTTCCCAATAATCTTTGGCCACATTGAATGATTTCACTTAGCTACATGAAGTAGCTAACATTCTTTCTTTGCATATTCGGCTTTGATTTAGAAGATACTGTTGCACAAACAACATGCTGATTTTGGTCTACACCATCACTGGTATTATCAGGCTGTATAGCTAATTACATTTGCTCTGACTCAGCACATTTTATTAGCTAGCCAGCTAACTAGCGATTAGCATTGGTGGCTAACAAGATTTAGGCCCAACTTCCTAAGAAAAGACAAACTAGCTGTTTGCAGATGTAAGTAATACAAACGAATAGTGTAATTTATAGAACACTAGTGAATGTATATTAAGAAGCAAAGTTACAAATGCATCGTTGTCATCAACATTGTTGCATGTGCTAGATTGAACGCAAGTGTCTCAGTCGTGGAACAACAAATACTCTCCTTGAGTGTCGGGGCGGGACTAGGTCTGTGTGGGAAAAGCGGCATGGAGAGACGACTTAATTAAGTAGCGAAGTAAATTATACAAATAAACGTTACGCACAGTGTATTACATTTTAACAAACCAAACATTCAAATAGTGTTATAGAAGGTAAAGTAAAAACCCAAACCAGTTCGTGAATCAATACTGGTATATCGTAAAATACGGTATACCGCCCAGCCCTAGAGTATTTGGCTGTTTTGACATCCAGAGCCAATTACCCTTTTTAACAGAACATCAAATCAAACTGTATTCGTCACATGCGCCGAATACAACAAGTGTAGACCTTACCGTGAACATATAGGGTCCTTGGACTGACTATAAGGAGTAATGTTTGACTCCTTTAGTCCATTTATTGGGCTATGGGTATGTCTAACGGTTAGACATACCCATAGCCCAATAAATGGACTAAAGGAGACTCTAACCCAAAGCACCGAGACATTATTCAGAATAGCAAATCCCAGTCAAAACATCACTTTGAGATAAGGTTCACTACACACCATGTGGAGAAGAGATTTATTGAGATATATCTTCTCCTTTTATTCAATTTCTTTATTTCAGTCTACATGCCCAGACTATGTTTGTAAGAACTGAATGTATGTTTTAATGTGAGGCCTTCTTTGATCAGAGTCATGGCCAGTTCTGAATGCTGCAGGTTTAGGCATTTGTTTTAGAATGAGATTCATCACCATTCTTCGTGATACCTTCAGCTTTACTATCTGTGTGCATTCATTTACTAAATGATTTCCTAAAATCACTGCACGCTTTACTTAGATTAGTTCTCAACTGTGGGATGTTGACTTCCTCAGGGTCAGGGACATCATTACGTAAACTGATCTCAAAGCATTTCGTATTATTCTGTACGTTAATCCGAGTCATTCCATTTATCCTGAACAAAAATATAAATGCAACATGCAACAATTTCAGCGTTTTAACTGAGTAACAGTTCATGGGGTGGCAGGTAGCCTAGTGGTTAGAGCGTTGGACTAGTAACCGAAAGATTGCAAGATCGAATCCCTGAGCTGACAAGGTAAAAAATCAGTTGTTCTGCCCCTGAACAAGGCAGTTAACCCCCCGTTCCTAGGCCGTCATTGAAAATAAGAATGTGTTCTTAACTGACCTGCCTAGTTAAATAAAGGTAAAAAAATTTAATAAATTCATTAGGCCCTAATCTATGGATTTCACATCACTGGGAATACCGATATCCATCTGTAGGGGCTAGGATCAGAACCAGTCAGTAATTTGGTGTGACCACCATTTGCCTCATGCAACACGGCACATCTCCTTCACATAGAGTTGATCAGGCTGTTGATTGTAGCATGTGGAATGTTGTCTCACTCCTCTTCAATGGCTGTGCGAAGTTGCTGGATATTGTTGTGAACTGGAACATGCTGTCGATCCAGAGCATCCCAAATATGCTCGATGGGTGACATGTCTGGTGAGTATTCAGGCAATGGAAGAACTGGGACATTTTCAGCTTCAAGGAATTGTGTACATATCCTTACGACATGGGGCCATGCATTATCATTAACCCTTCACCTAACCCTTTTAGCAAACCTTAACCCTTCACCTAACCCTTTTAGCTAACCTTAACCCTTCACCTAACCCTTTTAGGGTTAGGGTTAGGGTTAACCCTAACCCACCCAATCTAATGTTAGCCACCTAGCTAGAATTCATAACATATTGTATGTTTTGCAAATTTGTAACATATAATACAAATTGTATTTTGTAACATACCCACAAATTAATACATATCATACAAAATTCACTCTTGTTTTTACGTACAGAATAATAAAAAATGTTATGAAACCAGGTTGCATTACAGTAGGCAAAAAGTCTCAGACATATTTGTGATTGACATGTGTCTCCATCTGGCATGCATTCCAAATACAGTGAGCTCCAAAAATATTGGGACAGTGACACATTTTTGTTGTTTTGGCTCTATACTCCAGCACTTTGAATTTGAAATTATACACTGACTTACGTTTAAGTGCAGACTGTTAGCTTTAATTTGACAGTATTTTCATCCGTATCGGGTGAACCGTTTAGAAATTACAGCACATTTTGTATGTAGTCCCCCCATTTTTAGGGGTCCCAAAGTATTGGGACAAATAATTTTTGTTTTTATTTAACCTTTTTAACTAGGCAAGTCAGTTAAGAACACATTCTTATTTACGATGATGGCCTATCAAAAGGCCTCCTGTGGTCCAAAGTTAGGTATTTGGTCCCGTATTCCTAGCACCCAATGCTTGTGACTCTACAACCTTGTTGGATACATTTGCTGTTTGTTTTGGTTGTGTTTCAGATTATTTTGTGCCCAATAGAAATTAATGGTAAATAATGTATTGTGCCATTTTGGAGTCACTTTTTTTGTAAAGATGTTTCTGAACACTTAAATGAATGTGGATGCTACAATGATTGTGGATAGTCCTGAATGAATCGTGAGTAATGATGAGAGTTACTCACAAATATCCACCCCCAGACATGCTAACCTTTCACCATTACAATAATGTGGGGAAGGGAGGCGGTGTTTGTATGCCTCTGTAACTTTCTGATTCATTCAGGATTATTCGTAATCATGGTAGAATCTACATTAATGTAGAAGTGTTTTAAAAACATTTTTATTTACAAAAGTGACTAAAATAACACAATACATTATTTAACATCCATTTCTATTGGGCACCAAATAATCTGAAACGCAACCAAAACAAACAGCAAATGCATTCAATCCAACAAATTTGTGGAGTCACAAGCCTGATGTAGTCATTGCGTGCTAGGTATATGGGACCAAATACCTAACTTCACATTATAAGTGAATTTGTCCCAATACTTTAGTCTCCCCCCATTTAAGGGGACCATCTACAAAAAGTGCTGTTATTTCTAAACGGTTCCTCCGATATGGATGAAAATACCCTCTAATTAATGCTGACAGTTTGTACTTTAACCTCAGTCATTCTATCATTTCAAATCCAATGTGCTGGAGTACACACCCAAAACAAACAAAATGTCACTGTCCCAGTACTTTTGGAGCTCACTGTACATATGTACATTGCATAATGTGAAAGCAGATCAAGCAAAATACTACGATAATACTGCACGTGGTGAGGGACAGGGTCACAGTGAAACTGACTGGAATAAAACAACTCGCAAGTAGACAAATTCAATGGCTACCTATTTAGAAATCGCTTAGTACAGCGGAATTAACTCAGTTAAAGAGATACTTTGAGATTTTGGCAATGAGGCCCTTTATCTACTTCCCCAGAGTCAGATGAACTTCTGGATACAATTTTTATGTCTCTGTGTTATATGTCAGTTTATAGACCTGATGCCAAGGTATTCGGACATCAAACAACTGTCCCTAATTGATTTGAATTTTATACAGTATTGTTGACAAACCTTTTGACTTCAAGAGAAACAGATTTTGTTTGTTGATATATACTTATCATTTTACGCCATTTATGATATTTATTGGGAGGCAGATAAACTAATTGTCTCTTCTAATTTTGTGGCAGAATTGTGATGAGTTGGTTATAATTTTGTATTGAGCATACACCTCCATTAAGACTGTCTTTACACTTGTGCGCATGTGCCATTGACTACATAGATTCATATTAGGAATATATTTCATGAGATTACTATAAAGAACTTCATTCTATGTATTAAGCTGTTCTGGGAGAAAGTAAGGGTTTTGGATTAGAATTCTAGTCATCAGTCAGCACAGTGGTAACATCATTCATGCTCTTTATCCCTTAGACTGTGCCTGCTGTCTGAATGATGCACAATGCAAAGCAATTTAAAAGTCCTTTGTTCTATGTGTTTGTTACCTAACTGGGTATAAGAGACTGTTATTTATAGGCTTGCTGCTTGTTTGGGGCCCATGGAGTGCTCAAGGATTTCTATGCCCTGCTCACTGGCAGTGCTGGAATATAATTCCTGCCCGGAAGTTTGCATTGGCTGGCAGCTTGCCGGATGCATTTATTCATTTCCCCTCATGGGACATGGCATGTGAATGAAAAAGTGAAGAGACTTGTCAGTTTGTCAGCACATGCTCGGGAGTACATGTCCTGGAAATCCGTCTGGCCCAGCGGTCTTCACTGTCATTTTCAACCTCTCCCTGTCTGAGTCTGTAATACAAACATGTTTCAAGCAGACCTCCATAGTCCCTGTGTCCAAGAACACTAAGGTAACCTGCCTAAATGACTACTGACCCATAGCACTCACGTCTGTAGCCATGAAGTGCTTTGAAACGCTGGTCATGGCTCACATCAACACCATTATCCCAGAAACCCTGGACCCACTCCAATTTGCATACCGCACTAACAGATCCACAGATGATGCAATCTCTATTGCACTCCACACTGCCCTTTCCCACCTGGACAAACGGAACACATGTGAGAATGCTATTCATTGACTACAGCTCAGCGTTCAACACCGTAGTGTCCTCAAAGCTCATCACTAAGCTAAAGGACCCTGGGACTAAACACCTCCCTCTGCAACTGGATCCTGGATTTCCTGATGGGCTGCCCCCAGGTGGTAAGGGTAGGTAATAACACATCCTCCACGCTGATCCTCAACACGGGGGCACCTCAGGTGCGTGCTCAGTCCCCTCCTGTACTCCCTATTCACTCATGACTGCATGGCCAGGCACGACTCCAACACCATCATTAAGTTTGCCGATGACACAACAGTGGTAGGCCTGATCACCGACAACGATGAGACAGCCTATTGGGAGGAGCTCAGAGATCTGACCGTGTGGTGCAAGGACAACAACCTCTCCCTCAACCACAGCAAGACAAAGGAGATGATTGTGGACTACAGGAAACGGAGGACCGAGCACCACCCCCACCCCACCCCCCCATTGTCATCGACGGGCCTTTAGTAGAGCAGGTTCCTTGGCATCCACATCACCAACAAACTAATGGTCCAAACTAGGGTTGCAAAGGGTCGGAAACTTTCTACGAAATTTTCCATGGGAATTTAAGCCTGGGAATTTTGGGAAATTTGCTTAAATTCATCAAACAAGTTAGCTTATAACAGTGAACCTTTTTTGTGGGATACACATAAGGCAATTCTAGGTCTTGTGGCATATTTTTGTTAAACTATCCCCAACTCAAGGATATTGCAACCCTCCACATGCACAGTGCATTCTTCCATCACATGTACAGCTGATTCTCAAGATCTTGCACACAAATGAGATTCTATTGAGCCCACACTACTACACTGTCTGAGCAGGGCACTACATGCTTTCTGGTAAATTTTGATTACAATACTGGGTGAATATATTTTATTTGACATTTTTTTGTTAACTAGTAAATAGTAGCCTACAGCAAAGTGTTTAAATCATTTCTAACTTGTTAACAATTTCTGCTTGTTAGTTTTTGCTACCATGTGGGTTTTAGCTTGCTTGAGCCTGCTATCTGAGTGTTAATTCACCTGTTTCCATACATATTTCATTTAAAAAAAAAAATATCTTTCAAAGGAGTTGTTTAATCTAACTGCTTAATTATTTATCTGTACATGGAATTGTATTTTGTTTATTTTTTAACTTTTTCTAATCTTTACAGGAAAATGCCACGGGCACTATCTGATATATGGAGACATTTCACTGCAGCTAATGTAGAAGGAAAATCTGTGTACATTTGCAAATACTGTGCCAAATCATATGTAAAGAATGCAACAAAGATGCAGAATCATCTGGCCAAGTCCATAAAGTTTCCTCAGCGCTCACAACAAGCAACCTCTGACAAAAGTCCCTCTACTTCTATTTGAGGTGAAAATGTTAAATCAGACACCTTATCGATAGCAACAGCTCATGGTCCTCCTGGAATCAGAAGTTCTTTTGACTCAATTGAGGAACGTAGTCAGAGAAATGCTGATGAATGTCTTGCTCGAGCTGTTTATGCAACTGGTTCAGGCAATACACATTGCCTGATGCTCACAGGTAATGTGTATTGTAAGAGATTTCTGAATGTTCTTCGCCCAGCATACACCCCTCCAACCAGACATGCTTTATCTACTCATTTGCTGGATGCAGAGTTCAAGTGAAGGTCAAGCAAATCATAGAGAAAGCAGACTGTATTGTAATCCTCTCTGATGGGTGGTCGAATGTTCGTGGGCAAGGAATAGTTAACTACATAATCTCCACACCTCAACCAGTTTTCTAGAAAAGCACTGATAAGGGACAATAGACACACCCGTCTCTACATTGCAAATGAGCTGAAGGCAGTCAATGACCTTGGACCACAGAAGGTATTTGCACTGGTGACAGACAATGCTGTGAACATGAAGGCTGCTTAGTCTAAAGTGGAGTACTACCCTTACACCACACCCATTGGCTGTGCTGCTAATGCATTGAATCTGCTCCTCAAGGACATCATGGCACTGAAAACAATGGATACACTACAAGAGAGCCAAGAAAATGGTTAGGTATGTGAAGGGTCATCAAGTTAGAGCAGCAATCTTCCTCACCAAGCAAAGTGAGAAGAATAAGAGCACCACATTGAAGCTGCCCAGCATCACCCATCACCATGTTTGACAGTCTCCTGGAGGGGAAGGAGTCCCCAAGAAATGGCCATATCGCAGTCTGCTGATATGGACAGCCCCATCAAGAGGATCCTCCTGGATGATGTATTTTGTGAGAGAGCGGTAAGCAGCCTGAAACTCCTGGAACCTATAGCAGTAGCCATTGCATAGATTGAGGGAGACAATGCCATCCTGTCTGATTCTCAGACAATGTTTGCAGATGTAAGAGGAGAAATCTGTACTGCCCTGCCCACTTCACTGTTGCTCCAAGCAGAGGTTAACTGCAGTTCTGAAATGCATCAAAAAGCGTGAAGACTTCTGCCTGAATCCCATACAAGCCGCAGCGTACATGTTGGATGCCAAGTATGCTGGCTAGAGCATCCTGTCTGGTGTAGAGATCAACAAGGCCTATGGTGTCATCACTACTGTGTCTCGCCGCCTTGGCCTGGATGAGGGCAAGGTTCTTGGCAGTCTGGTGAAGTACACTGACAAGCAAGGGCTTTGGGATGGAGATGCAATATGGCAGTCGTGCCAACATATCTCATCAGCCACCTGGTGGAAGGGACTTTGTGGATCTGAGGCTCTTTCCCCTGTTGCCTCCATCTTCCAAATCCCACCAACATCAGCCGCCTCAGAGCACAACAGCTCCTTGTTTGGGAACACACACTCCAAAGCACGCAACAGGCTGACCAATACAAGGGTTGAAAAATTGGTGGCCATCTTTTTGAGCCTGACAAGCCATCCTCAACAAGGTTGGAAAGTGAATGTGAAGATGATGCTTCAGAGTCTGATGTTCAAGAGGTGGTCATTGAGGAGGTCCAGAGAGAAGACATGGAAGCCTGAGAGGAAGACGACCAAAGTTGTAGTTTTTAGACTAGCATTTTACAGATGTATCTTAAAAACATTTTTGGGAGATGCGATGGATCATTGGGGATCATTCAATATTCCCTTTTGTTGAGTGAAATTATCCCATGTGAAGAGTCAACTCATTTTAAAGTTCAATTCATAAAATATTATTATTTAAAAAAAACAATTCTATTGGAAGGATTTAATCATTTGCAATTATGTCTACTGATAAGGTAAAAGGTTTGTTTCTGTCTCGGTGTGATATGGTAAATATATCCAATGCAAAAAACATCTACATTTAAATGGTATTAATATTAATTTGCATATATATTTCCATTAATTCCCATATATTCCCACGGAAAGTTTCCACCTCTGAATATTCCCCAAAATGTGCAACCCTAGTCCAAACACGCCAAGACAGCCGTGAAGAGGGCACGACAAAACATATTCCCCCTCAGGAGACTGAAAAGATTTGGCATGGGTCCTCAGATCCTCAAAAGGTTCTACAGCTGCACCATCAAAAGCGTCCTGAAGGGTTGCATCACTGCCTGGTATGGCAACTGCTCGGGCTCCGACCGCAAGGCACTACAGACAGTAGTGCGTACGACCCAGTACATCACCAGGGCCAAGCTTCCTGCCATCCAGGACCTCTATACCAGGCGGTGTCAGAGGAAGGCCCTAAAAATTGTCAAAGATTCCAGCCACCCTAGTCATAGACTGTTCTCTCTGCTACCGCACGGCAAGCGGTACCGGGGCGGCAAGTCTAGGTCCAAGAGGCTTCTAAACAGCTTCTACCCCCAAGCCAGACTATTTGCATCCCACCACCCCACCCTCTTCTATGTTGCTGCTACTCTCTGGTATTATCTATGCATAGTCACTTTAATAGCTCTACTTACATGTACATATTACCTCGACACCGGTGCCCCTGCACATTGACTCTGTACCGGTACCCCCCTTGTATATAATCTCGCTATTGTTATTTTACTGCTGCTCTTTAATTATTTGTTACTTTGATTTTTAGATACTTTCTTAACTGCATTGTTGGTTAAGGGCTTGTAAGTAAGCATTTCACTGTAAGGTACGTACCTGTTGTATTTGTCACATGCTAGATGAATGATCTGTTGGGGATGAAGAGGGTATGGTGTGAGGATGGAAAGGTGTGTGTGTGTGTGTGTGTGATGATGATGATGATGATGATGGGGGGCTCTGGGTGTTAATGGCCAGTGGACTAAGCCTCCGTGGGGATTATGAGAAAATGGGGCGGGGTGCATGCATGATCTATCAGGGCTTAGTACCAGAATTATCCCGGCAGCAGTGTTTTCATTAGTGTAATGTTAAGAGATCTCCAGAATTGTATAAGAGTGACTTGTTGTCATCCCCTCTCGGCCTGCCCACCGCCCGTAATGTGGCTGTAATTGTCCATTTTGTTTCTCTGAGGGGGAAAATACATCTGTCAGAGCTGATGGTAGGGGACACGGGGCTCGCTACCGCACATATAGTAGCTAGTGGGCAGGGTTCAGTGTAGTGTGTATGTGTGATGGCAGTGAGCACAGTGGTGGGAGAGGGTTGGTAGTCAGGGGTTTAGAATATTACGGAGGGAAGTGCGACGTTAGTGGAACCGTTGTGAGTAGCATGGGGTGTAAGTGAAGAAACGGCTGAGGGCTCAAAGATGAAGTTTAAGAAATTCATTACTATCATGCAGGCAGCCATGGGGATCGTCCCCCTCAACAAAAGAGAGCTCCTACCACCTGGGAGGAAACTATGGAAACCCCCAGGGTGAGTGAAGCAGAGGTGTGGCATATGAGCGTGTTTGCGTGAAATGAATGTGGGTCTACTGTATGTAGCTTAACTCTGGTGGATTCAAGTACAAGCATTTACTGCATGTCTAATGTAGTTGAATCATTTGCACTACAAATAATCAATTGTGTGTGTGTGTGTGTGTGTGTCAGAATGTCTCTGGGCGATTGACAACCATGATTTGTAATGTATAGATGTTTCAGCCAGATGGTACTAGCCTACATGCTACATCATGAGCATATGTGTTGTCATTAGTTCCAGCTCAGGTCATAGAGCTTTGAGTGTGACTGTAGATGCACAGCAGATTAATGTAGCAGAGATCCTGTGAGTCTCATGGCTCTCCATAGCTGACCCAGTCAATCACTGGATCCATTATGGAACCGTTCTTTAGTTTGTGTGTGTATATATTTATTTATCAATCAAATGTATTTCTAAAGCCCTTTTTACATCAGCACGTCACAAAGTGCTATATGACCCCTCACCCACTGAGGATTTGTGTGTGTGATCCCTCACCCACTTTTGAGGTTGTTGTAGATCAGTCATTCACTATGCACAACATTGGTCTTAGTCATTCTCCCAAGATACATAGATTGCAGTATTCTTAGTTTGGAGATTTCCTAATCGTGTAGTCTCATTCCAGGCTGTATCACAACCGGCCGTGATTGGGAGTCACGTAGGGCGGCGCACATTTGGCCCAGCGTCATCCGGGTTAGGGTTTGGCCGGGGTAGGCCATCATTGTAAATAAAAATGTGATCTTAATGGACTTGCCTAGTCAAGTAAAATTGAAATAAAAATAAATATATGCTGATAGAATCTTGCCTGTAGTTTCCCTGCACATCTAAACACTGCTAGGGTCAGGGTATTGGGAGATAGTTGGAAAGGAAAAGGCAAACAACACGAGCAGAGCATTTGCTCAAAACAAAAATATGAACGCAACATGCAACAATTTCAAAGATTTTACTGAGTTACAGTTCATATCAGTACATTGTAATTCATTAGGCAGTAATCTATGTATTTCACATAACTGGGAATACAGATATGCATCTGTTGGTCACAGATGCCTTTTTTAAAAGGTAGGGGCATGGATCAGAACCCCTGTCAGTATCTGGTGTGACCACCATTTGCCTCATGCAGCGTGACACATTTCCTTCGCATAGAGAGTTGATCAGGCTGTTGATTGTGGAATGTTGTCCACTCTTCAATGGCTGTGTGAAGTTACTGGATATTGTCGGGAACTGGAACACGCTGTCGTATACGTCGATCCAGAGCATCCCAAACATGCTCAATGAGTGACAGGCCATGGAAGAACTTGGACTTTTTCAGCTTTCAGGAATTGTGTACAGACCCTTGCGACATGGGGCCGTGCATTATCATACTGAAACATGAGGTGAATGGTCGGCAGATGAATGGCACGACAATGGACCTCCAGGATCTTGTCACTGTATTCAAATTGTCATCATATAAAATGCAATTGTGTTCGCATAACCGCACTGCCACTCTGTTTACAACATTGACATCAGCAAACCACTCGCCAACACTATGCCATACACGCTGTCGGCCATCTGCCCGGTACTGTTGAAACCGGGATTAATCCATGAAGAGTACACATCTCCAGCGTGTCAGTGGATATCGAAGGTGAGCATTTGCCCACTGAAGCTGGTTACAACGTCGAACTGAAATGGCTAGCTAGTTAGCGTTGCGTGCTAGTAGCGTTTAATTTTGTGACGTCACACGCTCTGAGACCTTGAAGTAGTTGTTTCCCTTGCTCTGCAAGGGCCACGGCTTTTGTGCAGCGATCGGTACTGATGCTTCGTGGGAGGCAGTTGTTGTTTTCAGAGGGTCCCTTGGTCGAGCCCAGGTTGGGGCAAGGAGAGGGACGGAAGCAACTCTTACACATGCACAGACATACAAAGTAACAGTACGTTATGCTAATTGATCCACCATTACAATAACAAATATTTGTCTTAATTAGTTTCTACTCTTTTCTTCCGTGCTACATTTTACATAGGTTGACAATTTAAACCCCTTATACAAAGTTGAACTCTGATCTTAATGTTGAATAATGACTATCGAACGCTCTTTTGTCTCTCCCCACAGGGACCCATCCAGTACTGACCAGTCCAACACTGACCTGTACCGATCTAGCTGCTCCTGGGATAGGTTCTACTGGACCAAAGAAGCCCAGTACCTGTGTCTCCGTCGACTCTCTTCACCCAGCTACTCTGCTATTCTGACGGTACGTCATCATTTCTGCGAACTTTGTACATGTATTCTTTACCCATCCTATTCTGCCCTAAGACCGTGAGTGCGTGTGGTTGGACATATGATTTACACAGTGCCATTTTGTGATCTACTCTGTAAACAGGAAATCGAGAGTGGTTTTGGCAGTAGGATATGGTTCAAAAGTCAGTTTGAAAATCTCTGCTTTATCTATTACCTTGGATCGTCCTTCAGTTATTCATGTTCCCATTCACAATGTATCCAAGGCCTATGTCCCTTAGCCCTATTTGGAAGTTGCTGGCCCACGCACCCCACCCAATGCATATTTAACCAGGAATATTAGGACTCTTCCATAGAAGCAGTTTAAAGAGAACTCAGAGGAAAAGATTCAGGCCACCCATCACAACAGATTATTGTGCTAAATGCATGTGCAACCGGAAATGCTGTTTGCTCTTGAGGCAACTAGTAGCACTGTTATCTACTTTACTTTGATGCAATGATATGGAGCTACGCTTGATGGCTACATAATTTGACAGCTCTGAATCTGATATTGGAACGACACACCCGCGTATTAATATTTTTATTCAGCTTGCATTGTTAGATTGAAATACCTGTCCTTTTTACAACACTAAAACTCTACAACTAACAATCATACTGTCCATTTAGGAACTGACTGACTTGCATCTTGCCTTTTTTACCCAGGAGCAAAAAATCTATTAAAATAATCTGGAAGGATCCATTTTGTCAAAATAAAATTGACAGAATTCCAAACGATAATGAATGCGTGTTGTATTTTATTGGTTTGAACATTAGTTGGGGGTCTTTTTATATAAATTATTTGGTTGTGGTAATGGACTGCGTTTATAGGTCTACGTATTTGTTGAGATAAAAATATCGAGACACTTACCCCCATCTTGAATTGGTACATCCTAATACTGTCGTCTATTTTGGCACTCAGACTTGTTTTACAGAGTCTTTAAAAAACGTTTTAACTCAGACACTTCTTCCAGCATTGGGTAACATCGTCCCCCACGTCTATTTCTATGGGCACAAGCACTGTTCATGACACAAACTGTTCACCCCCCCCCCCCCCCCCCCCCCCCGTGTTGTTGACAGAGAACATTTGCAATTCTACACATTTTGCCATGTGTTTTGTAATATTTGAGTGACTCAAACATTACAATAAAATGTTAGCTGACATGGGTTAGTTGATCTGGACATTTCTGACAAGTTAGAAATAACTCTAAGGTCCTAGCCTACTAGTGGTTTTAATCCAGTACTGTAGGTAAAAGTTACCCCTTGAATTCTGTTTGTCTTTTGACAGAGTGCATTTGGGCACTCTGTGTAGCTAGCTGTACTGCAAGTAGAGGGCGTACTGCTACAAGAAGACATTCCAGAGTGGACTCGTCTGATGGCTAGGATGGCTGCCCTGTAGATAAAACCACACCATGATGGGAACTGTATAGAATTGCAGTGCTGGAGTTATAGGCATACCTGGCATGTATATTGTGTAAGGCTTTGTAGCAGATATGTATGGTTGTTTGTGTTGTCTTATTCTCGTGTGTGTGTGTGTGTGTGTGTGTGTGTGTGACATTTGTTGTTCTGTTTTGTCTGAACAAGAATAAAGGATGTGGTTATAAAGCATGTGGTGACATCTCTTTTGATTTTAAACCTTCCATACATGTTTGCCCATGGAAGAAGTGACTTTTTGGAACTGAATGCCAACACAAATCATTTAAATGATTACAAACAATTGTTGTCAAAACAATCAAACAATCCTTTTCATGTGTCAATTATCTAAACGCAGAAACTCCATTTAGTTTTTAAAAATATTTGCATACATGGTAGCATATGTTGTAGCTTAGACCTCATTTCACATCATCTGAGGTTTTTGTGTTTGTCAGTTGAGACACAACATTCTCTTAAATAGAGGGTGGGTGTCATTTCAAACATAGAAATATAATTCATAGACTGGACCTATCCCTTCAAACCACTGCAAGTTAGCTGGTAGACCATTTGACATTTTAATTGAATAGAAATTGTAACTTTTTATTACTACCAAAAAACAAAGATGACTGCTGGTCCACCCACCAAGCGAATGTTAACTTAAAAACATGCTCCGGTACTTTGGTGACTAAGAAAGCATTTTTTTTTACACCTCCCGCTTTTTGCTGGATGTGTCAATGTGTAGTTCATATATGCATAATCTATGAGCATAATTACGGTCTTACCTCAATTAGCCAAGAAATCCTTAATTTGAAAGCAACTGTTCTCTTGAAGCTATGCTGTGCAATTTTCCCTAAATCTTTCCCCACGTGGGCCAGCCCCCTAGCAATTTGAGTTCTAGCCAATGAGCTTCAGCCCCTCGCATTTGAGTGACGGCTAGCAAGAGGCATGCCCAGTGATATCCAATAAGGTTGCAGGGCGGGCCCAACGTCTCTGTCAACACAACAGAGGGAGAGAGCAATGACATGGTGCACATACAGTACCAGGCATAAGTTTGGACACCTACTCATTCAAGGGTTTTTCTTTATTTTTACTATTATCTACATTGTAGAATAATAGTGAAGACATCAAAACTATGAAATAACACACATGGAATCATGTAGTAACCAAAAAAGTGTTAAGCAAATCAAAATAGATTTTATATTTCAGATTCTTCAAAGTAGCCACCCTTTGCCTTGATGACAACTTCGCACACTCTTGGCATTCTTTCAACCAGCTTCATGTGGTAGTCCCCTGGAATGCATTTCAATTAACAGGTGTGCCTTGTGGAATTTCTTTCCATAATGCGTTTGAGCCAATCAGTTGTATTGTGACAACGTAGGGGTGGTATACAGAAGATTACCATATTTGGTATAAGACCAAGTGCTGTATCAGATGACCTGTCCTCCAATCACCCGACCTCATCCCAATTGAGATGGTTTGGGATGAGTGAAGGAAAAGCAGCCAACAAGTGCTCAGCATATGTGGGAACTCTTTCAGGACTGCTGGAAAAGCATTCCAGGTGAAGCTTGTTGAGAGAATGCCAAGAGTGTGCAAAGCTGTCATCAAGGCAAAGGGTGGCTACTTTGAACAACCTAAAAAATATTTGGATTTGTTGAACACTTTGATTACATGATTCCGTATGTGTTATTTCATAGTTTTGATGTCTTCACAATTACTCTACAATGTAGAAAATAGTAAAAATAAATAAGAAAAGCCCTTGAATGAGTAGCTGTGTCCAGACTTTTGACTTGTACTCAATGTGATGTAGTATGCAATTTCTGGGGACCACTTTTGGCTGGTGAGTGCTACTTTCAGAGCTACTGACTCTAAAGTATACAAAAGTACCAGATAATCTTTTTAAATGATAGGTCTTGATGTCTATTCTATTAACTATATTTCTATGATTTCAATAGATTTCCTATGAAGGATTGACAGTATAATTTAAAATGGGGTTTACGCTACAATGTATGCGACTATGTAAACAGAGTTTGTGTTTTTAGATACTTGACGTTAAAGGGGAACGCAACCATTTTCAACTTCATATTCATCAACTCCAGCACCACCTCAACATATTTGAAAATGGTGTGTTTCTATGTTTTGTAGTTAAAAAAAATAATAATAATCACGAGGAAGATAAGTGCTTCCAGTGACCTCGTTGGTTTTCATCGTGGGATTTTTGACCAATTGTGAGTAGGCATCGCCTACTAATTGTCTACAAATTGGTTGATTATGTCATTGGAAACACTTAGAGAAAGGATATTTTTTTTACTACATAGAAGCGTGCCATTTTCACATGTTCATATTGGGGTGGTGCTTGAGATTATGAAGTTGAAACATTGTAAAATTATATTTTAATTATAAAAAAATTAATGTTTGTCATATATTTTTACATGCATTCTAAAATAGTTTGACAACCCTGTTTTGTATGCTTTTAAATGACATAAATTTCAACCATTTATCTTTTTTAGTGATGAAAACATGGTATGATGGTGTATGAAAAATGGGTCAACTTTGTGCACCTTTATCTCTTGAATATTTTGGCATTTGGGTCAAAAAAGTTACTTTCTGACCACTTCTACAATGGGAAAATTAGGTTCCGTTTAAATCAGAAGGGATGCTGTCAAAAAGTGATTGAATTAAAATGGATTTGCCCTATTTGAGTTAAATGCGTCTACACGTACATCTGCATATACTCATTTGTATATGTCGGTGTGCGATTATCTTGGTGACTCTATGCACGTTATTTGATGTGCATGTGTATTTAATCATCGCCGCGTTTGCAGTTGTGTGTTTACACTCTGTGGACGGTGGGATTTGCGCTGAATGTAGGCCAGCAGAATACAGCTTACGTCAAAGCTAGGCAGGCAGATAAATGCAGGGTGTGGCTGCTGCCACTGCTGCTGTGGAAATGGATGAGGCAGTGGCGTAGCAGCTCAGGCAGCCAGAGCCAAGAATCAGTGGAGGTAGATAGAGCAGAGAAGGAACCATGAAGACTGTCCTACACCTGCACAGGAAATGGATCCACACCTACAAGGCCATCCGTATCCTCCAGGGGCTCGTGAGTGACTCCAGCTTGGCTCTAGTTAGACAGGTGGTCTCTGGGTGGAAAGGTAGACCGATAAGCAGGTATTTCATGGTGGGTGTAGTAGTTGGTTAAAATTTGGGTGGGTACTTTGGTCAAGTTTTCTGTTTTCAGCTGGTATGTGTACTGTATTGGATGGTTTGTGTAAGGCTGAGGGTGGCAGTAGTCCATGAGTGATTCTGCTGATTATTTGGTGTGTACTGTACCATGTGCTCAGAGGGTACTGGTTGGGAACATGGAATTTGTTTGTGCCGGGAAAAGAAGAGTGCTATCTTATGTGACCTTTCTGATGGGTATATGAGATTTTGAGCATGATGTTTGCCATGGTCCCTCATGGGCTAATAGTGTGCCCCTCAGTATGTCCTGTTGAAATGAGAGAGACACATGGTTATCTCCTGTTTATTGTGGAACGTGTCCTTCTCCCATAGAGCCCAGTCATGGAGGAAACCGTGTGGGAGCAGTACACAGTAACGCTGCAGAGGGTGAGTCCAGCTTTACAACAACACACATACAGCACCACACTGGATTACGACACAATACAACCCGTTTTAAGTACTGCAACCATAACACACTACAACACTCTTCACTGCAACTACCACATTTCAATGTGTACTTTTATAACCAAAACAGAATTGAATTGTAATTGTCATGCGCAGCTACACCACCAGATTACAATGCAATACACCGTGGGTCCATTTTTTTAAGATGCGTTTCAGAACATCTGACGCACTCTAGTACATGTTCACCCGTCTACAGCACACAGACTGGAATAATGCCATGCATGCAATCACATCTGCCCAGGACAGTTAATCGTGTGGCGCTCGTGCTCATTGTCTCCTCCACTCACTCTGCTCTGGCTATAAAGCTGCTTTGTGTTTTTACCACCACATCACTGACCCTTCCACATCCAGCTGTCATACAATCTGTTAGCGAGGATAGAGAGAGAGAGAGAGAGAGAGTGAGTGTAACGGGCTAATGTGATGCTCCTTTCGCTGTTACAGGATAGGTACTGTTTGGCATAGCATAGAGAATTATCGACCGACCTTCACATGCCGACGCTGTCGGCCAAACTCTAGCGAGCGGAGCAGGGAATGTTTTTAGTACAGATGGGAGAGGAGATGGGGGTCTTTAAATCTCTGCTCTAATCACATCTGGTCAGCACGGGGGCAGGTACATCACACAGACAACAAGGAGAGACACACACACATGTAAACACTAGGTAGGATGTATGGCTTATCTTACATAAAGACTTCATCACAAACCTAGACAGACAGATACATTTACTCACACACTAACCTGAACAGATGAGGTCACACAGGTACTCGCACACCCATACAAACACATCTCTAATACATGTCCTCTCCACTGCAGGACCCCAAGATGGGTTTTGGTATTGCAGTGTCTGGGGGGCGGGACAACCCCAACGAGGAAAGCGGGGAGATGTCCATAGTGGTATCTGACGTACTTCAGGGAGGGCCCGCCGATGGCCTGCTATTGTACGTACTTCTTGACAATCAGTTATTATAAGAAATCAAGTGTTCTGTCATTTTGAGGAGCTAATGTGTGTACAGTTTGTATATCCTCTTATGTTAATTGTGTTTTGTAGTGAGAATGATCGGGTGGTGCAGGTGAACGCCATTCCCATGGACAACGTGCCACACTCCTTCGCTGTACAGACCCTCAGAAAGTGTGGAAAAGTAGCCAAAGTTGTGAGTATTTGACATACAGTACCTTCGGAAAGTATTCACACCCTTTTGACTTTTCCACATTTTGTTACATCAATCTAAACACTACTCCCATAATGACAAACCAAAATCAGCTTTTTGGAAATGTCAATTTTTTTTTACAAATTAAAAACTTTACTTTTACTTAAATATTCAGACCCTTTACTCAGTACTTTGTTGAAGCACCTTTGACAGCGATCACAGCCTCGAGTCTTAGGTTTGACACTACAAGCTTGGCACACCCGTATTTGGAGTTTATTCCATTCTTCTCTGCAGATCCTTTCAAGCTCTGTCAGGTTAAATGGGGAGTATCGCTGCACAGCTATTTTCAGGTCTCTCCAGAGATTTTTGATCAGGTTCATGTCCGGGCTCTGGCTGGGCCACTCAAGAACATTCAGAGACTTGTCTCGAAGCCACTCCTGCATTGTCTTGGCTGTGTGCTTAGGGTTGTTGTCATGTTGGAAGGTGAACCTTCACCCCAGTCTGAGAACCTGCTCCAGAGCACTCAGGACTTCGTCAAAGATCTCTCTGTACTTTGCTCCGTTCATCTTTGCCTTGATCCTGACTAGTCTCCCAGTCCCTGCCGCTGAAAAACATCCCTACAGCCTGATGCTGCCACCACCATGCTTCACCGTAGGGATGGTGCCAGCTTTCTTCCAGATGTGACACTTGCCATTCAGGCCTAAGAGTTCAAACTTTGTTTCATCAGACCAGCGAGTCTTGTTTCTCATGGTCCGAGAGTCCTTTAGGTGCCTTTTGGCAAACTGCAGGCGGGCTGTCATGTGCCTTTTACTGAGGAGTGGCATCCGTCTGGCCGCTGAGATGGTTATCCTTCTGGAAGTTTCTCCCATCTCCACAGAGGGACTCTGTAGCTCTGACATTGGGTTCTTGGTCACCTCCCTGACCAAGGCCCTTCTTCCCCTATTGCTCAGTTTGGCCTGGCATCCAGCTCTTGGAAGAGTCTTGGTGGTTCCAAACTTCTTCCATTTAAGAATGATGGCAGCCCACTGTGTTCCTGAGACCTCCAATGCTGCAGAAATGTTTTGGTACCCTTCCCCAGATCTGTGCCTTGACACAGTACTGTCTCAGAGCTCTACGGACAATTCTGTCGACCTCTTGGCTTGGTTTGTCATTATGGGGTATTGTGTGTCGATTTGATGGAGAAACAAAAACGTAATTTCATCCATTTTAGAATAAGGGTCTGAATACTTTCCGAATTCATTGTGTGTGGTATATGTATATGTATATGTGTGTATATATATATATATATATATATATATATATATATATATATATATATATATATATATATATATATATATACACATACATATATATATATATACACATACATACATACATACATACATACATACATACATACATACATACATACATACATACATACATACATACATACATACATACATACATACATACATACATACATATACATTTTTTTATTTTTTTTATTATGGTGGCAAGATTCACAATTAGATGTTTTTGGGATCTGAGGGTAGACCTGGACATGGCACCATTTCAGCTGCTACACTTGTTTTAGATGTGCTAAATTGCTTAGGTCCTAAAAATCATCATTGTGCTGCCTTGTTTATAGACCTTTCCAAGGCCTTCGACACTGTTGGCCGTCACATTCTCATTCAAAGGTTGACTGAAATAGGCCTGGATCAGGCTTCTTGCAAGTGGTTTGAGAATGAACTGTCAGACAGGACACAATGTCTGATTTCTGATGGTGTTAAGTCTTGTTTCCTGGATATTACAAAAGGTGTACCGCTGGGGTTCGGTATTGGGAACATTTACATTTAAAAAAATCAATAAATCTATTTTAATATACGCTCACAATAAATCCATGATTTATTTTGGGCAGGTCTAAAGAAACATGAATAAAATGAAGTCCATTTTAAAAGAACAGAATTTGAGTCGGCCTACTCTGTTGTCAGACTATGCCATGCCGTAGGATAGTTCAATTAGCAGACAATATATTCTTATAAGTCCCATGCCATTATTTTATATATCATTTTTAGCTGAATAAAAAGAAAGGCTATTTTCCCATTCCGGCATGGGAGTGCGAATATGAAGTGGCTATGTTGAGCATAAAAGTGATCATTTGAAACAGGTCCTATATGCTAGATTTAGAGTTATTTGGCACCTTTAAGTTAAGAATGATACAAACCTTTTAAATCAAAACGTATATGGGCTGCATGATGTTCATGAATCATGTTGAATTTGTTGTCCTCAGGGCACCATTTGAAAATACAAATAAATACAACTTGAATAAATAACAGTTGTCAGTGATTCCTGATGTGGTCTTTGTTTTTGACAGACGGTCAAGAGGCCCAGGAAGGTTCCGGTGAACCTGCTGAAACGCGCCCCTTCCCCTGATGACCGCGTCTTCAGTAACGACTACAACGATGACTATGACTACGAGCAGGACCGCCGCAGTGTGTACAGCGGACGCAGCAGTCATCAAGACCGCGACCACAGTCAGGAGAGGGGTGGTTACACAGACGCTGGCTATCAGGGACGGGGCTTTGACCGTGATTACGGTCGAGATGACCGGGGCAGAAGTATGGAGAGGGACCTCCATCCAGACAGGCAGTACAGACGAGATGGGAGCATGGGTCGCACTCTGGACCGTGAACGTAGCCCTGACCGCCGCTACAAAAGCGACCTCACTCTTGACCGCGACCACAGCCCCGATCGGCGTTACCGCAGCGAACGGGCCCTTGACCGCGACCCCAGCCCCGACAGGCGTTTCCGTAGTGAACGCACTCTGGACCGCACTAACAGCCCCGACCGACGGTACAGAGCCGGTCACAGTCCCGCCCGCAGCCATGGTCGCGACCACAGCTTTGAACGTAACCGTGAACGTGTTCCCAGTGACCGCGACCACAGGAAAGAGCAGATGAAGAGGAGCGGGAGCAGGGAGCGTCTGGACCGCTCACCCTCGCCCACCGCCATGCCAGTCCCCAAAGCCCGCCCCCCTCGGGAGCAGGAGCCCCTGGAGGAACCTCTCAACGTGCTGCTGCTGAAGAACAGGCCCAATGAAGGTCTACATACATACATACATACATACATACATACATACATACATACATACATACATACATACATACATACATACATACTGTACTAACACTCCATATTTACAGTGATATCTCCACTATGCTCATTCCTCTAAGACTGCCTGTGCTAAATGTTTACTATCAGTTAAGCCATGTTTTTCTGTTTACACCACGTGTTTTGTTTGTGTTGTAGAGTATGGTCTGCGTCTGGGCAGTCAGCTGTTTATTAAGGAGATGACCAGTACAGGTCTGGCCTGCAGGGATGGCAACCTCCAGGAGGGAGACATCATACTGAAGGTAGGAAGGGCTTCACATACAGACCACTGTTAAATCTCTGCCCCCGGGGGAAGCGTTGTTTCACTGCTGCCTCTTTAAAAGTTCCATGTTATGTTGGCCAAAAACTATAATGGGATTTATGTCCCGCCATATTACTTAAGAATGATCCGTCTCGGACAGTGGGCTGCAGATATTATGCTGGTGATTTGACTCTCTCTCTCACTCTGTGTCAGATCAATGGTACGGTGACAGAGAACCTGTCTCTGAGCGATGCGGGGAAGCTCATCGAGAAGTCTCGAGGAAAGCTGCAGCTGGTGGTGCAGAGAGACAGGAGACAGGTCCTCGTCAGGATTCCTCCCCTGGCAGACAGCGACTCTGAGCTCGATGGTGAGAGACCCTCCACTCTCAGTCTCTGTGGCAGCAGCTCCTTTCCTTTTTAAGGAAAAATACCTTTTTATGTGGACAGATTCAGAACGGTCCCAGTGCTTTGTATAAGTCTTTAATTGAGAGTGTTTTAACCTTCTGTATTGTCTACTGATATGAAAATGTATGTTTTCGGTTGTGTTATTGTCCTGTCCATGTCTGGTTTTATTGAATTGTCTGTTTTCTTTTTGTTTGATTCTGGCAACAACAACAAAAAGTTTCCCCTTAGGGATAATAAAGTTTTGTTTCAACTTTACTCACCTTCCACCCGACCTGTCATTGGTATAGAGAGAATATGAAATGGTATACCCATGCATGTCAGCCAAGCAGACACCTTGTTGATGACATTTTTGTCTATTCCATCAATAACATTTCACATTTCTATAGAAATAATGCATGAAAAAGAGAACGTGTTCTCTTCAGTGTCACCTGGCTGTCTCTATGGCTACTGGCTCTATTTTGGTATATTTGTCACGTGATCAAAGTGCAGGTTATGATTGGGTTGTGTAATTAAATGGGAGGGTGGGGTGATGCGCGAACCCAAAGCGTTTGAGGGGGGGGGGGGGGCGTTGTCACACACCCGGGGACTTCTGACCCACTTTGGTCCATTCAGGGATGTGGTGTGTGAGTGCTTGGCCGGGGAACATAATCCCCCCCCCCCCCCCGATAATCCACTTATTGAATATGACAGAATTTCATTATGTTATGGTCTGAAATGTAGCAAATAAATGTGCGATCTAAGATTGGAACTGCAGCTTCTGTATTGAGAACAGGGGTGCTTGTCTGTGTCAGGTATCTGCACGAAACGTAACTGTCTGAGGTTTGCTGTGTTTGTCTGTTTCTCTCCACTCCACTAATACCAAATGTAACATTTCTTATGGGAAAAGTCGAGTTTGTGTTACGTGTATAAAGCCTGACTTGGGTGATCTGTCTGAAGAGGAACTAGATGTTGGTCATATTTTGTGTTCCAGATATCTCCGAGATCGAGTCTTACCGCTCCTACTCGCCACAGGATGACCGACGGGCCCCCCACTCAGACCTGTCCTCCCACTCCTCCAATGAGAGGCTCAGAGACAAACCCAGGTAAACAGTCACCCTCTGCTCCCATTTGCAGTATGGATCACTCTTATGTACTGTACCATATAATATTGTCAAATTGAGATATTTACGTTGAGTATCTGTACTCCATCACTATGGCATTTCGGAGAAGATGAAAGCCTACTGTAGCTGTGCTGTTTGAGAATCATGGCATTATGCGTGTTTTACGATCAGGGAGGAACCTCCCAGCAGGCTGGCTAAAATGGGCGCTATGCCGACACCGTTCGCCATGCCGGCGCGAAAACCGGCTAGAGTTGTGGAGGACACGCCCCTTCTGCCAGCAGAGAGGGTGGAGCCCCGCCCAGAAACACCCCCAGGTAAGCACAATGACTTTGAATAACTGAATATGGTACCTTTTTTTTATTTCCCGTTATCACATTTATCTGTTATATAAGCAGTGCATCAGTTAACTTACACATCCATCGTAGCAATGCTCACCAATGAGGATTTCCATTTTGTTTTTCAGCACCGGCAGTAACTGTTGCCCCAAAAGTCCACGCTGCCCCAAAGGTACCACTGACGCCAAGCATAGAGGATCAGGAGATATACGGGTAAGTGTTGGTTCCACAAGCAAATCTACAGAGAATGGGTCTAGGGTACAGACTCACTATTAACTCAACTGAGTTGTGTACTCTAATGTAGATTATGAATAAAATGGGTTGTGTGTTGTCCAGGCCCAACACGGTGATGGTGCGTTTCCAGAAGGGGGAGAGCGTGGGGCTGAGGCTGGCGGGAGGAAATGATGTGGGAATCTTCATCGCAGGCATTCAGGAGGACAGTCCTGCAGAACAGGAGGGTCTTCACACTGGGGACCAGATCATGAAGGTAGGGGAAGGGTTAACTCTTAGTCTTTGTCTTCTTTGGGATCGGTGTCCCTTCCACGGGACGGTTGAGCTATCGTAGGTTAATGAGATTAGCATGAGGTTGTAAGTAACAAGAACATTTCCCAGGACATAGACATATCTGATATTGGCAGAAAGCTTAAATTCTTCTTAATCTAACTGCACTGTCCAATTAACAGTAGCTAGAATGTTTTTTTTCTTCTTCTTTGTATTATCTTTTACCAGATCTATTGTTTTATATTCTCCTACATTTCTTTCAAATTTCAAAGTGTTTCCTTTCAAATGGTATCGAGAATATGCATACAGTATCCTTGCTTCAGGGCCTGAGCTACAGGCAGTTAGATTTGGGTATGTCATTTTAGGTGAAAAAAAAGAAAAACGGGTGGATCCTTAAATAAATATGAATGTTTGTGAAATTCCTCATGTCTTCACGAGTGCTTTACATATGATCTCTGTTATGTCTTCTGATGTCTTTGTGTCTGCCAGGTGAATAACATGGACTTCAGGGGCATGGTGCGTGAGGATGCTGTCCTGTACCTGCTGGAGATTCCAAAGGGAGATGATGTCACCATCCTGGCTCAGAGCAAACCTGATGGTGAGTCACGGCTTCACTCTGTAGATAAAGACAAATCTGTCATTTTATTTCAGCTCATGTTGCAGGTGAAGTGGTTTGATGTTTGTGGTGCCTGTCCTCTGGTCCAGTCTATAAGGACATCCTGGCATCGGGCAGGGGGGACTCGTTCTTCATCAGGACCCACTTTGAGTATGAGAAAGAGGTTCCCCAGAGCCTGCCCTTCTCCCGAGGGGAGATCTTCAATGTGACTGACACACTCTATGATGGCAAGCTGGGCAACTGGCTGGCCATCCGCACTGACAAAGACAACCAGCTGCTGGAGAAGGGCATCATCCCCAACAAGAGCAGGTGTGTGTGTGCGCATACAGATGTAAGATTTTAATTTGATCACTCTGTAGCAGGAGAACTTGTGTGTATTTGAGGTAGGGCTGCACGTGGAATAAAATTCAGATTGAAATTGAGCTATTGACATGTGCAATATCCATATCGCAAGAGGCCATTATTTTCTCTTTCTTTGACACTATTAATACTACAAAAACTAGACTACGGTACCTCCTCCATTGAGATGCACTAGACTGTTCGTTCACTCTCTACATGCACAGAGGATGCTGACCAATCACAAGCGGGGTCTCTCAATCTCTGCATGGCTTGCACATGCTGGCCAATCACAATCATCCCCGCTTAGAGCGTGCAGTTAAAAAGGCATTGATTGCCGATGCGTTTTTGAAGTGTAAGGCCTACGAAGAAACATCCTGCAGAACAGAAATCAGAGGTTATCACCCATCACATAGCCAAAGACACGGTCCCTATTTGTACAGTTCGCAAAGACGGCTTCAAGAGATGATTAACAAGCTGGACAGGAGATGGAATATTCCATCTTGCACATATATCTCCCAAGTCGCCATCCCAACACTGTATAACACATTTTAAGGTAGACGTTGAAACGTGTCTCATTGAATGAGTGGACCAGACTTCAATATTTGGACACAGGCTGCACCTTGCAATCGGTAGGCTACGTGTTACATGATTTTAAGGCACTTTGACTTATAATTACAATTATCAAAATGATTGAGGCTACTTCCATCTGCAGCCTATGGCTGCCTGAATAAATAATTAACTTAGGTTATTTAAGAACTCATAATGGTGAAATAGGAAATCATAATGTTATTAATGATTTAGTGCTGTGCTTATAGCAGACTTTGGATCATGTTAAAAATGTATGTCTGTTAATATGTAGGTGTAATAATCCTATCTATTATCATACTGTATGTAGCCTATAACAATGTTGGAAGATATTTGTTTAATTTGGCTTTGTATTCAGTTGGCACCGTATGTAGTAATTCATATGATCTCAATTTTAGAAGTGATGTTCTCTACCTTGACAGTAGTTTTAACCATGTCTGATGGAATTACCAAGTTTTCACCCAAGTGTTTGAAAATGGCAATTTGTGTGAATGTGTGATGATTGCGAAAAGTGCTAATTTATGATTCCTGGTGTTCTCTGCTTCTCAGGGCGGAACAAATGTCAAATGTGCAGAATGCCCTGAGAGGAACAGCCAATGACAGAGGAGACTTCTGGAGGTTGAGGGGTCAAAGGGCGGCGAAGAAGAAGGACCTCCGTAAGAGCAGAGAGGATCTGACTGCCACCCCTGTCACCACTCGCTTCTCTGCCTACGAGAGGGTGGTCTTACGAGAAGGTACGTCTCCCAACGCAAAAGACTCCTATCTCCTGTTGGGGTTTGGTCTAAGAGCCACTTGACTGGATAGAACAGAATAAGTTCTAAACTTTCGATTAAACTTAACTATCAACTGAATTATTAGGAACTTTCTCATAATGGGATACACAGACAAACTATACAGCATGTCTAACCAGAGCTACAGTTGAAGTCGGAAGTTTACATACACTTAGGTTGGAGTCATTAAAACTCGTTTTTCAACCACTCCACAAATTTCTTGTTAACAAACTATAGTTTTGGCAAGTCGGTTAGGACATCTACTTTGTGCATGACACAAGTAATTTTTCCAACAATTGTTTACAGACAGATTATTTCACTTATAATTCACTGTATCACAATTCCAACGGGTCAGAAGTTTACATACACTAAGTTGATTGTGCCTTTAAACAGCTTGGAAAATTCCAGAAAATGATGTCATGGCTTTAGAAGTTTCTGATAGGCTAATTGACATAATTTTGAGTCAATTGGAGGTGTACCTGTGGATGTATTTCAAGGCCAACCTTCAAACTCAGTGCCTCTTTGCTTGACATCATGGGAAAATCAAAAGAAATCAGCCAAGACCTCAGGAAAAAAATTGTAGACCTCCACAAGTCTGGTTCATCCTTGGGAGCAATTTCCAAATGCCTGAAGGTACCACGTTCATCTGTACAAACAATAGTACGCAAGTATAAACACCATGGGACCACGCATCCGACATACCGCTCAGGAAGGAGACGTGTTCTGTCTCCTAGAGATGAATGTACTTTGGTGCGAAAAGTACAAATCAATCCCAGAACAACAGCAAAGGACCTTGTAAAGATGCTGGATTAAACAGGTACATAAGTATCTATATCCACAGTAAAACGAGTCCTACATCGACAACCTGAAAGGCCGCTCAGCAAGGAAGAAGCCACTGCTCCAAAACCGCCATAAAAAAGCCAGACTACGGTTTGCAACTGCACATGGGGACAAAGATCATACATTTTGGAGAAATGTCCTCTGGTCTGATGAAACAAAAATAGAACTGTTTGGCCATAATGACCATGGTTATGTTTGGAGGAAAAAGGGGGAGGCTTGCAAGCCGTAGAACACCATCCCAACCGTGAAACACAGGGGTGGCAGCATCATGTTGTGGGGGTGCTTTGCGGCAGGAGGGTCTGGTGCACTTCAGAAAATAGATGGCATCATGAGGCAGGAAAATGATGTGGATATATTGAAGCAACATCTCAAGACATCAGTCAGGAAGTTAAAGCTTGGTCGCAAATGGGTCTTCCAAATGGACAATGACCCCAAGCATACTTCCAAAGTTGTGGCAACATGGCTTAAGGACAACAAAGTCAAGGTAATGGAGTGGCCATCACAAAGCCCTGACCTCAATCCTATAGAAAATTTGTGGGCAGAACTGAAAAAAGTTGTGTGAGCAAGGAGGCCTACAAACCTGACTCAGTTACACCAGCTCTGTGAGGAGGAATGGGCCAAAATTCACCCAACTTATTGTGGGAAGCTTGTGGAAGTTTACCTGAAACGTTTCACCAAGTTAAACAATTTAAAGGCAATGCTACCAAATACTAATTGAGTGTATGTAAACTTCTGACCCACTGGGAATGTGATGAATGAAATAAATAATTCTCTACTATTTTGCTGACATTTCACATTCTTAAAATAAAGTGCTGATCCTAACTGACCAAAGACAGGGAATTTTTACTAGGATTAAATGTCAGCAATTGTGAAAAACTGAGTTTTAATGTATTTGGCTAAAGTGTATGTAAACTTCTGACTTCAACTGTATATTACAGATGTGAGATGCTAACGGTGTGTCTGTGTTGATCCTCAGCTGGCTTCAGGAGACCAGTGGTTGTGTTCGGGCCCATTGCAGACGCAGTCAATGAGAAACTGGCCAACGACCTGCCTGAGGAGTTTGTCATAGCTAGTGAGTATGGTGCTCCTAACTTCTGCTTTTGAACGAAGGTGCTTCATGTATTTACGTTAGGTGCGCTCAATTTAGGATTTTTCATTTCAATGGAATAGTTTCAAATTTGTTCACCCTGGCTGACCAGGCATACTAAATTGAGCGTTGCCTTATGGCTTCTATGATCATATGTGTTTATGTAGTATTGGTGAGAAGCTGATGTGCTGTTGTTTGACCACACAGAGACCGAGCCCAAGGATGCAGGCGCTGACAAGTCCTCCGGTGTGGTGAGACTCAATACCATTCGTCAGATCATCGAACAGGTAAATGCCACCAACACCAGCGTCTTCATCCTCCCCATTTTAATCATCATTACCATCATCATCTTCATACACCCCTTACCTTCATCACCATAGTCATCATCCTCCACCTTCCTCTTCCTCTTCATTATCATCTTCTCCAGCTTCCCTCTTACATTGACCCTGTCTCCCCAGGACCGCCATGCCCTGCTGGACGTGACTCCCAAGGCAGTGGACACCCTGAACTACACCCAGTGGTACCCCATTGTGGTGTTCCTCAACCCAGACAGCAAGGGGGGCATCAAGACCATGAGGAACCGCCTTGTGCCCGGCTCCAGTCGCAGCGCCCGCAAACTCTACGAGCAGGCGGTCAAAATGAGGAAGACCTGTTCCCACCTCTTCACTGGTCAGTCACAAACACCTTGACTGTCTTCTTTTTTTTTTTTTTTTTTTTTTTTTTTTTTTAATGGCTCCTCTGTATATGCCACTGTACATGTCACTGATGCTAGTCCCCAGGTAAATCCCTAGTATTATGAAGCCCGAACACTATGGTTGGTCTATTGAGGCCACATTGTTTCAGTAATAAACTATGATTAAGCTGTATTACTCCTGTTTCTGTTGTGCCAATCATTCTGGATTGTTTCTCTGCACAGCGACTGTTGACCTGAACTCGGCCAATGACGGGTGGTATGGGAGTGTGAAAGACTCTATCCGGGCACAGCAGGAGCGGGCTGTGTGGATCTGTGAGGGCAAGGTAAGCTCTGTTTTTATTTAATACATATATTTAAAGTGTTGGTTCCATGTTTCATGAGCTGAAAAAAAAAGATTTCTGAAGTTTTTCACACGCACATTAAGCTTATTTCTCTCAAATGTTGTGCACCAATTTGTTTAGATCCCTGTTAGTGAGCATTTCTGATTTGCCAAAACAATCCATCCGCCTGATAGGTGTGGCATATCAAGAAGCTGATTAAACATGATCATTACACAGGTGCACCTTGTGCTGGGGACAATAAAAGGCCACTCTAAAATGTGCAGTTTTGTCACACAACACAATGCCACAGATGTCTAAAGTTTAAGGGAGCGTGCAATTGGCATGCTGATTACAGGACTGTGCACAAAAGCTGTTGCCAGAGAATTGAATGTTCATTTCTCTAGCAGCACCTTCACCTGTCATTTTAGAGAATTTGGTAGTACGTCACCCATTGAGCATGTTTGGGATGCTCTGGATCAACGTGTAGGACAGCCTGTTCCAGTTCCCGCCAATATCCAGCAACTTCACAAAGCCATTAGAGGAGTGAGGCAACATTCCACAGGCCACAATCAACAGCCTGATCAACTCTATGCGAAGGAGATGTCGCGCTGCATGAGGCAAATGGTGGTCACACCAGATACTGACTGGTTTTCTGATCCATGCCGCTACTTTTTTGTGTGACCAGTCATATGAAATCCATACATTACAGCCTAATGAATTTATTTCAATTGACTGATTTCCTTATATGAACTGTAACTCAGTAAAAGCTTTGAAATTGTTGCGTTTTATATTCTTGTGTGTGTGTGTGTGTGTGTGTGTGTGTACACAAAAATATCAACCGCAACAATTTCAAAGATATTTATATACATACAGTGAATTTATGTACTGTGTGTAGTGTCTTTGTGTGTCTTTCATACCAACTTGCGTCTCTCTCTCTCTCCTCTCTTTCTTTCTTTCTTTCAGTTGGACGGCTCGGAAGAGGAACTGGATATCCATGATGACCACATGTCGTACCTGTCAGCGATGAGCGCCGATTACCTGAGCATGGACAGCCGACTGACCAGCGACTTCGACGACACGGCCGACGAGGGTGGGGCTTACACCGACAACGAGCTGGATGAGCCAATGGATGAGCCCCATCAGCCGGTGTCGGCAATCAGCCGCTCCTCAGAGCCCGTACTGCCAGAGGAGGTGGGAATGCTTTACTACTGTCAATCACTATCCCTCATTGTCAATCACTCATTCAGTGTCAGATGGAGACTGGCATCGGTCTCATCTCTCATTGCCAGTCAACAATCTTGACTTGTTGTGTTGACCTAGTCTGTGTTTGTTGAAATGCTGTATGTATATCTGTTGACATATGTACATCCCTCCATTCCCACTTGTAGAGACCCCATCCTGCCCCCATTCCTCGTATGAGGAGATCAGGGAGCAGAGAGGTGCTGAGAGACCCCAGCCCGCCCCCCACCTTCGTCCCTGAGCCCCCCAAGGTGAGACCCCCTTGGACCCCACCCTCAGCTCTCAATCCCCTCGAACCCCACCCTCAGCTCTCAATCCCCTCAACCCCAAACCCTGTACCACATCTTGTGCTTGCTTATAAGACTTAGAATACTAAGGCTATATAAGTGCTTGCTAAATGACCATAATATCCTCTTCTATTGCAGCAGGTGAGGGTGCAGTCTCGAGGGGGTTATGACTCCCACTCAAGCAGCACCATTAGCAGTGATGCGGCCGGGGGGTCCAAGCCCGCCCCGCCCCCCGTGGCCCTCAAGCCCACCCTAAGGGCCCTCAGCCAGTCATCTGAGGACCACAGTGTCCAGGGGGGAGAGGACCCGGCTAACCGCTCATTCATTGGCAAGGTGAAGGCCTTCGAAAAGATGGACCACCTGGCCAGAGCCCAGAGGATGCTGGAGCTCCAGGAGGCCGAGCAAGCACGGGTCAGTACTACTGGTAGAAAATAGACAGTAGCGCCCCCAGCAGTAAGCTGTAACGCCTCAGAAACAGAACCAAATGGATCTACAGGGGAAAGTGATCACTTCATATATTCTGATTAAATGTTTTATTGCAAGTACCAAAAGGTATATTCAAGTGCATACAGTTGAAGTCAGAGGTTTACATACACTTAGGTTGGAGTCATTAAAACTATTTAAAGTGTATGTAAACTTCTGACCCACTGGGAATGTGATGAAAGAAATGACTCATTCTCTCTACTATAATTCTGACATTTCACATTCTTAAAATAAAGTGGTGATCCTAACTGACCTAAGACAGGGAATTTTTACTGGTATTAAATGTCAGGGATTGTGAAGAACTGAGTTTTAATGTATTTGGCTAAGGTGTATGTTAACTTCCGAATTCAACTGTATGTTGCTTTATGTTCGTAATGTACAATATGTGCGTTGACATAACTGTCAAACTCCTCCTGCTCTCTTGACTGTAGCTGGAAATAGCCCAGAAGCACCCAGACATCTATGCAGTCCCAGTGAAACTACCAAAGCCCAACCGCCCACAGCCAATAGGGTAAGTTCATCTATTTAACCATGTCGGTCACCACACAAATGAGCATTTTTTCTTAACTTTCTACTGCCTGTCAGGTTGGGTTCAATACTTTTTTTGTTTTGTTTACAGACTCAATGCCCAACAATCTGAATGAACGAAAATGTCTCTCTCCTGTGTGTCCAGCTCCAGCTCCAACCCAGAGCCCCAGACCCCGTCCTCCAGGCCACCGTACTCTGAGAGCAGGGGTCACTACGACGACGATGAGGAAGAGTACCGCAGACAGCTGGCCAACCAGACCAGACGAGGCTACTACAGCAACCCCCAGAAATACAAAGACACTGAGATGTAGGACAGACAGATCCACCTGTTACACCTTACTGTTCTCACTGTGGTTACTCAAACACCCTATCCCTGTCCTGTGGCCCCACCTAGTGGCAGGACCATATATCCCATTCAGGTGTCCTTACATTGACCGTTTGCCTCACTGTGTGGATGGCGTTTTTGCCTTTTAACCTCCCAACCCCGCGATGTTCACCCCCTGTCATATTTATCCAAACCAATAGGGTTCGAGTACACTTTATAACCGTGTGTGTGTATATATGATCTTTTTACATGTTATGTTTATTTCAATGTAACAAATAATGCTTATCTGGACAGACAATGGGGTATTCTGTCTCCAGCTGGCCTGTTAGTGAGTGGTGGGTAATCTCTCCTTTAAATCATGCATTGCATACCCTTTGATTTACTTGTACTCTGTCCTTTTGTGTATTTTAATACTAGAGATCAGCGCATACCAAGTGCCTTATATAGTGTAGCAGTGTCAGATCACTGAAAGAAGCAGTCCGCACTGAGGTGATGGAAAAAACATGCCAGTTTGTTTACATAAGACAAAAAACACATTTATATGGCATATACAGTATAGATGCGCTGAAGAGGGGACATTCTTGTTTTACCAGGGTGTCACCCGTCTATGCATTTACTATTTGATTCATGGTTCTCATGCGGCTGATATCGTCTAGTTAACTTTCTCAAATAAATCTATTTTAAAAACTTTCATTTGTGTCATGTCTTAGTTCATTCTATAAATAGTGGTGACTATGTTGTGTTTCTAATGCAGCCTCAGGCAGGATGGTTTCTGGGACTTCATTCAACCAGGTTTTGGTCCAATGAAAAGCTCACATGTGGGTTACCACGCCCCCATGGAGACAGTTTATAGTACATTCATAGGATCCTGAAAGACCAAAGGTATTCCTTGCTCTACGTTATTCCTCAATACGCATATTTAAATTCAGCTATCTTTGGTTACTGATCAAACATCAATCTGCCTGGTAAATTACTCTGTGCCGTTTTACTTCAGAGATGTACCTGTCATTCATGTTTAACAGGTTCAGATTAAGGCAAGTCAGTGCAGAGATGCATGAAAATACTTTGACTTTAAGCAAACAGTGATGTGAACTGGAATGGAGAGTTAAGTCCAGGGAGGGAGTGAGAGCAAGTCTCAGATGTAGACAGGCTGTTCCTGGGCAGTCAGTAGACGGTACATGGCTGCAGGCATCGTCTTCATGTGGATCTGCAGCACAGAAGTAACACACAGGTTGCATGATCAAAACACAGCCGAGCATAGAGTTTTCCTGCCGTTTTGAATTAATTGTAATGCCATTTACAGATTCAATTAGGATTATTTAAACTCATGACTATTTACTTAAGTTCTTGACCTCGAACACTGGACTGTATTACATGTTACTGTTGCGTGCGTTCTTGTACCTCTCCCACTGCATTAGACAGGACGTGAACAATCTTCTCATGAGGTGTAGCCACCACACTCTGGCCGTTGATCTCAATGATGCGATGACCGACGCGGACCCCCCCTCTCTCAGCAATGCCCCCCCTCATCAGGCTGCAGATCTTTAGAGGAGAGAGGGACACAAACAGCTGATAATGAAAACTACAAGAAATCTAATCTACTTAAATGTGCAATACTACAGGAAACAGAGCACTCAAAGCTAATGGTCATCTCTCTCTTCCCCCCCCCCCCGTCATGATACCCACAATGCCATTCTGTACGCTGAAGCCCAGCTGGTATCGGAGGTCTGGTCTGCGGATCAGCACCATAGTGACGGGGGGACACCTGACGATGTTCAACTTAATCTTGGACTGGGCCTTCAGACCCTGAGGGGACAGATTAGGGGTGGATTATAACAGGAGGAGACAGCCAAGAGAAGAGGGGAAAAAATGTGCTTACAGCACTGCCTGGTCAAGCAGTCAAAGTCAATTGTTTTCAGTGTGTGCCAGCTTGCAGAGGGGTAGACTATTTAGATTTAAAACAATGGACTTTGTCTGCCTGACCACAAGACAAGTGCATTTGCATTTTCAGCAGAAATGCACAGTTGGGCTGCAGTGACACAGAAAGAGAGAAAAGGCAAAGGCAGGGAGGCGAGGGAAAGAGGCTGAAAGAAAGGTGAAAGAACACAAACAGAGACAAAAGAAATGCAAACCTTGATGATACTCTGGCAGGTGGAGAGGGGCAGTCCAACCAGACTGGTTCCATTGATGGTCATGATCTGGTCACCAATGTTGAGTCGACCAGACTTCTCCGCAGGCCCAGAATGCATCATGCTAGCGATGATGACGGTGGGCAGAATAGAGCCCCAGCCTGACTCCACTATGACCACGCCCAGCATCTCTCCCTTCTGCTTCTCTATGTAAACCTGTAATAGGATACACACAGAACAAATGCCACTACTTACACCAATAAGGTCAAGGCAACTGTTCACTTGAATGTCTTCATGCTTTCAGTTAGCATTGCATTAACAAGAAGAGCTGTGTATTACAGGTCTACCTCTCGCACTGTTTTAGAACTAATAGGCATAGCCACTGTAAGGTCCAAAATCCCATATCAAAATACTAAGCACCCAAAACTGGCCTGCCCCCTGGTGGTTGACTCACATCTCTGCAGTTCTCTGACTTGGAAAAGTGGATGAGGTCATCGTTGTACATGTCCTGAGTGTTGAGCAGGTCGCTGTACTCCCTCTGACTCAGGTCCTCTGGGTCGATGCCACTGGCCCGCAGGAACTCCTGGTATGCCACACTGAAGGCCTGGCCAATAGACTGGGCTATGAGCTGGGCCTGGACAGAGGGTAAGAGTGGCATCAAATACACTGGATGAACACAGAAACGCACATATTACGTTGTATGTCATAAAGTACCTTCATACACACACTTGTGTCCGAGTCAAACAAATCATTTGTAAACACACTTACATCCTCCGACTCGAACACGTGGCAGACCATCCTGTACTGGGGGAGGTTGTCGTGGGCTGGGCTGTTGGTGTGGTCAGAGTGGTCAGTTGTATGGTTCAGATGTTCCTGAGCGCTCCTGGAGCGCACCATCTTCCCCCTGGCCATCAGCACCACCATGTTGCCTATGTCAGCAATGTAGGAGATGGTCCTCAGTGGCAGGTCCATCATGGACGCCTGATAGGAACACAGGAGAAGGACATGGTTGTGGCTGTAGAGGGAAAGAGGTGTTTGGCAGTATTGTATGTGGATGTAGTTTTAGTGTGTGTGCGGAGAGGTAAGTTTGATAACTGTGCCGTTCCACCAATTAGGTGGCAAATAAAAATTAAATGTTCACCTAATTGTAACATTGTCATTAAGAGCACGTTTAACTTCATTAAAAAAAATAAAAAATTCCCCATCTCAAGTGTTAAATAAAAAAAAAATGACTATAGTAAGTGCCCATTAAGTGTCAAATAAAGTAACAGGGTTGACCGTAACAGGGTTGACCGTAACAGGGTTGACGAGTTCATCTTAAACCAGCCATAACTCCCCTTGTGACAGGGGGAATGGAAGCTTGTTGTGTACAACAGGGAGGGGCAAGTGAATGAAAAAAAAGAAGAAATTAAAACATTTTTAGCCTGCCAATCTATGGGTAATAGGGTTGTGCTTGACCGAATCAGTTTTCCACAACAAAATGGACAAAGGGTAGAACCAGCTCACCTGCTTTATCACTATAATTTGACTATTAGATGTTCAATCTTTCTTTTGAAAAAATATTTTAAAAGGAATAGTTTCACCATATTAAAAACGAGAGTTCAGTTCACGTAACAGGATTGGCCTTAAAATGAGGGACAGACGTAAATGAATCACTAATCACATGAAATAAATAATAATCTTCATAAAGGACTTTGTCAAAGCTACAAAATAACTAGGGCTTTACAATGATGGTGAATACTTGGGAGACATTTTGGGTTTAAGTGGGTTAAAAACTGCACTGTTCGATTCACAGTAGCTATTACAGCGAAAACATGCCATGAGATTGTTTGAGGACGGCGCCCCACATCAAAATATTTTTCCACCGGCACAGGTTTCATAAATTCACAAATAGCGATTAAATATTCACTTACTTTTTGAAAATCTTCCTCTGATTTGTCATCCAAAGGGTCCCAGCTATAACATGTAGTGTCGTTTGGTTAGATAAAATCCTTCTTTATATCCCAAAAATTCAGTTTAGTTGGCGCCATCGATTTGAGTAATCCACTCGTTCAACATTTTCTTTAACTAGGCAAGTCAGTTAAGAACAAATTCTTATTTTCAATGACGGCCTAGGAACAGTGGGTTAACTGCCTTGTTTAGGGGCAGAACGATAGATTTTTTTACCTTGTCAGCTCGGGGATTCGATCTAGTTCAACGCTCCAACCACTAGGCTACCTGCCGCCCCAACATGCAGAGAAAGGAATCCGAAAATCTACCCCTAAACTTTGTTTCAGCAAGTCAAAATACATTTCTATTTACTCCTCATGTAAATGTAATCAAATGTAATCAAACTATAATATTTCTTACGGAAAGAAGTATGTTCAATAGGAAACCGATTTAATCAGGTGCGTCCTGTCTTCATGGCGCGTGCAAACGCAAATTTCCAAGACAGTGTCCCTGTACTAAAACTGATATTTCTTATTCGTTTTGGAAGTTAAAAGCCTTAAACCTTGAACATAGACTGCTGACACCCTGTGGAATCCATATGAACTGCATCCAGGGAGCTCATTTTCAGTATGACCTTATGCTTGCCATTCTAAGAGAATGGTCTCTCAAAAAAAGAAAATTCTGGTTGGTTTCTCTTTGGATTTCCTCCTACCATATCTATTGTGTTATATTCTCCTACATTATTTTAACATTTCTACAAACGTCAAAGTGTTTTCTTTCCAATGGTACCAATTATATGCATATCCTGGCTTCAGGGCCTGAGCAACAGGCAGTTTAATTTGGCATGTCATTCAGGCGGAAATTGAGAAAAAAGGGGCCTAGTCCTAAGAAGTTTTTAATTAAAATCGTTCTAGAAGTCACAGAGGGTGCACGGAGAGAAATGTCAATATGCCAAATTTTGTCACTAGCATTTATTGAATTCTCCATGTGGTCTATATTAAAGCTCACTTCATTTAATATAACAGGCTTTTAACATCCAATATTGGTGCACAATTTCTACTTAATATATCAAAAGAGTCGCACGCAACAGACACTCATTTCATGGAACGACCAAATTAACGACCAGATTTACTAACACTATAGCAATCCTTGAGTGAGTCCATGTAAAGGTCAATATTATACCGTATTTACCTGAGTGTCTGCATTCAGCACTTTGATCCTCTGAGTAGACATGAAGAGATCCACTTCAGTGGAAGAAGGAATCTCACCCCCAGTCTGCACATTTAGGGAGAGGAGAGCAGAAGACATTCAAACAACCATTACAGACAAACAGCAAATATGACTTACTTAGAATCATTTAAAAAAAGACACAGAACAGACAGAAAAATATGTTACCGCCGTAATACTGTCACTGTACCTTCTTTCTGTTTTTAGCTTGCTTTTGTGTGGTCTGCCGTATAGAATAGCAAAAGCGAGAGGGAGAGAGAGAGAGAGAGAGAGAGAGAAAGCGTTCAAGACAGTGCTCCGTCAAAAATAGTAAGATGGGGCTAGGGTATGGACGACACTGGATTGGCTCACAGAAGATTGGCCATCCCATATGGAGTATTAGGGCTGTGTGTGCGTGTGTGTGTGTGTGTGTGTGTGTGTGTGTGTGTGTGTGTGTGTGTGTGCCTGCCTTGTGTGGGCAGGTGGTGATTTCAGCTGTCTATCACGTCTGAAAAAAAGTTACTGGCCCAGAGGTTATGAAGCAAACATCCTCAAAAGTTGTCCCTTCATCAATTTGACATTAGCAGCCCTCAAGAACCAAACAGACTGCATGTCATAACAACAATGACTGACAGATGCCATGGGCATTCTTCAATACTTCTTTATGGACATGAAATAATGTTATTTGGCAGATGTATCAATAGCTATTTAGTAAAAATGTAAACGCACAATATAATACACATAATTATATGGAACTAAGGACATGAGAATGATTACTGCCTGAAAAGTGAAGGAAGGAGAAAGGGAAGAGTATTCAGTCCTAGCTGATGTGACCCCCGTGTGGCTCACCCTGACACGACTCATAGCCTCCTGGGCCTGCTGCATGCGGGCACTCTTAGTGGGAGTCCTCTCTGACAGCAGGTGGGTGGAGCCCAGGTAGCTGGCCGCAAAAATGATGCCATCGATCAGGTCCTCTGGGTCACATGGCCCTGGGACTGTGGACAAGACGGTCATTGAGGTTGGCGACAATCAATAGTCATCACTTTTGATTTGAGTGAAAACAAAATCAAAAGTGAGTGACAACATGCCACTGATGCCTAACTTTTTCCATCAAGTAATTGAAATGCATTTTATACCACAGCAAAGCTTTATCTACAAAAACATTCCTCTTATCTCATTAATGACCCCCCCAAACCACAGAGACACTCACCTTCCACGTATGTAGGGAAGGACGGCATATGCCTCTGGATCTGAAATGAAAAACAGAATATTACACATCAGTAATGGCGACAGTAACAGTAGAATAGCACTTCTCTTTCCACAGTGGTGCGTGTGACACAATGCAGAGCAGTCACTTACCTCCTCAATGGATGGTGGCCTAGGCAGCTCCCTCTGTTCTCTATGCTCCCTCTGCTGAACCTGGTGTGTTCTGGAGGACTCTGCCCTCACAGGACAGACATGCTCTGGGACTGGCACCGGAACTCGGGATGGAACTCGGGATGGGGCTGGAGCTGGTACTGGAACACGGACCGGGGCTGGGTTATAGTGTGAAGGAGACTGAGACACAGGCTGTAGGACAGATTAAGAGATACATGAGAGAAAACCTCAGTTGATTTCTGGTGGCACATTTAAACAGGAGTAGATATCTCTGTGGTAATAATGTTCACTCTTATCACTGATGCAATAAATGGACTAACATCCATTCTACTCCACTATGTAAACATTTCAAAATGGTGATTTCTGTAGTGATCCAGAGCTGGCTCATACTCACGTCGCCTCCCAGTGGCTGCACTGGGGAGGACTCGTCCTCATTAGGACTGACCTCCGGTCTCATCACCCACACAGGCTCTATGGGCTGGTCAGGAGTGTAGGGCGAGCGCACCGTCTTAGTCTTCACCTCCTCTATGGCCTCTCGGATGTCCCTGATGGCCAGAGAGATAGCATCCCCTGAGCCTGTGACACTGTCCTCTGAAAGGCTTTCCACAGGAGGTCGGAGCTCCATCCCGGCCTGCTCATCCTGGAACTCACCTGAACCAGGCTGCCCAGAGCTGGGACGCTCTGACTGGGCTTCACCTTGCACGTTCCAGGGAGGTGGCCCCAGGCTTTGGGATCTGGGGCTTTCTTTGAGGCTGTCGCCTTCCCCGTCAGACGTAGTGTCATCGTAGTGGTGTAGTCTTAAGCCGACTGAGCGTCCCTGCCAATGGGGGCTGGTCTGTGGTAACCCCACATCCCTACCTGGCCAGGAGTCACGGGGTTGGGCCTCAGTGTCTGTAGCTCCCTTATAAACATTCTCCCTCTGTCTACGACTGTAGGGCCCTGGGTGAGGTTCTGAATATGGCTCATCAGGGTCAGCCTCAGATCTCCCGTCTGGATAATTAATCCATTTCAAGGGTTCAGGGAAAGACTGAGGGTAGGATTTTGCGTAGGGCTCTGTGTAGGACTCTGTGATAGATTCTGACTGTGGGTAGGACTCATTATAAAATTCTGCATAGGTCTTAGGATACGAGTCTCTGAAGGTGAAGGATTTGGGGTGGGACAGTAGAGAATCAGTGCAGCTCTCATCATCAGGCATTATGTCATTTTCATAGGTGGGGCTTGGGCTAAACTCGTCACTACATTGGTCCGAGTTCTCAGACTGAAGTGGAGGGGGCAAGAATGGTGATTGGTGAGGTGGTGAACTCAGGGGCGGAGCCTCCATGCTTAGCGAGGCCGCACTCTCAGTGTCAGAACAGTACTCATTAGTTCCATCTTCCTGGTCGTCCTCTACCAGATCCCTCTCGTTTCTGTCTTCTTCTCCCAGACCTGTCTCTTTTAGCTCCCCCTCCCTCTGGTTCTCTAGGTCTGTCTGGTTGTTAAATCCACTTTGAGTACTAACAGACTGCGTTATGGATGAGCTGTACCCATCCACCTCTTCCTCCTGAGGTTGGGGAGACTCTATGTTGGGAAGGGGTGGATGCAGGTCTTGGGAAGGGGGATCAGGGGCAGTAGGACATGGTATGTGGTGTGTGGGGGTAGGAGAGGTACCAGCAGTAAGGTCAGGTGCTCCACTGTTCTGTGTGTGGTGGGGTGGACAGGAGTGTGGGGGGTGCTGCTGCTTCATTGTTGCGGGACCAGTCATGTCCCTCTGTTCAGTCAGGGGAGCGCCAGATGACCGTTGCTGTTGAAACAGCGGGGCGTGGGTGTCTTGGCCATCTCTCGTCGGCAGTCTCTGTCTGTGAACTCTGACCCTGGGCTCTCCCTGGCGGCGGTAGCGGGCCACGCCAGGGCGGGGCGGCTGGGTGTGGCGAGGAGGCTCCATGTCTGCTCCCTCCCACTGTCTGGATGGGCCCTGCCCTGAGGGAGTTCGCCTACGGTGCCGTGCAGGGCCGCGGCCCGAGCCTTGGTGCGGAATAGGAGGATGATGGTGGTGGTGATGATGACCCTGCCCATCCTGACCGAGCATTTGGCAGGGTCTCCAACTTCTCCGGACAGGGACCCCTTCTCCTTCTCTTGCTGTGCCATTGGGCTGCCGGTTTCTGGAAGCAGGTGAAGCCTTATGCTCCTCCGAGACAGCATCACCTAGCCCCTCCCCCTGCTGCTTGTAGCTCATCACTCTGCTGTGGTCTGTTTACCTTTAGAACATGGTCCTTCCGTCTCCTAGGAGACACCACTCACAGCACTGCCTGCAGGGAGACAGGAAATTAATGTGAACAGATAGTTCAGGGGTTATGGGTGAAACAGCAGGATCAGGAAGGCATGTCTACAAACAGGAGATTGTGATTGTGAGCGAGTGTAACCGATGTGAAATGGCTAGTTAGTTAGCGGTGGTGCGCGCTAATAGCATTTCAATCAGTGACGTCACTCGCTCTGAGACTTGAAGTAGGGTTTCCCCTTGCGTTGCAAGGGCCGTGGCTCTTGTGGCGCGATGGGTAACGATGCTTCGGTGGGTGTCAGTTGTTGATGTGTGCAAGGGTCCCTGGTTCGGAGGTCAAAGGGGGGGTGAGTGTAACCGATGTGAAATGGCTAGTTAGTTAGCGATGGTGCGCGCTAATAGCATTTCAATCAGTGACGTCACTCGCTCTGAGACTTGAAGTAGGGTTTCCCCTTGCGTTGCAAGGGCCGTGGCTTTTGTGGCGCGATGGGTAACGATGCTTCGTGGGGTGTCAGTTGTTGATGTGTGCAAGGGTCCCTGGTTCGAGCCCGGGTTGGGGTGAAGAGAGGGACGGAACCTACACTGTTACACGAGCACCCCTGTGGTTATGAAGGAGATCTATGTATCACTCTCCCAATATCCATTTTAACGTCAATTCTATGTGTGGGAGATCTGCCAATCCCCCACACATCTACAAAGTACCAGATCCTGATAGACAAGCAGAGCCGCAGGGGCTCCCTATACTCCAGGGTAAAACCTAAATCCCATGGGATTCATCTGGGTGTGTTTAATCTCAGCAATATTCTCCCTGCACCAGCAGCGGCACCACGCCACACCACAGCAGCTGGCAGATGGCGCGAGGAGGAGGACGACCAGGAGGAGGGACAAAGCCCTGACGTCACTGACCTGAGAGAGAGTTGGTCAGGCTGAATACCAAACTTTACGCTCGGTGTACAGAATATTGATGTCTGAACTCTAGAGAGACTGTGCAGTCTACTCAGCATCAATCAGTAGACTGACTTCACAGTATTGTATAGGATCAGTTTTCAAAATTGTGCACAGTATTGCAGGTAGAGTATTTTGTGGCTTTAAGAGCTATAGCCCATTGTACTGTATGAATTAGTGGCTGAAATTCAAATGTGATGGATACAGAAAGCAGAGAGTGTACAGATTTAATAAAGGCTGGATATCTGGAGACTAGGGGCAGAGGTTAATGCAGTACCTCAGAATGAAAAGTCATCTGAGTGCAGGCGAGAACCGACGAAGAGGAGACATGTAAGGAGGACAAAGAGTGGAGATTATATACTAGAAATATGCCCTTTCCGCGGTGATTGGTGCTGCTGACTGGGTGGGCCCCTGGGGGGCAGTGCCCAGGTCACAGATGGTCAGGCTGTGGGCAACATCGGCCAGACGGCAGGCGGAGGGAGCTGTGAGCAGCTCCTCCATCTGTCAGGGCTCCAGTGAAAGCCACAGGGAGGGGATTTACAGTACCAAGTCATTGACTCACTGATCTTACGCTAGCCTAATACACACAGGCCAATGTTAAAACAGTGTTTACATGTAGGGGAAGAGTATGTTGAGCCATTTTCTACATTCAGCATCACCACATCAAGGGAAATATAGTATTATGTCTAAAAGATATCTACACTGAGTGTACAAAACATTAGGAACAGATTAAATTTGTCAGGGCATGGATTCTACAAGGTGTCAAAAGCATTCCACAGGGATGCTGGCCCATGTTGACTCCAATGCTTCTCACACTTGTGTCAAGTTGGCTGGATGTTCTTTGAGTGGTAGACAATTCTTGATACACGCGGGAAACTGTTGAGCGTGAAAAACCCAGTAGCATTGCAGTTCTTGACATACTGAACCTGGTGCGCCTGGCACCTACTACCATACACCATTCAAAGGCACTTAAATATGTTGTCTTGCCCATTCACCCTCTGAATGGCACACATACACAATCCATGTCTCAATTGTCTCTAAGGCTTAAAATCCTTCTTTAACCAGCCTTCTCCCTTTCATCTACACCGATTGAAGTGGATTCAAGGTGACATCAATAAGGGATCATACTGTCGCTTTCCCATGGATTGACCAGGTCAGTCTGTGCCACGGAAAGAGCAGGTGATCATAATGGTTATTGATATTGTGTGTCCCTGGAAATAACCAGAATTAAATGTAAACTTAACAGTTTTCAAAACAAAGTGGTCTCTTGGCACAACTTCCCCGGGGTAAGGGGGTAAGTTGAGCACATGTACAGGGTAAATTGAGCCGCCTTGGGGGTAAGTGGGTGATAGTGTCCTGTGACAGTAGGTGATGGTGCTGGTAGGTCAAAGTTGAATTCATGGAATGGGGGTGTGGTATATTGTATATATTAAATATATGCCTACATTCAGATATAGATCTCACTTACCCTTCCATTTCTTGACCAATTGTCTGGGACAAGGATGTTGTTTGAATGTGCACACTCGTAGGAAAGTTCTCTGTTTTGAGCATACTAAGCCCATGAAACTGGTCCGCGAGATTCTTAATATGTTTAGCAAGCTCAGACTCCATGTCAGCAGATGAGACCTCATGAGCGTCTGCTACTCTTTCACACAGGTACATATTCCTTTTCTTTTTTGTCAATATACCTCTTCAGTGTCATTCAGTAGATGTTTTTCCTCCCTTGCTGCTGCTCAAATGGACTTCTTCCCTTCTCTCACTCCCTTGGCTGCTCTCTCAAGAACCTCAATGATGTCTGCTCTGTAACAACAACAAAAATGCACTTGAGCTCATATGCGTGACACATTGCAAAAATACTATGCATATTATGCATAAAACTGACAAAATGTAATCATAATTTGTATGGAGTATGGTGGACATTGCCTCAACTTACCCCAAGGCAAACATTTTGACAATATTAGCCCACACAGCTACAAGGATGCACTTTCATGCTAGATTAAGGACCTCATTTGTAGTTTATCGAGACCCCAATTTATGTATAAAACAATATTTGGTTTAGATAAAACATTGGTTTAGATACAAGCACCATGAAACTTATAACATAAATTAATTTGACTTCGTGAATATCAATTTTTTGGGACCTATCTTGCTTACCACTTTTCCCATGTGGTTTCTTCCTTCACAGACTCCATGAAATGATATTTTGTCACATTATTCATTTTGTGCATGGTTTCTTAGAAACAAGGGGTGGCTCAACTAACCCTTTGGCTCAATTTACCCCACTCTCCCCTAGTATCAATAGGCCTATTGGTTATATTTTGTTGATATATTTGTGGTTTCAGCAGGACAGGATTAATGCATAGACTAAGCAAGGTGGTGTGACTACTGGCAAACGCTTGTAGACCATTAAAGTCCCACGTTGAATGGCCGCTGGGAGGACTTTTTCGTTTTGTTTATTTATATCTGCCTGAACGTGAGGAAATTAAAAGGGTAGGACAGCAGGTAACTTGTGCAGAAAACGCTCTTCCGATTCTGTCACCATGTATGGAGTGGGACGTAACCCAAAAGGAAAGCAACACGAGTAGGCGCTCCTGCGATGAAATATTCTAATACATGTTTACTTATTGACAACTGCTCAACGAACGGGCTAACGTCCTATTTAACGAACAGACACCTGTCAATGTCCGACGACGATGAAAGCCTATACGATGTGCCACGTCTCAGGTGATTTTCATGGTCAAATCATCGGCGCCACTGGTACCTTTATCGATTCGGTGGTGTTATGCGAGTCGTCATAATGTAGGCTCTTTGCCCTATCTCCTGGATCATAAATAGGCGCTTACCTGTTCATGACTAGGAACTGGTCGATCGCGTAACATTCCGCTTCACCATCTTTATCCGACTGGTCCCTCTGCTCGATACCTTAAAACAATTTGCATGGATTAGGCCCGATCGGTCAACTCCTGCTGCATCGTGACATTTGAGCGGATTACCGATGCACAACGCGACTTTACACTGCTGTGTTTCAACATGATGGCGCTGCAACGATCGTGTTCCACGTAGGCTACACTGCTTTGGTCTGCACCACTTTTTCCCACGCGCAGTGAGATATTAGAGCCCTCAAACTCTTCCTTTGCCCACAATGCACGCCCTAGGGCTAAGAAACACCGGTGTCAAGCACACAAAACAAACTATTCCAGGACCCTCGTTCACCGCATTTTATCGGAATAGCCTATGGACGTAGACTAGTCTACAATATCTATTAGGAAAATATTCCCTAGAACGCACTCACACCTCTACTGCTATCTTCTCTACAGTCTAAACGAGATCATTGGGACGTCCCAACTCTGACGTCAACCTGTTGAAGTTTAAAACGGTTAATGTTGGGGCAAGGTTTATGGTTAAATTAAGGGTAGGGGTTAAATTTAGCGTTAGGCAGGGACGTCTCAAGGATTCCGGATTGCAGTAAATGTGAGTAGTAACCATGGTATCCAATCTGTGTCAGCATTTAAACCTAGAGGGGCCTGATTGTCCCATCTCTCTCTCTCTTCCCCGCACATCCATCATTTCTGCTCATTCTTGATAAACAGTAAGGGAGTGATTGGTTTGGCAAATGTGGATTCATCCATGTTGGATTCCCAAAGTAGCCTATCATATACCCCCTTCTTATTGGTGCCACCTAGCATTTCATGCTCCCATTCACACATTTGCTGTTCTATTTTAAAACTGGGCATCAATAATTTCTGCTCCTCTCTTTTCATTCATTGATGAAGGTATATATTCTGTCTTAAGTTATTTAGGAACATGACAGGCTTGAGAGCATGTTTAAAACCCAACTTTGAAATTATCATTCATAAATGTTTGATCAGATCCATTGCAGTGTTGTCACGCAAACCCATGGCCCACATGCAAGACCTCCAGTATTACTGGCTTAGACTGCACTGAAGAAAGCAAGGGTAGCATGGTGTAGTATTGTTTCTTCCTCTCCTATCTTCCCAGTACTTGTCATTGTGCTGGGCTGCAGGTGGTGCTGTCCAATGGCTGAACTGTTCTTAATCTTTTGATATGAGCTGACCAACCATATGGTAGTCCCATTCAAAAACAGGGACTTAAAAAAAAAAAAAAAATCCAGGTCATTAAGAACAAATTGTTATTTACAATGACGCCTGGAAACTCCACACATTGATAACAGCAGTTAGTTGAGAGACATTATTTGGGGATTCTGTAGTCGATGATTGTTCTGGGAGGAGGGACTAGCTTTTATCCATCCAGGCCCCTGATGAGGCCCTCTGGGCTGGGCTGGCCTCAGGGATGGGTGGGGCCCAAAAGGACCTGACGCATCGAGTCCTCTGGTCCCTTGCCACATTCTGCACAGAACCCGTCAGGGTATCAGCTAACACACAACAGCACTGTGTCGACCCAGATGGCTACAGATGTCATATTCTTCAAGCACACTTCGGTGTTTATGAAACCATTCTCCCAGTGTTTACAAGGTGCTTGAGAAATGACATGTTATTTTCCCGTTTTTGTTGATTGTCATTTTATGATGATTGTGGTAGTTTCCTCACTAATTGATTTCTGTGTATCTTGCTGGTTCAGTTCTCTCAATACTTGGTCCAACACTGTAAATGACCCCACTCTTCTCTCTTAGCGAAGGAGATCCATTGATTGCTGAAGTCCTTCTTCACATAATCAAGTGTGTATACTGTAATATTTCACCCAGAACTGACCTGTTTCCCGTGTAGCATTTCACTGCACCTTCAGGAAAGAGGGAAAGGCGAACATGAAGGGACAGACCAGACGAAGTACATATGGAGGATGAATGTAAGATGTGTTGTATAACTAGCATCAGACCCTCTGTCCAATCATCACCCTGATGAATGAATGTAAGATGTGTTGTATAACTAGCATCAGACCCTCTGTCCAATCATCACCCTGATGAATGAATGTAAGATGTGTTGTATAACTAGCATCAGACCCTCTGTCCAATCATCACCCTGATGAATGAATGTAAGATGTGTTGTATAACTAGCATCAGACCCTCTGTCCAATCATCACCCTGATGAATGAATGTAAGATGTGTTGTATAACTAGCATCAGACCCTCTGTCCAATCATCACCCTGATGAATGAATGTAAGATGTGTTGTATAACTAGCATCAGACCCTCTGTCCAATCATCACCCTGATGAATGAATGTAAGATGTGTTGTATAACTAGCATCAGACCCTCTGTCCAATCATCACCCTGATGAATGAATGTAAGATGTGTTGTATAACTAGCATCAGACCCTCTGTCCAATCATCACCCTGATGAATGAATGTAAGATGTGTTGTATAACTAGCATCAGACCCTCTGTCCAATCATCACCCTGATGAATGAATGTAAGATGTGTTGTATAACTAGCATCAGACCCTCTGTCCAATCATCACCCTGATGAATGAATGTAAGATGTGTTGTATAACTAGCATCAGACCCTCTGTCCAATCATCACCCTGATGTCTCTTTACTTTTACCTCCCTCTGACCTTCATTTGTTTATGTTCTGAAGCGGATGACAGAAAATAAGACAACCATCTTTTTATTATAAAAGCCACTCAAAGCATGGCTGTTGTTCAGCCTCTTGATATTTACTTCTGATCATTTTAACCCGTTATTCCCATCAGGTCACTTTTTTAGTTAAAGTTTCCATGCCACAGAATACTGCCAGTCCTCTCTGACAAAGGAAGCTTCACAAAGGACTGTGTGTGTGTGTGTGTGTGTGTGTGTGTGTGTGTGTGTGTGTGTGTGTGTTGAAATGTCAGCCTTTTGTAAACATTATTAATTAAGAGCAGGGATTTAAGGGCCAGCTCACAATGTTCATTTTTGGTTGTCAAGGACATGTATACAAACATATGACACGCATCCCAGCTAGCACATAGCATTCTAGGAACCATATGTTTCTTAGAGCTTGGTGAGAGCATGGCTGTCCTATGGTTATTTTGGATACAACCTTCCAACAACTTTCTGGGAATGGTGCAGGATAGTTGCTTGGCTTTGGAACATTCTCAACACATTGAAGGAACTTGAAGAAAAAATATATATTTATTGGTATTTCATTACTTTAATAGAACATTTCCTAAAAGTTCAAACATGGTTACATTTCATTTCAATTTCTGTAATGTTCTAAGAACGTTCTCCAAATGGTTTGACATTGGGAATGTTCTCAAATAGTTCAAAGAACATTAAGAAACAACGTTCTTCTGTGGGAATTTAGTACGTCAGCATAACATTTCCTACAGGTTTCCTCATGGTTCTATTTAAAGTCATGTTCTCAAATTGTTCCAACAACCAATGTGAAACCAAAAACATACGATCCCACTACTACCAAGGAAGCAAATGTGCTAGCTGGGATAACAGACAAGCCAGGCAAAAGGCATAGCAGCTTGCAAAATGTTCAGCTTTTATTGGTAGCATGTCTTACTTGCTGGACATTTTTTACGTCTCTTGTATTATTATTTCCGGTCTCCTGTAGACTGCAAACCATATCTCAGGTCATCACTATATTCTCGTGAATTGAGAATCAGTGCTTGACATTCTGAAGAAACCTCTCTATAACTGCTGGAGTCAAGGTTACCGGGGACTGACTTGCCAATATGTATAAATACAAAAGCAGTGTAACTTAAAGGCTACCTACAACAGTGTAAATAAAGACAAACTCTCCAGGAATGTGAGGTGAGGGAAGTGTGAGAAAGTTCTGCAGTCTGATTCTGGTACAGATTAGTACTCCCTCCCTCTCTCATCCTCTCCACCTCCGCATGCTCTCCAGACAGTCTTCCAATCGGAGACTCTACAGTGTTCTGCTAGTCTGTGAGCTGGAGAGACACTGACAGAGCCACTGATACAGATTGATACTGACAGGAACAGACTTTGACAGATGACCAGACGGAGAGATACTGACGGTGTGGACCTTGGTGTGGCATTGATTTTAGTTGGCACGTACACTTGCTCCTGCATTAGTTTGACGGTACTTCAGCTTGTCTCCTGGTCTTGGATACTTTTTTTGTAAGACTGCAATGCTTCCATTCTACCTCTTCACCCTGTTTGGTGAGTATAGAAAACTAATTTGCAGTGAATATGTGCATGTTTTTGTACGTGAAGTGTATGATTCATTATCTTCTCTTCTCCCAGCCATAGTTCAAGCCCAGAATAGACCCTTGTCAGGCTCCTGTAGCTTTGAGTCCAGCACCTGCGGATGCAGCTGGACGCTCAACAAAGATGGTAGGAGACTTTGGAAAAAGGTTGAAGCCTATATCCTTTAAATTACACTGACAAGTGCCTATAATACAGTAGCTTATACCCTTTGAAGTGCTTGAAATGCATGGCAACCTGTTGTTGTGTGTGGAAAACACAAGAAGACAGTGACCTCTTCTATGCAGCAAAGATTATTGGGGCTTATTACAAATATTGTTATGTTCTAGTGCCTATAGTAGTTGTTGTACTAGTTGTTGTACTTGTTGATGTGGTTTCTGCAGTTGTTCTGATGGAAAGGAGAGGGACAATAGCAAGAGAGAGACATCTGGAATGCATTGTTTCCAACATCAGAGCACATCTGGAGACAGTGAAATAGCACATTTAGGCATTCACAGCTCTAAGAGTTGGTACTATTCTGAAGAGTGCTAGATACATATTTATAGCCCAGATAAGTCCATCATCACTTAAGCAGAATGATGAAAGGACACATAAGAAAGCAGGTGAAATTCTATGGCAACCATCATTTCTCTGTAAATTATTCTGTTTTGCCCTGAGACAGGGACACAAACTGTTGTTCGCTGAGCAAACAGAATGTCTCCTCCTGTGTTTTTCTTTTACTTCTCCCGTCCTTCCTCTTCATCATCTGATTCCTCATCTTTTTTTCTATCCATCCTTCCCTGCCACTGTCGCCCTTGGCATCTTTTGAAATAAGGCCAATTGACAATAGATTAAGTAGATTCTGTTATACTCTCTCTCTCTCTCACTCTCTCTGTGTGTTTTCATAGTACCTCTATTCAAACTGCTTCTATGTCTTCTCAGGGTATTTTATCTCAGTGGATCCAGGCCAGGAGTACCAGAATAGACAGGAGAAGAGGCCAGAGGGAGAGGAAAGGTCCGAGGGTGAGGGCAGGGGGGTTCTGCTGAGCCCGGCCATGGAGCAAGAGGACTGGAGCTGTCTCAGGCTGATGTACCAACTCTCCGGGTCGGGCTCCCTGCAGGTCCAGCTGCGCAGGGAGGGAGAGAGCTTCGACTGGACACTGTGGAACACCCAGACCGCCTCTGACAGCTCGCTCATCTCTAGCATCGACCTCCAGGACACCACAGAGCCGTACAGGGTAAATAACACACCCTCAGGAACATCGGAGGCACATACAGACTGTTAAAACATATGTGCTAATCTAAACACTGCCATACTAAGGTGGAGGAATGGGGCCTGAAAAATGTTAGAGCCCTCACATTGATTAGACCAAACATCAAATGACATGCATTTCTCGTATCTGCTACTCAATCTCTCACGTCTGTGTACTGCTACTATGCAGGGCAGGGGTCAGCAACCTTTTTAGTGTGGAGTGCCCATTTACAATTTATCCTACCATTTCTAACGATCTGCATGCCAGTTATGATTTTCATATGTGCTTTACAACTAATTGTGTCTAGTGAATATCTAATTGCCCACAAACGGAAGAATCCCATAGCTCACTAAACAGAGGCGCTGTCCATTAGCACGACGGGCTTAATCTTGGAACACAGATTCCCTTGGTGAATGATAGTGACATTTAACCACGGGGTGGCCAATCTTATCTACAATCAGCTTTGCCAATCATTTATGTTTCCCCACCATAGCGAGGGCACCGTCCGTTGTAATAGCGAATATGTTTTTAATATCGACACCTCTCTCCTCAAAATGATGCGTGAAGGTTTTTGCTACATCTTCCCCTTTCGTAGTACCATGCATGGGTTTGAGACAAAGCAGCTCTTCATGTACCTGCTCTGAGTCACAGTATCTTGCAACAACTGCCAGACGTGGAATGTCATTCACATCCACACTCTCATCAAGAGCCACACTAAACACAGGGGCATCTTTTAACGCTACAGTTTGCTGCTCCTTTACATTTTCAACCATCTCAGTAATGTGCCTTTCAACTGTTCTGGCAGACACAGGCATCTCTGTTATCTTTGAGATGATTGTGTTTTTGTTAGGTAATCCATCAAATAAAGCCTGTGAACTACTGAGGAAAGCCTCCTTGATATATTTCCCTGTCAGTAAATGGTTTTCCATGTTTAGCAATGCACTGTGCAACTTTATATCTCCCCTCTGTAGGTTGATCTTTGACTGCATGTAGATTTATAAACGCATTGCTTTGCTTTTCATACCAGGACACGGCCCTCTTGATTCCTTCAGCCTTAACCGCCTCATCCTTGAAGTTTTTCTCATGTCACGTTTCAAAATGACGCCGTACACTTGATGTCCGACAAACAACAGTTTTACAACAGAGAGCGCAAACAGACCGGTCCTTCAGTAAAACAATCCATATTCCTTTGTCCAAGAGGCAATACATGAGCGGACATCTGCCTTATTTTTCTTTGCTAATGACATTTTGCACCCTGAACTTTTTTAAATAACAAAAGAAGGCTTGCTAGCTGCTAGCCATGTGAAAACGATTCTCTCATCTTCAGTGCTGCCTTGGTTTTGAATTTGGCGGGAGAGGCGGAACGTCTTGCGCTGATCTAATAATATGAAACTCCTACAAAATCATGAAATTCCATTGGCTAATCAGGATTGACATAGCTTGGGAACTACTTCATTGCAGTGAATACCAATGCATTTTCGAAAAACCAATGCATGCAATTTCAATTATTTTCTCAATTTTTTATTTTTATTTTTAAATACTGCAAAAATAAGTAAAATAATAAACGTCCAGCCAAGGTTTAGCACGCCACGCAAAAAAACTAATAAAATCAATATATCCTTTTTTTGTTTTTGGGTGGCTTGCCAAGCCTTGGCGTGCCCTATGTTGCCGACCCCTGTTGTATGGAATGTAACTTCTTAAAGTTGCTTTTTGCTGCACAACCTGACTGGATTGATAGAAATAAGGGAGCATGGTAGAAACATGTCGTGCACTGCACACAGGCAGTCAGGTATGAATATTACAGGAACTAATCATGCACTTGACCTTCAACCTGCCTGGAGGGGCCTGCCTTAGCTATGACTCACTTGGGAGCTGTGGATTGTACCATTAGCCCAAGGCTACATAGTCCATATGTCAAACATTCACACAAACATCCCTGCTGAAAAAAAAGCATAGACCAGCATGGTCTGGAGACCAGCCTTCATTGTGTTTTCACTGGTGACCAACCTTCACTATGTGGTGAACAGCCTTTGTTGTGTTTTCGCTGGTGAACAGCCTTTGTTGTGTTTTCGCTGGTGAACAGCCTTTGTTGTGTTTTCGCTGGTGACCTGCCTCCGTTAGGTTTTGGACACATAAGCTGGTCACCAGCATACCAGCATATGCTGTTCACCAGCAAAACCAGCATCAAGTCACATTATGATGGCTTGCAAAGTGATGTCAAATTCCTATTGGAATCCAGCCTGACTGGGTATATCAAAACATTTTCACTTGTATTCACCCACAATCTGCATTCAGAATTGCTGCCATGGTTATTAAAAACAAAAAAGATGAATGCCTTATTTAAAAATATGTATTCAGACCATTTGCTATTAGACTCAAAATTGGCTCCGGTCCATCCTGTTTCCATTGATCATACTTCAGATGTTTCTACAACTTCATTGGTGTCCACTTGTGGCAAATTCAATTGATTGGACGTGATTCAGAAAGGCACACACCTGTTTATATACGCTCCCACAGTTGACAGTGCATGTCAGAGCAAAAATCAAGCCATGAGGTCGAAGGAATTGTCCGTAGAGCTCCGAGACAGGATTGTGTCAAGGCACAGATCTGGAGAAGGGTACCAAAACATTTCTGCAGCATTGAAGGTCCCCAAGAAAAAGGTGGCCTCCATCATTCTTAAATGGAAGAAGTTTGGAACCACCAAGACTCTTCCCAGAGCTGGCCGCCAGGCTAAACTGAGCAATCAGGAGAGAAGGGCCTTGGTCAGGGAGGTCACCAAGAACCCTATGGTCACTCTGACAGAGCTCTAGAGTTCCTCTGTGGAGATGGGAGAACCTTCCAGCCTATTGTGCGTATTGACATTCATATAGCAATGCAGCCCTACCTAGTGTTTAGAAACATATTATATTCTTATTTACAATAAAAGTGACTCAAAAATGACACCGTACATTATTTACCATTCATTTCTATTGGGCACAAAATAATCTTAAACACAACCAAAGCAAACAGCAAATGCATCCAACAGTTGCATACTAGGAATTGCATGCTAGGAATATGGGACCAACTATTAAACTTTTACTACTTTAGTACACATATAATTGAATTTGTCCCAATACTTTTGGTTTCCTAAAATGAGGAGAAAAATGTATAAAAAGTGCTGTAATTTCTAAACAGTTCACCTGATATGGATGACAATACCCTCAAATGAAATATGTCAGTCTGCACATTAACTTCATAATCATTCTATCATTTCAAATACAAAGTTCTGGAGTACAGAGCCAAAACAACCAAAGATGTGTCACTGTCTCAATTCTTTTGGAGCTCACTGAATCTATTTTTTTTGCATGTACATTGATTGACAGTGACACAACGCAGTTTCGCGGGGGCCCCGCAAGGTCTGAGCAAGGTATAGCTAATTTCATACTATTTTACACATTGCCATGGGGCAGAAAGAAACATATGCCTTTTTATAGCTAATCTCATGCTATTCTACACATTTTGCCATGAGGCTGAGAGAAAAGACCACGTGGGGGTGTGTGGTATGCCAGTGTTGATTGATTAATTAATCAATTCATTTATCTTACACTACACAAAGATAAATAACATACATTTTTCTAAACTAATCCAATCTGTTAGTTGGACTTATTGCACCCGTTACTGAAATAGTTGTTCCAGTTTAGAACGTTAAGGTAGTCTCTTTCTAACCCTGGCAGTCATTCTGAATGCAGATTGTGAGAATCCACTTTGGCTGGATTCCAATCAGATTTAAACATCACTAATGTGAATGGATGCTTGTATGTCAGCATAACCAGCTAGACCATGCTGGTCTGTTAGCATAACCAGCTAGACCATGCTGGTCTGTTAGCATAACCAGCTAGACCATGCTGGTCTGTTAGCATAACCAGCTAGACCATGCTGGTCTGTTAGCATAACCAGCTAGACCATGCTGGTCTGTCAGCATAACCAGCTAGACCATGCTGGTCTGTCAGCATAACCAGCTAGACCATGCTGGTCTGTTAGCATAACCAGCTAGACCATGCTGGTCTGTTAGCATAACCAGCTAGACCATGCTGGTCTGTCAGCATAACCAGCTAGACCATGCTGGTCTGTCAGCATAACCAGCTAGACCATGCTGGTCTGTCAGCATAACCAGCTAGACCATGCTGGTCTGTCAGCATAACCAGCTAGACCATGCTGGTCTGTTAGCATAACCAGCTAGACCATGCTGGTCTGTTAGCATAACCAGCTAGACCATGCTGGTCTGTTAGCATAACCAGCTAGACCATGCTGGTCTGTCAGCATAACCAGCTAGACCATGCTGGTCTGTCAGCATAACCAGCTAGACCAAGCTGGTCTGTCAGCATAACCAGCTAGACCATGCTGGTCTGTCAGCATAACCAGCTAGACCATGCTGGTCTGTCAGCATAGCCAGCTAGACCATGCTGGTCTGTCAGCATAAGCAGCTAGACCATTGGTCACCAACTTTTTCTGAGTCAAGATCACTTTGAGTCAAAATGCCTGAGAACTAGCATTCTGATTTTTTTAAACATGACTTAAAACGTAAGCCTATGCAACATTTAACCATTTGAAAACAGTTCTGTAGCAATTAGGTTTGTGCAGTAGGCTATATATAGGCCCAGTACATTATCACTGCATATTGGCTATGCTTGAATTGCCCTGCCAATGTTGTTCTTCTCAGACCATTTAGAAATTATATTTAAAAAAATGTAGGTACAGTAAATGATCACACTGGTAATAGATAATTTGTTAGATTACTTGTGAGGCACAGCTGAGTGAGCATAAGCATATTTTTTTTACTGGACTGATAGCCTGCCCCTATGGTCAGTCTGAGGGGAGGGAGCAGCGGTGAGGCTGGCTCTCACCCGACGCACGTCCCTCCTCTCTCCCTCTGATGAGAAAAAAGGACACAGTCTTCCAGCTGATGGCGAAGTTCAAGTTGCACTGCATTATTTCTGCTTCATGCACTAATTCATGATGTTACTCCTATGACCAGAGAAAGTAAAATATCCCTCGCAATTAAAAAAGATGCAAGTCACTAATAATAACAACGCAAGCTTATTGGAACACTTTGCAATAGGCTACTCATTCATTGTAGCTGCAGTGCTGGTTGTAGTGTGAGTGGAAGTAGGGAGAACATGCATTTTATGGCTTATAATAGTCCTGAATAACAACTTAAACATGGACTTAGTCATAAAAACAGCAGCTCTTTTCTGTATTCGTTGAGTCTCTCTGTAGTCATGGTTTTAAACGTTTTGAAATCTCACTATCAACTTTCCTGTGCGTTCGAGGCATCCTTTTACAGTCTATAGCTTGAGGAAACTGTGCAGACATGTTGATCTAAGCTATCTCATAAACTACCTGTAGGTCTATAGGTGCACTTGATTTGTTCTCTGGGCCTGCTGAGTAGGAGTTCTACCTTCAGACACATGAAATGGTTCAAAATGGGAACACTTTGCCATCCCGGGGGCTAGGGCTGCTGAATCAAGTGCAACTACCACCAACAGCGTAAAACAAACAAATGTTTGGTGATCAATTAGGAATGCCTTGTAGATCGACCATTCGATCGTGATCGACCAGTTGGTGACCACTGAGCTAGACCATGCTGGTCGGCCAGCAGAACCTGTTAGATGATGTTGGTCAGGACAACTTGACCAGCATCTGACCAGCATAGACCAGCATGGACCAGCATAAACCAGCATGGACCAGAATAGACCAGCTTGAAATGTGTGCTGGTCTATGCTGTTTTTTTTCGGCAGTGATAATGGAGCACAGACATACTATACCTCCATTTCCCCTTCTCCTTCATTACTGATTGAGGGCCATTACTGAACATCTGCTACTCATCAGATTGTCATTGACGGCAGACCCGGTGAGCGCACAGGCAGCATTGTGGCCATCTTTGAGATGCGTATCAGCTCTGGATACTGCTTAGGTCAGTGAATCGCACACATATCATATAGCCATGGGATTTGTAAGACTTTGAAAGTGTATGATATCATGCACACACACCTCCCAGCTAGCACATAACGTTCTGAGAACCATATGTTTCTTAGAGCTTGGTTGTCCTTTTGTTATTTTGCATACAACCTTCCCAAAACTTTCTGGGAACGGTGCAGAATAGTTGCTTTGGAACATTCTCAGCACATTTAAGGAACTTGACAAAAACATTTTTATTAATTGGTATTTTATTACTTTAACGGAACTTTTCCGTTCTAAGAACGTTCTTCAACTGGTTTGACATTGGGAATGTTCTCAAATAGTTCAGAGACCGTTAAGAAACAATTTGTTTCTTCAAACAAATTGTTCGAAGAACATTTAGAAACAACATTCTTCTGTGGGAATTTCAGTACTTAAGCAGAACGTTACCTATATGTTTCCTCTTGGTTCTATTTAAAGTCATGTTCTCAAATTGTTCAGAGAAAGTTAAGAAAACTTTCCATAAAAACCACAAGAAAACTTTAGTAACATTCTAAGAATGTTATTTAAACACATACATTCCGTTCTCAGCATCAACAAAACTCTTTATCCTGTGTCTTGTTAAGTGCGTTCAGATGTGTTGGCCACTAATTGGTCGCACCTGATCTGCTTGTTTCCTTTTTAATGGGGTCTCTTTAAATAGACAAAAATGAACAGCTTTGCATGCATAAAAAAACTTGGCATGCTAGCTCCATCCTGGTGGTGCGGTGGACTAATTCCATGGATAGAGAACAGAAGATTATAGGTTAGAATTGCACAAATTATGTGTTTGCATGATTAATGCCTAAGGAAATTAATTTCCATGTGTCCTATCAGTGCTTGGAGTTTAAGAAAGTTAACTCAAAATAAGATGGCATTGTTTGTCTTCTTGAAACATTCAGTGTAAGTTTAAAGGAAGTTATAAAAAAATCTCCAAATAACCTATAATTTCAGTTCTCAGAGCGTACTTTAAAACTGCAACATTTTCTCAACGCCCCATAGTGAAATCTATAGGTATTAGCGACATAAGCGGTTGCTTAGGGCCCCCGGCTGCTCAATCGGGGTCTCAACTTACAAGTGAGAGTAATAATAGTAGAATACACCAGGTGCAATTCTGAAGTTTGCTTGTGCATCACCAGTCACCCAATTAGCCATGTCAGCTAACAATTTTTAGATTGGCAGTTAGTCTAACCAGCTATCTAAACTTGTAGTAATCATGGCCGAATACTGACCGGCACACAGTGCACGTGCCCCCCATTTGATTTTGTTATTCATTCTCACTCACTCATATCATATAGACATGGCATAAGTCATTACATAATGTGCAGCATTGCTGGAAACTTGCTTTAAAACTGCAAACATTTCTCTCCAAGCCATGGCAAAATAGGTAGAACTGCATGAAATTTGCTGTTAAACGACACATTTCTTCTCTCTATCCCATGGCAAAATGAGTGGAATTGCATGAAACGTGTTATTAAATTGCAACATTAGTTTACATCCCTATTAGGGAGCATTTCTCCTTTGCCAAGATAATCAATCCACCTGACAGGTGTGGCATATCAAGAAGCTGATTAAACAGCATGATCATTACACAGGTTCACCTTGTGCTGGGGACAATAATAGGCCACTCTAAAATGTGCAGTTTTGTCACACAACACCATGTCACAGATGTCAAGTTTTCAGGGAGCGTGCAATTGGCAAGCTGACTGCAGGGATGTCCACCAGAGCTGTTGCCAGATAATTTAATGTTAATTGCTCTACCATAAGCCACCTCCTTAGTCGTTTTAGAGAGTTTGGCAGTACGTCCAACCAGCCTCACAACCGCAGAATCTGACTTCTTCGCCTGTGGGATTGTCTGAGACCATCCACCCGGACAGCTGATGGCTCCCAAGTCAAATGTATTTATAAATTGCTTTTTACATCAGCAGATGTCACAAAGTGCTTTACAGAAACCCAGCCGAAAACCACAAACAGCAAGCAGTACAGATGTAGAAGCACGGTGGCTAGGAAAAACTCCCTAGGAACGCAGGAACCTAGAAAGAAACCAAGAGAGGAACCAGGCTCTGACGGGTGGCCTGTCCTCTTCTGGCTGTGTCGGGTGGAGATTATAAGAGTACATGGACATTTAAGGCCAGATTGCTCTTCAAGATGTCCAAACGTTCATAGATGACCAGCAGGGTCAAATAATAATCACAGTGGTTGTAGATGGTGCAACAGGTCAGTACCTCAGGAGTAAATGTCAGTTGGCTTTTCATAACCAAGCATTCAGTGGTTGAGACAGCAGGTGCGGTAGAGAGAGAGAGAGAGAGAAAGAGAATAGAGAGAGAACAGCAGGTCCGGGACAAAGTAGCACGTCCAGTGACCAGGTCAGGGTTCCCTAGCCACAGGCAGAATACTGTGGACTGGGGACAGCCAGGAGTGGGTGGGCCTATGCCCTCCCAGGCCCATCCATGCCTGGTCATGTGAAATCCATAGATTAGGGCATCATTTATTTATTTCAACTGACTGATTTCATTATATAAACTGTAACTCTGTAAAATCTTTGAAATTATTGCATGTTACATTTATATTTTTGTTCAGTATATATTCATTTATTCACCATCTTTTCTTTAATAACATCACCTCCAAATTACAAAAAGATATTCAGGCAAGGGTTTGAAGAATTACACTCACTACTACTGCACCCAGTCTTATTCACAACATGTGCTCTGGCCAAATACTTTTTTACTGAGTCATCACTTGTTCTTTTTCTCCTATTGTTCTAGATTGTATTTGAGGCCATCAAGGGTTCCTCAGTAAGAAGTGATATAGCCATTGACAACATTGTGTTTGAAAGTGGACCGTATCCAGGTATTGTATCTGTTGCCCTATAAGGGTCATACAACCTCTCCAAAAATTATTGTTTTTCTTTCATGTAGTCTTGCATAACCTTGTCCCCAGGCTCAGTTCGAGATCCGGCTGGGGACGAGATTGTGTCTTTCATGGAACTCATTACTCCAGTTGGTTTTCGTTTTTGTCCACAGATATTGAAGACAAAATGACCCATTCCCCTGGAAACGCAAATGACATTGAGTGAAGGAGCAGCAGAGGGGAATAGTGCTGAATATGATGCATGCATCAAAACTGAGTTGAAAATTGCACACGCGGACAAACATTTTCTGTTGTACTGATGGCACCGACTCGTTTTGCACAAGTTTTATTTTTATTTCACCTTTATTTAACCAGGTAGGCTAGTTGAGAACAAGTTCTTATTTACAAACTGCGACCTGGCCAAGATAAAGCAAAGCACTGCGACAAACAGAGTTACACATGGAATAAACAAACATGCAGTCAATAATACAATAGAAAAAAGTATATATACAGTGTGTGCAAATGAGGTAGGATAAGGGAGGTAAGGCAATAAATAGGCCATAGTGCCGAAATAATTACAATATAGCAATTAAACACTGGAGTGATAGATGTGCAGAAGATGAGTGTGCAAGTTGAGATACTGGGGTGCAAAAGAGCAAAATAAATAAAATAAATAACAGTATGGGGGAAGAGGTAGTTGGATGGGCTATTTACAGATGGCCTATGTACAGGTGCAGTGATCTGTGAGCTGCTCTGACAGCTGGTGCTTAAAGTTAGTGAGCTTCAGTGATTTTTGCAGTTCGTTCCAGTCATTGGCAGCAGAGAACTGGAAGGAAAAGCGGCCAAAGTAGGAATTGGCTTTGGGGGTGACCAGTGAGATATACCTGCTGGAGCGCGTGCTACCGGTGGGTGCTGCTATGGTGACCAGTGAGCTGAGATAAGGTGGGGCTTTACCTAGCAAAGACTTATATATGACTTGGAGCCAGTGGGTTTGGCAACGAATATGAAGCGAGGGCCAGCCAACGAGAGCATACAGGTCGCAGTGGTGGGTAGTATATGGGGCTTTGGTGACAAAACGGATGGACTGTATCTAATTTGCTGAGTAGAGTGTTGGAGGCTATTTTGTAAAGGACATTGCCGAAGTCGAGGATAGTCAGTTTTACGAGGGTATGTTTGGCAGCATGAGTGAAGGATGCTTTGTTGCGAAATAGGAAGCCGATTCTAGATTGAATTTTGGATTGGAGATGCTTAATGTGAGTCTGGAAGGAGAGTTTACAGTCTAACCAGACACCTAGGTATTTGTAGTTGTCCACATTCTATGTCAGAACCGTCCAGAGTAGTTGGACGGGCGGGCAGGTGTGGGCAGCGATCGGTTGAAGAGCATGCATTTAGTTTTGCTTGCATTTAAGAGCAGTTGGAGGCCACGGAAGGAGAGTTGTATGGCATTGAAGCTCGTCTGGAGGTTAGTTAACACAGTGTCCATTGAAGGGCCAGTATACAAAATGGTGTCGTCTGCATAGAGGTGGACCAGAGAATCACCAGCAGCAAGAGTGACATCATTGATGTATACAGAAAGAGTCGGCCCAAGAATTGAACCCTGTGGCACTCCCATAGAGACTGCCAGAGGTTTGAACAACAGGCCCTCCGATTTGACACACTGAACTCTATCTGAGAAGTAGTTGGTGAACCAGGCGAGGCAGTCATTTGAGAAACCAAGGCTGTTGATTCTGCCGATAAGAATGCGGTGATTGACAGAGTCGAAAGCCTTGGCCAGGTCGATGAATAAAGCTGCACAGTATTGTCTCTTATCGATGGCGGTTATGATATTGTTTAGGACCTTAAGCGTGGCTGAGGTGCACCCATGACCAGCTCGGAAACCAGATTGCATAGCGAAGGTACTGTGGGATTTGAAATGGTCTGTTTGTTAACTTGGCTTTCGAAGACCTTAGAAAGGCAGGGTATGATAGATATAGGTCTGTAGCAGTTTGGGTCTAGAGTGTCTCCCCCTTGGAAGAAGGGGATGACCGCGGCAGCTTTCCAATCTTTGGGGATCTCAGATGATACGAAAGAGAGGTTGAACAGACTAGTAGGGTTGCAATAATTTCTGCGGATAATTTTAGAAAGAGAGGGTCCAGATTGTCTAGCCTGGCTGATTTGTAGGGGTCCAGATTTTGCAGCTCTTTCAGAACATCAGCTATCTGGATTTGGGTGAAAGAGAAAGGGGGGAAGTTTGGGCAAGTTACTGTGGGGGGTTTAGGGCTGTTGACCGGGATAGGGATAGCCAGGTGGAAAGCATGGCCAGCCGTAGAAAAATGCTTATTGAAATTCTCAATTATCATGGATTTATCGGTGGTGACAGTGTTTCCAAGCCTCAGTGTAGTGGGCAGCTGGGAGGAGGTGCTCTTATTCTCCATGGACTTTAGTGTCCCAGAACTTTTTGGAATTTCAGCTTCAGGATGCAAATTTCTGTTTGAAAAAGCTAGCCTTTGCTTTCCTAACTGCCTGTGTATATTGGTTCCTAACTTCCCTGAAAAGTTGCATATCGCGGGGGCTATTCGATGCTAATGCAGTACACCACAGGATGTTTTTGTGCTGGTCAAGGGCAGTCAGATCTGGAGTGAACCAAGGGCTATATCTGTTCCTGGTTCTAAATTATTTGAATGGGGCATGCTTATTTAAGATGGTGACAAAGCACTTTTAAAGAATAACCAGGCATCCTCTACTGTTGAAATTAGGTCAATATGCAATATATAAAGACATAATATAAAGACATAATCATATCAAACACAAAATACAACAACTTTGCCAGGATGAGTAAAAGAGATCCTGCATTTACAACCAATCAAATTGCTATATCACTGTAAACGTTTTAACTACGTCACACCTGACTATACTTGCTCTTTGTATAGAAACTGGTAATAGTCAGTCAACATTCACACAGCAATAGAGGATACTTTGTCTTCAGATGAATATGAATTGGATTAATGGTAAATAAAAAAGAAAGAGGGAAGCTTTTTCAACATGCTTCAAATGTGTCCTTGTCTTGATTTTATCAGAAATCACAAAGCATGCCTTTGTGCTATCAAGAACCTTTCAGACGCAACAGACTTTTTTGTGAGAATACCGAGTTTCGGGATGTCTCATTGTCTGACAAACACCGCTGTAACTCGGCCACCTTCCACTGCTAATGTGGAAGGCCGACATAATTAATTACTGTAACAAACTGTTACTGCCCCACTTAGTGGACATGAGTTGCATGTGGTAACAGGAGCAGTAGAGAAAAGATGGCTCAAGTGGATTCTTAAACTATTGGCTGTAGAATCAAGGAGAATTTGAATATTGTCCAAAAGAAAGGAAAACGGATCACAGTAGAGTACAATGATGAGAATGTCACTAAGTATCTTGTAGGAGCACGGTTTGTAAATGAGGAGCAGCTGATCAAACTACTAATCTTGAGGAATCCATTTGAGATATCCAAACTGGTGGAGAGGGTGCTGGGTAGAGTGAAGGCTGTGAGGATCACGAGAGACGGGCTGGTTTTGATTTTTTGCGCTTCCAGAAGAAACGTGTATTGCGTCTCGCCTGATTTAATAAGTTTGAAGTATTGTGTGTGTCTCTTAGGAACGGGACACCCCTCAAGGGGGTTATATCTTGTGGGTAGTAGATGTTGAAAAGATGAAGCACCCTGCATCCCACTGCTGGCTTGCTTCTGATGCTGAACAGGGTTGGTCCTGGTCAGTCCCTGGATGGGAGACCAGATGCTGCTGGAAGTGGTGTTGGAGGGCCAGTAGGAGGCACCCTTTCATCTGGTCTAAAAATATATCCCAATGCCCCCAGGGCAGTGATTGGAGACATTGCCCTGTGTAGGGTGCTGCCTTTTGGATGGGATTTTAAATGGGTGTCCTGACTCTCTGTGGTCACTAAAGATCCCATGGCACTTATTGTAAGAGTAGGGGTGTTAACCCTGGTGTCCTGGCTAAATTCCAAATCTGGCCCTGATACCATCATGGTCACCTAATCATCCCCAGCTTACAATTGGCTCATTCATCCCTCCTCTCCCATTTAACTATTCCCCAGGTTGTTGCTGTAAATGACAGTGTTCTCAGTCAACTTACCTGGTAAAATAAGGGTTAAATAAAAAATACAAATAAATTATTCCTGGAGTGATTGATGCACATCGGATTAATAGTGTGGTGAATGAAGAAAAAGTGAAGTCTGTTCTTTTTGTTTTTTGATATGGAGTCTCTCCCTACTCAAGTACATTTAGGGTATATTAACTACAGAGTTAGAGAATACAGACCAATACAGTGTGATCATTGTAAAGCTTTTGGTCATGTTTCAAGTGTTTGCAGAAGGGAGAAGACAAGATGTCCAAGTTGTGGAAAATATCATATTATGTGGTATAAAAGTGATAAATGTGACATTGCAATTGTGGTGGGAACCATGAAGCTACGTCTTTCGAATGCCCCACAAGGGTGAAAGAGAATGAGGTTCCCAACGTCGGGGCTATCCGGAGCATATCATATGCAGCAGCTGTTAAAGGGGTTGAGGGTTGGAATGGTGCACACGAAGAGTCCATGGTTGTGGATTGGCCTTCACTGCAGGCTGCAGGGGTTGCCTTTCACCAGCAGGATCCTGACATTTTAAAGGTTAAGAAGGTGGACTTTGTGGCCTTTATAGCGCTGGTGATAAATGGCATTGCCAAGGTGGAAAGCAAATCCAGGAAGAAATCATTGTGGAAGAGGAGGAGCGGTTCCTGGGGCTGAAAGACTTCTCGGTGAAGGAGTAACATGGAATATTATCACAAGCTGTACCACCCTCTTAGGTCCTAGAGCCTGAGAAGGGAGATATGGAGTATTGAAAGAAGGGAGTTTTGTTTTGTAAATGTACTATTTTTATTTGGGTGAAGTAAGTTAGTTTCCCTATCACGTATGGATTTTCTTTTTACCTTGTTTTGGTTTCAACATGTCCAGTAGGTCGCGGCAATACACCTTTTGGGGTTGTAGTCCGCCATAAAACCCACAGAAGAAGAACGTGTTGCATGTGTTGTTGATGAACTACACGTGATCCATCTTGTCCAATCATCAATCGAAAACCTTCCACACTAGGCGCTCGAATCGCAGTGACCGACTGCTAGGGCATCTTATAAGTTAAGAACATGGCTTCTATGGGCAAGAGAACGAGTAAGTAACGTAACGAACACACAAACATCAAATAATGAAGTTAGCTCGTCTTCTGGTACTGACCCACGTCCCGTTGGAGATGGTAAAATGGCTGGTTTTAGTGAAGGATCCATACTTTGCCTCATAATGCAAAACTTCCTGTGAGTCAACTCCCCTTTGAAATGCTCCGAAACAAACAAACAAACAAGCTAGCTAACCAACCACAATGCCGTTTTACCTAACGTTAGCTACGTCTCTCGTGTGCTAGCATACGTTAGCCTTGTGAAATGTTTGAAGTAAGCTGATCTACCTAGTTAGGTAACTTAGCTAGCTGTGAGAGATGTTGCTGTTTTGCAGAGAGACACCTACTTGGCATGAACAACCGAGTCAAAGAGTATGGTAATTCTATATATGACCAAGTCTTGAAGCTAACTAAATGTGCTAGCAAGCTTCAAAGTTGCTGAATGTGCTTGTGTCCGACATAGCGTTAGGTAGCCTCGGCTACAATATAACAACCTAACTATTCGATAAAGTTGCTGTGCTTAAGTTAAGCTGACACAATTCATTCCTTCACACAGAACCTACGACAACTCCATAGTTCACCCTGGACCAAACCTGAACATGATTGTGGGAGCCAATGGAACTGGGAAGTCCAGTATTGTCTGGGTCTGGCAGGAAAGACTATCATCCTGGGCAGAAGGGACAAGGTAGTTGGCTATTTATTAACAAGTGTAACATTACTGACGTTAGCTAGCTACAACTGGGATATGTTGTCAATTTTTATTTAACCTTTAATTTCAAGAGCTTCAAACTTTATCATTATTTTGGATTGTTGCATGTATGGCACTCTATATTGTACTTCATTTGTGTTTGTTTTGGGGTTTTGTATTTGATTGTACAGAATTTAATTGACAACTTGTATTATTCTGATTGGTTGGGCTGTACGTGAAGCATGGGTGCAACAAAGGATCGGTTGAGATTAAATTGTAAGTCGGTTATTGATTAAATCAAATGCCATCATACTGATTCCCATATGTCTCCAATAGTGGGTATAATAACATGGATGGAACCCCACCTGTGTTTTCAGGTACAAGGCTGGGGGGAACCTGGTGATCAACAGAGAGATCCACGTGGAGAATAACCAGTCAGTGTGGATGCTGAATGGGAAACACTCCAGCCAGAAGGCTGTGGAGGAGGAGCTGCAGGCTCTATAGATCCAAGTAAGCAACCTCTGCCAGTTCCTGCCACAGGTGAGTGTAAACTTGGAGGTAACACTTTTTTTTTTTTTTTTACTTGAATGCTAACGTCCTACTCCTTCCAATTATCTGACCACCCTTTGCCTCCTGCCCTGTGACTTTGCAGGAGAAGGTGGGTGAGTTTGCCAAGATGACCAAGATTGAGCTGCTAGCAGCCACAGAGAAGTCAGTGGGGCCTCCAGAGATGTACGAGTTCCACTGCAAGCTCAAGACCTTCCGCACCAAAGAGAGTGAACTGGAGGTGAGCACAGTTTTAACTCTAGCTCTATGGATGAATGGGGACTCATTGCTTCTTCTTTTATAAATAGGTTTTTGCTGCAGTGTTGACTGCTCAGGGGAGAGAAAGTTCAAAGGTATGCTGGTATTGTTTTTTGGTAGAATGTGTGCAAGGAGAAGGCCAACGCCCTGGAGAAGTTCAAGCAGAGGAACGAACGGAACAAGCATGACGTGGAGCGCTACTATGAGAAGAGACACCTGGACATGATTAAGATGCTGGATAAGAAGAAACCCTGGGTGGTGAGTTTCAATAGCAAGATCATCTGACACACCTGGGTCGTATTTATTATGCACACCAACGTAAACCGCTTACTCCAGACACTACAACGTGATGTTGTGTAATTGGGCTGGATGGGGATGTCCATTTATTCCACTTAGTTCCAGGGTCGATTCATTTTGAATCGGGGCCCTGGATAGAAGCATGGGTTATGTTTACTTGGTGGGTGATACTGCAAAGACATTTGGGAACCAGTGTGTTGTGTAGCCCAGGGACTGGTGGTGACGTATCCTTGTGTTCCAGACGGCCAGCGTCAGGGAGGCGTCTCAGAAGTGTAAACAGAAACGGGACCATCTGGACAGTGAGCACAGAGGTCTGGTGCTGTTTTCTTTCTGTTTCTGCCTTATTTTTATACTCTCTTGATACCAATGAGAAAGTATGATATAAAAATACATGTACAAATGCTTGATCCTCCCTTATCCCTCTAGATTGAGGACATCAAGCAGGCCTTCAGCCTGAAGCAGACTGAGGAGGCGGACCGGCAGAAGCGAATCAGCAACACCCGATACATGATTGACGACCTGCGGGCAGAGGTGGCTAACCTGGGTGACCAGGAGAGTGTGCTCCTAATCTCAGCTCGTTACCTGTATAAAAGACACCTGGGAGCCAGAAATCTTTCTGATTTGAGAGGGGGTCAAATACTTATTTACCTCATTAAAATGCAAATCAATTTATAACATTTTTGACATGCGTTTTTCAGGATTTTTTTGTTGTTCTTCTGTCTCACTGTTCAAATAAACCTACCATTAAAATTAGACTGATAATTTCTTTGTCAGTGGGCAAATGTACAAAATCCGCAGGGGATCAAATACTTTTTTCCCTCACTGTATGTGTGTATATATATGTGTGTGTGTATGTATGTATGTATGTATGTATGTATGTATAGTACCCTCTAGTTAACTGTTTAGCTGTTATTAGCGTGTATTAAGGTTTTCATCATATCCCAAAACTTTTCACTGACAATCACGGAAAAGGCCACATAAAGTTGATAAACTTTTTTGAACAATTCGTATGATTAATTGAAACTATTCTTTTTGACAAAACGAACAATTCACTTTGCCATTATATTAGTTGGGATTCGGTTCAATTGTGACTCTAATCATGTGAATAAACGTAATTTGTGAATGGCGAATAGTAATTTTAGGAAAAAATATTTGATGTAGCCTTTTGGATTATGTGGATACTTCCAGTTCGTTTTGGGAAGCCAATGTATGGGACATTGCAACTCAGCCTGCAAAGTAAACACGACTAAGGTAGCTAAGATATATAAATATGACTCAAATCGAAAAGGTATATTTCCTGAAGAAAATTTGTGGGCTTGCTTCAGCTGAATAAAAATATTTGTAACCTAAGATAGCCATCTGATCTTTGATATATTGATTGAGCTAATTATTTCAAAAGGCATAAAGTATTTGGTTGTACTGTTGTAATATTTTACATCAAGGGTGGTCAACCATCCTCCAGGAGAGCTAATGGGTGTGCAGGCTTTGTTCCAGTCCCCCTCTAACCAACCACATTTTAGAAATGAGCTGCTCAACCGGACCTTGATAGACTGGCTCTGTGTTTGAGCAGAGCTTGATCAAAAGCCTTGACACCCAGTAGCTCACTGAGGGTTGACCACGTGTTTTATGTAGTTACCTAACAGGTGTTCTGCATTGTGTGGGCTTAAGTGCCTTGCACAACGACAGGTGATGGTACATGGGATCAGAGAGCATCCTCCCAGAGTCGATACAACATTACGCTTACTTTTTTATACATATGTTTATACATATACAATTGTTGGTCATGGAAATGTGGTTAAGTCAAAGTTTACTGACCATGTGACCCACCTGCCCAAATCAAATGTATTTATAAAGCCCTTCTTACATCAGCTGATATCTCAAAGTGCTGTACAGAAACCCAGCCTAAAACCCCAAACGGCAAGCAATGCAGGTGTAGAAGCACGGTGGCTAGGAAAAACTCCCTAGAAAGGCCAAAACCTAGGAAGAAACCTAGAGAGGAACCAGGCTGTGAGGGGTGGCCAGTCCTCTTCTGGCTGTGCCGGGTGGAGATTATAACAACACATGGCCAAGATGTTCAAATGTTCATAAATGACCAGCATGGTCAAATAATAATAATCATAGTAGTTGTCGAGGGTGCAACAAGTCAGTAACACAAGAGTAAGTGTCAGTTGGCTTTTTCATAGCCGATCTTTGAGAGTATCTCTACCGCTCCTGCTGTCTCTAGAGAGTTGAAAACAGCAGGTCTGGGACAAGTAGCACTTCCGGTGAACAGGTCAGGGTTCCAGCAGGTCTGGGACAGCAGGTCTGGGACAGGTAGCACGTCCGGTGAACAGGTCAGGGTTCCATAGCCGCAGGTAGAACAGTTGGAACTGGAGCAGCAGCACGGCCAGGTGGACTGGGGACAGCAAGGAGTCATCAAGCCAGGTAGTCCTGAGGCATGGTCCTAGGGCTCAGGTCCTCCGAGAGAGAGAGAGAGAGAAAGAAAGAGAGAATTAGAAAGCATATTTAAATTCACACAGGACACCGGAAAAGACAAGAGAAATACTCCAGATGTGACAGACTGACCCTAGCCCCCCGACACATAAACTACTGCAGCATAAATACTGGAGGCTGAGACAGGAGGGGTCAGGAGACACTGTGGCCCCATCCAATGAAACCCCCGGACAGGGCCAAACAGGTAGGATATAACCCCACCCACTTTGCCAAAGCACAACCCCCACACCACTGGAGGGATATCTCCAACCACCAACTTACCATCCCGAGACAAGGCCGAGTATAGCCCACAAAAATCTCCGCCATGGCACAACCCAAGGGGGGGCGCCAACCCAGACAAGAAGACCACGTCAGTGACTCAACCCACTCAAGTGACGCACCCCTCCCAGGGACGGCATGGAAGAACACCAGTAAGCCAGTGACTCAGCCCCTGTAATAGGGGTTGAGGCAGAGAATCCCAGTGGAGAGAGGGGAAACCGGCCAGGCAGAGACAGCAAGGGCGGTTCGTTGCTCCAGCCTTTCCGTTCACCTTCACACCCCTGGACCAGACTACACTTAATCACAGGACCTACTGAAGAGATGTGTCTTCAGTAAAGACTTAAAGGTTGAGACTGAGTCTGCGTCTCTCACATGGGTAGGCAGACTATTCCATAAAAATGGAGCTCTATAGGAGAAAGCCCTGCCTCCAGCTGTTTGCTTAGAAATTCTAGGGACAATTATGAGGCCCGCATCTTGTGACCGTAGCGTACGTGTAGGTATGTACGGCAGGACCAAATCGGAAAGATAGGTAGGAGCAAGCCCATGTAATGCTTTGAAGGTTAGCAGTAAAACCTTGAAATCAGCCCTTGCCTTAACAGGAAGCCAGTGTAGGGAGGCTAGCACTGGAGTAATATGATCAAATTTGGTTCTAGTCAGGATTCTAGCAGCTATATTTAGCACTAACTGAAGTTTATTTAGTGCTTTATCCGGGTAGCCGGAAGTAGAGCATTGCAGTAGTCCAACCTAGAAGTAACAAAGGCATGGATACATTTTTCTGCGTCATTTTTGGACACAAAGTTTCTGATTTTTGCAATGTTATGTAGATGGGAAAAAAGCTGTCCTTGAAACAGTGTTGATATGTTCTTCAAAAGAGAAATCAGGGTCCAGAGTAACGCCGAGGCCCTAGTTATAGGCTCTAGTTAAAGGAACTATATACAGTGGGAAAAGTTCTAATGGATTTGTCCTTGGCCTCAGGTACGTGACAGCCAGAACCTGAGGGTGAATTCAGTCTTTGCTCCTGAAGAGTCCTGTGCCACACGCCCCCCTTCCCGACCCATTGAGTCCCTGAAGTGAGTAGTCCTCTCATACTGTCCCAATATGGATTGTAAATGTATCAAGCCTATACCTAACCTCAACCCTAATCCTAACCCTTCCATTTGTATGTGTAAAATGCTTCTTTTTTTTTTACCTGTCTGTAGACGTTTCGGGTTCTTTGCGTACCTGCGGGAGCACTTTGATGCTCCAGAAGAGGTTATGAGCTACCTCTGCAACCAGTACAAGGTGCACGATGTTCCCGTGGGAACGGACCAAACCAAAGCCATGATCAAGACGGTACGTTCCATACCCCAGAGTGGCTGGGAGGATGGAGAGGTTTTGGGGGGTATTTCAACATTTACATTTTAGTCATTTAGCAGACGCTCTTATCCAGAGCGACTTACAGTAGTGAATACATACATTTCATTCATTTTTTTTGTTTTTGTACTGGCCCCCCGTGGGAATCGAACCCACAACCCTGGCGTTGCACATACCATGCTGGCATTGCAAACACCATGCTCTACCAACTGAGCCACAGGGAAGACGAATGTCACTTTCATATCTTATTTGATTTCTGAACAGACTGGAATATAAAATGCTCAAAACTAGGGGTGTGACTGTTAAATTGGGATCCCTAATGTTAAGAAAATCCCTAACAAACTATTTTTCGCATTATAGCCTATTAGACAATAGGCTATAAAGGCCTGGGGGACGTTGTGTAATGTAAGTAAAAGCAGAGAGGAAGAGGTGAACTTTAGGCTACTGCAAAGCATGCGAGACAAGACATTGTGAGACGCAGATTACCAAGATATATGCTCATGGTTCTCCCTCGTGTTGGCCTGCCTGCTTTTTCTCTTCACTAATGATGCAAGTGTGTGTGTTCATTCTTTGGTCTGTTGCGTGTAGAATATCCTAGCCTTTTCATGACACCAATGTTGCCGGGATACAGAGGTATCTTCAGGCCAGTCTAACGAGCACGGGATAGCCTACTCTTCATTACTGAGTGGGTAGGGGTGCTTTTATCTCATATGAAATTACATTAGGCTACTGGCATGTTTGCCTGTTAGGGTAGGCTATACTATTGCTTTTTAAATGCCGATACGAAACCTCTAGACATATGAACGGGCATTTTACTTGTCTGTAAAGGAATGCCGCTTCTGAAGCGAGACTAACATTCATCACCAGGCGACCAGAACTGTCAATCTAATCATCTCAAACAGCCTGCGCGCAACCTGCCTGTTTGTTGCCTGCACGCAGACATTTAAATACTGTGACATACAAAGACATTTAGTAGAAGGGAAAAAATCTAGCTACCCTACCATAAAAAACACAGCAGCACATCAATCCCCTGTTTATTGTCAGGCAAACAATACAGAACATTCTATGCCGGAGCAGAATTCTGAAAAGTTACAGACACTTCTGATGCAGAATTTTTTAATGTATTTTTTTGTCTGAAAAGTTATCAATTGTTGCTATTGACACGTTACTGTAGCTGCGTCCTATGTCTGGTAGACAATATAGCCCTAGCAGTCATGCATGCATAATAGGGAAATTATTCTGCATTGGTAATTGACGTGGAATTGTATGATTTTTTTGTTTGTTATCGTTTAACGGAAAACCGATTTTATAAAATAAATTTTAAAAATTGGTTAGTTTGTCACATCCCTAGTATTTCACCTCAATAATCCTTCGACCATATATGTTTGTCAGGTGATTGAGGAGCCTTATCTTAAGGTGCTCTACAAGGCTGAGGAGAAGCACTCCCTGAAGAAGTCCTTCTACTCAGGCAAGACCAGCACCAGTAAACTGCTGTGCGGCCCTCCCAGTACCTCACCATGGCCGTGGACGCCAAGGACAAACGCCATCTGGAGGAGCAGATCAGTGTGAGGCCAGGAACAATATGAATTTGAAATAACACATGCTATAAACTGTCCATTAGCAGTCAGTATACTTTTGTCATTTCACATAGGAAAGGAACTTTCTTAAGATTGACTCGACACCTGCCATAGTAATACATTTATATCATAGACACACAATGATGCTAGTTGGCATAGATAACTTAGTAATGTAGTAAAAACCAGATGCTTAGCATAGCATTACACCTTGAAAGTAAAGTGTAACCTTTGACCTTTGGCCATGCCCAGGCAGCTGAGAAGAGCATGCAGGCCATCGACGCACAGATGATAGCCATGCAGGAATGTGCTGCCAAACAGGATCGCCGCGACAACGAGCTGCGGGCCCAGAAGAAGGCGCTCTCGGAGCTGAAGGGCAAAAAGAGACAGCTGGAACACAAGATCAGCACCAAGCAGGACAGGTGGGTGGCACACACACACACACACACACACACACACACACACACACAGAGTGTAAACTTTTAGACAATAAGCTTCGTATTTGTTCATTCTCTCTCACATACCATTTCATCTTCTGTGTGTAGTCTTTGGCAGATGGAGCAGGGGGGCATTGACTTTCAAAAGGCTGAGGAAGAGACTAAGGCCCAGATCTCTGCAGTCAACTCCCAGAAGGTGGCCATTGTGGCTGAGTTCATGGCCCACATGAAGGTACTGTCACGGGTTAATACTGAAGGCTCTATATACACAGATTCTATGTTACATGAGATGTGTATACTAAAACCCTTTCTTTTTATTCAACTCTCTCCTTTTCCCTTCTCCAGCTAAGGGCTAGGTTGAGTATGGAGAAGGTTTACATGGCTCTAGAGACCTTGGGCATGACAGCAGAGAAGACCAAGCTGGAGACTGACTGCAGGGAGGGCTTGGCTGAGCTCAGGGTCCTAGAGGTCATACGTGCACACACAAAAACTATTACACAACACAATATTTAATGTATCATTTGCTGAGTGCTAACCGTGTGTGTGTTTCCTCTTCTCCCCCTCGCAGCAAGCGTGTGCCATGCTGGAGCAGCGTAAGGCCCGTCTATTGGAGAAATGTAAGGGCATGCTGAGAGAGGGCCAGGGAGATCTGTAACATGGAGCCTGGGGAGAGTGTTGTACCCCCAGACCTACACACGGTCAGTACAGTAACCTCGGCACAACTCAAAACGGAGTCATCCATTCATTCTACCATGTTTAATTCATTCATTTGTGTATTTTTTCATTTGTGTTGTGTAGGCCTTCAGTCAGTTGCCCAACACTCTGGATGAGATAGATGCGCTCTGGAGCAGGTTTTCATCAAGGATCTCTCTGTACTTTGCTCCGTTCATCTTTGCCTCGATCCTGACTAGTCTCCTAGTCCCTGCTGCTGAAAAACATCCCCACAGCATGATGCTTCCACCACCACAGCATGATGCTTCCACCACCACAGCATGATGCTGCCACCACCACAGCATGATGCTGCCACCACCACAGCATGATGCTGCCACCACTATGCTTTACCATAGGGATGGTATTGGAGCGGTGTCTGGTTTCCTCCAGATGTGACGCTTGGCATTCAGGCCAAAGAGTTCAATCTTGGTTTCATCAGACAAGAGAAACTTGTTTCTCAGGGTCTGAGAGTCTTTGGAAAACTTCAAGCGGGCTGTCATGTGCCTTGTTTACTGAGTAGTGGCTTCCGTTTGGCCACTCTACCACAAAGGCCTGATTGATTAGTGCTGCGAATGTTCTTCCATCTCCACAGAGGAACTCTGGAGCTCTGTCAGTGACCATCGGATTCTTGGTCAGTCCAGTTGTTCAGTTTGGCCCGGCGGCCAGCTCTAGGAAGAGCCTTTGTGGTTCCAAACTTCTTCTTCCATTTAAGAATGATGGAGGCCACTGTGTTCTTGGGGCCCTTGAATGCTGCAGAAATGTTTTGGTACCCTTTCCCAGATCTGTGCTTTGACAAAATCTTGTCTCGGAGCTCTATGGACAATTCCTTCGACCTCATGGCTTCGTTTTTGCTCTGACATGCACTGTCAACTGTGGGACCTTATATAGGCAGGTGTGTGCCTTTCCAAATCATGTCCAATTGAATTTACCACAGGTGGACTCCAATCAAGTTTTAGAAATTCTGAAGTATGATCTATGGAAACAGGATGCACCTGAACTCAATTTCGAGTCTCATAGCAAAGGGTCTGAATACTTACTTAAATAAGGCATTTCTGTTTTTCAAAACCTGTTTTCACGTTATTATGGGGTATTGTATTTAGATTGAGGGGGAAAATTAATTTAATCCATTTGAGAATAAGGTTGTAACGTAGCAAAATGGTGAAAAAGTGAAGGTCTGAATACTTTCCGACTGCACTGTATGTTAATATGAAAAATATTAGAAATGTATTGGTCTTGCAAATTCATTTCCAGGCACACTACAGAGATTTATTTCCCTACGTGTTTCGCGCTCTGGTTGTCAGGAGAGCTCGCTCATTCCACCCACACTGCCACTCAGCCAGGGAGGTACAGAACTGACTGATTAGGTGGCGACAAACATCACATCGATAGCTAAAATGCCGGGCAATGTAGATTCAATTCAACCTGGCAGGATATTGATGTTTATGAATTGGTTTTGCCAGACCCAACCAGGGATGTCGTGGAGAGTAAACACCTTTTACACACCTTTTTATATTTGTGAAATATGGTTTACTCACTTATTGCATTTCCAACGTTGATCAACGCTCAGAAGGCTTCTAGATCTGAGTTCTAATCACGCCTACCTCTGCGAACGAGTGGGATTATGAATGATTCATGTATGCTCGTTATGTTCGCCTGCTTCCTCAGATTAACCTTGTTAGCAGCGCATTTATTCACCACTCTGTCCAACGGGAAACTCCGCTCAGGACATAGGCCCAAGAGGTGAAACAAACTACTTCAGCCCAGACCTAGAGTGGCAAGTGGCAAGTAGCAGAGATACCGCTGACAGTGGGATTTATTTTTTACATTCCTCGACTCCTACCGTGTCAATACATCCCCCAAATAAAAGCCCCCTGACTCTTGGAGAATGAGTGTACAACTGGAAAAGAGTCGCTGCTATTTCAGTCAGATGTCTAGCTAGCTAGGTACTCAAGGGCTCTGGCTGTTAGCCAGGTAGCTAGCTATAACTAGCTGGCTACAAGGATAAAGTTAACGTTGAATGGAGCCTGACTTTAGCAGGAACAATTGACTGAAATTAAGATAGCTATAATCAAAAGATGGGCTACTATAAGTTCTCGTAACAAAATACCTTTTCTTTACAGACAGTGGTGAGTCAGGCTGCAAAGGAGATACAGAGGAAGCATTGAAGCAAACAGGGAGAGGGGTTAGTAGTACAGTGGTTCCCAAACTTGTGGTTGGGGACCCATTTTTGGAGTCCCATAACATTTAAATAGGGTCCCATGAGAGAATCTTTTTAATCTTCTCAAACACAATAACTTGTTTCTCTTCAAATGGGTATAGAGACAACTAAGGGCCTTTTATACTGTCAGAATTCACTTTCAAGTCATGTGTTGGGACAACCTGTGGGACATAACATTTAATTAAAATATAAAGTCAATTTAATATTATGTCCTCCGAACCAAAATATAAACGCAACATGCAAAAATGTCTATGATTTTACTGAGTTACAGTTCATATAAGGAAATAAGTCAACATCAGTACTGACTTACCACTCCTGTATGTAGTAAAATACATATTATTGAGTAGAACTTGTAAGGTAGTGATGAATAGTAAGTCGTTTTTTTCATGAGGTTGTGGTGATATATTGCCATCGGTGGCGACTAGAAACAATTGCATAATAGGAACTGAGAAATTGATGGTCCTTGAAAATAAATATTAGTGCTTGAAAAAGTACTTGAAAGTCCTTGAATTTGACTCTGTAGGAACCCTGCTGTTGTACCCTCTATCAGGGGTGTCCAACTACATTCAGACTATTTTTGTTCTTGAGCGGATTGCCGGGAGGCAAAAAATGTGTATAATGCAAATTGATCTTAAGAAGCCCAAACAGATAGTATTTGACGTAAAACATAATAATTTCAAACCTTTATTACATTGGGAAACGATCACATATGCCTCTCTATTTATGCTTGGGAATACTTGAACACATTTCCTAAAATGAAAATCACTGAGCTGTGGTTTTAGTCTTATGTTCAACAACGAAAATTTGTATTTTATTTTTTGTTAAAATAATTATCCTGCGGGCTGCCATTTGGGGAACCTGCTCTATATCTCTGGACTAAGAGGAGGTGCCAGTGTCTTCCTCTTACATGTTTGTGGCAGCCAATGACTGTATATGAATGGACAAAGCCATTGATCACGTGGCACTATTCAGTCGTATGTGACGACTCAATAGCCAAATTAAGTTGGTTAAGATGGCGTCTCTAGAACACATGCGCAGTTTGAGCTACTCCAGGAAGTGACGTTGCAGGCTAGCTCAGTGCTGCCCTCTCTCATTGAGTAACTCAAGTTGAAGGGCAACAGGTGTACTGTAGGCTGCCAGGGGTACGGGGGTACTGCAGGCTGCCATTAGCAACCATGGAGGAGGTGTAATGTGTGGGGGTGCTTTGCTGGTGGGAACTCAAAGACTGTTGGGAAAGCATTCCAGGTGAAGCTGGTTGAGAGAATGCCAAGAGTGTGCAAAGCTGTCATCAAGGCAAAGGGTGGCTATTTGAAGGATCTCAAATCTAAAATATATTTTGATTTGTTTAACGCTTTTTTGGTTACTACATGTTTCCATATGTGTTATTTCAGGTTTGATGTCTTCTATTATGTAGATAATAGTAATAAAAAAAAGAAACCCTTGAATGAGTAGGTGTGTCCAAACATTTGACTGGTACTGTATAGAATCGCAATACATATCGTATCGGCTCCCATGTATCGTACGGTCCCTGGCAATTCTCATCCCTAACACCAACTTGCCGCTAAGAGTGCTAAATCACCTAAATATCCGAACTGTATTCACACAGGCTTTTTCTTCCTATTCCAACCAGGGTATGGACCCAGTCAATGAGAGGAGAGTCTTTGACATTGTGATATGGACAGCCTGCAAGGAGACTACCTCCCAGTACTTTTTCATCACACCTAAGGTAAGTGTCACACTGCTTAGGTGGTGACTTACTGTTTAGTGAGTGGGTGTGTTGCGACAAGTATGGCTAAAGAAGCGGACTGTAGACTAGACAAAAGTTGAGGGAAGTCTAGGGTGGATTTTTTTTTTTGCATTATTTTTTCTTCTTCAAATACTCAAATAAAATAAAAAGAGCTACTTTTAGACAAGGCCCTCATTGGAAAAAATGTGTCATAACCATTTATCATAACCAAATTGCCCAAAGAAAGATATATCTCTATCCAGTCAATAAAAAAAGGGCATTTTTTAAGATTCATTTTTTGAAGCTGTAATAACAACTATGTTATATGTTAGAAAACAATCTTCAAAAAAGCAGTAACCTCAGCAGTGGCACTTGCTTGTAAAATCCTATGGCTGTGCAATGGCATAGCCTTGTTTTGTTTATTTAGCAGACAAGACACTATTATTTCCCAAGCCCTTATCACAGTCAAGACACCTATTTTATAGTAAAACAAAAACACATGTAATATATAACAGGATAAAAATGGAACAGAATATTTTTGTGCTGCGCATCTCGCGTCTGGAACTTAATCTCAACGAGGGATTTAGTTTATTCTGCCTGTACTTTGGGATTTTCAAAATGTAACAATTCCACATTAAACACTGCATGGGGATGAATTACGACCACGGCATCTGTTTGGTGAGTAGGCCTAGGCTTAATGATTCTGATAAATACGCTGTTTGTCTTTATTAAACAAATGTTTTTGCATATTTTCAGTGTTATGTTTAGGGAGGTTATAGCCTAGGCTAACCAATGCAAACTGCTAAAGTCAAAGCAAATGAATGTTGTCTTCAATACAAAATGTAGCTCTCTGGTTAAAGATAGTTTTGACACCTGTTTGATTACTCATGCCCATCCTTAGAGGGAGGTGCCTCTGTGACAGCCGAATGTCAGACACAGCAGTGGTTTTCTGATAGCAAGGCTCCGATCAATATGGCAATGTCAACAAACAGTAGCAGCTACTGTTTCTAAAAGTTTTTATTAAAATGTTGGAAAACTCTCTGTACCCCCGTATCTCACACTCACAAACTGATAACATAACGTGTGTACGATTCAATGGTTAGAGAGAAGTCTCATGTCCCTTTTCATTTGCATCCCCGACTGGTCACCGACTAGACCAAATGGATCTATGGATGTGGTCGACCGCACCCAGTGTGTCTGTGTGTGTTTCTCTCTTTCCAGCTCCTGCAGAACCTCCAGTATGCAGATGAGATGACCGTCCTGTGTGTCCATAACGGACCTCACATGCTGCCCCCCCCCCTCAAGTGGGACGAGAAGGCATTCACCAGACGCTGTGTCCGCCGCAAGGTCAAGTAGTGAAATCACCAGTTAACGCATTTCTGAGCTCTCTGCCACCTGGTGCCCTAATTTTGGGTTTGACAGAAAAAAAGTATGCACAATCAGTTTATTTTGACATGACCTTACACATTTGCGCAACTTATTTGTTTGTTTTTATATACTCTCGTCAAATTAATAGATATTTTGTATATACTGTTCGAAACACTGTTCGAAATGTTTTCTTTCAGATTTATAGGACTAAGAAAAGTTAATTGTCAATTGTTTAGATGCAAGTGGGGAAGGGGATACCTAGTCAGTTGCACAACTATGCATTAAACCGAAATGTGTATAACACATTTAACACGACCCCCCCCCCCCCCCCCCCCCCCCCTTATTGTCCCAAAGCTGTAACTGCTAAGCTATCTGCCGCACAAGCGCTGTTAAATGTTGGGCCAAACAAATGAATAATGGATTATTTTTACATTTCAGTGACATCTAGCATTCAGCATGGCGAAATACACATTTTCTGGATTATTTTTAATACATGTTAGTATGTTAGCTAATGGTTTTTGCTGAGTGCTTAAGACATCAGACACTGAAATCACCAAGCTTTTCTCTCACCCCCTCCCATTGTATCAATGGTCTCTTAATCAACTTGGATACCTTTTGTCTATAAACCAGAGTGAAAATGTCATCATTTTGTTGCGCTCATCACCTCTGATCACATTATAGTGCAAAAGAGCCGGAAAAGCCTTGATTAAGTTATGTATGTGGGTGGGCGAGGAAGTCATGTGAGAGTGTTAGTTCACTAAAGGTTTTTTGTTGGGGGGGGGGGATCCATTCTCGATAAGTTACAGGGCTTTGATGGCACAAGCAGGGACCCCAGCCAGCAGCGAGTTGCAGTAGTCCAGACGGGAGATGACAAGTGCCTGGATTAGGACCTGTGCTGTTTCCTGTGTGAGGTAGGGTCATACTCTATGGATGTTGTAGAGCATGACCCTGCAGAAGCCACCGCTTTGATGTTTGCAGAGAATGACAAGGTGTTGTCCAAGGTCACTTGCATTTTTTTTTATTGCTAATTAGCTGGCCGCTCAACTATCTAAACTTATCATGGTCAAATTGCCTGCGGGGAGGCCCCCATTGATTCTGTTAGTCTGTCTCACTCAGATATATTAAAAACTGTAAACATTTCTCTCCACCCTATGGCAAAATATGTAGAATGGTAGCAAACTTGCTTTAAAACTGTAACATTGTCTCCACCCCATGGCAAAATGTGTAGAATGGCAGAAAATTTGCTGTAAAACTGATCAATTTCTCTCCACCCCATGGCAAAATGTGTAGATTGCAAACAATGTTGTATTTATTTATCTGCTGTCAAGAGTGGGGACACATGTTTTGCTTGCAATGTGGGGGGTATGGATCTGGGTACACAGACCAGTGTGCAATTGCAGCCCCTCATGAGGAGTTCAGATTTGTTTGTGGCCCCCTCCCCCATCAAAATTGTCCATCCCTGATGTGAGGATATGACAGAGTCCGAGTGACTTGGTGTATAGACAGAGGGAGCGGGCCTAGAACCGAGCCCTCGGGGACACCAGTAGTGCGAGTATTTGATGCAGACACAGATCTTCTCCACATCGCCAGGTAGGAGCGGCCTGCCAGGCAGGATGCAATCCAAGAGTTAGCAGAGCCTGAGACACCCAGTCCTAAAAGGGTGGAGAGGAGGATCTGATGGTTCACGGTGTTGAAGGCAGCGGATAGATCTAGCAGGATGAGAACAAAGGAGCGAGTCAGTTTTTGCCATGTGGAGAGCCTCTGTGACACTCATTTACCAGTCAAAATGTGTAGATGTGCAGGAAATTTGCTTAACTTATCTCAACCTGTGCCAGAATGGGTAGAATTACAGGAAATTAGCTGTAATACTTCAAAAATGTTCTCTCGCTTAGGTCCCCCAAAAGGCTAGGGCCCTGATAACCCTCATATTTTATATTGTCTTGTTCTGTGCTTTTTCCTTTTCTTGTGGTCTTATATTGTTCAAATGATTGTTCAATGCCATTACTGAAATTAAACTATACCCAATATTTTCTTTACAAGAGTCAGTGCTAACATTAGTATGACATTGTGTAACGTCAACAAGGTATTACTCACGTTCGACATGATTTACTTACCTAATTCATTGTCATTGTTTACTCGGTTGTTTTGCTGTTACACCGTGTCCAAGCCACGATTGATGCAAAAACGATGACGAATGATTACCGATGGTTTTTGGGGGCGTTGACTGCTCAAATTCACTGATTTCCAAAACATCCACTGCCGGTCTTCACAATGGTTACATTGTACCTAACACTTGTCCTGTATGTGTTTAAAATATTCGCGACGACCGAAAAGGGGTGTCCCTACCTTTCTCTCCTCCAACCATAGGGTCGCTATCTTCCATGACGTATATTGCCACGCCTCCTCTTACTAAGGCAACAAACGCACAACCGATGGAAAACAGTAGCTAGGTTAGCCAGCTGGTGGGATTAAACTCTGACGGAGCCCTTAGTAACGCAGAAAGGGGAAACGGAGAGTCTGCCAGGGCTTTTCTAACACCGAACGACCCACGGAGCAAGAACCCTCTTATTCAATTAAGCTACTATAAAACTACACCAATAATAAGGTAAGTGAAATGCCTTTAAAAATCTTTTCCAGCCAATGTTAGCTACTGTAATTTAGCTAACTAACAGTTGTTTACTGTGAGTGTGAAAGGATATCGAAAATGTATTAGCTAGCTAACGTTACAACCAGCTAGTTTTTACTTTTACAAGTTAAGGTAAAATGTCATAACTATACAGGTCAGTCTAAGCAATTTGTATCCAGTTTAATTAATGTATGGTGAAGTATTAAGGGCAAACGGCTGGCTACCTACCGTTGTTAGATAACTTACTGTTTTTGTCCACGAAGTGAAAATGGTTAGTTGGCGTCACGTATATCTAGCTTTTTCTTCGGGGGGGGGTCAGAACAGTTTCACCACGGAAAACAACCGTTAGGGAACATTGGAGTTACTGTAACCATCACAGAACTGGCCAGCTAACTAACGTTAACTAGCTACCTAAAACGGCAACCATTTGAGTTCCATCATCGTGGTCGACGATGGTTGACGAGAGTGTGATGTGCGGATCATCTCGAGGCAACCTCAACCTCGAATATTTTATATGGTTAGCGTAGCTAGCAACCAACGTCTGTCGAAATGGGCATCCGTTTTATTTAACGTACGTTAGATGTATGTTATTAGTTATTGGTGTACCGAAAGTATTTGTTCATCTTAAACTGCCAAAACAGGAAGAGTGGCAGGAACAAAGACATGACAAAGTGCTAACGTTAGCTAGCTAGTAAGCCATAATAATGGTGATTTGCGAAGAACCACATTTCGCTAGCTAACGTTGGATATATTGTTGAATCATATATTATTGATCATTAGGTAGTTAGCTACTGCAATATAATCATGTCATGAATAGTTAGGAAACAACGCCGTAGCTTTATTGCTATATCTAGTACAGTACGTTAGCTACCTAGCTAGATGTCGGAATGGCAATCTTCCCTAGCTAACGTTAGCTAGCATGACTCAGTGGATTTACAGAGCAGTCGAGGCCTCCACTGGCTGCAGTGTCTGAATCGTTGGCCTGAGCTTTCGTTCCAGCTTGCTCGCCAGTCTGTTTGTGTGGATTTATTATATGTTGAGATGCATTATAGTGTTATTGTCTATATAACGTTGTCAGTTGGCTAACGTTATTTCGATATAAAGTAAACTTTGTCCTTGGACCCTAATGTAGGGGGGTGGTGGTCGTGGCAGTAGGCAGGCAGCACATATTCCTTCATGTTGATTTTCATATAATATTATTTATAGCTAAACATCATAGGACTGTTGGCTTATCAGTTACGATTTACAATGGAGTTGAGCGACATTCGAACAAACTACTGATTTTTAGCACACAAAGAATACCACCCAATTATGCCGTGTTCATGACGTCGATGAGCTTCAGGTCTGGAGATGGATGACCGTTCAAAACAATTTTTCCCCAGTTGTTTTGAACGTGGCATAATACAGTATAATGTTGTAACTGCGGGCTATTCTTTTTATGTTAAGTCGAATCTCCAGTCCGCCCACACTAGTCGCCGCGCAACTCCATAGTATTGTGGAGTTGAGTTTAATCGGCTGGTATGTAGCTAAAGATTGACTGAGAAATATATTACAAACTTTAAACGCCCTACATTCGTTCCTGTATAAATAAACAACCAATGCACAATCTTGCTGTGCCAGCCGGCCTTTTGTGATGTAACCAAACCTTAGTGGGGCTTCCAGGGTTGCCTAAAAATAGTCACCCGAGCTGTTGGCTAGCGAGGTTGTTTGAGATCAGCGTGTCAACCCTGCTTGTAACAGGCGAAAGCGAATACCCCTGTCCATGTGAGTCAGTGTGGTGGGAATTTGCCACCAGAGTTCGAGGGCTCTAGATGGATGAAACCTGTTTTGGCATTGCCATTGAGGGCTTCCACACGATTTTAAAGTAGCCAACTGGGTGGGCCTTCCTATGGGCGAAGAGGGATTACATGATTCAACCTGGGTCATCAGGAGTGATCAGTCAAGGAATTATACTTGTGAGCAAACATTCCATAACTATAGGTGGCAGTCAATCGCCAACCTTGGCTTTATACCAGTTCAAACACTCTAGCTGGCAGTATGCACCCTTTCAGTTTGTTTGCCAACTAAGAAGTAGTAGAAAGAAAATTGACTACTTCAGACTGGAGATGGGACGTGTATTCACACCCCTTGACTTTTTCCACATTTTGTGATGACAGCCAGCATTTAAAATGGATGTCAAACACTACCCCATAATGTCAAAGTGGATTTTTTTTTTTTATAGATATGTTTAAAAATGTTCAAATGACAATATTCAACCCCTTTTATTGCCAGCCTAAATAAGTTGTTTGCTTAAGTCACAAGTTGCATGGACTCACTCTGTGCAACAACTGTTTCATATGATTTATAAATGACTACCTCATCTCTGTACCCCACACATACAATTATCTGTAAGGTCCCTCAGTTGACCAGTGAATTTCACAAATTCAACCACAACGACCAAGCGAGGTTTTCCAATGGCTTGCAAAATGTGGAGGTTATTTTTGACCTGAATACAAAGCGAGTACCGCTCATAGTATTTTCAAGCATGGTGGAGGCTGCATCATGTTATGGCTATGCTTGTCATCAGCATGGACAATAACATTTCAGCAGGACAATAACCTAAAACACAAGGCAAATATACACAGGAGTTGCTTACCAAGACAACATTGAACGTTCCTGAGTGGCCTAGTTGGTGGTGACTTAAATCTGCTTGAAAATATATGGCAACACTTAAAAATGGCAGTCTAGCAGGGCATAAAATGAACACCTGCCAAATGAGAGTAGATTTAGGTATTGGAGGCTACGAATGCAGATTTTACCAGCCACATTGGCAGGCGGTCAATTTGCAGGGCTCTAATGCGAGCATTACATGTGCGAATAAAAAGTTGAGTACGTGCGAGTTGCGATTTCTATTAGAAAAATGCTGCAGTGGCTGTTTTCAAAGTACAGTTCGTCAAGTTTGGACACACCTACTCATTCAAGGGTTTTAGAACGCGTTGAATAAGTAGGTGTCAACTTTTGGCTGGTACTGTGTTTTGAAGTGGTTACAGAAATGACAAGCAGGCACTTTAGAGTTTGATCGGTCTGGTGAGGTACAACACAAACTAAAGCTTAGCCCAAGTAATCACAATGACTAATTCATTGAGGAACGTATGTGTTTAATCAGGCTGTGTTTGTGAGAGCTGGACTGAAAAGACAGACATTTATGAGATGTTGAAAGATCTGTCACAGCAAAAGGTGATATCCCTAATTTAAATGTACAGAGAACTTGTGTAACAGCATTGTAAGAGAGCGAGCGTAAATATTTGCTTAAACCAAAGTATTCTAAAGAGCTACCATTAAGATATTTAAAAACCTGTCATGGAATTTGTTAATGCATAGTTTCAATGGGCCTCACCCTGCAACACTCTTTTAATTGGTATAGGTAATACTTTATTTTTGTAATATATTTTAATTGAAGAGTAACACCACTGTTACACTAACTGGTTGAATCAACTTTGTTTCTATGTCATTCTACAAAAAAATATCTATGATGGGGAAAATGATTGGATTTGCAAAAATGTCATCAATGGAAAGGAATTTTATCGTAATTTCACTTAAAGCAAAACTAAACGTTGAACTGACATCTGTTCCCAGTGGGTAACAGCTCAGTTGTTTTTCGATGTTAGTTTGAGTCTGCTGCTTCAACTGATAGCGAAGAGACGCCCTTAGTCACATCCAGGGCTGCCAGTTCAAGCAAAACATTTTTTGCCCAGTGACCAATCAAACCTGCCCAAATGACCTGAAAACTAGGCCTATTTGATTTTTTTACAGCAAGGGAGGAGTTGCCATATCTATACAATGAGCATTTTTTTTCATACCGTTATCGAGGTAATGAAGAAGGAATATCATATTAACTTGTAAAGACATTAGAAGCAAAATTCGGGGTTCCTCAAAATAATTATTGCAAGCTATGGCATGACGTAATAAAGGATTTTGAATGTGACAAGCAAAGAATTTGCCCTTATTAAACTTGCCAGATCATTTTCCATCAATGGATGTCGATTTATTAACTCGCTTGATGTTGTGATTAATCAATAAGGCACAAGGAGGTATGGTATATTGCCAATATACCTCGGTTAAGGACTGTTAAGCGCAACGCAGAGTGCCTGGATACAGCCATTTAGCTGTGTTATGTTGGCCATATACCACAAACCCCCGAGGTGCCTTATTGCTATTATGAACTGGTTACCAATGTAATTAGAACAGTAATAAGTACCGTTTTGATATACTTGTGGTATATGGTCTGATATACCACTGTTTTCAGCCAATCTGCATTCGGGGCTCAAACCAGGTTTATATTTGTAAATAAATCCCCTTTGAGCATGTGCATAACTATAGATAAATCTGTCAGGAGTTTGACATATGAAAGTTGGACAGAGGATCTCAATCTCTGAGCAAGAAACACTTGGATGAACATAAACTAATGTTAGGCTATTTTCTGGCAATTGTTCTTATGCGCTAGATGTTAAGACTAAACTCTTATAAATGGCCCATTTGCGAGATTTACTTGTCATTTCAATAGGCCTGGGCACAGACTAAAATCTGGGTTTATGATTCTAATTAAATGCCATAGTTTGCTTAGATAAAGTCAGGTAGCCTATAGGACCACATCTTATTTCAGTCTACAGTAGCCTAGACAAGATGTAGACTAGATTAAACTAAACGATTTAGCAGCTTACTTAGTTAAAATGAACAGACTAACTCAATATGTTGTCAACAGCCAATGTTCCTATGTTTTCTTTTTTTCTGTAGCCTAATCTGACTACTGTTACCATCAATCTAATGTGTTCATAAGAACATCAGGCTACAATAAACTGAAGTTGTAGACTATTTATTAAATTGGTTTGCCGGCTCCAGGTAGGCTATACAGGTGGCACAAATTGATATTGTAATTTCAACGGTGTATACGTTAATAGGCTACTTGATGGCCAACAGAGGCAAATGTATAATTATCCACATTTAGCCTACATTTAGGACTCCCTCCCACACACACAAAAAAAAAGAACCACGCGAGGGAGTTCCACAACTTCCATTTTAGATTTCCACTCTGGCAACCTCCAAGAATTGAGCATGCATGAATCACTGCGCTTGACAGCAGTCAACATTAGAATGCATTTTAAACCTCCTCTGAGTGGATTTGTCATGCGCCCAAAATCATTTTCCAGTGCTTTGTCTCCATTATTTCTTGATGTGCATCAGTTCTAGAGTTTTAATGTTTTCTGGAAAAGGGGTTGGAAATAGGTGTCTCCATAATGACAATCTAAATAGCCTACCTACAACTGGTAAATAGATGTCACAATGTGTGTGTGCTGCTCACTCTCTTCTCGCTCACGTGATTCAGCCAATAACTGTAGTGGTTTTTCAACCCACACACACACCCCTCAGGCCCTCCCCACCACTCACTCAGCATCTACCTGACAGTCTGGAGCAGGTCACAGTGAAATATATATTTTAAGAGAAATAGCCCAAAAACCTACAACCCATGACCAATAGATTTAACCCACTGTTCCCCAGGCGCCGAAGACGTGGATGTCGGTTTAAGGAAGCCCCCCGCACCTCACCTGTCATTGGCTGGATAATCTTGACTAAGGCGAAATGCTCACTAACAGGGATCTAAACAAACTTGTGCACAACATCTGAGAGAATTTTTTTTTTTTTTTTTTTTTTTGTGCATTCGTAACATTTCTGGGATCTTTTATTTCAGCTCATGAAACATGGGACCAACACTTTACATGCTGCTTTTTAAAAATATTTTTGTTCTGTGTATTTTCCAAGCTATAGCACACGTCTTGCATACATACAGCAGGTTTTCAAAGGTTTGGATTTGGTGTAAAATTCTGTCGCAGTCCTAATAATTATCAGTTGGAGGGCCGTTGAAAGAGATTTTCCCAGTCGTATGTGGTAAACATAGATATTGTGTGTCCCATTATTGCGTCTGAACGCACCAGCAGCACCGTTGAAAACATATCCATTTTGAAGTAGTCAATTTACTTCTACAAGTTGGCAAACAAACTGAAAGGGTGCATACTGTCATCCTAGCGTGTTTTAATCCAGTATGAAGCCAATGATGGCGATTTACTGCCTCCTACACTTATTGAATGTTTGCGCACAAGTATAATTAATTGTCTGATTCCTCCTGATGACCCTGGATGGAATCATGTGGTCCTTCCTTCACCCATAGGAGGTCCCACCAAGTTGACTACATTTAAAACGGTGGAAGCCCGCCATACCAAATGGGTTTTATCCATCTAGATTCCTATTTAACTCTATGGTGATAAATTCCCACGTCCCACTTGGTTAGGAACGCAGCACGGGACGGTGAAGAACACTGTAGTCAGCAGTAACACGTGATGGGGCGATTGCAGTGCATTTCCGGGGAAACCGTCCGACGCATTTCGCAAAAAAAGCATGGCGTATACTGTTGGCTTTTGTTTTTTTTGCATGGGGCCCATTTGGTTCTGACTGATACAACTGCCCCAGCCATAGTAATTTAATTCATTATTTCTGTGGCCCGCCCCCCACTCTTGCTTGAAAGTTAATCTTCCCATGAAAATATTAGTGGGCTATAGCTTGGCTAATGCTAACTGACTGTTAATTTTGTGTCCAGTTGAAAATCGTTAGCTGATTGGTTGGGCCGAGTCTCATAGGTCGCTTTGTTTTGTCTCTGGCTGTGATAGTGAGTGATTCAACCAGAGGGACAAGTTGTTTCTTGCCTATGATTGAAGACTGCACATCCCACCCGCTGTTTAAAGAGTCCTGTCTTGTCTGTTGACCTTGTGTTGACGATAACAATGCAGGCAGCTGCATATTGACTGTGATGAGCCCACCGGCGACGTTATCTCGATGTTTAACTCTTAACTAGGCCTAGACCGCACTGATTCACTCAGTGCAGAAAGAGTGACTTGAAACAGATGGTGATTAAACGTATGAAGCTGTAAAAAAACTGAACTGCGGACAGTGAGGCTATCAAAAGGTGGAGATAAAATCTCTGATTTAGAGAACTTTCAATGTGGCTCAAAATAAACCCACTCTGACCCTGACGTACAGGGCGAGCGAGATCATTCAGGTTCAACTGTTGAAGTGGCAGTGCTTTTAGAATGGCGGTAAGCAGTTCAAGGCCAGAGAGATGCCAGGACAGCCCAGCGAGATTAAAATGCTGGAATATAATATTGCTTCTTCGTTAAGGGTTCATTATCTTCTATCGGTAATCTGTGTACTGAATGTTGTCTGATGCGTGACTGGAAAAATACTGTATACAGCTTTGTCTCACTAACAATTGGTTATGTTTAGACATTTTGTCAAATGATAGGCTAATAACTGTACTAGAATCATTAAAGGGGCTCAGCCAGCCATATGTCATAAAACGACCCCCCCCCCCCAAAAAAAAGAGAACCATTGTCTCTCTGTTTTTGACGGATGAAATTCTGCCTGACTTTTTGTAGGCCACACGTCTCACTCTCTAATGAGCGTGTCTGTTTGATTCTGTCCAGGGCAATTTACCCAGCAGAGATGGCACAGGAGACCAATCAGAGCCAAGCGCCCATGCTTTGTGCTACCGGCTGTGGTTTCTTTGGAAACCCCAGGACCAGTGGCATGTGCTCTGTCTGCTATAAGGACCACCTGACCAGACAGAACAATGGAGGAGTGAGCCCCCTGAGTGCAATGGGTAAGATCTGCCATTCCTCCATAAACTGTTCATCGTTTTTGTTCATTTTTATCTGTTTGAGAAGTAGATGCCTTAAGACTCAGGTTTGCGGTCATGACCTTTTCTCCTAGTAAATCCAATAATTTGTCTCATTTAGGTGGCAGTGTCTCCAGTAGCCCCACAATGGAGGCCTCTGCCATCCAGAGAATTGAGGCCACATTGAATAATGCTGCCGCTGCTGCCGCTGAAGCTGATGCCGAAGCTGCCAGGTGATTGTCTGTTGCTACTTAGAAATGACCATGGAAACAATTCTTTAAGACCAATCCACACCAAATGACTGTCGCTTATCTTGCACCACGTTTGTTATATCATTACATCTGAGTGAGACGGCTACTATGAAGTGGACGATTTGGAGTAAAACTTTGTAGCTTCTCTTTCTCTCGCTGTAGTGGGGCAGGAGCAGCACTTCCTGTTACCCAACAGATGACCGAGATGAGCATTTCCTGTGAGGAGGAAGGAGTATCGCCTAAAGCAGAGCTTGCAGAACCTGGTGGGTGTCTGACTCATATGGGTGTTCAGAGCCTCATGGGGGGGGGGGGGGGGTCACGTGTGAGTGGTTACAGGCCTGTGATGGGAGGTGGTTGTGAATATTCTTTGGGCCAGCTTTGAGGTCTTATTTTGCTTTCCCCTATTTTTCCAGTGGTCACTCAGCCCATCGCCTCCGCTTCCCCTCCCAGTGCGGCTGGAAGTAACGAATCCAAATTACCCGAACCCCCCAAACCGAAGAAGAACAGGTGTTTCATGTGCCGCAAGAAGGTTGGCCTTACAGGTGATGACAAACATTCCATTACTGCTTATTCAGTCAGTTACAGCTGAAGAAGGCTGTGGCTTATCATGTGCTTCTATGAGTTGATATGAGCCAGGTCTATTAGTGTGACTCACTGTACCTTTTTTAATCTGCCAGGTTTTGACTGCCGCTGTGGGAACCTGTTCTGTGGACTCCACCGTTACTCAGACAAGCACAACTGCCCGTACGACTACAAAGCAGAGGCCGCCGCCAAGATCCGCAAGGAGAACCCTGTGGTGGTGGCCGACAAGATCCAGAGAATATAAGACCTTTTCTCACTTTGACCTTGAACATTGAGTGATTGGATTCAAAAAAAGGACTCGTGCTGACCTGCGTTCTAAAGGACTAGTTTTTTAAATTACAGTATGGAGGGGGTCCAGTTTCCTGCAATGCATGAACGATCACATTTTTTCTTTTGTATTCTGTCGGTGTCTGTGCTTATGATTAAAGAAAATGAGAAAGATCAAAAATGTAAAAAAATATATATATATGCATATACTACAGACTAGAAATTTTGCTTTTCCGGTTACGCCTGGACCTGGCTTAATTCTCACTGTTTATGGGGGAGTCTGATTGTTGTCAAGTAGGCGATCTGATGTGTTAACTACTTTTGTGACTGGCTATCTCTGTGTATTGTTGAGATTTCTGAGGATGGGGGGGGACACTAGCCTATGAGACTGTTACAGCCCTGACCGGATCACTCCCGCAGTGGCAGGTCACAGCTGGCATATGTTGGAAATAGCTGTTTTTGCTCAACTTATCTCATAATGTGTCATGGTGTCCTCGTGGAGTCTGTTTTATATGTACTATCAGACATGTTTGTTTCTGTGCTGCATGGGGCCTCGGTTCAGGGGAGGTCCTCAAGCACATTTCCCTATTGTGAGATAAGATGTGAAGTAGTGACGCAAAAAAAGAAGCTTGATTTATTAGTCAACTAAAAAACATCTTGGAGGAGCTTATGAATCTGATTTGATGAAGTTATCATCCAGTAGGCATGGGGAAAGCAGCCAGACCCCTGACACTTGGACGATGGCTGGATGGATGTGTTCTATTCCAACCTTATTGGCTCTCATCAGAGATGCATCTGAATCAAACCGAATATCATTGTGTCATACAAGCCTGCTCCACTGGTTCATTCTTCTGGCAATGTGTGCTGCACTAAAAAAACATTGCTTAGGTTTACTTGTATCCGTTAAAGATTATTTCCTAAAGAAGTATTTAAGTTTGATGCTGTGATGCTCATTTGAAGGGGAAACTTGGCGCTGCCTCTGACTGGGTGGATGGGAAATTGGAGGAAGACTTCCTGCAATGTGATCAAGGTCGGGTCATTTGACCTCACTCATCCAGCCACTCAGGTCATGTGACAGTGTTGATGCCCTTTCTGTGTTCTTTTTTTCCTCCCTTCTCGTGTCCATGTTTTTTATGAGGATATGGGGTGTTTTGCATGGGTTGTTGTATCAATGACAAAAAGCCTAAATGAACCAGATTGCTGAGGTTGGAAGGGTTAGGTCCACTAATCTTTTGATCAATGTTTCACTTCTGTGTTTTGTTAATTTTTAATGTATGTGTGCTGATATGTTTGATTATATTGTGGAGAGCGTGTCACATGCTATGTATTAAACACAAGTGTAGTCCAGTAGACTTGGATGGATGGTGGATGAGTATTGTGTATGTGTGCAAGTAAGTGCTTGTGTTCCTCAGTAGTCAGAACTGGTCCAGTGGACTCACTCTTGATTTAGATTATTTTCGTTTTTTCTGTTTTATTTGGTCCTGCTGTTCACGCTGTAGGGCTGTGAGATTTCACTTTAATATCTATGTTTTAACCTTTTTAACCCTTTTTAGTTATGCAAGTTTGTACAAACCATCATTATATTTATGTACTGCGCATATAATCTTGTTACACATTACTGCAAAATTGTATCATGTAAATAAAATGATGTACAGAGATATAGTATCATGTAACCCGTGGCCATTTTATTTAATGTTGATGCCATCAGCTATTGTAATCTGTTTTCACGTTGAAGCTTTTAACATGTCGCAACAGTGAAAGTGATGCATTTACCCATGTCTCTAAGAATTCAATGGCTTTGCAAGTATCAGTACATAATTGCATTGGCTTGCTGCACTGCCCATGGTATTTTAATATGCAGAGGGGCAAAACTCGATTGAGTGTCATTTTCTCCCTCCTGCTATGGCAACTGTGGAGGTGCTGCTTTTTAAGTCTGTATTTGTATTTATTAAGGATCCCCAATTGCTGCCGCTTGTCAATACCTCTCACAAAGATAAGTAGTGATACTGTCAACCTCCTCTACTTTGAGCCAGAGATATTGACATGTATGTTATTGATGTTAGCTCTCTGTGTATATCAGAGATGTTCACTAGTCTTTGAGGTAGAGTCCAACTCAAGTCCCTTTTGGTAATGGCTTTCTGCCTGCAGTGGGTTAGGTCTTGTAAATGATTTGAAGAGACTCCCTTGTTCATTAGTCCATACTTGTATGAAAGAAAGCACATCAGGCGCTATTTATATCAAAATACATTTCCTTTTAAAATGTGGACAGTTTACATGAATAAAAGTAATTGTTCTGGATATGAAAAAAGCAAACATTTTAAAGTGCATGGTATTTTGTGAAAGACTGTCTGTATTTCACTTCATTCTGTCACACAAACAGAAAATCTGTAGGTGAAGGAAGATAATTGATAAGTATGAATCTAAATTGACTGACAACTGTTCAATAACTGCATTACTAAAGTGTCCTATATATCAAACGTTCACCAGTATTTGGGGAGTTTCTCCCATTCTTCTCTGCAGATCCTCTCAAGCTCTGTCAGGTTGGATAGGGTGCGTCGCTGCACAGCTATTTTCAGGTCTCCAGAGATGTTCGATCGGGTTCAAGTCCGGGCTCTGGCTGGGCCACTCAGGGACATTCAGAGACTTGTCCTAAAGCCACTCCTTTGTTATCTTGGTTGTGTGCTTAGCGTCGTTGTCCTGTTGGAAGGTGAACCTTCACCCCAGTCTGAGGTCCTGAATGCTCTGGAGCAGGTTTTCATCAAGGATCTCTCTGTACTTTGCTCTCTTCATCAGGTTTCCACCAGACGTGATGCTTGGCATTCAGGCCAAAGAGTTCAATCTTGGTTTCATCAGACAAGACAATATTGTTTTTCATGGTCTGAGAGTCTTTAGGTGCCTTTTGGAAAACTCCAAGTGGGCTGGCATGTGCCTTTTACTGAGGAGTGGCTTCCGTCTGGCCACGCTATCATAAAAGCCTGAGTGGTGGAGTGCTGCAGAGATGATTCTCCCATCTCCACAGAGGAACTCTAGGGTTCTTGGTCACCTTCCTGATCAAGGCCCTTCTACCCCGATTGCTCAGTTTGGCTGGGCGGCCAGCTCTAGGAAGAGTCTTGGTGGTTCCAAACTTCCATTTAAGAATGATGGAGGCCAGTGTGTTCTTGGGGACCTTCAGTACTGCATACATTTTTTGGAACCCTTCCCTAGATCTGTGCCTCGACACAATCATGTCTCGGAGCTCTACAGACATTTCCTTGGACATCACGGCTTGGTTTTTCCTCTGACATGCACTGTCAACTTTGGGACCTTATATAGACAGGTGTGTGCCTTTCCAAATCATGTCTAATTGAATTCACCACAGGTGGGCTCCAATCAAGTCGTAGAAACATCTCAAGGATGGAAAATGGAAACAGAATGCATCTGAGCTCAATTTCGAGTCTCATAGGAAAGGGTCTGAATACTTAAGTAAATAAGGTATTTCTGTTTTTTTATATTTTATAAATTTGCAAAAGAAAATGCATTATAGGGGTGTTGTATGTAGATTGCTGAGGATTTTCTTTTCTTTATCCATTGTTGAATAAGGCTGTAACTTAACAAAATGTGGAACAAATCAAGGGGTCTGAGTACTTTCTGAAGGCACTGTATGTTAATGTGACCTATTTTCACACTTTTCTGGTTGCTTGATTGTTTTTAATTGCTTTACTGAGAGGCTTATCGGAGGTAGACATGACAGTGATATTTGTATTTGTATTTGATCTGATAGTCCAGGGTGAACTGTTCACAGTGGGCTTCCTGCTAGGGAAAACCGTCTCAGTGGTAACAGTGTAACTCAGGTTCATAGGCGCATGATTACTGCTGACAATAATTGTCGGCTTGACAGAGTCATTCAGAGGAACATACATTAAGTTACTTATATTTTGACTGACAACACCACTGTGTGTCTCTGCTAATGGGTAAATATAGAGACTGGCAACCTGATTTGCAGCTGCGTGGCCTTCTCTCACATGAAATACTCACCCTCAGCTTCCACCAGTACAGTATGTTTAGATGCACACTGTTGGGCAGGCAGGCATAATCAGCCTAAAACAAGCTGCACGTGTTCAGCTACAGAACAACCCAGGGGTCACAGACACAGCAGGCACCATGTGGATTACTATAAAAGGCCCCCAAACACCATGCGGGAGAGAGAAATCTCTGGGCAATGAGTTGGACCTCTTGTGATTGCCAGTTCTCTGACAGACAGTGGTGGAAAAAATACCCAATTTTCATACTTAAGTAAAACTAAAGATACCTTAACGGAAAATGTCACCCAGTAAAATACTACTTGAGAAAAGTCTAAAAGTATTTGCTTTAAAAATAATTAAATATCAAAAGTAAATTTAATTGCTAAAATTCCTTACATGAAGCAAACCAGACGGCATAATTTGTATTTTTTTAAATTTACGGATAGCCAGGGGCACGCTCTAACACTAAGATATAATTTACAAACAAAGCTTGTGCTTAGTGAGTTTGCCAGATCAGAGGCAGTAGGGATGACCAGGGATGTTCTCTTGATAAGTGTGTGAATTAGACAATTTTCCTGTCCTGCTATGCATTCAAAATGTAACGAGTACTTTTGGGTGTCAGGGAAAATGTATGAAGTAAAAATTACCTTTTCTTTCGGAATGTAGTGAAGTAAAAGTTGTCAAAAATATAAATAGTCAAATAAAGTACAGATACCCCAAAAAACAACTTCAGTAGTACTTTCAAGTATGTTTACTTAAGTATTTTACACCAATGCTGACAGAGTATAAACAAATGTACCTACATTACAAGTTACATGATAGGTTTATTTGTCCATTGGCTAGTCTACCTGCTAGTCTGCGTAGTTCATAAGTAAATTGTATGGGTTGATCAGTAATATCAATCAATTGTACACTATTACAATATATCATTAAGTGGTGAGAAACACTGTTTGTCCTTGTCAAGTGACACAGTTGTGTTAAGGCTAGGGTACAGGGAGGCATGAGATACAGGGAGGTACTTTTTATTTTACACAAATTCAATTTCCTCACACTTTATTTTCTAAGATTGCTAAACCATCGGATTCTCAAACAAAACACCTCTTTGTACACAAACCTAATCGTTATTAACCCAGAAGTAAAATCTCGTGTCATTTGGTCAACTGGGTGCCCACGGGAGATTATCACAAACCCAATGATAATATCCTTCTTGTCCAGTAGGTGGCAGGCTGGAGACTGCTCTGACTGATCATTTGTTTTCGTCGCCACCTTATCAGATCTATGTTCCTTGCTGATTTGTGCACAAGTCAAGGTGACATGTAGCTGTATTCCCCTGCAAAACGGGCATACAAACCGTGTATTTGTTTGTCTTTTCAAGATCTTGTGATATCCATTGACTGAGTGGCTTTACATGATTGTAGTGTTTTTTTTTCAGCACAGACTATACATTCCTTCTGTCCTGTCTGACATTTTTACATATATACTTTTTTCACAGTTTTTGTGATTGTAGTTCATCCCGAAACCACTTTTTATATATTTATATATATATATATATATATATATATATTATTATTATTTATTTTTTTCCCCCATTAGTCAAAACTTGCCCATTGATTACAATGCATTATGAAAATGTGTCCAAAGTATGTTTGAAAACACTACAAAACAACTCCTACTACATCAGAATGCCATTCTGAATGTTTCTGCACAAATGAATATTTTTTAAAAGGTTCCACTGTCCCATAAATCCATATTTCAATACTATTTTTGTTGTTGTTGTTATTGATGTTGTAAACAGCATAATTCAAACATGACTCAGCAAAATATTTTTAAAAAACGATTTTCTCTGTAACAAAACAAAAAACGGGTAAACTTCCCCTTAAAGTGATATTAGTGCATCCTCCAGACTAGAAGCATTAACATTAAATACTCATGCACAATTCACGGCAGAAATGCATTAAATATTGATTTAAAATCATCGGAGTAATTTTGAAGCACGGAAGTTTTCAGACTTAGAATGATGACTACGTTGGCATGAAAGCTGTTGATGATGACCTGGGGGTTTACTTTTATCATTGAAGGTGGAATCCTTTCTGGAATAGTATTGGTTGGAAAAATGAGATTGTAATATTATGATTGCACTTAAAAAAAAAAAGATACTGGTTGCTATGTTTTATGCATGTGTTTTCTACTTGACAGGGTGGAGGAGCGTGTGATGGTGTAGTTTTGGCTGTGGAAGATGAGCTCCTCTTCATTATTTAATGGGGGCCGACAGGCTCAGAGGTGTGCGCTCTGTATCTTTGTGTGTGTACTGTATGTGTTACTACACATACCGCTGTACATTCTCACTCCGTCATTGTGGGCAATAGCTCTCCAATATTCTGTAGGCATTGTATCAATAGCAAATGTAATATGTGTCTAATGTGTTTGAGGTTTGCCTAATGGGTCTTGAAAAGGAAACCTAAACCTTCATTAAATCTTTAAGGCTGTTCGTCTTGGTCTGTGTGTGGTCATGGTGTCTGATGTCCAGACGAGTGAGAGTGTCTCTAACTGTTTAAATGTCCTTGTCCTTCTGCTGCTATACGGACCGTAGAGAAGGTCTACTCCCTTAACCTTCTGTCTGACACAGATGCTGTCCACTGAAATGGTTCCTTAGGTTCCCTATGGGGGTTCTCTGGGTTTTATTTAAGAAAACCAACACCAGATCATGCTGGAACTTTTTTGTTGTTGTTGCTGTGATTAAGTTACACACTCCTTGATGTCTGAAGCTATGATATCATGTTATTGTTTCCAGAAACAATATAACACCTATGGAGGCAGGTCACATGCTGTAGTTGTCATAGTGATGGGGAGTTAGTTACTAGAGCGAGGTACAAGTCCCAGTAGAGCTCTGGCTCTGTGTACCTGGGGAGGGGTTGGTGCATTCAGTCCAGTTAAAGTCCCAGTACCTTCAGAGAATATCTCACGCCAACCGCCATGCCTAGGAAGAGTGATGTGGCGGCGAAGATTGAGGATGGTGAGTTGGGATTCCGAATCTCAGTTGTTAATGTTTTTATGCTCTGGCTTTGAGGTGATATGAAGACTTTATATGAGATGCAAATGCAAAATTCCTTTATAGATTCATGCTGGGCCATTTTAGAGATGTTTGAATGAGTGGTGGACATTTATTTGTTTGCGTTGTCATTCAGTTGGAATCGAGATCGATGGGGACGTGAGTGACAGTGAGGGTAAGCGGAGATGAGTTCTCACCTGACCCGTATAAAACAGAGCTTATAGTGGTGTCTTTCTCTGTGAAGAAGGAGGACAGCTACTTACACCGGTTGTTAGAATGACCTGATATTTAAAAAGCTTCAGCTCTATCTGTACTAGTGTGTTTTTTTACATTGTACTAAAAGTGTATATTTTTGCATGTGTTGAGCTATTGTGTGTGTGTGTTCTCGCGCATACATTCTTGTGTGTGTGTGTGTGTGTGTGTGTGTGTGTGTGTGTGTGTGTATGTGTGTGTGTGTGTGTATGTATATATATATATACAGATGACACCAGTCGAAGGAGAGGGAACAGAAGACCGGCAGCTGGCAGAGGAGGAGCCCGCGGCAGGGGCAAAAAGCCAGCCGATGAGGATGATGAGGACGAGGAGGAAGAGGAGGCCCCCAGAAACCGCAGAGGAGCCAATAAGAAGGCTGCTAAGTCACGTGACACCGACGATGAAAGTGAGGATGACACCCCCAAGAGAAGACAAGGAAGAGCAGCAAATAAAGGAGCAGCTAACAAAAAGAAAGGAGGAAAGGCCCAGGACAATGACGAGGACAGCGAGGAGGAGAAGGGGAACAAGAGAAACAAGAAGGGAGCCACGGGAAAGAAGGGGAAAGAAGAGGAGACCAAAGATAAGAAAGGAGATGCCAAAGGGAAGGGCAAAGGAAAGGAGAAGGAAGACGAGAAGGACAAGAAGAAGAAGAAGAAGAAGAAAGAGAGCAGGTATCTTGAGTGGAAGTCAGGGCCCAAGATTCTAAACGTAGTACTAAACAGCACAGGAATCGAAATAATGGGTCAAATACCTTATTGAACTGTATTATACAATATTTGCTACCCTTGCACCAAGAGAAATAGAGGGACATCCTTTCTAACCATCTTCCAACTATCTCTCTCTCTCTGTCTCTCTCCATCACTAACCTCTCTTTCCCTTTGATCGCTCTCTCCTAACAATCTGTCTTCCGCTCTCTCTGTTCCACTCTGTCTAACTTCCTCTATCTTCTATCTAACTCCCAGCTCAGACACAGACTCTAACACAGACTCAGAGGAAGAGTCCATGTCAGAGGGAGAGATGGAACGACTGAAGGAGGAGGTGGAGGAGAAGAAGAAGGTCATAGCTATTATGAGGAACAAGCCCTGGCGAATGAAGAGGAGGCTGGTACATCTGAAGTAATGAACGAGTTGACTGATTGCACTCGCATAGGCTACTGGAAAAATTACATATGCTGTCAGGATGAAGTTGAGATACACTTTCAGATAATAATTAGCTCTATTCATTGATCATAGCTGTGTTTTTTTACCCCATTTTAAAGTTTGTTCTACACCTCCTGTCAGGATTCTTTTCCTATTTTGTTAATTTTATAAATTTATTTGAGCTTGACTGTAGCTGTTCTGTTGCTAACCTTATGATTTGTTCTCAGAGAATGTCAAGAATTTGTGGATAAATTTGAAGGGGCTCTGGGAAAAGGAAAAGGCAGGAAGTTTTATGCCTATAAAGTCATGATGACGAAGGTATGGAACCATGAGCACAATATATGCTTTTCTGCCACTTAGCTTTTTGTGGTTGTCAAAATGCAAGGCTATAATAATGATTGCCTTTCTTTTTCGCCAGAAATGGATCAAATTCCAAAGAGATTTTGAAAATTTCAAAACGACTTGCATACCATGGGAACGAAAGATAAAAGAGGTTGAAAGTGAGTTAGTTACCTGATATTCCGTACCTTAGAAACACCAAAATACTGAAAATATTCCTGAACACAGGTCACAACACAAGATAAAGTAATATACTGAGCTGATTGTCAAAGGCCAGTTGAATGACAGCTGAGTGCTACAACCTAGTGAAGAAACCCTATAGGTCACTTCTCTCCTCTCAGGTCACTTTGGGTCCTCAGTTGCTTCCTACTTCATCTTCCTGCGCTGGATGTATGGCATGAACATGGTCCTCTTTGGCTTAACCTTCGGACTGGTTGTGATCCCAGAGGTAAAACCGCCTCACAAAGAGTTTTAACACATAGATACAACTCTAATGTATACTCTAGCAGTCTATCAATCATTATTTAAATGTTTTATGGCTCCAGGTTCTGATGGGACTTCCGTATGGATCCATTCCCAGAAAGACAGTGCCCAGAGCTGAGCAGCCCACTGCTCAAGACTACTCTGTCCTCATGGACTTCAACGTGGGTTAAAACATGCAGTCGAGATAGGCTACCCTCTATTTACTCTGCATGAAAGCCTATCAAATATTACCATGTCAAAGAGTTCAGGCTCATATGATGTGAGGATATTTCATATTGTACTATTTAAATGATCAGTATGGGTCTGTAGACACCCGTGAAGATCAGAAGACACCGTTTATCGGTACACTAGAAGAGCGCAGTTCATCACTTGCGGTCACTTCTTTCTCTCTCAGGGGTATTGCAAATACTCAGTCCTCTTCTATGGTTACTACAACAACCAGAGGACCATTGGGCTGCTGAAGTTCCGCCTCCCACTGTCTTACCTCATGGTAGGAGTGGGGACTTTTGGCTACAGCCTGATGGTGGTGATACGAACGTGAGTCACCACCCAATCCCCCACCCATAAAATATGATCCCATGTCACACATACGTCAAACACAGCTTAACACATCAAGATAGACCCCAGGAAGAGTAGCTGCTGCTTCTGCGAAAGCTAATGGGGATCAAAATAAACAAATGAATATAAATAATTTTGTTTGATCTGAAAATGGATGACGGCCTTGTTACTTCGCCACTGTGGTTCATGTATGTTTTGATAGAATGGCTAAGAATGCTGACGTGGGAGGAGGGGATGGAGATGATGGGGAGTTCACCTTTGCCTGGAAGATGTTCACCAGCTGGGATTACCTCATCGGCAACGCCGAGACGGCTGACAACAAGTACGCCTCCATCACCACCAGCTTCAAGGTAACCATGGAGACGTGTGTACTATTTTAGCAACTTCATCACAATGTCTGATCTTTTGAATGATGTTCTTCTGAGTATTTGTTACTGTATTCAATCCAGTATAATTACATATATTATTTCCCACTAACTACACAGCACCACTTAAACATGTTAGTGGCCCATAAGCTACGTGTCTTTCTGTCTGACTGAGTGCAGGAGTCCATCGTGGATGAGCAGGAGAACCAAAAGGATGAGAACATCCACCTGAGGAGGTTCCTGCGTGTGCTGGCCAACTTCATGATCATCTGCTGCCTGGGAGGAAGTGGCTACCTCATCTTCTTTGTGGTGAAGAGGTCCCAGGAATTTGCCAACAGGGACGACCTGAGCTGGTACGAGAAAAACGAGGTAATGCTTGGAGAACGGTGTTGATGCCAAGTACATCCTTTGAAACCAATGGAATCCGTTTCTATTTGGAATAAATTATAGTGATATTATGTCATAACAGTGTAGCATTTTTTATTATCTCATTCATTAATGACTCAACAAACTTCCCTCTCTAGTTCATCACCGAAATATGTTTGATCATATGGTGTTGTGTAAAGTGGTGGTGTAGTGGAGAGATGGTATGATTCCTCCCATTGTCCCACTGTGTAGTTGGAGCTCATCATGTCCCTGTTGGGCCTGGTGTGTCCTCCCCTGTTTGAGACCATCGCTGAGCTGGAGGAGTACCATCCCCGGATCGCCCTCAAATGGCAGCTGGGGCGCATCTTTGCCCTCTTTCTGGGAAACCTCTACACTTTCCTGTTTGCCCTGTTCGATGAGGTCAACAACAAGGTACAGTAAGGCTGCCTCACACTACTTTAGGCCACTACCAGACGTTACCTCCTTCTTGTTCATCTTAAATCTACATTGAGAGCGGGATCACAGGATCCTTTTTGGGATAATAAGAAAGCGTCAACGAGAAGGATAAGGTTTAATACTGGGACGGTTGAGTTACATATTCTGTAAACAACGCAGTGCATCCTGTAGTGAGGGATTGGTTTCACACTTAGGACTGATGTTCCTCTGAGAGATGCATTGTCATTGGGATGAATGGGTAGTGCATTGTAATGGATGACCTGTGACTCGATGGCTTCCTTCCTTCTACTCAGCTTGAGGAGGAGGTGTCCATTAGGAATGCGTCCATCTGGGCCCAGAAGGAATACTACGCTAACTTCACCCTCTACAACAATGACACGGACACCACCCCGCCCCCCATGGACCCCTCTGATGTCATCAGGGGGCCATGCTGGGAGACCGCCGTCGGCATAGTACTGACACCTTACTGATATCCTCATCTCTGGTGTGATATGGTCATTGTTTCTGTTGTATGCAATGTACCTTTGTGAAGCCCTGTCTGTGATGTTCATCATGTGACAGGAGTTTGTGAAGCTGACCGTGTCAGACATCCAGGTGACCTACCTGACCATCCTGATTGGTGACTTTGCGCGGGCTGTCATTGTCAGGTTCCTCAACTACTGCTGGTGCTGGGACCTCGAAGCCACATATGTACGTGCTCCACTGGTCATTGTTACAAATGTCTTATCTTGTCTACTGGCGGGGATGTTCTAGAGGTCTACATTTTTGTTGCCAGGCAGAAGTTTGAACCACTGTTTGTGATATGGATTTTCTCTCCCTCTGTAGCCATCGTATGGAGAGTTTGACATCAGTGGCAACGTTCTTGGTCTGGTCTTCAACCAAGGAATGATCTGGTAAGAGATATTTCTATTCTGGTTGTATAATATTCCATATTCCCTTCGCTGACACCCTGTGTGTGTGTGTGTGTGTGTGTGTGTGTGTGTGTGTGTGTGTGTGTGTGTGTATGTGTATGTGTATGTGTCTGTGTCTGTGTGTGTGTGTGTGTGTGTGTGTGTGTGTGTGTGTGTGTGTGTGTGTGTGTGTGGGTCTTTCAGGATGGGTGCATTCTATGCTCCAGGGCTGGTGGGGATAAACGTCCTGCGTCTCCTCTCCTCCATGTACTACCAGTGCTGGGCCGTAATGGCCACTAATGTGCCCCATGAGAGGGTCTTCAAAGCCTCCAAATCCAACAACTTCTACATGGGCCTCCTCCTTCTCATCCTCTTTCTCAGTCTACTACCTGTGGTCTACACCATCATGACTTTGCCACCCTCCTTTGACTGTGGGCCATTCAGGTAACACACATACACACATGCATGTTTACTGTTCTGTAGGACATACACATTCACAGAGGAGAATCCCTGCAAATGCACTCACATCTCTACACATAAACACAGACAAACAATATACAATATGTAAGGACACATACCTGTAGCTACATACTCACAAAAAAAAAAAACACAAATACAGACACACATTCTGTGATCTCCACAGTGGGAAGGCCAAGATGTTTGATGTCATCATGGAGACGATAGACCTGGACCTGCCTGCCTTTCTGGGAACACTGATGGGCTACGCAGCCAACCCTGGCCTCATTATACCAGCTGTGCTACTGATGGTGTGAGTAGAAAAGTATATAGCCACACACACACACACACACACACACACACACACACACACACACACACATATATATATATATATATATATATACATATATACACACACATTATATATATATATATATGTATATATATATATATATAGATATCTATTAGGATACTACATATCTACATTTGTAAACAGATGGATATGTACTTCCCCACAGACTGGCTATCTACTATCTGAACTCGGTATCTGAGGCGTACCAACATGCCAACGCGGAGCTGAAGAAGAAGATGCAGATGGTTAGTCTGACGGTTTTTCAAATTAATTCAGTCTCACTTATAAATGTTATGTGGTTAATATATACACTACCGGTCAAAAGTGTTAGAACACTGTTATGTCCTGACCATAGAGAGCTCTTATTTTCTATGGTAGAGTAGGTCAGGGTGTGACTGGGGGGTTGATCTAGTTTATTTATTTCTATGTGTGGTTCTAGGTTTGATTTTCTATGTTGGTGTTTTGTATGATTCCCAATTAGAGGCAGCTGGTAATCGTTGTCTCTAATTGGGGATCATATTTAAGTAGCTGTTTTTCCCACCTGTGTTTATGGGATATTGTATTTTGAGTTAGTGCACGTAGCATTCTCTGTTAGTCACGGTTCGTTATTAGTTTATTGTTTATTTGTTTTTGTCGTTGCTAAGTTTCACTTTCTAGTAAATAATGTGGAACTCGACATTCGCTGCACCTTGGTCCGACATTCATTATTCCAGCGAACGTGACAAACACCTACTCATTCAATGGTCTTTATTTTTTTTACTATTTCCTACATTGTAGAATAATAGTGAAGACATCAAAACTATGCAATAACACATATGGAATCATGTAGTCACCAAAAAGTGTTAAAGAAATCAAAATATATTTTATATTTGAAATTCTTCAAATAGCCACCCTTTGCCTTGATGATAGCTTTGCACACTCTTGGCATTCTCTCAACCAGCTTCACCTGGAATGCTTTTCCAACAGTTTTATAGTTTTGATGTCTTCACTATTATTCTACAATGTAGAAAATAGTAAAAAAATAAAATAAAATAAAAACTTTAATGAGTAGGTGTTCTAAAACTTTTGACCGGTATTTAAATAATATTCACTTGCTCTTGCTCGTTATCATCTATCTATCTACATGTATATATCTATCTTTCATCTATCACTCTCACACACACACACACACACACACACTCTGTCATTCTTTAGGCAAGAGATGAGGAGAAGAACAGGAGGAACAACACTGAAAGCACAGACCAGGTCATGAAGGACCTGGAGGACCTGCTCCCCAACCGCTCTCTCTTGCCCCCAGCTCCCCCACCAGAGACAGGTGGAGGTGAGCATCATACCTTCACTTCAAATGTGTATGAAACCTTAGCTCCGATAGTGCAACACAGGTGATCTTGTTTGACCTGATGTTAAATATGGCTGAAATCAACGATATCATGAGCCCGCCTGGTCTCATAGACTAGACGTAACATGGTAAACGTAACTCCGGGGAAACTCAAATTAATATGATATGTTCTGTTTGGTGTGGTTACATAAACAGAAAGTTACTTAAGGCAAAAACAAAAATAGGGTGGTTGGTTGGTTGGTTGGTTGGGGTGGATGGGTAGGTTTATAATGCAAACATCTAGCAACCCAAAGGTTCCGTGTTCGAATCTCATCACGGACAAATTTAGCATTTTAGCAACTTTGCAACTACTTACAACTGTTGTCTACTTTGCAACTACTTAGCATGTTAGCTAGCCATTTCCCTAACCTTAACCCTTTAACTTAACTCCTACCCTTACCTTAACCCTTAAACCATAGCTAACGCTAGCCACCTAGACAACGTTAGCGGTAACCACCTAGCCACCTAGATAATGTTAGCCACAACAAATTGGAATTCGTATCATATCATAAGTTTAGCAAATTCGTAACATATTGTACAATGTGCAAGTTGTAATTCGTAACATATCATACGAAATGTATGATAGACATCCACAAATGAATACATACCATACGAAACATAACATATCATACTAAATGGAGTGTCCTGGATTTACTATGGTACGTCCAGGTTGCATGAGCAAAAATATGGTTGTACTTGTTTAGACTTTGAAGCAATGCACTCCCCCCTATGTCTTCCCTGACCAGACAATAAAGCAGAACAAGGTGGAAAGTCTACAAAGGTGAGGCCAGGAACTGCAGGCAAGGATGTGAACCTGCAGAAAGACGTGTCCCTGTCATCACCAAATCCCAACGCTCGAGGCGCAGTGACCCGCCCACCGGGTCCCCGGGGGCCTGGACCTCTGCCTGGAAATGGTCAGCAGGGGCCAGGAGGGGGACCAGGGCAGGGACGGGGGAGAGGACAGCCACCTCCAAGACGCTAGCACCCAGAAGAAAAATAAAAGTCAAGATTTTTTATAAATCTAACAATTGTTTAACTAAAGAATTTGCAAATGTATTGAATTGTACAAGAAAGTGTTGGATTTGAGCTACTAATTGCTTAAGAACAAATTCACGTTTTGGATTAGGTTGGGGACTGTACACTGAGTGTACAAAACATGAAGGACACTTGCTCTTTCCATGACATAGACTGACCAGGTGAATCCAGGTGAAAGCTATGATCCTTTATTGATGTCACTTGTTCAATCCACTTCAATCAGTGTAGATGAAGGGGAGAAGACAGGTTGAAGAAGGATTTTTAAGACTTGAGTCAGTTGAGACATGGATTGTGTATGTGTGCCACTCAGATGTTGAATGGGTAAGACAAAAGATTTAAGTGCCTTTGAATGGGGTATGGTAGTAGGTGCCAGGCGCACTGGTTTGTGTCAAGAACTGGGTTTTTCTGCTGGGTTTTTCACTCTCAACAGTTTCCTGTGTGTATCAAGAATGGTCCACCACCCAAAGGACATCCAGCCAACTTGACACAACTGTGGGTAGCATTGGAGACAACAAGCATTGGAGACAACATGGGCCAGCATCCATGTGTAGGGGGGCAACTCAATATTAGGAAGGTGTTCTTAATGTTTTGTACACTCAGTGTATAAAGAGATATACAATTATTCAACTGCTATTGTGTCTTTATTGAGTTTGCCTCGTGTTTGAAACGGTTTGGAATAACAGATTTGGAACGGTTGTGTTTGGAACGCTTTGGGAAAACACATTTCAACCTTTTATTCACATACTGTACATGCCTACTGGCTTTGTATTTCACTCAATGAATCTGACTTTGACGTAACATTTTGTTAACACAACACGTCTTCATGGTATGTCGTGAAATGCTCATCACTTTTATTGTGTTGGAGGAGAACATCAGACATCACCGCAATCAAACCCACTACATAACCACTGATTTGCAGCATTTCTGCTTCTTACTGTAATCTTTAACAGAGGCACTAGTATGCTAAATCTGTTGTGGTTGAACAAGGTTCGCTTGAGGGATAAAATGTTGTCAGGCTCTGAGGGGTTTGAGAAGTGAATGGTGGAGACACTGCAAGGTGTGTTGTTGAGTAGTGAACAACACAATCAAGACAACTGCGGCTCAGGACAATCTCTTCAGGTGAACAGGTGAGATTTTCTAACATTCAAAGCAAATTAAATTGTATTAGTCACATGCGCCGTATACAACCGGTGTAGACCTTACAGTGAAATGCTTACTTACAAGCCTCTAACCAACAATGCACTTACATTTTTTGTACTTTTTTTTAAACAAACAAAAAGGGTGGCTGGAGTCTTTGACAATTTTTGGGTGCATGACACCGCCTGGTATAGAGGTCCTGGATGGCAGGAAGCTTTGCCCCATGTACTGGGCCGTACGCATTACCCTCTGTAGTGCCTTGTGGCTGGAGGCCGAGCAGTTGCCATACCAGGCAGTGATGCAACCAGTCAGGATGCTCTCGATGGTGCAGCTGTAGAACCTTTTGAGGATCTGAAGACCCATGCCAAATCTTTTCAGTCTCCTGAGGGGGAATAGGTTTTGTTGTGTGCTATTCATGACTGTCTTGGTGTGCTTGGATCATGTTAGTTTGTTGGTGATGTGGACACTAAGGAACTCGAAGCTCTCAATCTGCTCCACTACAGCCCCGTCGATGAGAATGGGGGCGTGCTCAGTCCTCCTTTTTCTGTAGTCCACAATCATCTCCTTTGTCTTGATCACGTTGAGGGAGAGGTTGTTGTCCTGGCACCACACGGCCAGGTCTCTGACCTCCCCTGTGTTGAGGATCAGCATGGCGGATGTGTTGTTACCTACCCTTACCACCTGGTGGCAGCCCGTCAGGAAGTCCAGGATCCAGTTGCAAAGAGAGGTGTTTAGTCCCAGGGTCCTTAGCTTATTGATGAGCTTTGAGGGCACTATGGTGTTGAACACTGAGCTGTAGTCAATGAATAGCATTCTCACATAGGTGTTCCTTTTGTCCAGGTGGAAAAGGGCAGTGTGGAGTGCAATAGAGTGCATCATCTGTGGATATGTTAGGGCGGTATGCAAATTGGAGTGGGTCTAGGGTTTCTGGGATAATAGTGTTGATGTGAGACGTGACCAGTCTTTCAACGCACTTCATGGCTACAGATGTGAGTGCTATGGGTCTGTAGTCATTTAGGCAGGTTACCTTAGTGTTCTTGGGCACAGGGACTATGGTGGTCTGCTTAAAACATGTTGGCATTACAGACTCGGACAGGGAGAGGTTGAAAATGTCAGGGAAGACACTTGCCAATTGGTCAGCGCATGCTGACCAACGTCCTGGTAATCCGTCTGGCTCTGCGGCCTTGTGACCATAAGGAACGTATAAGAATTATTGATGCACTTGTGCTCATTCTCTTTAAAGGTGCACTATGCAGAAATCGTTCCACCATTTCCTGGTTGCTAAAATTCTAATAGTTTGCCTAATTTCAGGTTATGTGACAAAACAAGCAAGTACAGTGTAGATAGTCATTGTACCATCTGCAAAATATATTTTCCAGAACCCAAAATATTGTATTTTCAGCTGATCTACCGCTTCTTAGACTTGCTTTCAATGAGAATAACATATCTATAACTCATATTTCTATGTGAATTTGGTCAAGTCACAAAAAAAGTTACGAATTGAAGCTTTAATTATAATTCTGTTTATGAAATTGTTGGTACCACTTTACATTACAGTTGCCCTTATTGTGTACTTATTCCAGTTAGTACAGTGTAACAAGTACACTGTAATTATACTGCTATTACTTAGGATTAGGTTAAGGACTAGTGATAGGGTTAAGTTGATTGAGATAAGTACAGTGTAACAATCAGTAATTACAACACCTGTTACACTGTACTTACAGGAATTCTTTTCCCAGATACAACTAAATTCCGAGCTGTAAAGATGGAAACAGTCGCATCAGCTGTAGAGATGGAAACAGACATAACACCTGGAAAGATGGAAGTCACCTCACAAATGTTTGGTAAATTAAAGCCTGTATATTATGGAACAGTAGCCCAATATCCACACTTAAGTGCTAGTGGCGATGCAGCAGCTCTTGAGAAAGCCATTGAAGCCAAATGTAAGAACACCATGTATCAGAATACTCCAACCTCCAAGCCCCCCCTCCCGCTGGGCACAGACGTCAGTTCATCGTCCGATTTTGATTTACATTTGGTTGCGTTGTCAACTAACATGAATTCAACGTGAAATCAATGACAAATTCCACATTCACATCGATACAATAATCACCTTACATTTTTTGGTTCAAATTATGTGGAAACAATGTTGATTCAGTTTCTGTCCAATGGGCTTCTATTTCTATTTAATTTGAATGTTTTATCCTTCAACTATTCACTCAGTCGGTTTTGTTGCGTTTTTATTATCAATATCGCCTCTACAGGAGTGGATGAGGATGTGACTACGACAGTTCTGGTGAAGAGGAGCAATGGGCAGAAACAACAAATCAAAATAGTCTATGAGCAGTCTTCTGGGCATATGAGTCACAACATTGTCCCCTCAGCCAATCCCCACTCCTAACTGCCCCTTACACATCTCATCCCCTCTAACTTGTTTCAGGCTCTGACTGATGACCTGAATTCAGCACTGAAGGATGTGGTTTTGGCCCTGCTGATGACCCCTGACTAATTTGATGCCCACCAGATCAGACAAGCTACTAAGGTAAACAACGATACAGTTTTTTGGTATATTTGTACAACTCTTAGTACAAAACTCCAAACTAGGCACACTTGTAACACAGCCAGTCTTTCATTCAAAACTTGTCCTTGTGCAGTCATTTAGATTGTAAACATCTCACCACACAACCATTGATTAAAAATATAAGTTTATTGTGAAATGTAATGAGAACATTTGTTGTGTTTTGGTGATTAAACCATTCTATATTTTCAATTTAGTCATTTTAACTACCAGTTCATCCAATGTTCATCCGTTACGTGTTTAAATGAAATTTAAATTAATTTAGCACGCATTCATTTGCATCAAGCCTGTCTTGAGCATTTGGCCATACATTATCATTCACATCACTGTGAATCTCATTGTTCATGCATCGCGGAAAAAACCTTTTGACTTGGCGAATCCAAGCTTGACGTTGGTCTGCATTGATGTTGTCATAAGCCTTGTCTATTGCCAGAAGGAAGGTGGCAAGCTCCTGGGGATGGTGATTATCCATGCTGAAAAAAAATAAAATCCTTAATAGGGTTGAGGACAGAAGAGTATGGGGGCAGGAACAGGGTCACATATCGGGGATGGGCCCCAAAACCATGCCTGAACCCCCTCTGCATGGTGGAACCTGAAATTGTCCCACACAATGTCGTCGGTGACCCCTCCACCTTGACAGTCCTGCTCAATTTCATTGAGAAACAATGAAGTGTGCGGCGTTGTAGGATCCAAGTAATGACCTACGTTCTACCACATCATCTTCAGAGATAGCTGCGCACATGGAGATGTTTCCCCCACGTTGTCCAGGCACTTGGACGGTTGCCCATTGGCCGATGAGGTGCCGAGTTTTGGCCAGGTTAAAGCCCGCTTCAAATATATACTTGTGATAATTCACAGCAGCATCAAGCACTATCACCCTCTAAATATATTTGTTAGTAATTTTTACAGTATAGTTCCAATATGATATTGTGAAGTAACGTGTACATCAAATAGTAACAGTAATACGGTATACATGTAGTGAATACTCAGGGAGAAAAAGGTGTAGATTCACGCGCAGATCACAGCAGATGTTTTCAGGAATCGTGGTCACAGCCAGGCAATGGTCATACACAGGTAGGCAAACAGGCAGGTGAATCAAACCTAGGACTGAAGGCTATAACTGATTCTCACAAACGAGCTAGGAAAAGGCTTAGCAGAGTCAAAACGAACAATCCCTCACAAAAGCACAAACAGAATGAACTGAACTAAATAAGGAGCTGATGAGACCAGGTGAGTAACTAACACAGGTGAAATCAATGAGCAAAAATTAAAGACAGGGCTCCGTTCAAGAACACAAAGAAACAGGGCTATGTTCAAGAACACAAAGATACAGAACACAAGGTTGACTAAGAAAATAAATACAGAACCTTACAATATAGTGCTGTACCTGAACGTACTCGGCCCGCAGTTGTTTCACCCAGTTGTTGTTTCTCGCAAAAGGCACAAGGTAAATGTGTTTCATAGATACCTGGTGCCTCTTCGAAAGGCAGATGATTGTTGTTAAGCTGGTGGATGCCACATTGGTAAAGGTGCCATCGGTCTCCTCAATGGCCTGCTTAATTTTGAACAGCCATATGTCATTGCTGGCTCTCACCATTTCCACCACTGCCCACTCCTGCTGGTTGGTCAGCACACGACCACAGGGTCTTCTGTCAATTCTGAGGGTAGAACAGTGTATACTGTCAATAGATCATACTGTAAGAACACAAACATGTTTTTTTTACTGTATGTAATTTACTGTAATGTCATTTACTGTAAATGTAATGATAAAGCAGAGTGCATATTCTGCAGACTTACTGGTTTTCTTGGCAAAATGTTCTCATGATCGAATTGACGGTTGATCTTTTCAGATTGGGGTGAATTAATCTGGCAGCCTCTGCCATGGTAAGGCCTCTGTTTACCACATGGTCAACGACAATGGCCTTGACTTTAGACACAAGTTCCCTGCCGTCTGCCTACCTCTCTCTGATACCCACCTCTTTGACGGGGCCCATGCCCACCTATTTGACCTCTTTGACGGGGCCCTTGTCTACGAGCTCTTTGATTTCTTCCTCCCTTGCTGTCTTTCCTGCTCCATGTTGAAAGAAATTGCAAATGTTCACACACACCCTTTTATTTGGTGACCAATTGTGGTTACCACTATGTGAAATCAATGGTTATTATGTATCATACATGTCATTTAGATGTTTATACTTTACAAACACACATTTAATTTCCGTAGTTCTCAAAATCCATATATAGTAGACTATCCAGTTAAAATATATTGGTTTACCAAACAGTTAAGTGATTAACCATTAAGCGCAATCGGATTAAGTGATGGTCAAATGTATTTAAACAAATGAGAAGAGAATCATATGAAAAGTATTGTGAGCATTGCATTGTGAAACATTCAGGATATTATCATGTACTGTAGGACAGGTCTATGCTCAATTGCTATTCGATATTGTTCTTGTTTTGTTCAATAGCGTTTGGGCACAAATTAGGATATTCTGGTTGAAATTCTGGCATCAAGGTCAAACGAGGAGATTCGTCAGATCAAGAGGACCTTCATGGATAGTGTGAATATGTGTTCATTTCAAGGTCGAGTGTAAGGATGTATTGAAGTGTTATAAATGTCTCTCTCGCTTTCTTCTACAGAATACCAGAAGGACTTGGACAAGGTCATTAAATGTGAGACCAGTGGAAACTTCACCCCAGCAATTCTGGCCCTTCTAAAGGCTGACAGGAGTGAAGACAGTGACGTGGACATCGATCTTGCCAAAAATGGTGCAAGGGTGGGATTGCGCTCATCACAACCTTTAACACCATAGTTGATGCAATAATATAACTCCATGATAATGTCTGGGCACATAGTCAGTCTCTAATGGGGTACAATTGTTTCCTAGGCTCTCTTTGAGGCAGGAGAGAATACCAAAGGGACTGATGTCGCCGTCTTCATTGACATTCCCGCAGCAGGATTCCCACAGCTTGCCAAAGGTAAGGCATATTAATGAGTACAAACACACACAAACACACAGAAGGCCTGCAGAGTCTCCAAAATAGCCAGGTACAAAATCACTACATAGGTTCCAACACACAACAGAGATCCAAACACACCCAGACAAACAGGTGTAATGTAACCACACACAAACAGGTCACACATAAAACGGACACACAGAAAGAAAGATTCTCAAGACTCTGTGCTTAATCATGAATGAATCAATGTATATTTTTATCTCCTAGCATTCCAGAAGTATTCTGATTTCAGTGATGTGGCTTTGCCCAAAGCACTCGACCTGGAGCTGAAGATTGAGGACTGCCTCATAGACATTGGTGAGATCATCTCCACTATCATGATTGACACATTGTACTCTATTTCTGTGATTTATATTCAACTGATATGTATGATAGTGTAGTATAGTGTCTGCTGCAAGCCTGCTTTCTTCTTCTGTGTGTGTGTGTGTGTGTGTGTGTGTGTGTGTGTGTGTGTGTGTGTGTGTGTGTGTGTGTGTGTGTGTGTGTGTGTGTGTGTGTGTGTTCATGCGTGTGTGCGTTGGTGCTTACCTGTATTAGATGGTGTATTTGGTAAAGAAATATAAAGACATAAAACTCCTCTCCAGGGCTACGGTACGTGTGATGAAACTCTGATCAGGGTGCTGCTGAGCCGCTCTGAGGTGGACCTAAAGAAGGTGATAGAAGAGTTTGAGACCATGTACAAAAGAACCCTACAGCAGCACACCCTGGTGAATTACACAACACAACACTAAGTGAGAATCAGGAGAAAGTTGGAGATTGATTTTTTATAAAATGATGTTGACATTAACTCATTACCCTGTTTCCTTTGTGAAACAGGAGGACACAAGGGATATTATGAGAAAATCCAGCTTTTACTGTGCGGACCTCTCTGAAGACTGTACATATCAAATGTTCTTGCATTACTAAAATAAATAAAACATATTGAAAATATTGAAGGCCTACCTGTTTAAAAATAGCTGCATACATAAAGCATAGATAAGAGCATGACAGCTTGTGCTGCCTTCATATGTGGTTTGTTTACTAAATAAGTATATTGGAATTATGTATTCATAAAACTCTTTGTAAGAGCAGTAATCAATTTATCTTTTTAGGTATCCTACAATAGTATAAAATATGTAATCCAAAGTCTAAATATAAAACGTTTTGGGGAAAGGCTATAATTTCGCTTTGGTTGCACAAAGCAGAACTGATGGGAACTCGGACCTGGGAACTCTAGTACGTTCAAAACCCCTGGGAACTCGGAAAAAACAAGCTCCGACTGAGAAAAATCGATTTGAACGGTCATCCAAATCGGAATTCAATTTGGGAACTCGGGCCTATGCCTAGAGCTCCGACTTTCCCACCTGAAGATCACTAACGTCATGATTATACCTCGTATTTTTCCGAGTTCCAAGTTGTTCTGAACGCGGCATTAGGTTCGGGAATTTGTGACGTGGAAACGTTTACAGTATCCGGAAGTGTGGCCGCGACCATCTGGGATGGTATTCCTTTCTTTGGAAGCAATTTTACAAATAGTTTATGATACCATATTCTTAATTATGCCGGATATTTCAACGGACATGGTCTGCATCTGTATTGTAAGAGGGAGGTCTTGCTAACTAGCTAGCTACGATGTCTTGTTGAATTATATGATAAGCTAGCCGGCTAGCTGGCTAACAACAGCTACTATAGTAATCTCTTTGACACAACTTTATAAGGCCAACGTTCGCTAGCAACCACCAGCCTGGTCGCATGGATCATTACATTTGTTGAATTTCAGCCTAGCTATAAAAATGGATGACAAATACAGCAGCAATGTACTTTCCAGTGGACAGCTTGGCAGGGTTGAAGTACCGAATGCCAGGTAAGCCCTCTAGTAACGTTAAATTGTTGTGGTTAGGCAGCTTAGGTTAGCTGTAGCTGAGAAATGCTCAAGAGAGAACAGAGTTGAGCGTTGATTAACTATATATCCTGTGACGATTGTGCCAGATTAGTTGATGAATTCAGAGTATTTGCTTGTATGTTCTGTTCAATGCTAGCCGACGGGTAGAAGTGAGGCTGTTGTTTCCATCATGGCTGTGTTTATGTCACTGATTGTCATCACTAGTCTTCCCTAGCTAGTTGGGCAAGATCATGTTCTGAGATTGCATTTGTTATTCTGTCTTTCAGGCTAACCAGGTACATAGTGTTACTGCTTGTGTCCAAGGTGTTGAAGGCACTTGGGATCTTTGAATCATATGACCTCCTCAAAGTTGTCCATATTGTTCAGTTCATCTTCATACTAAAATTGGGGTGAGTAGCTCCTGGTTACCCTTTTCTCCTCCGATTAAAATATGAGTTTAGTCTGTTATGTATGGAAAATACATCTGTCTCTTGTTCCTGTGTAGGTGTGCAGTGATTTTGGTTTTCTTCCAAAAACCATTCTCTTCTGGGAAAGCAATTTCAAAGAGACAGGTATGTTTTTGCCTTGCTTTCAGGTCTTACTCGGAGACACAAATAATGTGTCATAGACAGCATGTGCACTCCAGGAGTAATCACGTGACCCTCACCCATCTTTATTGCAGTGGATCAAGCTTCTCAAACATTCGGTCATCAGCTGCATCATTTCCCTCCTGGGTTTCTTTGGTCTCACTCTCTGTGGACCTTTAAGGTAAGATGTCATGTCATCAGTGTGACCGTCTGATTGAATGGAGGATTTGGTTTCTTGATGTCATTACTTGTACGACCTCAGACACTCCTTGATAAGATCCTATTTTTTCCCTTCTTGCTCAGGACGTTGTTACTGTTTGAGCACAGCGATGTGGTGGTCATCGCACTCCTCAGTGTTCTATTCACAAGCTCAGGAGGTGGCCCCTCCAAGGTAAGCACACATGTGCATCTGTTTTTTTTAATGTTCTTTCCAAACACTCTTATCGATCTTCATTTCAATGTCTTCCAAACCCCTGTGGATGTTGTGAATGAAAACATGTCTGTTTGTGTTGTAGACCAGAGGTGCTGCTCTCTTCATTATCGCAGTCATCTGTCTCCTTCTCTTTGACAATGATGACCTCATGGCAAAGATGGCGGAACATCGTATCCTTTCTGAAATGCATGATAGAATAGTGGTATACAAGTGCATTTTTATTCTCTGAATGGGTGATCATAATGTCTAACCTCTACAGTCTTTCCCTTAATAATATGCTCTTCCAGCTGAAGGACACCATGACAGTGCCCTCACTCATGCTCTCTATACTGCTATTGCATTCTTGGGGGTAGCAGATCACAAGGTAAGGAAATCAATCACAAGTACAGTATTTGCTTGTCTAGTGGATGTAATCTTCCCTGTGCCTCAACTCCATCTTCTCTCCTTTCTTCACACTTTGAGAAATGTTAAGCCACTAATGCTCTCTCTCTCAGGGTGGGGTTGTGTTGCTGGTGGTGTCTCTCTGCCTGAAGATTGGCTTCCACACAGCTTCCAGGAAGTTGTCTGTGGAGATCGGGGGAGCCAAACGCCTCTACGCCCTGGATAACCTGGTCTCCTCCATAGTCCTGCTGCCCTGGGTCATAGTGCTCTCAGCCACCACAGAGGTAAGAGATGGAGAATATGGGAAAGCACAGTTCTAAGGCATCTATTAATGCAGGTTATCAGATCTTTTACAAATATTTTGTCTCAGTAAGGTTAAGAGCCCAAACAATTGGGTATTTGTTACTGCATAAAGAGTACAAAGTGCCTAAATTGTGATTCTAAATCTCCAGAGCAAGGTAGAGTCATGGTCGGCTCTAATCCTTCCATTTGGGATGATCATCTTCTCTGTGATGATCCTGGAGTTCTATGTAGAGTCCATCTGCATCACCAAGATGGAGGCTCCCAGGTGTGCCCGCTACGGCTCCATCTTTCTCTTCCTCAGCGGGCTGCTGCTGGCCAACTTCTGGACTCACCCGCTGACGGAACAGCTCCGGACCATGAGCAAGACCCCCCAGCAAGAGAGCACAGAGACGGAGCACGTGCTCTCTGGGGGGGTGCTGGTCAGTGCAGTCTTCTTCATCATGGGTGAGTGAGAGTACCGGCAGTAGTAATGACTGACTTCACGGTGGCTAGACAGTTTTCGTCAGAGTAAGGACTGTGACATTAAGTAGTCTAACTTTCAGGTGGCATTCATTGAGCATGTCATATAGCGTAAATCCCCCTCTCTCACTGTTTTCAGCGGACAGCATCTTGTCGTCACCATCGAAGAAGGGTCAGAAGGGGACCTTGGTGGGGTATTCCCCCGAGGGAACGCCTCTGTATAACTTCATGGGGGACGCCCTGCAGCACACGTCCCAGTCTCTGCCCCGCTTCATCAAAGACTCCCTCAAACAGATCCTGGAGGAGTATGATTCCAGACAGATCTTCTACTTCCTCTGTCTCAATCTGGTAAGCAGGTCCTCAGGTATGAGAATACACAGGACTGAATATCAGATGACTGGACTGGGTGATCTAGACTTGAGAATTTCAGTACCATGTCTTATCTACAGAGCTTTTTGTGGTGGCTAAAAATGAATATTAGTTGACTAAATTGCTTGTTACTTCTTGTTTTCCACGTTCCAGGCTTTCACGTTTGTGGAGCTCTTCTACGGTGTGTGGACCAACAGCCTGGGCCTGATCTCTGATGGCTTCCACATGTTGTTTGACTGCTCTGCTCTAGTGCTGGGCCTCTTCGCAGCTCTCATGACACGCTGGAAAGCAACCAGGATATTCTCTTATGGGTAAGCTCAGTAATGGAAATAAGCTGCTCTAAGAGGTATTGGACGTAGGGCTGGGCGATATGGCCAAAATCTCATATCCCGATATAAGTAATTTCATATAACCAAACGTATCACGATGTAGCACATTTTCTGTAAATTCAATGAATAAATAGTTTATATAAAATGACCACATGTAAAGGCCTATTTCTTAATACATTTTGAGTTATACTCAGCAAATAAAACGTACTTAAATGATTATTTCTCCTTTTATTTAGAACCATTGTGCAAATTTTCAATTAATAATGTAACAAAATGTATGAAATCTAAAAACGTAAATAGAGAACACTTCAACTACAGTTGCAAACAAAATAAATATATATATAAATAAAAAATTGGGGGGAGGCTTGCCTGTTTTGCATGTTATTTGGGCATTAATACTTGTCACTTATCAATTTGCATTTGGGTCGAGTGTTAGCGCCAACTCACAAAACCCCCGTTTTTCGACCGTGTAAATTGGGGCCATGTCTTTGCAGATGTAAGTTGTAACGGCAGCTGTTATCTCCTTCCATCTTCGTGATTCTTTGCCATATGGTGTGCCGCGGGCAAAAGCCTCTTGCAACGTCTGAGTCGGGGGTTTGTTTTGAGCACTCGACTGTACTTTTTTGGGTCTCGTCCGTAGACACTCTGTACTGTTTCCCATGATTCTTGCGTAGGTGGTAAAAGAGGTTAGTGGTGTTTGAGCCTGTTGTCGGGACCGGCTTGCGGAATATTTTACAGCGGACGGTTTTCTCGCCCGCGTCAGACTTTTGATACCCAAACCACGTCCAAGCGACCGAAGTAGCTCCTCTTTTAGGTACGAGCTCCGTGTCTACGTGCTCTGTGTCACGTTCACTCTCCTCCATGTTTGTTTGTGTTGTAAATTTCCTTCCGCACGAGTGGAAGAACGCAAAGCATCGTCCAATTAAAAATATTGCCGTAAAGAGTGTGATTTGCGACACAACGAAATAAACGATAGAAGTTTTTCTATCGTCGCACGATATATATCGTCATATCGCCCAGCCCTAATTGGACGTCTTCATTCTTATCTGGAGCTATTATTGTCAAGTTGAGAAATTCAAATGTGATTGATCAATGTTCTGTTTCAATTTGCAGATATGGCCGAGTTGAAATTCTCTCTGGATTCATCAATGGCTTGTTCCTCATGGTCATAGCTTTCTTTGTCTTTGTGGAGTCGGTCACACGACTCGTAGACCCTCCCAACATTAACACAGACATGTTGACAGTAAGTTAACCATGTCTACAGCTTCTCATAATGCCTGTTTTTATGTTCATCATGTTAACATTTGTATCAAACATATTCAAGTTTCTCTACCTAATAATATGTAGGTTGTCCAAAAGAGTTTAAATAAATGTTTATCTGGTAACCCTGATAACACAGCATCTGTGTTTTCCCCAGCCTGTGTCAGTTGGAGGGCTCCTCGTCAACCTAGTGGGTATCTGTGCCTTCAGCCACGCCCACTCCCACGGTGCCGCTAAAAGCAACTGTTCATCACATGATCATGGCCACTCCCACGGGCATGGGCACAGCGAGCACGGGCACTCTCATGGGGGACATGGGCACGGTGGAAACGGGCATGGGCAGAGCAGTCATGGACACAGTCATGGAAGCAGCCATGGCCACTCCCATGGCGGGGGCATGAATGCCAATATGAGAGGTGAGTGATCCACATTCTAAAAACTGTTCATAATTCCTTGTAGAGCTGAGCTGAAGAGAGGTGTTATGAATGTACGTCTAAATTAGGTGCTCATTTGCTCTTCGTTGTTTTCAACTGTATGACGGACCACAATCAGTGTTTAATCACAGCTATAAATGCGTATTTTTTCCCAGGTGTCTTTCTGCACGTGCTGGCTGACACCCTGGGCAGTGTTGGTGTGATCATCTCCACAATCCTCATTCGTCAGTTTGGCTGGTTGATCGCTGACCCCATCTGTTCCCTCTTCATCTCCACCCTCATCTTCCTCAGTGTCATTCCGCTGCTGACAGATGCAGCCGAGGTCCTCCTCTTGAGGACGCCTCCTGAACATGAGAAGGACCTCAACATCGCCCTGGAAAAGGTTGGATAGCAAAACCTCTACTGACGTCGTAAAGTAAATCAAAATTGAAAGATTGTAATTAAATACATTAGATTTGTGTTCAGTTGATTGATAGTGTTTGAAGAGCGGACCATACCATACAATGAATAATCATGTTGGGTTGATTGATATTGTTTGAAGAGCGGACCATACCATACAATGAATGATTATGTTGGGTATTTTTGTGTTCTTTCAGATTGAGAAAGTAGAAGGTGTGCTGTCTTACCGCGACCCTCACTTTTGGAGACACTCAGCCAGTGTCATCGCAGGAACGATTCACCTGCAGCTGATGTCAGACGTTGTAGAGCAGAGGATCATACAGCAGGCGAGTGGGGGAAAAAATGTTCTGGATTATTTTGGGGGTTAAGTTAATTGTGTTTTTCATGAATAATACATCTCAAACCATTTTCATGTTGTCCTTTATAGGTGACTGCTATTCTGAAAGATGCCGGGGTCAATAATCTATCTGTCCAGGTGGAGAAGGAGGCCTATTTCCAGCACATGTCTGGCCTCACTACTGGATTCCATGATGTTCTGGCAATGACACAACAAATGGAGTCCATGAATTATCTGAAAGATGGAACATGTATCATGTAACTTATTCTGTGGTACCAAATCACATTTTTGATTTAATTTTTTTTGCATTTATGTGTGTGTGCGGTTCATGTGAAATAAAAATTGAATATATAACTTTTATCATAGTTGGACCACAATTACTGTCTTTATTATGTTCTTCGATTATTCCACCTCCATTTTTTCAGAAGAGTAATTATGCACTAGATATTTGTCTACTGCAGAGCCTGATGTGCCTCCAGAGCACATTTATGGGATCAGAGGTTAACACAATATAATAAATGTGTGTTGTATGGTCATGATGTCCTGTTTCCTACATGACTAGCACAAATGCAGTAATAAGAAGACCGTAAATAGTCAAATAACAGTGCAGTACAAGTGTATACTTTATTACATAAAACGCAACTGTGATGGTGGAGTTATCAAAGAAAAGCAGAGCCAAAATCAAAGGTTTTTAAAGAATCTTTGGGGAAATTAGCAGCTGATGGTGCTCCTAGGGGCGGCACGTAACCTAGTGGTTAGAGAGTTGGGCCAGTACCGAAAGGTTGCTGGATCGAATCCCCGAGCTGACAAGGTCAAAATCTGTCGTTCTGCCCCTGAACAAGGCAGTTAACCCACTGTTCCCCGGTAGGCCGTCATTGTAAATAAGAATCTGTTCTTCACTGACTTGCCTAGTAAAATAAATAAAAAGGTCTTTGCAAACACATAATTCATTACATAGTAGAAAACATCAACAAACAAAAAAACTAGTTGATAAACCGTAATTAAGTACAATAAAGTGCCTTTGTTTTCAACTGAACCAAAACGTATTTTTCTTATAAGGAGGCGGAAGTCTTAAAAACAAGATGAATCCTGTCGTCATTACTGGTTGTCCTAGGAACGCATTCTAAGCGGCTGCGTATCATCCAATCAGATGACAACGCATTTGGGAACGCAGCGAATGAGATTCGAGTAAGCCTGCATTTAAACCACGGTAATTCACCCTTTGGTATTGTGCAGTGCAGTGTATTCTGTCTTAAGCAAATCAGCTCATCTTTCGAAATGGCTCTCCCTATGACCAGAGTAAGTGGAAGAAAAAAAAAAATCTGAATTTCTTTGTTTTAATGTAGTCGTGGCATTTGCATTTTTTCCCTATTCTTTCGTTTAGAATTTTTGGAGCTCAAATGGCGATGAGTGAATCGCCTCGTGCATCTGCAAAAATGTTGCCTTCTCGTGGCATTCTTGCTTACAATCGTCATTCAGAATTCGATATCCCCTTGATTCACAGTAAAATAAATCTAGCTACATGGTTTCCTTTATTGCTGTAGAGTCGCCTGGCTTCCTCAGAGAACCAAACTACTCTGCCGGGCAAGGCTGTTCTGGGAACCAAGCCTACATTGAGACAACGAGCTGCGCTCGGCGAAATCGGAAATGTTGGAGTCCCCAGACAGACTCTGAAAAAGGTGAGATTCCGGAAACGTATTCTCAATGTATGGTTTACGAATTTTTTTTTTTTCTTGTACATAAATGCTGCGCTTCAATTCTTCTACAGAATGCAAAGGCAGAAGCCACAAAGGTGGTTGACAGGAAGACCAGCACACGGTCTGAAAAGACACAGGTGGTTCAACAACCAAAAATAGTAGTTTTTGCCCCTGTTCAGGTGAGACTTTTGGGGTGATGGGCAATTTGTCTGCTTCACATTTTTGTTAGCCTTCAGTATGCTCAACTCTCCATTCACGTTTTAGCCCTTGTTCACCGCTATACCCCATATTGAATACAAACGTTGGTGTTTATCTGACAGGTTTTGCATGAGCCAATGTCTCCCACACCAATGGAGACCTCTGGCTGTGCTCCCAACGAGCTGTGCCAGGCCTTCTCAGATGTCCTACTTAATATCAAGGATGTTGACGCTGATGACTACGACAATCCCATGCTCTGCAGTGACTATGTCAAGGACATCTACAAATATCTCCAGAAACTTGAGGTTGGTGTCTTGCAACTGAGTAACTATGTCCAGCAAATGTATTGTATTACTGCATGTGCCTGTTGCATACATGCCCCTCCCTCTGTCTTCTCCCCTTGCAGATCGATCAGGCTGTCAAACCCAAATATCTGGAGGGACAGGAAATTACGGGCAACATGCGTGCTATCCTCATCGATTGGCTCGTCCAGGTCCAAATAAAGTTCCGACTGCTGCAGGAGACCATGTTCATGACTGTGGGAATCATTGATCGCTTCCTTCAGGTAATAAGCCAGTGGTAACTTTCCCTTGCCCAACTACATCCTGATCTGAAACTATTTAAAGTGTGGCGGGAATTTATTTTCACCCCTTTTTTCCCTCCCCAACTTTGATATCCAGTTGGTAGTAGTCTTGTCTCATCGCTGCAAAGGTCGAGAGCCATGCATCCTCCAAAACCCAACCTAGCTGCCCTGCTTCTTGACACAATGCCCATTCAACCTGGAAGCCAGCCGCACCAATGTGTCGGAGGAAACACTGTACACCTGGCTACTGTCAGCGTGCACTGCACCCAGCCTGCCACAGGAGTCGCTAGTGTGATGAGACAAGGATATCCCTGCCGGCCAAACCCTCCCCTAACCCGGATGACGTTGGGCCAATTGTGCGCCGCCTCCTGGTCGCGGCCGGCTGCAACAGAGCCTGCACTCGAACCCAGAATCTCTAGTGGCCACTCAGGAGGCCGCGTGGTGGGAATGTAGCAGACATGTCATTTAACCCACTAGTAGGCTTTATTTTTTTTCCAATCCAGGATTTCAAATTGGGGCAGAGCAACAAAATGGGTTGGGGACAGAACCACAAATAACTTGCCCCCTTTACTGTGTGTGTGAAAGGTCCCAATTGATTGACATCTCGTTCACCAGGATAACCCAGTGCCCAAAAAGCAGCTCCAGCTTGTTGGTGTGACAGCCATGTTCATTGCCTCCAAATACGAGGAGATGTACCCTCCGGAGATCGTAGACTTTGCCTTTGTTACCGACCAGGCCTACACCACTGCGCAGATCAGGGACATGGAGATGAAGATCCTAAGGGTGCTGAAGTTCAGCTTTGGCCGCCCTCTCCCCCTCCAGTTCCTCAGAAGGGCCTCAAAGATTGGCGAGGTATGCCAACCCCCTTCAACACTGACACCTCCATTTGTATTGCTCCCGAAGCGCTACCTTCCTGTAGGTTTTTGCTCCAACCACAGTTGCTTAGTTTATCAACCAGCTAATTATTAGAATCTGGTGCACTAGATTAGCCTTAGTGCAAAAATCTATAGGACTATAGCTCTTTAGAAGAGAATTGGACAGCCCTGGCCTGTATTCACACCAATTAAAATCTCTCCAGGTGACTGCTGAGCACCACACCCTGGCAAAGTACTTTGTGGAGCTCACCATGGTCGATTACGAGATGGTGCACTTCCCTCCCTCGCAGGTGGCCAGTGCAGCCTTTGCCCTCACCCTGAAGGTCTTCAACTGCGGTGAATGGGTAAGATGTCGTCAGTTTGTTTTCTTTTCTGAATGGCATCCACCATTTAAGCTTTTCTGACCAGTGAAAGGAGGCTGTTCGCTGTTGCTTAGTCTTCTTACTTGCTGTTTGTGTCCTCACCCCAGAGCTCTACACTACAGCATTACATGAACTACACAGAAGACAGCCTGGTCCCTGCCATGCAGCATATCGCTAAAAATGTTCTGAAGGTGAACGAGGGACAAACTAAGCATATGGTGAGTATCATACAGAACTGCCACTGTTTTATGACTTTACAGGCACCAATGATTAGTGTTCAAATGATTCTACAAAATGTCCCCCTGACTTCTAACCCGTCTTTGTTTCAGACGGTTAAGAACAAGTACTCTAGTCAGAAGCAGATGAGAATTGCCACTATTTCACAGCTGAAGTCTTCGCTGATCAAGGACCTTGCAAAACAACTCGCCCTATGAGATGCCTGCTGGCGTTATGTGCTTCTTGTACTGTACAGAATGTATGATTCATGTGATTTTTATTTTTTAATAAAGTCTTAACGGTTGTGGGAGAAATGTTAGTGTTGGGAAGTGTACAGCTTGTGTTCCAACATCTGGGTGTTGGACTTCCTGGTAATTAAATGCATTGACCTAAAGTAGGTACATTCTACCTGGCCATCAATGTAACTTGCATGTATGATCAAAACTGTTTATTCATGTAATGCCAATAAACATTTTATTACCTTTTAAATCCTGCTTTTATTTTGTTTCTTACTGTAATGCTTGGTCTTGTCCACTAGAAGGAGCTAGTGCTTTAGTTGCTGCTTGGCAATTTTATGTGAAGTGTAGCTAGTTTCCTTTATTGGTGCATGCATGGCACATTTACAACTGGCCATTTTCTAGCTACCACTTGTACATAGGCCAAAGAGCACAAATTCTGGTAGGCATTCAACTGCTTGAGTAATGACATTTTGACTGGCTTAGGTGGGAAATGGCAACTCCGAGCATGGCTGGTGTTCACATGTTTTCAAGACACTCATGCTGTAAGGCTGCTTTTTTTTTTTTTTTTTTGGGACAACATGGCTGGGCTGACCCAGTTGCTCAGCTGCTCCTTTTCAAGGCCTCTCACTGCACTCTAAGGAGCATCTGCACAGACATTATTCAGGTCAGATCCATTCTGCTGTTGGCCAGCCTCTGGTCCATTTCTTTTGTAACCCAGACCCTTCCATTTTTTGGGGATCTGAACCCAAGGTAACAATGACCTGGTAATCCTAAATGTGTTGTCACACCAGATGGGTAATGTGTTTTACAGGGTTAGCCATAGAACAGCACCCCTGGAGCAAGTTGATAAGTGCCTTGCTCAAGGGTACATTGCCCATTTTCACCATGTCTTCTCAGGTATTCAAACCAACTTTTTGCTTACTGGCCCAACACTAACCACTACCTGCCACCTGTAGTCTTCATGGTTCATGAATCTTTATTCCTACAGGATGTAGATCTTTCCATTGATCTGTATCCTCTGCAATTACCTTCATTTTGTAGTTCAACCTTTAAAGGAACATTTCCTACACTTCCAGTTAGCCTAACAGCCATTCTAATGAGTTTAGCCTACCCTCTGAACCCACATTCTGGTTTAGGTACAATGTCAGGCACTGTAGTGAATATTTTTGCTCAGGGGCTCCATTGCAGGCAAAGCTGTAGAATAAGACCTTGAGTATTCTCAAGCGTATGAGGATCCCATTAAAAGAACAGGACTCAACCTGTCCTGGAGCAAGCAGCGTCAATTACAATTGATCACATCAAGCTAATGGACACAGAGGCAAAAGTTATCACTTTAGCCCATCCACAGCTGAGGGCCAAGGGGACATTGTTCCATGAGACCCCCAAGAGGATTCTCAGAGAGCTAATGCTGTTCACGGCCACCTGTCATCACAGAGGTCCCTCTCTGTATCCGTCATGATGATCCCAGACCATCATTCACAGATCTGCTGACAGCTCTCAACCTGTTTGTTGGACACCAGCTTGGCAACATACTGTGATTAAGCTGTCACCAAATGAGCAATATTACAAAGAAGTTTTTATTTGGCATTGAAAACTTGGTTTATTGTAGTTTGTTGTACAGTTCACATTGCGAGTTAACATTACAGCACTCAGAGAAATATGAATCTGTTGCAGAATTAAAAAACAACATTGCTTTAAGAGCACAAATGCAAAGTGGGGAAAAATCAAATCAAATGATCTTCAGAAAACAAATGGCTCCTCAGCCGATTTTCTTTAGCCTACCTTCTGTCATCATAGGCACAAGGGGATGTTACTTAAAGAGTGTCTATAGGTTCATCTTTTCATCTCTACTGTACCTTCTGCTGCTCTCCATAGGGACAGATGCTAATTAGTCTCAGTTACACTGGAAAGCTGTTCTTTTAAACCCAGACCCATGCTGAGAACTCATGCTTGAAGGCTGAGGTCATGACTGGCCAGCCAGATCAGTTTACAAGACAGATTCCTCCTGTGGAGCTTGAAGCCGTACGGTGAAGCAGCCTGGAACACTGGATTTTTAGCCTTTCGTTTTTTTTGTGGAAGTTTCATGGAAACCGGTCGTATGACATAGTGGAATAGCAGATAGAAAAGAGGAGTGACCACTCAACCGTAGTGTTGAATGACCGCTCTCTCAATACCCTGTGTGCTATTGTTTGAATATTGAATAACAACCATATACCATATGTCAAAACTGAATTTATGATTCGTAAAGAATTACATCAAATGACACACTCTCTGATGACAGCTTAAAGGCAACTTTGGGAAAATCCTTATTCAAACATATTCAATCAACACTAAGGCACAAAAGCTCATGCCATATTCTGTGTTTTTCAAGCCCTCAATAAATGAATTCAAGAGTCAGCATTGAGGTCCAGAAAGAATGGAAAACTTGGCCTCAGAAACACCTTTCAAATTTCTGAGATACATAACTCACCCAAAGTTGAATTGTCCAAGACCAGAGTCAACAGTTTGGAAGTGTTTCTCAGTCTAAACATTATCCGAGATGGTCAGGACTTAACAAGTGCACCCTTCAAAATGAGTCAATACACATTCTCAATTCACATCCACTGTGCCTGCATGTCTCAATTCAATAATGACAAAGTCAAACAAACACAACGCCACAGCTGTGATGTTAGGGTTTTTGTGGGGTACTAATAGGTCTGCAGCTGGCAACCGGACTGAAGTCTCTGGCCCTGAAAGTGAAGCACAAATAAACACAGGGGCATTCATTTTCACAATTTATAGATTTTCAAATAAAAATTGGTGTGCTTCCTGAACTTTACCAACCTTTGCTGCTCAATGGCACATGAAGGAAAGAAAGGCTCCTATTGTGGCCTGAACACTGGTCTGTTTCAACCAGGTGTGAAAAGGAATCACTCATTGGTTCATTCCAATTTACTGAGCGGCACACACAGGTCCAGTGTGGCTCAGTTGGTAGAGCATGGAGTTTGTAATGCCAGGGTTGTGGGTTTGATTCTCATGGGGGACCAGTATTAAACATTTATGCACTCACTACTGCAAGTTGCTGTGGATAAGAGCATTTGCTAAATGACGTAACCTCTCTGTGTAAGACTTGAATGGCAACAGCTCTTTCATCTTCTTCACCCAACCAAGTTCATACCCTCACATTTGTTGAACAGCCTGTACAACATGAATCCTTATACTGCGCATTTTCTGACTAAACCAAACCCACTCAGTAAATGAAAAGGTTGAAATTGTTTGTTGGATGCCTTTGCTCAAAGAACTGAGAACTTCCCAATTCATCTGACTTTGGAACCATACACAAGATACACTGGTAACATAGTATTTGTATAATAATTGCCTTGTCAAAATGGCAAAGCTGCCATTGCATGACGTTGATAATAGTTAGCTTTATATTTGATCAGTCAAATCCGATAAATTGTAATACCCTTTTTTTGCATTTCTATCCATAGAAAGGTGGTACATTGACACTGTGTTGTGCTAGAGCCTGTTTTGTAAGTTAACATTTTACTCCATTATTATCATGAGTTCAATCAAACCCTTCTAAGTAATAGTCACATTTTTGAGGGATTAATGCCAATGTACTTTGTTGATGTTTTGAGTTTACGATATGTGAAATAATGAGACCAAGATTGCCCGTAAGTCCTGTTTTATTTAGTTATTTTTAAACCAACATTTTTGCCCCTTCATTCTTGGAACCACTGGCTTTCTCAGTATGACTACATCAATAAACATTTCATGTAAACATAGGATACAACAAGATTTTTAGCAACAGGGATAAAAAAAGGGTTATTTTGCAGGCCCCATTGGAGAGCCCTTTTTTGGTTCCAGGTAGAACCCTCTGTGGAAAATGCCCTTCAACCAGGAAGGAAGTGCAAAATCTGACAGAAAATGGCAGATTTCCAAAACATATCATTCTATACTATCAGTCTATCCCCACCATGTTCTGTACTGTAATCTTTGCTCAAGATAGCTCCACTCTTGATTCCCAAAACCATATTTCCACCCCAATCCCTATACACAATTTATTAATACCAGACTGGTTATATTCCAGACTGACTTAGACACGTACACCACAATGCAAAGGAGCTATTGGCTCTGACTTCGTAGGATTTCAAGTCTACCCAACATTGAAACCATAGTGTAAAAGTCCCCAGATGTAGCCGGAAGTCTATGGGTAGATATTACAGAGTGACGTTAAGACTCTGTATGATTACTCTTTCATCATGTGGCTAGAGCAGGCTGCAAGATGCTGTAATTTGACCTCGGTAAGTCAGTCAGCCAAGCCAAAACTTCTCCAGTCATGTTATAAATCCTCAGTGGCGTGTAGGGAGGAGGGTGAGGTTGCTGCTGACACATTGTAAATCTACCTCTGGGGTCACTTGGCCGTCTCCTTTGTTTTTGTGAGTGTGTGTGACAGTAGATTCCCCGAGAAGGCCATTGCACCTGGACACTATTCCTATGAGTGTGTTTACGTCTCTACCAACCAAAATGCATTCTTTAGAGAACAGCTGTCCATGCATCATCATAATTCAATCATGACTTTGATTGTGTTTCAATTAACCGGAATGCGATAACACATGCCTGTCCGTTACCTGTTTCCTTACCTAACATGATGGAGAATTCAATTGATGAATATGTCCATGTAAAAAAAAAAAATTCAGTAAAAGTTTACTAGCATCAGCTGGGATGACCTAATTGTAAGAGCAGTGTGTTTGTGTAGTGCAGTTGTAACGCAGAGCTCGCCAAAACACCGTGTGGACGCACATTGCTGAGTAAGCATATCCATAAATTAGAATGGCATGGAGCCTCACTTTTCTTTTACTTTCACCTTACGAGAACGGTAGGCAATTCCCTTCAAGAGACAACCCATTACTATCAACATGATTAAGCTCTTGAGATTTTCTATATTCTACATCTCTCATCGTTCTCTTAGAAACTACCTTGAGCTTCTATCCCAATACGTCCCACTAACTCTGTGCTGTTGTTGTTTTTGTCACTGCTTTGCTTTATCTTGGCCAGGTCGCAGTTGTAAATGAGAACCTGTTCTCCACTGGCCTACCTGGTTAAATAAAGGTGAAAATAAAAAATAAATAAACTAATAAACAATTCCCTCAATGACTCTGGCTTTGCAGTGGACAGTATAGAGGTAGCCTACTATGGTCTCTATTCAATCAGATCTGCTTCAGCCGACATCCGCAAGGTGGTTGTTTAGGCTGTGTCGGAGGTGGAATTGCGTTAGACCTTACAAATCCATAAGTGGCTCCCGGCATTATACCTAAACCGGACTTTGCCATTGGGTGCAAATAGTCGCACTGATAGAAATCCCATGCAGCCTTTTTTACAAATTCGAACACTGGAATGCGAGTAAATAAATAAATGGAGCCATACTGGATGGCCGTTGTTATGCAAGCTCCTTAGCAACTTAGCTATTTTGTAATTCTTTTGTTGTGTATTTTTACTTTATTTTCTCGAAATGTATCCTCTATTATTTCTTACAACCGACAAGAACTTTTGAACATCAGATCGGCAGTTACTTACCTCAATTCTGGCTTCACCTTCGACTCATCTGCCCTGGGCTCTTTCTGTAATTCCGGCCAATTTTCGGGCTACCCAAGAGGAAACGCCGACTTTACAGAGGCAAGAGAGGGGGACGCTGGCGAGATTAAGCTGAAGGGAAAACCGACCACCTCTTCCCTCCATTTGTGGATTTTCTACCAACGGGACTCTCGAAACTGCAATATTCTCTGCTTTTCTGAAACATGGCTCTCGGACAAGATACACCACATGGTGGTCCAACTCGATAGACTCTCCATTCACCATGCCAACAGGACAGTGGAGTCGGGGAAATCGAGGGGGGGGGGGGGGGGGTTAGCCTCAAACCGCAACTGGTGTGCTGACTCGAGCTTGGTGGAAGTGCCAACCCACTGTTCAACCGTCTTCGAATACCTGATGGTCAAATGCCGACCCTTTTACCTCCCGAGGGAGTTTTCAGCTGTTACCGTAACTGTTGTATACATTCCACCTCAGGACAAGAACAGGCTGGCACTTAACGAACTGTACGAGGCTATAACCAAGCAGAAAAACTTAACGAACTGTACGAGGCTATAACCAAGCAGAAAAACTTAACGAACTGTACGAGGCTATAACCAAGCAGAAAAACTTAACGAACTGTACGAGGCTATAACCAAGCAGAAAAACTTAACGAACTGTACGAGGCTATAACCAAGCAGAAAAACTTAACGAACTGTACGAGGCTATAACCAAGCAGAAAAACTTAACGAACTGTACGAGGCTATAACCAAGCAGAAAAACTTACATCCAGAGGATGCTTTTCTTCCATCAACACATTTCTCTCACTACTAGGGGCGATAGCATCCTAGATGATTGTTATTCTATCCACAAGCAAGCATACAAGGCCCTCCCTCGTCCGCCATTCTGTAAATCAGATCTCCGTACTCCTGCGTACATCGCCACAACTGATCCATACACAACGCAATCTCAAGTGCACTCCACAGTGCCCTCACCCACCTATAGAGGAATACCTATGTGAGAATGCTGTTCTTTGACTACAGCTCAGCGTTCAACACCATTGTCCCCTCCAAGCTTGTCACTAAGCTTAGGACCCTGGGACTGAACTTCTCCCTCTGCAACTGGATCCTGGACTTCCTGACCGGCCGACAAGACCCCAGGTGGTGAGGGTAGACAACATCACCTCCGCCACGCTGATCCTCAACATGGGGCCCCACAGGGGTGCGGGCTTAGTTCCATCCTGTACTCCCTGTTCACCCACGACTGTGTGGCCACGCAAGACTCCAACACCATCATCAAGTTTGCTTACGACACGAGGAAGGTAGGCCTGATCACCAGCGATGATGAGACAGCCTACAGGGAGGAGGTCAATGACCTGGCAGTGTGGGGCCGGAACAACAACCTCTCCCTCAAAGTCAGTATTACCAAGGAGCTGATCGTGGACTACAGGAAACAGGGATGAGCACACCCACATTGATGGAGCTGCAGTGGAGCAGGTCAAGAGCTTCAAGTTCCTCAGTGTCCAAATCACTAAGAACATAAAATGGTCCAAACACATGCGTAAGGTCGTGAAGACAGCACCTCTTCCCCCTCAGGAGGTTGAAAAGGTTTGGCATGGGCCATCAAATCCTCAAAAAGTTCACAGCTGTGCCATTGACAGCATCTTGACTGGTTGCATCACTGCTTGGTATATGGTAATAGCACCGCCCTCAATCGCAAGGCGCTACAGAGGGTGGTGCTGACAGCCCAGTACAACCCTAGGGCCACTAGTGTTTCCACTTCACAATAACAGCACTTACAGTTGACCGGGGCAGCTCTAGCAGGGCAGAAATTTGACGACCTGACTTGTTGGAAAGGTGGCATCCTATGACGGTGCCACGTCGAAAGTCACTGAGCTCCTCAGCAAGGCCATTCTACTGCCAGTGTTTGTCTATGGAGATTGCATGGCGGTGTGCTCGATTTTATAAACCTGTCAGCAAAGGGTGTGGCTGAAATAGCCAAATCCACTCATTTGAAGGGGTGTCCACATACTTTTGTTTATGTAGTGTATATCCTGATGCCTAATCACCTTACCCCTATACATATCTACCTCTATCGATCAAGTATCCTTGCACATTGTAAATATGGTGCTGGAACTGACCCTGTCTATTGTATGCTTACTTTATTGTGTTCTTATTTTTATATCTTGTGTGTTTTGATCTACCTTGTTATTTTTAGTGTTACTGTCACGGATCCCTCTGGAACTTTCATTGTGCACACCTAGCCCCTATTCCCACTGATTGTATTTGTATATATGTGCCTTTTGTTCACCACGGTGCTATCGATTATTGTTACTATGTCCGTTGGTGCTTGTGAGTACCTGTGCTGTGTGTTTTGGGCTTTCGTCTCCTTGTGGATTGCGCAGATGATTATGGGTCTCGTCCCGTGTGATAATCATTGTCCGCTAGTGTAATTTATTCGACGTACTCTTCGCTCTTTTGTTTGGGTTTCAACCCTGTGTTTTTGTTACGTGTTCGTTCGTCCCCGTGCCTTTACACTGCACGCCCTAATTTGGGGCGTAATAAAAAAATATATATATTACGCGTTCTTGCGCCTGTCTCCCGGATCGTTCATACCAGCGTGACAGTTACATTGATCACTGCAATGTTGGGTTTAGAGCTTGCAAGAAAGGCATTTCACTGAACTTGTGCATGTGACATTAACATTTAACGTAATCTACACCTCGATTAGGATGAAATCCTCATTCAATTTAAAGGTATTTTCAATTTAAGCGTAATTATTTCTATACAGCCGACACTTTCTCGCTCTGAACATCGGGCCAGTGGGAAGGATGTTGCTTTGTGACAATGATTGCAAGAGCAGCTGTTCACCGGGTTAAACGCAGTTCCACCTCCTACACCGCCAAACATCCTCTATGCAGGTGTCTGCTATCACTAGATCTGATTAAATCTAAGCCTTTAACCCTCTACAGTCTAAGCCTGTCTAAACTGGGGAGGGGGGGGGGTATATATGGACTATATGGAATTGTTTTAAGAAGTTCATAGCAATCAATGATCATTTAGCTATTTGATTTTGAATTTTAAGACCCTAAAGTATAAAATAATATTTCAAACAATTATTTGATACTTTTTACATTTTATTTTACTGCTATTAGCTCATACAAACGCATTGAGTCACTGATTAACTACATGGAAAAACAGTTCCCCTGTCACTTTCGTTTGTAGAAACGGACCAAGGCACAGCGAATGTTGAGTTCCACATGATTTATTAGAAAGTGAAACTAAGCATAGACAAAAACAAATAAACAATAAACTAACAACGAACTGTGACTACAGAGAAGGCTACGCACACTAACTCAAAACAATATCCCATAACACAGGTGGGGAAAAACAGCTATTTAAATAGGATCCCCAATTAGAGACAACGATTACCAGCTGCCTCTAATTGGGAATCATACAAATCACCAACATAGAAAATCAAACCTAGAACCCCACATAGAAATAAATAAACTAGATCAACCCCCAGTCACGCCCTGACCTACTCCACCATAGAAAATAAGGACTCTCTATGGTCAGGACATGACACCCTCACAAAAAATCTAAAGGAAGTTTGTTCTGAAGTGTCTGTCCTATATCTGAGAGCTGTATGAAAGATCAGGATTTGTATATATTTTTTTTGGCACTAAACTGTCTCCATATATACTTCCATTCATTTTTTTTAAACTGGTACAAGGAATCTTAAAACAAGTCTTGTGATGCCTTGGGTACGTGTTTGTGAGAGTCTCACCTTTCCATAAAGGGGTCATATTAGTGTGTAACCCAAACTGTTCAAACGCTACAGACAGAAGTTGGCAGATCAGCTGTACCGACTTCAGACGAGTACACCATGGTGTTCCTGAGAGTCTCATCTTTCCGTAGAGGGGTCATAATAGTTTGTAGGCCAAACTGTTCGGGTGCTACAGATGATTTTGTGAGAAGACTGATTTTCGTGATTTCTCTGTCTGACAACCAAGAGCTTCTGGATATCAGAACAGCGATTACTCACCTCGAACTAGACTAAGATTTTTTATTTAATGAGTCGGACACGAAGGATATACTGCTTCTCCGAGACCAGGCCCAAATTCCCATCATTCGCTTGAAGAAAAGATGGAAATTCAAGGCCCAAATCCCCGTCATTCACATGAAAAAAGGAGATGGGTGCCTTGTGAGAATGGTGCCTTGTGAGAATTCGTCGGTGAGCGGGTAACCCACCTCTGCCATCCGTTCTACTAACCAACGTGCAGTCACTGGAGCATAAACTGGATGAGCTCCATTCGAGACTATCCTAGCAACGGGACATCAAAACTGTAATATCTTATGTTTCACCGAGTCGTGGCTGAACGACGATACAGATAATATACAGTTGGCTGGGTTTTCCGTGCATCGGCAGGACATGATAGCTAAGGGGTGGGGGTGTGTGTCTATTTGTCGATAACAGCTGGTGCATGATGTCTAATATTAAGATAGTCTCATGGTATTGCTCATCTCAGATAGAGTACCTCATAATAAGCTGTAGACCACACTATCTACCAAGAGAGTTTTCATTTCAGCACTCTATTTACCTCCACAAACCGACGCTGACACTAAGACGGCACTCAACAAGCTGTATAAGTCCATAACCAAACAAGAAAATGCTCATCCAGAAGCGGCACTCCTTGTGTCCGGGGACCTCAATGCAGGCAAACTTAAATCCGTTTTACCTAATTTCTACCAGCATGTCACATGTGCAACTATAGGAAAACAAACTCTAAACCACCTTTACTCCACACACCGATATGCGTACCGAGCTCTCTCTCGCCCTCCATTTGGAAAATCTGAACATAATTATATCCTCCTGATTCCTGCTTACAAGCAAAAACTAAAGCAGGAAGTACCAGTGACTCGCTCAATACGGAAGTGGTCAGATGACACGGATGCTACGCCACAGGACTATTTTGCTAGCACAGACTTGAATACCCTATCCAAGATGGCGTAGTAGTGCAGACGTGTTTGTCGTTGTCCTGTGTAAATTGTCTTTTTTCATTCTTTTTTTGTATATATTTCAATCTTTTTTTCCATGTTTAAATGAAATATACCTTCCGGCAACCCGCCTCACCCAATGTGATGCTGATCTGCTATTTTTTTAGACCTTATAGCTAAAACCTCCATCAGAAGCTAGCCATCAGATGCTAACCAGCTAATTAGTTACTAGCTATTTAGTCATTGTTAGAGGCCTTTACCTCTAGCTCAGACACCAGCCTCTTTTACCCTGGGTAATACCCGCCAGTCTGCACAGTGCGATATCAACCCTGAGAATTTCGGACTGCTTTTCTCCACCATTACTCCAGATCATCACAGCTAGCTAGCTGCTACCGAGTGACCCAGCCCCGAAGCTAGCCTTTGAGGCAGGCCCATCTCCCGGCCTGCTCAGTGGACCCTATGATCACTCGGCTACACAGCTGATGCCTCCTGGACCCTTCACTAACACGACTAGAAGCCACTACATCGCCGGATTCCTGCCGTAAGCTCTGGCCCTTTGCATCGGATCATCGCAACTATCTAGCTGCTACTGAGTGTCTATAGTGGCTAACGCCCTTGTCCTGAAGCTAGCACCAGTTAGCCTCGAGCCAGGCGCATCTCCCGGCTAGCAAAGAAAATTACTCCAGCTACAATACCTTGTTTGCCAATTGGCCTGGACCCTTTGTCGACATGGAGCCCCGCCGATTCATCACATCTGGTCTGCCGACGTAATTCTGTCCAATATGCCCTCAACCGGCCTTTGTCGGATGTCGGTGAAGACGCTTCTGCTAGCCCCGGCCTGCTAACTTTATGAACGCTGTGTCTCCCGCTTGCTAGTGTAGTAACGACTTCCCTGTTTCATCTATTGCTGTTCACTGGACCCTATGATCACCTGGCTACATAGATGATGCCTGCTGGACTGTTCATTAATCACGGTATTCCATTTTGTTTATTTTGTTTATCTGTCGGCCCCAGCCTTCGAACTCAGGCCCTGTGTGTAGTTAACTGACCCTTTCTGCCCATTCATCGCCATTTTACCTGTTGTTGTCTTAGCTGATTAGCTGTTGCTGTCTTACCCGTTGTTGTCTTAGCTAGCTCTCCCAATCAACTCCTGTGATTGCTTTATGCCTCGCTTTATGTCTCTCTCTAATGTCAATATGCCTTGTATACTGTTGTTTAGGGTAGTTATCATTGTTTTATTTTACTGCGGGGCCCCTAGCCCCACTCAACATGCCTCAGATACCTATTATGTCCCACCTCCCACACATGGGGTGACCTCACCTAGCATAACTAGTGCCTCCAGAGATGCAACCTCTCTTATCGTCACTCAATGCCTACGTTTACCTCCACTGTACCCGCACCCTACCATACCCCTGTCTGTACATTATGCCCTGAATCTATTCTACCACGCTCAGAAATCTGCTCCTTTTATTTTCTCTCCCCAACGCACTAGACCAGTTTTGATATCCTTTAGCCGTACCCTCATCCTACTCCTCCTCTGTTCCTTGGGTGATGTGGAGGTTAACCCAGGCCCTGTGTGTCCCCAGGCACTCTCATTTGTTGACTTCTGTAACCGTAAAAGCCTTGGTTTCATGCATGTTAACATCAGAAGCCTCCTCCCTATGTTTGTTTTACTCACTGCTTTAGCACACTCCGCCAACCCTGATGTCCTTGCCGTGTCTGAATCCTGGCTTAGGAAGGCCACCAAAAATTCTGAGATTTCCATCCCCAACTACAACATTTTCCCTCAAGATAGAACTGCCAAAGGGGGAGGAGTTGCAATCTACTGCATTGATAGCCTGCAAAGTTCTTTCATACTTTCCAGGTCTATGCCCAAACAGTTCGATCTTCTAATTTTAACAATTAATCTCTCCAGAAAGAATCTCTCACTGTTGCCGCCTGTTATAGACCGCCCTCAGCTCCCAGCTATGCCCTGGACACCATATGTGAATTGATTGCCCCCCATCTATCTTCAGAGTGTGTTCTGTTAGGTGACCTAAACTGGGATATGCTTAACACCCAGGCCGTCCTACAATCTAAGCTAGATGCCCTCAATCTCACATAAATCATCAAGGAACCCACCAGGTACAACCCTAAATACGTAAACATGGGCACCCTCATAGATATTATCCTGACCAACTTGCCCTCCAAATACACCTCTGCTGTTTTCAATCAGGATGGTCAAATGACCACCCCTCATCACTGTCAAACGCTCCCTAAAACACTTCCGCGAGCAGGCCTTTCTAATCAACCTTTCCGTGTATCCTTGAAGGATATTGACCCCATCCCGTCAGTAGAGGATGCCTGGTTGTTCTTTAAAAGTAATTTCCTCACTATCTTAAATAAGCATGCCCCTTTCAAAAAATGTTGAACTAAGAACAGATATAGCCCTTGGTTCACTCCATACCTGACTGCCCTCGACCACCACAAAAACATCCTGTGGCGTACTGCGCTAGCATCGAATAGTCCCTGCGGTATGCAACTTTTCAGGGAAGTCAGGAACCAATACACACAGTCACTTAGGAAAGCAAAGGCTAGCTTTTTCAAACAGAAATTTGCATCCTGTAGCTCTAACTCCAAAACGTTCTGGGACACTGTAAAGTCCATTAAGAATAACATCACCTCCTCCCAGCTGCCCACTGCACTGAAGCTAGGAAACACTGTCACCACCGATAAATCCACGATAACTGAGAATTTCAAAATGCATTTCTCTACGGCTGGCCATGCTTTCCTCCTGGCTACCCCAACCCCGGCCAACAGCTCCACACCCCCCGCAGCTACTTGCCCAAGCCTCCCCAGCTTCTCCTTCCCCCAAATCCAGATAGCAGATGTTCTGAAAGAGCTGCAAAACCTGGACCCGTACAAATCAGCTGGGCTAGACATTCTGGACCCTCTCTTTCTAAAATTATCTGCCACCATTGTTGCAACCCCTATTACTAGTCTTTTCAACCTCTCTTTCATATCGTCCGGAATTCCTAAAGATTGGAAAGCTGTAGCACGCACTCCAGCAGGTTTATCTCACTGGTCATCCCCAACGCCAACACCTCGTTTGGCCACCTTTCCTTCCAGTTCTCTGCTGCCAATGACTGGAACGAATTGCAAAAATTGCTTTAACTTTAAGCATCAGCTATCTGAGCAGCTTACCGATCGCTGCAGCTGTACATAGCCCATCTGTAAATAGCCCATCCAACTACCTACCTCATCCCCATATTGTTTTTATTTACTTTTTTGCTCTTTTGCACACCAGTATTTCTACTTGCACATCATCATCAAGTGCACATCTAGCACCAGTGTTAATTTGCTAAATTGTAATTACTTCGGTACTATGCCCTATTTATTGCCTTACCTCCTTACTCCATTTACACACACTGTATATAGATTTTTCTATTGTGTTATTGATTGTACTTTTGTTTATCCCATGTGTAACTCTGTGTTGTTGTTTTTTGTTGCACTGCATTGATTTATCTTAGCCAGGTTGCAGTTGTAAATGAGAACTTGTCCTCAACTGGCCTACCTGGTTAAATAAAGGTGAAATACATTTAAAAAAAATATGTTCCGGGATTCATCCAATGGCATTGAGGAGTATACCACCTCAGTCACCGGATTCATCAATAAGTGCATCGACGACTCGTACCCACAGTGACCGTATGTACATATCCCAACCAGAAGCCATGGATTGCAAGCAACATCCACACCGAGCTAAAGGCTAGAGCTGCCGCTTTCAAGGAGCAGGATACTAATCCGGGCGCTTATAAGAAATCCCGCTATGCCCTCAGACGAACATCAAACAGGCAAAGCATCAATACAGGACTAGGATTGAATCCTACTACACCAGCTCTGACACTCGTCGGATGTGGCAGGGCTTGCAAACTATTACGTACCCAGCTGCGAGCTGCCCAGTGATCTGAGCCTACCAGACGTGCTAAAAGACTTTTATGCTCGCTTCGAGGCAAGCAACACTGAAGCATGCATGAGAGCACCAGCTGCTCCGGACGACTGTGTGATCACGCTCTCCGTAGCCAATATGAGCATGAACTTTAAACAGGTCAACATTCACAAGGCCGCGGGGCCAGATGGATTACCAGGACATGTACTCAGAGCAGGCGTGGACCAACTGGCAAGTGTCTTCATTGACATTTTCAACCTCTCCCTGACCAAGTCTGTAATACCTACATGTTTCAAGCAGACCACCATAGTCCCTGTGCCCAAGAAAGCAAAGGTAACCTGCCTAAATGCCTACCGACCCCTGGCACGTTGGTAGCCATGATGTGCTTTGAAAGGCTGGACATGGCTCACATCAACACCATCATCCCGGAAACCCTAGACCCACTCCAATTCGCATACCGCCCCAACAGATCCACAGATGACGCAATTTCAATCTCACTCCACACTGCCCTTTCCCACCTGGACAAAAGGAACACCTATGTGAGAATACTGTTCATTGACTACAGCTCAGCGTTCAAAACCATAGTGCCCACAAAGCTCATCACTAAGCTAAGGACCCTGGGACTAAACATCTCCCTCTGCAACTGGATCCTGGACTTCCTGACGGGGCGCCCCCAGGGGTACCCTTCAGGGGCACGTGCTTAGTCCCCTCCTGAACTCCCTGTTCACCCATGACTGCGTGGTCAAGCACAACTCCAACACCATCATTAAGTTTGCTGACAACACAACGGTGGTAGGCCTGATCACCGACAACGATGAGATAGCCTATATGGAGGAGGTCAGAGACTTGGCAGTGTGGTGCATCACCGCCTAGTATAGCAACTGCTCAGCATCCGACCATAAGGCCCTACAGAGGGTAGTGCATACAGCCCGGTACATCACTGGGTCCAAGCTCCCTGCCATCCAGGATCTTTATACTAAGTGGTGTCAGAGGAAGGTCCAAAAAATTGTCAAAGACTCCAGTCACCCAAGTCATGGACTATTCTCTCTGCTACCGCATGGCAAGCGGTACCGGAGCCCCAAGTCTAGGTCCAAAAGGCTCCTTAACAGATTCTACCCCCAAGCCATAATACTGCTGAACAATTCATCAAATGGCCACCCGGACTATATGCATTGACACTCCCGCCCCTTTGCTTTTATCACTGCTGCTACTCACTGTATTATTATGTATGCATAGTCACTTTACCCCTACCTACAGGTACAAATTACCTTGACTAACATGTACCCCCGCACATTGACTCGGTACCGGCACCCTCTGTATAAGCGTCGTTATTGTTATTTAATTTTGTTACCTATTTTTTACTTAAGTTTATTTTGTAAATATTTTTGTATGTAAGCATTTCACTGTAAAGGTCTACACCTGTTGTATTCGGCACATTTTCTATCATTTTTAATTTTAACCTTTATTTAACTAGTTAAGAACAAATTCTTATTTTAAATGACAGCCTACCCCGGCTAAACCTGGGCCAATTGTGCACAGCCCTATGGGACTCCCAATCACAGCCAGATGTGATACAGCATGGATTTGAACCAGGGACTGTAGTGACTCTTGCACAGAGATGGAGTGTCTTAGACTGCTGCGCCACTCGGGAGCCCAAATAACATTTGATTTTGATTTTGATTTGATTTTATCTTGTTGGAAAAGTAATCTCCTTGCCATGAGGATGTTGTGTGTGGATATTGTCACAGATGGCTCTTCGCTCAGACAAGGAAATGAATGGTAAATTACTCAGTGTGAATCAACACAAATAACTTTTCTTATTGTCTGTTTTGCAGACAACATCTGTTCATTGGTAGGCCTATTCAACAGAATATGGGGAACTAATTCACCCCAATTAGAAAAGTATTCTAGAACTGTGTTTCTTTCACTGCCACCAATGCTCTGTAGTTAATCTTAGCCCATATAATCATCTGTCCAGTGCACCCCCAGTCCTTTTCAACAGAAGTGGTGCTATTGATTAAATTAGTCAATAAAGGCTTGTTTCCTCCTACTACTATCATACTAATGCACTTACAGTGAATGCCCCAAGCAGCCTTGCAGACCAGGTTATAAAGTGCACTAGAGCTCCTAAATTATTCACGAGCCCCTTCACCAGCCGATGCCTCCTTTAGAGATGGGCGGGCGGTGGGCGATGATGTCACACAGCCTCGTGGAGCCAGACAAGGGCACCTGACACTGAAACTGAATGATTGATCCAGCTGTAGAACACTCCCCGCCACAGTATCCTGGAGCAGTCTTTAGAGATGGGCATTCAACTCCCTTAGGTCGTATCATTACAACCGATGTCCAGGACATGAATGAAGGACTGTAGAGGTGTCAATTGAAAAGTTATGTAACCCCGTTTAATTCGGTCAGAGGAGGGAATGGGAAAATGTTACTGGATTTTAAAGCTTTTGTCACAGAGGGCCATTTATGGGGAGATGAATGACAGTGAAATCTGAATTGATATTTCATATTCCAGTCTTGGACTGCAATAAAGGGAACTTGTGACCATTTATTTAATATTAAAAAAAACAATACATCTCAGATGGAGATTACAGAGGACATCTGACAACATCGGTTTTATTCAGCCTGTTCTATCAGTGCTACATCAACAGGGTTGTAAGTGGCTAAACCCAGACAGAATAAATGTAGGTTATTACCCATAAAATAGCATTCATAATAGCACACATCTAAAGTAAACATTCTTGTGCTCGACAAAGAATTTGAAAATCGACTGATTGAAATCATCCATTTGACAGTATGTTTTATCCCACAGCTCAGAGAAACTCATCTGCCTTCAAGAGACAGTTTGAGAGGCCCATCGACTTGTCTTCTCAGGATTGCAACAGCTATTGACCACTCATCAATAAGATTCAAACTAGCCCACTGAGCAAAAACTGGTTGAATCAACGTTGCTTCCACGTCATTTAAAAACAATTGTGATGACGTTGAATCAACGTGGAATACTGAATGGATTTGCAAAAAATTATCAATGTAAGGGAATTTCATCTTTTTTTCACCCAACTTGTAACCTAAATCCAATGACATGGTGAAATGTTTTGTTAATTTGACGTTGAATTCATGTTAGTTGAAAACTCAACCAAATGTAAATCGAAAGTAGAAGTTGAAATGATGTTTGTGCCCAGTGGGAGCCTGGTTCATAACAGGCCTTTTGTAATGTCCATGTGTCATAAAAGCTAAAGAACAGCATAGACTGGCTTCCAATTTGATTCAGCATTAGCCAGGACTATTGTCGTTGTAATGCCAAACAAGGCAGCAACGGTTGAGTTGGCTCTGACTAAAACAGACAGGCAAATCCAGAATATACCCAGCCCTCAGTCCAGGTTTAAAAACATGATGAAACAAGCATTGCATATTTTAAGAAAGTGTGGGGTATTTCTGCTCTCCTGCTGATCTGCTTCTCTCTCATTTCTGGGAAGTCCAGCTGAAGGTATACACAGTAGAAACACTGTGGAAAATCAACATATTCTACAACAAAGCCAAGAGCGAAGGGATGACATTGCCAATTTAAAAGCTAGCTCACTGCTCTGAAATAAGTGCTTCAGGAGTGCTGGAAAGATCTTCACTGTTCAGAGCATTAAAATCACTGGCTCAAGCTAGCATTCAAGATTTTATTGCACTAAAACCTTTGGGATATTTGAGAAAATGCTCTCTAGCTTAACAGTTTGATTTGATTTATTCTCTGTTTGATGGAGGAAGCAGTCATTGTGGCTGCAGTGCATTCCTTGTTGTTTTTTGTAAAAGAAAATGTCTTCTATACATGGCAGCTAAAACCTGCATTGCATATACAAAAGCACATACCAAAATACAACAAATACAACACAGTAGCTAAGTAAGTTAGGCACTGGAAGGATGAATGATGGATCAAGGAATTGAAGCAGTTATGATGGCATTGAGCGCTGTCATTCCTTAATTAGGCCTAATGAAGGATGAAGGGAAGGAAAAAAATAAACTCAAGGAATTCATACCTTTCTTATACTCATTGAGATACCCACCTAAAGTAGTCTACAAGTAAAGCCTTGGATTTCAATACAACTAGAAAAGTCACCATGATTTCAGACACTACAAATCTATGTTATAATAGCCTACGCTAAGCATTTTAAGCTGTCGGAGAATCTCCTCCTACAATTTTGCGTGATTTTCTTCATTTCTGGCTCAAAAGAAGAGTGCGGTCCTCTTACATCCGGCTGGCCACTTTATATTCCGCTGTGTTATGTATTTATTTTAATCCATCTTGCTCATTGACTTGACATTCCAAATGACCATTAAATAAAGCCCTGAGTGATAAGGGTTCAATGGGTTGGCCAAAGAAACAGAACACTACTTAAAAACACACACACACACATACATACAGTGGGGAGAACAAGTATTTGATACACTGCCGATTTTGCAGGTTTTCCTACTTACAAAGCATGTAAAGCATACAATGTGATTTTCTGGATTTTTGTTTTAGATTCCGTCTCTCACAGTTGAAGTGTACCTATGATAAAAATTACAGACCTCTACATGCTTTGTAAGTAGGAAAACCTGCAAAATCGGCAGTGTATCAAATACTTGTTCTCCCCACTGTATATATATATATATATATATAGCTTTGCATCATCCTGCCAAAGCTACTATGACATCACTGAAGACAGTAGTTTTAAAAATGTAAACTGTCATGAGTAATTATTTCTTCATTTAATCACATGATGACGTCTTTCCCGCCCCCTCCAGACCTATAAAAGGTGCCCCCTGTCCATCTAAAAGTCATACATAGTCTTATCCATCATAATGCCCAGAAGACGCAGAACATCCACCAGCCGCCCTGTCCGCAGGCGCCGCCGACCCAGGTTGTCCCGGCATCGCAGAGGAGGAGACCGCAGTGGAGGAGGCCGCAGTTAGACAGGCCGAGTAACCTAACTGACCTAACCACTCCCGTTTCTCCCTCCCAACCACTGCTAGTGTGGAGATATTAAAGTCTCCTTAAATAAAAGATGGGCTTTTAACTAAAACGGTTACATTTTTAATTTGTATTACAATGGTTTAGGCCTATAAGAGTTTTAGGCAGTGGAGTTAATAATAGAAAGGCTAAGTAGCCTAGATAAGAATTGCAGAATCTGTTTGGGATAGCCTACAATTAAAACATTGAATCATTGTATCTGTCCCTAACAAATACAGTTGAAGTCGGAAGTTTACATAGACCTCAGCCAAATACACCTCAGCCAAATTCATTTTTCACAATTCCTGACATTTAATCCCAGTAAAACTTCCCTGTCTTAGGTCAGTTAGGATCACCACTTTATTTTAAGAATGTGAAATGTCAGAATAATGGTAGAGAGAATGATTTATTTAAGCTTTTATTTTTCTTCACATTCCCAGTACATCAGAAGTTTAGTATTTGGTAGCATTGCCTTTAAACTGTTTAACTTGGGTCAAACGTTTCGGGTAGCCTTCCACAAGCTTCCCACAATAAGTTGGGTGAATTTTGACCCATTCCTCCTGACAGAGCTGGTGTAACTGAGTCAGGTTTGTAGGCCTCCTTGCTCACACACACTTTTTCAGTTCTGCCCACACATTTTCTATGGGATTGAGGTCAGGGCTTTGTGATGGCCACTCCAATACCTTGACTTTGTAGTCCTTAAGCCATTTTGCCACAACTTTGGAAGTATGCTTGGGGTCATTGTCCATTTGGAAGACTCATATGCGACCAAGCTTTAACTTCCTGACTGATGTCTTGAGATGTTGCTTCAATATATCCACATAATTTTCCTGCCTCATGATGCTATCTATTTTGTGAAGTGCACCAGACCCTCAGGCAGCAAAGCACCCCCACAACATGATGCTGCCACCACCATGCTTCATGATTGGGATGGTGTTCTTCAGATTGCAAGCCTCCCCCTTTTTCCTCCAAACATAATGATGGTCATTATGGCCAAACAGTTCTATTTTTGTTTCATCAGACCAGAGGACATTTCTACAAAAAGTATGATCTTTGTCCACGTGTGCAGTTGCAAACCGTAGTCTGGCTTTTTTTTATGGCGGTTTTGGAGCAGTGGCTTCTTCCTTGCTGAGCGGCCTTTCAGGTTATGTCGATATACTTTTGTACCTGTTTCCTCCAGCATCTTCACAAGGTCCTTTGCTGTTGTTCTGGGATTGATTTGCACTTTTCACACCAAAGTACATTCATCTCTAGGAGACAGAACACGTCTCCTTCCTGAGCGGTATGATGTGTCATGCACAAAGTCGATGTCCTAACCGACTTGCCAAAACTATAGTTTGTTAACAAGAAATTTGTCGAGTGGTTGAAAAACTAGTTTTAATGACTCCAACCTAAGTGTATGTAAACTTCCGACTTCAACTGTAAATACATACATTAAAACAATGTATTTATTTTAAACATTAACACATTCAATTATCAACAGTCAAGTCCAATGCATTGCATCATTATGGTTTAGTTCGCAATCCGCAGCATAGGCCTACAATCATGTCTTGATCCAACTGCAGGCCTATACGCAAATCATTGATTCATAAACATGTACTATAGTTATAACATTGCACAACATTGACAGACAACTAAGGAAGAGAATAGACAATAGTTTAAAAGAATAGTTTAAAAGTTAGCCTATCAAATCAAATCAAACTTTATTTGTCACATGTGCCGAATACAACAAGTGTAGACTTTACCGTGAAATGCTTACTTACAAACCCTTAACAGTACAGTTCAAGAAGAGTTAAGAAAATATTTACCAAGTAGACTAAAATAAAAAGTTTAAAAAAAAACACAATAAGAATAACAATAATGAAGCTATGTACAGGGGGCACCGGTACCGAATCAGTGTGCGGGGGTAGAGGTTAGTTGAGGTAATTTGTACATATAGGTGGGGGTGAAGTGACTATGCATAGATGATAAACAGCGAGTAACAGCAGTGTACAAAAGGGAGGGTGGGTCAATGTAAATTGTCCGGTGGCAATTTTATTAATTGTTCAGCAGTCTTATGGCTTGGGGGTAGGAGCTTTTGAGGAGCCTTTTGGTCCTAGACTTGGCGCTCCGGTACCGCTTGCCATGCGGTAGCAGAGAAAACAGTCTATGACTTGGGTGACTTGAGTCTCTGACAATTTTTTGGGCTTTCCTCTGACACCGCCTATTATATAGATCCTGGATGGCAGGAAGCTTGGCCCCAGTGATGTACTGAGCCGTTCGCACTGTAGCGCCTTTCGGTCAGATGCCGAGCAGATGCCATACCAGGCGGTGATGCATTTTGTGCCAATGGTGTTCATTTTAGGATCAAAAGAAGGGCTTCCATCCTCTAACGCAGTGGTTCCCAAACTTTTTATAGTCCCGTACCCCTTCAAACATTCAACTCCAGCTGCGTACCCCCTCTAACACCAGGGTCAGCGCACTCGCAAATGTTGTTTTTTGCCATCATTGTAAGCCTGCCACACACACACTATACGATACATTTATTAAACATAAGAATGAGTGTGAGTTTTTGTCACAACCCGGCTGGTAGGAAGTGACAAAGAGCACTTATAGGACCAGGGCACAAATAATAATATAATAATAATCTATAATTTTGCTCTTTATAGGGCCATCTTACATATAAAACTTTATTTGTTCATGGAAAATTGTGAATAACTCACCACAGGTTAATAAGAAGGGTGTGCTTGAAAGGATGCACATAACTCTGCAATGTTGGGTTGTATTGGAGAGAGTCTCAGTCTTAAATCATTTTCCACACAGTCTGTGCCTATATTTCGTTTTCATGCTAGTGAAGGCCGAGAATCCACTCTCACATAGGTACGTGGTTGCAAAGGGCATCAGTGTCTTAACAGCTCGATTTGCCAAGGCAGGATACTCTGAGCGCAGCCCAATCCAGAAATCTGGCAGTGGCTTCTGATTAAATTCAATTTTCACAGAACCGCTTGTTGCAATTTCGATGAGGCTCTCATGTTCAGATATCGGTAAGTGGACTGGAGGCAGGCCATGAAAGAGATAATGAATCCAGTTGTTTGTGTCATCCGTTAACGGGAAGGTACCTGCGTAATTGCACACCCAACTCACTCAGGTGTTTCGCTATATCACATTTGATATTGTCTGTAAGCTTGAGTTCATTTGCACACAAAAAAATATAACAATGATTGAAAGACCTGTGTGTTATCCTTGTTAATGCAGAGAGAGAAGAGCTCCAACTTCTTAATCATAGCCTCAGTTTTGTCTCGCACATTGAATATTGTTGCAGAGAGTCCCTGTAATCCTAGATTCAGTTCATTCAGGCGAGAAAAACATCACCCAGATAGGCCAGTCATGTGAGAAACTCGTCATCATGCAAGTGGTCAGACAAGTGAAAATTATGGTCAGTAAAGAAAACTTTAAGCTCGTCTCTCAATTCAAAGAAACTTGTCAATACTTCGCCCCTTGATAACCAGCGCACTTCTGTATGTTGTAAAAGCGTTACATGGTCGCTGCCCATATCATTGCATAGTGCAGAAAATACATGAAGTTAACCATTTTCACTGTAGTGTCCAAAACGTCTTTCAAGCCGTCAGGCATTCCTTTGGCAGCAAGAGCCTCTGGGTGGATGCTGCAGTGTACACAAGTGGTGTTGGGAGCAACTGCTTGCACGCACGTTACCACTCCATTATGTCTCCCTGTCATGGCTTTTGCACCATCAGTACAGATACTATGCTAGCTGGGCTAACAACAAATGTAGAATTACTGATGCTAGCATTGGATGTGCTTGTGGAAGCAGAACAACTTGTGTCGTCGACAGGTGCAGGTGTAGTACTGCTGGTAGTAGTGTAACCGATGTGAAATGGCTAGTTAGTTAGCGGTGGTGCGCGCTAATAGCATTTCAATCAGTGACGTCACTCGCTCTGAGACTTGAAGTAGGGTTTCCCCTTGCGTTGCAAGGGCCACGGCTTTTGTGGCGCGATGGGTAACGATGCTTCGTGGGGTGTCAGTTGTTGATGTGTGCAAGGGTCCCTGGTTCGAGCCCGGGTTGGGGCGAAGAGAGGGACAGAACCTACACTGTTACATTGATGCTGTTGACCCGGATCATTGGTTGCTGCGGAAAAGGAGGAGGTCAAAGGGGGGGTGAGTGTAACCGATGTGAAATGGCTAGTTAGTTAGCGGTGGTGCGCGCTAATAGCATTTCAATCAGTGACGTCACTCGCTCTGAGACTTGAAGTAGGGTTTCCCCTTGCGTTGCAAGGGCCGCGGCTTTTGTGGCACGATGGGTAACGTTGCTTTGGTGGGTGTCAGTTGTTGATGTGTGCAAGGGTCCCTGGTTCGAGCCCGGGTTGGGGCGAAGAGAGGGACGGAACCTACACTGTTACAGTAGCAGTACTACCAGTAGAGCTGGTATGTGTCTCTATGGACGTGGGCCTTACTTTTTTTTAACCATTTATCCATTTCGATCAAACGGAATGAGCAGCAGCTACATTTGGCTACATACGGACCGTTAGTGGAATTCCCACAAGAGAGTAACGGTTAATGTGATTGGTAGTTAATTATTTGACTAGGCTACCTGTATTTGACATTGTGTTGTTATTTCGCTAAACACTAGATGGTTTAATTTTGTTTTTGCCAGTGAAACTAGGCTACTCAGGTGAGAAGAAAACCTCACCCAAATGTATAGCCCCGTTGGAAAATATAAATGGACCGTTTGAAAATGCGAATCACATTTGTATTTGGCGTACCCCCGACGGCATTGCGAGTACCCCAGTTTGGGAATACCTGCTCTAACGCCTTTGGCCACGTTAAGTAGCAATGGGAAGTAGGGGTGCTGAGGGTTCTGCAGCACCCCCTGAAAAATCTGAATTGAAACAAAATATGAATAAAAATATTATAAAAAACTTGAGAAAAAAAGTAGTGCACTGGGTAGTGCACTGGGCATTTAATAGTCCTGTTTTAGCGTACTGATATAGCCGTCTGTCCCACCCCCAGTTGATTACATTAAAATGGTGGAAGCCCTCAATGGCTATGTTCATGTTAAAACAGCCTTTTGGCCACTAGAGGCCTCTGTCTTTCTCTATGGAGTGTACTCATAGGAGCAAAGCAGGAAGTAAAAACAGAAAGTAAAAGCAGGAAGTAGAAGCAGGAAATCAAAGCAGGAAGTCAAAGCAGGAAATGGACCATAGAGAAGTGTACCATATGCGTTTTAGCCTCAATAGTGGGTTGCCAGTTGACGCACGACGCCTCCTGGTGGCCATGTTGGAAGACCACCGCATCAATTCTTTCAACAACAGTTGAGTGCTACCTGAAGCTGCATGATAACAGCGTTGATAACTACCGTAATTTCCGGACTATTGAGCGCACCTGAATATAAGCCGCACCCACTGAATTAAAAAATATATATTATTTTGAACATAAATAAGCCACACATGTCTATAAGCCGCAGGTGCCTACCAGTACATTGAAACAAATTAACTTTACACAGGCTTTAATGAAACACGGCTTGTAACAGAAATAAATAGGCTTTAACGAAACACGGCTTGTAACAAAAATAAATAGGCTTTAACGAAATACGGCTTGTAACACAAAATAAAAAATTATCAGTAAGCTTTAGTTGTCTTTCTGCACTGAGTCAATTCCTCACGCTGCTGTTTCCAACGTCTTATCATCGACTCATTAAGACCAAGCTCCCGTGCAGCAGCTCTATTTCCTTTTCCAACAGCCAGATCAATCGCCTTCAACTTGAAAGCTGCATCATATGCATTTCTCCGTGTCTTTGCCATGATGAGGGTGACAAAATGACTATCGTAATCAGAATGATGGGAAGTTTGAGAGCGCTCGATTTACAAAAAAGTTGTTTGACCTTAACCCGTTCGGCAATTTCATTGGTCTAATGAAAGCTTCATGCCGGCAAAAAATGGAGCACGTCACAGAATGTGTTTTTTGGAGAAAAAACATTTGAAAGCGGGAAAAATCCATATATTAGCCGCGTCATTGTTTAAGCCGTGAGGTTCAAAGCGTGGGAAAAAAGTTGCGGCTTATAGTTCGGAATTTACGGTAGTTGATTCATCACCATGGTCAATTTCTGTGCAGTATTTGGTTGCTGTAAGAAGGCAGGAAATCATGAAACACCAGGGAGATAAGACTCAAGGGCTGCGGTTCAAACTAATACAGACACACCCTTGTGCACTTACCCTTGACTTATGCCCTTGGGGGAATCTGAATAGGAATCTGAACTCGGTGGAGACGTAACGGGGGTTGATCAGAGCTCTGGTATCAATCGTTGATAAGCAAACAATCAAACTTGACTTGGTGTGGTGGCGGTTCGGGACAGCTGTGCTGGGACTGGGTCAGAGATGGTAGGAGATAGTGATGGAGAAGAAAGTGAAGCAAGTATGGAGCATAGCTCTACAGCAGTTCAGAGGTAGAGAGTGCCGAGGAAGGGCAAGATAAGTCGCGAAGGGAGCATGGAGATGAGGAGGAGCTTAAAGTGATTCTGAAGTTTAGGGAGGAAGGGGGAATTGGGGCAATGAGTCCGATAAGGTTGACGGCTGTGATAAAAGAGTTGATTGGGGATGTTGTCTATGCTAAAGTGTTAAGAGATGGAAGCTTGTTGGTGTTCTGTAAGGGCATGGCGCAGAGGGAAAACGCTCTCAGAGTGAAGCAAATAGGGAAGTGGAAAGTGGTGTGGAGCAGCTGGACTGATCAAACAGGGAAGCAGTGGATTAAAGGGGTGATAACAGGAGTGCCTCTGAGTGTTAGCACTAAGGAGGTAAGTGACAACTTCAGAGGAGACGTTCTAGTGAATGTTCAAAGATTGCAAGCAACAAGAGATGGAGTTAGATAGCCTGTTTTTAATTTTGTAATTTAAGTAGGCAAGCCAGTTAAGAACAAATTCTCATTTACAATGACGGCCTACCCCGGCCTCCCCTAACCCAGACAATGCTGGGCCAATTGTGCGCTGCCCTATGGGAACCAGCCTGAGATCAAACAAGGGTCTGCAGTGACACCTCTTGCACTGAGATGCAGTGCCTTAGACCGCTGCGCCACACGGGAGCCCCGAGTGGATACTGCCAAATAAAGTAACCATAGGATATAGGAGTTATTATGTGAGGGCTTATGTACCCAAGCCTTTAAGCTGTGATAAATGCCAAAGGTTTGGGCATGTGGCAACAGCAAGGAAAGAGAAAAAGAGGTGTGCCAGGTGTGGAGGGGAACATGCATATGGGAAGTGTGGGGATGGTGTACAACCAAAGTGCTGTCGGGGTGCTCATAGTGTGGCATATGGTGGGTGTGAGGCAATGAAGCAGGCAGCGGAGGTGCAGCAAGTGAGAGTGTAGAGAAGGGTGTCATATGCTGAGAGACATCTGAGTGACAGGGTTGACATGGGAAAAGGTTTGAGATTACCTCAATCCCCCGAGGCTGAAGTCATGTATTACTGGATCTTAGTTATGGTGGTAATACTACAATTGAATGCTCAAAGCCTGTTGGCTAATGGGCAGGAGTTCAAACAGTTCATTGTGGATATGCCAGTTAAGCCTGAATTTATTTGTGTGCAGGACAATTTGCTCAAACCGACTTTGGAGTTTTGTAGGGGACCTCACTCTGGTATCTAGTGCGATGGCAGGAATCTGTGAGTGGGAGGTATGGGAGGAGTCGACAGTAGGGAGTGATCATTACCCCATAGTATGCACAGTAGGCCGGAGGGAGGAGGAGTTGTCAGTGGATTGAGTAGGCAGGTGGGTGTTTGGAAGGGCAAAGTAGGATCAGTTTCAGGAGCTGAGTGAGCAGGTGGATATGAGCGGGGATGTGGACAGTATGATTAACTGGGTTAGAACAGCTTTAGTGGGGCAGCTACCGAGGCTATACCTAAGAATTCAAGGAGAAGGAGGAGGAAAGCAGTCCCATGGTGGACAGAGGAATGTGGGGTAATGGTGAGGAGTAGGTACAGGGCATTTAGAGTACTGAAACGGACACATAACTTCCAACATCTAATTCAGTATAAGCAGGCCCAGGTTATGTTGGCGTCAGTTCTGTGACACCATTGGAAGGGCAACACCTGTGGGAGGGGTCAGAAGGGAATGGGATTATCCAGTGTTGACGAGTGGGGAGGATATGGCACTAACAGATGAGAAGAAGGCAGAGATGATGGCCAAAGCGTTTGTCCAGGTGCGTAGATCAGCAAATTTGTCAGAGCAGGGGCAGAGTGGGAGAGAGAGAACGAGAGCGGAGAGCCCTGGAGTGATGGATAAGAGGGAGGATGTAAATGTTGCATCAGCCAATAGCTTTAACATCGCATATATGTAAGATTATGGAATGTACACTATATATACAAAAGTATGTGGACACTCCTTCAAATGACTGGATTTGGCTATTTCAGCCACACCCATTCAGCCACTTAACAGGTGTATAAAATCAAGCACACAGCCATGCAATCGCCAAAGACAAACATTGGCAGTAGAATGGCCTAACTGAAGAGCTCAGTGACTTTTAACGCGGTACCGTCATAGGGTGCCACTTTTCCAACAAGTCAGTTACAAAAATGTCTGCCCTGTTAGAGCTGCCCCGGTCAACTGCTGTTATTATGAAGTGGAAACGTCTAGGAGCAACAACGGCTCAGCCGCAAAGTGGTAGGCCACACAAGCTCACAGAACGGGACCGCCGAGCGCTGATGAAGCGCGTAGGGCGTAGATATTGTCTGTCCTCAGTTGCAACACTCACTACCGAGTTCCAAACTGCCTCTGGAAGCAACGTCAGCACAAGAACTGTTCGTCGGGAGCTTCATGAAAGGGGTTTCCATGGCCGAGCAACCGCACACAAACCTAATATCACCATGCGCAATGCCAAGCGTCGGCTGGAGTGCTGTAAAGCTCGCTGCCATTCGACTCTGGAGCAGTGGAAACGCATTCTCTGGAGTGATGAATCACGCTTCACCATCTGGCAGTCCGACGGACGAATCTGGGTTTGGTGGATGCCAGGAGAACGCTACCTGCCTGAATGCATAGTACTAATTGTAAAGTTTGTTGGAGGAGGAATAATGGAGCTGTTTTTCATGGTTCGGGGTAGGCCCATTGGTTCCAGTGAAGGGACATTTTAACACTACAGCATACACACTAGATGATTCTGTGCTTCCAACTTTGTGGCAACAGTTGGGGAAGGCCCTTCCCTGTTTCAGCATGACAATACCCCCTTACAAAGTAAGGGTGTAGAAGAACTTGACTGGCCTGCACAGAGCCCTGACCTCAACCCCATCGAACACCTTTGTGATGAATTGGAACGTCGACTGCGAGCCAGGCCTAATCGCCTAACATCAGTGCCCGACCTCACTAATGCTCTTGTGGCTGAATGGAAGCAAGTCCCCGCAGCAAAGGCGGGACCAACTCCATATTAATGCCCATGATTTTGGAATTAGATGTTCGATGAGCAGGTGACCACATACCTTTGATCATGTAGTGTATGATTATGGAGAGGCTAACTTAATTCCTGGAGAGCAGGTATCGCCACATCAGAGTGGGTTCAGGAAGGTTAAGGGAACAATGGACCCAGTGCTCTGCTTAGAAGCAGAGGTCAGGAAGGCTCAGGTGAACAAGGAGACTGTTGTAGCTGTCTTTTTTAAAGTGGAGAAGGCATATGATATGATGTGGAAGGAGGGGTTGTTAATAAAGCTTGATATTATGGGGGTAGGAGGAAGAACGTACAACTGGATAAAGTATTTCCTGTTTGGAAGGTCTATCTAGGTAATCGTGGGGAAGTCTATCAGGCAGCTGGTGGATAACGGTACACCGCAGGGGAGCGTGATTAGTCCTCTGTTGTTCTCAATCATGATCAATGCTGTTTACTCTCCGGTAAGGACGGATATTGGGAGGTCGTTATTTGCAGATTATGGGGATTTATGGAAGAGGGGAAGAAATGTGACTTACATAGTCAGGAAGGTACAGGAAGCAATTGATGAGGTAGAACAGTGGGCGTTAATGTGAGGATTCAGGTTCTCTGTAGAGAAAACTCAGACATTGTTCTTTACCAGGAGGAAGGTGGGAGATGAGGTACGCTTGAGGTTATATGAGAGAAACTTGGAGAGGGTGGGGGCCATCAGGTTCCTTGGTGTATACTTTGACACTAGGCTGACCTGGGCTGTGTGACAGGGAAGGACTGGGGGCTGGGCGTTGAGGACTATGTATGAGGACTATTTATGTTGCATTGATCCTATTTGTAATAGACTATGGCAGTATAGCGTATGCTTAGGCAGCCCGGGCCTCATTGGAAAGGCTAGGTGTCATACAGGGGCAAGAACTCAGAATATGTTGTGGAGCGTTTTAGACCTCCCCAGTGTCTGCACTACAGGTGGAGATGGGGGATATGTCATTGTAGATTAGGAGACAGCAGCTGGCAATGAATTATTGGGTCAACCTACAAGGACATGGGGTGTCTCATCCTTCGAAAGGGATTTTACAGGCATGCTAGGAACATGAGCAAGGACAGAACACAAACTTTGGGTGGGTGGGTAATACCCAGGTGAGGGAGATGGACTGTATGGAAGAGAGTTTAGTCCAACGGTAGCTATTCCTGTAAACCCAACTTGACTACTCCCGCCTTCAGTAGTTGATTTTTTTATTTATTTATTTTTTATTTCACCTTTATTTAACCAGGTAGGCAAGTTGAGAACAAGTTCTCATTTACAATTGCGACCTGGCCAAGATAAAGCAAAGCAGTTCGACAACATACAAAAACACAGAGTTACACATGGAGTAAAACAACATACAATCAATGATGCAGTAGAAAAAAAATAAGACTATATACAATGTGAGCAAATGATGTGAGATAATGGAGGTAAAGGCAAAAAAATGCCATGGTGGCAAAGTAAATAAAGTATGGCAAGAAAAAACACTGGAATGGTAGATTTGTAGTTTGAAGAAAGTTAAAAGTTAAAATATAAATAATATGGTGCAAAGGAGCAAAATAAATAAAATAAATAAATACAGTAGGGGAAAAGGTAGTAGTTTGGGCTCAATTAAAGATGGGCTATGTACAGGTGCAGAGATCTGTGAGCTGCTCTGACAGCTGGTGCTTAAAGCTAGTGAGGGAGATAAGTGTTTCCAGTTTTAGAGATTTTTGTAGTTCGTTCCAATCATTGGCAGCTGAGAACTGGAAGGAGAGACGACCAAAGGAGGAGTTGGCTTTAGGGGTGACCAGAGAGATATACCTGCTGGAGCGCGTGCTACAGGTGGGTGCTGCTATGGTGACCAGTGAGCGGAGATAAGGGGGGACTTTACCTAGCAGGGTCTTGTAGATGACCTGGAGCCAATGTGTTTGGCGACGATGATGAAGTGAAGGCCAGCCAACGAGAGCATACAGGTCGCAGTGGTGGGTTGTATATGGGGCTTTGGTGACAAAACAGATGGCACTGTGATAGACTGCATCCAGCTTGTTGAGTAGGGTATTGGAGGCTATTTTGTAAATGACATCGCCGAGGTCGAGGATTGGTAGGATGGTCAGTTTTACGAGGGTATGTTTGGCAGCATGAGTGAAGGATGCTTTGTTGCGAAATAGGAAGCCAATTCTAGATTTCACTTTGGATTGGAGATGATTGATGTGAGTCTGGAAGGAGAGTTTACAGTCTAACCAGACACCTAGATATTTGTAGTTGTCCACAAATTCTAAGTTAGAACCGTCCAGAGAAGTTATGCTGGATGGGCGGGCAGGTGCAGGCAGCGATCGGTTGAAGAGCATGCATTTAGTTTTACTTGTGTTAAGGAGCAGTTGGAGACCACGGAAGGAGAGTTGAATGGCATTGAAGCTCGTCTGGAGGGTTGTTAACACGGTGTCCAAAGAAGGGCCAGAAGTATACAGAATGGTGTCGTCTGCGTAGAGGTGGATCAGAGATTCACCAGCAGCAAGAGCGACATCATTTATGTATACAGAGAAAAGAGTTGGCCCAAGAATTGAACCCTGTGGTACCCCCATAGAGACTGCCAGAGGTCCAGACAGTAGGCCCTCCGATTTGACACACTGAACTCTGTCAGAGAAGTAGTTGGTGAACCAGGCGACGCAATCGTTTGAGAAACCAAGGCTACTAAGTCTGCCGATGAGGATGTGGTGATTAACAGAGTCAAAAGCTTTGACCAGGTCAATGAATACGGCAGCACAGTAATGTTTCTTATCGATGGCGGTTACGATGTCGTTTAGGACCTTGAGCGTGGCTGAGGTGCACCCATGACCAGCTCTGAAACCAGATTGCATAGCGGAGAGGGTGCGGTGGGATTCAAAATAGTCGGTAATCTGTTTGTTGACTTGGCTTTCGAAGACCTTAGAAAGGCAGGGTAGGATGGATATAGGTCTGTAGCAACTTGGGTCAAGAGTGTCACCTCCTTTGAAGAGGGGGATGACAGCAGCTGCTTTCCAATCTATGGGAATCTCAGACGACACGAAAGAGAGGTTGAACAGGCTAGTAATAGGGGTTGCAATAATTTCGGCAGATAATTTTAGAAAGAAAGGGTCCAGATTGTCAAGCCCAGCTGATTTGTAGGGGTCCAGATTTTGCAGCTCTTTCAGAACATCAGCTGAATGGATTTGGGAGAAGGAGAAATGGGGGAGGCTTGGGCGAGTAGCTGTGGGGGGTGCAGTGCTGTTGAATGCAGTAGGGGTAGTTAGGTGGAAAGCATGGCCAGCCGTAGAAAAATGCTTATTGAAATTCTCAATTATAGTGGGCTTATCGGTGGTGACAGAGTTTCCTATCCTCAGTGCAGTGGGCAGTTGGGAGGAGGTGTTCTTATTCTCCATGGACTTTACAATGTCCCAGAACTTTTTAGAGTTGGAGTTGCACGAAGCAAATTTCTGTTTGAAAAAGCTAGCCTTGGCGTTTCTAACTGCCTGTGTGTATTGGTTTCTAACTTCCCTAAAAAGTTGCATATCGCGGGGGCAGTTCGATGCTAATGCAGAACGCCACAGGATATTTTTGTGTTGGTTAAGGGCAGTCAGGTCTGGGGAGAACCAAGGGCTATATCTGTTCCTGGTTCTAAATTTCTTGAAAGGGGCATGCTTATTTAAGATGGAGAGGAAGGCATTTTTAAAAAATAACCAGGCATCCTCTACTGACGGGATGAGGTCAATATCCTTCCAGGATACCAGGGCCAGGTCGATTAGAAAGGCTTGCTCGTTGAAATGTTTCAGGGAGCGTTTGACAGTGATGAGTGGAGGTCGTTTGACCGCTGACCCATTACGGGTGCAGGCAATGAGGCAGTGATCGCTGAGATCTTGGTTGAAAACAGCAGAGGTGTAATTAGAGGGCACATTGGTTAGGATGATATCTATGAGGGTGCCAGTGTTTGCGGCTTTGGGGTTGTACCTGGTGGGTTCATTAATAATTTGTGTGAGATTGAGGGCATCAAGCTTGGATTGTAGAATGGCTGGGGTGTTAAGCATGTCCCAGTTTAGGTCGCCTAGTAGCACGAGCTCTGAAGATAGATGGGGGGCAATCAGTTCACATATGGTGTCCAGAGCACAGCTAGGGGCCGAGGGGGGTCTATAGCAGGCGGCAACGGTGAGAGACTTGTTTTTGGAGAGGTGGATTTTTAAAAGTAGAAGTTCAAATTGTTTGGGTACAGACCTGGATAGCAGGACAGAACTCTGCAAGCTATCTCTGCAGTAGATTGCAACACCGCCCCCTTTGGTCGTTCTATCTTGTCTGAAAACGTTGTAGTTAGGGATGAAGATTTCACAGTTTTTGGTGGACTTCCTAAGCCAAGATTCAGACACAGCTAGGACATCCGGGTTGGCAGAGTATGCTAAAGCAGTGAATAAAACAAACTTAGGGAGGAGGCTTCTAATGTTAACATGCATGAAACCAAGGCTATTACGGTTACAGAAGTCATCAAAAGAGAGCGCCTGGGGAGTAGGTGTGGAGCCAGGCACTGAAGGGCCTGGATTCACCTCTACATCCCCAGCGGAGCAGAGAAGGATAAGTATGAGGGTACGGCTAAAAGCTATAAGAATTGGTCGTCTGTGACGTCCAGAATAGAGAGAAAAAGGAGCAGGTATCTGGGGGCGATAAAATAGCTTCAAGGTATAGTGTACAGACAAAGGTATGGTGGGATGTGAGTACAGAGGAGGTAAACCTAGGCATTTAGTGATTATGAGAGAGATATTGTCTCTAGAAATATCATTGAAACCAGAAGATGTCATAGCATGTGTGGGTGGAGGAACTGAGAGGTTGGATAAGGTATAATGAGCAGGGCTAGAGGCTCTACAGTGAAATAAGCCAATAAACACTAACCAGAACAGCAATGGACAAGGCATATTGACATTAAGGAGAGGCATGCTTAGCCGAGTGATCAGAGGGTCCAGTGAGAATCAGACAGCTAGCCGGGCCATAGGTAGCAAGCTGGTGGAAGATGGGAGGGAGGTCTGTTTTTAGCCGCCTCGTGCGTTTCCGTCTGTGGGTTAGTGGGGTTCCGTGTGGAAGGGGGGACCTGTCCAAGTTGGCAAAATAGTTAGTTATAGTGGCCCAAGAAAAGTGTCCGACAGACCTATTCAGATCGCAGCCGAAAAGACAGCTAACGATTAGCTGGCCGCAGATGGGCGATCAGGTTACGTCGCGATGGAGGGGCCAGTTGGACAACTCCCTCGGGCAGATAACGTCGGTGATCCAGTCGTGAAGACCCAATGGGGCTCCGCATCGGCAGTAAAACGGGTCAGGATAGGTGAGTTGTAGCCCAGGAGACACTTCAGCTGGCTAGCTCAGGAGTAGCCCACGAGTGGCTGACGGAATTCTTCAGCTGGCTAGCTAGCTAGCTCCGTAATAGTGTGTGTTAATTCCGAGACCGACGTTGCCAATAGTCACTCAGGTAGCAGCTAGTTAGCTGCAAGATCCAGGTGTAAATGTCCAGAGCCTGCGGTAGAAATCGAGGAAAGGAGAGAGAATAGGTCCGATATGCTCTGGTCTGAGTCGCGCTGTACAAAAACTGGCGATAGCTTTTCGAGCTAATGGATAGCTGAGGACAGCTAACCGTAGCTAGCTGAACTTCAACGTTAGCCAGTGAAAATGGCTAACCTCTGGCTAGCTTCTGTCGTGGAATTCAGATGAGGTAAATAATACTTTCTTTTTTTTTTAATTGATGAGGCGGGTTGCAGGAGAGTGCTTTGAGGTTGAGTATTTAGAATAAAAAAATGTAAAAAGATAAGTGAAGAAAAAAACATGTAAATATATATATATATACACGGGACACGACAGGACGTCTGAACTGCTACGCCATCTTGGAAGAAAATGATCTAGAAGTGTTGGAGAGACTACCGAAAGATAGGGAGGGTGTTGATCCATCTGATTTGTTTAAGACAGGATCCAAGGACAGGATGTACTGGCAATGCAAATAGTCTGGGTAGCCATTTGATTAGTTGGACTGCAGAATGAAGGAAAATCATCCAACAAGTGCTCAGCATATGTGGGATCTCCTTCAAGACTGTTGGAAAAGCATTCCAGGTGAAGCTGGTTGAGAGATTGCCAAGAGTGTGCAAAGCTGTCGTCAAGGCAAAGGGTGGATACTTTGAAGAATCTCAAATATAAAATATGTTTACATTTGTTAGAATTTTTTTGGGTTCTATATGATTCCATATGTGTTACTTCATAGTTTTGATGTCTTCACTATTAGTCTACAATGTAGAAAATAGTAAACATAAAGAAAAACCCTGGAATGAGTAGGTGTTCTAAAACTTTTGACTGTTACTGTATGTTAGCAAAAACCTCCTGAGAACCTATTTATCATGTTTTAGCATTAGAGATAGGATAACATTCCCTTAACAGTATTTGCACGGCCGGATAAAAAACGTACCCGATTTAATCTGGTTACTACTCCTGCCCAGTAACTAGAATATGCATATACTAAAACTGTTTGAATGGGGTCTGTGAGTATAACAGAACTCATTTGGCAGGCCAAAACCTGAGAAGATTCCAAACAGGAAGCCCTCTCTCTGACTTTTTCTTGGTCTTCTTGATCATCTCTAACCAAAACAGGGGATCTCTGGCATGACGTGACATTTTCTAACGCTCCCATAGGCTCTCAGAAGGCGCCAGAACGATGAATGGTGGCTTTGCAGGCCCTGGCTGAAAAACATTAGCGCATTTTGTAAGTGGTCGATCTGAGGACAATGAGACTGGAGGCGCGTGCACGAGCCAACACCATGTTTACTTTCTCTCTCTTTGAACGAAAACAACGACTCCCGGTTGGAATATTATCGCTTTTTTACGAGAAAAATAGCATAAAAATTGATTTTAAACAGCGTTTGACATGCTTCGAAGTACGGTAATGGAATATTTTGAATTTTTTTGTCACGAAACGCGTTGGGCGCGTCACCCTTCTTTACCCTTCGGATAGTGTCTTGAACGCACGAACAAAACGCCGCTATTTGGATATAACTATGGATTATTTTGAACCAAACCAACATTTGTTGTTGAAGTAGAAGTCCTGGGAGTGCTTTCTGACGAAGAACAGCAAAGGTAATCAAACTTTTCTAATAGTAAATCTGAGTTTGGTGAGTACCACACTTGGTGGGTGTCAAAATAGCTAGCCTGTGATGGCCGGGCTATCTACTCAGAATATTGCAAAATGTGCTTTCACCCGAAAAGCTATTTTAAAATCGGACATAGCGAGTGCATAAAGGAGTTCTGTATCTATAATTCTTAAAATAATTGTTATGTTTTTTGTGAACGTTTATCGTGAGTAATTTAGTAAATTCACCGGAAGTGTTCGGTAGGAATGCTAGTCACATGCTAGTCACATGCTAATGTAAAAAGCTGGTTTTTGATATAAATATGAACTTGATTGAACAAAACATGCATGTATTGTATAACATAATGTCCTAGGATTGTCATCTGATGAAGATCATCAAAGGTTAGTGCTGCATTTAGCTGTGGTTTGGGTTTATGTGACATTATATGCTTGCTTGAAAAATGGGTGTCTGATTATTTCTGGCTGGGTACTCTGCTGACATAATCTAATGTTTTGCTTTCGTTGTAAAGCCTTTTTGAAATCGGACAGTGTCGTTAGATTAACGAGAGTCTTGTCTTTAAAATGGTGTAAAACAGTCATATGTTTGAGAAATTGAAGTAATAGCATTTCTAAGGTATTTGAATATCGCGCCACGGGATTACACTGGCTGTTGAGTAGGTGGGACGCAAGCTTCCCACTGGCCCAGAGAGGTTAATGTCAAACAGAATTTCCCCAGAATGTGGTTACCATGTTCTCAGAATATCCAATATACATTTTCTAGACCCATTTCATGGGACTTTGCAATAACTTTCACGTGTCCAATTTTCTGAGGGTTAGGAGAATATTCCATCAACATCACATCAAACATGCACAGAACATGGCTGCCATGTACTCAAAATATAAGATATTAATGTTCTAGACATGAGTCATTGGAATGTTGTCAAAACATTCATGTGTCCAAGGACATTTAAAATATATGACGTTCTGTCATGGTACCTTGGAGGTTTTTGTCTAGTTCCCGGCTTGTTCCAGTGACTTCCCTGAGTAAGTTTTTAGGATGTCGCCTGATAGTCCCAAAGAGACGTTCTCCCCCCAAAAAGCGTGTTTCATTACAGATCACCCCTTATAACTGTTGCCGAGCCCATCAAGGCCTTGATTGGTGAACCAAATCAAATGTTATTGGTCGCGTACACAGATTTTCAGATGTTATTTGCAGGTGCAGCGAAATGCTTATGTTTCTAGCTCCAACAGTGCAGTAATATTCAGCAATACAATAACCAAAAAGTAAAAAATATATTATGGAGGGACCATTTCAAGTCCTCAGTGATGTCCACGCTGAGGAACTTGAAGCTTTTGACCATAGAACATCCTTTGTTTCAAACATCATTGGACACATGAATGTTCTTTCAACATTCCCATGAAACGTGTTTAGAACATTAATATCTTATATTCTGAGAACATGACAACCATGTTCTGTGTATGTTTGGTGTGACATTGATGGAATATTCTCCTAACCCACAGAAGACTGAAAACTGGAAGACTCTTGCAATGTTCCAATGAAACATTTGGAGAACATTAATATTAAATATTCTGTGAACATGGTAACCATGTTCTGGGTAAGTTCTATTTGACATTAAAGGAATGGTCTCTTGAAAACAGTCCTTGCACATCACTGGAACATTCCTATGAAAACGTTAGTTTAAGGGAAAGTTCTCTAAAGTTTTGGAAACGTTTGTTGCTCGATGGGATGTAACGAGTGACAGTTACTAAAGCCCCGTTTATACCTGGTGCTAACATGGGTCCTTTGTCTTTATCTTGTGTACATTCTGATTATGCCCAAATTTCCAGAAATGTGTCTACACATGGTATTAAAATGTGTCTGTTATCTGTCCACTGTCTCTGCATTGTGACCACATTTCCTGGTCCCTTCCTTTATGCAAATGATTTCACAGCTATTCTTTCCAAATACAATTTTTTTCTTTATTGTAAGACACATATTGATGTAATCTGTCAATGATGCCACCTGCCAATGATTTTAGAGGGCGGAATATTTATGATTTAAATGGTTTCTCTCTCACGAGCTGTCTACACTTGTAAGATATCCAGACACAATGTGTCTCACTATCCTCCAGAGGCGGGCCAGGATGATCTGATCACAATCAGATGACATTGTGTCTTTTGAGTGTCTACACCTTTCTAAAAATCTGGCCACAATCCGAATGTGAACACGAAGAGGGCAAAGGACGCAAGTTAGAGAACCATGTACAAACAGAGCTAATGAGACAGGGTTGTCTCAAATAGACATGTAATGTGCTTTAAATCCAATTCCCACTCTTCAGTACCATGACAAGTTTTTGCCCCCTGAAAAGAAGAAGACTGAGATATAACCTGAGATATTAATGTAATCTATCCAAAATGTGTGTGTGCATTTAACAACTACTTTTATTGAAGCTGTAGAACATTAAGGCCTTGGCACTATATGAACACATTTCAAAGCAGTGGATGTCTCATATCATTGTAGATGCATCCCCTCTCCACAATAAGTCTCGCGCCAAGGTTGGATTCTGTTAACAACAATCCATCCAAAATTATATATATTTTCCTTCACATAAACATGATTAGCTGAAATAGAAAGCACCATATCAAATTGAATACTTGGACCACCAGGTTTAAAGATAATGCTTCATTTATGCATATTTTGTTTATTTGTAGCCAAGAAGGAAAGTTTCCTTTTCCTCCTACTGATGAAAAGTATGCAGGGAATGTACCCTTTCATGGAGTACAAATCCAATTTGCAGTTCATTTTAAGACCACCAATAGACGTCTCTGTTTCAAGGTCCATTCTTTTCATTAAATGTGTTCCCTTCTCTATTATTTCTATTCCTTTCAACTCACCTCAAATCAAATCAGCGGTGTGGACCATACTGTGAAATGCTTACTTACAAGCCCTTTATCAACAATGCAGTTAAGAAAATAGAGTTAAGAAAATATTTACTAAATAAACTAAAGTTAAAAAAAGTAACACAATGAAATAATTATAACGAGGCTATATACAGGGTGTTAAGGTTAAGTAATATAATTGGGTTTTTCATGAAGTAAAAAGGAATACATTCAAGTTGATTACGTTAAAAAAGTTATTTATGATGAATTTCACTTGGAAATTTGCCATACAAATATTGATTTACAGACAGTTCCCTCCTGCTGGACTGAAACAAGAAATTACAATTTGGTAAAAATTTGGTGAAACAATGCAAAGATTTGTATCTGTTTAGGATTTGACCAGACACTTAACCATTGATTTCTTACATTTACATTTACATTTGAGTCCTTTAGCAGACAGTCTTATCCAGAGCAACATAGCTACAGTATTGAGAGGATACATTTTTCTTTCTTTCCTTAACATTTTTTTCCAGATGTGATTTTTCAACTGCAAAACGAGCAAAAGCTAGGTGAGACAATTTAAAGACAATTCCTGGCCTACTATACTATAAATAGGCTTTACGTGCTAACCTCCTTTCACTATGTCAGCTGTTTCAAGCATTTCAGACTGGCTCATGGCTCCACCCCCACTGCAAAGAATGCCTCCCTCCATCCAAATGGTCTCCCCATCTGTTGAACATAACTCTTGTTCCTCTGCCCTTTGCCCAAGACAAAACATCAGAGTGTTATCCATCAGATTTCACTTTATCAAATGATTGACTGAGTTCATTAAAATATTATCTATGTTCTAATTACATAAATCACAAGAGTCTGTCTTTTGCTCTGATGTGTTTTTAAGGCAATAATCAGGGGTTAAATTGTGAATTCAGAGGTGGGGGAGACCTATTTTGGGAGGATAGGGTTAATTTGTATTTTATTTAGCCTTTATTTAACTAGGCAAGTCAGTGAAGAACAAATTCTTATTTACAATGACGGCCTACCCCAGCCAAACCCGGATGACGCTGGGCCAATTGTGCACAGCCTATGAGACTGGAATCGAACCAGGGTCTGTAGTGACGCCTCTAGTGCTGAGATGGAGTGCCTTAGACTGCTGCGCCACTCAGGTGTCCAACATAAGGCTAGAGTAAGGGTTATGCCTGACACACTTTTTGCATTACCCTAATCTTGGTTTATTCTACTTTTATTGTACCTTTTATCGTGCTTATCTCTTTGGACCCATGGTGGAGCTCAGCTCCACTTGCCTCTCCTTTTGACCCAAGGTGCAGGAGCCCAGCTCCAAGTAACATAATGACCAAAATTCTTCACAGGTACCGGCAGCTTTCTGCATAAAAAAATCATCACATGCACGATCTCTCCTGGCAAGGTTCCTGTGATCTCCAAATCTATACTTTTTGTCCATGACCAAGTCCTATATGGGGATTGAGACAAGGCATTCACCTCAACTCAACTGCAGTGAAAGAGCCACTTTACTGTACATGAGTTAAACAATGAACAAGGACAAGCAATACCACAATAAATGAACTCGCACTCTGTTCTGTTTCAGGCAGATGCAGTGGCGGTTCTAGACCATTTCAACTGGGGGGGCCAAGCTGGGGCCAGTTGTACTGTTAGAGGGGCCAGTTACATTAGACGTTATTGTTGTCATATCGTTTTCTTCACTGCATTGCAGGCATTAGCAGGCAAAAGACCATGTTCATAATCATCATCGTTGCCACTGTCTAAAAACGGATGTAAAAAAAGAACGATAGCAAAAATGTGTTATGTCAAAACTATTTCATATTCCACATTTAGGGGGGCCACAAGGGGGTCCAAAATTGTTGTCACAGGGGCAGATGGTGAAGAAAGCATTGACAATGTGAGTGTGGGAATCGGACTGTGAGTGTGGGACTGTGGTAGCGACATACTGTACCTGGGCCAACACTCTGGGTTTCATCAGCATAACACTTGGGTTTAGTGGTTGTAATTTAAAACACTACATCACATGGTGCCATCTCACGATTAAATTGTTACGCCTCCTCAATTGTCATTGTTTGGACTCTCAAGACTAACACATTTCATCTTAACAAAGTCAGTAGGATACACCCATTCAGTAAATGCTCCATTCAATCATTATCTCCTTGTCATGAGAATAAGACAAAACAAACCAATGGCCTGATCCTTTCCCCTTTTCATTGAGAGTGTCAAATCAGAGCTATTAGAAGGCCTGGCTCTTTTGAACTGGAATTGTTCTGGGGCATGGGCACAAAGTAGGCAGCAAAGTCGTGATAGAGCTTGACACCCCTTGATAATGGAGTCGTTATAACAATTTCAATGGACAGCTAACTTTTCCCCTGCTGTTTCTCACCTCTTAATAGCACCATTCTGCAGGAAGAAAATACAGAGGAGGCAGCTCAGGCAAGGCCTTATCATGTCTCCCTATAAAGAAACCAAAGGGTTTTGTGTAAGCTTAATGTAGCAATAGTTACTGTATAGCCGCTGGACATTACAAGATGAAGAGAATATCTGTTAAAACAAGGAGTCAGAAACCATTAGACCTGGATTTATCTGTTTATGCTGTAGAATAAACCGAACATGTGACAGAAAATGTATTCTATATACTGAAGAAAGGGAAAAAGGCCAAGACAACAATACATGCAACATTTAACTGTTGGGTCCAGTTTAGTTCAACAAAGGCATTTCGAGATTATACTCTAACCATTGGCCCTTGGTTAGTCATGTTAACGTTTTGAATATGCGTCCTGATTCAATTATTCTAATTATTCATATGAAAAACAACCTTTCCAGATGTATTTTAGTGCGATAACATCCACAGTAATTTAAATGAAAACAAAATTGAGCCCCCTTTTATCAGCCCTGCAAGTGACTCTTACAGCCTCCCATTCAACAGCTTCCAGATGTTTCTCCAGCAAGGCCATCTGTAAAGAACAACACTTTCCCATAAAACACTTATCTCCATTGTGTGTATGCTTATGAGGTATGTAAATGTCAAAAGGCAGACTGGCTTGGTAATTTGCCTTTGGAAAGAGCTAGGCTTTGGTAACTAAACCCTGACATTATGTTACTGCACAGAGAAGGGGATTGGGAGAAGTGTTTGTGGTGCATGGTCAGTATGTTCATGACCCATTCATGATATCAGCCAGGGAGAAGGATGTAGGGAAGAGCACACTGCACACTGCAGACTCCATTTATCTCCAGTATAATTCTGAGAAACCAGCAGCACAGCAGTGAACCAGCAGCACAGCAGACACTCACCACTGTTTACAAAGTGTCCCCATGCTGCCTAAGGGAAGTGTATTTGTAAGTAAATGTTTGCACATATTGTACACAGTGATTCCTAGAGGGATTCAGACCCATCCATTCCTAGGTAATAGAACTCCTTAATAGAAAGAGCTATTGAAATTAGGAGACATAATATCCTAATGCCGTTGCAATTACTGTCCTCTGAGCACATGTTAATGCGGGTTAAACTGATATCCAGGATGTCCTCTCTTCAGAATAGCATAGTGCTGTTCCATGTTGCTGCATTAATGGTGAATAAATAGAATTCTCCACCGCTGAGGAGGGCCAGCCTCCTTCATACTGAGGAGGTGCTCACTTTCATAACAAAATGTATTTTTGCTGACTCATTTCCCTAACTCTGTATTTTACGTAATTGTTAATTTCCCGCAAGTTCTAGCTTTGTCAGCTGAGCTGCTTTGACAGACTTACAACAATATAACATTTTGGTGGACTGCACTGCGAATGATAAATGTCTGATTGACGGTTCAAACCAAGGTTTATTGGGGTAAAAATACAAAAGACAAGCTTCATTATCCCTGTCCTTTCATACAAGTACCTCTTAAAAAACACTCCATGAATTATTTACACCTGAAACCCCACCTCAATAAGGAATACCTGGGATAGGACTAAGTAATCCTTCTAACCCCCCCCCCCAAAAAAAAAAATATATATATGTACTATTGTAAAGTGGTTGTTCCACTGGATATCATAAGGTGAATGCACCAATTTGTAAGTCGCTCTGGATAAGAGCGTCTGCTAAATGACGTAAATGTAAATGTAAAATTTATAGGCCTACTTGTTATTTACACAAGTGTACTACAATACTTTCAGGTACACTAGTAATGTGGTTGCACATCAAATGTGCAAATCATCCAGCCTGGTCTCATAGACTAGTAAATCTGGGACAATCAAATTAGTATGATATGTTATGTTAGCATTTTAGCTAATTAGTATTTGTGCAACTTACTACTTTTTTGCAACTACTTAGTATGTTAGCTAACCCTTCCCTAACCCTAACCTTAACCTCTTAACCTAAGTCATAACCTTAACCCTAAACTTAACCCCTGGCCTTAACTGTAAACTTAACCCCTAACCCTTAGCCTATCTAACTTTAGCCACTTAGCTAACGATAGCTTTAGCCACCTAGCTAACATTAGCAACAACAAATTGGAATTCGTAACATATCATATGAATTGCAATTTGTAAGTGATTATACTAAATGAATGATGGACATCCACAAATGAATGCATACCATACAAAATGTAACAAATCATACTAAATGGTGGGAGATAGATTTATATAATGCAAATATCTAGCAACCCAAAGGTTGCTTGTTCGAATCTCATCACGGACAACTTTAGCATTTTAGCAAATGTTAGTCAATTAGCAGACACTCTTATCCAGAGCGACTTACAGTGCATTCATCTTAATTTGATTTCATATATCGCAACCATATTAAGTACATTTTTCCTAAATAGCTATCAGCAAATTCATGGGTGCTGTGGGATTATTTAAAGCCCTATTCACACAGGACTAATATTAGATCCTGGATCCTCTTCTAGGCATGAAGATATTTCAGATGACTAGGGATAACCTAATGGCCTTCAGTACTGTTTACATTTCTACAACTTAGCTACTATAGTTGTTAGGCTCATACATTTTCGTTTATACAGGTCCCCCTTGGGAATCAAGCCCCCAACTGTGGCGTAGCAAGTGCCATGCTCTACCAACTGAGCCACACTGGACCTGTGAAAGTCAACATAATAACGCATATCAATAAGAACCATGAACTGTAACCTATGCGGACGTTTGAGTAAATTACTTATTTGGCAATTTATCAATTCATTGGCATAACATCGTCTACTTCATCTTTTAAAAGAGAAGTATGGTACTAGGAGAGTTGATATGTGACAAAATGGAACTTTCATCTGTAGGGTATGTGCATTGCACTTTAATTTAACCATCAATTTGTTCCCATGCTCTTACCCAAACTGGGTGCAGCACCGGTTAAACTCGGTAATATCCCTGACAACACAAGGTTTTGTATTTGTATTTATTATGGATCCCCATTAGCTGCTACCAAGGCAGCAGCTACTCTTCCTGGGGTCCGGCCAAATTAAGGCAGTTTTAAAAACATTACAATACAATCATTACAGAATTCACAACATACTAAATGTGTGCCCTCAGGCCCATACTCAACTACCACATATCTACAACACAAAGTCCATGTGTACACGTGTGTATACTTCATATGTTATCATGTGTGTGTATGCATGTGCCTGTGCCTGTGTGTGTTCCTCTTCACAGTACCCGCTGTTCCATAAGGTGTATTTTTATGTTTTTTAAATCTGATCCTACTGCATCAGTTACTTGATGTGGAACAGAGTTCCATGTAGTCATGGCTCCTATGTAGTACTGTGCGCCTCCCATAGTCTGTTCTGGACTTGGGGACTGTGAAGAGACCTCTGGTGGTGTGTTTTGTAGGGTATGCATGGGTGTCTGAGCTGTTTGCCAGTAGTTTAAACAGACAGCTCGGTGCTTTCAACATGTCAATACCTCTCACAAATATAAGCAGTGGTGAAGTCAATCTCTCCTCTACTTCGTGCCAGGAGAGATTGACATGCATATTATTAATGTTTGCTCTCTGTGTACAGAGAGCCGTGCTGCCCTGTACCGAGCCAATCGAAATTTTCCTAAGTCCCTCTGTGGCACCTGACCACACGACTGAACAGTAGTCCAGGTGCGACAAAACTAGGGCCTGATGGACCTGCCTTGTTGATAGTTCTGTTAAGAAGGCAGAGCAGTGCTTTATTATGGACAGACTTCTCCCCATCTTAGCTATTGTTGTATCAATATGTTTTGACCATGACAGTTTACAATCTAGGGTTACTCCAAGCAGTTTAGTCCTCCACAACTTGCTAAATTTCCACATGATTTCTTTCAAGATTTAGTTGAGGTTTAGGGTTTAGTGAATGATTTGTCCCAAATACAGTTGTCGTGGTAATACTACACAGGAACACTCAAAGTACATTTTGAAATGAATCATTGTTTATTGTCAGCGTGTTGGAGAGGTTCCAAAAAACTTGATGCACCACACCTGTCAGGAGCTCTCTCAGGGTACTCCCGTTAGTTCTCATATGTACTGCAGACAAGTAATATTTGCATGATTTAGCTTATTCATCATTCATCATTAATTAACATTTGCTTCATTCATGTGACCGACTAATACTGGTTCATGCATGTGGCAGACCAATACCTCATGAGGCTTCTTTTCTCCAAGCTGAGACCTTGAAACTGAGATATCATTCCCAAAACAAGGGTCTGGGCGTACTGCCAAATTGCAGATACTACAGTGAGAAGTTCTCCCAGGCGTTCAATCAGTCACTCGCATGAACACAGATATTGGTTTATAGAAAAGCACAAACAGAACACAGAAATTGGTTATTTAGAAAAGCACAAACATAAAAATGGCCATCACATTCCATCCTCCTATCACTTGTGTGATAACAGTGAAGAGGTGACTCCGGGATGCTGGCATTCTAGGCAGAGTTGCAAAGAAAAAGCCATATCTCAGACTGGCCAATAAAAATAAAAGATTAAGATGGGCAAAAGAACACAGACACTGGACAGAGGAACTCTGCCTAGAAGGCTAGCATCCCTGAGTCACCTCTTCACTGTTGACGTTGAGACTGGTGTTTTGCGGGTACTATTTAATGAAGCTGCCAGTTCAGGACTTGTGAGGGGTCTGTTTCTCAAACTAGACACTCTAATGTAATTGTCCTCTGCTCAGTTGTGCACCGGGGCCTCCCACTCCTCTTTCTATTCTGGTCAGAGCCAGTTTGTGCTGTTCTGTGAAGGGAGTAGTGCACGGAGTTGTACGAGATCTTCAGTTTCTTGGCAATTTCTCGCATGGAATAGCCTTCATTTCTCAGAAAAAGAATAGACTGACGAGTTTCAGAAGAAAGTTCTTTGTTTCTGGACATTTTGAGCCTGTAATCAAACCCACAAATGCTAATGCTCCAGATACTCAACTAGTCTAAAGAAGGCCAGTTTAATTGCTTCTTTAATTAGCACAACAGTTTTCAGCTGTGCTAACATAATCGCAAAAGGGTTTTCTAATGATCACTTAGCCTTTTAAAATGATAAACCTGGATTAGCTAACACAACGTGCCTTTGGAAAACAGGAGCGATGGTTGCTGATAATGAGCCTCTGTACGCCTATGTAGATATTCCATAAAAAATCTTCTGTTTCCAGCTACAATGGTCATTTGCAAGATTAACAATGTCTACACTGTATTTCTGATCAATTTGATGTTAATGGACCAAAAACAAGGACATTTCTAAGTGACCTCAAACTTTTGAACGGTAGTGTATATTTGACATTTTTATACAAATTCATTTAAATTGACTTACTGAAATCAGTTGCCGTCCCTCAATTGTTCGCGGATGATGTGTCTCCTCCTGGGCAGCTCACAGTAAGGGTCTGGTCTGGGCGGGTCCTCATCCTCTTTTGGTCAGAGAGGAATTTCCCTCACGCTTCATAAAATGCGCCACTGGTTTTCCTCTCAGACCCCCACTGGAAAGCTCAGCAGGCAGAATCAATAATCATTGTTTATTGTCAGCGTGTTGGAGAGGTTCCAACAAACTTCATGCACCACATCTGTCAGGAGCTCTCTCAGGGCACTCCCGTTAGTTCTCGTATGTACTGCAGACAAGTAATATTTGCATGATTTAGCTTATTCATCATTCATAATTAATTAACATTTGCTTCATTCATGTGACCGACTAATACTGGTTCATGCATGTGACAGACCAATACCTCATGAGGCTTCTTCTCTCCAAGCTGAGACCTTGAAACTGAGATATCATTCTCAAAACAAAGGTCTGGGCGTTGCAGATACTACAGTGAGGATTTCTCCCAAGCGTTCAGTCAGTCACTTGCATGAACACAGAAATTGGTTTATAGAAAAGCACAAACAGAAGACAGAAATTGGTTGTTTAGAAAAGCACAAACATAAAAATGTACATCACACAATGCTTTTAGTTTTTCAATATTTAGGACTGACTTATTCCTTGCCACCCATTCTGAAACTAACTGCAGCTCTTAAGAGTTGCAGTCATTTCAGTTGCTGTAGCAGCTGACGTGTATAGTGTTGAGTCATCCGCATACATAGACACGTTTTTAGACACATACGTTTTTCCAGCAGCATACTATGATCGATAATGTCAAAAGCTGTCTAATAAAACAGCCCTCACAATATTTGAGTCATCAATTTCTCTCTGTCAAAATTTCTAATTTTTACTGTCGATCTTTGTCTTTGTTTCATAGTGTAGTTTCTTCTTCTTTTTATTCAGTTTAGTCACATGATTTCTCAATTTGCAATACATTTGCAGATAGACTTATTTGCCATTCCTTTTGCCTCATCGCTCTCAACCATACCATTTTTCAATTCCTTATCAATCCACTGGGATTGAACCATTTTTACAGTCATTTTTTTAATGGGTGCATGCTTATTAGTAACTGGGATAGAGCAACGTCTGTTTGCTCCTCATTACACACCACGGACCAAAACATATTCTTTATATCAACAACATGGGAATCACTACAAAACTTATTGTATGACCTCTCATACACTATATTAGGCCCAGCATTTGGAACTTTGGTTTTCCTAGATATGGCTACTATATTGTGATCACTACATCCAATGGATGATCCTCTTAACGTTAGTCACCTAGCTAACATTAGCTTTAGCCACCTAGTTAATGTTGCCAACAACAAATTGCAAATTCATAACATATCATACAAATGAATGAATAGATACCATACGAAACGTAACATATCATACTAAATGGAGAGATAGATTAACGTTAATCTATGTTATGTCTACCCTTGAGTCCAGGTTGAATCATCTGGCATCATTATGATGTTTATAATCATTTGATACCTCCCTTTCAAGGTCATTAGAAAGAACACATTCAAAACACACTCCAGGTGGGCCAGCAAAAATGGCATCAATTAAACCTAACAAATATAAATGATAGTAAGCTGTGTTCTTTTGAATAATCAACGCTACAAAGGACTTTAATTAGCCTGCTGCACAGACTATCTCCGTACAAATCTTCAGACCTTCGTTTGCATCTGCGTTTGACAGAGTGGCTACATTAAAACATTGCAGATACAATAGTCCCATTCCAACGCCTTAAGGCACTTAATTAATGCCCATGTAATAACAAGAAGGTTAATGCATCTCTTAATTGAACTATAAACCATAAAAGTCATTCTCAATTTAAGTGTGCCTCAGAATGGCGGACATACAAGAGGCAGACAGCATACTGGTATTCAGGAGTTTTCTCAATCTTACTGCAGCACTTAATGGAAATCATATACAGCCTAATGCTTTGAAAGTTTAAGGACGTCTGCTTAAGGTAGGTTTATATTGTAAATAATGAGACACTCAACCATTAGACATGTTAGTAATGTAAACATGGGGACTAGCATGTCTACCATGAGAGCATGTCAAACTTTGAGACAAAGTCTGATATATTGTTCCAATATGTAAAGCTTTGTTGGAGAAACCTCACTCATCAGTTCATTGACTTTAATTTAGTATTTTTTATTTACATGCTGCTTCCTCAGTAATTAGCAATATAATACTAACAAGGAAGAATCTAGTCATACAACGTAGTCAAAGGAAAGCAGTAGTGTATGGGCTATAGGAAGAAAGATGCAAAAGTGGAAAGATGAAAACGGTAGAGGACACAGTATACAGAGGAGAAACAGGACAAAGTGTGTTGAAAAACACAAAATGTTTTGAAAACCAACAAGATTAACCATATTAACAATGATGTCTTCTCTCAAGAAACTGAGAAATAATTTTTGTATTTTAACTTATCACCTAACCAGTGATTAAAGGCTATCTTTGAGCAATCATCATCAACCCAAATAATTGCTTCTTTAAACAAACTCATTACCATGTTAATTCTCAGCTCACCCCAACAACTTTTGAGACATGCAGTCATGTCCACTTCCAAAAGAGGGAATGATTATCAATGGTTTCCACAATCAAACAGCAATAAATACACTTCCCTTTTTTATCTGATAGCTGGACAGAATCCACTCAGAAGCTGGACAAACAGAATAGGAGTTCAGCTTATTAATGCTGATATCATACTGGTTTGTTAGAAACACCATTTTATTCCCTGAATGATGCAAGTCTCTTGTGTAGTTTATAGGCTTACTTCCCACTTACTTCCCACTCCAGAGTGATGTAAACGTTACAGACCAAATAACAAAAGGCTGTTGTAAATGTTATACTGTGGTTAATTCCAGAATGGTAATATTTTAAAAGCCTCATAGGACAAGTCCTATTGTGTTTCATTGGCTGTCACAACCTTATTACGACTGATAAAGGCAGCTAAATAATAACATGCAGTCAAACATACACAAGACGTCAATTTCAGTGTTCTGTCTTTTTAATGACCGATATCAATTTGTCTAAATACATTAATACATACTCGAAAGATCATATCATACAACTCAAGATGAGGCAGGACAAGATGCAGCATAGTAGATCTGGCTGGCAGATGAATGACGAGATGGGACGAGCTCATTGGTCACATCTACACCTCCCAGCAAGGCCGGTACACCCTTCCCACCATGCACCTCATGGTGTCCCTCCTGACAATGGAGATGCTGGGGCTCAGGTCCTGGTCGGCCTCTTTGCGGTCCAGGGTCAGGGCTCTGTCAAGCCCTGCAGCTGCAGCTTTCAGCTTGTAGAGAGGAAGTCCTCTGTTCAGGTTCTTCCACAGGCCTGAGTCTGCCAACACGATGATCTTGGAGCTCCCGCTTCTGACTGAATCAGTTTTTTTTTCGGCCACCTCTTCGTTCAGTAGGGAGTCTAGAGTATCTTGCTCCAAGGCTGTGTCCTCCATCTTGCCCATGGGGATTGCCATGGATGGTGTGTAGCACTCCAAGGAAAGTGCCAAGGCAAAGATGACGGAGAGGACCGAGTCTCTCATCTTGGAGAATGAGGATCTTTGTAGAGGTTGATGTTGCAGGGCGACGTGATCTCAAGCTCGTTCAGGCTGTTCTGACTCTGAGATGTCCGTCTTCCTCTTTTATACCGTTTGGACCTCCAGGATTAGCCACGTTGGACATTTTTTTCATCACTGCTGTTCCTCTTGTTGTGTTTCAGGATATTAAACAAAGGTATGAAGACATGGTTGATGAGATCCTTAACAGTGCTGAAGTGTTTTGTCTGGTGGAGAGTTAATTAAGCTTCTCTGTGGCTGGTCTTTCTAAAGTCTGTGAGAATGAAACAGTGGGAAGACGTAATTCCAAAAACCTTGCCCTTTAAAAGAACTAGAGTGGATTACCCACCCGTTGACTACCTTGTGGTTAAGGCCACTTAATGATACGTACTCCCCTCTCATGGATGTCTTACAATAATGTCCAATAAGGGATTTCAGGTGGGATTACAGTTGAAAAGTAAACAAATAATCATTGAAGAGCTTAGTGTGCATGTCACACCGGGAAAAAAACAGCAGGGTTCTTTGTAGACGTATTGAGAGGAAATTCACAATTTCACTGATGTAAGGCTTTGGAGAAGATAGGAAACATCACTTAATTCAGAGCATATCCGCTACATCTGCTACCTGTGCTTTTAGACATTTTTGCTAAATGTATTAAAACTAAAAATCAGAAATACCTTAGTATTAGTACCTTAGTATTCAGACCCCTTGTTATGAGACTCGAAATTGAGCTCAGGTGCATCCTGTTTCCATTGATCATCCTTGAGATGTTTCTACAACTTAATTGGAGTCCACCTGTGGTAAATTCAATTGATTGGACATGATTTGGAAAGGCACACACCTGTTTATATAAGGTCCCACAGTTGACAGTTCATGTCAGAGCAAAAACCAAGCCATGAGGTCGAAGGAATTGTCCGTAGAGCTCCAAGACAGGATTGTGTTGAGGCACAGATCTGGGGAAGGGTCCCCAGAAACACAGTGACCTCCATCATCCTAAATGGAAGAAGTTTGGAACCACCAAGACTCTTCCTAGAGCTGGCCGCCCGGCCAAAGGGAGCAGTCAGGGGAGAAGGGCCTTGGTCAGGGAGGTGACCAAGAACCCGATGGTCACTCTGACAGAGCTCCAGAGTTCCACTGTGAAGATGGGAGAACCTTCCAGAAGGACAACCATCTCTGCAGCACTCCACCAATCAGGCCTTTATGGTAGAGTGGCCAGACGGAAGCCAGTCCTCAGTAAAAGGCACATGACATCCCTACTTGGAGTTTGCCAAAAGGCACCTAAAGGACTCTCAGACAATGAGAAACAAGATTCTCTGGTCTGATGAAACCAAGATTGAACTCTTTGGCCTGAATGCCAAGCGTCACGTCTGGAGGAAACCTGGCACCATCCCTACAGTGAAGCATGGTGGTGGCAGCATCAAGCTGTGGGGATGTTTTTCAGCGGCAGGGACTGGGAGACTAGTCAGGATCGAGGCAAAGATGAACGGAACAAAGTACAGAGAGATCCTTGATGTGCTCCAGAACGCTCAGGACCTCAGAATGGGGCAAAGGTTCATCTTCCAACAGGACAACAACCCCTAAGCACACAGCCAAGACAACGCAGGAGTGGCTTCAGGACAAGTCTCTGAATGTCCTTGAGTGACCCAGCCAGAGCCCGGACTTGAACCCGATCAAACATCTCTGGAGAGACCTGAAAATAGCTGTCCAACCTGACAGAGCTTGAGAGGATCTGCAGAAAAGAATGGGAGAAACTCCCCAAATACAGGTGTGCCAAGCTTATAGCGTCATACCCAAGAAGACGCGATGCTGTAATCGCTGCCAAAGGTGCTTCAAGTAAAGGGTCTGAATACTTATGTAAATCTGATTTTGCAAAAATGTCTAAAACCTGTTTTTGCTTTGTCATTATGAGTAATTGTGTGTAGATTAATGAGGGAAAAAAATGATGTAATACATTTTAGAATAAGGCTCTATCCTCACAATATGTGGAAAAAGTCAAGAGGTCTGAATACTTTCTGAAGGCACTGTATATATACCTCCTGTAAGAAACCTATGATCTGTGAACCATACATGACACAGACAACATCTTGGTGTCTAAATCTAAAGCACCACTCTGGAAATATTACATGTTTGAAGAGTATATTGTTACAAACAATATGCCTAAAAAGAAATGAATGTGAAAGTGTATATTTGAGAGCACACTGTGAGGAGTATAAAGAACCCAAGATGTTGTCTGTATCATGTATGATTCACAGATCATTGGGTATTTCGAGGCATGCATAGGTCTAAAAAGGGCCTAAAATTGCCAATTAAAATGATTTTCTCTAAAGTGGTTTGTGATACAAATGTAAAACAACCTACTTCCCAATAAAGTTTCTATGTGATAATTGCCAACAATCAAAATATTTTCCGCTGGCATGGAGTAGCCCTAAAGCCTTATTTGCTCACTTACTGGTACATGCATATTTACAACCTTACCTAATTAGGAATAGCAGATAGGGAGTTAAAGGTCAGAACACCTGCTCACATAGCCCTCGGTGTGACACTGTCGTGTTCAAAGTCAGCATGACAAGAGACATGCACAAAGAAGGAGATGTTGGCTGGTAGACCGTCAATGTTTCGCTTGCCTTGATGAGCTTTGGTGATTTATAGTGATGACCTCAGGTCAAATAATGTTCCTGTGTAAGAACTTTTAAAATATGCAACACTCTTCCGAAGAAGTGTGTCTTTTTGGGAGCAATTATTATTGTTCTATAAATACTACATCTTGGAAATCTTGCCTGTTGCCAGTTCTCAGCTTTTGTTTGACAAGGGTTGGTTTTTCTCCAGTGGTTGAACCCAGTTGTAACACACCTGAACGTGGAAGATGTTTTTGTCTCTTGGGGTAGTTTCACAAGACATTTTAAAGAAATTGATCACTAAAGATATGTGGTTTGTTCTTGATATTCATACATCATTAGCACGCATATATATATATATATATAAAAAATTACACCCTGAAAGTTCTCTCTGTTCCCCAATTAAGAGGAATAAAGTTGAAGTAGAGGGTATATGTGTGTGAAAAAATGCTTTAATGGCTTCCTTTAATGTTCTTATCCCTTCTCCTTCTGAAATATATTTTTTCTTTGAACAAACTGTTGAAGGGTATCTAAAAGTTGGCATTATTGTTCTCAGCAACTAAAGACTCCAGCCTCCTCTTTCTGCAGGTGACTGTTCAATGTAAAAAAAATAATAATATTGGATGTGAAGAAGTCGACTGGTTCCAATGAGGGATGTGGTCGTGAGTGAAAAATTATTTAACTGCACCGCAACTCAAAATCAAAGAGGATGCCATTTAAAATCAAGCAACAGAGACAAAATCTAAATTTCATAAGAAGTTTTGTATGATATTCATGGAAGTTTTGTATGATAGACAAGGAAAGAGATTATCAGGATGCAAAACTCCACTTCTTAATGCAATTACTGTCCTCAAACAAATAAAAAAACATTAATTTAAACGCTTGATATTTCTTCTAAATCAAAACAACGTTAAAACCTCTCTAGGGTATGTGGGACGCTACCTGCGGGACACACTCGCCAACAGCCAGTGAAATAGCAGGGCGCCAAATTCAAAACAACAAAAATCTCATAATTCAAATTTCTCAAACATACAACAATTATATCCCATTTTAAAGATACACTTCTCGTTAATCCAACCACACTGTCCGATTTCAAAAAGGCTTTACGGCAAAAGCATAACATTAGATTATGTTAGGACAGCGCCTAGATAAGAAAAACCACACAGCCATTTTCCAAGCAAGGAGAGCGTCACAAAAACCAGAAATACAGCTAAAATGAATCACTAACCTTTGATGATCTTCATCAGATGGCACTCATAGGACTTCATGTTACACAATACATGAATGTTTTGCTCGATAAAGTTCATATTTATATCCAAAAACCCCATTTTACATTGGCGTGTAATGTTCAGAAATGTTTTGCCTCCCAAAACTTCCAGTGAATGAGCACATCAATTTACAGAAATACTCATCATAAACGTTGATAAAATATACAACTGTTATTCAAAGAATTATAGATACACTACTCCTTAATGCAACCGCTGTGTCAGATTTCAAAAAAGCTTTACGGCGAAAGCAAACTTTGCAATAATCTGAGTACAGCGCTCAGACACCAAAAGAAGCCATACAGATACCTGCCATTTTGGAGTCAACAGAAGTCACAAATAACATTATAAATATTCACTTACCTTTGATGATCTTCATCGGAATGCACTCCCAGGCATCCCAGTTACAGAATAAATGTTAGTTTTGTTTGATAAAGTTCATCTTCATGTCCAAATACCTCCATTTTGTTCGCACATTCAGTGGAGTAATCCAAATGGACTATGCTTGCGCAGTAAGTTCAGACGAAAAGTCAAAAATGTTATATTACAGTTCATAGAAACATGTCAAACGATGTATAGAATCAATCTTTAGGATGTTTTTGTCATAAATCTTCTATAATATTCCAACCGGACGATTCCTTTGTCTTCAGAAATGAAAAGGAACACACCTAACTCTCACGGAAGCGCGCGAGATTGAGCTCATGTCATTTTCTCAGTCATCTGACTCCATATGCTCTTATTCTCTCCCCATTCACAGTAGAAGCATGAAACAACGTTCTAAAGACTGTTGACATCTAGTGGAAGCCTTAGGAAGTGCAAAATGACCCCACAGACACTGTGTATTAGATAGGCAATCACTTGAAAAACTACAAACCTCAGATTTCCACACTTCCTGGTAGAATTTTTTTCTTCAGGTTTTTGCCTGCCATCTGTGTTCTGTTATACTCACAGACATCATTCAAACAGTTTTAGAAACTTCAGAGTGTTTTCTATCCAAATCTACTAATAATATGCATATCCTACCTTCTGGGCCTGAGTAGCAGGCAGTTTACTACGGGCACGCTTTTCATCCGGACGTCAAAATACTGCCCCCTACCCCGATGAAGTTAAAATTAATATCGAATTTATATGAAAAGCACTTAGCCACAGCAGTAGGCATGTACTTTCTTAGATTAAATATTTTCAAATAGGCCAACAGTTTATCATGGGTCACACAGTCCATAGTCACATTAAAAACATTAAGGCCATTCTGAAATGTGTGCAATTTCTAAAACTATTACCTTTAATGGCTTCTAGTCTGGAACACATTGCATAAGTTATTTTAGTGTTGGTACTGTTACTACCAGTGTGGCCAGATGGGACATGCCATGGACCATTTGTTATTGAAAAGCGTGTCTGTGTTCTGCATGGTCAAAGCTGGCAAATCTGTGATGCCTGGCATTTTACAATTTCTTCACCTTGTTTTTGCTATTGCTTACAGTCCTAATGTACTGCATTTGTCTCACATCCTGGGACCTACATTTAGACTAATAATTCTTATCTCAAGCATTTCTAAGTAACTAACATGCTCCATTTTTAGGAGGTGGTTGGGATGGGGTAAAGCATGTTTGGCAGGCCTTCTGTTCCACACGAGAACATGTAAGGACCAACCAGATGGATCCATGGGGGGGGGTGACTACAGCTAGGGTGACTGAAACAGGATATCATGAAGATAAATGACTATAAAACAGTATATCATGACTATAAATCTCCTATCACTATCTGAAAATCCAGGGAGGGTGACCGGAATCAGGACAAGTGGAGAAACCGCTCAAACAGACTGACATCACTGAAAGTTGTTGAAAACACAGAGTAATGACATGGTGAAGTTGTAACTGAAACGGCATTGATCTTTTATAACCTATGATTGAACTGATGATAAAACAGAACCTTCCAAATCGTATTGTTGATCCATTCATTTATGACTTTCCTTATAAACCACGTGAAGACAGAACAGTCCGAACCCCACCTAATTATTAATTCGGAGTATGGAACTGTATTGACCTCTGTATGTGTCCAGTAGTGTTGTAGATACTGTAGTTATAACAGAGCAGCCTGGTCTCATAGACTAGACGTAACATAGTCAAATCTGGGACACTCAAATGAGTATGATATGTTACATTTGGTATGGTTACATAAGACTGATGGTTACATAAGGTTACTTAAGGCAAAAATGAAAGTAGGGTGGTTTGTCAGGGTGTATGGATAGGTGTATAATGTGAAGGTCTGCAACCCAAAGGTTGCATGTTTGAATCTCATCACGGACAGCTTTAGCATTTTAGAAACTTTCCAACTACTTACTACTTTGCAGCTAAATAGCATGTTAACTAACCCTTCCCCTAACCTTAACCCTTTCACCTAACTCCTAACCCTAACCTTAACCTTAACCTTAACCCCTAACCCTAATGTCACGAATCCCACCGAAGGTGGCTCCCCTGCCTGCTCGGGCGGCGCTCGGCGGTCGTCGTCACCGACCTACTAGCCGCCGCTGATCCCTTTTTCCTTTTCGTTTGGTATGTCTTATTGTTTGCACCTGTTCCTCATTTGGTCTTTTGATTTTGGTTATTTAAGCCTGGTTAGCCCGCCCAGTGTTGTGCGGGATTATTTTAGCGTCAGGTTGTACTTTTGTCGTTGGATGTGCTGGCGATTAATTACTTAATATTATATGCATGCTGTGCACCTGTTTTGGGCACTTGGCATTTTTCCCACGCCGTTTGTGTTGGCGTTGATCGTGTTGTTTTTTTGTTCAAAAAAACACAAAGTTCCGTACCTCTGCTCTCTGCGCCTGACTCCTACCACCACTCCTAGCAACGTTCTGACACCTAACCCATAGCCTAGCTAAATTGCAATTCGTAACATATTGTATGAAACGGATGATGGACATCCACAAATGAATACTTACCATACAAAACATAACATCTCATACTAAGTGGAGTGTCATGGATTTATGCTTACTATGTTACGTCTATCCCTGACTCCAGGTTGAACAGAGAGAGGGGTGTCTATCTGTTGGTGGCCGGTGTGTTTCAGGCCTCTCTCTCGCCAGGTGTTTGCTTGGTGATGTGTGTGGTTATTGGATTACAGCTGTATGCCACATGTCCATGACAGACCTGACTATAACATAGCTGGGATTCTTGTTTTATGTGCACATCCAATACTATGGACACCATTCTATTTAATTCTGTCATAAATACCTGATAAAATAGGCCGTCAAGGCAACATGAAACACTGCAGACTTTTTAAACTCCTCCTTATGCATTTTGTTTAAAAATCCAGATATTTTCCTGACTTTGCTCTCCTGGAAAGTCGAGTGGCAGAGAAGGGGACAGGGTACCCCTCCCATGTTTGCCCCTTGACCAAGGAGAAGGTGCAGCTGCCGGTCCAGAGAATGCGCTCAAGGTGTTTGTGTGTTACAGAGAATCATCCATAAGTGCAGCACCGCTACACCTCCTCAAAAGAAGAAAAAAAACGTTCAAAGTGCGAGGCCAAGATGTGCAGACCAGCTGACTATGCTGACGGGTGCCAACCCAAACACAAGGCCTCAGCTCAGGGGTTTTGAGGGGGGGGAAAGACCCCAGCCGCGCACCGAGGGGAGACAGTGCCTCTCACATAACGCAGGGCCCTTCTGCACACAGCAGCGCACCTCTTTAAAACAACACCAAGAGGCAGGCCGCACCGTACAGGCTAAAGTGTTATTCCAGCTAGGTAAACACAGGGCACAGATCTAACAGTGATGAATGCCACATATTAACAGGCACAAATTGAATTATGTTGTTGAAATTTGATGGCAGTGCATTCTGCCGGCCAGTTTGAGGTTGGATTGATTGAAATCTTTGCGTCTTTCCGCATACGGCATGAGGATTTCTGAAACCAAGACACACACAGAGGACTCCCCTTCCAGAGGAAGAGCATGGAGTTTCTAAAATAAGTTTTCAAAGAAGCCACTAGTAGGGATGACATTGCCCTCCAGTCTTCTATGTAGCCCGGTGAAGTACCTAGACAAAGACATCTAGTACATCCTAGTTAAAGATAATAACTGTCAGCCCACCAGGGTTAAGTATTGACATGCACACTTCTTAGGATGGGCTTAAGAGAACTTTCATGGAGCATGGACCATTGTATCGAGATTTAGAGATGAAAAGAAACTACAGGCTTTGACTGGGCTTTGGTGACAGTACGGCTCTGGTGACAGGTATCGGAGAGAGTGGCTCATTAGGGTCTAAATGGAAGACAGAAGTGCTGATCTGATGTAAGGTCAGTTTTGCTCTATCCTTACCTAATGGATAAGGTCAAGCTTGGACAGAAATCGGTGGATGAAAGCTAATCCTATTTCTGAGGCCACCTCCATCTAAAGCCCAACTGTAAGTGTCTGAACCGTGAGGGGGTCGCTTAATGCAATAACAGACGAAAAGCCATCTTTTCATCTTTGAGCACATAAGGATATAAAATCCCCCACACACACATACATGTCACACAAAGAGATCTACAGAGATACCAGTAGCCATGGTGATGGTCAGACATGTAATCAAGAAGTGGAGTATAAATAGCAACACAAGCACCCAGGGAGTTGTGTAAGAAAGAGAAAAAACATAACATTTTGAAGAATGTGACATTTTTGTTCTTAGTGAAGCGACGGAATAATTAATGATATGGACATGCTCGGAAGAATCTGATCCCTTTCCAAATCACACTCGCCAAAGTGACCACACATTAGCCACACTGTTAATAATGGATGGGGTGACGTTGTTCCAAGCCTCTGGAGTATGAAATGTTGTATTTCTAAAGGGCTTTGCACATTTGAGTCTAAAGCTTAGACAATTTTTTACTGGGAAAGAGTAAAGGGTTTGTACTGTGTGAGAGCTTTTCACTGTCTTTTTAGGGCAAAACATTTGTTATCAAAGTGTTAATTCAACTAATTAGTTCCAATCTAAGTGTCACGCCCTGACCTTAGAGATCCTTTAAATTCTTTATTTGGTAGGTCAGGGTGTGACTAGGGTGGGAAATCTATGTTTGTATTTCTTTGTTGGCCGAGTATGGTTCCCAATCAGAGGCAGCTGTCTATCGTTGTCTCTGATTGGGGATCATACTTAGGCAGCCCTTTTTCCCCACCTTCAGTTGTGGGATCTTGTCTTTTGTGTTGCATGTGTTTGCACTCCGAGCTTTACGTTCGTTGTATTGTTTTTTGGTGGTACATTTAAAATTAAAGAAAATGTACGCCTACCACGCTTCACCTTGGTCTTCATTGAACGACTGACGTAACACTAAGTGTAAGGTCAACGTTCATGGCATGATGTGTTGCCAAATTGTTATTGTGCTCCCATGTGGAAATGATACAAAGAGAAATGTCTCAAGCAATACTGATGATTTTACGCAAAAAAAGTTGTCATAGAACAAAAGTATTCATAAATCTCAGTGGGAGGATCGTTTTGTGCCGTATGAAACATCGCAGCTTGGCTGTCTAGCTACAAGAAAACATTGGTTGATTTCTGACCACGGTTTATACTGTGGAGATAGACCATTCCAGACACATGGTTAAGCCTTAACAAGAAACTCCTCTGTTGTGTTGCTCAGTAACAGGAGCCATGCTGTAACTCAGTGATTTGTCGGTTTGTTACATGTGTTTTTGTTATATGCTATTGTATTTTCAATGGAGCTGCTACTCATAAATTTATTAATATACTGTAGAATCACCAAGGCCATACTACTTATAGCCTAAATCTATGGACATACTTGCAAACAGCCATTGACTAAAATATGTATTATTTCACTGAAATCACTCATGCAATGGTTTGAAAGGTCTAGTCATTTGGGGATGATTGTGCTGTGAAGTTTCACCTTTAGGGGACATTAAAAGTCTGCAGGGACATATTTCTTTTAACAATGCATGTCATTGTTTTGCCTCACACCTAGGCTGAGTAAAGCTGGTATAGATCTTAAGTAAATGTATAAATCGTACCTACAATTCACTATTTGACAATTAAAAGGTATTCTGGACGGTGGAGTGGAGTAGTGCATGAAAATGATGTTCAAAAGTAAAGCTGTGAAAGGCGATATCTATATCTAATCATCTCTTCTTTCCTTACATGAGTTATAGAAACATCGGCAAGAGTGTTGTCATTAATTCCTAGGGGAGACGCTTTGGATTGAACAATATTGCTCAAATGTCAAGATTTAGACACAGATGCAGACAGTGATTCTCCAATCACAATAGCATCTTCTTTATTCATTGTAATTGTCCCTCAGTGGACCGTTTCTTCTCCAGGAGACAGTATACTAGCTGGAACCAAAACAATGCATTTCACATTCATACGGTTCTGACTTACAATATGTGGACAACTATAAATACCTAGGTGTCTGGCTAGACTGTAAACTCTCCTTCCAGACTCATATTAAGCACCTCCAATCCAAAATTAAATCTAGAATCGGCTTCCTATTTCACAACAAAGCCTCCTTCACTCATGCTGCCAAACATTCCCTCGTAAAACTGACTATCCTACCAATCTTTCACTTCAGCGATGTAATTTACAAAATAGCCTCCAACACTCTACTCATCAAATTAGATGCAGTCTATCACAGTGCCATCCGTTTTGTCACCAAAGCCCCATATACTACCCACCACTGCGACCTGTATGCTCTCGTTGGCTGGTCCTCGCTACATATTCGTCACCAAACCCACTGGCTCAAGGTCATCTATAAGTCTTTGCTAGGTATCTCAGCTCACTGGTCATGATAACAACACCCACCCATAGCACGCGCTCCAGCAGGTATATCTCACTGGTCATCCCCAAAGCCAACACCTCCTTTGGCCGCCTTTCCTTCCAGTTCTCTGCTGCCAACGACTGGCACGAATTGCAAAAATCACAGAAGTTGGAGACTTATATCTCCCTCACTAACTTTAAGCATCAGCTGTCAGAGCAGCTTACCGATAATTGCAGCTGTTCACAGCCCATCTGTAAATAGCCCATCCATCCAACTACTTACGTCATCCCCATATTGTTTTTGTTTTTCTGCTCTTTTGCACACCAGTATTTCTACTTGCACATCCTCATCTGCACATTTATCACTCCAGTGTTAATTGCTAAATTGTAATTACTTTGCCACTATGGCCTATTTATTGCCTTACCTCCTTACTCCATTTGCACACACTGTATACAGATTTTTCTATTGTGTTATTGACTGTACGTTTGTTTATCCCATGTGTAACTCTGTGTTGTTGTTTTTGCCACACTGCTTTGCTTTATCTTGGCCAGGTCGCAGTTGTAAAGGAGAACTTCTTCTCAACTAGCCTACCTGGTTAAATAAAGGGGAAATTATTATTATATATTTTTTTAAACCTTCCAGCCTCTACATAACCTTTTCATTGGTCTTTCCTCTCACAAGAGTCTGTATTATAAACAATTATAAACATTGTCTGCATCAGACACAAACACACTCATGGACGCAAACCCACACAGCCCACACACACAGCCCACACACACAGCCAACACACACACACACACACACACAGATCTAAGATACTACTATCTATATCTGCCTGAACTACCACGTATCCCTATACATTGATATGGTAGTGGTAGTCCTTGTGTATAGCTTAATTATTGTGTTTTATTTCTCAAGTGTTTTTATTTGTATCTTTATTTAACTCTGCATCATTAAGGAAGAGCGTGTAAGTAAGCATTTGACTGTAAGGTCTACAGCTGTTGTATTCAGCTCATATTACAAATAACATTTGATTTGATAATTTTTTAGCCAGAGACATGTGGTTTCTTCAAGAGCAGAAAGTGTTGACATTTTTGGATGAAATGGCTGTCTAGTGAATAGACAGGAAACAACATTTAAACTTTATTCCATTCTCTGGACAGCTGTTAAGAATCAGTGTTTACCCTCCCATCCCTCTCCACATCCCAAGGGTCTCGGGAGAAAACGCACAGTGACTGACTGCTTTGTGCACAACCAACGGGCACATCTGAGGACAAATCCATCCATCCTTTTTAGAGCATGTGTTAACTATATGTCATGTAGTTGCTCAGTGCAAATACTGAAAATAGGGTATGAAATAAGGGTGTGGACACAAATGCACATTGAGTGATGTGAATGTTTGCTGCGTAAAATAGCTCCTTATGTGCCAAATTATATTACAACTTTACACCAAGGATTTCATCAAAGGAAAACGTGATACCCCATGATGAATGGACTCTTGTGTAACATTATTGAAGTTTTATTTACTATTTTCCAAACTGCTAAAACCAATTAGCCTAAATATAATTTCATTTTGTGAAGCATGTTTCTAACTACAACAACAACAACTGCAACTTGCCGTTGCTACATCCATTTTTGGACTTTGTGATTTTTGGACTGTAGGATCTTAATTTGAGCACTCTTTTGTTGCTAAGAATTTTCCTGCACCTCAGATGAGCCTTGTGATTTACATAAATTGCCTGAAAACTCACACTAACACAGTTATATTAACAGTATTGCACTTGTCATGTAACCTACTTTAGGCCAGATAATAGCCTAAACACTAATCAAGCTACATTAAGGACTAAACGTTAAAATCCTGTTGCTGCAGGATTATTTTGGTGAGATGATATAGGTCAAGTTAAGATCCTACATCTGTATACCCATTGATTCTTGAAGAATAGCCTATAACTTAAAGGCCTCATGAGCTTAGTTCAACTGTTGTACCCCATCAGAACCCAAAATATAAGCTTGTTTTACTCCAATGTTTGTAAACAATACACATTTAAACAAACACTGTATGTATAGCCTTAAAACATGGCTAAATCTATATAATTCTGATACCGTGGATGGTCAGTCCTTGCGTCCATAGCTGTCTATGAATTTGAGAGTGGTTTTAGCCTACATTTCTCCAGCCCCATCTCTCAGCTTTTTACCAAGACAGAGGCGGGTGGTAGCTTTATTTGTTTCAACTGCAGATTGCCCCTTTAACTATTGTTAGATATTTTTACAGCTCAAACATGGTCATATAAATAAAATCTCATTCTAGTTCTGTGAACACTGTCTTCTTCACTCTGGTTGTGAAGTTTGCTTGTGTAACAAAAAATCGTCAAACAGCTGCAACCATAAAAATAGATGAAATAGAACGGGCTTGGAAGTTGGAACCTCTAACCATGGCATATTATGTATTCTAATTCTTAATTCTGTGGATGCAACAATGTAACTTTTCTTTTCTTTGCTTGGAATGATGTAACAATGTCATTTGTTTTCAGCTGCTATGGTTACACTTCTGACAACAGAATAGTAAATAGTAGCGGTTCATTTTGCCAGCTAGCTAGCTAGCTCACTTATCTTGGTTTCACATGATAAATTATCAATTTTACACTGCTAACTAGTAGTGCAAATATAATGACTGCTTTGGATGCTTCTGTTGAACAAAAATCGATTAGAAAAAGTTTGCTGGATAACTGGGTAGAGGAGGTGAGTTAGCTTAGCTCCTTGGCACCCCGCACTTTCACAAAGTGCATGGACGCTGTCCTGGCACCTCTCACGTCCCGAGGATTGTTGATCCTCAATTACCTGGACGATTGGCTGATTTGTACCCCAACCAGGACCCAGGTCCTGTCAGACAGAAACATGCTCCTGACCCACATCGGCGGGCTAGGCATTACTGTAAATGACAAGAAGAGTCGTCTGACTCAGTCCTCATGAGAGCACGTCTCTACGCGCAGCACATGTACCTGGCATCCTGAATGTGGCAGCGGATATGCTCTCGAGGGAGGGCGCACCACCTTGGGATTGGAGCCTACATCCCCAGGTCGTGCAGCACCTGTGGGACAAGTTTGGAGGTGGACCTGTTTGCCTCCCTGGGCAATGCACACTGCCCACCAGGGCCTCTGAGCTTGGATGCTCTGGCTCACGATTGGCCAGGGCTGGAGCTTTACGCATTCCCCCCTCTTTTTCCCCTGATCCAGGCTGTGCTGGACAGGACCAGGATGGCGGAGCATCGTCAGCTGCTGGTGGCCCCATACTGGCCCAGACAACCCTGGTTCAGCCTTCTTCTGTCCCTGTTGTCTGGGACACCTTGGCAACTGCCCCTGAGACCCGAACTGCCGGGGGAACTCTGTGGCGTCTGAGACTGCACCACCTCAGTCTGTGGGCTTGGCCACTGAACTGCACCAATGGTTCATGTTAGGGCTACAGGAGGGTGTAATGTACACCATGCAGAGCGCAAAAGCACCGGCTACAACCGCAGCATACCAGTTGTGCTGGCGGTTGTTCTGCTCCTGGTGCACTGGTATTGAGGTTGTGCCTGAGTCATGCGGGGTGCAGTATGTCCTCCAATACCTGCAGTCACGCTTGGATGAGGGCTTGGCAGCCTCTTCACTGAGAGGGTATTTGGCCGCTTTTGTCTGCTATAGTGAGAGACTCCTGGGGGCTGGGCTATCAAAGCAGAGGCTCTCTCACTGGATCGTGGACACGATTACGACAGCATACCGCCTGGCTGGGAGGCCAGTGCTGGGATCTGTGGTGGCACATTCAATACGAGGTGTGGCTGCGTCCTGGGCACTACTGAAATGAGTGCCCCTTGCTGATATCTGTGCTGCGGACAGCTGGGCTTCCTCTTGCACCTTTTTACTAGGTATTATCGGGTAAATGTGGCACCTGCCTCTGCGATTGGTTCAGCAGTCCTGGGCGGTGCCTCCTCTTCCCGGGACCCCCCTTCCACATTGACGGCCTCTGCGTCTCGGGCCTGCGCTGGGACTTTGCCGCTGGCTGGCCAGGCCCCTCTAGCACCGACTAATCTGGTAGGGGTATACCAATATATTGGAGTGATCCAATATAGTGAAACATAACGAAGGTTACGTATGTAACCACGGTTATGTGAGCTATATGGATCACTCCAATCCTCTACGGTGCTAGAGGCGCCTCAAAGTGATACCAATATATTGGAGTGATCCATATACCGTAGCTCACATAACCGTGGTTACATACGTAACCTTTGTTCTCCGTCCAGTTATCTCAGTTAGCTATGAATGTGTGCCATCATTAATAGGTCATTAGTATAAGTCACAGCTCTAGCTAATTACAAATCATTGAATGCAACAATATGTTGTCACACATGGCACAGCTTTGATTAGTCTGTGGAATTACATTCATTCAGCAGGCCACTGCAGTCCTTGACAACGAGAGCCACAGAGCGCACATCCACAACAATTGACATAAGGGGATTCTTACTGGATCTGTCATCCCAAGGGTCATGGGGTGAGACAAAGGGGTAGGTACAGTATAAGAACATTGATCAGTTTATGTCAAGAAACATCTTCATCCAGCCTAACCTTGAATAGATTTTTTTCTGGAATGAGTTTGAGATTCAGTGTTCAAACATTCTGTGACTTTACTACTGTGCGAGCTGTTGAAAAGCATACTTTAGTGATGTCTCAATGGCTGGCTTGATTCAAATTCACTCAAACCTTTTAGAGTTGCCTTTAATAAAAATAATAATTTATTACATTTCTATAGTGCTATTCATTAATATCTCAAAGCACTTCAAAAGCAAAAAACAAACAAGCATTACATCTCCCTGAGTCGCCTAACTATAGTTAGGCCAACCAATAGAGGCCAAGTCTTTGAGTTGGTGTGTTGCTCATCTTCCTAACTGTGATGTTTTCACATCTTAAATGATTTTCTATGTTTCATTTGTTCAGGCCTCAGGAGATCTTTTGGAAAAATATCTAATCAAGTAAATAAGGTAGGCCTAATTTATAAAAGTTTCATTTCACAACAGTCATCATAACTCTTTGAAATATTTTTTTTTTAGGATGTGACTTGCTCGAGATGTGACACGACATTGCTCATTCCATGTCTTGAGCAGAACTGGTAGGAGGAAAGTGATGTAATTTACAAGTCTTGGTTAGTTTTACAGTTCTATGAAAACGTTGTGCTTTTTTATTTGACTTTATGATCTGATTTAACATTTATTTGAATTGTACTGTGGTTAATAGAATATATCCCCAACAATTTGGTTAACATCCCCAACAAGTGCATTTAAAAAAAGGGAAAGGGAGGTAAGACATGATTTAAAACTGCCGCAGTTTCTCATAGCCACTGACCTGTGCCGTACAAAACCATACAGTCATTGAACTAGACTTTACTGAATGCTCAAAGTTATATGTGACAAAAACAAACAAGTCTCTAACTAGTTTGTTATGACAAAAAGAAGATACATTTGAATAAGTAGCATTAGTCATAATTGGAGAGTATGGCACTGTTGTTTTCCGTGGCGATAGTCCTCCGTAGGGAAAAAGTATAAGTAAATGTCAACATGCAGTGCATTCAGAAAGTATTCAGACTCTTAACTTTTTAAAACTTTTGTTACGTTACAGCCTCATTCTAAAATTGATTAAACCGTTTTTTCCCTCAACAATCTACACACAATACTGACAAAGCAAAAACAGTTTTTTAGACATTTTTGCAAATTTATAAAAAAATAGATAACTGAAATATGACATTTACATAAGTATTCAGGCCCTTTACCCAGTACTTTGTTGAAGCATCTTTGGCAGCGATTACAGCCTCTTCTTCTTGGGTATGACGCTACAAGCTTGGCACACCTGTATTTGGGGAGTTTCTCCCATTCTTCTCTGCAGATCCTCTCAAGCTCTGTCAGGTTGAATGGGGAGCATCACTGCACAGCTATTTTCATGTCTCTCCAGAGATGTTCAATCGGGTTCAAGTCCGGGCTCCAGCTGGGCCACTCAAGGACATTCAGAGACTTGTCCCGAAACCCCTCCTGCATTGTCTTGGCTGTGTACTTAGGGTCATCGTTCTGTTGGAAGGTGAACCTTCACAGTCTGAGGTCCTGAGTGCTCTGGAGCAGGTTTTCATCAAGGATCTCTCTGCTCCATTTATCTTTCCCTCAATCCTGACTAGTCTCCCAGTCCCTGAAAATCATCCCCATAGCTTCATGCTGCCACCATCATGCTTCACCGTAGGGATGGTGCCAGGTTTCCTCCAGACGTGATGCTTGGCATTCAGGCCAAAGAGTTCAATCTCGATTTCATCTGATCAGAGAATCTTGATCACCTTTAGGTGCCTTTTGGCAAACTCCAACCGGGCTGTCATGTGCCTTTTACTGAGGAGTGGCTTCCGTCTGGCCACTCTACCATAAAGGCCTGATTGGTGGAGTGCTGAAGAGATGGTTGTCCTTCTGGAAGGTTCTCCCATCTCCACAGAAGAACTCTGGAGCTCTGTCAGAGTGACCATCAGGTTCTTGGTCACCTCCCTGACCAAGGCCCTTCTCCCCCGATTGCTCAGTTTGGCCAGGCGGCCAGCTCTAGGAAGAGTCTTGGTGGTTCCAAACTTCTTCCATTTAAGAATGATGGAGGTCACTGTGTTCTTAGCACCTTCAATGCTGCAGACATTGTTTTGGTACCCTTCTCCAGATCTGTGCCTCAACACAATCCTTTCTCGGAGCTCTACGGACAATTCCTTTGACCTCATGGCTTGCTTTTTTCTCTGACATGCACTGTTAACAGTGGGACCTTATATAGACAGGTGTGTGCCTTTCTAAATCATGTCCAATCTATTGAATTTACCACAGGTGGACTCCAATCATGTTGTAGAAACATCTCAAGGATGATCAATGGAAACAGGATGCACCTGAGCTTAATTTTGAGTCTCATAGCAAATAATTTAGCAAACATGTTAAACCTGTTTTCACTTTGTCATAATAAAAAAAAAACAATTAATCAATTTTAGAATAAGGCTGTAACGTAACAAAATGTGGAAAAAGGGAAGGAATCTGAATACTTTCCGAATGCACTGTATCAACAGAATCTGCTCAATTTGAGAATTAAATCTGGATCTGTGGACACTAATTATGAAGAGAGAGGACCGGGAGTTTACACCCCAAATCAGTCTGTTATGACAACCATCAAATCAAATGTTATTGGTCACATACACATGGTTAACAGATGTTAATATGAGTGTAGCGAAATGCTTGTTCTTCTAGTTCCGACAGTGCAGTAATATCTAACAAGTAATCTAACAGTTCCCCAACAACTACCTAATAGACACAAATCTAAAGGGGTGAATGAGAATATGTACATATAAGTACATGAATGAGCGATGGCCGAGCAGCATAGGCAAGGTGCAATAGATGGTATAAAATATAGTATAAACGTGATATGAGTGATGTAAGATATGTAAACATTATTAAAGTGGCATTGTTTAAAGTGACTAGTGATCCATTTATTAAAGTGTCCAGTGATTGGGTCTCAATGTAGGCAGTGCCTCTCTGAGTTAGTAATTGCTGTTTAACAGTCTGATGGCCTTGAGATAGAAGCTGTTTTTCAGTCTCTCGGTCCCAGCTTTGATGCACCTGTACTGACTTCGCCTTCTGGATGATAGCAGTGTGAACAGGCAGTGGCTCGGGTAGTTGTTGTTCTTGATGATATTTTTGGCCCTCCTGTGACATTGGGTGCTGTAGGTGTCATGGAGGGCAGGTAGTTTGCCCCCGGTGATGCATTGTGCAGACCACACCACCCTCTGGAGAGCCTTGCGGTTGAGGGCGGTGCAGCTGCCGTACCAGGCTGTGATACAGCCCGACAGGATGCTCTCGATTGTGCATCTGTAAAAGTTTGTCAGGGTTTTGAGTGACAAGCCACATTTCTTCAGCCTCCTGAGGTTGAAGAGGCACTGTTGCACCTTCTTCACCACACTGTCACACGCCGAGGAACTTAAAACTTTCCATCTTCTCCACTGCTGTCCCTTCGATGTGGATAGGGGGCTGCTCCCTCTGCTGTTTCCTTAGGTCCACGATCATCTCTTTTGTTTTGTTGACATTGAGTGAGAGGTTGTTTTCCTGACACCACACTCCGAGTGCCCTCACCTCCTCCCTGTAGGCTGTCTCGTTGTTGTTGGTGATCAAGCCCACTACTGTTGTGTCGTCTGCAAACTTGATGATCGAGTTGGAGGCGTGCATGGCCACGCAGTTGTGGGTGAACAGGGAGTACAGGAGAGGGCTGAGCACACACCCTTGTGGGGCCCCAGTGTTGAGGGTCAGCGAAGCGGAGATGTTGTTTCCTACCTTCACCACCTGGGGGAGGCCCGTCAGAAAGTCCAGGACCCAGTTGCACAGGGCGGGAAGAGTCCCAGGGCCTCCAGCTTGATGATGAGCTTGGAGGGTACTATGGTGTTGAATGCTGAGTTGTCGTCAATGAACAGCCTTCTTACATAGACATTGTTTTTGTTCAGATGGGATAGGGCAGTATGCAGTGTGATGGCGATTGCATCATCTGTGGACCTGTTGGGCGGTATGCAAACTGAAGTGGGTCTCGGGTGGCCGGTAAGGTGGCGGTGATATGATCCTTGACTAGCCTCTCAAAGCACTTCATGATCACAGAAGTGAGTGCTACAGGGTGGTAGACATTTAGTTCAGTTATCTTTGCCTTGGGTAGAGGAACAATGGTAGCCATCTTGAAGCATGTGGGGACAACAGACTGGGATAGGGAGCGATTGAATATGTACGTAAACACACCAGCCAGCTGGTCTGCGCATGCTCTGAGGACGCGGTTAGGGATGCCGTCTGGGCCAGCAGCCTTGCGAGGTTTAACAAGTTTAAATGTTTTACTCACATCAGCCACGGAGAAGGAGAAGGGGGGGGGTGCAGTCTTTGTTGGCCAGCCGCGACGGCAGCACTGTATTATCCTCAAAGCGGGCAAAGAAGGTGTTTAGTTTGTCTGGAAGCGTGACGTCGGTGTCCATGACGTGGCTGTTTTTGTTTTTGTAGTCCGTGATTTCCTGTAGAGCCTGCCACATACATCTCGTGTCTGAGCCATTGAATTGAGACTCCACATTGTCCCTGTGCCGACATTTCGCTAAATGAATAATGTAGAATAACTGGAACAGTAGAACAATGTAATGCACATGGTAATGAATGTATTATTATGCATATTCATGCACTAATCATGCAAGCCTAAGCATAGCTCTCATTTTTCTCATATCACTACATAGACCTTACACACAGCATGGCATCTACTGATAGATGTAAAAATAGACATCTTAAGCTGTTCAGCAATAATTGAAAATGTGTAAAAACAATGTCAGCGCACCAGAAACTGATAAGCATGTTGCTGTAGGTTCTCATGCTGATATGGTCCTCCTCCTCTATCTCACAGTGAGTGGACACATGCGGAATTCAACAACGAGCCTCCCGAAACACAGCTCTGCTCCACCACCAAAGAAGATTACAAAGTCGAAGGCTTTCAGCCTTCCCTCTCTCCGCCTCTAAAGGTCTACTTACTAGATCAATGATTTTCTATGAACATGATTACAAAATGCCCCTCTTTGTGAGACACATTGTTTTGGGACAAGCTCACTGTCTTCCTGTCTCTTGTATATGTACTGTAAACTGACATCAGTAGTATTCAACTCAAAATTCAACAGACTTCATTTCTAATGCATTCTTTGTTGCTGTGATTACGAGCATGACTACAAAGGCGATCAGGCAGTTACTTTTTGGAGTGAGAATCATCAGCACATACAGGTTGGTCTGATTATTCCATTGCACCTCCATTTATACTGAACAAAAATATAAACGCAACATGCAACAATTTCAAAGATTTGACTGAGTTACAATTCATATAAGGAAATCAGTAAATTAAAATAAATTAATTAGGCCCTAATTATCTATTTCACATGATTTGGAATACAGATATGCATCTCTTGTTCACAGATACCCTTAAAAAAAAGGTAGGTGCGTGGATCAGAAAACTAGACAGTACTGTATCTGGTGTGACCACCATTTGCCTTATGCAGTGCGATACATCTCCTTCACGTAGTTGATCAGACTGTTGATTGTGGCCTGTGGAATGTTCTCCCACTCCTCTTCAATGGCAGTGTGTAGTTGCTGGATATTGGCGGGAACTGGAACACGCTGACTTACACGTTGATCCAGAGCATCCCAAACATGCTCAATGGGTGACATGTCTGGTGAGCGTGCAGGCCATGGAAGAACTGGAAAATGTTCAGCTTCCAAGAATTGTGTACAGATACTTTCGACATGGGGCTGTGCATTATCATGCTGAAACATGAGGTGATGGCGTCGGATGAATGGCACGACAATGGACCTCAGGATCTTGTCACGGTATCATAAAAATATCCACCGATAAAATGCAATTGTGTTCATTGTCCGTAGCTTATGTCTGCCCATACCATAACCCCACCATTGGGCAATCTTTTCACAACGTTGACATCAGCAAACTGCTTCCCCACACGACAGCATACACATGGTCTGCGGTTCTCAAGCCGGTTGGACCTACTGCCAAATTCTCTAAAACAACGTTGGAGGTGGCTTATGGTAGAGAAATTAACATTACATTCTCTGGCAACAGCTCTGGTGGACTTTCCCGCAGTCAACATACCAATTGCACGCTCCCTCAAAACTTGAGACATCTGTGGCATTGTGTTGTGTGACAAAACTGTACATTATAGAGAGGCCTTTTATTTTCCCCAGCACAAGGTGCACCTATGTAATGGCCATGCTGTTTAATCAGTGTTTTGATGTGCCACACCTGCCAGGTGGATGGATTATGTTGGCAAAGGAGAAATTCTCACTAACAGGGATTTAAACAAAAGTGTGCACACAACTTGAGAGAAATAAGCTTTTTGTGCATATGGAAAATTTCTGGGATTTTTTATTTCAGCTCATGAAACCAACACTTTATATGTTGCGTTTATATTTTTGCTCAGTGTACATAACCCTCTCTACATTATGATAAATGGACAGAGCACCATGTTTTCACTATTACGACCGATTAACATTATAGCCAACATATGTACATTATATTGAATCATCTTTACATATTTTCAAATAATATTATATAATACAGTATATTTTCAATCAGATTTTGTGTGATGTGTCATTAACTCTGTCTGCTATAGTAAAGTGACTGTAATGTTAGTGGTCTCTGTTTTTGTGAAGCATTTGTTATCCTGCTCTTCCTCTTACATAAGAGAACACAACAAATGTATTTAAGAGAGCTCCCACTTACCCAGACCTCAGTAAAACATTACATGAGCTTGTGACTAACGCAAACATTTTCTAAAGGATTTTATTTACCATATCAAGGTTAGAGGACCATAGCCTTATTCGGTTCATACTATTAGGTTCATACTCTGTGTGACCCACTCCTACCCCTGTATTTAATCTCTGCTGCACAATCTGTCTTATATTATCGCAATAAAACCATCTAAACATTATTGCACACTTGGCCCTTGAATTGTAATATTTGATGGCTGTTGATATGTAAGATAAGAACCAATGAAAATTATTTTGCATATGTTTGTCATTTTGGTGTCATATTTGATTACTATTTACAAGCCTCAATTTTGAATTTGGTTTCAAGAAGACCTTCAAAAAGACATCTTAGTAGATTCTGCCAATAGTGTTAGAGAGCACAGCTGGTACAGGGTATTGTCCAATTCTGAATGTGATGCTGTATCTCATCCACTTTCATCCAGTTCAGTTCATTTAAGATTTGGAATGAGAAAGAAGATACTGTAAACATAGCATACATAGTCTGATAGTACTCAGTCTACACCAGACCCATATATTTAGAGCCAACTTTTCAAATTTTGTAGTTCTAGACATTTAATTACATAGCACTTTTTATATATTCTTCTTGTAATGTTAATGGGGAGCTAACATGGCTGCCTGAGAATGTTGTAGTGTCATGTAAATGCATCCTAATGCAGAAACCTCTCTAAATACATGGCTCTGGTCTACACAAAAGCTATTTTGAAACAAAAGCAAGAAAATATCACTTACAGTATGTCATGTACCGTGTTTTTCCATTTCTCAGGGTGTGACAGTGGTGAGTACCAGAAATACTCAGCACACCTATCAGTGAACGCATGGATGACGAGCATATGCTGTACACACCTGAAAATGTAGTTGGAAGTTTACATACACCTTAGCCAAATACATTTAAACTCAGTTTTTCACAATTCCTGACATTTAATCCTAGTAAAAAAGTCCCTGTCTTAGGTCAGTTAGGATCACCACTTTATTTTAAGAACGTGAAACGTCAGAATAATAGTAGAGAGAATGATTTATTTCAGCTTTTATTTCTTTCATCACATTCGCAGTGGGTCAGAAGTTTACATACACTCAATTAGTATTTGGTAGCATTGCCTTTAAATTGTTTAACTTGGGTCAAACGTTTCAGGTAGACTTCCACAAGCTTCCCACAATAAGTTGGGTGACTTTTGGCCCATTCCTCCTGACAGAGCTGGTGTAACTGAGTCAGGTTTGTAGGCCTCCTTGCTCGCACACGCTTTTTAGTTCTGCCCACAAATTTTCTATAGGATTGAGGTCAGGGCTTTGTGATGGCCACTCCAATACCTTGACTTTGTTGTCCTTAAGCCATTTTGCCACAACTTTGGAAGTATGTTTGGGGTCATTGTCCATTTGGAAGACCCATTTGCGACCAAGCTTTAACTTCCTGACTGATGTCTTAAGATGTTGCTTCAATATCCACATAATTTTCCTACCTCATGATGCCATCTTTTTTTGTGAAGTGCACCAATCCCTCCTGCAGCAAAGCACCCCCACAACATGATGCTGCCATCCCCGTGCTTCACGGTTGGGATGGTGTTCTTCGGCTTGCAAGCCTCCCCCTTTTTCCTCCAAACATAACGATGGTCATTATGGCCAAACAGTTCTATTTTTGTTTCATCAGACCAGAGGACATTTCTCCAAAAAGTACAATCTTTGTCCCCATGTGCAGTTCTAAACCGTAGTCTGGCTTTTTTATGGCGGTTTTGGAGCAGTGGCTTCTTCCTTGTTGAGCGGCCTTTCAGCTTATGTCTATATTGAACTCATTTTACTGTGGATATAGATACTTTTGTACCTGTTTCCTCCAGCATCTTCACAATGTCCTTTGCTGTTGTTCTGGGATTGATTTGCACTTTTCTCACCAAAGTACATTAATCTCTAGGAGACAGAAGGTGTCTCCTTCCTGAATGGTATGGCGGCTGCGTGGTCCCATGGTGTTTATGCTTGCGTACTATTGTTTGTACAGATGAACGTGGTACCTTCAGGCGTTTGGAAATTGCTCCCAAGAATGCACCAGACTTGCGGAGGTCTACAATGTTTTTTCTGAGGTCTTGGCTGATTTCTTTTGATTTTCCCATGATGTCAAGCAAAGAGGCACTGAGTTTGAAGGTAGGCCTTGAAATACATCCACAGGTACACCTCCAATTGACTCAAATGATGTCATTTAGCCTATCAGAAGCTTCTAAAGCCATGACACCATTTTCTGGAATTTTCCAAGCTGTTTAAAGGCACAATCAATTTAGTGTATGTAAACTTCTGACCCAATGGAATTGTGATACAGTGAATTGTAAGTGAAATAAGCTGTCTGTAAACAATTGTTGGAAAAAGTACTTGTTTTATGCACAAAGTAGGTGTCCTAACCAACTTGCCAAAACTATAGTTTGTTAACAAGAAATTTGTGGAGTGGTTGACAAACGAGTTTTAATGACGCCAACCTAAGTGTATGTAAACTTCCGACTTCTACTGTACCTGTTACGAGCATTGGACATATCATGCATTTTATGAACAGTGGTATTAAATTATGTTTCCACTATGCTATATAAGACAAATTATGTCAAGTCTCTGCACCGCATATGGTATACATTTTGTTCATCAAGCATTTTCTCCACTGTAGTGGTTCCATAGCCAAGCAATTATGTAGAAACAATACAATAAAACATTAGTGAGAATACATTCTATATCACAACTTAATTGAAAGCCTTAATAATGCTTAATCATGTTCTTATGATTTGTGTAAGTTCTGCACATGATTTAACACAACCAGACAGATGAAAGGCATTGGATTGTGACTATATCCCAGGGTTATTATCGCCTTGTTGAATTACAGTTATCTTTTTCTTCATACCAGGGCTTTGTCTCAATACAATTATCTCTGTTTGTTCATGCTGTTATTTTTGCTTGTAGGTTCTTTTTTCTCCACTTATGCGGTCTCATTTTGCAACCCCAAATTACCACAATTGAACACTGCTGAACAACAGAAAGCAACATTTTCCTCTTTCTCCTGCGCTAGGCAAAAATTTATCTGGCTATTGACCTTCGACAAATGCCAGAAGCCAGACATTTTGTTAGACGAGGAAACTGTTTTCCACCTTTAGGAACAAGAGAGGCACACAGAAGCCTCCACTGTACCGATGTCAGACATACTGATGTTCATGCAGCCTCCTTACATCAGAGAGCAGGGCTCGATTCAAATACGTGTTCTGTTGATCAGAGGACAATTTTACATGGTGTTACTCTCTCCTTTCCCTTTCAGCAGAGATTAGGAGGAGGTAGCTATGGCAACAAGTAATTTTAGACTACATTTATGCAGCTTTTTCCCAAACATTTCATTACCTTATGGGATTAGATGGGGAAACAATTGGTGTCTGAAACAGATGCCATTTAGCTACTTACTGTCAAGTGAAATATGTTGCCACCTAATTCAAATTAAATGTGATTAAGTAAATATTCCCTTCTTGAGTAAACGTGACTACTCATTTTCCCCTTGGTTAGATTAATAATGTCGGTTGATCTATCCATAAATGTACCTTTGTTTAGGTTTATAAATGATGTATTACAGTACTTACATCACTGTATTTCCCTGTGAAGGGGAATACTGCTCTGCTTAAAATGGATGTGGTGCTTTTGTCAGAGACCAATTGTGAACATACCTGCAGTGCAAATTCAGTCAGTGCATTCCCCATCGAAAGCTCACTTCTAAGTTGTCTATCCTCCCAAGCAGCATACAAAACTGCTTGTGAAATTCGTCTCCCTCGCTTCAAAAAGATAAAACCAGGAGCCCTTGTTGACTCAACAATAAGTAACATTTCTCCTTAATTAATTCTACAGTAAAAAATCCAGAAGTCAGTCTATGGCAAATAAATTGTCAATTTACAGTAATTACATATCTGGACGCACACATGAACAGAATAGCAAAATGTACACTCCCTGAAAGGGAAACATAAGTGATGATAGTCTTATGAGACTGTTACTTGGTTGATAAGTGGATTGGAGCGACTGAACATTTAGTCCTGTTAAGGGACCCACCACCTCCTCACTTCATTGTGCGACTTGCTAACGGGCACATTCAGTGTGGCAGTAGAGCTGAGGGGAGTGGGTGGGCGGTAATTACGACTCAGGCCCAGAGGGAAGCTGACACACATGATGCCATGCCACAGGTGATAATGGACTGGTGATGTCATTGCAGCTTAACACAACTGCATCCTGCACCCCCTGATATTAGCTGTCATTTCTTGATTAATTGTTGCTTTTGAATGAGCTTCTTCTCACTCTGCATCTTTGACATGCAAACAGTTCATTGTAGGTGCTTAATGTGCAGTTTTTGACAACATTGCAATGTGAAAAGACAAGATTTTTCTCAATGGTGCATATGGTGGTGTTCTAAAATTGAATTGAAGGTTTCTGACACTGTCAGACAATGCAAATACTAGGCTATGGCTGATTGTATCATGGGCCTTTGGTTTAATAAAATAAAGAAACATGTAACACTAATTAGTTTGGCAAAACTTCTGTTATTCATTTGTGAAATGCAATATATTAAAGTGGTAGGCTATAATTAGAATTCAGGCTCTCTAAGGTGCCATAGCAATTTCAACAGATGGGCCGTTCAAGATTCCCAACAGGTTATGCTGTGTGCATACAATTGGTTGGATTTCCCTTCAACTGAATAGCATATACTTTCATTCTTAAAAAATACAAAATCGTTCAAGCAAGTTCTCTTACATTTTTAGAGGACGGCATAAGGAAACTTAATTCAGTAGAAGTTAAATCTAGGAGAAAATATTTGGTTAAGCATTATCAGGGGAATATGGCCCAGTTATAAAGGTTTTGAGGTACAGCCAGAAATAAGTAATTAGCTGGCTACTAGGAATGTCCCCCTTATACCGTCAAGCATGACACTTCAAAGTGTTATCGTCTTGTAAACAATACTAAATCATGAAATGTTTTGATCAAAAGGACATTAACAGTGCAGTGCACAGACTCACACAGGACTATGAAAACACACTAGGTTAAACCATAAATAATATTCTCCGAACAATGATTTGTTGTATTTTACTCCGTTTATTGAACAAAATATCTTACAATATCTTGGATGTACATATATACATATATCATCTTGTACTGTATGACATCACTGTGGAACTCTAACCTCTGCATTGACATTGATCATTACACTGTGCCCATCTGTTATGAACGCCGTATGGAACTATTAATACGTCATTGACTTCCAAACACATTATACAAATCTTGATATAAAGCACAAAAAATATGAATTTATCATCATCATCGAAAAGTACTCACTCTCAGGACAGAAAGATTCTTCATACAAAACATCTTTACAACTTTTTGCAGTTACCGTACACAGGTATTAAACATACCATTAAACATCCCTTCTCTTCGTACTTTAGGAGGGTATCACCTTTAGGACTTATTCTAAAACAAATAAAGCAGTGGCTGGCTGTGCCACTGTGTAGCCTCCTCTGTGGTTGGCTCCAATGTGAGTACAGCAGCGCCTCTCAAATAACGTACACGTCAGTCTTCTCCCCCTGAAGCCAATAGGTTCTCATTTTGCCTTTGCCCTGGAAAAACACAGAAATCAATAGGTGTCATCAATGGAGACGAGTGGGAGTGATGGCTACACAAAAGGGCTTCTCTTCCTTAAAGGGTGACCCTGACATTTGCAGGTCCTGTTAGAACTCATCTGACATCCCTAGAGAGTATACTACTCCACATAACCAGATATTATGGTTCTCTTTCATTTTGACAGGAGAGCACGGACATCTTTTCTTCACGACACTAGTAATCTGAGAGGCCCAGAGCTCCACATCTACTGACATGCAATGCAGTCCTCCACCAAGAGAATAAACAGGATGGGAATCATAAGACCACATTTACCATTCTTTCGCATTCCGTCGTCTATCAAACAATACTGAATAAGTGAAGCCATTAAAGATAATGCTGACAACACATTCATTACTCATTGGGGCCTCACCTTCATTTCTATGTCCCCTCTTAACTGGAGATCAAAATAGCCAAACTCATCCAGCACTTCTTTGGTGGCTGAGGAGAGGTGGATCCTCAAGGCTGTGAAACACATCAATGGGACAAGAGACAAATCACAGTGAGTGTTTTTTGCAGGGAGTGACACCCAGTTGCATTACATACAAGCATTTATCCTCTGGCATATGCACTGGGCAAACAATAACAATTATAATACACATGCATGTTAACCAAGTAGATCTGTCTATGTTAGGTGGTCAAAAGTAGAAATGAACAGTGAAATCCTTCCTGGTGCTGTGGAAATAGTGCCTAGAAACAGCTGACAGTGCAGTCCCAGAGGTGATTCCTACCACTATAGGATATTTGATGGTATACAGTTTTATTACTACGGATGTGACATGGGTATAAGTGTTATTAACTATTTCTCAATGGACGTGAAAGCACACAGCAGGAAATGAGCAGGAAGGGAGTGGGTTAATCAATAACGTGATGAGTCACTCACAAAACCTCCTGGCTGGCACAACACCAGTGGTCCCACTATCACCACACCAGTTAAGAACAGCTGCCAGCAATACCAGTCCAGATAATCACTCTTAAACTACAATGACAACCTCCATCCTGTCTGTTGCTTTGTGACTATAAATATCCCATGTCTACTTTATGTATCCCTTGACATTTACGTTTCTTACAGGGAAGTATGTGCAAAGAGCTAGTCCACAATTTGTATAATTGGATGGTCATGGAGTCTCAGACACAAGATATCAGTCAGATTTAGTTAAGACAAATAACGACGGGAACCAGTCTTTCACAACACCATTACATAAGACCAATACAACAGGGAATACTCGCTGGACGAACAACCACAACATCCAAATCCGAGCAAATACCACATAAATAACAAATAATGAGTACTTAGTAGTCAGTGTGTGTCAACTGAAACATATTTATTTTTCCCCAATTGAATTCTACAATGTGACCATTGTTCCATGCAGAAGCATTTAGTTTGAATATTTATTTATTTAAAAAGCGCTGACAGCCACTAAAATAGAACAACAGAGATCCGAATCTGTCACTCACCCTCTCCATTCGATTCCATCCGAGACGCTGTGTTGACAGTATCTCCAAATAAACAATATCTGGGCATTTTCAGACCCACCACCCCAGCACAGACAGGTCCTGCACAGAAGAAAGGCAGTGAATTATGCTGGAAATATACTCCATGGAAAACCATCATTTCAATAAAGTAGCATTTCTTTCATTACCAGAAGCTCACATGATAAGTTAAGTGTACTTAAAAGCATGAAAGATTAGATTGAACTCAAACAACGCATGCACAAAATGATGGAATTGAGCACCTCCCACGCAGACTGTTGAAAGACCTATCAGTGATGTTCATGTCAAGTGTTTGAATAAGAATATTATACTGTACATTCTGCCTGCATGAGATAATGTCTGAGAACTATGGACAAAAAAACCTCCGAAAAGCTTGACCTGATCTGCCTGAGGGTGCAACACTGCCTGTACTTGTTCAAATATTGTCACTACTGGAGAAATTGCCAGAGATTTCTTAACTGAAATACAGTATGTCCTGAAACCTAGATATTGTAATCAACGGTCATAACCAATCACAACAGTTTATAAAAATGACTAAGCAAAAGCCCCATGCGATCATGAAGCAGGAATAGGCAGGATACATAAGTGGGCAATTGAATCACAGATGAGTTCTTGGCTAGTCGACTATTTGCTACAGTGATAAAAATAAAAAGTTTTATCATTGAAACATTTTTACTCAGTAGGGGTCTCAACTTACTGTTGAGAGTTAGAATAATAGAATGTGCAATTTCAAAACTTGGTTGTGCATCAGCGATCACATAATTAGCCCATATCAGCAAAAAAAATATATTGGTAAGTTAGTCTAGCGGCCAGCTATCTAAACTTGTAGTCAGTTATCATATTAAAAACGACAAATATTTTCCTCCACCCTATGGCAAAATGTGTAGAATTGCAGGAAATTAGCTGTAAAACTGCACATTTTTTCTCTCCGCTCCATGGCAAAATGTGTAGAATTGCATGAAATGAGTTAGAAAATTGCAAAATCTTCTCCACGCCCAATGGCAAAACAAGTAGAATTGCAGGAAATGTACTTTAAAACCCATGAGGCACTGCGGCCCCTCATGAGTATAGTTTTTTTTTTGTGGCCCCCACCTCCATCAAAGTTGCCCTTACCTGATTTACAATATAATAAATAGTGTGTCATAACATAGTTAAGCTATTTGTCATAGAATTAAATAAACTGTCAATGGCTAGGGCAGATCATGTAACATTTAGGAGGTATTGAAAGATTGAAGTTTTATATGATTTATTCAAGTTTTATTAGGTGGTAACTATGTAGAAGCCAAGGATTGGGAGTAGGATTGGGCAGTGCCCAAAGACACGGATTAATTCAATTGGACACAAACCTTTTTTTTTTTTAACTGCCAGCTTCCAACAGTAGTTAAGCATAAAACATTTTAACAATAATTCCAAACTCCATGTGAAATGATACCTGTGTGGATTCCTATCCTTAGCCGTAGCTGGTCTTGGGGTCTGTGTCGAATCTTGAATGTTTTCACCTGTTCTAGTAAGGCTAAGGACATCCCAGCGATCTCTCTTGCGTGGAGTTTACCATTCCTTACCGGAAGCCCTGACACCACCATGTACGCATCACCAATGGTCTCCACCTGAGATATACAAGACAACGTATCAGCAGGTAAAACAGGTGATTATATCACTGGTTGAAAATAACAAAAAACATGATTACTCTGACTTACCTTGTACACATCAAAATTATCGATGATGGCATCAAAGCAAGTGTAAAGATCATTCAGCACCGTCACAACCTACGGAGAATTTAAAAATACTTTAGGTACAGTACTCAGGTAAACTAGAAACAATTGTTTTAAGGTTAAAACGATTGGAAACACCACCACTAAAAGCATATTACCGTTACTCTTCTGCTCCCTCAGTCTCTATTTCAGAAATACTTATTTAGCTAGTGGCAAACTTTTGTGAAACGAAGCAATTTCAAAGAAAGTGCCCAAAGATAGTAAATTCCACTTTGTGCGTTCATGAGGCATGTTCCATTTGGTTTGCCCCTGTGATTGACGGAGATGTGTTTCTGCATGAACTCCCAATGATTCCCCCCAGTCAGATGAAAATATCTGTCTGTTCCCCGCCTTGGGCCACTTCCCAGAACCTCAGATTACTGAGAAACGCATTTGCATAAGTAAAACAATGCAACAGACTAAATACTGGGAACACATTTTCAAAAGAAGGATTCAGAATTTTAAGATAAATAATTACGTAAAATATCAGCTGTTTACTCAAAAGAAGATATGAAGTGTCATGTTCTCATTCGTCAAACGACTGTTTGACTGTTGTAATGCCCCTGAGTAACTATTCGTTCGGAGATTCAGTGTGCTCATGGAGAGAGAAATGGGGCTCAGAAAACAATTTCAGTTCTAGTTTATATATTTTTTTATTTCACCTTTATTTAACCAGGTGGGCCAGTTGAGAACAAGTTCTCATTTACAACTGCGACCTGGCCAAGATAAAGCAAAGCAGTGCGACACAAACAACAGAGTTACACATGGGATAAAAAAAACATAGTCAATAACACAATAGAAAAATCTATATACAGTGTGTGCAAATGTAGTAAGATTAGGGAGGTAGCGATAAATAGGACATAGTGGCGAAATAATTACAATTTAGCAATTAAACACTGGAGTGATAGAAAGTGCAGAAGATGAATGTGCAAGTAGAGATACTAGGGTGCAAAAGAGCAAAAAAAGAAATAACAATATGGGGATGAGGTAGTTGGGTGTGCTATTTACAGATGGGCTGTGAACAGGTGCACTGATCGGTAAGCTGCTCTGACAGCTGATGCTTAAAGTTAGTGAGGGAGATATAAGACTCTACCTTCAGTGATTTTTGCAATTCGTTCCAGTCATTGGCAGCAGAGAACTGCAAGGAAAGGTGGCCAAAGGATGAGTTGGCTTTGGGGATGACCAGTGAAATATACCTGCTGGAGCATGTGCTGCTATGGTGACCAGCGAGCTGAGATAAGAAGGGGCTTTACCTAGCAACGACTTATAGATGACCTGGAGCCAGTGGGTTTGGCGACGGATATGAAGTGAGGGCCAGCCAAAGAGAGCATACAGGTCGCAGTGGTGGGTAGTATATGGGGCTTTGGTGACAAAACGGATGGCACTGTGATAGACTGCATCCAATTTGCTGAGTAGAGTGTTGGAGGCTATTTTGTAAATGACATCACCGAAGTCAAGGATCGGTAGGATAGTCAGTTTTACGAGGGTATGTTTGGCAGCATGAGTGAAGGATCCTATGTTGCGGAATAGGAAGCCAATTCTAGATTTAATTTTGGATTGGAGATGCTTAATGTGAGTCTGGAAGAAGGATTTACAGTCTAACCAGACACCTAGGTAATTGTAGTTGTCCACATATTCTAAGTCAGAACCGTCCAGAGTAGTGATGTTAGACTGGCGGTCGGGTGCGGGCAGCGATCGGTTGAAGAGCATGCATTTAGTTTTACTTGCATTTAAGAGGCCACGGAAGGAGAGTTTTTGGCATTGAAGCTTGTCTGGAAGTTTGTTAACACAGTGTCCAAAGAAGGGCCAGAAGTATACAGAATGGTGTCGTCTGCGTAGAGGTGGATCAGAGAATCACCAGCGGCAAGAGCGACATCATTGATGTATACAGAGAAAAGTGTAGGCCCAAGAATTTAACCCTGTGGCACCCCATAGAGACTGCCAGAGGTCCGGACAACAGGCCCTCCGATTTGACACACTGAACTCTATCTGAGAAGTAGTTGGTGAACCAGGCGAGGCAGTCATTTGAGAAACCAAGGCTGTTGATTCTGCCGATAAGAATGAGGTAATTGACAGTCGAAAGCCTTGGCCACGTCGATGAAGACGGCTGCACAGTATTGTCTTTTATCGATGGCGGTTATGATATCGTTTAGGACCTTGAGCTTGGCTGAGGTGCATCCATGACCCGCTCGGAAACCAGATTGCATAGTGGAGAAGGTACGGTGGGATTCTAAATGTTCGGTGATCTGTTTGTTATCTGTAGCTGAAGTTTCAGATGGGCTTATCATTATTTGTTAAACCATTTCGACTTAATCTAATATTTCATTATATACAGTACCACTCAAATGTTTGAACACACCTACCCATTCAATAGTAACCAGATACGTATTAAACAAATCAAAAACATATTTAATATTTGAGATTCTTCAAAAGTAGCCACCTTTTTTAATTTAAATTGATTTATTTTGAGCTACAGATATTTACAACAAAATGCACAATGTGGACCCAGAGGATATCAAAGTATTAATTAAAATGCTTATTTCCAAAGTGGTCCTTGATGGTAAAAACAATAACATGATTAAAAGAGAAGAGAAAATTACAAACAACCATAAATACATTCATTTATTTTGACATGCTAAAAAGTGGCACTATTCACTGCACTTCTCCCTAACCTTAAAATTCAACCATATTAATTTCACATTAAAACAATCTATTAATTGCGCATCATACCGATCCTTCAAATAATACACCTGACCAGCAGTAGGGGCACAAGGGGCAGTGGAGTGGTTTCTCTTACTTAGACAACCTTGTCCAAATTAAAAAACGATGCCTGCTTTTTAAAGCCATTATTTATTTGCTTGATCTCCAAGGGAAGGCTATTCCATAGACAAATGCCTGTATGGAAGAAAGTGCTCCTTACAGTACTGTTTACTCTTGGGATTTTACAAGACATAACACTAGCTCTGGTATTGTGATTGTGTTGATTGATATGGTCTATAATGTGGTTTTTCATGTAACCTGGGGCACGGTCATTTAAAATGTCAAACATATGATTAAGTTGAAGTTGGTCCACTCTGGACTCCAAAGGCAACAAGCCCACCACCCACATTCAGCATATACCTGATAACATTACTGTGCATGACCTGCATTCTCTTTTAAATGTTTTTTGATAGCCCACTATACCAAGCAGAGCAGTCAAAATCAATATGACACTGAATCAAGGTTGAGACAAGCAGTTTCTTAACTTTAATGTTAAAATATCTAGTGTTTACGATATCAACATTTCAATTTGTTTGCCATTTTAGAAAGAATTTTAGCAGCAATCAGGTCTCCAGAAAGGGATTGATCTAGGGACACACCAAGATAAGTTACATATGTTTTAGATTCAATCTCCTTGCCAGTACAGTTTACTGTTATCTTGTCAGCCCTAATCAAGCTACGTTTAGTTCCAAACAAAATAGATACATTTTTCCCAAATGACATGACAATTTGTTGTCAGACAACCAATCTCTAACAAAATGCAATTCCTGTATCCTTCCCTGATACCAGTATGGCTGAGTCATCAGCATAAAGCAGGAGTTTTGCACTTCACTGTATCTGGCATATCATTAACATATATAAGAAATAAGAGAGGCCCTAAAATTGATCCCTGCGGTGCTCCACAGGATATTTATTTGGCCTCTGACAGAACATCACCAACATTACATACTTGTGTTCTGTTGGTCAGATAAGACCTAAACCAATTCACTGCTACATCATTTAGACCCATGCATTTCAGTTTCATCAGGAAAATATCATGGTCTACAGTGATAAAAGCTTTCTGCAAGTCTAACATGACAATACCTGTACAGTTCCCCTTCTCACTTTCCTGCTTAATGTGGTGAAAAAGGTGGATAAGGCAAGTATCAGTGGACTGAGCTATTATAAAGCCAGATTGTAGTTCATAAAGTAGTTTGTGCTCAAGAAGGTATCCCTCAAGTTGATTAAAAAGAAATCTCTCAACAACTTTGGATGAGGTGCTAAGGTTTGACACAGGCCTGTAGTTTCCTACATTTATTTTACTGCTCTTCTTGTGGAGTGGAACCCCCCCAAGCTATTTTGAGATCCTTGGGAAATGTACCACTACTAATAGAAAGGTTTACAATATGTGTTATCATTTTAGCAGTGACTCAAGCACTATCCTTTATGAATCTTGCAGGAAGATTATCCAGCCCAGTTGCTTTGTTTGTGCTCATTAAGCATAGTAGATTGGAAACTTTGTCTTCTGTTACCATGCACAGCTCAAACAAATCATTTGTGATATCTTTGCTATGGTAAAAGTTATTAATGAAAGACTGGCCATAGTGTCCAGAGCAGATGGGTAACTTCTTAACGAGAGATGAGGCTATAGTGGTAAAAAATATGGTAAAATAATTTGCAACCTTTGCCTGCTGATAGCATAAAACATCATCAATATCCAGGCCAATACTAGAGGATTTTACCTTATGGGGAGTTTTTAAGCCAATGTCCTTTATAATTTTCCACAGTTTACGGGGCTGATGTAAGTTGTCAGTAACGACATATACCCTTTGCTTTGAAGACAGCTACTGTATGCACACTCTTTGTATTCTCTCAACCAGCTTCATGAGGTAGTCACCTGGAATGCATTTCAATTAACAGGTGTGCATTGTTAATTTTTTTAAATTTTTGTTATTTTATTTTTTACTCTGACACCTGCAAGCCACTCAAAACCTCCCGCAACACACCAGTGTAGAATCGCTGCTGTAAAGTATCTTCACAACTTTAGAAGAAACACTCCAGTAACACCACCTTAATTCCTGGCACAAGTTGCATCAAGAGTGGCTTGTGGGTGTCAGAGTAAAAAAGAAAAGAAAAATATTAAAAAATACTGAAGACTGAATTGAAGCAACTTAAACCAAGTAGAAAGTGTGTAGAAATGATGAGGTTACATTTTAAAATAATTTGATGTAGGAAAAAAAAGTCTTCAATCACAATATTTTCAATATAGTTATGTTAGCAGTACTATTTTGGTTAATTTTGTGGTCTTAAACCAGTGAGTTTATTAAGATTCTTTATCACGAATATGGGCAAAATTGTATTATCTGATACATTTCAGAGTTCTGAATGACCAAAATGTTTGGGGAAAAAAATAACATGTTGGGGCACTGCACTTAAAACCATTGAGACCATTACAACCATCCCATCGGCTTTTCATCATCATACAGTACATTTAGACCCTGTTGAAGGGAGTCTCTCAATGATATGAGTGGACTTGAAATCTTCTTCATCTGAGAAAGAATTTCCATTGCAGCTATAGCACCCAGTGACTCAACTATGCGTCAATACACTCTCAGTACTATTTTGAGTTGTGGCCTCAGTGTGGGAATGCTTTATAACTAGGAGACATACGGTAGGTGCTCTAATAGGCTCTGTGAGGTTACGTAAGTGACAAAGAAGCTCCTCTTCACATTCTCTTCTTATAATGAGCTGTTGGATCAGCATATTTTCAAGCTTTCATGTCAGCTACTTCAGTGTCTTGGGAGAGAGTTGACATTGTAGTCATTTAGCAGACACTTTTATCCAAAGTGACTTAGAGGAGCAGTTAGGGTTAAATGCCTTGCTCAAGGGCACATGAACTTTGTTTTTTTCACCTAGTCGGCTCGGGATTAGAACCAGCGACCTTTCGGTTACAACATTCTTATCCTCCCGAGTGGCGCAGCGGTCTAAGGCGCTGCATCTCAGTGCTAGCGGCGTCACTACAGACCCTGGTTCGATTCCAGGCTGTATCACAACCGGCCGTGATTGAGAGTCCCATAGGGCGGCGCACAATTGGCCCAGCGTCGTCCGGGTTTGGCCGAGGTAGGTCGTCATTGTCAATAAGAATTTGTTCTTAACTGACTTGCCTAGTTAAATAAAGGTTCAATAAAAATAAACAAACACCACCCATACAGGAAGTTTAATTTCCCACTGTGAATTAATACTTTGACTCAATAAATATTGAGTGCATTTTACTTAGCAAAACTAACTGGTCATACATACGGTATTCAAAGTCGGGGTCGACACATTTAAAAAAACATAAAACACACACACACACGAAAGAGACAAATATTGACAAATAAGTAAATGTATTTATTGGTTCTCTTAATTTGGATAAGAGAGAAGAAAATACAATGAATTAAAGGTCATTTGTTGATGTAAACAATTTTATCTACTGATTTTAAGTTGAGTCATTAGATTTGGGGTGGGGTCGCAAGAAATTATTGCAAAAAAATAAAAAAAATAAAATGAGGCTCCCGTTAAGAAAGTTTGAATACCATTGTGTAAGGTATGTATCTGATGTTGGTTAGTAGTGGATATCTCTACTGACAGTTGTTTACCTGCAGTGGTGTACTCTCAGCTGACATTGACGTGAAGCCCACAATGTCACTGAAGTAGATTGTCACACTGTCAAATGCCTCCGCTTGAACCGTCTCTCCGCGCTTTAGCTGCTCTGCTACTGAGCTGTGGATAGGAGAACACAAATTTAGTAAAACAATGCAGAGTGAAATGCTAATGCAGAGTGAAATGCTAATGCAGAGCGAAATGCTAATGCAGACCAATGAATCAACAGTGACAGTAAGCTTGGCAGCTACGGTCCACAGTGAATAAGGGAAGTTACAGTATAAGCAGATTCTAACAGTATCACTTCCTTTTCATTAATATTTTAAAGTACAGTAATTACATTAAAGAGCCAGAGGCACAGTGTAGCACTGGTAGCTAGGTTAACCCAGGACGCTGGTCAAATAGGCTGAATTCTGCAGTGAGAGAAGATATCGCTCCATTTTCTCAGGCCCTTTTCTGTCTGTCAAAAGGGCTTAAAGTTGGGGGGAGACATTTGGGCAGACAATGGGATGGTAAATGAGTGTGACTACACCACTGAGACAGACAGCTTAAATAGACTGAGGACATGGCTTGTCATTTGCTGCTTTCGTGTTATCAGAGGTGCTTAAACCCCCTATCACATTTCTCCTCCTAGTTCTGGTTAATGAGAAGTTTGCTTGTCAGCTCCCATCTTGCCTTGCCCTTTCATCTCCTCTCTGCTTACGTAACTGTAAATGTGTAGATTTTTTAAAGTGTGAGATAGAAGAGAAAGCTGATGCACTCTTCCATTGCCGTGGAATTTAAACAATGAATAGGTGGAACGGCACAACACAGAAAAGAGTGTAATTTTCTCGGGTTTGATAATCAGAAGTTCAGACGTATGAACATAATAGCGCAAGAGGAGAATCCAAATAATAAATATTCTGACTGTGGCAAGATCTGGTAAAGTAGATTTTCGGCTTTTCTCTTCTCCTCCAGGTAGGCTTGCGTTCGTTCCTCGACCAGGTTCTCCAGGTTGTTGGCGTACTGCTCCATCCTGGACAGCAGGTTGTTCAGAATACTGGTACTGCCCTCCCTGTGAGACAAACAGACAGAAAGATGACATACCCATTCATTTCTTGATAGTCTAAATGAAAAACCTTTCCATTAACATCACCTAATATTGTCTATTCAATGCATATTTCAAAAGTGACGTCATGGTTGTACTTTTCAGACCCTTTGTCTATACAGCACGGTGGTTGAGTCATTCAGGGCTATACTGTAGCTGTACGGTACTGTACACTCAGCGTTTGGAATCTTTCCCACATCTCTAATGGGTCATAGATCATACACCCACATGTAGAAGAACACAACGATAAATCAAGACGGTGGTAAATAGCAGTGCATCAGGGGTAATCATGTGAAGGATACACAGCTTACTCTCTTAAAGTACACTACAGACTGGCCCCAGCCCTGAATCATAAGGATTGTCACTGAGGACTGAGGATCCATAGGAGAAGAGAAATTTCACATTCTTTACCCAGCCGAATGGTAATCATAGTAATCAAGGTCACTTACAGAGAAGTCAATTCAGCCATTTGTAATACACAAAGTGAGAGCCCCTGATGTGGGCTACATCAGATCGTTTACGACACTGATTACTAAAGACACTGTTTGTTCTTGTGTCCTTCAGCCAGGGTTTCACACACCAAAAATAACACGCCATCAGTCACTATGTCAATAAAATATATTTACGGAATGAAATGAAGTGCTTCTGAGAGGTATCAATCATGTCTCTCTTACCTCAGGCCAGTGGAATTGGCCAGAAGTATCACTGAGGCTAGCGGTGCCAGTGGTTATATGTTAACGTGACAGACAGACAGATCCAGAGCCCTGCTTTGAGCCACACGGCCAAGCCGCCAGTCAATATAATGAACCACAACCTGTGTTGTGATCTCCCTGTCACAACTGTCAGAATTCAAACGGAGTACATCTACCATGCCGAAACAAAAATAGCCTTTGTACTTGTAAGAAATACAGAAGCGTTGAATGACATGAAAACAGTTCTGCAGCAAGGGGACACATCTGATAGTGGGGGTGTTGTAGGGAAAAGGAGTATGGCCATGAAAGCTTGATCCGGCGACAAAACAAACACCAGGGTCTGATTTCCTCCCACAGCTCATAAAGCACTTGGGTTTTCTTGGTCACAGAGGTCACTCCACATCTTCAAGGTTTTCTGGATTTTGATCAGCAGGTAGATCACATATTTCTCCTTCTGTGACAGGTCTGCCCAGCTCAAGGGAACACGCACCCACACAGAAACCAAAATATGCATCTGAATAATGCATAGGGTAGGCCATGAAGAACAACAAGATAAATATAAATTCCACACTTGGAGGGTGAAGACTTCCTATCGCTCTGATCTGAAATTATTTGTGTGTGATAAACAGCATCACTTTCTTTCATCTTATTTGAATTAATGCTAATCCCTTTTCTAGCATCTCTTGATAATATCAACTTCATTCAATTATTTCCTCCATTCTCCTTTTCAAACATCTTGATAAAAATAAATCCAAAGAAAATATGATCTACATGGAGGAGCTAGGCAGCCATTTTGGGGCATGGTGGTGATCAGTGCTCACTTGTTGAGTTTGGTGATGTAGATCTTGATGTGGCTAAAGTCGGGTCGCTCGACGGGGTCCTCGGCCCAGCAGCTGTCCATCAGGATGGTCAGCTCCTCACAGTGGCAGCTGTTGTCTGTGGTGGGCCGGAAGTAAGGCTTCTGGCCGTTACGCACCTTCTGCACTATCTCTGTAGTAGTCAAGATAGGGGAGTGTTAGTGTGTGTGTGTGTGCGCACTGCAGTCTCTGGGAAATTGATCGGTCCATAAAGTCCTAGGGAGAACTGAAACCAGCAGTACTGCAGCCCTTGAGCCAAGGACTGGAGTGATCCAACCCTGAAGATGATATTCTTTATGCATTAGGGAACATGCATGAAGGAGGAAATGGGGCGAAGAAGTTATACTTTTTGGTCTTAATTCATGGTAAGGGTTAGGCATCAGGGTTAGCAGAGTGGTTAAGGTTAGGTTTAAAATCAGATTTTATGACTTTATGGCTGTGCCAGTTAGTGACCACTCCGCAGAGCTGCCTCCAGTACACGAGTAATTTCAATAAATGCCAACCTGCATTTATTAGCATAATTAGTTTTACCTTTAGGGCTCAGATCCATGCCGTCCACATAGAAGGGTCCATTCCTCAGGGCTATCTCCTGGAGTATGATGCCAAAGCTGTACACATCTCCTTTCTGGGTGCCCTGTGGAGGGTGTCTGTCGTAGATCAACAACTCGGGGGCCGTCCACAGCTTCTCTAGAAACACAACAAACTCACATTAACCACTGAGCATCTTCTCCTTAATCCAATCCTCCATTTTGTTTTCTTCCATGGGTGAAGAGGCAAAGTGATCACCTCTGCTGACAATGTTGACCTACTTGCATAGAGTGCGTGCGAGTCGTCATTTTCACATGATGAACGGAAACTGGCCAGTCCGTAATCCGTAATTTTCAACACAAATCGACTGTCCACCACACAATTAGATGACTTCAGATTTCCATGGGAGCCGATGTAGCTGTTGTGCAGATAGTTCATTCCCTGACGAAGCAAGCATTAAATTGACCGTTCAAAAAGAAATATCCTACAGTATAGCATACACGAAAACATACACATCTGATCATGTGGAAATAATGTGTTTTGAGTTTGATCGAAATGTGATGAAAATTCTGCATGGAGCCAAGTGTTTCAAGTAGTACATTTCACATGGGAAATCTAATTCCTACGGGGACACAAAAAGATACTGCACTGTCATGTATACGTCTAATATTTGTCGGAGCGTATGTCAGAATGTGGCTTATAGTGCCCTTTGCTTGTTAGAAAGTCCCTGTTGTTGACAGCTTGGCGGACTGTTATTTTAACAGCAATTTGGTTGATTTACTCCATGATCCACGTAAAAAAAGCCCTTTTGTTAGAGCAGGCTAAAAATAATTACTGAAAATACATGGATGATTACATTTGATTAAGCGGAAGGAATTTTGTAGTGAGATGGTCATTATGTCGCTTTACAAGTTTTCAACCTGGACTCAGGAGTAGATGTAACATAGTAAATGTAAATCTGTCTCCCTACATTTAGCATGAAATGTTACATTACATATGATTTTATGAATTACAATTTGTATGATATGTTACAAATTGCAATTCGTACAATACGTTATATTTACAATTCGTACAATACGTTATATTTACAATTCGTACAATACGTTATATTTACAATTCGTACAATACGTTATATTTACAATTCGTACAATACGTTATATTTACAATTCGTATAATACGTTACGAATTCCATTTTTTTGTGGCTTATATTAGGTAGGTGGCTAACGCTAGCTAGGTGGGTAACATTAGCAAGGCTAGGGGTAAGGGGTTAGGGTTAAGAGTTAGGTTAAAGGGGTAGTCCTTTCCTGCAGTCAAACGAGCTAGTGGCCTCATGTTAATGGCCTCAATGTTAAGAATTCCATAATTACTCAACATAATTTTGAAAAGCCGCCAAAACTCCAGTGTTTCTTTGTAGAACGGTTTTATTATATTTCAGTCTTCTGTGATGTACAGTACCAGTCAAAAGTTTGAATACACCTACTCATTCAAGGGTTTTTCTTTATTTTTACAATTTTCTACATTGTAGAATAATAGTGAAGACATCAAAGCTATAAAATAACACATATGGAATCATGTAGTAACAAAAAAAAGTGTTAAAAACAAAACCTAAATATATTTTAGATTTTTCAAAGTAGCCACCCTTTGCCTTGATGACAGCTTTGCACACCCGGCATTCTCTCAACCAGCTTCATCTGGAATGCTTTTCCAATAGTCTCGAAGGAGTTCCCACATACGCGGAGCTCTTGTTGGCTGCTTTTCTTTCACTCTGTGGTTCAACTCATCCCAAACCATCTCAATTGGGTTGAGGTCACGTGATTGTGGATGGTGGGCACATGGTGGGCACAACACATGCGAAGATCATCTGTTCACCTACTCTGCGTCTCACAAAGACACAGCGGTTAGAACCAAAAACCAAAATTTGGACTCATCAGACCAAAGGACAGATTTCCACCTGTCTAATGTCTATTCCTCATGTTTCTTGGCCCAAGCAAGTCTCTTCTTCTTATTGGTGTCCTTTAGTAGTGGTTTCTTTGTAGCAATTCAACCATGAAGGCCTGATTCACGCAGTCTCCTCTGAACAGTTGATGTTGAGATGTGTCTGTTACTTGAACTCTATGAAGCATTTATTTGAGGTGCAATTTCTGAGGCTGGTAACTAATTAACTTATCCTCTGCAGCAGAGGTAACTCTGGGTCTTCCTTTCCTGTGGTGGTCCTTATGAGAGCCAGTTTCATCATAGCGCTTCATGGGTTTTGCAACTGCACTTCAAGAAAGTTCTTGAAATTTTCCGGATTGACGGACCTTCATGTCTTAAAGTAATGATGAACTGTCGTTTCTCTGTGCTTATTTTAGCTGTTCTTGCCATAACATGGACTTGGTCTTTTACCAAATTGGGCTATCTTTTGTATACCACCACTACCTTGTCACAACACAACTGATTAGCTCAAACGCATTAAGGAAAGAAATTCCACAAATGTACTTTTAACAAGGCACACCTGTTAATTGAAATGCATTCCAGGTGACTACCTCATGAAGTTGGTTGAGAGAATGCCAAGAGTGTGCAAAGTTATCATCAAGAATCTCAAAAATAAACTATATTTTGATTTGTTTAACACTTTTGTGGTTAAATACATGATTCCATATGTGTTATTTAATAGTTTTGATGTATTCACTACTCTTCTACAATGTAGAAAATAGTAAAAATGAAGAAAAACCCTTGAATCAGTAGGTGTCCAAACATTTGACTGGTCCTGTATATAAAGTGTAATATTGGGATTAAAATTATACATTTAATACATTTCAACTCTATATCTGACATGGTACAGGCATCTTCTTTTTTTTAAGCCCATAATCATGTGTGTGAGGTGTATACTTTTGTTTCAAAGTAGATGTGTTTAAGACTACCAAGAAACACTCTGTGTGACCCTGTTTTAGCCCACTGCAGTATTAAGGTTAGGGGAAGGGTTAGCTAACATGTTAAATAGTTGTAAAGTAGCTAGAAAGTATTAAATAGTTGCAAAGTTACTAATTACCTAAAATGCTAAGGTGGTCCGTGATGAGATTCAAACATGCAACCTTTGGGTTGCTAGACGTTCACGCTTTGGGTAGCTAGACGTTTGCGTTATACGCCCAGCCACTGCTGGTTTTTGCCTTAAGTAACCGTCTGTCTTATGTAACCATTCCAGAACGTAACATATCATACTAATTTGAGTGTCCCGGATTTACATTTACTATGTTACGTCTAGTCTATGAGACCACAGTGAAGTTTTCGGTCATACTAAGTGTGATGCCAATGTAAAGGGTGTCACGCTGCTTGATTAGCGAGCAACACCTCCTCCTGATTCAGCTCATGACGAGGCTCGAACCCAGGACCTCTGTCTTGCTAGCACACGTGACAGCCCTCCTGAAACGTGTTACCAGTCGGCGCCACGCAAAAAGCTAGCTATTCGCTGGTGTAAGTGGGGACACTTGAGAAGTAAGTTTCACACATCTACATGTGCTACATCAATACCTACTCTCTCTAATATTTCATTAAAATGTTTTATTTAACCTTTATTTAACTAGGCAAGTCAGTTAAGAACAAATTCTTATTTACAATGATAGCCTACCCCGGCCAAACCCTCCCCTAACGCGGACGACGCTGGGCCAATTGTGCGCCGCCCTAATAAGGTACCCATGTGACCTCAAAACAACCCAACTGCAGTTATAATGATAGCACATGTATTGTTGGCTGCAGTCAAAGAGGACACATACCTTGACTATGTCGTTGATGAGTGAATAGCGGAACATCCAGTCCAGATTGATGCTCTCATTCTCCAAAATGTCCTGAAAGTAGAAGTACAATTTTCAGCTGACATCTCTAATCCTGACATCGCTCTAATTCATCTGACATCTCTAATCCTGACATCGCTCTAATTCATCTGACATCTCCCTGTTTCACATAACGTATCCATCTTTTAAACAGCAACACAGTTTTACAGTAACAGTCAGTTTGAAATGTGATAAGGGCGGCAGGTAGCCTAGTGGTTAGAGAGCTGGGCCTGTAACCGAAACGTTGCTAGATCGAATCCCCGAGCTGACAAGGTAAAGATCTGTCGTTCTGACCCTGAACAAGGCAGTTAACCCACTGTTCCCCGGTAGGCCGTCATTGTAAATAAGAATCTGTTCTTCACTGACTTGCCTAGTTAAATAAAGGTAAGCTCCATTATTAAAAGTTTCAAATAGCTTCACATTCTTCCATTTTGGCAGTGCATCAGGCTGGCATTTCAAACTAAACTTGAAAGCCAAGAGTTCGTTTCCAAATTTCTCTCAAGGCATCTTAAACCATACATTTATACAGAAAGAGTATGAATGAATAATACATTAGCAAGACCACACCGAATGGTCATTTCAATATTATAGTCGGTCCAAGTGATTCTACTTGGCAAAACATGCAAAAACAATTGAAATTCCATTAAACGGAATAATTGTGAGGTCTTACCTGAAGACTACCTCTGGGACAATATTCAGTCACGATGCAGATGTTGGGAGGGTCAATGCAGGCACCAATGAATCTGGTTAAATGATTGAACTGCACATCTCTCATCTGTAAACAAACGCATTGACATTCAAATCAGTATATCATTCTCTCCAGATTATATGGCAATAGATTTTCCTTTCTAGAAAAGCAACCAAAAAAAAAACACCTCATCAGAATAGTCTATTTACAGCGTGCAGGTTTTGGCACAGTGTCTTTTCTACACGTTGAGTATAGCTTTCCCTCATTGGCCATCCAGTTGACACGTGCATGTGAATACATTGGGCCGGGAGGTTATGAATGAGGCAGTGTTGTGGGAACTCACAGCATGTGAAAAAATGCAGAGGTGTTGAAAGGAGGTACAGGCTATAATATGAGTGCATAGCAGTCAAACCGTGTAAAAGGCACTACATGGAAAATTATCATTCATTCCATGTCCTCTTTTTACAACCTGGGATCTCATCCAAAAATGAATCATGTCAAATAAAAGCATACAAAACAAAATCCTATAAATGATGTTTGGGCTTGTCACATAGGAAAGCGTTGCGTGCTCTGTATTTAAACCTTCCATATGATGTGTATGTATAAACAACAGAGCGAAATTTGAATCCAGTCCACACATCCTCTCTGTTTCAATACATCCATGCCCTGGCAGGGAGGATGTACATAATATCTCTGAGCAGCGTGAAACTTCCAAAAACAGTGAGAATAACCTGTACAGTGTGTTTTGGTTTGGGGCCGATTCACTAAGAGAGTTGAGTGACAGCTGCTGAAACACCAAAACCAGGGAGTCGGTTGCTCCTGTTTCACAGCTCAGAAGAAGTTAGCATACCCTTTGGCCTATATAATTTCCCCTGCGGAACACTAGCTAAGGGAGGATAGGAGAGAAAAGGGGGAGGAGAGACTCGAAGACAAACGGTTAAGTTTCCATTGGCAGGCCCCTCTCTCCCTCATCTGGTTGGCTCTTTCATGAGCGGGGAACTGACAGCCGATCAGGCCCCTGGGGCTTCTGATGAGCCGCCAGCTCAGACTGGTGTCTCTCCTGAGTGCGCCGCCCACCCGCTGTTGCTGAGTAGAGGCATCCAGGGCCTTCACATCCAATGGGCCACAGTTCAGAGCGAGAGAGCGAGGGGGGGGTGGGGGGCTAGGCTGCCCAGAGCCTTATCCATGGCACAGATGATAACTCAATTAATACAGACCCAGAGATCCGATAATAGCACTGACTAACGTCTGGCTTTTCATTAGCTTCAAACTAATGTGTTTCAGCAATGTTTTGTCTTTCCCACATCGTGTTTCAAGTCGGACGTATTCTTGTTTTTTTTTTCTCACATTTCTCTGTCACTGTCTCATAAAATGTAATTCCCAAAATGGAGACAATATTCTTCATCCACAGCTGTTGCAGCTGATGTTGGAGGACCTTTGAGGATCTGAATCTTTAACAGCAGCAGCAGCACAGGTTCAGTAATAAGACATCTACTGTTGCGGCGTGAAAGAGGCCCTCCTTTGAACAACCTGGTAATGTTTCAGGACCCCCCCCCCCCCCCCACACTGGTTTAACCACCTCAGTGGGAGAGCCTCATTCTAATACTGCTGCTGCAGAGGGGTCATAAACAGGCATGCTCGGCTAAAACAACATGAGTCAGGGCCCTGGTAAAGGGACCTTCAACTCTAGTCCTGGAGGGTCAGACTGTTTACTAGTTTAGACCCAAGTCCTTTCATCGGTGACTGGTTTAAACCTGGGGAAATCAGGCGAGTGGTCTCTATAGCAGCTAATAACACTAAATCATCAATGACGTATAAGAGGGAAAAGACCACTCGCTGGACTAATCTTAATAAACGCTTCAGGAATGGATACCCCTCAGCAGTGAGGCAGTGAGGAGAACCCACCAGACTTTATGACAATAACTCTAAGTAATAACAGCAGACATACACAGTAAATCATTGGGTACTGGTCTGGACTTACATGTTTGAGCTCGAACAGCACTTGTCTGGTCAGCTCGATCCTCTTCTTGTTCACATGTTTGATGGCCACCAGGTTGCTCTGTGTCAAAGAGATAAATAGATGGAGATTAAAAACCTTCTACTGCAGATAGAGCGACAGACTACTGTGTACTGTACTGTGATGATAGAGATATGTCCTTCAGCAGGGTTTCCCAAACTCAGTCCTGGGTCACCCCCCTGGGTGCACGTTTTGGTTTTTGCCCTAGTACTACACAGCTGATTCAAAGAATCAACTCATCATCAAGCTTTGATTATTTGAACCAGCTGTGTAGTACTAGGGCAAAAACAAAATGGCACCCCTGCGAGGCCCCAGGACCGAGTTTGGGAAACCCTGGCCTATAGTATTATTTTTCTATGACTGTGACAATTCAATAGGAGAGACCTAAATGTGACCCTCTATGGGATCTGTGTGACAGACAGGCATCTTTTCATTGGGAAGAATGAAAAGGACAAATATAATGGTAATGGGAACATATCTACACATATTATTCACAGAATTGTTGAAAGGTAAAGGGGAAAACACAAGGGTCAATAGGTGGACTATAGTGTAGATATAATAGTGTATGGTATATGTGCCAGGTATATATATAACATCTGTTCTATGCTACTGAGATGGAGAGTTATATCTGTCACTTTGATATGTAAAGATAAATCTACAGAGAAGGTACCATCAAATCCAGGGTGTGAATTCTAACTGGAAAAAGTGAGAAAAATACACAAACTTCGGATACTTTATCATAGGGATATAATCCTATGTGGTTGAATAGAAGAACAAACTAAAGAGTACATGTAGCCAACAACCACGTATCAACATTGAAGGCCTGACATTTATATGATATTCCTCCACCCTCTCGTTAAACAGAGACATTAACAACAACAACAAGTTGCTAGCGGTGTCCATAATGCGAGGTGGGATGTGAACCACACTCTGTGTCTCACATTAAAAGCAGCCATCTGAGCTGAGCTCTGCGGAGCTCGCCCACTCTCCTATCCATCTCGTCTGTGAGCATGCACATGTGTGGGTGTGAAGGAGTGAGCAGGAGTTGAAAATATCAGAACTCAGAAAGCCTTACCTTAAAATAGCCTGTTTTAGCAAATAGCTGATATTTTCCATGGGCAGTTATCAAGGAGCCGTAGCTGGAGCCTCTCTGGAAGGAGTAACAAGTATCCTTTCTCAGATAAGATACAGTCAGAGAAATGTTCAGGTACACTACAATTAGGTTCAGTTTGGTTATTATTAAATGTACAAATATACAATGCAACTATACAATGTTCACTATTACAATTCAGTTGAGTTCTTTTCATAGCTTTAACATTTTATTCATATCTCAAAACATTTTTGAAAAAGGCTCAGTGTATATTTGCCAGGTAAATGAAGAATTGGCATGTTTTCATATGCAAAACAGAATTCTGGGGAGATGTACGAGTAGGAACGAGCGTGGACAGAGTGAATGAAAAGGGAGTGAGGGAATATATTAAGTGTAAGCATGCACTACATATTTGTAAATAATGCAAATATTGGCAACACATGGCATACTGGAAAATAAATTGGTTTTGAAAATCAACATGTTTTCCACAGTTTTATCCCAGGAACTGGACTGAAAACTTGTAATGAAGAAAGTGTGTGTATGTGTGTGCATCAATGCCTGTACATGTATACTGTAAGTGTGTAATTATTGGCACCCTTGATAAAGACGAGCAAAAAAAGACTATAAAATAATACAAATACTGAGCTATACTGTATGCAAAAAATTGAAATGATGTTATTTTATACTAATACAATTGCTCAGAGAAACAGATTTTGTTTAACAAATAATAAAATACAAATATTATAAAACGTGTCAAAATTAGTAGCACCCCTGTTTGCAATACTCCCACCCTCCCCTTGTGAGGATAACGACACTGAGCCTTTTTCTAAAAACTTGTATGAGATTGGAGAACACATTGGAAGGGATATTAGACCATTCCTCCACAGAATCTTTCCAGATCCTTGATATTATTTGGTCTCCTCTGCTCTTATGGACTCTTCAATTCAAACTACAGGGTTTCAATGTTGTTCATGTCCGGAGACTGAGATGGCCATTGCAAAATGTTGATTTTGTGGCCAATTAACCATTTCTTTGAGGATTTTGATTAGTGCTTGTAGTTATTGTCTTGCTGCAAGATCCACTTGCATCCAAGTGTCAGCCTCCTGGCAGAGGCAAACAGGTTTTGGCTAACATGTCCTGGTACTTGGTAAAGTTCATGATACTGTTAACAAGGGCCCCAGGACCAGTGGAAGAAAAAACATCAAAAAGATCCACCACCACATTTTTCTGCATATGCTTGTGTTTTTCAACCCCAAACCCACCACTGGTGTGCGTGGCCAAAGAGCTTTATTTTCATGTCACCTGACCAAAGCACCGGTTCCAATCCAGGTGCCGACGCCGTTTATCAAACTCCAGGTGGTGCTATGGTCAGATTACATGAAAATAGAACAGGGGTGCCAATCATTTTGTTGACAAGCTATTACTTTGTTAAACAAAATCTCTTTCTCGAAGCAACTGTTGTAATAAAAAAAAAAACATATGAATTGTATGTATGTATGGGAGAGAGCGTCTGCTAAATGACTTAAATGTAAATGTAAATGTATTTAACATGAGTCTGCCACCGCAAACCCAGCTACCTTCAATAAACCACTGGGAAGACTTTCAAGAATGTGTAAACTAACAAATGATTTGGACCGTCTTTCACTCCTTCTCTGTCTTTTTCTCTCTCAGTGTAAAAGATATACTGTATGTACAGACACCGACATGCAACTACACAATAGATACATGTTAATGCCATGTTTGCTTTTTTGTTTGCTACTAAACAATAATGACATCAATAGTAGCACCCAGAGACAGATATCTATCCTCTGTGATACTTTAGGTCTATAGAGAGGATGAGCCTTTCATTTCACTGACTAAAATGGAATTCTAATCTGCCAGAGAAACAACAACGTCTTAGTCGCTGACGCACTGCAGTGCCAGGACTACTGATAAATTGAAAAACAATATTAAGATCAAATTGTGAGGAACTCTTTTAGGCAACCAGCATGTCATAATATGCTCTGAATGACTGATACACAGCATACTACAGATCATTCATTGGTTTGAACTCTTGAGTCTTGGCAGGATATTTCAGAGACAAACGTACCTGTGAGAGGGTCAGACGGCTGCCTGCTTTTTTGGGGTATTTGTTGGGGCTCTCAAACTGCAGGTCCTCCCACTTTATCCTCCACAGCATTCCAGCCAACTCCTTCTCCAGCTTCAGTTTCCTTCAACAGGAACAGCAGGAGGACACATTAATAAAGGGGTTTACAACAAAGGCACAGAACTGAACGCTCACATGTAGATGCAGTATGCATGGAATGGTTGTCATCAGATTGGTAAAACAGAAATGACAGAATCATTACTGATGAGCAATGCATTTGTGATTTTTCAACAGAATTGAAACTTGCCATTTCAAATGAGATATTCATCTTTTTGTTAGTGATATTTTCTCAGATACTATCTGTTAAATGCAGTTGTTGAATGATTTGGGTTCAGTAGTCTAACACTGTCAGAGGGTATAGTTTGAATTGTAAACAGCTCTACTAAAAAAAATGATCAAATTGAAGTTTTGGTATAGTGAATAATAACTCTGTAATGATGTAATGCTTCCTCCATGATGTTGATCGAACTGCAAGTTACTATAACTGCAAGTTAACAGGCCAACAGTAAATACTATGTGACCAAAAATAGCCCACTTAAATATTTATTGACATTTTAATTTTCAGGTCACCGATTTCAGTACGTTTTTTCTGGTGTTATTTTTAAACACCAGTATAACTGGCAGTCACTCCGAGACTTGGAAAAAAATATCCAAGTGAATCAACACATCTGGTGCAGATCTCTCAGGACCTGGTGTTTCTCAGCATTCACCGATTTGCTGCGAAAAGTCCATGTTTTTAAAATCAAACTATTTTCCTCAAGCATAGCTCAAATGTTGAGAAAGTGAGCATTTTGCGGGGGAAATCCATATTAGTTTGACACATTGAAAAGAGCAGAGCCCACACATTCCAGGCCAATCTAAAAGGTGTAAAACACTTCCAGATGGTGGCAGTGGATTATTGCAGCGTTTGCATATTGGTGGATTTTATGCTTGTACTGAGCCACCCGAGTTGGCCCCAAAAGAGACTATTATTTATTTATTTTAGAGCACATTTTCAAGTCAAACAGTCCAAAAACCTTTTGCTGGGTCCTAACATTGAAAACCTCCATGGCCCTGCATTCCAGCCAGTTCAGAGTATAAAAAAAGGCACTGGGCTTTCAAGTGACTCCTTGACTAAGCAGGAAACTGTATTAACTGTAAGTTTGTTTTAAATTCTGAAACTTGGGTTTAAATTCAGAAACTTCAAAAACAGATAAGTTGTACCAAACAATAAGAACTACAAGATAAGTTAGTGTCTGATCAGCTACAATTAGTAAAAACAAAATCCAGATACAAAATTGATTGTTTGTTGATTTGTGTAACGTTATTTGTTCCATGCCGGTGGGTATATAAGCTCTCTGGACTGTGCCCGTATGGAAGAATGGAAATTTCACATCATTGCAGGGGAGCAGCGCAACCTTTCAGGGCAGGAAACACCATTAAACCAATTATCTCTTCCCAAAAAGTATTTTTCTATTTAAAGGCCTTCGTTTGCAGGCCTCTGGCAGCCGCAGCACCAGAGTGTGGGGCTCCACACTAGCTCTATTGTTTCATAAATCCCATATGTGAATACCTTTGCTGGACCAACTCTCCATTAAACTACATAGCCTAGTAGGTTCTGCTCAACTTCCCCCTCACACTGCACACACATTTAAACCCTAGTCAGACGTCATTAGAAAGCCAAGCTGACCCTCCTTTGAATGGTGTACGATACACATGGAAGAAAATCACACAATAAATGGTGACGTCTGTGAGAAAATGTGTGTTCACATTTTGTATAAGAGAACCCCATATATGACCAAACCATGGAGTTTCATTTAAAGCCAATGCCCCAAAAATATGTCTATATGCACTTGTTTCTATGTTTCACTTTTCAGTCTCTATTTCCTAAGGCATACATTTTAAAGAAACGGTGATAAGTAATGATAAAGATGTGGTCATTAACATACTGACAAATAGAGAGGCCAATTAATGTTTGATATTTAAAACATAAATAATATGAATGATTAAGGTTCCACCTGTGACGAACAATATTAACATCAATATTTGGGGTGACAGTAGAGGCTTTCATTTACAGCTCAAAACTCCAACTGCACCAAGAGCACGTGCAAACATTCACATGTTTCTCTAGATAGACAGGGTTCAGAGTACCAATTATTTTTCCAGGAGATGCATAAGCACACGGGTGTTTTTTTTTGCCACCGCAATTAAAAAGCCAATTATGCAAAACTATAACTTATTTCTGAAAATTGACTACAACTCTATATCAGTTCACAAACAGGTTTGTAGCAAAGTTCATACAATGCGAGTGGGGATCAACCAAAGATCTTAGTCTACATTCAGTGTAAAGAAAAATAACAAAGTAACGTGTTAATGACTATTATGTGAGTGTAACTATGCAGGCGTTCAACTACAGTGCCTTCAGAAAGTATACATACCCCTGGACTTATTCCACACTTTGCAGTGTTACAGCCCGCATTCAAAATGGATTAAATAAAATGTTTATCCTCACCAATCTACACACAATACCCCATAATGACAAGGTGAAAATATGTTTTTGCTAATTTATTGAAAATTAAATACAAAAATATCTCAGAAAAATATCTCACATGATTCCATATGTGTTATTTCATCATTTTGATGTATTCATTATTATTCTACAATGTAGAAAATAGTAAAAATAAAGAAAACCCTTGAATGAGTAGGTGTCCAAACTTTTGACTGGTACTGTATGTATGTATGTATGTATGTATGTATGTATGTATGTATGTATGTATGTATGTATGTATGTATGTATGTATGTATGCATGTATGCATGTATGCATGTATGCATGTATGTATGTGTGTACAGTTGAAGTCGGAAGTTTACATACACTTAGGTTGGAGTCATTAAAACTCATTTTTCAACCTCTCCACAAATTTCTTGTTAACAAACTATAGTTTTGGCAAGTCGGTTAGTACATCTACTTTGTGCATGACACAAGTAATTCTTCCAACAATTGTTTACAGACAGATTATTTCACTGTATCACAATTCCAGTGGGTCAGACGTTTACATACACTAAATTGACTGCCTTTAAACTGCTTGGAAAATTCCAGAAAATTATGTCATGGCTTTAGAAGCTTCTGATAGGCTAATTGACATCATTTGAGTCAATTGGAGGTGTACCTGTGGATGTATTTCAAGGCCTACCTTCAAACTCAGTGCCTCTTAGCTTGACATCATGGGAAAATCAAAAGAAATCAGCCAAGACCTCAGAAAAGAATTGTAGACCTCCGCAAGTCTGGGTTCATCCTTGGGAGCAATTTCCAAATGCCTGAAGGTACCACGTTCGTCTGTACAAACAACAGTACGCAAGTATAAACACCATGGGACCACGCAGCCGTCATACCGCTCAGGAAGGAGACACCTTCTGTCTCCTAGAGATGAACGTACTTTGGTGCGAAAAGTGCAAATCAATCCCAGAACAACAGCAAAGGACCTTGTAAAGATGCTGGAGGAAACCGGTACAAAAGTATCTATATCCACAGTAAAACGAGTCCTATATTGACATAACCTGAAAGGCCGCTCAGCAAGGAAGAAGCCACTGCTCCAAAACCGCCATAAAAAAGCCAGACTACGGTTTGCAACTGCACATGGGGTCAAAGATCATACTTTTTGAAGAAATGTCCTCTGGTCTGATGAGACAAAAATAGAACTGTTTGGCCATAATGACCATCGTTATGTTTGGAGGAAAAAGGGGGAGGCTTGCAAGCCGAAGAACACCATCCCAACCGTGAAGCACAAGGATGGCAGCATCATGTTGTGGGGGTGCTTTGCTGCAGGAGGGATTGGTGCACTTCACAAAATAGATGGCACCATGAGAAAGGAAAATGATGTGGATATATTGAAGCAACATATCAAGACATCAGTCAGGAAGTTAAAGCTTGGTCGCAAATGGGTCTTCCAAATGGACAATGACCCCAAGCATACTTCCAAAGTTGTGGCAAAATGGCTTAAAGACAACAAAGTCAAGGTATTGGAGTGTCCATCACAAAGCCCTGACCTCAATACTATAGAACATCTGTGGGCAGAACTGAAAAAGCGTGTGAGAGAAAGGAGGCCTACAAACCTGACTCAGTTACACCAGCTCTGTCAGGAGGAATGGGCCAAAATTTACCACACTTATTGTGGGAAGCTTGTGGAAGGTTACCCGAAACGTTTGACCCAAGTTAAACAATTTAAAGGCAATGCTACCAAATACTAATTGAGTGTATGTAAACTTCTGACCCACTGGGAATGTGATGAAAGAAATAGAATAATAGTAGAGAGTGATTTATCATTTCACATTCTTAAAATGAAGTGGTGATCCTAACTGAACTAAGACAGGACATTTTTACTAGGATTAAATGTTAGGAACTGTGAAAAACTGAGTTTAAATGTATTTTGCTAAGGTATGTAAACTTCCGATTTCAACTGTACATAAGTATTCACACCCCTGAGTCAATACTTTGTAGAAGCACGTTTGGCAGCAATTACAGCTGTGAGTCTTTCTGGGAAGTCTCTAAGAGCTTTCCACACCTGGATTGCCCATTATTGTTTTCAACATTCAACGGTTTGTTGATCCTTGCTAAACAGAGTTATTTTCACTCTGTCAATTAGGTTTGTATTGTGGAGTAACTACAATGTTGTTGATCCATCCTCAGTTTTCTCCTATCACAGCCAAATTCTTATTTACAATGGCGGCCTACCCCGGGCCAAAGCTGGACGACGCTGTGCCAATTGTACCTATGGTACTCCCAATCACGGCCGGATGTGATACAGCCTGGATGATTCAACTTTGTAACTGTTTTAAAGTCACCATTGGCCTCATGGTGAAATCCCTGAGCGGTTTCCTTTCTCTCCGGCAACTGAGTTAGGAAGGATGCCTGTATCTTTGTAGAGAATGGGTGTATTGATACACCATCCAAAGTGTAATTAATTACTTCACAATGCTCAAAGGTATATTCAATGTCAGATTTTTGTACCTTCTTTGCGAGGCATTGGAAAACCTCCCTGCTCTTTGTGGTACAATCTGTGTATGAAATTCACTGCTCGACTGAGGGACTTTACAGATAATTGTATGTATGTGTGGGGTACAGAGATGAGGTAATCATTCAAAAATCATGTTAAACACTATTATTGCAGACAGAGTCCTTGCTACGTATTATGTAACTTGTTAAGCACATTTTTACTGCTGAACTTATTTAGGCTTTCCATAACAAAGGGGTTGAATACTTGACTCAAGACATTTCAGCTCTTAATTTTTTTATAACAAAATAATTATAATTTTAAAAACATAATTCCACTTTGACATTATGGGGTATTTTGGCCAGTGTCAAGAAAATCTCAATGTAATCCATTTTAAATTCAGGCTGTAACAACAAATTGTGGAAAAAGTGTGAATACTTTCTGAAGGCACTGTATTTAGGCCAGGTAGTGTAACGGAGTTTGCCTTGGCAACTGACATACTTCTGCACCATCAGCTGCTGAGCGGTTGCTCTTGGCAACAGTCATGTCAATTCCATGCTGGTACCTTTTGTGTTCCTTATAAATATCTCATTCTCTATCGCTCCCTCTCTCTCTGTCTACCCCTCCCTCCAAGATGAAATATATTTATTTCAACTACTCTGTCTTCAGAGCACAAGCCTGCGTGAACAAAACAACTCACCTGTAAATGAGGAAGCTGGAGATTCCAAAAATGATGAGGGCTAAGCCAGACCCAACAGCTACAATCCCCAGCACTGGAAGGTGAGCTGAAAATACAGGGAACCAAATTATGCTTTCAAAAACCACACAATTCATTCCTGAAATTAATATATTCTGTATTTGGGTATGCTATTTTGCCAGCACTTTCAGGCATAATATCCACCAGTAACATTTCAACAATCCTGAAATTCCTAAAAAATAACTAATTGTACTGCCACACTAGCCTAAATTAAACTCAAACTTGTGGCTTCTTGAAGATATATTCAACACACCACTTGTTACATCGTATTTTCAAATGTGCCAAATGTGAAATGTCAGAATAATAGCAGAGAGAAGGATTTATTTCAGCTTTTATTTCTTTCATCACATTCCCAGTGGGTCAGAAGTTTACATACACTCAATTAATATTTGGTAGCATTGCCTTTAAATTGTTTAACTTGGGTCAAACATTTTGGGTAGCCTTCCACAAGCTTCCCACAATACGTTGGGTGAATTTTGGCCCATTCCTCCTGACAGAGCTGGTGTAACTGAGTCAGGTTTGTAGGCCTCCTTGCTCGCACATGCTTTTTCAGTTCTGCCCACCAATTTTCTATAAGATTGAGGTTAGGGCTTTGTGATGGCCACTCCAATACCTTGACTTTGTTGTCCTTAAGCCATTTTGCAACAACTTTGGAAGTGTGCTTGGGGTCATTGTCCATTTGGAAGACCCACTTGCGACCAAGCTTTAACTTCCTGACTGATGTCTTGAGATGTTGCTTCAATATATCCACATCATTTTCCTACCTCATGATGCCATCTATTTTGTGAAGTGCACCAGTCCTTCCTGCAGCAAAGCACCCCCACAACATGATGCTGCCACCCTTGTGTTTCACGGTTGGGATGGTGTTCTTTGGCTTGCAAGCGTCCCCCTTTTTCCTCCAAACATAACGATGGTCATTATGGCCAAACAGTTCTATTTTTGTTTCATCAGACCAGAGGACATTTCTCCAAAAAGTACGATCTTTGTCCCCGTGTGCAGTTCTAAACCTTAGTCTGGCTTTTTTATGGCGGTTTTGGAGCAGTGGCTTCTTCCTTGCTGAGCGGCCTTTCAGGTTATGTCAATATAGGACTCGTTTTACAGTGGATATAGATACTTTTGTACCTGTTTCCTCCAGCATCTTCACAAGGTCTTTTGCTGTTGTTCTGGGATTGATTTGCACTTTTCGCACCAAAGTACATTCATCTCTAGGAGACAGAACGCGTCTCCTTCCTGAGCGGTATGACGGCTGCGTGGTCCCATGGTGTTTATACTTGCGTACAATTGTTTGTACAGATGAACGTGGTACCTTCAGGCATTTGGAAATTGCTCCAATGGATGAACCAGATTTTTTCTGAGGTCCTGGCTGATTTCTTTTGATTTTCCCATGATGTCAAGCAAAGAGGCAGTGAGTTTGAAGGTAGGCCTTGAAATACATCCACAGGTACACCTCCAATTGACTCAAATGATGTCAATTACCCTATCAGAAGCTTCTAAAGCCATGACATCATTTTCTGGAATTTTCCAAGCTGTTTAAAGGCAGTCAACTTAGTGTATGTAAACTTCTGACCCACTGGAATTGTGATACAGTGAACTTTAAGTGAAATAATCTGTTTGTAAACAATTGTTGGAAAAATCACTTAGATGTCCTAACCAACTTGCCAAAACTATAGTTTGTTAACAAGAAATTTGTGGAGTGGTTGAAAAACGAGTTTTAATGACTCCAACCTAAGTGTATGTAAACTTCCGACTTCAACTGTAGCATCAACAAAGATGGTACAACACTTCACATAATTATTCAAACTGCTGTAATGCTATATAAGCACCTGACTTAACCATTAAATCACTTGTACAGGAGCCAGCCTACTTGACCTACCATCAATGCAGATGGGATCATCAGAAGAGAAGACGCACGGTGGGTTATCCAGAGGTGGGCTCCCTTTGGGCCAATGAATCCTCTCCGTTGAGGACCAGATGATCTCTTTGTTAGTTCCATTGTAATGGGCCACAAGCTGCAAAACACCAAGAAAAAGTTTTTGCTTTGTTTACAAACTCGATTCCCATGGCCAAATGATACATTCAGAGGGATGAATAAGAAGCATGTTACATAATCAAAATGAGCCCTTTTTCTCCCACTTCCAATAAATATCACACCGCAGAGTATTATGAAAATGAGAGCCTGTTTAAATTTCACAGTAGCATTAAAGCTGAATATTAAAATTGCTGCTACTCTCCTTCAATGCCTTTAAAACATGTAAGCCCATCAGTGAAGAAAGCAAAGGTTTGGCCTGAATGTTTTGGGGGCATGCCCATAATAAATAACTATATGACTAAAATGTTAAACATTAAAATATACTCATGTATAAAGCAAGACAGGTTATCGTTGACCTTCTCAGACAAATTAGTAGTTTTGAAAAGGTTGTCTGAGAAACGGTGTTCTTTCAGCTCAGGCGGCAGGAGCTTTATTGTTTGATGATATGGCATTTGCCAGCCCTGTTAATAGCTTTCCTTGTCACAGAAGGGCATTGTGAAACATGACTCCTACGTCTCTAACCAGCCGCTGGAGAATGTCAATATAGCCTGCCTCCCTAGTGGAGGGCCAGACAGGCATGTTGGGTTGGATCCTCCCTGCTACACAGTCTGTGAAGGAGAAGGGCAGCCCCACTGAGAGGGCCATAAAAACTATGCAGGTTGTAAAAGTTTGTTGAGGAGCAGGAGGGCCATTCAACTCAACCAGTCATCAATGGCTTCAATAGCTGCTGGTTTCAATAGAACAGTGTCTTTCTAGATCAGTGATTTATTCACATCAAGGAGTTTTGGTTAGGTTAGTGGACTCTGATCAAATACCCAACTTATCATTAAGAGTCATGACCCCAGAATATCTCCCAAACAGTAATAGCCCTTAGTCTTTGCATGATGTTGAGCATTTGTTTTTAAATGCATTGATGGCAAATTGGCAAAGCATTGGGTTTTCAGCTCCCCAATTCAGTATGTGGAGAGTAATTGAGGGAAATTCTTGTTACAGTAATTACAGGAAACTAACATCTGGAACGGATTAGATCGGTCCCCCGAAAGTACTGCTCTCACTCACTGTTATTATTTATTATCACTGAGTTTACTATTCAGATCCATTTTATAAATCATAAAGTGCACAAATTGATATTTTGACAACAGATATTTTTGTAGTTTAGAAATATACATTTGTATTGAAATGTTGGCTACAGCAATTAACAATAAATAAACAAGAGGCTTTAAAAGAATAGCTCTGCATCCATCTCCACTGTGGGATATTGTAAAAGCAGGAATTTGAAAATGAACACTGTTATTGAATGTTCACATAGGAAAACACATTGATAATGCCAAGTGTTTACTTGGGGAACTCAATGATTCTCTTGTAAGGCACACTCAACACTAACCTGAAAGTACCTTCGTCATAGTGAACGTATGGCCACTCATCCAAACATATTTGCATAAAGTATAAAATAAAATGGTGCACTGTCTACCACTATGGTAAATTAGCAACAAATTGTGTAATGTTGATAAACGATTGGTCCTTTTTAGAATAGTAATAACTACCATGACTTTAAAGTGACTGTAAAGTTAACTTGCCTGAAAAAAAAGCCTGATAGCAAAAAAAAGCCTGATAGCAAAAAAGCAAGTTGTCTTTTTGTGAGTGGCTTCTAAAATAGCAAAGTTTTAGATGTGTTGCCTAGTTACATAAAGGTTAAATAAAGGTTAAACAAAGGTTAAATAAATAGATCTACCTGCAGAAGTATCACTTACCCCATACTCTCCAGATTCCTGATTTGTCATTGCCCAGAGGTTGAAATCAGTGTTCCTAGCATTGTTCTTGTCTGTGGTCACAAGTCCTGTAACCCCTTAAAAACACAGAAAACCTTCACATTTAGACTGTTCATATCTGTCATAATGCAAATGGGTTTCCTACCCAACTGACACAAAAAGGATGATTGCAAAGTCAACTAAAAGCAGCACCACGATCGACTCATAATATTCACCCCAAAATCGCAGGTTTTGCATCCTCTGTGTGATGTTGATTCCATCGTTCTGGGAGCCCCCCTCCGCCATAGTCTCCTCCAAGGCCTTAGCATACATCACAAAGCCATCATAGAAGCAGCCAGCGATGAAATCCATCTGAAAGGAATGGAGGTCTGTACATCAGCCAGCAAGAGAGTAGTCTTCATAATCTTCATTCACAAATGCAGCTTTTGTTTACTATTTGCATTATATCTTGACCCTTATATGCATGGCTCTACTCCCTTTCTTTCTCGATTTAAATATCTGGTTGAGCCCAGTTAGACACCAAAACGCCATTAAATCTTCACAAAGAAGGAGTCAAGTTTTTAATGAATCAAAGAAATCCATTAATTACTATGTATAAATGATCTATTTTATAGCAGTGGATTAGATGTGGCAGGATTTCAAACAACTTACCAGAGAGGGTTCTATGTTCACATCAAAGTCCTTCTGAGCTCTAATGTGGAGCTCATCTTGAAACTCTTTATACTCTGGATTATCAGGCTCCCTGTATGTTATTACCAACACAGACTGGAAGAAAGAGAGACAACATTGAGAACGTGGAACATTACTGGGGAATTACACCCAGAGCATCATAAACATGTACCAACTATGACAGATTTATAATCATGGCATGCAGACGGATTTCCTACTGGGTGGAAATGTAAATGATACAATTGTAATTTGAAATGCTTTGAAGTAGGATAAAAAATGAGCAGATTTATCTTGTTTTATAATCTAAACAGTCTAATGAACAGTCCCTTGTGAGTAAATGGCAACAATATTTATGGTGAAGAATGCACAATTAGCTGTGTACAAATCCACTTAAATGCATGGACATGTCTTGAAGACTAGGGCAAAAACGTACAAAAAAAAAAAAAAAACAGCTGTGGTAACTAAATATATTGCTTATGTTATATTTAATTTTCTATTTGCACGACTTGTTACAAATTGCTATTAGACCACAGTTGTGACGTTGTTTGATTAATTATGTTTGGATGGAGGCATATTGTTTGGATGGAAAAGCACCGTTTCGGCCTAAGATTTAATATATGGTAATCAATTGAGTTTTGACTTGGACTTTGCCTTGTTATTACTGATATAAGCTAAATCCGGCTGAACGGTCAGATTCAGTAATGATAAACAATCGACAAGTAAGTTCCAAAAGCAATCAACGTTCTATGAGCTGCATATTGCCATAAATCCTTTTACTGCTTGTAGTCAAATGAAGACGCTGTATAAATCAGTAAAATGGGGCCAAAATCGTATATATTACAAGGTAGAAGTATATCACGAGCAGAGGCATCCATTTTAACCAAGTATTAGGTCTCAACAAAGTGCTTTATGAATAGCTTATCGAAGTGCCTTCATATTGTGTCTGTTATATCTAGCCTTTTTATTGTAACGCTTCAGAAAAAATGACTTGCAATAACCAGACAACAGCACACACTTTTTCAGTCAAGTTAATAAGCTTAACTTGTCTTTATCAATCCAAAGCCATTAGTAGCGCCTTTCATTAGGAGTTCTACGCCGGTATTTCCAATACTAAGAGGCGACAGTAACTGCAGCGTAATCAGTGACATTTAACAACTAAATTGGAAGAGAAGCATCTGTACCCCCCCCCCCCCCCCCCCCCCCACTTACTTATTTCTCAACACATCAACATGCAGGACTAAGTTGCTTTTAGCTGAAAACACATGCTCTCCTTTATTAACTCCCATCCAATCATTAAAGTCCTCCGAGCAGAGACAGATTATTGCCTGCCGAGTCAGAACCATTATGAAGTTCGTTATCACGTTGATCAGAGAAGCGCGTTCATTTTACTTAACTGTGATTAAAATAAAAGCTTTATCCATCTGCACAATGTAATTGCCATTTGGAATTTGTGGGACAAAGCATTGTTATCATAGGCAAAGGTCAGTTATGATTTGATTGGATGACTAATGCAGTGAGTTAGACTGGTTTAGGGAACGTTTTTGGGTTAGGTTGAGAAGATGCCTTGAAGGCCTACTGTAGAGAGAGGGACATGGTTCTCGTTAGCATCCTCATTAGGTTATGAACAATGAGCCATAATTGTCCCAAGCTGGTTGTCAACGGCTGGTGGCAAACATGCCTGGAAAACATCTCTACCTCTGAAGAACAAAAACATGCATTGTAAACAAATACAAATTTGCATGAGGTACAAACATTCTAAATGTTTCATAACAAAACTTTACAGTAGTGCTGAGCGATTAGTGTTTTTTGAAGTTGGTTCGGTTTGGGTTAGATTATTAGAAAATAACCACGTTTTCAAATATTTTTTTAATGCATTTAATGTTTATGAAATAATGACAATTATTTGTTAGCTTTTTAATGGAAATTCCAGAGCAAAAACCTTGAAAATATTCCATTGTCTCTGTCAGGTCCGCATTGGGTAGACATCAATAGAAAAATAGGAAGTTACTATGAAATAAAAAAAAAACATTTTAGTTGTGTATATTAATGATTTTTTATTTGATTACTTTATTATTTTTTATTCCTTAGGTCATCATCACATCTCTGCTCAGGCAGTAGCAGCCAGACAGCGTTCTACGTGCTCCCCCATACTGTACTGTCTTTAGTCATCTTATTTAGTAAGGCTAACCTGCCTACGTATACTGCAAAGCTGTTTGACTAAATAATTGTACTTCTTCAAAGTAAATAATGCATACTTTCACGCACTCTCTCTAGCCCTCTTTTGGTTGTCTTGTGTACATTCCTTTCTCATGCGGTCTGTGTGTATCTAACCTAACATACCAGGTGTAAAAGTGTATCCATCTCGGTCAGAGCTGGAAAAAACAGGCACAATGGATTATGGTCATTGTAGTTAATTACCACGTTGTTGCTCTGAATTAGGTTGAATCTTGCTTAATGAAAACTAGAACTCCCTTCAGCCCAGTGTCCCACATAGTTATTGGCATGATTTCTCTGGTGAATTATTTGATTTCTCTCTAAAGAAATGGCGCCTTCACCCCCCCCCCCAAAAAAAAAATCACTAAATGGAATTCAAGTAATTGAACCGACGTCGCTCGGTTCAAATGAAATGTTGGTTAATCGCTCAGCACTACTTTACAGTAATTCATACACGTCGGTAAACCTTCACTCAACTCGGTGAACTTTGTGTTGCCTTTGATACAGGTTCAGTTGGAACAGAGGGATGTGGAATGATACTGTTGATGGACAGGTTAGTGATGCACACACGAAGTAGAGGCTTTGAATTGAATTTCCTCAGTGAGAGACATCCATTTCACAGGCCAAATGGCAGTTTCAGATTAGTAAACTTGTCTGGTTCCAATGACCGAAGGGGAAAGGCACTGACAGTTCAACATCAAATTAGTGACAAGAGTATTTGGACACAATTACTAAAAAAGGTTTCTGTGATCAATTAAATTAGCAAAACGTAATGAATGAAAGGGAACAACGGCAGGAATATGTCTCTGTCTCCATGTCTCTGTCTGTCCAACTCTCTGTCTGTGCAGTTTACCTTGAAGACCTTGATGGGATCAATCCAGAGGCTGTCGTTGTTCAGCCAGGGTTTGCGCTCCGTTAGGCTTTCGGCAAACACATCCAGATAGAAGATGGCGTAGTTCTCAGGGTCTAGGATCTCACTCTGGAAAAGCTTCATGATACTCAGAAACGTGTCCGGAGGCCCGCAGATATACACAACTGTAGGGAAGACAAAAACACGACACAAAGGTTTCTTATCACTCTTTATAGGAATTATGTTCGCACTATACAGGAAAATTGCTCCTCTTATCATTGTTAGACTAGATTTAGATATAAATCATAGATATGAAATCAACCCAAATCTGTAACTTTTGGGAAATGCAGTTATGAGGAAGCATGTGTAGGTAGACCTGCTGATGGTGCACATTCGTGCGTGCACTATTTAGGGGGAGTGTGCATGTGTGCTTACAGTGTGTAAAGCCGTCTGTGCTGTACGCCTGTCTACATTACACAATCCCATTCTGTTTGCATTCCGTCTACTCCATGGACAGCATGTCTGTAGGCATTATTTCCATTCACTGCATGTCAGAGTGACTTCTGCCAGGTCTAAGACAGTCCTCCCAGTTAGCAGACATTTTCTAAAGTGTTAGACCAAAGTCGGCACAGAACACCGCTCAGACCTCAACTCTCATCTCTTCCAAAACAGCTCAAAAGGAGCCATGCCAAGTAGTCCTGCTGTCTCCTGGACATCGTCCAAAACAAATGTACAAAAAGGCAAGGAAAAAGTCCTCCTGTGTTGTAGAAATCATAAGGATCTGCCTGGGCTTAAGTTAATACAAAGCACTTCAAATTGTTTGGTACATTTTATTTCACTTCGTGGCAGACAAAGATGGCAAACAACCAACCTCGTCTTCATTTAAAATGTCTAGTACAAGGCTGCATTCTCTCCCATGACTCACAACATCTACATGCAGAGAAGGATAATGCTGCACTATTCAACACATCCCATAATCTGTTCATAATCAACAACATCATAGCCTGTACAATGAATACATTCAATTTCAGTATTTTTTTTCTCCAGGTGAGACGCTTGAAAAAAGACCAATAAAACAGTCTCTACAAAATTGCATGTTTAGAATGTAGTCAACTTTAGTGTTTTGTGTAATGTTTATCTTACTTAGTGTTATACAAATATGACAGAGAGCATTTTAGATATACCTATAACCTACGGTATCATGTTAGCATTCTGGTATTATGGTATAACCATTATGGTATCATGTTAGAGGGACTTTAAGAACTCTTGTAAGAGGACTTGTATACTGTACCCCTTCATCGCATGTCTTTGTTCTCTTCCAGGAAGATAGTACACTTCTTCCATAAACACATTTCCAACTATGAGGAAACTCAGTGAGGGGTCTTTACCTTACCTCCGCTCCATTATGTGGGCACCCTTGTTAGCACTCATGTAGCTTTTCAAGTCTGCGACAAAACATTCACATATGTACCTCCACAAAAGACAAAACACAGCTTGATGTATTCTTCCTTTCAGCCATGTGGCATTTCCTTTCTCTGTATGTATGCTTTTAGTAGTCTTACAAGGATCAAGTTGCGAGCTTTTCCAGAGGCAACCTGGTGGGATTTTAAAACATTATTGGCTTCATATTAAGTCTAGGAGTTAAGGTTTGTCCATTTGAAGCAGGTAAATGTTTTTTTTCCATGAACAAAGGCCATTCCGTTTTTCAATAATCAGACAGGTTTCCCCATCAGAAGACGAAAGAGGATGGACTGTGTTGGAGTGCATCAATTTACATTTCACATCTGTACCTGACAACAAGAGGCTGAACAAAAAACTATTGAACTCAAAACTAGACATTATTGCCAAGACGTTGACTAAAAAGAAGAGACCACACAGTTGAGGTAAAGGTTGACAGCCCAGGGGTTATCTGTTGGTGATCTCATCGGGATAAAAGTGAATGGAATGTCGAGCCAGAACTCCAAGCCTGGACAAGCCCTAACAAAACCATTCGCTTCTGTGACCCCAAGCTCACCATGGGCGTGCCTATAATTCGACTAAGAGGTTTGGCAGCTTTCAAAGTGCCTGTTCCTGATATAACATCAGTTTGGTACCCCCATATGCAGTGTCTTTTATTCATCTTACTGCTGGAAAAAGTTTTTTCAAGTGGATAAATCCAGTCATTTACATGAGTCACTCGTCGGCCACACAGTCCCATCTGTGCTATGTTGTTTAGTGCAGAGTCACTCTATAATGTTCGGATCTACTGATTTCTAAATCAGTACCCTGACAACAACTATGGATGAAAACAGTGTGCCAAGAGTAACATTTAGTGGTTAGAGTAATGTTTTAGGGTTATTGAGAGCACTGGAAGTCAGTATCTTCCCAGAAGATGTGAAAGAGTTCAGTGCCTTTACTTCTTCCAAAAGCACTTTAAAATCAACATAGATCATTAGATGTTTCCAACAAACAGAACATTTCTGGGCCAAAGTACACGTCCAATATCACTTGCCTGCTTCAGAACATTGAACATAGAATTTAGCAGCATTGATGTTTCTCTGTTGAACTTTCATCTACTGGTATTTTATCAATATGTTTATATTACAGTATAATGCTAAGGTCCAAGGTGATTTATGCAACCATGTCAGTATCATTAACATCATTCATTCCAATTTTTAAGGATTCCCGAGTTGCCAACAAATATTCATTGAAAATTCAAAGCTACCAATTCTTGAAATCATGGAGCCAAAATGTGTGAAATCGTGGTTCAAATAAACCCATATTGAAGCCACTGGATCGTGTTGATAAGATAAACAAGAAGAAAGATGTTGACGTGAGAGATGACTAACAGAAAGCAAACACACAAATGGCAGATATCAAACAATTTAACCAATGTCAAGCTTTGATTTGCCAACACAACTGGCCATTTGCCATGTCCAACAATAAATCAGGGAACAGCACTGTCACTTTCATCTGGTCTCATTGTGACCCTCTCTAGAGACATTTCTTAACATAACTAAGGACAATATTTTGCTATTTATCACAACATTGAAATAATTTAAATGTACTGTGATGTTTATAGGATATGGTTTTCTGAACTAATTAAAAGTTTGAATTATTTGACCATTTCTAAAACGGTTTTGGGTTAATAAAAGTAATTAAAAAAATTATACAGTTTTAATAAACATGTAATAACATATAATAACCTATCCTACAGAAAGCACTACCATGTGTCAATATGATAATAGACTAGGTAAACAATCTGAATATATTGAGCTAGCCTACTAATTCTCTAATTCTAAGCATTTCTTATAAATTGCTCTGAAATAAGCAAGACTGTACTGTGGACATGGATGGCTTACTTTTAAATAGAATGAGCTGCAAATAAAAAAAATGAATGATTGCGAATCAACATGCCAAGATATTGTAAATTAACATGGGGCCATTGTAATTAATTAACGTTAACACTAGATACATCATATTTACAACAATAATTCACATTTCAGGTTAAAATGGCTGTCTACTAAATTGGAATATATGTTGTAAATAAAATGCATGCAGGGACCCTTGAAAAAGAGAAGAGAGAACCCACGAGCCCATCACAGAGAGAGACAGACACACTTTTTCTTCTTCAGAAAATACGCAGGTGGACAAGAGCAATAAACCAGTGGTCTGGTCACACACGGTGCATAAAAGTGTATTCTTTATCGTCTACCTGTTATTTTAGATAATAATGGCAAGAACAGGTTTAAAATCCACTGTAGGCCTATGTCAAAACCAAGAACTCAAAACGGAATATTATTGTTGGCTAATATGCTTACCAATCACCAACACCAACTTTACTAGGCTAGTTAAAGGTCAAAACTACTATCTCATTACTGTCGAGACAATGTTGCATGCATTTTGGAAATCTGATCAGATTCTTGGAGCTAGGCTATTATGGCAACATCCACATTTCCATATGGCACAGCTGGTCAAAAAGCACATTTTTGTTTTCATGACTTTTTACAATATAGCCAATTTTGACTTTGCAGCTGGCCTAGCTTAGGGGAAATCGCTCAGTTCTGCCTCCAGGACGAGACTCGTGACAATACAAGTCAACCTGCTATTGCACGTGTGGAAATATCCAACTAATAGACTTACTTCTTCCGTTGTCTTTCATGAAAGTAATGATGTCTTTATAATAGCTCGGTGAGTCTTCATATGGAAAGGCATCAACTGTGACATTTTCATCCTTCAAATTTAGGTAAATTCCTTCAGAGAGGAAGTAGTGAGGTCGGTCATCTTTTTTCAAATCGTGGAAAATCAGAACTGCACGAGAGGTCCAATTAAAGTGCGCGTGAATAATGTTAGCAAAGTCTCCCAGTTTTGTGGTCGAGGGTCCGGTGCGCACAATCGTATTGTACTCGTCCCCTTTATCAAACCCATATGCGGTTCCTCCCGCAGTTATCAATGGGAGTTTCCAATGGGATGCAAATCTTCCAACTGTGGCGACTGAATACACACACCCTGGTCCAAAGAAAGCATCTGGTTTATTATAAAGTTTGGTATCCACGGCGATAATCTGTGCCTTATTTTCGGCGCAGACACCGGTTGAATCCTCCGTGCTGAAATTCAACAGATGAATAGAGTGGCCTTTGAGAAGTCCGTGCTTCTTTTGGAGATTCTCGTTCGCCATAACAATTGCTGGGAAAACCCGTGGCAAAGCCCATGGATACTTGTGGTAATTATCGGGAAGCATCACCGCAACTGTGATATTATTTTCCATATTCATTCGACACCTGGATATGAGAGAATATGTGAATAACACAAAGAAACAATATCCAAGTTCCGTTTTATATCCCATTGCTCAAAATTGAAGTCAAATAAATCCAAGAAAACGGACCTCGTGAGTTCACCTGGGCACTGTCCTGAAACCGAACCATATGGTTCTCGATTGAAATGCAATTTCAGTCAAAATAAGAAATGCTTAGGTAATCCATGTGTAATTTATCCTCCATAATTTTGTTCTAATTGTTCTCCAGCAGCGTGATTCCTTGAGTTGTTCACTTCGGTGCAGTTTTCGGACTGATGTTCCTCAACTCCCCCCTCTAAGTGTGATAACATCCATCCATATGACTATAGTCACCGCAACCTTCAGTACACCCCCCACACGTGATATCACAGGTCCGAGAAAGACAGGGATGAGGCGCCCCCTGCCTGCTGTCACAGCTCTTCAATCTTGGTCCTGGAGACTCACAGAGTGTGCAAGCTTTTGTTCAGCCACAGCACTAACAGAACGGATTCAACTACCACTGAATCAGGTGTGAGTACTGGGGGCTGGAACAAAAACCTGCACACCATGTGGCTCTCTAGGACCAGGAAAATAGATAATCAGTTAAATATAAACTGACTTTGACAATAATCTGAAAGACAATTTAGGAGTTGTGTTGAAATCCATGAGAGTTGAATAAACCAAAATCCAAGCAAGTAGTACACATGACAAACTCCGATGCCGAATTTCATATACACAAATCTAAGATTCCACAATGATCCACTAGAGGTCAGGAGTTCCTCACAGGACTTCATTTCAGCAAGCTCTACAAGATTCTTTAAACAAATACAATCCTACTACATAACAATCAATGTTTTATTAGCTCAGGCAATTGTAATGTTATCAAAAGGGAACCCCAAATGACAAAGTCCAAACACATGTCAATTCAAAATGCTGAAAAACCGTATGATTCAGAGTCCCCAAAAGTCATGACAAGCAGTCCGAAACAAAGTCAAGCAACCTGGATGATCAACAATAAAGAGAGAATGATTGGTTCATGCTCATTATAGCCATTTGTATTGTAAGACATAGTAATCAGCACAATGCTTGACGTTTTCAGTTGCCTTCCAAACCTATTCCTGAACAGGTTCATCTTGGAAACTGTAGTCTCTGGCTGCAATGCTGCATCATGTACATTTAGAAAACAAATCAGATACCTCCGTTTTTCAGTTCTACCTCTTTCCTCCTCATCATCTCTTCTCCCTATCAGTTGGTGGACTTGGGCAGTCTGTAGACACCTGCGGACACGATGAGCTGATGGTCTCGCACTTTCCTCTGCAGGAAGGCCTGCAGCTCATTCACGTCCATCTCTGTGACAACGGGACCCGTGGCAACGAACATCCGGAGCATGGAGTGGATGCGCTCCAGGGTCATGGTCTCCAGGTTGGTCAGCATAGCCTGGATGTAGGCCCAGAACAACTGCACAAAGAGGAGAGAGAACCTGTGCTGTTAGGGCTAGCTTGATTTGTATTTGACAGGAAATGTGTATTTATATTTTAATTACATGCCTCAAATGTGTGTGTGTGTCTGCCTGCATACCTGTAGTTTCTCTTCCCTCTGTTCTGACTGGGTAGTGGTATTGGAGTCTCCCTCCTCGTCGCTGTCGATCAGCATCTCCCCTCTCTCAGGTTTCTCCCGGGACGAGCCGGTCTCCAGGATAGAGTAGTGGCCCCCAGCCTCCTCCTTCAGGACCCCCTGCTGCTGCCACAGAGCCAGCTTCCTTCTCACCATCTCCTGCGGCACCCCCAGGACCCCACTCAGCTCCTCCAGAGTCCACGAGCCTTCAGGAGAGAGAGAGAGACAGAAGGAGAGACAGATAGAGATGGCAAAAGTTAACCGTAGTTACTCATACAATGTCTGTATACAATGATAAGTTGTACAAAAGGCAGCCTGTGACGGCCGGAGTTCTGACTTTTGTCCTGGAAGTGCAGGATGATGGCAGCGTGGATGGGGGACACAGTCAGGTTAGTCAGAGTCCTGTCCTCCAGCTCCACATCCAGTGTCACCAAGCCCAGATGAGGCTTCCAGCTCAGGGTCCTCATCGCCTGGGAAACCATTTGAATGATGGAATTTGATATCAAAATGCAATTTCCCTATTCTCTGTTTATAAAGACTTGAGTAAAACAGAAACAGACTGGCACCTATGCTACATCTTCATCATCAGGTACCTTGAGTTTCTCATAGCGGTGTGTGTAGGCCTCCATGGCCTGGGAGGCCAGGGGCGGGAGCTCCATCTTCTCCTCCTTCAGCGTGGGCCAGAACTCAGAGGACAGGATCATGGCACTCAGGGCCATGGGGGGCTGCTCCTCCTCACCTAGCCTGGACTCCTCTTCACGGATGTTGGTGTTGATCCTCCGTGAGTCAGCCACGTCCTGAGAGAGAGAGAGAGAGAGAGAGAGAGAGAGAGAGAGAGAGAGAGAGAGGAGAGGGAGGAGAGTATGGCTTTGTCCTAAAGTGTTTCAATGGTCTCTGTTCTTTGTCTTGGTTCGTTAACTTCTGTCTTCATGCCTTATTCTATGAAAGACACTGGTAGGCGAAAGGACTATATATTTTCAAAAATACTAGGAAGTCAAGTTGAGAATCATGTTGTCATAGCTCATTCTAACATAAATGGTAACTCAAGGTTTCAAAGTCACGCCCTGCTTTACCTTCAGCATCACCTCACAGTAGTGCATGTGGGACTCTCCGAATCGCAGCTTGAGTAACTCCACGTTACGTATCTCCCTGGAGGCACATGACAAAAAGTTCATTACTATAAACATATATATATTGATTTAATTTAACCAAAATGTCCACACAGAAATGCCAACAGCAGTATACCGATATGCACATAATATTAAGAGTGGCTGCAAAAAGTTGAGTAATGTACTGTATAGTGTTGAGATACAGATGCTGGTACTAGCTACTGTAAATGAGTGTTGCGTGCCTGGCTGTATTGTAGTTGAACTGGTGGAGCAGCCTGTCTGCCAGGACAGTTCTGTACTCATCTATGAAGATCTCTTTACTGCCGTATATGCTGACCAGAAGACTGATGATGTCAGACGAACGCCGCTTGGAGCCCGTCTTGTCTAAAGGGTGAGAAAGAAAGATGAGTGTATTTAGTCAAAGAGACGTGACAGCAGAAACAGGAAAAAGCAACGGACACAGTTTGTCTAGTCTAGTGTGATGACCTTTGTGGGTCCACTGAGGGTACTGACCTGTGACAGCATCCTTAGGGTCTGGGGTCCATTCCTCTGGGTCGCTGCCCTCGTCCTCACTGTCCTGGGTCTCCAGGGTCACAGGGTCGGCACGGGACAGCTCATTGGCCAGGTCACTGCAGACCTCCGCGTCCCCAGTAAGGCTGGCCACTATCTGACGTACCGTGTCCTCTCGCGTCCTGGCAACGAACCACAGACGTCACATCAATGTCACGTCAACAACAACACAATATGCTATGGGAGTCAAATCAGTAAGTAAAGAACAATCTTCTCTAACATTTTGCCTCCCAATAAAGGTTTGCTTTGTACATAAATACTCATGAGGGAATAAAATAATAGATAACTAAATACAGATTACGATAATACACGTGCACCCACCTCAGGTACTTGCGGATTGGTTGACAGGCAATCTGCAGGATGACCATAGATGGGTCCAGCTCCCGTAGGGCCTTTATGGCCGAGATGTATACAGTGATGATGTCAGAGGTATGGACTCCTAGAAGGGGAGAAGAATGTTGTTGAGAAGGGATTAACTAACAAGTCTTATCACTCCAGCAACACTGTATTTGCAAACAATACTTAGTCTTCACATCAAACACCAATCACTGTTCCTAACCCATCATTGGTTCACTGACCTGGGTGAAGCAGACGGGTCTCAAAGGCTGTCTTAAGGGAGGTGAGGAGCTGCTGCCTCTGATTGGTTCTCTCTAGACAGAACTTGAGGTCCTCAATGGCAGGCTTTGACTCAGGGAAATCTGACAGGGACAGAATGTGAGGGCGGAAGAAATGACAAAACGCTTTCTACCTTCTTTCCCCCTTATCAAATCTCTTCCCTCTGCCATCGACACCCACAGGTGACAGCTTTATGTTATTACTCTCCGTTTCATAATCCATCACCCTATCTCCTCTCTCTGTTCCCTAACCCCTCACCTCTAATGATGCTGAAGAGCTCCTCGATCCTCATGTTGACGTAGATCCTGCAGAAGAACTGGTGCATGTGACACCTCCAGCGCTGCAGTACGGAGTTGGCTGGCTGGCCCACCTCCCCAGCCCTGCTGCCTGTGCCACTGGGCACCGTACCCAGTCCACCCTCTTCACTAGCAAACACCCTGCTCAACCAGCCTAACACCAGCTCTAGCCACTGGAGAGAGAGAGAACGAAAGATAGACTTGAGAGAGTGTTTGTAAGTAAGAGTAAAACAGATAAATTATCACATTTCTGAGATTTGGACTTGGACTTGGTGTAGTAAATTGTTTCATAGACAAATCATGTTTGGTCAGCAACCTATACTGTTAAATAATGCAAGTTAGAAAAGAAGAACTTGTTGATAGATCATGTCACTTTATTATGTGAAGTGGTCCTCCCATAGACAGGCTCTCTAGTATACTGTACCTCCTGAAAGCTGAAGAGGAAAGAGCTCTCGTACTCCCCCATGCATTGCTGCTCCATCCGCTGCTCAATCAGTTTGTGTAAGATGGACGTCACTGCCTCTGAACTAACCCGCTCCAATAGCTGCAACCTGGACCTGGAGGGTGGGAAAAGTGGGTAAAGACAGCTGCAGAGACATTACAAACACGGCTGGCACAGATGTAGACAATGGTTGTTCTAGCACAACGTATAGAGCATACAGTGACATGGCCACCCCTCTATTCACTCACAGTATGTGGCTGAGCTCTTGCAGCTGCTCCAGGGCCTCCTGACACCAGCACTGCTGAGTGGGGACAGTGCAGCCCTGACAGACGACCCCATCAGGCACCCTGCCCCCTTCCTCAGCCTCCCCTGCCTCCCCCTCCTGGCTCATGTGCACAGAGAAGGTCCTGCTGTATAACTCCAGTATTCTCATCTGGAGCACAGCCGAGGGGGAGAACAGTAGAATGGCCCTGATGATGGAGAAGGCCCTCTCCCGGAGACCCCTGGCCCCAGGGCCACACAGACCACCCCGTCCCTCATCCTGCCAGGTACCCAGCCTCTCCAACTCTCCTGTGAAGAGGGACAGAGGGCAATTCTTTTACGCATTTGACAGCATTCTGTTCAGTCAAAATTCCAGTGTTAAGGGTGTAGTCAACTGTAACCTGAATGTTTGAACCCACCTAGGAAAGGTTCCAGTCTGTCCAAAAGGGTACGGAAGGCCATGAGTAGGATCCTGGTCCTATCCTTCTCCCCAAGTTCATTCTCTGGCTGCTTCAGCCCAGCCCAAAACTCAGGGGCCACTGCAGTGGTCAGACGCACCTGCAGGGTCTCCAGGAGCCATCCCTCCAGAAACTGACCCAGACCGTTTGAGCACAGCAGGCTAAGCCCCTCACAGAGAGACCCATCAGACATTGTGTCGTCATTGGACACTGGAGACACCTACAGACAGAGGAAATTGGTAATGTTCTTATAAACAGACACGGACTATGGTTTGTAGGTACATTGATAGATTAACATTGGTCTTAACTAGCTATGTAATTCCTAATGGCACGTGAATGTGTTAGCTAGCTACATGTCCAGCTACATGTCCAGCAATCAACCACAGTAGTGCAATTGATCTAATTTCATTCTCACATAAAAGGAAGGCAACCTATGTAAACAACATAAGGTACCGTGCGTAGGCAAGTTAGGTCCATCTACTCACCAGAGCTGCAGTTACAGTGTCCCAAGCAGAAGGTAGCCCCTGTGGTACAGAGAATAACCTATCAGCGGAGTCCATCATCACCACGGTTGGACCAAATTACTCAGCGAGAACCATTCGATTGTGTATTGTCAAAGTTATCGTCTGTGTTATATCACTCACCCATATTAAGGTGTACCTAGTATGGCTCATAATACTAATATGTCTCTGAATTACAGATACAATTTGAAGTTATTGCGCTCTCGCAGAAGCCTGTGGCGCATAATACTGACGTATGTGTGGTTGCGGAATTGATAAAAGTGTGGCGGAAGTGTACGTGCCAGTTAGTTGGAGGGATTTTGAAGCTAGGAAGTGGGTGACGAGAAGGATTTTATTTCGACTGCCTCAGTCTTTGCACAAAATAGCCAATTTGTCAACTAGTTAAACCTAGCGCGAGAGAGAGTTAACTGTAGCAATATTGACTTCAAACTAGTGATGAGAAACCGAAGCATTCACGTGCTTGTCCGAAATAGGAAACTTCCGACTTGCACTTATACACGTGCGCGTTCATCCAATTAGCGAGTCAGAAATGTCGGAGTTTCCTAGTTCCGACTAGTATGTCAACGCGGCATTTCACCAAATTGTGCAGAAAATGGTTCATTACTCGGAGCTTTTAACACAATGCACATTAGTGACATCTGCTAGTCGGCAATGAAAAGCAGCGTTTGATGTTGAGATACTTTTGGTCATGTAGTGTATGTGGACACCTGCTCGTCGAATATCTAATTTCAAAATCATAAGTATTCATTTGGAGTTGGTCTCCCCCTTTACTGCGACAACAGCCTCCACTCTTCTGGGAAGGCTTTCCACTAGATGTTGGAACTTGCTTCCATTCAGCCACGAGCATTAGTGAGGTCGGGCACTGATGTTGGGCGATTAGGCCTGGATCACAGTCAAGTTCCAATTGATCCCAAAGGTGTTTGATGGGGTTGAGGACAGGGCTCTGTGCAGGCGAGTCAAGTTCTTCCACACCAATCTCGACAAACCATTTCTTTATGGACCTCGCTTTGTGCAGGGGGCATTGTCACGTTGAAATGGGAAAGAGCCTTCCCCAAACTGTTGGCACAAAATTGGAAGCACAGAATCATCTAGAATGTCATTGTATGGTGGAGCGTTAACATTTCCCTTCACTGGAATTAAGGGGCCTAGCTCATCCACCAAACTTTACAGCTGGTACTATGCATTTGTCCGTCAGACTGCCAGATGGTTAAATTTGTCAAACTGACTTGTTGGAATGGTGGCATCCTATGCCGGTGACACATTGAAAGTCACTGAGCTCTTCAGTAAGGCCATTCTACTGCCAATGTTTGTCTATGGAGATTGCATGGCAGTGTGCTCGATTTTATACAGTTGTACACAACGGGTGTGGCTGAAATAGCCAAATTCACTAATTTGAAAGGGGTGCCCACATACTTTTGTATATATTGTTCTACAATATATAAGTACATTTCCCCATAATCAATTGCCATTGAAGGGTCGCCCCTTCCATCATGCTTCCCTCTTTTTGCTGTGAATAACTTTTTTTTGCTGTCACAAACTGAATGTATGCCATATTTAGGATGCTTTAAACAGAATCGTCTACTTTTCTCAAAACGAATTGTTTAAACAATGTGCTGAAAGGGTGGTGTCACAAAACGATTCTCAAAATATACCTAGTCTGGTCCACAAGACCCCAACTCTACCTGCTGTTCAGGTAACAAACCCTGGATGAAAAAATACGAACTTCATTGAAGTACGGTGTCCAGTAGAGGTCGTTGTTTGGAAGCAGCTTGAAATCGAAGAAAAAACCGGAACCACGTTGAATTTGCTGTCAGAGGAAGGCCCTAAAAATTATCAAAGACTCCAACCACTCTAGTCATACACTGTTCTCAGCTAGAAAGATGTGTCGGCATCGAGTAATTGTCTCTGGCCCCCTCCCAGTTAGGGGGAGTGATGAGCTCTACAGCAGAGTCTCACAACTCAATCGCTGGATGAAAACTGTGTTCTGCCCCTCCCAAAAGATAGAATTTGTAGATAACTGGCCCTCTTTCTGGGACTCACCCACAAACAGGACCAAGCCTGACCTGTTGAGGAGTGACGGACTCCATCCTAGCTGGAGAGGTGCTCTCATCTTATCTACGAACATAGACAGGGCTCTAACTCCTCTAGCTCCAGAATGAAATAGGGTGCAGGCCAGGCAGCAGGCTGTTAGCCAGCCTGCCAGCTTAGTGGAGTCTGCCATTAGCAGTCAGCGTAGTCAGCTCAGCTTTCCCCATTGAGACCGTGTCCGTGCCTCGATCTAGGTTGGGCAAAATTAAAAATGGCGGTGTTCGCTTTAGTAATCTCACTAGTATAAAGACCTCCTCCATTCCTGCCATTATTGAAAGAGATTGTGATACTTCACATCTCAAAATTGGGTTACTTAATGTTAGATCCCTCACTTCCAAGGCAGTTATAGTCAATGAACTAATCACTGATCATAATCTTGATGTGATTGGCCTGACTGAAACATGGCTTAAGCCTGATGAATTTACTGTGTTAAATGAGGCCTCACCCCCTGGTTACACTAGTGACCATACCCCCCGTGCATCCGGCAAAGGCGGAGGTGTTGCTAACATCTACGATAGCAAATTTCAATTTACAAAAAAAAAAACAATGACGTTTTCGTCTTTTGAGCTTCTAGTCATGAAATCTATGCAGCCTACTCACTCACTTTTTATAGCTACTGTTTACAGGCCTCCTGGGCCATATGCAGTGTTCCTCACTGAGTTCCCTGAATTCCTATCGGATCTTGTATTCATAGCAGATAATATTCTAATTTTTGGTGACTTTAACATTCACATGGAAAAGTCCACAGACCCACTCCAAAAGGCTTTCGGAGCCATCATCGACTCAGTGGGTTTTGTCCAACATGTCTCTGGACCTACTCACTGCCACAGTCATATTCTGGACCTAGTTTTGTCCCATGGAATAAATGTTGTGGATCTTAATGTTTTTCCTCATAATCCTGGATTATCGGATCACCATTTTATTGCGTTTACAATTGCAACAAATAATCTGCTCAGACCCCAACCAAGGAGCATTAAAAGTCGTGCTATAAATTCTCAGACAACCCAAAGATTCCTTGATGCCCTTCCAGACTCCCTCTGCCTACCCAAGGACGTCAGAGGACAAAAATCAGTTAACCACCTAACCGAGGAACTCAATTTAACCTTGCACAATACCCTAGATGCAGTTGCACCCCTAAAAATTAAAAACATCTGTCATAAGAAACTAGCTCCCTGGTATACAGAAAATACACGAGCTCTGAAGCAAGCTTCCAGAAAATTGGAACGGAAATGGCGCCACACCAAACTGGAAGTCTTCCGACTAGCTTGGAAAGACAGTACCGTGCAGTATCGAAGAGCCCTCACTGCTGCTCGATCATCCTATTTTTCTAACTTAATTGAGGAAAATAAGAACAATCCGAAATTTCTTTTTGATACTGTCGCAAAGCTAACTAAAAAGCAGCATTCGCAATTGGAGGATGGCTTTCACTTCAGCAGTAATACATTTATGAACTTCTTTGAGGAAAAGATCATGATCATTAGAAAGCAAATTTCGGACTCCTCTTTAAATCTGGGTATTCCTCCAAAGCTCCATTGTCCTGAGTCTGCACAACTCTGCCAGGACCTTGGCTCAAGGGAGATACTAAAGTGTTTTAGTACTATATCTCTTGACACAATGATGAAAATAATCATGGCCTCCAAACCCTCAAACTGCATACTGGACCCTATTCCAACTAAACTACTGAAAGAGCTGCTTCCTGTGCTTGGCCCTCCTATGTTGAACATAATAAACGGCTCTCTATCCACCGGATGTGTACCAAGCTCACTAAAAGTGGCAGTAATAAAGCCTCTCTTGAAAAAGCCGAATCTTCACCCAGAAATTATAAAAAACTATCGGCCTATATCGAATCTTCCATTCCTCTCAAAAATTTTAGAAAAAGCTGTTGCACAGCAACTCACTGCCTTCCTGAAGACAAACAATGTATACGAAACGCTTCAGTCTGGTTTTAGACCCCATCATAGCACTGAGACTGCACTTGTGAAGGTGGTAAATGACCTTTTAATGACGTCAGACCGAGGCTCTGCATCTGTCCTCGTGCTCCTAGATCTTAGTGCCGCTTTTGATACCATCGATCACCACATTCTTTTGGAGAGATTGGAAACCCAAATTGGTCTACATGGACAAGTTCTGGCCTGGTTTAGATCTTATCTGGAAAGATATCAGTTTGTCTCTGTGAATGGTTTGTCCTCTGACAAATCAATTGTAAATTTCGGTGTTCCTCAAGGTTCCGTTTTAGGACCACTATTGTTTTCACTATATATTTTACCTCTTGGGGATGTCATTCGAAAACATAATGTTAAATTTCACTGCTATGCGGACGACACACAGCTGTACATTTCAATGAAACATGGTGAAGCTCCAAAATTGCCCTCGCTAGAAGCCTGTGTTTCAGACATAAGGAAGTGGATGGCTGCAAACTTTCTACTTTTAAACTCGGACAAAACAGAGATGCTTGTTCTAGGTCCCAAGAAACAAAGAGATCTTCTGTTCAATCTGACAATTAATCTGGATGGTTGTACAGTCGTCTCAAATAAAACTGTGAAGGACCTCGGTGTTACTCTGGACCCTGATCTCTCTTTTGAAGAACATATCAAGACTGTTTCAAGGACAGCTTTTTTCCATCTACGTAACATTGCAAAAATCAGAAACTTTCTGTCCAAAAATGACGCAGAAAAATTAATCCATGCTTTTGTTACTTCTAGGCTGGACTACTGCAATGCTCTACTTTCCGGCTACCCGGATAAAGCACTAAACAAACTTCAGTTAGTGCTAAATACGGCTGCTAGAATCCTGACTAGAACCAAAAAATTTGATCATATTACTCCAGTGCTAGCCTCCCTACACTGGCTTCCTGTTAAGGCAAGGGCTGATTTCAAGGTTTTACTGTTAACCTACAAAGCATTACATGGGCTTGCTCCTACCTATCTTTCCGATTTGGTCCTGCCGTACATACCTACACGTACGCTACGGTCACAAGACGCAGGCCTCCTAATTGTCCCTAGAATTTCTAAGCAAACGGCTGGAGGTAGGGCTTTCTCCTATAGAGCTCCATTTTTATGGAATGGTCTGCCTACCCATGTGAGAGACGCAGACTCAGTCTCAACCTTTAAGTCTTTACTGAAGACTTATCTCTTCAGTAGGTCCTATGATTAAGTGTAGTCTGGCCCAGGGGTGTGAAGGTGAACGGAAAGGCTGGAGCAACGAACCGCCCTTGCTGTCTCTGCCTTGCCGGTTCCCCTCTTTCCACTGGGATTCTCTGCCTCTAACCCTATTACAGGGGCTGAGTCACTGACTTACTGGTGTTCTTCCATGCCGTCCATGGGAGGGGTGCGTCACTTGAGTGGGTTGAGTCACTGACGTGGTCTTCCTGTCTGGGTTGGCGCCCCCCCTTGGGTTGTGCCATGGCGGAGATTTTGTGGGCTATACTCGGCCTTGTCTTCGGACGGTAAGTTGGTGGTTGTAGACATCCCTCTAGTGGTGTGGGGGCTGTGCTTTGGCAAAGTGGGTGGGGTTATATCCTGCCTGTTTGGCCCTGTCCGGGGGTATCATCGGATGGGGCCACAGTGTCTTCTGATCCCTCCTGTCTCAGCCTCCAGTATTTATGCTGCAGTAGTTTATGTGCCGGGGGGCTAGGGTCAGTCTGTTTCATCTGGAGTATTCTCTTGTCTTATCCGGTGTCCTGTGTGAATTTAAATATGCTCTCTCTAATTCTCTCTTTCTCTCTTTCTTTCTTTCTCTCTCTCGGAGGACCTGAGCCCTAGGACCATGCCTCGGGACTACCTGGCATGATGACTCCTTGCTGTCCCCAGTCCACCTGGCCATGCTGCTGCTCCAGTTTCAACTGTTCTGCCTGCGGCCACGGAACCCTGACCTGTTCACCGGACGTGCTTGTTGCACCCTCGACAACTACAATGATTATTATTATTTGACCATGCTGGTCATTTATGAACATTTTAACATCTTGACCATGTTCTGTTATAATATCCACCCGGCACAGCCAGAAGAGGACTGGCCACCCCTCATAGCCTGGTTCCTCTCTAGGTTTCTTCCTAGGTTTTTGGCCTTTCTAGGGAGTTTTTCCTAGGGAGTTTTTCCTAGCCACCGTGCCTTTTTCACATGCATTGCTTGCTGTTTGGGGTTTTAGGCTGGGTTTCTGTACAGCACTTTGAGATTTCAGCTGATATACGAAGGGCTATATAAATTTGATTTGATTTGATTCTCTCTGCTACCGCACGGCAAGCGGTACCGGAGCTCCAAGTCTAGGTCCAAGAGGCTTCGAAACAGCTTCTACCCCCAAGCCATAAGACTCCTGAACATCTAATCAAATGGCTACCCAGACTATATGCATTGCCCCCCTATTCTACGCTGCTGCTACTCTCTTATCTATGCATAGTCACTTTAATAACTCTACTTACATGTACATATTACCTCAATTACCTCGACACCGGTACCCCTTGAATATAGCACCGCTATTGTTATTTTACTGCTGATCTTTATCTGTTTATCTCTTACTTTTTTGTAGGTATTTTCTTAAAACGGCATTTTTGGTTAAGTGCTTGTAAGTAAGCATTTCACTGTCAGGTCTACACCTGTTGTATTCGACGCATGTGACAAATACAACTTGAAATCAGTGGGATTTTGCAACCATTGAGCTATAATCCCCAAAGCACACACATCCCTGGATCGTTCCTCTTTTCAATTCGCTGCAGCTAGTGTCTGGAACGAGCTGCAAGAAACACTCAAACTGGACAGGTTTATCTCCAATCAGAGTCATATCTCTTCATTCAAAGACCCAATCATGGACACTTGTGGCTGCTTCGCGTGATGTGTTGTTGTCTGTGCCCAATAAGGTTTGTACCATGTTTTGTGCTGCTACCGTGTTTTGTCCTATATTTTTATTTTTAATCTCAGCCCCGTCTCTGGGGGGCTTTTTCTTTGTTCTTAACTGACTCGCCTAGTTAAATAAAGGTAATAAATAAATAAGAACTAGAGACAGCCTCCAAGATGGCCGACCGTTATCAACATACTTTATTCACGGTCGCATACGCCGATTCGTGGGGGCTGACATCTTGTTAGTTACGGTTTCAGAAGTCCATTATTATTATTTTATTGAATTACACGAACCAGTGGTGGAAAAAAGACTTAAGTGTCATACTTGAGTAAAAGTAAAGATACCTTACTAGAAAATGACTCAAGTAAAAGTAACCCAGTAAAGTACTACTTGAGTAAAATTATTTGCTTTCAAGTATCAAAAGTATAAATCGTTTTAAAAAGGATTATATTAAGCAAACCAGACAGCCTCATTTTTATTTTTTTTTACGGATAGGCAGGGGCCGCTCCAACACTAAGATATCATTTACAAATGAAGCATGTGCTTAGTGAGTCTGCCAGATCAGAGGCAGTAGGGATGACCAGGGATGTTCTCCCATAGGGCGGCGCACAATTGGCCCAGCGTCGTCCGGGTTAGGCCGTCATTTTAAAATAAAAATTTGTTCTTAACTTGCCTAGTTAAAAAATACAGGGGTGTGTGAATTAAACCATTTTCATGTCCTGCTAAGCATTCAAAATGTAACAAGTACTTTTGGCTATCAGTCAAAATGTATGGCGTAAAAAGTACATTATTTTCTTTAGGAATGTAGTGAAGTAAAAGTAGTCCAAAATGTGAAGTGAAGTACAGATACCCCCCAAAAAAGACTTACGTAGTACTTTCAAGTATTTTTACTGAAGTACTTTTTAAAAAAGCACCTTTATTTAACCAGGTAGTCTAGTTGAGAATACGTTCTCACTTTACACCACTGACATGAACATTGTACAAAATAATATACAGATTACTACATGCACACTAGCACTGGAGCCCAGCAGGAACCGTGAGCTAGAGCTGGGTTCTGGATCTTGATTAGGGAGGGGAAATATGCAGGCAAGAAGCACAATGGAGGACCAAACCTGCCATAATTAGAATTAAATATATTCACACAAATAAATATATAAATCCACACATAATTAAATAAATGACCAAGGAAATAAAAAAACGGACAAATGTAATTAATTTTCTCTACATATCTGTATGTATTTAATTATTTAACTATGTATTATAATTATTCAAACTAATTAATTTGATTAAATATTTATTTCTGTACTTCTTCCTCCAATATGATAATGAGGGTTGTCAAACGTCTGTAGGTGGTATCTAACAAACTATTGGTTGATCAATGTCACGTGTTTCTCCACTGCTTTTTCTTTCTTTTGCACCACCTATGTGAAGCTAGCCACAATAACGATTAGCCACAATAGTAGAATTTGCGGTTTGCCTTCAAAATAAAAGCCCCGCATTGAAACTGTCAGACATACAAATACTGGAATCATGCCATATTTTAACTTAACAAGTTTGGAATGTTATATCAATTCAACAAAAGACAATTTGTTAATTTACCCTCAAAAAATGATGTTAATCGCACTGTGGATTTATTAGATTTCACAATTGCTAAAAAAAAATGCAAAAAGTGTGGGCTCAAAACAGGTGGGGCTATTAAATGAATCATTGTTTATCAACAGCACGCGGGAGAGGTCATAGTCAAACTTAGATGCATAACGTACCGGAGTGAGCTCTGTTGGGGCAGTCCCGTTAGATCTCTTATATACTACTTACACAGACAAGTTACATTGGCATGGTTCATAGAATTGGTTACTGCAAAAAAAAAGAAAAAAAAGGGGATTGATTCCTGCATGTGTCTGGCACGTCTCCTATCTTGATTTATATAACATATTCTGGGCATTCTGCCAGATGGTCCTAAGGAAGGGATCATGACGGCCCCCCCCTCATATATTTACCAAGCACAGGCAGGAAACAAGGATTATATATGACACGAAGGACAAGATGAACATTTAAGGCTGTCTCTTCACACGATACATTTCCCTCACAAAATGTTATTAACTGTGAAGAGTTTACACAAATATTAGCGTCGTAGCTCTTTTTGAAGGACTTAAAGTGTGGGAAATCACCTCACTATTCAACATATTGAAAATTCGTATTGCAATGTACAGCTTTACCTGCGGATCTTGGGTACATGAAATGGAATGTCGATCCAGAGCACAACTATGAAGAGTTTACACAAATTTTAGCGGTGGTTTAAAAATCACATGATCAAACGAAGCTTCCAACGTCATTAATTACGTGATAATGTTACTTTGAAACGAGCATCAGTACATTTGGTGCTTTCAGTACAACTGGTGCCGCGTTCAAAACAACTGGGAACTCGGGAAAAAACGATGTCAAATCATCATAACGTCAGTGATCTTTATGTCGGAAAATTGGGGCCAAATTGTGGTCGCGGGCCAAGAAAGTTAGGTAACACCTGGTTTAGTGGGAGGGGATATAACTCAAGAATGTTGGTATCATCCAAGTAGTATGCTTGTGTGTGTGTGGACTGCAGATACACTGCAGCCCTTCTATGCTACAGCAGACCCTTTGGAAATATCCACAGACTATATTTCACCTTGCTGTAGCACAGCCATAAAACCCCTGACACTTGGGGTTTAAATCAAGACAAGGCATTCTGCTTATGTATAATTTAAATGCTTCCAACTCTGAGCAACTGTGTTTCAATAAGAGTCCATGTATCAGAAGCCCATTCGATTTATCTGTCTGACATGACTGGATAAATTAACCAGGATAAATGATCTAACCATGCAGACATGTCTCCTGTCAAGTTTAGCCCAAGTGATCTTCTTTGTTATTTTTCAATGACATTGTCTTTGAGATCAATTGTACCCTTAATTCTCAATCCCAGTTATTTACAGTTTTTCTATATTTCATGTCAACAGTTGTTATGAATCATAATGAATGGCTTTGAAAAGATAGGCTAGTGTTATGGAGCTGGTTAGACGGAGTGTTGGTGCGGATAGAGCCTCTCTTAAACTGGGAAGGAGATCTTAGGTAGTAGCTGTGGTTTGAATTAGACGTGACCTCTAGCAGTGGGATTGAATTAATGTATGGTTGACTCTCTGTCACACACACACGTCCTTCATCCATCATAGGTTGGAATGGGCTGATTCAGTAGGAATTACTGCTGAGTGAGTGGGACCTCAGCTTAGACTTCCGCCTCCCTTTTACATTGTGCACAACAAGTCTGACACGTATTTAGGAGGATAGGCTATAGGTCTCTAGGTTGTTTTCTCTTTGAAATAGCCAGATTTTCTACCATTTTCATGATGTTCGGACTAGGAATGCAGGCCCAGGCTATATTTGATGGTAAGCATTCATAATTATAAATAATTGATCTAGGCTACAGCTCAACTGTAAAAACCGAGAAGTTGTTTCCATGAGTACCTTGGTTGTTTCCACATTCCACCTCTTAACAGCCAATGTTGTTTCTTTTACCTCAGGTATCGAGGAGCTGTGTTCTAAGAGGGATGAGCTGAACCGTCAGATCCAGCAGGAGGAGAAGGAAAAGGGTCGTCTGCAGCACGACATCCGTGTCCTCACCGAGAAACTAAGCCGAGTCAACGAGAGCCTGGCCCGACGACTCTCCGTCCGCGCTGACTTTGACCACACCATCGGCGAGACCGAGGGAGCCTTTATGAAGGTCAGGACCATCCAGGGTTTAGGGTTTCTATTTTTCATGAGAAAAAAAGTATGTTTTTCAGTGTTATTTAGTATCACAAAACCATGAAAGCATATTATGTGAGCTTTACAGTACATATCAATTTGACTGCAAAAGGACCTGTAAATGTACTGGGTAAGATAACATTCTCCATGTCTTCTGTTCTCAAAGAACACTGGATGGAATTATTTGCTGCAATTCCAGACAGCAAACATCCCACGTGTTATCTTAATATCCAGCTCCCTTGGTGTTACTAAGAGCATATAATAGCAGAGCAAACAAACGCCCGTAAGTGTTGTTAATTAAAAACCACTGAGTGCTCAGAGTCAGACTCTTCCAATCAAATTGTTGCACAGCAGATTGTCTGATTAAGTGGTTGTCTAGCTGTATCCCGATCCCACTTGACTCAGTCTATGGTATTTCATACCTTAAATACAATGAATCTTATGTTGATTCATGTCTTACTCTCTCTAAGATTCTGGAGAGCTGTCAAACACTGCTGAGTGTAATAAAGAAGGAAGCAGGAAATCTCGGCAAAGCCACTGAACCCGGAAGGAAAGACCACTGACGTCCAGACTACCGCCCCTAAACCTTACCTCTAACCCAGACACCAGCGTTTCCCCTCACCCTTGTAACTGTGCACTGTTTGTACACTGAACAAAAATATAAATGCAACATGCAACCATTTCAAAGATTTTACTGAGTTACAGTTCATATAAGGAAATCAGTCAATTTAAATAAAATCTTTAGGCCCTAATCTATATCTTTAAAAAAAGGTAGGGGCGTGGATCAGAAAACCAATCAGTATCTGGTGTAATCACCATTTGCTTCATGCAGCTCAACACATCTCCTTCGCATAGAGTTGATCAGGCTGTTGATTGTGGCCTGTGGAATGTTGTCACACTCCTCTTCAATGGCTGTGCGGACTTGCTGGATATTGGCGGGAACTGGAACACAATGTCGTACACGTCGATCCAGAGCATCCCAAACATGCTCAATGGGTGACATGTCTGGTAACTATGCAGGCCGTAGAAGTGGGACATTTTCAGCTTCCAGGAATTGTGCACAGATCCTTGCGACATTGGGCCGTGCATTATCATGCTGAAACATGAGGTGAAGGCGGCGGATGAATGGCATGGCAATGGGCCTCAGGATCTCGTCACGGTTTCTCTGTGCATTCAAATTGCCAACAATGAAATGGAATTGTGTTTGTTGTCTGTAGCTTATACCTGCCCATACCATAACCCCACCGCTACCATGGATCACTCTGTTCACAACGTTGACATCAGCAAACCGCTCGCGCACACACAACGCCATAAACACTGTCTGCCATCTGCCCGGTACAGTTGAAACCGGGATTCGTCCGTGAAGAGTACATTTCTCCAGCGTGCCAGTTGCCATCGAAGGTGAGCATTTGCCCACTGAAGTCGTTTACGATGCCGAACTGCAGTCAGGCCAAGACCCTGGTGAGGCTGACGAGCACACAGATGAGCTTCCCTGAGCGGGTTTCTGACAGTTTGTGCAGAAATTATATGGCAACAGCTCTGGCTGGCATTCCTACAGGCAGCATGCCAATTGCTCCCTTAAAACCTGAGTCATCTGTGGTGTTGTTTGACAAAACTTCACATTTTTGAGTGGCCTTTTATTGTCCCTAGCACAAGGTGCACCTTTGTAATGCTGTTTAATCATCTTCTTGATATGCCACACCTGTCAGGTGGATGGATTAGTAAACAAATTTGTGCACAACATTTGAGAGAAATAAGCCTTTTGTGCATATGGAACATATCTGGGATCTTTTATTTCAACTCATGAAACATGGGACCAACACTTTACATGTTGCGTTTATATTTTTGTTCAGTATAATATACACTGAGTATACAAAACATTAAGAACACCTGCTCTTTCCATGACATAAGCTGCCCAGGTGAATCCAGGTGACAGCTATGATCCCTTATTAATGTCACTTGTTAAATCCACTTCAATCAGTGTAGATGAATGGGAAGAGACAGGTTAAAGAAGGATCTTTAAGCCTTGAGACATTTTTGACACGGATTGTGTATGTGTGCCATTCAGAGGGTGAATTTGCAACACAAAAGATTTAAGTGCCTTTGAACGGGGTATGGTAGTAGGTGCCAGGTGCACTGGTTTGGTCAAGAACTGCAGCACTGCTGGGTTTTTCACACTCAACAGTTTCCCGTGTGTATCAAGACTGGTCCACCCCCCCAAAGGACATCCAGCCAACTTCACATAACTGTGGGAAGCACTTGAGTCAACATTGACCAGCATCTCTGTGGAATGCTTGACACCTTGTAGAGTCCATGCCCTGTCAAATTGAGGCAAAATGGGGAAGTTCAACTCAATATTAGGAAGGTGTTCCTAATATTTATATATACAGTATATTTATGTAAAATGTTTTGACTTTGTCTAATACTGCTGTTTACTGGCATACTTATTTTATACCAATTGAATAATTTTAATAAAGATGATCTGTGAAGAATCCGTTCTCATTTGCCTTTTGCAGTGTATGGGACACGCCCAGAAGTCATTCCTTGGGTTGTTTTTCTTGAGTGCTGGTGTCTTTCAACAGCGGTACACGAGACAAACACACACACACTCCCGGTGAGATGCTGTCTGACACTTTGATATGTAATTACAGGATAAATATAGCACAATGCAGGTTTAGGTGGAAGCACACTGCTCTATTCTTTCTACTAGTAAATCGCCTTCACATCGAATAAAACCTATTCTCTGAGATTTCTGAAGCTTTTTGTCCACTTTGTTGATGTTCTGTTTTTTAGGTCAGGTTTAATAATGCATTTATGAGTTTTGGCAGGGTAATGTTTTGCAATTGGGAGATTCTGCCTTCACATGAGGGATGAAGAGTCACCAGAAACACATTAACAGACTATTCACACTGTCCTTCAAGGCTTCATCTATTTATTGAGCTTTTATTTGTACAGTTCTGACATCTTTTTTTGCCCAAAGCGTTAACAAGTACACATTTTACAGTAAGCACATCTCTCTGATGCTGGAGATTTATAGACAGAGGAAGAGAAAAACGAGATGGGGCTTCTAGCTACAGTATGACAGACAAGAACTGTTTCTTCTCAACAGGACCAGACAAATAGGACAATATCAAATCTTTCAAGTGAATCAGTCTTCATCACGATAATAGCCATCTCAGTCTTGCTTGTGTCACATACAGTATGACCACTGGAACATCCAATGATAAAGCTTGGCTTTTGGGCCTCCGCTTCGATGAAAGCCAACATTAGAAGCGCATGATTCCCAGGAAAGCTGTCGGCCTACATAGGGATTTGGTCCTCAAAGGCAGCAGTTAACACAGATGAATGGCATGCGTGCTCTGTATGCTGTGTGAGATTGATCGAAGGACTAACAGTAGACACTAATCAGTGATCATTCTCTGGTCTTCCAATAACGTTTCAAGGTTGTGGCAAACATTTTAAGAGATCATGGTATTATTGGGCAGTGAACTCTTCTTATTCACCTATTTCTATCTGATGAGATGATGCATATATGGATTGATGAGCACCACTTTCACCTTCACTGTATTTCTTTTGAGGTGCAAAACAAAGCTAATACAATGACAGTGCAAATGAAAATACAATCTTGACATAAAACATAATCCAAGTCTGTCTAACCATGATACAGTATACAGAAAAATGTAGCCTCCAAATAGCGCAGTGCGTCTGTTCAATCTAAACCCGTTATTTTGATTGAAGATATGAAGAAAAATCCCTAAGAGATGCAAGTAATAAATTATTCTTATGAAAACATCATTGTAGATTATAGAAACGACATCAATACTGGCCAAAGGAGAACATTGGAAAATGATGAGAATGCGAGAGGTGGCCACCACAGCAATAGATGGAACACTTGAGTCAATTGGCATTTTAAGTAAAAAGTATTTCAAAGACATGGGAGCAACCTTTTTAATAAAAAAAAAAAAGAAAAGCTTTTTACTTCTTAATCTTTCACCACAGGTCTTAGATACACACACACAATCATTAGTTTCATAATCAATGTCGTCTTCATTACTAAAATGGACCAGCTCACGCTCTATGGAACGTGAAGGTTTATGAGGTCAGGCTGTAAAGGTCAAAAGATATTCAATGGTCAATGTGAAGGAAACACACACGGCCATGAGGACACTCCCTTCCCTTCTATACCAGCTATTTGATCCATATACTATACATGAACGAGTCTCTGACATGCAAACTTCAACATTACGATAACTCAAGCTTTCACACACCAACGTGCTGGCGCATGGTTTCTCTCAATATTTGCTATTCATGGTTTATGTTGGACATTTTATCTTTCACACTTGGTGTTCAAACATTAACACTGAAAAGGGGAAATTGTTCTAATAACATTGTAGACAGTGAGTCTAATTCCAGGCAACACCAAGGCATTTATACTCTATGCTTTTGACATGAAGTTCTCGGAGAAGATATTCATAGTATCAAATTTCCTGCCCAGGCAATCTTTTAAGTAGTACATCTCAGATCTTTAACGATAAAACATTAAATTGAGCAGGTCTACAGAGCTTTGCATAATCTTAAAGGGGGAAGTGTTGAAGTTTGCTTGCTCCTGGACTCTTCAGGCAAAGTCTCCAACACAGCATTGTTGTAAGGAAACATACAAAACTAAAAGCATACAGAAAAAGAACATACAGTACGAGGAACCAAGTCAATAGAAATCAGAACATGCAGGTACAAAACAACAATAAACTAGGCTTGTGGCACCCTTTCACTATTTAAGTCTTCAGTTTTTTTATTCGTCTGCCATCCCCTACGGAGTGGGACACGATAACGCTGAGTCTCTTCTTCACCATGATAAGGACGGGCACTGATGGCTTCCTTGTTTTGAAGGAATTTGGTCACTTACCTTCACAAGGTGATCTCCACCACTACATACATCCCCTTCAGAAGGACACATGGAGACCATAAACACATTATGTATAATATGACATTATTGATGGGAGACACAGAGGCTGCGTTTAGACAGGCTGCCCAATTCTGATCTTTTTTTCACTAAATTGGTCTTTCGACCAATCAGATCTGATATAAAAAGATCTGATGTGCTTGTTCAAAAGACTAATTAATGGAGAAGAAAAATAAGGATTGGACTGCCCGTAAAACACAGCCTTAGAGACATTGAGGCAGACAGATTGGCTTCTTCTGGAGACCGTAAGACTGGGAAACTGCATTATAATGCATGTTAAATCTTAAACTCTGATTTATTTTGACAATCAAATACAGTCTGTCAGATCTGGTTCAGACATCACTGCTCAATGGCAGTCAATGAAAGTAGGCGGAGGTGGAGGGGAAAGACAGATCAACTGTACAGGCAAGGTGAGGACAGTCCAGCTGCTTGAATCTGTGGTTGTTGATTGGTTGGTTGATGTCTGGGTGTCAAACTAAACTTGAAAAAGAGGAGTGCTTTGAAGTGCGATTTGATGTCCAGTTCTGCTTAGTCTCACTGGTCCCAGGTGGGGGTTGTGGTTCCGGCTGCTGGTACTGGAGGGCAGTGGTCAGTCCTGTTTGGTCCAGGCAAATCAGAAGTACAGCGCAGGTTCACTGTTGAAGTCTGACAGAGAGGAGCTGTCTGCTGGGGTGAGCTGAGAGATAGATGGGGAATGAAGAGCAGGGAAACGGTGGGAAAAAAAATATAGCTACCTTTGTAAATCATGTGCTGTTAGGTCATTCTTATAGTGTACAAGTATCCCTGTACAAGTTAAGGATGATGAATGAATGAGTCACATCATATACTTTAAAAAGAAGCCTCACCATAACTTCCTCTGACATCTGTGCGTGCTGGGAATTGGTGCCCCCCTGGTAAACAGGGTCATCAAGCTTATGTTCCTGCCAGGTGTTAAAATCCACAGTGTGCTTGGGAATGTAACTGGACAGATCTGAAGACATAGGAAACGGGGCAAAGCCCAATGTAAATCTGTAGCACAATGGGATTACATATTCTGCATGAATTCTTGCAAGAACATGAGCTCATGTACAGGTTAGTTAAAGATTGGCAATAAGCTGTGTAATGAATAACTAATGTAGAGACATACTGCATGGCAACTGTTTACTGTTGATCGATTTTAATGGAGAGCAGATAAATAGCAACTTGTTCAGTTACATTCAACTAAAAGATTGCTCTTGCCTGCTGAATTGACCGCTCCCGAGCGGCACAGCGGTCTAAGGCACTGCATCTCAGTGCTAGAGGCGTCACTACAGACCCTGGTTCGATTCTAGGCTATATCACAACCGTCCCAATTGGCTAGTTTCGTCCGGTTAGGGTTTGGCTGGGGTAGGCCGTCATTGTAAATAAGAATTTGTTCTTAACTGACTTGACTAGTTAAATAAAATGTTAAATAAAAAATAAATAACAAATAAAAAGCAGAGTTCCTATGTGTTTGGATGTAAAGCCAACTCTGACCAGTAGGTGTCTCCCATGCTACATTATAACCATGAGCAGTTCAGCACCATTCAGCCATTTCCAGATTACTAATAGGGTGGACGGAATTCATTTCTGTCCCTTTCCTTATCTTACCCTCCTTACCATGAGAATAGGTTTTGTTTAGTCTGTTCGATTCATTTTCCTCTAACCATTTATCCTTCTCGCTCCTCCGATTCCATCCCCTCTCTCTTCCTCTCATGCTATCCATTTCCTGCTTTCCTTTCCCCCTCCCCCATTCCCTCTAGTTCTCTCACCAGTGCTGTTGCTGGTGTGAGTTGGGGAACTGGTGAAGCTTGGACGAGGGATGTGGATACGGCCCACCATGCTGGGCTTATCTTCCTCTTCTCCTCCCTTCACGTCCTCCTCATCCTCCTCTTCGCTGTCCCATACGCTGCTCTCGGAGGGGTACTCATAGGTGCTTTGGATGCTCGACTCGTTGAACGAGATATTCAGCTGAAAGAGAGGGAACGGAGGAGAAGTGACTCAGTGTTTAAACATTCAAACATAAGACTCTGTGGTTAAATGCTAGGACTGTTGTTTTCTTTAGGATTTAGTGCTAGGAATTGAATATATCAGGTCATTTCAGCACTTTTAATTAGTAAGTGTACCAGAGGGAAAATGTCTGCTTCAGTTTAATTAAATGTACAAAGCTTGACATCATTAGGCTAACTTGATGCTTGGGATTTCCCTTAGCTTACCACAAGAAGCATTTCTTCATCAGCACTACAGTACTAGTTCAGTATGACAGCACCCCCGGTTTATTCTGAATACTTAACTTTACCCGCCTATGATGACAGAATCATTTTATGACCACATAAAATCAGGCTGGCCTACTTTGATTGGATACATTTCAACACCAGCATTATATGTATGTATGTATGTATGTATGTATGTATGTATGTATGTATGTATGTATGTATGTATGTATGTATGTATGTATGTATGTATGTATGTGTACATGAACCAAACTGAACCCAAGCACAATATCTTTATTGATTGGGATTACCTTAAAGGCATTTGTAATTTATGATAATCTGTTCTTGACCTGTGAGTATAATTTCCCAGTTTCTGTCTCTAGTGCCATAGCACAGGGCAGGTGGCAGCCTTGCAGGAGCTGCTGGCATTGTGATTGACGACTGGAGAGCTCGTAAAACATCTCCATTTGGCAACACTCCAGCGTTCTACAAACATGCCACCGTGGGGTGAGACTGTTGCAACATGTTGCGGAACACGACTGTCAACTTCACAACGGCAAACAATGGTCCTAAGGCTTAAAGAAGCTCAAAAGAATGTTTAACTTCAACGTCCAATAAGCTGTGACAGTTAAGTGTACAATGCAGACAGTGCACAGAGTGTACTGCTGCATCTCCCAGGAGTCAGCTGATATCAGTGCTGAGGATCTGATGAACCCCTCTCCCCCATCCCCTTCAGTAGGCACTGCTCTAAAATCACCCCTAATCTCCATCACATAGCCCAGCCCTTACCCTTCTCTAGCCCCTACCCCAGCTCCAGACCCAGTCTGGCCTGCTAGACTTATGGATATTGGGGCCAGACAGGGAAAACTAAAATGTACACGGGCTAAGTATTGCGTCAATGCAATCGCAAGAGATTTAAACTTTTCTCCTCTACAGACAGAATTTACAAGATGGATTAAACTCTGTTCTAAAATGGCTTCCTTTTAATCAAACTTGTCATTTGATGAAACACAATTTGATGCATATTGCCTTAGAGGTCATCGCTAATTTGGGAAAGTGTACCACCAACTGCATCGAGTCACTATCAGTAGATACTTTGAACATTTTTACTTATTTAATACGTACCTTGTACCTACGCTTGTCATGTGGAACTGCAAACTTTTCTTTGGGTGCTGATATCCTTAGTTCTTTATAAAAACTAGTGACTTCAAACGTGCACTACCACTCCATACTTAATGTTATTTAACCTGTACTTTGACAGGGAGTCATGCTGAGAAGGTCTCTTTTACAGATACGAAAAAGCACTGTTTTACATTATGAAAAGCAAAACAGAGATTCAAAACACAAATCATCAAAAACAAAACACATTCCTCAGTAAACATTTTTTTTTTTTTTTAAGTCCTCAATGAGCCATCTGAATTGCCCTAGGGGCACCAAATCAGAGTTTGTGATTATTCCACAAGTAATGTGCAAAAAAACCTAAAAGCAGATTTACCTAACTCAATAGAGACCGAAGAGTTAGCCATCCCTGAGACCGGGTCTGGTAGCTCGTACGTCTGTAGATTAATAACGAAGTAACATATGGCAGGTTTATGCAAGACGGCTTTATAAAACAAAAAAAAGGAGTGCAATGCATTGATCTACGAGACTTCAAAGTAGAGCCAGCCTTCTTTCTGGTACAGAATGCCGTGATGTATACTGAACCTATCGCCCGTAATAAAGCTATGATAAACTGTGTCCAATAGCGTCAATACAGTGGCAGCTGCATTAATAGACAGTCTATAACCGGTATCAATGTTGACTGAATGATTTGTTTTCTGCTATTTTACAAAATACATAACCTGTTCATATAAAGGAACGCTTACTGTGTACCTGTACTTGTCCTGATTGTTAGAGTGGTCAGTGAGAGTTGGAATCCATAGTTTTTAATACCAAAAAATACATTAACAGAGACACCTTGGCAGAGGTTGGGTAAAATAGTCATTTTTAAAAGGTAAGCGTTAAAGAATGGACATTTTTCAAAGTATTGACTGATAGTGACTCGATGTAGTTGGCGGTACACTCTTCTGGATGTGTCGGTGTATGATTAAGAAGAGAAAGATTTGTAAAATGTATTGTTAGTCATACTGCAGATATAAACCTAGAAAATAAGGCTGGGACTTGCCAGGGCCCTCACGATACATAGGTCCAGACATGATATGTATTGCGATTCTCACAATTCTATATGTACTCCGATTCGATTCTGTGGATTTATAGGGCTGGGCGATAAGGCCGAAATATTCTATCACAATATTTTTCACATTAATGATGACACAGTATTTTATGTTTTTGAATAATAATAATAAAAATAATAAAAAAAGGTCAGTGCACACAAGGGGCAGCATTTCTTTCCGTACCCCAGCGAGACAGGGGCCCCTGAGCTTTAGGGAGGCCCCAACCAAAACTGTATTGAAAACCATACCATGGGTATTTCAAAATACCCCAGCATTAAAGTATACCGCCCAAGCCAAAAACACTTTTTTAATCCTGTGATCCTATCATACAGTTGCTGTGTGTTTGGCCTAAAATGGCCATGGCTGATCCAAAATGACAGCCGTGGCCTATCAGTGACAACGACCAAATGAGGTGCACAAATACTATTTCGGGGCACATAAATCCATTCCTTTGGAGTCTAAAACCATATCACTGGATCTCTAGCCCCAAAAAACACCATCAGCTCTGTCTAAAACCCTCCATCTCACCCAAGGTTTCTGCTCAACTTAATCTCGCCAAAGCATTTTGGTGAGATTAATGTACTGCTTTAGTTGTCTCCATGCCAGAGGAGTGTATCAATAAAATCAGACTAGCCGCTGGGTTAGCTTCCTCTCTGTGTAGATCTGGGCTGAGACTTCAAGGCTGCCCCCCCTCTCTCTCGCTCTGCCCACCCGTGGCTATGAAGGCCTGTATTATTGAAGCAGAAGCGATTTCCCTCCTCCTCTCTGGGCACTGAGTCAGGCCAACAGAGGGCCGATTCAGGCCCCAGACTCTTCCCATTCACCAATGCACACTTCAGCAGGACGGACACCACAGAACCGGATTGTTTGAGCATTCTCGCTCTCCAATAATGGGACAATGCCCAAGAAATGACTCAGCGGAAGAGAAATGGCCAATTTGAGTATGTTTGGTGTTGGTTGTTCGTGATTTCTTTCCCTCAAGAGAGTAGTGAGAGTGTATAATTGTGGTGTGTTGAATATCATGTTTCTTTGTTTGAAAATCTTTGTGCGGGAGAGAACGAGAACAACCGAGAAAGAGTAACAAAGCAACAGAGGGAGAGCGTGGGTTGTCTGTATGAATGTGCCTTGGCAAATAGGCGAGATGGGAATCGAGACAGAATTGAAATTTTACAGGCCACCCAAACATGCTCTGTCTTAGTTTGGTTGAGGGTATAGAGAGACATGTTGCCCAATGACAGACGCGCACCAACACACACAAGCGAGGGTAGAGTCTGGTCGAGTTCCTCCAGTCTGGCAGCAGATTGGAGGTGAGCTCTGCTGTGGAAGTTGGGAAGGAGCTACAGCAGCAGTAAGTACAGGGTTTGTGTGGGTGGGTGTTGTGATAGGAGAGGGAGGGAGGGATTGCCTTGTTAATGCCTCTCATTGAGGTGGGTGACAGACTGACCAGATGCCTGATTAAAGCTAATCTCCTGCCAGGCAGTTGCTATTAGAATCCTTCTACACTCGAGGACCCAGGCAGCCACGCACATACATTGTCACATAAGGAAAGAGGAGATTGAGCATGGATTGGAGTTACTCCACTATCGCCCACCTAAAAATGTTCATTTCAATTCCAATTTTGAACAAGCCTCAAAAAGGGAGACCAGCTCTACTAACCTGAATATAAAATAGCAGCAGGAATCATTTGTTTCTGAACTCAAACAAGCATTAGAAAACCTTAAGACTGGTAGAATTACTGTATAAATCATGTAAATTACAATTATGGATAAAGACGGTGATGAAAATAAAGTAACAATCATAACCGTTTAAAACATGTCATTTATTTCTATTTAAATTGTGGAACGAACAGCTGACAGAAGACTGGACGGCGGGCATTTGTGTTGTTGGAAACACGCAGCTTTATGTTGTCACCCAGAATCCAGTTTCTTTTCCAAGCTATAGCACACAATATTTTACATAAAGTAGGTTTTTTTAAAGGACCAAAAGAGTTCTGCTTTGTGTTTTCCTTTTTTTTCCCTAAAGGAAAATCAGGTATCATAGGATCGCGTTACTGGTATCGTGACAACCCTACTCAAGAGTGTGAGTCACTCCTCCACAGTTTGCCCTTTTGTAGCTGTGTGTCTCGGTCGGTCGGTCCGTCCATGTTTGTGTGTGTGTACACCTGTTGGGCAGAGAATAAGGTGTCTCTCTCCAGGCTATCATAGAGGGATTACAGTGTTATGAAGCTGAAGTGAGTCAGACCGAGAGAGGGAAGATATTACAGTGTTATGAAGCTGAAGTGAGTCAGACCGAGAGAGGGAAGATATTACAGTGTTATGAAGCTGAAGTGAGTCAGACCGAGAGAGGGAAGATATTACAGTGTTATGAAGCTGAAGTGAGTCAGACCGAGAGAGGGAAGATATTACAGTGTTTGTTTGCTGCAGTGTGATTGTCTCTTAGATACAGTCGAAGAAAGAGAATGAGTGTACGGGTGAGAGATGCCCAGCCCCAATTAAGAGAAATGAAATGCAGAAATATGAGTCTCAAGATGAATCATCCATTACTTCATTACAATGTCAAAGCTAAGGTGAATATAAGACTGGAGTAAGAAATGTGTACACAATGCCTTCAGAAAGTATTCACACCCCTTGAGTCTTTCCACATTTTGTTGTTACAGCCTGGATTTAAAATTGATTAAATTGAGATTTGTGCCACTGGCCTACACACAATACCCCATAATGTCAAAGTGGAATTATGTTTTTAGCAATGTTTACACATTAAAAGCTGAAATGTCTTGGGTCAATAGGTATTCAACCCCTTTTATGGCAAGCCTAAATAAGCTCAGGAGTAAAGATGTGCTTAACAACTCACATAATAAGTTGCATGGACTCCCTAATAGTGAGTAACATAATTTTAAATGACTACCTCGTCTCTGTACCCCACACATATAATTATCTGTAAAGTCCCTCAGTCGAGCAGTGAATTTCAAACAGATTCAACCACAAAGAACAGGGAGGTTTTCCAATGGCTCACAAAGGGCACCTATTTGTAGATGGGTAAAAAAATAAATACATACATTGAATATCCCTTTGAGCATGGTGAAGTTATTAACTACATTTTGGATGCTGTATCATTACACCCAGTCACTACAAAAGACAGGCATCCTTCCTAACTCAGTTGCTGTTGAGGAAGGAAACCACTCTGGGATTTCACCATGAGGCCCATGATGACTTTAAAACAGTTACAGAGTTTAATGGCTGTGATTGGAGAAAACTGAGAATGGATGAACAAAATTGCTGTTACTCCACAATACGAACTTAATTGACAGAGTGAAAAGAAGGAAGGAAGGAAAAGGAAGAATATAAAATATTCAAAAAAATTCCTCCTGTTTGCAACAAGGCACTAAAGTAAAACTGGAAAAAAATGTGGCAAAGAAATGTACCTTTTGTCTTGTATAAAAAACGTTATGTTTGGGGAAAATCCAGCACAATACATTACTGAGTACCACAGTTTCATATTATCAAGCATGGTGGTGGCTGCATCATGTTATGGGTATGCTTGTCATCAGCAAGGACTAGTGAGTGTTTTTGTGTGGAGAGTTTTAAGTTCCTCGGCGTACACATCACGGACAAACTGAAATGGTCCACCCACACAGACAGCGTGGTGAAGAAGGTGCAGCTGCGCCTCTTCAACCTTAGGAGGCTGAAGAAATTCGGCTTGTCACCAAAAACACTCAAACTTTTACAGATGCACAATCGAGAGCATCCTGTCGGGCTGTATCACCGCCTGGTACGGCAGCTGCGCCGTCCATAACCGGAAGGCTCTCCAGAGGGTAGTGAGGTCTGCACAACGCATCACCGGGTGCAAACTACCTGCCCTCCAGGACACCTACACCACCCGATGTCACAGGAAGGCCAAAAAGATCATCAAGGACAGCAACCACGCGAGCCACTGCCTGTTCACCCCGCTAACATCCAGAAGGCGAGGTCAGTACAGGTGCATCAAAGCTGGAACCGAGAGACTGAAAAACAGCTTCTACCTCAAGGCCATCAGACTGTTAAACAGCCATCACTAACATTGAGTGGCTGCTGACAACATACTGACTCAACTCAAGCCACTTTAATAATGGGAAAATTGATGTAATCAATTTATCACTTGCCACTTTATATTAGATAATGTTTACATAACCTACATTATTCATCTCATGTATATACTGTACGCCATATCAAGATGGCAAGATGCAGTAGATGGTATAGAGTACAGTATATACATATGCGATGAGTAATGTAGGTTATGAAAACATTATATAAAGTGGCATTGTTTAAAGTGGCTAGTGATACATTAATTACATCAAGATGGCAAGTTGCAGTAGATGGTGTAATTAGATGTATCACTAGCCACTTTATATAATGTTTTCATAACCTACATTACTCATCTCATATGTATATACTGTACTCTATACCATCTACTGCATCTTGCCATCCTGATGTAATGTATCACTAGCCACCTTAAACAATGCTGCTTTATATGTTTTCATACCCTACAATACTCATCTCATAGGTATATACTGTACTCCATACCATCTATTACATCTTGCCTATGCCGTTCGGCCATCACTCATTTATATATTTTTATGTACATATTCATTCCTTTACACTTGTGTGTACAAGGTAGTTGTTGTGGAATTGGTAGAGTACTTGTTAGATATTACTGCATGGTCGGAACTAGAAGCACAAGCATTTCGCTACACTTGCATTAACACCTGCTAACCATGTGTATGTGACAAATAAATTTGATTTGATTTAGGATGAAAAGAAACGTAATAAAAGCTAAGCACAGGCAAAATCCTAAAAGGAAAAACTGGTTCAGTCTGCTTTCCAACAGACAAATTCACATTTCAGCAGGACAATAACCTAAAACACAAGGTCAAATGTTCTAAAACACCTACTCATTCAAGGGTTTTTCTTTATTTTTACATTGGAGAATAATAGGGAAAATATCAAAACTATGAAATACGACATTTGGAATCCTGTAGTAACCAAATAAGTGTTAAATAAAATATATTTTATATTTGAGATTCTTCAAATAGCCACCCTTTGCCTTGATGACAGCTTTGCACACTCTTGGCATTCTCTCAACCAGCTTCATGAGGTAGTCACCTGGAATGCATTTAAATTAAACAGGTGTACCTTCTTAAAAGTTAAATTGTGGAATTTCTTTCCTTCTTATGGCATTTTAGCCAATCAGTTGTGTTGTGACAAGGTAGGGGGGTATACAGAAGATAGCCCTATTTGGTAGAAGACCAAGTCCATATTATGGCAAGAACAGCTCAAATAAGCAAAGAGAAACAACAGTCCATCATTACTTTAAGAAATGAAGGTCAGTCAATCCGGAAAATGTCAAGAACTTTGAAAGTTTTTTCAAGTGCAGTCGCAAAAACCATGTGCTATGTTGAAACTGGCTCTCATGAGGACCACCACAGGAATAGAAGACCCAGAGTTACCTCTGCTGCAGAGGATAAATTCATTACAGTTACCAGCCTCAAAAATTGCAGCCCAAATAAATGCTTCACAGAGTTCAAGTAACAGACACATCTCAACATCAACTGTTCAGAGGAGACTGTGTGAATCAGGCCTTCATGGTTGAATTGCTGAAGAAAAAGAAATATCACTACTAAAAGAAAACTAATAATAAAAGAGACTTGCTTGTGCCAAGAAACACGAGCAATGTACATTAGACCGGTGGACGTTTGTCCTTTGGTCTGGAGCCCAAATTGGAGATTTTTGGTCCCAACCGCCGTGTCTTTGTGAGACTTGGTGAGGGTGAACGGATGATCTCCACGTGTAATTCCCACCGTTAAGCATGGAGGAAGAGGTGTTATAGTGTCACCTGCAAATCATCTCCACACCATCTGTGATTTATTTAGAATTCAAGACACACTTAACCAGCATGGCTCCCGCAGCATTCTGCAGCGATACGCCATCCCATCTGGTTTGGGCTAATTGGGACTATCATTTGTTTTGTTTTTGTTGATCTGGCTGTCGATTGCGGCCTGTGAAATGTTGACCCACTCCTCTTCATTGGCTGTGCGAAGTTGCTGGATATTGGTGGGAACTGAAACACGCCGTCATACACGTCAATCCAGAGCATCCCAAACATGCTCAATGGGTGACATGTCTGGTGAATATGCAGACCATGGAAGAAGTGGGACATTTTCAGCTTCCAGGAATTGTGCACAGATCCTTGCGACATTGGGCCGTGCATTATCATGCTGAAACATGAGGTGAAGGCGGCGGATGAATTGCACGACAATGGACCTCAGGACCTTGTTGTCCGTGGCTTATGCCTGTCCATACCATTGCCCCCTTGTGGCGGTGGGGTTCTCTGCTCACAACGTTGACATCAGCAAACTGCTCGCCCACATGACGCCATACACATGGTCTGCGGTTTTGAAGCTGGTTGGATGTACTCCCCAATTCTCTAAAACAAATCTCTTACGGTAGAGAAATTGACATTCAATTATCTGGCAACAGCTATGGTGGACACTCCTGCAGTCAGCATGCCAATTGCACTGCTCCCTCAACTTGAGACATCTATGGCATTGTGTTGTGTGACAAACGTGCACGTTTTAGAGTGGCCTTTTATTGTCCCCTGCACAAGGTGCACCTGTGTAATGATCATGCTGTTTAAATTAGCTTATTTATGCTACAACTGTCAAGTGGATGGATTATCTTGGCAAAGTGATGTAAACACAGGAGTGTAAACAAATTTGTGCACAAAATTTGAAAACACACACACACACACACACACACACACACACAAGTATGTGGACACCCCTTCAAATTAGTGGATTCGGCTATTTCAGCCACACCCGTTGCTGACAGGGCTCCCGAGTGGATGCAGTCTAAGGTACTGCATCTCAGTGCTGGAGGTGTCACAACAGACCCTGGTTCGATTCCAGGCTGTATCACAACCGGCTGAGATTGGGAGTCCCATAGGGCGGCGCACAATTGGCCCAGCGTTGTCCGGGTTAGGGTTTGGTCGGGGTAGGCCGTCATTGTAAATAAGAATTTGTTCTTAACTGACTTGCCTAGTTAGATAAAAGGTTAAATAAAATAAAAAATGTAAATATTTAGCGCAATGCAATCTCCATAGACAAACATTGGCAGTAGAATGGCCTGTACTGAAGAGCTCAGTGACTTTCAACTTCAACCGTCATAGGATGCCACCTTTCCAACAAGTCAGTTTGTCCAATTTCTGCCCTGCTAGAGCTGCCCCGGTGAACTGTAAGTCCCGTTATTGTGAAGTGGAAACGTCTAGCTGCAACAATGGCTCAGCCGCACAGTGGCAGGACACACAAGCTTAGAGAACAGGACCGCTGAAGCGCGTACAAATTGTATGTCCTCGGTTGCAACACTCACTACCGAGTTCCAAACTGCCACTGGAAACGTCAGCACAAGAACTGTTCGTCAGGAGCTTCGCGAAATGGGTTCTCTGGAGTGATGAATCATGCTTCACCATCTGGCAGTCTACCAGGAGAACGCTACCTTCCCGAATGCTTATTGCCAACTGTAAAGTTTGGGGGAGGAGGAATAATGGTCTGAGGCTGTTTTTCATGGTTTGGGCTAGGCCCCTTAGTTCCAGTGAAGGAAAATCTTAACACTACAGCATACAATGACATTCTAGACGATTTTGTGCTTCCAACTTTGTGGCAACAGTTTTGGGAAGGACATTTCCTGTTTCAGCATGACAATGCCCCCGTGCACAAAGCGAGGTCCATACAGAAATGGCTTGTCAAGATCGGTGTAGAAGAACTTGACTGGCTTGTACAGAGCCCTGACCTCAACTCCATCGAACACTTATAGGATGAATTGGAACGCCGACTGCAAGCCAGGCCTCGTCGCCCAACATCAGTGCCCGACCTCACTAATGGTTGTGGTTGAATGGAAGCAAGTCCCCGCAGCAATGTTCCAACATCTTTCTTGTGGAAAGCCTTCCCAGAATAGTGGAAGCTGTTATAGCAGCAAAGGGGGGACCAACTCCATTTAATGCCCATGATTTTGGAATGAGATGTTCGACGAGCAGGTGTACACATACTTTTGGTCATATAGTGTAATATTTTTCTGCGTATGGAACATTTCTCAGATTTTTTATTTCAGTTCATGAAACATGGGACCAACACTTTACATGATTCGTTCATATTTTTGTTCAGTATAAAATAGTTGTTGCGCAAGTATTCAACCCCTATGTCTAGGCAAGCCTAAATTAGTTAAGGAGTAAAATTTATAATAGGGGTAGACATGATTTTAGAATGACTAACCCCTTCCTGTTACCCATACATACAACATCTGCAAGTTCCCTCAGACAAGTATTGAATGAAACTTCTCTTAGACAACCTCACAGCTGTAATCGATGCCAAAGGTGTTTCTAACATGTACTAACTCAGGGAGCTGAACACTTATGCAACAACTAGATTTGTATTATTTAATTTCTATTGATCTTTCAAAATCTTGATCTTTCCACTTTGACAGAGTATTTTGTGTAGATTGTTGACACCCACTTTGTAACACAGTAAAATGTGAAGAAATCCAAGGGGTCTGAATACTTTTGCAAGGCACTGTATGTGAGGGAATGAAAGAAATGGGAGAGCGGAAGTGGAGTACAAGCAGGCTGTACAGGGCTGAGAGAGAGAGGGAACGAGGGAGGGCGAGGAACAGGCATGCTACTAGAGACAGACAGACCGTTTGTATATGCTCATTGAAAAAGGGAGAAACAGGGCACAGTGTGAGAGAGAATTAACGGACTCTGATCATACACTTCACACAGAAACACATAGTACAAGAATAGAATAACCCACAGCACACAATGTCAACATAGACATGGGTGAGAAAGACTAATTACATGTGGTTGGCGCTGCAACTGTCAGTGGGTTAGAGGGGAATTTGAATATTATTTGTTTGTATATAAATAGACATTAGAACTGAACACCCACAGTGTGACATATACAGTCCGGCACGATTATCTACAGGAACACAATGAGGGCTCTATTTTTGGCTGGCAGTAAGCCAGCACAATCGTCAAACGCGCGCTCGCTTGCAATTTCGACCTGTTAAAGCCGGAGCTCTTCTGTTTTAAAACCCCACGACGGGTAATTTACCTTTCGTATATGAGCTCACTTGCACAGAGGTGGCAATATCTGAGGCGTGTCCTTAAAAACCTGTGCCAAAGTGCCAATTTCAGACAGCGCTGGTGGGGATATTTAAAAACCCATCAAAAGCTGGTCTTAGCGGTAACGCGGTTGGTTATGACCAATGGTGACCCGTCAACGAGCTCCGACTGGGAACATACATTTTGAACGGTCATCCATGTCAGAATTCCAAGTCGGGGACTCGGGCCTCTTTCTAGAGCTCCAACCTGAAGATCCCTGACGTCATGATTCAACCTTGTCACCCCCCCCCGCCCCCCAAGAGTTCCCAGTTGTCTTGAAAGCACCATAAATCCAGAGATGACAATTTGATAACAAAATTTGCCCACGAAGGACCGCCTCACCGCCTTCCTGTTCAAGTGAGCACAGCACAAGAAGGTGAGTCCAAAAATATATTGTATGCTGCTGCATAAATGTAATATGCAAGGGAGATATGTACACTATAGCTAAGAAAGTAGTACTAAGTGTATGTTGTGTAATAAGCTGTTATTAGCCCATGTGCCTCACTAATAATTTGGTATATTTTCCCCTCATAACTCAGCCTACTGTTCTGACTTGGTGGTGCACATGTAGCCTATAACCTGTTTTAGAGAAATGTAATCATCTAATATTGTGAGAACTTTCATTGTCTGCTTACATGCTCCCTTTTTGATCCTACGGTTCTGACTAGGTGTACAGGGAGAACACTAAGAACGGCCCATGTTCTGAATTCTGTCGCTGTACATTTCAAAAGTGCTGAACAAATAGTTATATTGACTACGTCCGTCCTAGCTCGCTCATTAATTTCTTAATCTAAATTACGGATTGCCTCATCGCTGCTCGTCGTCCCCTTATGCCTTAGTTGGTACATCTCAATTGTCATTAGAAACCACATTTGTTTTAGCAAGTCAGCCATATCAACTATCTTTTTTAAAAAGTCAGTAAATGAGGCTGAATGGACTGTTTTGATGCCATGGTAAGGATTCACTTCATTGTGCTGAAAAGAAAGCTCTGCTGTTGGGACAGCTTTATGTAGGACCTAACAGTTTGTAGGCACCATTTGTCACTGTTAAAGTGCAATTAATGTATTGTTTAGATGTGTGGCTTTGCTGGCATGCATCTAAAACATAGTTGTTATTTTGCCCGACCAAGATTTACATGCTAAAATCCCCACTGCCTATGACAGATTTTTACAGTGGAAGCGCAACCTATCCAGCCGTGATGCACAGCGTCCATATGCACATGGAAAGAGAGTGCTTTTTGTGCCCATAAAGAACATTTCTTCCCCCATTTCATTTGATTAAAAACCAAGCATAGCCTCTCAATGAAGGCTATTTTTTTGTCCTGCCCAATGCATTAGCCAAGTAGTCAAGACTATCATAAAGGATTTGGCTTGTGATAAATCTTAAATCACCAAAGCTTTATTCAAATATCAAGTTTGGGAACAGCCCCTTTTTATTTATGTAGGTTATTGTACATTATTTTAGCCAGCTCCTGTTCTCATTTTGCATGTGTGTAAAACCCCTCCATGTAGGCTACATGCCCATCATGGAACGAGAGATGAGAAGATCCGGTGACACTCGTATTTATAAACATTTAAGTTGTTTTTCCTGTAATAACTGCTTTTTTTCCCAGTTTCTTTAGATTTAAAAAAAAGCATTTACCCTACTATAGCGATCAACAGCAATGAGTGTGGTGTTTTTCTTATCCTAACCATGCATTTGTCAAGCAGCATTTGTCAAGTTGCCTATACATAAAAAGGTTTTTAAAAATGATCTACTCATGACTCTTTCACTGTCATGGTTTTGCATTATTCACATAGGTCTACCTACATAGGCTACTCCATTCGGCGTTCATCTCCATTTCCAAAGAACAACTCTTTTCCGGTTACGAAAGACATGCTCCTCCAAACATATTAAAATAATTCAGTCCTATAAACACCATATCAACGGTATGCCTAGGCTATATCTTGACTTAGTTAGAACGTGCCTCACACATACCATTTAGGGAAGCCTAGTATTTCTTCATTTGAGGAGAAGGCCTTTACTTGTTGAAACCAATTACAATAATTATGACTGTCGGTCAACAAACTTATTGAGCAAACACTAGATGTTTTTTTACTGTTGCCATTACTCGTTACTGTAGCCGATGCTATTTAATAAACTGTATCAATCCACAATGGACTAGGAAGAGAATATTCCGTGCCCCCAGCCGAATTGGAGTGAATGACAATGCAAAGACCATCAATAACCTACAGAACTTGAGACAACGGCACGCAGTATTAAGCCATGAAACAAGCTGATTGGCCAGTGAGTGGCCAAACCCTCGTCACACCTATTGCTTATTTATCAAAACCCAGCCCCTTCGCACCACCGCCAGCCTTTGCGCTCATAATTCCTGCAATGAAAATAGGCCACATTTTTCTGACACACCCCTGGTCCTACAGCCCTACCGGCAGAGCTAAGACGTACCATTGTGTTAGGTTTGTTAAATACAGCCCTACCGGCAGAGCTAAGACGTAGCATTGTGTTAGGTTTGTTAAATACAGCCCTACCGGCAGAGCTAAGACGTACCATTGTGTTAGGTTTGTTAAATACAGCCCTACCGGCAGAGCTAAGACGTACCATTGTGTTAGGTTTGTTAAATACAGCCCTACCGGCAGAGCGAAGACGTACCATTGTGTTAGTTTTGTTAAATACAGCTCTACCGGCAGAGCGAAGACGTACCATTGTGTTAGTTTTGTTAAATACAGCCCTACCGGCAGAGCTAAGACGTACCATTGTGTTAGGTTTGTTAAATACAGCCCTACCGGCAGAGCTAAGACGTACCATTGTGTTAGGTTTGTTAAATACAGCCCTACCGGCAGAGCTAAGACGTACCATTGTGTTAGGTTTGTTAAATACAGCCCTACCGGCAGAGCTAAGACGTACCATTGTGTTAGGTTTGTTAAATACAGCCCTACCTGCAGAGCGAAGACGTACCATTGTGTTAGGTTTGTTAAATACAAGCCTACCGGCAGAGCTAAGACGTACCATTGTGTTAGGTTTGTTAAATACAGCCCTACCTGCAGAGCTAAGACGTACCATTGTGTTAGGTTTGTTAAATACAGCCCTACCGGCAGAGCTAAGACGTACCATTGTGTTAGGTTTGTTAAATACAGCCCTACCGGCAGAGCTAAGACGTACCATTGTGTTAGGTTTGTTAAATACAGCCCTACCGGCAGAGCTAAGACGTACCATTGTGTTAGTTTTGTTAAATACAGCCCTCAGAGACGGTGATATTAATAGGTCCATCTACCCACCTGACATGATCGCGCCATCTTTTTATACACCTCTGAAACCACCTCTGCAGAATTCTGTCCATCCTGTTCTCAAACACTTTCTTTTCCTTTTCCTCTCTCTTAAAATCTCTGACACACACACACACACACACACACACAGGGGTCAGGCCTGAATTAAAACATGACAATGGCACTTTGCTGACAATTCCAATTACAGTGACTAGCAGGACTGTAAAAGTGACATGGGGCTGTATGAGTCTGTGTGTGTGTGTGTGTGTGTGTGCTAGAGCTGGGACAATAAACGTAAAGTTATCGACACCGACAATACATCGCAGCCATTTTGCTGATATCGTTCATTACAATAAGTAGCCTATAATAGATCATTTGTGAAGGTTATGCATGTGATGTGTGACTGTGTGTGTGATCATCCTGTTGGCATGGCCCCATTGCAATCGTCCCGTTTCTCACCGTGCCCGCTCAGGCTCACAGAAGAACCCTGCAGCCAGATAACACTTACTGGAAATGTCACGCTTGTCACAGGCGCGCCAGAATTAAGCTGTAGCCCCAGTATCAATGGCATAATTACACCTCTCCATGGGTCCGGAGGGAAACACTGTTCTACACTGCAGTAGCTGCACATTAAACACAGACCTACTGGAGAGGCACAGGCAGGCATGCTTGAGACAGTGAGACACAGTCATGTTGAATGTTCAAAAAGATGCTGAGGAGAGTGACTTAAACGATTCATCGAAACTGCACTGCGCCTCTTGGTTATGACAAACACACAAAAAGGTGCACACACACACAGTCAAGGAGGGAGCAAGGAGAGCGCAACAGGGAGGAGTGCAGGAGAAAACGAAGACGTGAGGTAAGAGGAGAGAAGGGTGTGGTTACAGAAAGTGTGATGAGGGACGAGGAATGACTCGATGTGGTAAATAATTAAAACACAATGGACTTTCACACCTGGAGCCCAAGAACGCGATAAGAATGTAGGTGTGAGGGACCTCCCGTGTGGCACAGCAGTCTTAGGCACTGCATCACAGTGCTCGAGGCATCACTACAGATCCAGGTTCGATCCCGGGCTGTGTTGCAGCCGGCCGCGACCGGGAGACACAATTTAAGTGAGGGTTTGGCCAGCTGGGATGTCCTTGTCCCATCGCGCTCTAGCGACTCCTTGTGGCGGCCAGGCGCGTGCATGTCGGTCGACAGCTGTAAGGTGTTTCCTCCGACACATCGTGTTAAGAAGCAGTGCGGCTTGGCAGGGTCTTGTTTCGGAGGACGCATGGCTCTCGACCTTCGCCTCACCTGAGTCCGTACAGGAGTTGCAGCGATGAGACAAGACAAACTACCAACTGGGGAGAAAAAGGGGTAGAAAGTACTACAAAAACATGTAGGAGTGTGTCCTTTCATTGGCCTTCCTGTGTGACAGACACGGTGCATTGGCATTATTTAAGTCTGCATATTTTTTACTTCCCCTACGCATGGCATTTTCACAACAATTAAAAAGTGGTTTTTCTAAACACTATTGTAAACCACAACGACTGCTGCTAGGATCTTAGTTCTTCAATTTATGGCATATTGCAACTTCATAACTTTTGATATGGTACAAGAACCTTTCTGGAATGCAGCAGTAAAAAGTGGATCTAGTGTTTGGTAGTAAGCCTAGATTGTCTATGCTAGAAAGTTTTGATACCTTGCTGATTCATCATATCATCCTACTGAATTCTAACCTATGGGTCAGTCTAACATTGCATGTACCTCAGTTGGTAAAGCATGGTGCTTGCAACTCCAGGATAGTGGGTTCCATTCCCGAGACCACCCATATGTAAAGAAATGTATGCGCGCATGACTAAGTTGCTTTTGATAGAAGCATCTGCTAAATGGCATATGGACATTTCCATGCTAAAGGACCCATGAGTTCAATGGAGCACGTCATATTGGGTGTCAAATGAAAGCTAGTCTATATTTTTGAGAAATTAAGGCATATACAGCACCAGTCAAAAGTTTGGACACACCTACTCATTCAAGGGTTTCTCTTTGTTGGCACCATTTTCTACATTGAAATACACAGAATCATGTAGTAACCTAAAAAGTGTTAAACAAATCAAAATATTCTTTCTATTTTAGATTCTTCAAAGTAGCCACCCTTTGCCTTGATGACCATTTTGCAAACGCCTGGCATTCTCTCAACCAGCTTCATGAGGTAGTCACCTAGAATGCATTTCAATTAACAGGTGTGCCTTGTTAAAAGTTACATTTGTGGAATTTCTTTCCTTCTTAATGCGTTTGAGCCAATCAGTTGTGTTGTGACAAGGTAGGGGTGGTATACAGAAGATAGCCCTATTTTGTAGAAGACCAAGTCCATATTATGTCAAGACCAGCTCAAAAAAAGCAAAGAAAAACAGTCCATCATTACTTTAAGACATAAAGGTCAGTCAATACGGAAAATGTCAAGAACTTTGAAAGTTTCTTCAAGTGCAGTCGCAAAAACAATCAAGTGCTATGATTAAACTGCCACTCATGGGCCTCCCGAGTGGTGCAGTGGTCTATGGCACTGCATAACAGTTGCTTGCTGTGCCACTAAGTCCAGGCTCTGTCACAGCCGGGAGACCCATGGGGCGGCGCACAATTGGCCCAGCGTCGTCCGGGTTAGGGGAGGTTGGTCCATCGCGCTCTAGCGACGCCCGAAGCGGGCCGTGCGCATGCACGCTGACACGGTCGCACGGTGTTTCCTCCGACAAATTGGTGTGGCTGGCTTCCGGGTTAAGCGGGCATTATGTCAAGAAGCAGTGCGGCTTGGTTGGGTGGTGTTTAGGAGGAAGCATGGCTCTCGACCTTCGCCTCTCCCGAGTCCGTACAGGAGTTGCAGCGATGAGACAAGACTATAACTACCAATTGGATACCACAAAAATAAAGGACACCAATAAGAAGAGATTTGCTTGGGCCAAGAAACACAAGCAATGGACATTAGACCAGTGGAAATCTGTCCTTTTGTCTGATGAGTCCAAAATTGAGATTTTTTTTGTTCCAACTGCTGTGCCTTTGTGAGACACCGCGAAGCATGGAGGTGGTGGTGTGGGGGTGCTTTGCTGGTGACACAGATTTATTTAGAATTCAAGGCACACTTAACCAGCATGGCTACAACAGCATTCTGCAGTGATACGCCATCCCATCTGGTTTGCGCTTAGTGGGACTATCATTTGTTTTTCAACAGAACAATGACCCAACAAACCTCCAGGCTGTGTAAGGGCTATTTTACCAAGAAGGAGAGTGATGGAGTGCTGCATCAGATGACATGGCCTCCACAATCACCTGACCTCAACCCAATTGAGATGGTTTGGGATGAGTTGGACCGCAGAGTGAAGGAAAAGCAAGTGGGAACTCCTTCAAGACTGTTGAAAAAGCATTCTAGGTGAAGCTGGTTGAGAGAATGCCAAGAAAGTGCCAAGCTGTCATCAAGGCAAAGGATGGCTATTTGAAGAATCAAATATATGTATGTATGTATGTATGTATGTATGTATGTATGTATGTATGTATGTATGTATGTATGTATGTATGTATGTATGTATGTATGTATGTATGTATGTATGTATGTACAGTTGAAGTCGGAAGTTTACAAACACTTACCTTGGAGTCATTAAAACTCATTTTTCAGCCACTCCACAAATTTATTGTTAACAAACTAGAGTTTTGGCAAGTTGTTTAGGACATCTACTTTGTGCATGACACAAGTAATTCTTCCAACAATTGTTAAAACAGATTATTTCACTGTATCACATTTCCAGTGGGTCAGAAGTTTACATACACTAAGTTGACTGTGCCTTTAAACAGCTTGTACATTTCCAGAAAATGATGTCATGGCATTAGAAGCTTCTGATAGGCTAATTGACATCATCTGAGTCAATTGGAGGTGTACCTGTGGATGTATTTGTATTTGCTTGACATCATGGGAAAATCAAAAAGAATCAGCCAAGACCTCAGAAGAAAATTGTAGACTTCCACAAGTCTGGTTCATCCTTGGGAGCAATTTCCAAACTCCTGAAGGTACCATGTTCATCTGTACAAACAATAGTACGCAAGTATAAACACCATGGGGCCATGCAGCCGTCATACAGCTCAGGAAGGTGATGTATTCTGTCTCCTAGAGATTCACGTACTTTGGTGTGAAAAGTGCAAATCAATCCCAGAACAACAGCAAAGGACCTTGTGAAGATGCTGGAGGAAACAGGTACAAAAGTATCTATATCCACAGTAAAACGAGTCCTATATCGACATAACCTGAAAAGCCGCTCAGCAAGGAAGAAGCCACTGTTCCAAAACCGCCATAAAAAAGCCAGACTAAGGTTTAGAACTGCACATGGGGACAAAGATCGTACTTTTTGGAGAAATGTCCTCTGTGCTGATGAAACAAAAATAGAACTGTTTGGCCATAATGATCATTGTTATGTTTGGAGAAAAAAGGGGGAGGCTTGCAAGCCGTAGAACACCATCCCAACCGTGAAGCACGGGGTGGCAGCATCATGTTGTGGGGGTGCTTTGCTGCAGGAGGGACTGGTGCACTTCACAAAATAGATGGCGTCATGAGGTAGGAAAATTATGTGGATATATTGAAGCAAAATCTCAAGACATCAGTCAGGAAGTTAAAGCTTGGTCGCAAATGGGTCTTCCAAATGGACAATGACCCCAAACATACTTCCAAAGTTGTGGCAAAATGGCGTAAGGACAACAAAATCAAGGTATTGGAGTGGCCATCACAAAGCCCTGACCTCAATCCTATAGAACATTTGTGGGCAGAACTGAAAAGGTGTGTGCGAGCAAGGAGGCCTACAAACCTGACTCAGTTACACCAGCTCTGTCAGGAGGAATGGGTCAAAATTCACCCAACTTATTGTGGGAAGCTTGTGGAAGGCTACCCGAAATGTTTGAGCCAAGTTAAACAATTTAAAGGCAATGCTACCAAATACTAATTGAGTGTATGTAAACTTCTGACCCACTGGGAATGTGACAAAATAAATAAACGCTGAAATAAAATCATTCTCTCTACTATTATTCTGACATTTCACATTCTTAAAATAAAGTGGGGGTCCTAACTGACCTAAGACAGGGAATGTTTACTTGGATTAAATGTCAGGAATTGTGAAAAGCTGAGTTTAAATGTATTTGGCTAAGGTGTAAACTTCCGACTTCAACTGTATGCAAACACACATATTACATTTTAGTAATTTAGCTGACACTCTTATTCAGAGCATCTTAAAAAGGAGCAATTAGGGTTCTGTTGCTTAAGAGCATATCAGATGTTTCACCTAGTCGGCTCGAGGATTCGAACCAGCGACCTTTCGGTTACTGGCCCAACGCTCTTAACCACTAGGCTACCTGCCGCCGACAGCATAGGTCTAAACTACAGTAGCCTATACTCCTCATCAGCAGTCCCATATCCAGATAACAGGCCCTAAACTCAGCAGTAATGAACAGTAAACAAACCGGGCTGACAGACAGCTGCTACCTGATCAGCCTGGAAGACAAACAGCCGTTATGAGTGTACTATCAGACAGCCAACACAGCTGACAGTCACAGGCCCCTCCACTCACTTCCTGATGCCGAGTGACATGGCCTTCTGCTGAGAGACAACAATATGATGATTCCTCGAGAAAAGGGGAAGCGAGCTAGAGGTTTTAGTGGGACTGCTATTTTACGTTTACTGATCGCTAAATATGGAAATCAGTGCAAAAGAGACAGGGATCAAAGCATTTTAAAAGAAGGTTATACGTTTTCAGCGATACGTTTGTGGAAAAGGTTTAGGCCTTATTATGAGAGGCATGTACATTTGAAAATAGATGAATCCGTTAGGCTACGTCCAGAACATCTCGTTAGCACAGCCAGGAGCTTACCTCTATGGGTATTTAGGTTAAAGTGGGTATTATCAGCTTGTCACAGGCTATTTTCCGTTTGAACCAAGGTTATTTACAAGTTGAATACAGTATTTGTAGTCTGGAATGACTGGCATTACTACCACACTTCAACCGTACTTGTCAGAACTGCACAGTCACCAAACCTCTAAATCATCAACTTGAATTTAGACATAAATTACCTAATGTGTTGTATCAATTACACAGCTGAGCAGGGCAAGGCCCAGGCCTTCCACTGAGCAAACACATGGAAACGGCAACATGGATACGCAGAAAGAACATAAAACGGCAAGAACGGTCTCTGCCTGTTACGTCACAAACACATACATGGGCTGTCTGTTTCCCATACTAACTGGTCACCAACCTCACAACCAACCAGCCACTCCTCCCCCTTCCATTGTCATGTCTTCCTGCCAGCTCCATCTCTATTCAATGACAGGGAAGTACCATGTAGTAGACCTTAAGAGAAAATACAACAAAAGCTGTTCTAAAAAGGTACTGAACACTAGTCTATAACCATGTTATTAGGGCTAGACACTTCGTAACACAATCCATTATAATTCCTAGAGAATCTAGGCCAATTAAATTATAAATTCAATCTAGGCATGTACCATACTTTAAGGACTTCCTAGATTTTTCCTTATGCAAATCAAAGCTGGTGCAGTGTAAAAGCTCCACTTGACCTTCATAAACAACCATCACTCCTTGAAGAGAAGATCAAACAAACAAACAAACCGTAAAGGAACAAAGGACAGCTTGATTATCCAACACAAAGAACACATGGTTACAGTCGGACTAGGTACACGTAAGGGCCTTATTTGAGTGAGTCAAAGATCTGAGAGCGCTGCAGAGATTTAACTCCAACATTCTGCGGAATCAACACAACAAAATACCAGACGTTCAACCTTTGGAACTGAACCAGCAACCACAGCCAATAAATGAGGGAGTGGAAGTTATTTTGAGAAACATAAGAGCCTAGTAGGAGGCGATACACTGTGTTCAAGTTCTTCTCTCATCATATTGATGTGTTTGAAAAAATATATATATCCGGCAAGCTCAGAACCTCTTAAAATTAGAATGGGAAAAAAGAGCATTTAAAAAAAAAAAAAAACAATGCTGAAAAGGAAACCAAACTCAGCCAGGCTGGTTTCACATAGCCATGGAATTCCACACAAATAACATAGGCCTACACTTGATGCTTTTGTAATTGCTTCCGGCCCTGCCCTAGCTTCAAAACCAGAGAAACCTTGGTCATGTGAAATGATGACCGGGAGAAGCAAGCATGCACAAACAATAAAGGCGAGGGAATTCGGTGAACCCAAACTTAGCACGCCTAATGAATTCAATAGAGTTCCGAGGACAAAAACACAATGCTTCCGAGGGGCCTGGCCTCATTACTGTCTGTGTTCTCTATCTGGCCAGGGACAAACACAGTGACACACACACGCTCGACCTGGTTGGGTGTGACGAGAGCTGAGGTTAAAAGGAGTGAGGGCAGGAGACTGGTAATACCTAGAGACCAAAGGATTAGGATATGACAGAGACAGTGCTGCACTGCCAAGTACATAGGCTAGATCTCAGGTAAATGCCAATAAACACTGATCTCCATCTTGGACACACACACACACACACACACACACACACACACACACACACACACACACACACACAGAAATGTATAGGGGGTATAAAAGGAAATGGTATTGATTCCAACCCTGGTCACAAAAACACCAACATCTCCATGCTGCAAACCATGTTGAAGGCTGGTGCTATGAACAGCAGCTTCTGCCTTGTTCAACTGTACTACTAAAGATGGAATAGATCCTGTAGGAGAACGTCATGTTGAATATCGCACATTTCAGCAACAGGGACCCGTTTTAACCAAACAAAAAACACTGCAAAATACAAGTGCCACACACACACACACACTAAATCTAATCTACGGAGGCATGCCGTAATGAGATGGGCAGAAAAACAGCCCTAAATTAGAAGCTTAGCCTAGTCCATTCATATTCATACACACATATTGTGTTGAATTATACTAAATGACAAATCTTGAATGGAGAAATGAATTAATGAGTGTTACATTATCGGTGTAAAAAGAGCTCTGCTGATGTTCACTTGATGTATAATAGAAGTACTCAGTTGGGCATCATCTCTCACCTTTTTGCCAGTGGTGCCTGTCTTGGTCAGGCAGGAGCGTCCCAGGGACTGGTACCCACCGATGACCTCGATATCCTCCACGGCAGGGTAGCGCTTCTTCAGCAGTGAGCCCAACTGGGAGTAAGGGGCCTGTGGTGGCGTGGAGGGCGTCTGGGCCCCTCCGGAGGGCTCCTGGGGCTCTGGAGAGCCAGGCTGAGGCTCTGACTTACGTTTAGGCACCACAGTGAAGGTATTCCCCTTCCGCCTCTGCACCACTGGAGTGGGGCTGGGGGCAACGGGCTGCGAGGGGTCCACGTCTATGTCATCTATGTTGGTGACAGGAAGCTGGTCAGCAGGGGCTTCCTCTGGAGTTGGCGACTGGACAGAGGGGACTGGGAAGGGTGCTGGAGGGGAGGGGGTAGCAGTGATGGTGGGTGGGTCTGGTTTGGTTAGCCCGGCTGCCCTCACCTCGTCCAGTTCTTCCTCTTTACTCTTGGAGACTGCTGGGTTGGGTGGAGGGGTGACAGGGGTTGGCACTCCTGGGGTGGGCATCTCTGCCACTCTCTGGGAGGGAGGAGACTTAATGGGGCTGGAGGGGGCCGTGCTGCCCGGGGAAGAGGCAGCTCTGTGGCGTTTGGGGAAGACTGTGAAGGAGTTGCGGGACTGGAGACGCAGGTTGGCAAGGGCACGGGCCTGGATGTCCCCGGCAGACAGCAGGGAGAGATCAGGGCGGGGTGAGGGGCAGATCTCGAATCCAGGTGAGGGGGGAGACATCGGGGGCGTGGTGGGACTGGCGGGGGACTCGACAAGGCTGGTATCCGGAGAGAATGGCACCTTGGGTTTGGAGGGCACCTCTGTGCGCTCCCAGTCTCTCTCTCGGAAAGGCTTGGTCTGGGACCCCTCTGCCTCATCTATGGGGTTGACCACCGAACTGCGGCCCCCACTCACCTCAAAATGCTGGCGGTAGGAAGACACTGACTGAGCGGGTCCAGCAGAGCACGTGGTGCTGTCAGGCTCACACAGAGGGGGCTGTGGCTTTGGTTTGGAAGACTGGGAGCTCAGGAAGACTGAGGATGACAACTGTGCGTTACCTAGGGTGCGGACTGGTGAGCTAGGCTGGGCTTGTGACTTGTATTTTGGCACCAGATCTGGCTGTGGCTTGGGTCGGTGTCTTGGCCTGCTTGAACTGGTCTCCAAGTCCAGGAGGTTCTCTGTGCTGCGAGACTTGGGTTGCAATTTTCCATAGTTGCTGTCGAATTTCTGCAGCATGCGGCTCACCCTGCCATGACCCTCTCCTGTCTCGAATGCGGCCTCGTGACCAGGACGACCCAACGTGCTCAAATTCTCCTCGCTCCGGCTTAGTGCGGTGTCATAAATGACCACCTCCTTTGCCCGTATCTCGGTAACCCCACTGCCTCTCCGGTCCAAGAGGTCGTTGAGGGAGCTGTAACTGCTCACCCCATTCTGCTGCAGATAAGACTCGCTTTTTATTCCACTCGCCTCCGGAAAGTAATCCGGATCGGATTCTATGATAATGATATTCTCAGCGCGTATAGTCCGAATTCCAGGAACACTGCCATACAATTCCAGTATGTGCTGAACCGGACGAGTGGCATTCTCCCTGTCCTGTTGTTTCTTTCGCTCCTTCTCCAGTTTGATGAAGGGGTTCTCCTGCAATGGGCCTAGACTGTCCTGCAGAACCAGGCTTTCCTGTCCCTCGCCATCGCTTACCGTTTTCTCCGAGTCATAAGGGTCGGTGGCAGTCCAGGGGTCTTTGTTTGTTTTCACCGGCGAGAGCTCTGGGGAGGTGGGGGCGCTGCCACGCTTGCCTGCAAAATGCTGGCTCGCTGGAGTAATGGTGTAGTTCCGAACAGAATTAGCACTGGTTCCATTGTCTGTTTTTGAGGCGCTGCTGTTTCCCGTTACTTCGCCATTAACCCGCGATAAGATCGCGCTAGGGCAAGGCTCAGTTGCACCTGCTCCAGACGCGCCGCCCTTTGCTTTCCTCCGCTCGAGAATCTCTCGTTTCCAGGCCGGCATCCTCGGGCTCTCCTGCCCAGCCTCCTGGCGGAGCACACGGACTTCTCCTCCACCAGACATTTTGGGGAGAAATTGAATATCTCCGGGGTTTGGGAGATGGTGTTCCCCGACTGGGACGGAAAGCTGTATCCGCTGTCTGTCGCTGTACCTGCAGCGCCGATTATAGTATACACACATACATCCTCACCGTCTCTTTCAGTCTTTCTACGTTCTTCTCCCTCCCTCCCTCCCTCCCTCCGCGACTCCCGACCCGCCCTCTGCACCTGTAAACCTACGTCATCCTTCAGTCTTCAGAAATGCGCCCCAAGAAGCAACCTCATTTGCTCATATCGATTTAGAATACACCCCCTTTTCACAGAACACCCACCAAGGGAAATCCCTCCCTCTTTCTATTGTTGAGTAGGCGAAGAGGACCTGTCAGTCAAGGAAACTCAGCTCAGCCCCCTTTTACTGCTTAACCCTTTCAGTGAATACATGTTATTTTAAGATCCCGTATCGACCACTACATTGTTTTTTAAAATAATAACATTATGCATTTCATGTTCAATTGAATTCATGAACAAAACATGGAAAGTATACCAACAAATGGTTTTAACAGATGAAAGGCTATGTAAAGATAGTGATTGTGAAGCAGGGTGAGAAAATTGTCGCCTATCAGTCACTCGTTAGTTAGGTGTAGGCTTTGCTGTAGCATCCTATGGAATATCGACCCATGTTAAAGCATAGTTATTCAAATCTATTCAGCAAGAGGATGATGATACCACCTGACAAATAATCCTGCTGAGATAAATGCATTACGAAATAAATGAGGCGGTATTACAGAGGTATGTTCTGAGTACAGCATGTACGAGATTACTATTGTTCCTCATCAAACATTCATCAGCGCACTGTCACTACGAGCCGTGAATCCCAAACAGTCATTAACATACGGACGGACACAGAAGAAAATAGTGTTATATGGAGCAGTCTCAGTCAGTCATAAATTCTGTTATAGAATGATTTGTAAAAATGCATCCTATATGCAATGGATTTTTTTTTGTAATTTTTTTTTCTGTGGTGTGCCAAGACAAAGAGCGAGAAAGAGTTCAATTCCATATTTTAAACTTGTTTTTGATATGCTTTGCTTAAAAAGAACAAAGCTCTGAGGTTTTCATCTGAGGAAAGTCCAAGACACAAAAAAAGTAATTGCTGTTGCCTCTAAAGAAAAATGTCTTAGATATAATCTAATTCATTATGAAAGGCTATGCCTGCTACTAATCTACAAGTTATTTAGGAAGAACTTTAGATGGAATCCTGTTAGACTATAGTTGGTGTGTGGATCATATTGGATTCACCGTCATCCACGTATTAACAGGAGAAAAAAAAAAGTCGATTAGTGCTTGATGAGCCCAAAATGGTCAAACAGCTAAATAAAACATTTTATTACGGTTATGACTTTTCCTTCCATGAACTCACACGCCCATGTGAACTTTGCTTTAGTTTTATTACTTGAATGTCCTTCCTTCCCAATGTTGACTTGGGCATCGGAAATTGAGGAGTAGGTCACCATTCTCATCTTCAATGTAAATAGCGACACAACGTGGTCACACTTCGTCATCACGAGGGATAACAGTGGACGACACACTGTACCAAATATCCAAGTCTACAAAATACACAACGGTATTGTGTCTGTTCAGAATGTATCCAAAGTTGACTGATTAATGTTTCATAGATTTTTGAGGAGCTGAAATAATATTTTGAGGAGCTGAAATAATAATAAATAATATATATGAGAAACTTTACCAGCTCAAAATGTTTATTTACACATACAGTGACAATTAAAAATTGACACACCTAATCATTCAAGGGTTTTTCTTTATTTTTACTATTTTCTACATTCTACGATAATAGTGAAGACATCAAAACTATGAAATAACACATTTGGAATCATGTAGTAACCAAAACAAGTGTTAAACAATTTATATTTGAGATTCTTCAAAGTAGCCACACTTTGATGACAGCTTCGCACACTCTTGGCATTCTCTCAACCAGCTTCATGACGTAGTCACCTGGAATGCATTTCAATTAACGGGTGTACCTTGTTAAAAGTTCATTCGTGGAATTTCTTTCCTTAATGCATTTGAGGAAATCAGTTGTATTGTGACATGGTAGGGGTGTGGTATACAGAAGATAGCCCTATTTGGTAAAATACCAAGTACATATAATGGCAAGAACAGCTCAAATAAGCAAAGAGAAACAACAGTCTATCATTACTTTAATATATGAAGGTCAGTCAATCTGGAAAAGTTTCTTCAAGTGCAGTCGCAAAAACCTTCAAGCGCTCTCATGAGGACCGCCAAAGGAAAGGAAGACCCAGAGTTACCACTGCTGCAGAGGATAAGGTACTTTGATTGGTACTGTATATAGAAACACAACAAGGGTACCAAAAACAAAAACATAATAAATGGACTAAAACAAACAAAGCTGCAGACAGTCTTACCAAATTCAAAAGACAGATTACTTCAATTCTCAAATGTCCCTCCCCAGCATCACATCAGGAAATAAATTACAAAGAAGGATAAAATGAGGCCATCAATACATGCTTGAGCAAGAGGTCCATAACAGATCTAATACAAAAAAAGGTATCCACAGGAAGCAATGTCCAGGAGAGCCATACTGACAAAGGACTGCTCATGGAAAACACATTCTGTCACACTGTCCTCAGACAAGGTTAGAAATGGAGGGGAAGCCTGTGACCCTCATATCTCCAGCCATTAGTCCAAAAACTATTTCTCAATAGTCAGTTAATTAAAACAGTCACCTAGTATGAATAAACCCTGATCTTCTATGGCTGATAAACGACTCCTGCCCTCATCACACCGCCCTTGGAATCAGTTGACACGGCAGGCGCGGATCATCAGTAGCTGCAGGAGGATGAAGAGCGGTGAGACGATAGGACCGAACCACAGGTCGCGTGCCTGTTCCTGCTCAACCAACTTCTGGCACAGCAGCACCTCACACACCAGCTTGAGGCTGAGCACCATCAGCACCCACAGCAGCCTCAGCACTGCCAGCCTTTTCTCATTCTCCTGGTACAGCCGGATGGATACAATGGCCGTGAAGTAGGTGCTGAGACCATCAGCGGCAAACAGAGGGGCGAAGACCAGCCACCAGCTCATGCCAGGGGCAAACAGGTCAGCCCGCAGAGCTACTAGCACACTGAAGATCAGCAGAGCCCCCAGGTGGAGGAAGAGCTCGAACGTGGCAAAGCCCAGCCATTGGACCAGCTCCCGCAGGGAGAACAGCATGGCCTTAGGGTGGAGGGAGTGGATTCAGGTGGACTGTTCAACCAGGGACCGAATGGGGTAGACTCACTGGTTCGACTCAGGAGATGTGACGTTTCCAGACTCAGGGTGGTAAAGTGTGAGGGAAGGGAGACATTGAGGTCTGGACAGAAATCCACAGAAGGCAATAGGAAATGGCCCTTAACAAGGAACTGCTGCACAGACGATGAAGCACACCTACATCATTGAAGACAGTGGGGGCAGAGAGGACGAAATACTGTGAGCCAATGAAGACCTTCACATGTGGAGGATGTCTTCATGGAATCAAGTTGTTCTGCCTTTATTTAGAAACAGAGACATTTTATTCAGAGCATGACAACAGTTGAAAATGTATTGAAATTGACCTAATGTTACACTGTAAACATCAACAAAGTGACAGTATTTACTTCACTTCCCTTTTACCAAGCTATATTGTAACAAGTGTGAAGTTGATTGAAACAACTATCAAACGTTGCAAACATTGTTACAATCTCATTCTGTCTTCTAGACTAATCTTAGTCTAGAAGCGAAAATGTATGTGTCCTTCACAAATAGCCTACAATGTATCAAGGGTTTATGACAGTATCCCAATAATGGACTAAAGGAGCCCATCGTTACTCCTTATAGTCCGAGGACCTTACATGTTCTGTTTCGAATCTAATTGGTTCTGGGAACCAAAACAGCCAAATACTCCATCTAAACGTGAATCGATTCTCAATAAACACCAGGAAAAGATTTTCCGGGTAAGCCCAATTCCCCATTAAATAACTAGTGAAATCCCCTCAAAATGATCCGAAACAATGATTCTCATACAAAATTAAATTAAAACAGACTACCCCTTGCTAATCAGGAAACTCTTGTGCACGTTGTGATGGACATTACAATTGCTTCACAGGAACCTGGCAAAATTATGTTTGTAGTGTAGTTAGCCACTGAATTCACTGTCAGCATGCAGTCAAAGCTATAACCACTTTTGGAGCAAACTAGTGCTCTCAAATAGTATCCTAATGTCAACATCAGATGGGAGTTGTATTAAAAAAATATATAATTGGCTGACGTTATATTGTAAAAATTCATGAAAACAGGTCTTAATTTAACGCTGCAATATGTAGCTTTTTGGACGACCCGACCAAATTCACATAGAAATGTGAGGGTAAACTAGTGAAATCAGTAATACTCTATTTGGGAACAACCAGTTAAATGTTATGGGTGTAAGATGGCACAGTGATGCCATCTGTTGGTAAATGTTAATTACTGCAACTCCAGTTTTTTACCGGTGTGCTTGAAATACCCGGATGTATTGCAATATACTGAACTAGACTGGTTACTCGCATCCATGCCTCTGTCTCGTCATTTAACATTCAAACATGGTGTCAGAGTCGGATAACTAACCATGCTTTCCGCAAATTAGAGCCACCTGTTCTGGTTTACCCCCTGAAAAATGCTTATTTGAGTAAAACTTCGCCTGACGCCGGAATTGTCCTTAGCTAGAGTGAGTTTGCTAGTTAGCTTCAGTGTTGTTAGCACCGATTAGACATGGCAGCGAACATTCCCCCTCCCGCCGTTATGAAGCTTAGCGGAGACTGGAGCACAAACTGGGATACGTTTAGAGGTGAATGGGAGGACTATGCACTAGCAACGGGACTTCTGGAAAAGGACGATGAGGTAGTGGCTGCCACTTTGAGGACTATAATGGGAACAGAATGCCGACACGTATACAAACACAACCTGAACCTAACAGCAGCTCAGCAAGGTAACGCTACAGCTATTCTTGATGCTCTTGAACATTACTTCAAGCCAGCAAAGAACGTTATCTACGAGCGTTATGTTTTCGGTTGTTGCAAACAGGAGGACGGGGAGTCCATTGACAGCTTTGTCACTAGGCTAAGGGAAAAGGCAGCTACATGTGACTATGGTGCTTTAAGAGATGAACTGATCAGAGATAAGCTAGTGCTTGGCATAACTGATGAGGGCAACCGCAGACGTTTGCTGAGAGAACGCGACCTGACGCTGGTCTTGGCGGTGGAGACATGCCGTGCAGCAGAGTTTACTGATATACGGATAAGGTCCATGGAACTAGAAAGACAACATATGGACAATGTCAATGCTACATTCAGGCAGCCAGTAAGGAAATTCCCCTTTGCCACTGCTAATACTACAGCCAACTCTGCAGCAGACAACCCCAATACGTGCAGATATTGTGGCATTTCTCATGGACGAGGAAAAGAATACTGCCCAGCCTATGGAAAAATATGCAAATCCTGTGGTACAGCTAATCACTTCGCAAGGGTCTGCATGAAAAGCAAGAGAAAGGAGGGTAAAGTGCACTCCATTGAAACAAACACAGATGAAGGGAACAACAGCACAGAGGATGTATATGCTAGCGAGTGCATAGGGGCAGTGAGGGCAAAAGGACAAAAGTGGTTTGTCACTCTGCTACTTAATAATAAACCACAGCAATGCCAGCTAGATTCAGGGGCCACATGTAACGTTATGAGCCTTAGAGACAAAAGGAGGCTCGCGCCCAGAGACAAACTCACACAGAGTAGCACCAAGCTGAAACTGTATTCGGGACAGTTCATGACCTCTTTAGGCCTGTTTGTGACAGAGTGTGTTTTACGTGGCCAGAAACACACCCTTGAGTTTGAAATAGTTGAGGCTAGTCAACAGCCATTACTGTCAGGTTCTACATGCGAGCGCCTTGGACTCATTAACTTCACCATCCCAGCTGATCTTAACATTGTAGACAATGTCCAGGCTGGGCCCCTGAGCAAGGAGACACTCCTGAGCAAGTACCATGATGTCTTCAATGCACCGGTCGAGTCAGTTCCCGGCGAAGTCCACTTTGAGTTGGACGCAGCAATCCAGCCTGTCCAGTGTGCACCCCGCAATGTACCAGTGGCCATGAAAGCAGCTACAAAGGCTCAGCTTGACAAATACGAAGCAGATGGCCACATGATATCCGTCACCGAGCCTACAGACTGGATAAGTAATATGGTCATCGTCAAGAAACCAGACAAGCTACGGATATGCATTGATCCTAAACACCTCAACCGGGCTCTGAGACGCTCACATTACATTATGCCCACGTTGGAGGATGTTCTTTACAAGCTCCCAAAGGCCAGAGTCTTCACGCTCGTGGACGCCAGAGATGCCTTCCTGCAGTGCAAGCTCGACGAGCCCAGCAGCTACATGACCACCTTTTGGACACCCTGGGGCAGGAAGAGGTGGTTGAAGCTCCCGTTTGGTGTCTCCGTGGCTCCAGAGGTGTATCAGCGGAAACAGCATGAGCTGTTGATGGGACTCAGTGGCGTGGAACCCATAGCAGATGACATCCTCGTAGTGGGCTGTGGGGACAGTGATGAGGAGGCAGAATGTGACCATGACGCCAAGCTGCTGGCCCTGATGGTCAGATGCAGACAGGTCAAGCTAAGGCTAAGCATAAAAAAGCTTCAGTTTAAAGTGCCAGAGGTCCGCTTTCATGGGCACATCTGGATTGAAGGCGGATCCTGAAAAAGTGAAGGCTGTCTTGGAAATGCCCCACCCATCTGACGTGAAGGCAGTGCAGCGCTTCGTCGGATTCGTCACCTACCTGGCCAAGTTCCTACCGCGGCTCTCTGAAGTGTGTGAGCCACTAAGGAGGCTCATGGACAAGGACACCATCTGGCATTGGCTCCCAAAACATGACGCAGCGGTGAGGGAAATAAAACAACTGGTCACCCAGACACCTGTACTGCGATACTACGATGTGTCTCAACCTGTCACGATTCAGAGTGACTCAAGGCTGTTGCCTCATGCAGGAGGGCCAGCCTGTGGCATTCGCCTCTAGGGCACTCACCCCAACAGAGCAGAACTATGCCCAGATAGAGAAGGAGTGCCTCAGCATTGTGTTTGCATGCCAACGCTTCCACCACTATCTGTACGGACGCGACAATATTACCGCAGAGACAGATCACAAGCCCCTTATTGCTATATTCAGCAAGCCTCTCCTGAATGCCCCGAAACGACTGCAGAGCATGCTACTGGCCCTACAAAACTACAACCTCAAGGTGGTGTATAAGCCAGGGCCAGAGATGTATGTGAGTGACACGCTCAGCAGGGCTACTGCATCAGGCACTCACACACGCTCCATGCATGAACGACACGCAGTGTGCAGCTTACAAACAGAGCAAGTGGATGTTGAACACATCAACCAGGCTGACTACCTCAATGTCACGGACCAGCGCCTTATACAAATCAGACAGCACACTGACAGGGACGAGCAACTCCAGGCATTGAGGTCTGTGATTCTGATGGGCTGGCCCGACTGCAAGGAAGAAACTGCTTTAGCCGTCAGAGATTATTGGCCAGTCAAAGAGGAGCTCAGTGTTCAAAACGGAGTAATATTCAAGGGTCAGAGAGTCGTTATTCCCCGGTCTCTGCGCCCTGAGATGTTGGCGCGCGTGCACTCAAGTCACATAGGAGGTGAGGCCTGTTACAGACAAGCACGTGACACACTGTATTGGCCAGGAATGCAGAGTGAAATCAAAGACTGTCAGTAAATGCACAATCTGCAATGAATATGCCACTGAGCAACAGAGAGAGACGATGATGTCCCACGAGCTACCGATGCGCCCCTGGCAGATAGTAAGTCTAGATCTCTTCCAGCACAGTGGCAAAGACTTTCTGCTGGTAGTCGATCATTACTCAGACTTCTGGGAGATTGACCTCCTCCCCGACCTCTCAGCAGAGACAACAATCAAACGCTGCAAGGCTCAGTTTGCCCGCTATGGCCAGCCAGATAGGGTAATTTCAGACAATGGACCCCAATTCTCCGGAGTTGAGTTCCGAAAATTTGCTGCAGATTGGGAATTCGAGCACGTCACTTCATCACCACGACACCCAAAAGCTAATGGGAAGGCGGAGTCCGCAGTCAAAATCGCAAAGAACCTCTGCAAAAAAGCTCTGCGAGAGGGCAAAGATGCCTGGAAAGCAATCCTGCAGTGGCTTAATACCCCGACAGAAGGCATGGATAGCAGCCCGGCCCAGCGCCTCATGGCACGGCGCTTAAAAGCAGCTCTGCCAGTAGCCAGCACTCTCCTGGAGCCATGTGTGGTGACAGACGTGCTGGTGAAGCTACGTCACAGAAGACAGGTCTCCAAGTTCATCTATGACAAATCAGCAAAAGACTTACCTGAGCTCAGGGTGGGTGAAACGGTGCGGATGAAGCCACTACCAGGGGACCGGACTGGCCTCTGGAGACTCGGATCCTGTGTACAGAAAGTGGCACCACGCTCCTACTTGGTCGAGGTGAATGGATCACGGTACCGTCGTAACAGGGTTGACCTTCGGATTGCTGAGCCAGCACCTACTCAGAACCCTGATGGTCAAAGGGGTCGCATGACAAAAGACAGAACCCCAGCAAGTCACATGGGGCCTGAGGCACTGGGCGAAGAGCCAGGGGATCACAGGTCGGCCGCTCCCTCGCCCATCAATACTCCCCTTAGACAGTCAGGTGACACGCCTGTGCGGGAACCCGCAGTCCTCGCAGACAAGCCCCCTGTCTTTTCACGCTGTGGGCGTCTGTCCCAGCCACCAAAAAGACTTAATCTGTAGGTTTCCCATTAGGGATTGTTGACAGACAGAGATAAAAGTGAAGAGAGTATCAAAATGTGTTAAGTTGTTACCTGAAAAAAAAAAAATAAAAAAAAATAAACTGTTCATGTTGGAAATTATTACTAGGTTTGTTTTGTTAGTGAATTGACAGCTCCTGTCCTATTTTATAAAAGGAAAGATGTTATGGGTGTAAGATGGCACAGTGATGCCATCTGTTGGTAAATGTTAATTACTGCAACTCCAGTGTTTTACCGGTGTGCTTGAAATACCCGGATGTATTGCAATATACTGAACAAGACTGGTTACTCGCATCCATGCCTCTGTCTCGTCATTTAACATTCAAACATTAAATGTATTGATGTTGCTATAGATGAATGTGACAGAGGAATAGAAACGAACTAGATTAACTGTCGCAATGAGCCTTTGTGCGCCCCAATCAGTCGGCAGCTCTGCCAGCCAATGAAACCAGTAGGTCAATAGGAGAATAACTTTCATCTGTTTTAATTATTAGCTAGCTTTGGTCGAAGATGTGCTCCATGCTTAAAACCATTCTCCAGCCTTGCGAAGCGCATGTGCATCAAGTACGGAAAATGTGGGCTAGACATCTGTCAAAAACAACATATGGCAAAATACATGTGCATCTAGTGGACATATGGCCTAATGCTTACACAGGTGTTCGGAGCATGCTAGATAGCTAATTAGCGCGAAGAACAGCTTCTTATTTACAATGACGGCCTACTGGGGAACAGTGGGTTAACTGCCTTGTTCAGGGGCAGAACGACAGATTTTTACCTTGTTAGCTCGGGGATTCGATCCAGCAACCTTTCGGTTACTGGCCCAACTCTCTATCAATGTAACCTTTTTTTCTTTCTTGCTGATATGAAAGATAAGTCCTTATGCGTCCAAAATTGTACCGCAAGCAATGCATGTTAATGTTCAGACCGAGCGTCGGGGATCTTCACAAAACTCCCCCCCTACAAGACGCCTTTTGTCCAATGACTTATGTTTAATGTAATGGGACTGAGTCGTGATCAAAGACTACTGTACTATGGTGACAGTTGAAATCGTTCGCCAGCTAGCTAACAGCCTGGCTACATTCATGGTTTTAACTGACAACAATCGCTCACAAACGATTCCCGATAATGTTACAGTGGTCTAGCTAGCTGGTAAAATGCTGTATTGTCAGATCATTGGGCTACCTAGTAGCTGACGTTAGCTAAGCTACAGTAACGTTACAGCGCTCGCACAATCAACAGCTAACGTTACCTCGTAGCCTTTACCGTCTCATACTACCTACAGATACGTTATCCATCTGTGTATGTGTCAAATAATATGGGTAATTATAGGACATGACAAGGTTTAGCTTTTTTTTCTTCTCCTTTTTGTTTTTACCTCAATTCCGATTCAAGTGTCAGGTTAGCCTTTTCATGTTTTCATTCCTTCACTTAAATCTACCGCGTACTATCGCGGGAACTTGCACGTTTACGGAACAATTTGTGCAGTTCAGTGTCTGCGTCTAGTGCAAGCCAAGGACGACAGGCGGACTGTACAAGGCAAGAACACCGAAATCCATGTATTTATTTTTAGTAAAGTTAACATTGTTGTATGTTAATTCATGCTGACAAGTTACGTTTTTGATGTTGCAAGGTGGACAAATTTGCGGAATATGACCAGGAGGAGTTGCAAGTGTGTTTTCTAGTCGTGTGGCGCATGGAGCATATCATTGGCCCATTTGAGCACATGATTGTTGATAGTCGAAGTTAGCTTTCTGTCGTTCGTTACATTCAATTTAGCTTAGTTCTCATAAATGTAGACCTTGAATGTCAATCTTGAAATTCTAGAATTAAAGGGATGGGGAATGGGCTTTCAAAAATGTGAGCAATTATTCATCCTCAAGCTGTGTGAAAGCAAGCATTATCACTGCTGTCACTCAGGGTCATCCAATTGTTTAGTTTAAGTCAGGTTATAGCCTAAACCACTCTCTCATTCCAATGTATCTCAGAAATGTGGGGGTGACATTAACAAACCTCTCTCTTTCTCTCAGCGCAAAGATGCAGCCGGTCGATTCTCTCCTCCACAGTGGCTATTTTCACGCAACACTCAGATGCTGGCAGAGCTGCGCCTCAGACTTGAGACCTGAGAATCTTATTTACCCCATCTTCGTCACGTAATGTCTCCTCTCCCACACACACACAGACACTAGGATGTCGTCTTGATGTTGTGATACAAATGACAGATTCCCCTGTGTCATAGTCAGTTATACTGTGGGCTGTATCTGAGTGGCTATGTGTTTTTATGACATGGCAGCTTTCTGGTTCTTTTCTCCAACAGTGACAGTCCTGATGCAGTGGAGCCCATCGCTAGTCTACCAGGCCAGGCCAGGTAATGACTCCAGATAACTTGTTCATGTGGTTGATTATCTCATCTATGGTAATTGCTTATCTACACTCGGTACAGTAGTTGAATACCCACAATGTGCTGTTAATGTGTAATTTGTTGTAATCATATTTTACAACATAAATGACTTTGAATTTTTTTATTCAAAGTCTTTGTTTCAAAGTCATCTGAAAGAGTGAGAATGAGCGGGGGATGGGAACCATTGAGATCAAGGCTGTGACCTCCAGATAAATACTGTGAGGCAGGGTGGATCCAGATAAGAAGAGAATCCGTTAGCTGTTTGTCCCACACAACCCTCCCTGCTCATGCACCCTTTGGTTACAATAAAATATGCTGTAATGTAATACTGATGCCTAAGCCTTGGTACTATTATGGGTCAGTGTTGAAATTACTGTTAATAGTTCTCTCACTCAGTCTGATTTGGTTTGTTGACCAAAACAAACATGATTTTAGGCTATAGAGATCAAATACATCCCAGTGCATTGATAATGAAGTGCCACTTTGTAATTGCTTGCCTCAAAGTGGTATTGAATTAGCACTTTAGTTTGTCCATTCCCTGTGTCCCCCTCAATATCTTTTTCTCCCCACAGATATGGAGTGAATAAACTCGAAGGCATGCTCCGCCCCCTTGTGGAGAAAGGCTTGAAGTGTGTGCTGATTTTCGGCGTGCCTGCCAAAATCGCTAAGGTACAGTAAAGTATATGCACTCGTAAAATGTTTTTTATTTTTTTGCCACTACATCAACTCTGAAGGGCTTATGACTGCAACCTTGTGTAACAGTATAGCTTCTGTCCCTCTCCTCGCCCCAACCTGGGCTTGAACCAGGGACCCTCTGCACACATCAACAACTGACACCCACAAAGCATCGTTACCCATCGCGCCACAAAAGCCGCGGCCCTTGCAGAGCAAGGGGAACAACTACTTCAGGTCTCAGAGCGAGTGACGTCACCCGATTGAAACGCTATTAGCGCGCACCACCGCTAACTAACTAGCCATTTCACATCGGTTACACTTGCACACTGTCATACCTTTGACCTTTCTTCTCAGGATGAGAGGGGTTCGGGTGCAGACACAGGTGATACTCCGGCAGTATTGGCTGTGAAGAAGATAAGCTCTCTTTTCCCTGAACTGCTGATGGCCTGTGACGTCTGCCTCTGTCCCTACACCTCACATGGACACTGTGGTCAGTCACTCTCTATCACATCTTTTCGTCTACAACTAATGCAAATCTGATTTCCTTTGATTAACACTACAGTGTTATAAGACTGCACTCTAATTGGCCCTCAGGAATCTTGCGGGAGGATGGCACTCTGGACAATGGTGCCAGTTGCCAGCGTCTGGCAGAAGTGGCATTGGCATACGCCCGTGCTGGTGAGTCTGGTCTCTCCTCCCCTCTCTCGTATCTACTCGCACTTCTAAAAATAGGGTATTGGACCGATGTTAATACTGCTCAAAAGGGCACCACACCCATGTCAATAGTTTAAGATCTCTTGTTCGTCTTGTACAGGCTGTCACATCATTGCACCCTCTGATATGATGGATGGGCGAGTGGGAGCCATCAAACAATCTCTGATGTCCAACGACATGGGCAACAAGGTAACAGATGGGATCACTAGTTTGTACATAACCTTATATTCATATGAACTCAATAAGGAAAGGAAAGCATTTGCCATAAGGAAACCCTTAGTGAAGAAGCCATTAAGGCCGAATCACCTGGGGGAAAAAAGTAATGTTTTTCCTCCTTCCCCCCAGGTTTCAGTACTAAGCTACAGTGCTAAATTTGCTTCCTGTTACTATGGTCCCTTCAGGTAACTAATGATTGTAAAACCAAGTATGGACAGAAAAGGCATTTACTAACCAGTTATTATTTGACAGGATGCTCTAAGGAAGCTCTGTTTTTGTGTGTGTAGAGATGCAGCACAGTCCACACCAGCATTTGGAGACAGGCGTTGTTATCAGCTGCCACCTGGTGCAAGGGGCCTGGCACTGCGAGCTGTGGTAAGAGTGTCTGTGAATTGCATGCATGTGTATGAAAGGTAGAGGGCGAGTGTGTTTTTGTCAGAGCTAGTCAATTTACCCAGGTGGTTGAGGTTTTGTTTTTCTCTCAGGACAGAGATGTCAAGGAGGGGGCAGATATGCTGATGGTGAAGCCAGGACTGCCCTATCTGGACATAGTGAGGGAGGTCAAAGACAAGGTTAGTATGTTCTGACTCATTTTTCTCTGCATGGTTACAGAGTTTCAGGCTCCAGGATCAGTATCGATAGTTTCAGATAAATAACCAAACACTAAGTTCACATCCAAAAGTACACAAACAAGCCTATCATCAAGTTGTTATGAAGACTACAAAACCCTTCTGCTTTTACCTGCTCTGTTTTTCTCACCACCCTCCTCTGCTCCCTTCCAGCACCCCAATCACCCACTGGCGGTGTATAATGTGTCAGGGGAGTTTGCCATGCTGTGGCATGGAGCTCAGGCTGGAGCCTTTGACCTGCGCACCGCTGTACTGGAATCTATGACCGCCTTCCGCAGGGCAGGTGAGAGGGGAAGGGAGTCATTGGGTCTGGAGGAACCTTGCTCTGTTTTCTATAGAGAAAGAATGAGTTCTACTGCTCTAGTTCTATATTCTTCCTTTTAGGTGCTGACATCATCATCACCTACTACGCACCTCAACTGCTCACCTGGTTGAAAGAGTAACAGACAGAAGGATGGGCCTACAGACTGACATGCGATTAGCTCCTTTTTACCAAGCTGTTCGAGGCTGAACTACACTGACAAATGGGGTCTACTGAAACCAAACTGACATGTGAGAACAGGCAATCTATCTTCATACATTTAATTTACAGTTTCTTTTTCTATAACATTGATACTTAATTTTGTTCTGGGACTCTTTTTTTTCATGTGCAGCAACCACAAATTCTCACCAAAGATGGTATTCTTCTAGCTCGTAACCACTTGTAAAGCATATCAAATAAGGTTTGAAGGGTTAGCCTAATGTTAGCTTTTACAGTCCCATTTTTTTCATCTATCTGTTGGTTTATGGGTATTTTTTTACTATTCTATAGTTTTCCAAATTGAGTAATTATGGACTTTTATTTTACTTCTATTTTATTCTGTGCCTTCTGTAATAGCCACTCTGGCTTCAACACTGACATTTACTCATGTTTGTAAGGTTGGTTAAGAAACCTGTAAAGCTCTTATTTACCAGGGTAAATGGTCCTATCCAATAAAATATATTTTTTGGATAACAACAATAAAGCTACAATCGAGTTTGAAATATGGTCCTTATGCTTACTTTTGTTTTATTACATGTAACTTTGTAAAAAAAAAAAAATGTACCGTTAAATGTTTCCTTAAAAAAAGGAAATAATAAAATAACAATGACGAGGCTACAGTATATAGAAGGAATACCAGTACCGAGTCAATGTGCAGGGGGGGTACTTTTGTAGTTGAGGTAATTGGGGTAATATGTACATGTAGGTAGGGGTAAAAGTGACTAGGCAATCATGATAGATGTAGCGTATATAAAAGTGTTTGTGTCCATTGAGTGCATAGAGCTAGTGCAAGAGAGTCAGTGCAAAAAAAAAAAATAAATAGGGGATCAATGCAAATAGTCCTGGTAGCCATTTGATGAACTGTTCAGCAGTCTTATAGATTTGGGGTAGAAGCTGTTCAGGAGCCTTTTGGTCCCAGACTTGGCTCTCTGGTACCACTTGCCATGTGGTAGCAGAGACAACTGTCTGTGACTTGGGTGGCTGGAGTCTTTTATAATTTTAAGTGCCTTCCTCTGACACCGCCTGTTATAGAGGTCCTGGATGGCAGGGACCTAGGCCCCAGTGATGTACTGGAACACATGCACGCACTACCATCTGTGTAGCACCTTACGGTCAGATGCCAAGCAGTTGCCATACCAAGCAGTGATGTAGCCAGTCAAGATGCTCTCAATTGTGCAGCTGTATAACTTTGAAGGTCTGAGAGCCCATCTTTTCAGCCTCCTGAGGGGGAAGCGGCATTCTAGTACCCTCTTTACGGCTGTGTTTGGACCGTGACAGAACCTGCTCCCTATAGGCTCTCATCGTCATCAGTGATCAGGCCTACCACCAGGTGTCATTAGCAAGCTTAATGATTTTTGTATTTTATTAGGATCCCCATTAGCTGTTGCGGAAGCAGCAGCTACTCTTCCTGGGGTCCACACAAAGCAAGTAACATGACATAATACAGAACATTAATAGACAACAGAACTATATACGTTTCAAAACGGCACACATAGTCTACATATAAATACATACAAAATATCTAGGTCAAATAGGGGAGAGGCGTTGTGCCGTAAGGTGTTGCTTTATGTTTTTTTAAACCAGATTTTCTGTTCATTTGAGCAATAATGGCTTTATATAATACAGTACGCTTTTTTTTATTTGTTCTGGATTTGGGGACTGTGAAAAGACCCCTGGTGGCATGTGGGGTAAGTGTGTGTAAGTTGAGTATGCAAACAATTTGGAATTGTATTTCTTATAAAAAATAGTCAGTCTCTCCTCGACTCTTAGCCAAGAGCGACTGGCATGCATAGTATTTATATTAGCCCTCTGATTACAATGAAGAGCAAGACATGCCGCTCTGTTCGTTGGAGTCATGCGCGGCCACGCAGTTGTGGGTAAACTGAGTATAGAAGGGGACTAAGCCTGCACCCGAGGGGCCTCCGTGTTGAGGGTCAGTGTGGCAGATGTGTTGTTGCCTACCCTCAGCACCTGGTGACAGCCCGTCAGGAAGTCTAGGATCCAGTTAGAGGGATGTGTTCAGTCCCAGGGTCCTTAGCAATAGTGATGCGCTTAGAGGGCACTATGGTGGTGAACACTGAGCAGTAGTCAATGAATAGCATTCTCACATAGGTGTTCCTTTTGGGAAAGGGCAGTGTGGAGTGCAATGTAGAGATTGTGTCATCTTTAAAAATATATACACTAACATTCAAAAGTTTGGGGTCACTTAGAAATGTCCTTGTTTTTGAAAGAAAAGCCATTTTTTTTGTCCATTAAAATAACATCAAATTGATCAGAAATACAGTGTAGACATTGTTAATGTTGTAAATGACTATTGTAGCTGGAAATGGAAGAATATTTTTATGGAATATCTACATAGGTGTACAGAGGCCCATTATCAGCGACCATCACTCCTGTGTTCCAATGGCACGTTGTGTTAGCTACCCAAGTTTATCATATTAAAAGGCTAATTGATCATTAGAAAACCCTTTTGCAATTGTTAGCACAGCTGAAAACTGTTGTTCTGATTAAACAAGCAATAAAACTGTCCTTCTTTAGACGAGTTGAGTATTTGGAGTATCAGCATTTGTGGGTTTGATTACAGGCTCAAAATGGCCAGAAACAAATAACTTTCTTCTGAAACTCGTCACTCGATTCTTATTCTGAGAAATGAAGGCTATTCCATGTGAGAAATTGCTAAGGAACTGAAGATCTTGTACAATGCTGTATACTACTCCCTTCACAGAACAGCACAAACTGTCTCTAACCAGAATAGAAAGAGTGGGATGCCCCGGTGCACAACTGAGCAAGAGGACAAGTACATTAGTGTCTAGTTTGAGAAACAGACGCCTCACAAGTCATCAACTGGCAGCTTCATTAAATAGTACCCGCAAAACACCAGTCTTAACGTCAACAGTGAAGAGGCAACTCCGGGATGCTGGCCTTCTACCTCTGTCCAGTGTCTGTGTTCTTTTGCCCATCTTAATCTTTTATTTTTATTGGCCGATCTGAGATATGGCTTTTTCTTTGCAACTCTGCCTTTAAGTCCAGCATCCCGGGGTCGCCTCTTCACTGTTGATGATGAGACTGGTGTTTTGCGGGTACACAACATGGTACAAACATTATTGGGCAAAGACAACAGCACAAAGGGCAAGAAGGTAGAGACGACAATGCATCACGCGAAGCAGCCACAACTGTCAGTAAGAGTGTCCATGACTGAGTTTGAATGAAGAGATTGCGATTAAAAACTGTCCAGTTGAGTGTTTGTTGCAGCTCGTTCCAGTCGCTAGCTGCAGCGAACTGAAAAGAGGAGCAACCCAGGCAGACGTGTGCATTGGGGACCTTTAACAGAATGTGACTGGCAGAACGGGTGTTGTATGTGGAGGATGAGGGCTGCAGTAGATATCTCAGATAAGGGGAGTGAGGCCGAAGAGGGTTTTATAAATAAGCATCAACCAGTCGGTCTTGCGACGGGTTGGGGGCAGATCTGATGGCCGAATGGTAAAGAACATCTAGCCGTTCGAGAGCACCCTTACCTGCCGATCTATAAATTACATCTCCAAAATTGGGTTCCAGATTGGTGCAGCGGTCTAAGGCACTGCCTCTCAGTGCTTGAGGCGTCACTACAGATACCCTGGTTCGAATCCAGGCTGTATCACAACCAACCGTGATTGGGAGTCCCATAGGGCGGCGTGCAATTGGCCCAGAGTCGTCCGGGTTTGGCCGGGGTATGCTGTCATTGTAAATAAGAATTTGTTCTTAACTGACTTGACTAGTTAAATAAAGGTTAAATCAAATTTAAAAAATCTAGCTTGGGTAGGATGGTAAACTGAATCAAGGTTAATTTTGCAGCCTTTGTGAAAGAGGAGCGATTACAATAGAGGAAACCAAGTCGAGTTAACTTTAGCCTGCAGCTTTGATATGTGCTGAGAGAAGGACAGTGTACCGTCTAGCCATACTCCCAAGTACTTATATGAGGTGACTACCTCAAGCTCTAAACCCTCAGAGGTAGTAATCACACCAGTGGGGAGAGGGCTATTCTTCTTACTGAACAACATGACCTTTGTTTTGGAGGTGTTCAGAATAAGATTAAGGGCAGAGAAAGCTGTGGAACTGTTGGGGCGGTATGAGAATTGTAATGGGTCCAGGTTGTCTGGGATGATGGTGTTGATGTGAGCGATTCAATGCATTTCATGGCTACAGATGTGAGTGCTATGGGGCGATAGTCATTTAGACAGGTTACCTTGGCATTCTTGGGCACAGAACGTTTTAAGCTCATCCTTCTATGTTTAACATTATTATATGATATATACTAGGGCCCATCGCTAGGAGAGCAAATATTTTTATTTTGCCTCCAGTGAAATTCAAAGCTCTATTTGTCATCTATAAATCGCCCAGTCTACATTTTCATACACTAAATTGTGTAGTAGACCTTTACAGTAGATCACAGTTCAGATTATCAACACAATCCTGCAGGTTTGTCTACCTACAAGGACAACCGGCAAAGAAAGCTATATGACAGCCTGGTAAAATACCACTCCGATCACGTTTCAGGTTGTAACTCCTTGGCCAATGGAGAAAGAAAATACAAACCATTCTCTTATAGGGGTCTTGTTTTAATGAGCATGAAAAGGAATGACTCTTTAGACTGTTAAATTATTGTATTCATTTAATAGTGCATACAATTCTTATTTTGGTTAAATATTGAGTAAACCAAACTATGGTATATTAGATTTATTTGCTGTAGCTGTATAATCGTAATTTTCTTACCGCTGAGTCACAACATGGCTTGGTTGGCTTCAGAAGATGGTTTTGGTTATAGACTGTTTACACCCCGACCCGAGTACTCTGTTCTGCCACCTCTGGGGCCTCATAAAACTGTGCGGAGGATTCACTCAAAAGGTAGCTAGCGTACGGACGAAACACAGAAAGTGCTTACGCACAAAAAATATTGTGATTTATAACACAGTTCCCACGCACGTCCCACGCCGGTTTCCCTTTATAAATCACAATCAACTCGACATTTGACCACGTCTTGTCCCACCCTTTTAACGCTCATAGTTGCCTATAAATAGTCAGTAACACGCCCCTAATTAATATTCAGCCATACTGACTGCATGACGGCAAATCCCAACAGAAAGGCAAAAAAAGCCTTGTAAGTCTTGTAAGGGAGGTTAAGCAAGAAAAAATATATATTGTTTGGTGGACACAGTGTGGGCCATTACAAATGCCAAAAAGGCGTTAGTGGGTATGTGGCGGACGCTGTGAATGCTGATAGCTCAGAAGGTAAAAAAGACGTGGTCCGACATAAGTGGAGGCCAAAAGGCGCATAGCCTTACACAGACAAAGTCTTTGTGCCACGAGCGGAGGAAAGGGGACACCGGAGCTCAACCCCCTTGATGGGCGACTTGCCAGTATTATAGGGGAATCCCACCCGAGGAGTAGCGACGGAGGACGCGGACATGCAGGTCGCACCGGATGATCCAGGTATGTAATTAGTATTCCCTCGTTTGAAAATAGTAAACCAAATGCATTCAAGTTGTTTAAACCTTTTATTTAAACAAACAATTTACTATTGTTTTTACTCCGAGTGTTCCAGCGGGGTCGGTGGTGCTGCAGCTGAGTGAGAGCTGAGTGCGCCCAGCCCTGGCGTCTCCGCTGCACCTCGTGCGTCACAACCCTCCAGCGGCAGTGTCCTCACAGATGCAGTCCTGCAAACTCAGACACCATCGACGCTATTAACGAGGTTGCCAAGGAGTTGAAGTGGGACAGGCACGGCTTGGTTTCTGCGGGTGTAACCGATGTGAAATGGCTAGTTAGTTAGCGGGGTGCGCGCTAACAGCGTTTCAATCGGTGACGTCACTATCTCAGACCTTGAAGTAGTTGCAGATGGTCCATGGTTCGAGCCCAGGTTGGAGCGAGGAGAGAGACGGAATCTGTACTGTTACATGGGTGCTTCTCTGTAAAGCTGGGGCCAGTACAGCACAGAGATCCAAGAGAACAGCTCTTGGTAATTGGAACCGGCTCATAAGCCGCTCATCATTGGCCAGTAAATCTTCCATTCGCCAAATCTTCTAACCGTGCTAATGCAGCCATCGTGCGTCATTACGCATTGTAATTGCATACCTTTCTATACCCACCAATTTGATTGTCAAAGCTACCCAATTGCGTAACACCTTCAGGTGTGGTAATTACCCTGATTGTAACTGACAATGACAGGGACATTATCACATTGACAGTTCTGCGCAACGAACATGTGACCGCAATATATGAAACTGTGCACTCGTATCTGCCCGACTGAAGCATCAAAAACGGCATCAGTTTAAACGTAATTTGTCCTACTGTTCACCTTATTATTTCTGAGAATACATTTCATAACATGCAAGTATGGTTTAATAATTACAGAGCCAATTAAATATGATTCCCGATTAAACTGTACAACATATTTGAGGGGTTCTTTTGCAAAAATATATCTCCGTTAATTTATTATCCTAAGTTTTTTGTGTGCACTCCAGGGAACTCATATGTAAAATGTCGATTTATTTTACACAATGGTATCAATTTCAAAGCGTTTCTCGAGTTTCATGCTTTTGCCATCTTAGTCGCGGGTTATAATTTCTCCAATTTATGTGCGTACCTGTGGGTCAAAGTGTCCACGGAGGACCGCACATTCTCCCGTAAGTCTCCCGTTTTTATAAATCCCAAAGTTTGCTTAGAAAGTGGCGTACGCTTTCTTTTGTGCCTACGCCACGTTTATAAATAAGGCCCCTGGTCTCTTGGCCCTACCAGCCCTACGGAAGTTCCACTACTCCCGCTCATCCCAGAGAGGAAAAGGCGAAGCGGGAGGGATAATTACGCCAAAAAACTCATCGCCAGCTGGTGGCGATGTTTCTTTTCGGTCACCAAGCGAGGAGATGTGTGGAGGTCAAGAGTGTCGAATTTGGTCAAAAACGAAAAAGTAATAGCTTATTTGCTACGTGATGTTTATTTGATCGAATATAAGTATCGTAATGCTTAGGTTGTTATGAGTGTACTGACATAAGTAGGACACGTGACATCCCGGCAACTTTGAGAAAAAACACTACATCGGAGTTATCTCAAGATGGCCATACATATAGTAGCATAGCATCTTTTTTTTATTAACAACAAATCAATACAGGAAGTACATGTGGGTACACAGTATATAAAAAGGACAATTGGGCGGGGCTAGGGGGTACAATATCACATTACACAAGGACCTTAATAAGGGACATGCATACACTTATTGTTCTAACAGCTTTTTTGTTAGTAGACTATTTAATTGTCTTACAAAAAGAAATTGAACTGTATTTTAAGGTAAGAAAATGTGTTTTGTTTGTAAATTTACATTTGTGAATATGAAATATGGCCAAAAGAATAATGAAATTAATTACATAAAAATGTTTCAGCTTATTTCTATCATAGGTAAAGGTTCCAAGCAGTACATCTCTCCACAATAGTGTAAGACCTTCATAAATGTGTTCAATTATAAATCTACTGATGTCTTGCCACAGTTTTCTTACATGAATACAATGCCAAAAAAGATGCAACACTGTTTCTGGGTGGTCATTACAAAAGGAGTAATTTGAGTTGATGTTTTCCTTTTCTTCATAGTGGTTGGCAGGATAATATTTATTAATAATTTTAAAGGAAACTTCCTTAATTTTGTTAACAAGTAGGAATGTGTGGCAACATCCAAACTTTTTTCCAACAGATATCAATAAATCCATTCCAATAAGGCATGACATAAGGTATAGATACAACATCCTGCTGAAACAAGGTTTGTATTGCTCTGTTGTTGAATGGACGAAAAAATAATCAAATCTATCCTACTGATAAGTCAACAGGGTCAATGGAATGTAGGCTCTGAGGGTCAGGTCTTGACACGTTCCTGAATAATAAAGCAACACCTGAGGGAATGGCATCTAAAACAATTGCAAAATCTTTAGGTGTTACAGGGACCTTGTAAAGTGATAAGAAATCCTTATAACTGAGTAAAAGACCCCCTGCATTTACCAGTTAGCTCACCAATAGGATATTATTTACCAGTTGGCTCACCAATAGGATATTATTTCGGAACTAATATTATAAAAACAAAAGTATTTTTATACAATATATCCCGATTATTCCATATATAATATCTGTGTGGAGAAAAATTCTGCTTATAAATTAAGGACCATGACAAAAAAACCTGCCAATGAAAAGCAGAACGTTTCACTGGAACTTTGTCAATATTATAATTGCAAACTAACATGAAGTTAAGGCCACCAAAAGTAGAGAAGACATGACGAGGAATAAAATACAAGGGGTCTTCTTAGGAATTGTTTTATCCAATTGATCTTAAAAGTACTATTTAAGGTAGTAAAGTCCAGAAAATTCAGCCCACCATTCTCATAAGTGTTCATTACAACAGTTTTCCTAATGTAATGGGTCCACAGAAAGTTGAAAAGCATCTGGTCTATCTCCTTGCTTATTTTACTGTCAAGATATAAATATAGAGCGCCATATGTTAGTCTAGAGATACCTTCAGCCTTGGTTATTAGGACTCTTCCTTTAAAGATAAGTCCCTCTGTAGCCATTGATTTAGCTTCTTCTGGGGGTTTTTTTAATTAAGAGGGTTAAAATTTAGTAAGCCTCTAGACTTCTGATCCTTTAATGGTTATGCCTAAATATGTAACTTTTTTCTTTTACTGGAATACCATAATATGAAGGTGTCACATAATCTTTGACAGCCATGAGTTCCCATTTATTAATGTTAAGATATAGACCAGACGCTTTGGAAAATGATTGTATCACATTGATCGATATGGGAATTTGGTTAGCATCTTTCAGAAAAAGTGTAGTATCGTCAGCCAGCTGGCTTATAATAATTTCTTTACCAGCTATGGAAATACCTTGTAAAGAACTATTATTTAAAGAATTTGTAAGAAGTTGGGTGATTAATAAAAACAGGTAAGGAGAGATAGGACAACCTTGCCTAATTCCTCTCTTTAACTCAAATCTAGGTGAGGTGAGGTGCCATATTTCAATTTGATAGAGCTGTTACCATTTGTCTTAATAGCCTTACAGAAAAAATCCCCAAAGCCAAGTCTCTCAAGGGAGTGGAAGAGGAACTGATGCTCTACTGTGTCAAATGCTTTATAAAAATCTAAAAAATATGAAGCTATCCTCAGTTATTAGGTCTGAGTAGTCAAGTATGTCTAATACTAGTCTGATATTGTTAGAAATATGCCTGTTCCTCATAAAGCCAGACTGTGTTTCATCAATGATTGCATCCAGGACTTCTTTTAATTATTTTTGCAAGTAGTAAGGCTAATATCTTAGTCATTATTAAGAAGACAATTGGATGCCAGTTATCAATGAGCAAAACTTCTTTTTTAGGCTTAGGTATCAGTGTTATTAACCCCTGACTCATTGTAGGAGGAGAACATTGCTTTTAATACTCTCTAAAAAAGACTTCAAATAGGAAGTGAGCTCCTTGTTCAGAAAATAATTTGTAATATTCTGATGTAAGTCCATCAACACCTGGTGATTTATTGTTCTTTAGATGTTTGATAGACTCTATAATCTCCAACTTTGATGGGTTCATCACACTGTTTAGATTCTATATCACTAATAGTGAGAACATTATTCAGTGAGTCAAAAAACATATCTGTGGATTTCTGACAGTATGTAGAGCGATACAATTTCCTGTAAAAATTGCTACAGTATTTAGCGATTAATTTTTGGTCATCTGTAATAACACCATCAATGTTTAACTTATGGATAGTGTTATTTGTAGAGACATTTTTCAAGTCTAAAGAAATAGGATGAATTCTGTTCTCCCTCCTCAATCCATTTTTTCCTAGATCTAATAAAGGCTCCTTCTGCTTTTAATCTATATATACTGCTAAAAAAAATAAAGGGAACACTTAAACAACACATCCTAGATCTGATTGAAAGAAATAATCTTATTAAATACTTTTTTCTTTACATAGTTGAATGTGCTGACAACAAAATCACACAAAAATAATCAATGGAAATCCAATTTATCAACCCATGGAGGTCTGGATTTGGAGTCACACTCAAAATTAAAGTAGAAAACCACACTACAGGCTGATCCAACTTTGATGTAATGTCCTTAAAACAAGTCAAAATGAGGCTCAGTAGTGTGTGTGGCCTCCACGTGCCTGTATGACCTCCCTACAACGCCTGGGCATGCTCCTGATGAGGTGGCGGATGGTCTCCTGAGGGATCTCCTCCCAGACCTGGACTAAAGCATCCGCCAACTCCTGGACAGTCTGTGGTGCAACGTGGCGTTGGTGGATGGAGCGAGACATGATGTCCCAGATGTGCTCAATTGGATTCAGGTCTGGGGAACGGGCGGACCAGTCCATAGCATCAATGCCTTCCTCTCGCAGGAACTGCTGACACACTCCAGCCACATGAGGTCTAGCATTGTCTTACATTAGGAGGAACCCAGGGCCAACCGCACCAGCATATGGTCTCACAAGGGGTCTGAGGATCTCATCTCGGTACCTAATGGCAGTCAGGCTACCTCTGGCGAGCACATGGAGGGCTGTGCGGCCCCCCAAAGAAATGCCACCCCACACCATGACTGACCCACCGCCAAACCGGTCATGCTGGAGGATGTTGCAGGCAGCAGAACGTTCTCCACGGCGTCTCCAGACTCTGTCACGTCTGTCACGTGCTCAGTGTGAACCTGCTTTCATCTGTGAAGAGCACAGGGCGCCAGTGGCGAATTTGCCAATCTTGGTGTTCTCTGGCAAATGCCAAACGTCCTGCACGGTGTTGGGCTGTAAGCACAACCCCCATCTGTGGACGTCGGGCCCTCATACCACCCTCATGGAGTCTGTTTCTGACCGTTTGAGCAGACACATGCACATTTGTGGCCTGCTGGAGGTCATTTTGCAGGGCTCTGGCAGTGCTTCTCCTGCTCCTCCTTGCACAAAGGCGGAGGTAGCGATCCTGCTGCTGGGTTGTTGCCCTCCTACGGCCTCCTCCACGTCTCCTGATGTACTGGCCTGTCTCCTGGTAGCGCCTCCATGCTCTGGACACTACGCTGACAGACACAGCAAACCTTCTTGCCACAGCTCGCATTGATGTGCCATCCTAGATGAGCTGCACTACCTGAGCCACTTGTGTGGGTTGTAGACTCCTTCTCATGCTACCACTAGAGTGAAAGCACCGCCAGCATTCAAAAGTGACCAAAACATCAGCCAGGAAGCATAGGAACTGAGAAGTGGTCTGTGGTCCCTACCTGCAGAACCACTCCTTTATTGGGGGTGTCTTGCTAATTGCCTATAATTTCCACCTGTTGTCTATTCCATTTGCACAACAGCATGTGAAATTTATTGTCAATCAGTGTTGCTTCCTAATTGGACAGTTTGATTTCACAGAAGTGTGATTGACTTGGAGTTACATTGGGTTGTTTAAGTGTTCCCTTTATTTTTTTGAGCAGTGTATATTATCCAGTTTATTTTGTAACTCAATCAGTTTCATCTTCTCCTCCCCCGAGAGGCCGGCTGGGGACCACTGAGAAAGGGAAGTTATCTTAATGATCACCTTTTCCTCCTCAGCTCTTCTGGTCTTAGCAAGATTACTACCATATTTTCTGAGGTATTTGGACACCTCAAATTTAAAGAGCTCCCAGTTCTTGCAATAAGATTTTATTCTTCACAAGCATAGCGTAGCATAGCTAAGCATAGCATAGCATCTCTCTCCATTGAATTCAGGCGGTTGACGTCAACACTGCCATCGAATATTCAAAAAGTATTAAAATAACGAGATGTATCCACCAATCCAAAGAGAGGAATAGGTCAGAGCTTGACAGCTTAGTCCTTAGTGAACTATTGTGCAGAGCACCATTGAAACGGATACCTTGGTCTCAATTGGGATTCCCTGTATAAATAAAGGTTAAATAAAAATAACCAGAGATTTATAAACACAAAATATCAATAGTAAGCAGTAAACAAAATATACTATATCTGTTGTGTGTGTAAAAGGTGGGCCTACTCAAGGTCGTCTTGGGTACAGGAAAATGGAATGTGCAAAACCATGTAGCTATTTGTTGACAGAGGAATTTGTTGACAGCCAGAGTGAGTGTCCTCTGCATTATTCATCCATAATTATTGGTGCAGACATCTGTGATGATGAATGTTCTCTCATTGGCTTGTCAGTGCAGTCTGCACAGTGCACATGCTTCCAACAGCTACAGAGCACTCACTTATAACTGAGCATTTTTCTTTAGCTCTTGGGACTGTACAAGCTACCTACATTTACATGTTTGTAATTTAACGGACATTCTTATCCGAAGCGACTTAGTTAGTGCATTCATATTAAGATAGCTAGGTGGAACAACCACCGATCTCAGTCATAGTAAGTACATTTTCCTCAAAAAAGTAGCTATCAGCAAAATCTGATAAAAGCGAGTGTTAGTATTTTGGGGGGGAGTATACCGTTTTTGAAGAAGTAGGGTTTCTGATGTTTTCGGAAGATAGGCAAAGAAAGTAACTGTATGTCCTGAATACAAAGCATTATGTTCGGGGAAAATCCAACATAATACATCACTGAGTACCACATTTCTTATTTTCAAGCATGATGGTGGCTGCATCATGTTATGGTTCTGCTTGTCATCAGCAAGGACTAGGGAGTTTTTTGGGGATAAAAATAAACAGAATAAAACTAAGCACAGGCAAAAGCCTAGAGGAAAACCTGGTTCAGTCTGCTTTCCAACAGATACTGGGAGACAAATTCTCCTTTCAGCAGGACGAAAACCTAAAACATAAGGCCAAATCTACAGGAGGTGCTTACCAAGACGACATTGAATGTTCCTGAGTGGCCTAGTTACAGTTGACTTAAATTGGCTTGAAAATCTATGGCAAGACTTGAAAATGGCTGTCTAGCAATGATCAACAACAAACTTGACAGAGCTTGACATTTTTGTTTTTAAGAATAATGTGCAAATATTGTACGATCCAGGTGTGAAAAGCTCTTAGAGACTTACCCAGAAAGACTCATAGGTGTAAACGCTGCCAAAGGTGATTCTAAAATGTATTGACTCGGGTGTGAATAGTTATGAAAATAATATTTCTGTATTTCATTTTCAAAAAAATTGCAAAAACTTTTTAAAAAAAACATGATTTTACTTTGTCATTATGGGGTATTGTGTGTAGATGGGTGAGAGAGAAAAAAATATTTAATCCATTTTGAATTCAGGCTGTAACACAAGAAAACGTGGAAATAAGCCAAGAGTTATGAATACTTTCTAAAGGCACTGTATGTCTCCACTCTAACAATGGGATTCGTTGTCCACAGAGTGGAAATGGCAGGCTGTCGCTCTGTATTTGATTGGGTTACCCTTCCTATGAAGAAGCGAGTGTTCTGCAATTGACTTGTTGGTTCTTTTAATGGGCGGCCAGACGTCTCGCCGGGGGCAGAAGATTGTTGCATTTTGTTTTTCTCGCTTCTGACTAACGTTAGCTATCCTCTGCTGGCCATTTGATTTTTCTCCATACAGATTGTCAAAGGGCAGGTGGGTCACGGTTTTATATTATTGTTAGAATTTATTTTGTGGAAATAAAACCAGAATAGTTTATATTGAAATAATGTGGTAATGGAAGGATAACGTTGCAAAGTAACATTTAGGAACGAATGACAGCTAGCTTGTAACGTTAGATTAGCTATTTGCTAGCTAAGTTAGCTTTGGCGTAAGGTCGCTAACGTTAGCTAGCTGGTGAGGTGACCGTTTTGCATCCCGAGACGTAACGTTAACCAGTAGCTAAACTGGCTAGGTAACGTTACCTTTTATGATATGTATTATTCCTAACATATTTCGAAACAAACAGTAACGGTGTTGTCAGTGTTCATGTGACTGTTCCTTTTAGCTAGCCTATGTAGCGAGTTAGCTAACATCATCGCTGATAATTCTGAACTCGGACGATATGTAAATGAAGTACGGTGCGTGAGTTGAGAATTCTCAACTAGCCTCGCTAGCTAACTAGCTAGTTACGTTGAAAATAGCTGTCTGTTGTTGGCAATGTAGTTAGCTACAGTATCTAGCTATCGTTTACAGGAAGGGGGTTATTTTACTTGCGAATGCAAGATAGACGTTAGCTAGCAGCTCTTCAGGAAATGATTAATTTATAGATATAGCCCCCATTCATTGTTGTCATTATTCCATATTAATATTAATTATCAACATGACTGGTTAATTCCACTTCATTGAATCAACTCATGATATCATGCAACCAGTCCAGTGAAGTGGTTGTTGGGCCTCAGTGGGAAAACATGCCATGTGGTGATCTCCTGTCAAACTCAGCTGTCATACTTAATATAGAACGAGAGAGAGTGAGAGGTAGGGTTATTTTGTGGGGCAGGTTTTTACACATTTAGGATGCTGCAGTCATGCATGTGTTACATTAAAGCCTAATAACAATACTTTGACCTAAAGTATGTATCAGAAGATCACTTTAACCTGTGCTGTTCCCATGCAGGATGTCAGGATGGATGATGGCCCAGCCCTGCCAGACAGCTTGGTGCTGGAGATCTTCCTGCGTCTCCCCCATGACACTGTGCTGAGTGCTGGCCTGGCCTGCAGACAGTGGTTGGCAGTGTCCAGAGATGAGTTCCTGTGGAGGGAGCTGTTCTACAGCTACTATAGGATCCCCCGCTCTGTGCCCAGACACCCTGGTAGGTCACATAGAACACCAGGCAGTAGGGTTGGATTAATTCCATTTTAAACCCAACCAATACAGGAAATTATGTTGATTTCAGCAAATTAATGGTTCCATCATAGGAAAGGATGGACATTTTTCAACTTATAAAGGAGGAAAGTATTGTACTGTAAAAATGAATGTGCCAGGCCAGCACACAGTGCCCTTGTCCAGCTCCTACTTGAGGTATGAATTATTGCAGTACTGAGTCACTGATATCTTGTGTTCCCGTGTTAACTGTTGCGCAGTGGCTTGAAGTACTGTCGTCGCCGATTTGCATAGATGTTTGACTTCTTCCTCCTATCTCTGTCCCTAGCTTCTCTGTCATGGTACAGGGAGTTCAAGCGTCTGTTTGACTGTATCCCCTGTGTGGAGGTCCAGACTCTGAAAGAGCACCATGACCAGGTCCTCCACCTGGCCTTCTCCCATCGCGGACACCGCTTTTCCTCCTGCTCCAAAGACTGCACCGTCAAGGTCCGTCACATTATATGACTGGAGAAGACCGTAGCTTTAGCCTAGGGCCAGGGACAAGCCAAATAAAGATGTTGTATTCCACAACAACAGTTGCAAGGATACATTTTTGCCCCAGGGCCAATGTTAGCATAATGGCCCAAATGGATCATTGACTGCTGTTATGCAAAAACTAAAATATAGCTATTTGTCAATATTACAGCACAGGAGCCATTGTGGACCTTAGTTTCAAGTTTGTAGTGCCCAAAAATGTGATGTAGGGGAAACAAATGTAATTGTTGAGATTTGCACATCGTAGCTCTAGATTTGAAAACTCAAATCAAAGTTTATTGGTCGCGTACACAGTTTAGCACTTGTTATAGTGGGTGCAGCGACATGCTTGTTACTAGCTCATAGCAGTGCAGTAAAAAAGTCAAACAAGTACATTAATAATAATCTAAAACTATAAATCACGAATGTCAGGATGAATCCAGTTAACAACCCCAATATACTGCTTTTCTCATTATCTAACATCCTCCTCTCTCCTGCCTGTGCTGGTCAGCTTTGGGACACAGAGCGGCTCGATGGCACCATCACCATGGTGCACAGCTCCAGCATGCGCCAGTTCAACTGGGGCTACACCCAGTTCTCCCAGTTCAACGCTGACGACACCCTGCTACTGGTGTCTGGAGTCTACCTGGGCTCTCATCACTCCTCCTCTGGGGAAATTGCTGTCATAAGCTTGGGTAGGACACACACACTCTCTCCTGCTGTTTCTCACTCGCTTTTGTCTCCTTCCTTGTCTCTCTTCCTCTACTCGCTCTTTCTCTTGTGCTTTCATTGGTCATTTTTCTGGAATGTGCATCACAAAGCCCAATTTCCTTTGTTAAAGGCCAATGTCTTAATTCAAAACGCAAGTTATTCTCTCATTAGAAATGTTTTGGGACACAAAAGGCCGTTACGACACACCGACGTTGTGACTCGTGTGGGACATAATGTGGAAGAAATGACATATGTAGGCGCACTAAATGACATGCGCAGGCGCACCTTAATTTTCACCCTAACAGTTGGGCAACAAACATTTCCTCACATTGTCTTTTTACATGCAAAACAGGTCTTTAAAGTTACATATTTGCTCTGACACACCCAAGCCAGACCATATCTACTACAACCAGTGGAGGCTGGTGGGAGGAGCTATAGGACAGGCTCATTGTAATTACATAAATGGAACGGAGTCAAACGTGGTTTCCATATGTTTGATACCGTTTCATTTATTCCATCCAGCCATTACAATGAGCCTGTCCTCTTATAGAGGAGTTGAAATGTGTTGTAGGCTAAATGTAGATGCCAAGTTTCAGTTGCAATGGGTCATTGCTATAGCCTACAGAGAATGTCATCTTGGTTGTCAAAATGATTTGATAAAGGATTCGCACACGGGTAAATTACCACTACAGGACAATAGGACAGACACGGGATTAGTAGAGTCGTGCAATGATTCTCTACACTATACTTGATTATGTCACAAACTGAAATAAGGCAAACTATTAGCATTTTTGCAATCAGGAAATGGCGGAGTGATTTCTGCATAGTGCATCTTTAATATTTAATCTGTCATACCTATGGTATACGGTCTGATATACCACGGCTGTCAGCAAATCAGCATTCATAAATATAAACTGGGTGGTTCGATCCCTGAATGCTGATTGGCTGACAGCCATGGTTTATCAGACCATATACCACGGGTATGACAAAACGTTTATTTTTACTGCTCTAATTACGTTGATAATTCTGTTTGCACGTGCATTACTATAGATGCATCTGACAGGAGAGTTTGAGTGATGAAAGTTGGACAGAGAATGTCAATCTCTGAGCAATAAAAAAAAAAAAAAAGACAAAAAAAATCACTTGGATGAACGATTGTTAGGCTATTTTCTGGCATTCATATGCCAGATGTTAAGACTACAAACCATTATAAATGGCCTATTTGTTAGATTTATTTCAATAGGCATAGGCTACTGACTAAAATCTGGGTTTATAATTGCAATTCAGCTTTGCTGTGGTTTGCTGTGCTAGATGCAGGTAGCCTATAGGCCAACATCTAATTTCAGGGGAAAATCCACAACAAAACTGACATTAAATGTGGAGAATTATACATTTGCGATAGATCTGTCACCATGATCACAATGGATAACTTCCAATTTAATTAAACATTGCCATTTCATAACTGCATAATAACACAAGCCTACAACAACAACAAACTGAAGTTATAGACTATTTATTAAATCAGTTTGCTCCATGTAGGCTACAGAAGTGGCACAAATTGATTTGCAATGACTCCTGCGATATTGTAATTTCAACATATTTATTGTATTAAATGGTAGGCTACAGTAGTCTACAATGGCATATAAATGAATAGCCGACTTGATGGCCAACAGATGCAAATGTATCATTCTCCACATTTTAATACATTTCATTCCCCATAACAGAAGCTCAAGAGGGAGTTCCATAACGTTCATTTCAAATTTCCACTCGCGCAGCTCTCGAGACCGAAGAACTAGTGAGCACGCGTAAAACCCTTCGCTTGATACGGGTTCCATAAGAAAAGGCGACATTAAAATGCAGTTTACTTTAAACCACCACAGAGCGAATGTATCTAATGCGCTCTAGTGAGCCTAAAGTCATTTTCCAGTGCTTTGTCGCTGTTATATCAGTTCTAGAGTTTTAATGCTTTCTGGAAAAAGGGTTGGAAATGGGTGTCTCCATAATGACAATCTAAATAGCCTACCTACAACTGGTAAATAGATGTCACGACATGCGCGCGTGCTGCTCGATCTCCGTGACTCAACTACAGTGCTTTCTCAACCCACACACACACACACACACACCCTTCCGGCCTTCCCCACCACTCGTTCACTCATTCAGTAACAGCCTTCTCACTGCCTGATAGTCAGCAGCAGCAGGTCACAGTGAAATATAATAATGACAAACGCCATGGCGGACGCGGTGCATTTTAGAAGTAGCCCAAAAACCCGAAACCCGCGAGCAATACATTTTTACCCGCAACATCGTTTTCAAAGTCACCTTATTTGGCCGAAAAACTGTGGACATGGCATGTCTGGTACAGACCCGTATAAATTGTCTGATCGCCCTCTATTGGCAAAAGTAAGAACTGGCCAAAAAGGCAAAGTCGGAGGAGAAAATAACTTTCCTTGACAGAATAATTAGAGGCATACTAAGACAAAATAAGCGTGACACATTGGTGCAGGAAATGAAGAAATTGATTTAAAATGCTGAAATTAAACAATTAACTATGCGAATTAGGAAAAGCTGTGTGCATTAAGGAAATGGTTGCCTGTCTCAAATAAAACCTGTCTTTAAGCGCCTGTTGTGTTCAGTGATTTAAGTAAATAAATGCTGGGGATATTAATGGAAGTTTTACGGTAGGCTATTATTATAATTTGTTATGCTATATACAACATCCTATGTACATAAGTGGACATTTTATGAGTTTGGGTCACAGTTGTAAAAAAAGTCTGTCTGGCCCGCAAATTAGTTCTTGTTTTTTCAGTATGGCCCATGCGGTGATTGAGTTTAAGTGATCATTATCCGATGTGGATAACATGGAGAACCATAACTGTGTCTGGTCCTGTCCTCCTCCACAGAGAACTACACCCTCCTGTCCCGTGTGAGGAACAAGCCCTACGATGTGTTTGGCTGCTGGCTGAACGAAACCCACCTCATCTCTGGTAACCTGCACTGGATTGGCAACATGACCTCCTGCTCTGTGCTCTGGCTCAACAAAGCCTTTCAGGTCGGTCCCATACATGGTCAAAATGTTATGTTTGGTAGAGGACAACAGTTATTGAACAATTTATATAGTGACCATTTTGACTGGATCATTGTATGACTGGTCAAACTGAGCTAAATTGTGGATGTCTCGCACAGAATTAATGTGAATTAATCCGTTTCTTTGTCTGGAGATTTGGTCCATGTCAGCTCTCCCCTAGTCAGAGCTATCAGCCCTCTAAGTATATTTGCTTAGATTCCTTCCAGTCTAATGATCTGTATGTATTTCACTGTGCCATGTGTGTTCATGCATGATCCTTTCTCTCCCCAGGATGTGGAGTCTGAAAATGTCAACGTGGTCAAGCGGCTCTTTAAGATCCAGAACATCAACGCCAGCACCATCCGCACCGTGATGGTGGCCCACTGCCGGCGCCACGACTCCCCAGACCTGCTGCTGGACTACGAGGCCCAGGCTCAGAGCCAGCCCCTGAGTCACCAACCCCTGCTCTTTGACCTGGGCACCACTGACAGCGAGGAGGACGAGGAGGACGACGAAGAGCGCCGGAGGGAGATGAGACTGCAGGGTCTGTCAACAGCAGCCCACCTCCCTCAGCTCACCTCCTCTGGGCTGGAGCATGTCATACAGGTGAGCACTCCCAAAGGTTGTGTGTTACAGTAGAGAAGGCCAGTATGAAAACATGGAATTCTGTGTAACAAATGGAAAGTCTATGAAATAGTAATTTGTCCACATGCACTTTATGACTTCATCTCGATGAGGAATGGACATTATTTCACTATTCGGCTGGTTGAAATTACAAAAAATGTAATATAAATAAATGTTCTGGATTCTCTTGACCAATCAAAATGACACAAATGCACATGGCAGAGAACAGGCTGCTTTTCTCCGCTAGTGAAAAGTCAGATTTTTACCATGATGGAACTGATTCAGTTAAGGTTTTCTGGTGAGTGTTTTGCATTGATCGGTCTCAGATCTTGTGCAAACTCTGTTAGGTGCGCGTCTGTAATTGCCATTTGGAACGGGAAAAATAGCATACCAATGTCAGGGCAGACTGGGGGGGCTAATGCCGAGTTCACGTGCTCGTCAGAACTTCCCATTTCCTAGTTGTGATGTCGCAAATGTGACTTTGTTTCATTCATATGCTTTTTGTCAGGAACAGTTCTTCAACCAATAAGATTCTAGCAAACTTGATAAGCTAGGTAACATTTCTAATAATAAAGTTAGCTTTCTTCACATTGACAATATGGTCAAACTAGCTACATCATCCATATTGATTAGGTTGTAGCAGTCAAAATGTTTCATTTTTTGGGGTTGAAAAAGTCAGTGGTGAAACGTCGCAACTCGGTCCACTTATAATTCTGATTTGGAGGGTCGTTCAAGTGAAACTTCCTTGTTGGAACTAGGAATTTCCGATAACTCCGATAGCATGTGAACGTGATATAAATGCGCAGCAGTAGCTAAACGCACGTTATAAAAACTACATTCAAAATGTTTTATTAAAGGCCCAGTGCAGTCAAATGTGATTTACTGTCTTTTATATACACTGAGTGTACAAAACATTAATATTGAGTTGCATCCCCGTTTGCCCTCAGAACAGCCTCAATTCGTCAGGGCATGGACTCTACAAGGTGTCGAAAGCATTCCACAGGGATGCTCGCCCATGTTGACTCCAATGCTTCCCAAGGTTGTGTCAAGTTGGCTGGATGTCTTTTGGATGGTGGACCAGTCTTGATACTCAAGCTGGTGCGCCTGGCACCTACAGTACTAGCATACCCCCTTCAAAGGGACTTAAATCTTTTGTCTTGCCCATTCAATCTCTGAATGGCACACATACACAATCCATGTCTCGTGGCTTAATAATCCTTTAACCTGTCTCTTCCCCTTCTACACTGATTTGAAGTGGATTTAATAAGGGATCATAGCTTTCACCTGGTCAGTCTGTCATGCAAAGAGCATGTTGTTCCTGATGTTTTGTACACTCAATGTATATTTCCACAATAATGAGGTTGGAATAATACTGCAAAAATGATGATCCCTTTTGGTGAAAGAGCTGTTTGAAAATGCCGCTTGACATTTCAGCCTGTTTTGATGAGATGGAGTTTGTGCCTGTCTTGTGATGTCACCAGGCGGTAAATTCATTAATAGACCGATAAAGTTCCAAACCTCTCTGCCAATAACATCTAATTTTCAGTCTTCCCCTCCCCACTCAGACCACTCTGACAGTCCTAGCAAAATTCATCCTTGAGAAATTGCTCTTTGCTGAGAAGCTAATTGTGTTTCTTTTGTTTTCAATTAAAATGGTCAAAATCACAGTAAGGTACCTGACGCGGCAATCTGCAGTAGAAACGAAAACAAAGCTGTCTCCCTGGTTCAGTAAAAAGCTGATGGCTGGGCCTGGTGAAATGTAACCACTCAAGTTCATAGAGAGCTATGGATGCAAGGACTGACCATCCATTATATCAAAATGGTAGTTTTAACCATGTTTTGAGGCTATAGTTTGTAAGAAATTGTAAACAAACATTGGAGTAAAACAAGCTTATATTTTGGGTTCTGATGGGTAATGACAGTTGAACCAAGCTCATGAGACATTTATGCGTTTTTATATATTCTTTTAAAAATCAATGAGTATAATTAATTCATAAGTCCAAAAATGGATGTAGCAACTTTAATTGTTATCCAGAAATTATTTGACTTTGAGATAAAAAGTCCAATGCAGCCATTTAAGTATTTCAAATGTCATGGTATATCCTTTTAGGTAACAATGTCACAAGGATAATTACATTTGTAACAACTTTTTCATTGTCAAAATAGGGCCCAAAAAATATAAAAGAATTATCACCCACTCAAGTAATCGAATACTAACATCTGTTCGGATGATGAACCCTGCCCATCCCTAATCTTGATTTGATATTTGCTGATCCTTTCTCCCCTCTGGTGCCCTCAGGGTCGTCACAGTGAGGCCTCAGAGGCGAGGGAGCTGGAGACCAAGTGGGCCCGGCTCATGGCTAGAGCCCACACCAAGGCCCCAGACCCCAACGTGCTCTCCTCGACCCCTGGGGACGAAGAGGATAAGACCTACCTGCTCTTCACCACTGGCAGCCTTACCTACTCCCCCCACCAGATCGGCATCAAGCGGATCATGCCTGACCAGATGACCACGTCTGGGCCTGTCCTGGGGGAGGAGCGCAGCACTGACGAGTTCTTTGACTCTCTGGACCATGTGATCGACATTCACGGCCACATCATCGGCATGGGCCTGTCTCCAGACCACAGGTGAGTGAGTGTTAGTCATGAGTAGCAGTGTGAAGAGGCGGATAACTTGGTTGCATGGCTACGGGGCAAAGATGTGGCAGGAGGAGTGTACCTGAAACCCCTTGAATGACTGTCATAGTAACTATTTGTCTTGCAAAATCACCTTGCTTTCCTCACTTTGTTTTTAATGCTGAACAAGTACACCTTTAACAAGTATGTCCATGCTGTTGTCTGTCTGTCCAGGTATCTGTATGTGAACAGTCGGGCGTGGCCGGCGGGCTGCGTGATCTCTGACCCCATGTCTCCGCCCCCCATTGCCGAGGAGATCGACCTGCACGTTATTGACCTGAAAAGCCTGCGAGAGGAGAGACGGAGCCTGAGGGCCCACCGAGCCTTCACGCCCAACGACGAGTGCTTCTTCATCTTCCTGGACGTCAGCAGAGACTTTGTGGCCAGGTACGTATGTCAAGTCTGCTCTAACATTTACATGCAGTATGGGGTGTGTTTTATAAAGAATTTCAGATCCCTTTTTAAAAGTTGTCTGTGTAAATATATTGGGTGTTTGTGTCCGATACTAACAGGGAAAAATTGTGTGGATTATATGAAGGAGATGTCTTACCATATGCAGATTTTCTCATTTGATAACACCATAATCCTGTTCAGAATGAGTTTTATGAAGTTGACCTGAGCACAGAAATCACTTACTTTAGTCATTCACCAGTGACTGGTCTATCGCTCTCCCCCTAGTGGCGCAGAGGACAAACACGGTTACATCTGGGACCGCCACTACAACATCTGCCTGGCGCGGCTGCAGCATGACGACGTGGTCAACTCTGTGGCCTTCAGCCCGGCCGACCAGGAGCTGCTGCTCTCCGCCAGCGACGACTCCACCATCAAGGTGTGGCGCTCGCCACGCATGGTCCGCCTGGCCCAGACGCCCGCCCGCCCCCCGCGCCCACGCAGCCTCCTCTCCTGGCTGGGCCGCAACAAGAAGACCACCTCTGTCAACGGGAAACCCTGAGACAGGCGGAAGGGGACTGGAGATAGTGGGGGGGGGAAGACTCATGGGTGACGCACTCTCCAGTAGTTATCTTCAGTGTGGGCAAATCACACTTTTACCTTGAACTCACTGTGTTATGGCTGCCTACACAATGTGGTACATATGACATCACTAATCACCAAGGACGTGTGAGAGCTGGGGTAAGCCAGAAGGAGGTGCAACAGTCCTCTCCATAAATGTCATTATTTAAGGTGACACCTTGCAAGGTGAATTGCTCCTACGGTGAAGATCATACTGTACAGACAAGTTCCTCCTGAACCTTTGCAAAGTCTGGGGGGGTGTGACATTCATTTGATATAATGGTCATGTTTCCAATTATTGAATGAACTACTAGAGAAGAAACATTGGAGAGGACTTCAGGAGAGAAAATTATAGTTTGTTCACTAAAGGAAGAGATGTGGACACTAAAATATGGTCAAAGATCACCCCATTTCTTGTCTTCGGTTTTTAAGTATTTTCCTGTCAATACACGAGTGATTTATATATATTCTTTCACGTTTTTTTTATGTTGGGTTGTACCATCACATCAGTGATGTCCTCAGATCTGCAATCATGATATCTGAAATGACCTCTCATTGGAGGTAACTACAACCTATCCCAGCTTTCGTCATGCATAAAAACGTTGTAAAAGTTTGTTTTTAAATGTCTTTGTTTTTTTTCACTGGCTATTCTGCAACTTTATGCCAGCTTTGAGTGACCTTTTTTTAAATAAATAAGAAATTCCTATCACTTTCATGATGGGTTCAATCTGCGAGTTCCTTGTCTTCAGTTATGATCAGAGCCAAACACACAAGTACTCAACCAAAGACAGATTCAACATATTAAATTACCACAATTTCTTTAGGACAGATGAAAAATAAGTTTCATTGTCAAAAGATCCATTATGTCTCAGGTAGTTTGAATTTTCTCCTCAGTCAGTTATTTAGCTGTATCAGCTATAGGACAGGCAGTCATGAAATTTAGTCAGCTGGTTGTCATGCAAATGACTGCTTTTCTCATGGTAATGGTCTGTTAATTAAACACGTAGCATCTTCATGAAAACAAGCTGCTGATGCAAGCCTTTGGAACGTCTACGTAAAAAAAAAAAAAAATCAATTTAATATCACAATACATACATTTTAGGCTGGTCTAAGGACAATGAGTTGGCCTACTGTGTTATTTGGCTATGGGATGTAGGCTAGTTCATTTAGCTGACAGGATATGCTAAAGTTCCATGCCATTATTTTATTGTAAGAATATAATTGAACTTAGCTGAATAAAAAATGATATTTTTCCCATTCCATAGCGAGTGTGGCTATGTTGGGTGTGAAAGTCATTATTTGAAACAGGTCCTACACACTAGATTTAGTTATTTGGCAACTTTAGTTGTGAATGATACAAGACTTAAAATGTCTTAGAAATATAACAATTCTCTATGACTGAGCTATTCAAAATCAAATACTAATTTACTATAATTGTAGGCTAACTAAGCCTCCCTGCACAATCAATGAACCAACAACATCACTTAGGCCTATATGTTCTCTCCCAGACTCATGGATAGAACGTTTGGAGCGTAGCATAAGGTAACCAGTCCATCCAGTATGCATAATAATACAGTCTACACTCAAAGGCAATTACTAGAATTTGTTTAATTTGAGAATAGGTTAGACAAAGTATGTACCAAAGACATCTTAAATTTGATTTTTCAGTCACGTGTACTGTGAGGTAGGCTATTACTTGTATAATGGCACCTGTGTAGGTTGGTGGAAATCCCCATCACTGAGAATGAGAGGGTCATCATTCTGTAGATGTGTGGAAATTATCCAACCATTATGTAGAATATAATAAACTCCATTTATCAATCTGACTCCAATATGTGAATACATGCAACAGGCCCTGAACGTCTATGAAGGAATCTAGTCAAGGTAGCAAGCCTTACATCACATCTCACATCTCAGCATGTCTAACTTGCACCATTATGCAGTTATTAAGAGATACATATAGCTAATCGTGGCTATATTGAGTCATCATGCTGGGTCTCAGTGCCTGCAAGTCGTCAGTATGTCTCCTTCTTTCACTCTTCCACTACAATGGTCTTAAGTGAGTTGCATGTCCAGAGTGCATAAGAAGAGATTAAGGGCATTATCACATATTGTTCCCTTTTAAATGGGGTGGCAGGTAGCCTAGTGGTTAGAGCATTGGGCTAATGACCCTTAACAAAGAGCAGTTAACCCACTGTTTACAGGAGGCCGTCATTGTAATTAAGAATTTGTTCTTAACTGACTTGCCTAAATAAAGGTAAAAAATGAACTGAACTGAACTCAGGGGTAAAAAGCTCAGTTCTTTTCATATTCACACTCCCCTTGACTTTAAACTTTTACCAGGTCATTTCACCTATTTTGTGCTCCGAGTCCTCTTTGCATTCATATTGCTATGTTAAGCGACCAACATCTTTTTCCAACATTCACTCAATGCACTCTGGGTTTTTACAAAGTGCAGGACAAATCATTCCACCAGAACATGTTATTGGACAGCTAAAGTATACCCCTTTCTGTGTTTACAAATATTGCTGCATATCGCAAATCAACTAAACTCAGCAAAAAAAAGAAACATCCAGCAAACTTAACATGTGTAAATATTTGTATGAACATAAGAAGATTCAACAACTAAAGACATAAACTGAACAAGTTCCACAGACGTGATGAACAGAAATGGAATAATAATAATAATAATAATAATAACAAAGGGGGGGGTCAAAATCAAAAGTAACAGTCAGTATCTGATGTGGCCACCAGCTGCATTAAGTAATGCAGTGCATCTCCTCATGGACTGCACCAGATTTGCCAGTTCTTGCTGTGAGATGGTACCCCACTCTTTCACCAAGGCACCTGCAAGTTCCCAGACATTTCTGGGAGGCCCTAGCCCTCAAATCAAATTCAAATCAAATCAAATTTATTTATATAGCCCTTCGTACATCCCCCTCCGATCCAACAGGTCCCAGACGTGCTCAATGGGATTGAGATCCAGGCTCTTCACTGGCCATGGCAGAACACTGACATTCCTGTCTTGCAGAAAATCACAGACAGAACGAGCAGTATGGCTGGTGGCATTGTCATGCTGGAGGGTCATGTCAGGATGAGCCTGCAGGAAGGGTACCACATGAGGGACAAGGATGTCTTCCCTGTAACGCACAGCGTTGAGATTGCCTGCAATGACAACAAGCTCAGTCCGATGATGCTGTGACACACCGCCCCAGACCATGATGGACCCTCCACCTCCAAATCGATCCCGCTCCAGAGTACAGGCCTCAGTGTAACGCTCATTCCTTCGATGATAAATGTGATTCCGACCATCATCCCTGGTGAGACAAAACCACGACTCGTCAGAGAAGAGCACTTTTTGCCAGGCCTGTCTGGTCCAGCGACGGTGGGTTTGTGCCCATAGGCGACGTTGTTGCCGGTGATGTCTGGTGAGGACCTGCCTTACAACAGGCCTACAAGCCCTCAGTCCAGCCCCTCTCAGACTATTGCGGACAGTCTGAGCACTGATGGAGGGATTGTGCGTTCCTGGTGTAACTCGGGCAGTTGTTGTTGCCATCCTGTACCTGTTCCGTAGGTGTGATGTTCGGCTGAACCGATCCTGTGCAGGTGTTGTTACACGTGGTCTGTCACTGTGAGGACGATCGGCTGTCCGTCCTGTCTCCCTGTAGCGCTGTCTTAGGCGTCTCACAGTATGGACATTGTAATTTATTTCCCTGCAGTCCTCATACCTCCTTGCAGTATGCCTAAATCACATTCACGCAGATGAGCAGGGACCCTGGATATCTTTCTTTTGGTGTTTTTCAGAGTCAGTAGAAAGGCCTCTTTAGTGTCCTAAGTTTTCATAACTGTGACCTCAATTGCCTACTGTCTGTAATCTGTGTCTTAACAGCCGTTCCACAGGTGCATGTTCATTAATTGTTTATGGTTCATTGAACAAGGATGGGAAACAGTGTATAAACCCTTTACAATGAAGATCTGTGAAGTTATTTTGATTTTTACGAATTATCTTTGAAAGACAGGGTCCTGAAAAAGGGACGTTTCTTTTTTTGCTGAGTTTACATTATACTTAAAAAAAACTTCAACCAGTAAAATGGCTCTTTGGCTAGCTTTTGCTACAGCCTATATCAATGAGCTTTAGCATTCTAGCTAACAACTGCTGCATCCAAAATAGTTATTTTGCAAAGATCATAACCAAATATAACCTTAGCGACTGTTCAAGCAAGAATTTTAAAAAATCATAGTAAGCGTATAAGAACCACAAAAAGTGACTTTGTTTAGAAGTAATAAATCAAGGATATGTTGAATGGGCGCAGATGCCGATGGCTTTCTTACTGCCGCCAAGAGTCGCGCGCATCTGTGCGCATCAGTTGTACACCCATAGGCTACTGTCCCTTTAAGAGCTAGAATTGATTGCTGCCAAAGCAGCAGCTAATCTTCCTAGGGTCCAGCAAAATTAAGGCAGTTTATACAATTTTAAAAACATTACAATACATTCACAGATTTCACAACACAATGTGTGCCTTCAGGCCCCTAATCCACCACGACCACATATCTAGAGTACTAAATCCATGTGTATGTACAGTGCGTGTGTTATTGTGTGTGTGTGTGTGTGTGTGTGTGTGTGTGTGTGTGTGTCTGTGCCAATGTTTGTGTTGCTTCACAGTCCCTGCTGTTCCATAAGGTTTTTAAATCAAATTTTACTGCTTGCGTCAGTTACTTGATGTGGAATAGAGTTCCATGTAGTCATGGCTCTATGTAGTACTGTTTGCCTCTCATAGTCTGCTCTGGACTTGGGGACTGTGAAGAGACCTCTGGTGGCATGTCTTGTGGGGTATGCATGGGTGTCTGAGCTGTGTGTCAGTAGTTTAGACCGGCGGCTCGGTGCATTCAACATGTCAATACCTCTCATAAATACAAGTAGTGATGAAGTCAATCTCTCCTTCACTTTCAGCCAGGAGAGATTGACATGCATATTATTAATATTAGCTCTCTGTGTACATCCAAGGGCCAGCCGTGCTGCCTGGTTTAGTGAGTGTTTTGTTCCAAATTCAATGCTTTTAGTTGTAGAAATATTTAGGGCTAACTTATTCCTTACCACCCACTCTGAAACTAACTGCAGGTCTTTGTTAGGTGCTGCAGTCATTTCAGTCACTGCAGTAGCTGACTTGTATAGTGCTGAGTCATCCGCATACAGACACTCTGGCTTTACTCAAAGTCACTGAAGTCTAACAAGACAGCCCCCACAATCATTTTATCATCAATTTCTCTCAGCCAATCATCAGTCATTTGTAAGTGCTGTGCTTGTTGAGTGCCCTTCCCTATAAGCGTGCTGAAATTCTGTTGTCAATTTGTTTACTGTGAAATAGCATTGTATCTGGTCAAACACAATTCTTTCCAGAAGTTTACTAAGGGTTGGTAACAGGCTGATTGGTCGGCTATTTGAGCCAGTTAAGGGGGCTTTCGTGAAGAGGGCACGACAAAGCCTATTCCCCCTCAGGAAACTAAAAAGATTTGGCATGGGTCCTCAGATCTTCAAAAGGTTCTACAGCTGCAACATCGAGAGCATCCTGACTGGTTGCATCACTGCCTGGTACGGCAACTGCTCGGCCTCCAACCGCAAGGCACTACAGAGGGTAATGCGTACGGCCCAGTACATCACTGGGGCTAAGCTGCCTGCCATCCAGGACCTCTACACCAGGCGGTGTCAGAGGAAGGCCCTAAAAATTGTCAAAGACCCCAGCTACCCCAGTCATAGACTGTTCTCTCTACTACTGCATGACAAGCGGTACCGGAGCGCCAAGTCTAGGACCAAAAGACTTCTCAACAATTTTTACCCCCAAGCCATAAGACTCCTGAACAGGTAATCAAATGGCTAACAGCATTGTGTCCCCCCCACCACCCGCCAACCCCTCTTTTACGCTGCTGCTACTCTCTGTTTATCATATATGCATAGCCACTTTAACCATACCTACATGTACATACTACCTCAATTAGCCCGACTAACCGGTGCCTGTATATAGCCTCGCTACTGAATATAGCCTCGCAGCTGTTATTTTTCACTGTCTTTTTACTGTTGTTTTCTATTTCTTTATTTATCTATTGTTCACCTAATACCTATTTTTTACTTAAAAATTGCACTGTTGGTTAGGAACTGTAAGTAAGCATTTCACTGTAAGGTCTACACATGTTGTATTCGGTGTACGTGACAAATAAACTTTGATTGGATTTACTATTCTTGGGTAGCGGAATGACTTTGGTTTCCCACCAGGCCTGAGGGCACAAACGTTCTAGTAGGCTTAAATTGAAGATATGGCAAATAGGAGTGGCAATATTGTCCACTAATATCCTCAGTAATTTTCCATCCAGGTTGTCAGACCCCGGTGGCTTGTCATTGTTGATAGACAACAATTTGTCACCTCTTCCACACTCACTTTACGGAATTCAAAAGTACAATGCTTGTCTTTCATAATTTGGTCAGATATACTTGGATGTTTAGTGTCAGCGTTTGTTGTTGGCATGTCATCCCTAAGTTTGCTTATCTTGCCAATGAAAAAGTCATTAAAGTAGTTTGCAAAATCAGTGGGCTTTGTGATGAATGAGCCATCTGATTCAAAGAATGAAGGAGTCAAGTTATCTTTTCTTCCCAAAATGTAATTTAAGGTGCCCCAACACTTTTTACTATCATGCTTTATATAATTTCTTTGTTTCATAGTGTAGTTTCTTTTTATTTAGTCACAATTTGATTTCTCAATTTGCAGTACGTTTGCCAATCGGTTGTGCAGCCAGACTTATTTGCCATACATTTTGCCTCATCCCTCTCAACCATACCATTTTTCAATTCCTCATCAATCCAAGGGGATTTAACAGTTTTTACAGTCATTTTCTTAATGGGTGCATGCTTATTAGTAACTGGAATGATCAATTTCATAAATGTGTCAAGTGCAGCATCTGGTTACTCCTCATTACCCACCACAGACCAGCAAATATAATTTACATCATCAACACAAAACTTATTGTATGACCTCTTATAGACTATATTAGGCCCAGCCTTTGGAACTTTGGTTTTCCTAGATATGGCTATTATATCGGAGGAAACGGTGTTGCAGTATTCTAGTGTCTGCTGCGGGAATAATGACAAGCGAACCTGAGAGGCTTTGTGTTCATATTGCCCTAAAAAAGGGAACCGGACCGAGGAATTCAAGTGCACCGAACTCAGACCACATCTCGAGATGGTCTCAGTTCGGTTCGCTTCTGGGGCTCTTTAGAGGGGTATGAGTTCTTTTGGAGTGTGCACACTGAAAAAAAATTAAGCAAACTGCACTTAGTTCACAAAAGTTGTCTGAAAGGGACCAAGTGTGAAAACACCTTGAGGTGATTCAATGGTCAAGTGGAATTTTACTGCTGGTGTGGCAGTAATAAGGTCACTGCAACAGCCCTAATCAGGTACAACAGTAAATTTTTTTGGAACATAATTCTCACACACACACACACACACACACACACACACACACACACACACACACACACACACACACAAAAAAAATATTTGTATTTCTATTTAATGGATGTGATAATTAAAGATTCATACTAGATCTACATGAACACATGCAGAAACGTAATCATAAATGCTTAACCATAAATGCTTCAGTAAATCACACATAGATAACGAATGACCCAGAATAATGTTAAGTGAAGGCGATCTACTTGTAGCATGTGTTAATGTTAAGATCTATATTTGTCTTTCTTCACTTTACACAAGAAAGAGAGCCTGTCACAAGTAAATAACATTCAGAAACACTCCATTGTTATATTCAATACAATTGCTTATATCAGGGATTGGCAACTTTGATGAGGGTGGGGCCAACAAAAAAAACAGAACTAATGAGGGTCCACAGTTTCCTTGTGGCTCTGCGTACCCACATCCATACACACAGCACCCACCCGAACCATTTTTTATTTATTTTTTGGTCCGCAGGCCTACAAAAGGGGACCGCGGGCCACCAGTTGCCCATCCCTGGCTTATATAATAGCTTGCTAAAGGGTATTTATGAGTGAGCTCACTATCTAGAAATAAGCTTGTTATTTGAGAGTAAAGATGCATTTAGTATTTGAAAAGAGAAGGAGCTTCCTCAGCTTATCACTTTATAACATAGTTATCTTATATAATTAATTTATCATATGATAATATATATATATATAAATAATAATCATATCTTTACTTTATATGTCTATGCTGTGGTGTACTTATGCACACCATACAGTAGTGTATATACAGTGGATTCGGAAAGTATTCAGACCCTTTCCCATTTTCCACATTTTGTTACGTTACAGCCTTATTCTAAAATTGATGAAATCCTCATTAATCTACACACAATACCCTATAACGACAAAGCGAAAACAGGTTTTTAGATTTTTTTTACAAAGTTATAAAAAATGAAAAACAGAAATAACTGATTTACATACATATTCAGACCCTTTGCTATGCAATTCGAAATTGAGCTCAGCTGCATCTTGCTTCCATTGATCATCCTTGAGATGTTTCTACAACTTGATTGGAGTCCACCTGTGGTAAATTCAATTGATTGGACATGATTTGGTAAGGTCCCACTGCCTGCTTGGAGTTAGCTAAAATGCACCTAAAGGACTCTCACACCAAGATTCTCTGGTCTGATGAAACCAAGATTGAACTCTTTGGCCTGAATGCCAAGCGTCACATCTGGAGGAAACCTGGCACTACAGCATCATGCTGCATCTGCTCTTTCAGTGGCAGGGACAGGGAGACTAGTCAAGATCGAGGAAAAGATGAACGGAGCAAAGTACAGAGAGATCCTTGATGAAAACCTGCTTCAGAGTGCTCAGGACCTCAGACTGGGGCAAAGGTTCATCTTCCAACAGGACAACGACCTTAATTAAGCACACAGCCAAGACAACGCAGGAGTGGCTTCGGGACAAGTCTCTGAATGTCCTTGAGTGGCCCAGCCAGAGCCCGGACTTGAACATCTTTGGAGAAACCTGAAATTAGCTGTTCAGCAACACTCCCCATCCAACCTGACAGAGCTTGAGAGGATCTGCAGAGAAGAATGGGAGAAACTCCCCAAATACAGGTGTGCCAAGCTTGTAGCGTCATACCCAAGAAGACTCAAGGCTGTAATCGCTGCAAAAAGGTGCTTCAACTAAGTACTGAGTAAAGGATCTGAATACTAATGTAAATGTAATATTTAAGCTTTATTTTTAATACATTTGCAAACGTTTCTAAAAACCAGTTTTTGCTTTGTCATTATGGGGTATTGTGTGTAGATTGATGAGGAAAAAAACTATTTAATCAGTTTTAGAATAAGGCTATAATGTAACATAATGTGGAAAAAGTCAAGAGGTCTGAATACTTTACGAATGCACTGTGTGTGAGATATGTATGTATATATTATTTAGAGGCAGTGGTTTTCTAGCCGGCTAACAGCATTAATGTTAAAAGTATATTTTGCCGGTAAGGTTACTCATTTTCTAGTGAAGAATACTTTAGCAAACATTTTTATGAAACATTAGCAAATAACACTACTGATCTTTTAAAATCAGTGAGAAATAGGCTGAGCGAGAGGGCCCATAGAACCCCACAGTGAAGGTGTCATAATACCCATAAAACATAGAGGTCAAACAGGGAAATGGTTCCAATCATCTTCACACTATTCTTTTTTCCCATAGGGGATTTTAGACACACTTAAACTCAGTGATGTTTCGTGTAGGCTTACCCTGGCGGGACATTTTGACGACCACATAAATCTCTGTTGGACAAGATGACTTATCAATATATTCTGCTCTATTTACTAAATTACTAATTGGCATCAACTTAGACATAATGCAAAACTACAAATCCCTGCAAGCTCCTGCACGTCATCTCTAGCGGACACCTTTGCTAACAGGTATTGTGTCAATTTAAAACTTGCACAAGACAGTTCACAGAATTGTCCATTTAAAGAAATGTAGCCAATTTATTCATTACTACATTCCGCTAAAATTAGTTTATCCAGACATTATTATCATTGCCTCGATTCGTCAGTCTCCCCCAGATCATCATGGCATTTGTAGTCCTTTATGATAGCCACATGAGCAGCTAATTAGCATAGAATTTTGTGGGGGGTAAATACAGGTGAGTATATTTATAAAAGTCACCTTGTCCTAGAGAGATTTACACAGTTATCAAAACTAGACGTCGACCAATTATGATTTTTCAACGCCGATACCGATTATTGGAGGACCAAAAAAGCCGATACCGATTAATCAACCGATTTTAAAAAATATATGTTTTTGTAATAATGACAATTACAACAATACTGAATTAACACTTATTTTAACTTAACCTATCTGGGCTAGGGGGCAGTATTTTCAGGGCCGGATGAAAAACGTACCCAATTTAAACAGGTTACTACTCTGGCCCAGAAACTAGAATATGCATATTATTAGTAGATTTGGATAGAAAACACTCTGAAGTTTCTAAAACTGTTTGAATGGTGTCTGTGAGTATAACAGAACTCATATGGCAGGCAAAAACCTGAGAAAAATCCAAGCAGGAAGTGAAAAGTCAGAGAATTGTAGTTCTTCTTTTGATTCTCTATCGAAGCTACAGTGTCTGTGGGGTGACGTTGCACTTCCTAAGGCTTCCATTGGCTGTCTAAAGCCTTCAGAACGTGGTTTGAGCATTTTCCTGTCACTGGGCAGATAATAGGAGCTCAGTTACTGAGTGGTCTGCCTGGCAACAAAGGGATTGGAAATGCGCAGTCACGCGAGCACGCCGTTCCTTCTTTTTCTTCTTGAATGAATATGCTATTGTCCGGTTGGAATATTATCGCAATTTTACGTTAAAAATACCATAAAGATTGATTTTAAACAGCGTTTGACATGCTTCTTAGTACGGTAATGGAACATTGACTTTTCGTCTCTCATTCCGTGCTCGCGCGTTATGCCTTTGGATAAGTGATCTGTACGCATGAACAAAACGGAGGTATTTGTACATAAATATGGATTATTTCGAACAAAAACAACATTTGTTGTGGAAGTAGCAGTCCTGGGAGTGCATTCTGACGAAGATCAGCAAAGGTAAGAGAATATTTCTAATACTAATTCAGAGTTTAGGTTGCCCGAACTTGGCGGGTGTCTGAATAGCTCGACGTGATGGCTGAGCTATGTACTCAGAATATTGAAAAATGTGCTTTCTCCGTAAAGCTATTTTAAAATCTGACACAGCGGTTGCATCCAGGGGTAGTCTATTTATAATTCTTAAAATAATTGTTATATATTTTGTCAACGTTTATGATGAGTATTTTTGTAAATTGATGTGCATATTCACCGGACGTTTTGGTGGGAATACATTTTCTGAACATCACGCGCCAATGTAAAATGCTGTTTTTGGATATAAATATGAACTTTATCGAACAAAACATACATGTATTGTGTAAAATAATGTCCTAGGAGTGTCATCTGATGAAGATCGTCAAAGGTTAGTGCTTCATTTAGCTGTGTTTTGGGTTTTACTGACACATGTCCTTGCTTTGAAAATGGCTGTGTGATAATTTTTGTCTATGTACTCTCCTAACATAATCTAATGTTTTGCTTTCGCTGTAAAGCCTTTTTGAAATCGGACAATGTGGTTAGATTAACGAGAAGTTTATCTTTAAAATGGTGTAAAATAGTTGTATGTTTGAGAAAGTTGAATTATGACATTTTGTTGTTTTTGAATTTTCCGCCCTGATATTTCACTGGCTGTGTCCCGCAGGTGGGACGCTAGCCCATAGAAGTTAATGTAATACATAAATACTATCAATTTAGCCTCAAATAAATAATGAAACATGTTCAATTTGGTTTAAATAATGCAAAAACAAAGTGTTGGAGAAGAAAGTAAAAGTGCAATATGTGCCATGTAAAAAAGCTAACGTTTAAGTTCCTTGCTCAGAACATGAGAACATATGAAAGCTGGTGGTTCCTTTTAACACGAGTCTTCAATATTCCCAGGTAAGAAGTTTTAGGTTGTAGTTATTATAGGAATTATAAGACTTTTTCGCTCTATACGATTTGTATTTCATATACCTTTGACTATTGGATGTTCTTATAGGCACTTTAGTATTGCCAGTGTAACAGTATAGCTTACGTCCCTCTCTTCGCTCCTACCTGGGCTCGAACCAGGAACACATCGACAACAGTCACCCTCGAAGCAGCGTTACCAATGTAGAGCAAGGGGAACAACCACTCCCAAGTCTCAGAGCGAGTGATGTTTGAAACGCTATTAGCGTGCACCCGCTAACTAGCTAGCCATTTCACATGGGGGGGGTTGATAGGCTCGGGGGTTGATAGGCTTGAAGTCATAAACAGCACAATGCTTGAAGAATTGCTAAGAGCTGCTGGCAAAACGCACGAAGGTGCTGTTTGAATGAATGCTTACAAGCCTGCTGCTGCCTACCATCGCTAAGTCAGACTGCTCTATCAAATATCAAATCATAGGCTTAATTATAACATAATAACACACAGTGAAATACGGAACCGTTCCGTATTTTATCTAACGGGTGGCATCCCTAAGTCTAAATATTCCTGTTACATTGCACAACCTTCAATGTTGTGTCATAATTATGTACAATTCTGTCAAATTAATTACGGCCTTTGTTAGGAATAAATGGACATCACACAGTTCGCAATGAGCCAGGCGGGCCAAACTGCTGTATATACCCTGACTGCTTGCACGGAACGCAAGAGAAGTGACACAAATTCATGTAAAAATATATACTTGTGTATTGATTTTAAAGAAAGGCATTGATGTTTATGGTTAGGTACATTGGTGCAACGACAGTGCTTTTTTCGCAAATGCGCTTGTTAAATCATCACCCGTTTGTCGAAGTAGGCTGTGATTTGATGAGAAATTAACAGGCACCGCATCGATTATATGCAATGCAGGACAAGTTAGATAAACTAGTAATATCATCAACGTGTAGTTAACTAGTGATTATGTTAAGATTGGTAGTTTTTTTATAAAGATAAGTTTAATGCTAGCTAGCAACTTACCTTGGCTTCTTGCTGCCCTCGCGTAACAGGTAGTCAGCCTGCCATGCAGGCTCCTCGTGGAGTGCAATGTAAGGCAGGTGGTTAGAGCATTGGACTAGTAACCGGAAGGTTGCAAAAACGAATCCCCGAATCCCCCCTGAACAAGGCAGTTAACCCCCGTTCCTAAGCCGTCATTTAAAATAAGAATGTGTTCTTAATCTGACTTGCCTAGTTAAATAAAAGGTGTAAAAAAATTAAATAAATATATATATATATATATATATATATATATATATATATATATATATATATATATATATATATATATATATCACTTTTTTATTATTATTATTATTATTATTTTATTTTTTTATTATTATTATTATTTTTTTTTTTAAATCGGCAAATCGGTGGCCAAAAATACCGATTACCGATTGTTATGAAAACTTGAAAATCGGCCCTAATTAAATCGGCCATTCCGATTAATCGGTCAACCTCTAATCAAAACGTCACGCCAGGGTAAGCCTACATGAAACAAACCCCTTATTTTAAGTGTTTCTAAAATCCCCCATGGGAAAAATTCATGGTGAAAAAAAAGATTGGAACCATTTCCCTGTTTGACTGCTAGGTTTTATGGGTATTATGACTCATACTGTGGTCCTCTATTCAAGCATTGGTTCAGTCCACCACAATTTGCATGTTTATGTAAAGGATGTTGAGACTTATTAATTCAAGGCAATGGTGTCCAATCTACTGATCTCTCTTTTTGTTACCAGTGAAGGGCGCTCCATTGTTCCATATGCGAGATCTATTCCTGACATCCACTATAAGTCTCTGTAACTATTACTTTAAATATTACAGTGTGAACTATGGTGAACAATATGCCAATCGTAGATGGCCCATATGGGGTGGGCTAGACCCTCCATTGCAATCTGATTACCAATATGTTGGAAATCCCCTGTAAATGCCTTATCATGCAACTGGTGGTGCCTCCTGCACACTTGATGTTTCCACAAATGTGACTCCCAGTGCCTTCAATGAATACAATTCACAATATCTATATAATCCTGCAGATCTGACAATTGGACCGAATGCTTGAGATAGCGCTCTCCCTGAGAGAATTTTTGAAAAAAGTTTTCATTCAAATGCTGTTAGCTGGCTAAATAGACACTGCCTAGATTATGCTTATAAATTATATTATATTATTTAATAGTATTATATAATTTAATGTATTTTATGGTCATAAGTCATCATTTTGTGTGTTCTGCTGTGCATTTTTGGGCATTTAACTACCACTTCCAGTTTCTAAAAGCCTTTAAAAAGTAGTTTAGCAGACGCTCTTATCCAGAGCGACTTACAGTAGTGAATACATACATTTCATGCATTTCTTTTTTTTTTTGTACTGTAGTGACTTCCACAGTCACTACAGGCCTGTGAGGTCTACAATGGCCTTGATGAAAATGGTGTCATCCCTAAGGTAGGAGCTCTTGCCTGCCAGTTTAGCCAATGGGCAGAAGAGTGGGCAGCCACTGGCTATGTTCATCTCACTGATTGGTCGCTGGAAAGAGGTGGAGCTTACATCAGGCCGGAAGGCATCAATGATATGCTCCCTGTTATTCTGATCCAGCAGCATCAGTGTCACCTACAGGGAAGAGAACGAGGAAAGAGGACGGAGATTTAATATTTCGTTATTACTATAATACATTTTGTTGTAGTTACTAATGTTAGACACAGGTAACAGCCAAAATAAAGGAAACACAAACAAAGTGTCTTAATAGGCTGTTGGGCCACTACGAGCCAGAACAGCTTCAATGCACCTTGGCATAGATTCTAGTGCCTGGAATTCTATTGGAAAGCTCATGCTTTCAATATACTTTGTATCCCTTATTTACTCAAGTCTTACCTTCTGACTGAATGGCCATTTGAGAAGAGCGTCACACTTGCCCCTCATCACCACGAAGAAGAGAGAAAGGTGAGTCCCTCGACCCGTTCCGTCCCCATTCAGATACAGTCTCAGACACATCTTATAGCCATATTTACTTGAGTAGAATGCTATGGGATAAGAGGAACTATATTAGAATCACAGTATGGGCATCTGTGACTTATTGAGTCACTTGTGGTAAAAATGAGTGCACGCTTGTGGAATTAGACTGCCAAAAATGTGCATTTCCATAGAGTATGGTATACTTATGATACACTAAAGAGCAAGGACATAAAAAGAAAGATATCAAATCAGATTTTCCTAAATGAAAATAGAAGGATTTTCAAGTTAAAGCCAGTCAACTTGTAACTGCAGGCCTTAAGGACTGGTGAATAACATAAGAAATAAATAATCAGGGCAGATCTAACCTGGTGAGAACATAGCGGGTGTTCGCCCGGCCACAGCGTCCTGGCGGCGGCGTGAGAAGTCAGCGATCTTCCAGACAAAGACACCATCAAAGGTGCAAAACTGGAGTTCTCGCAGAGTCTGGTCTGTCTCAGCCAGTTGTAGGTCCCGCATGGTGAGAGTACGCTCTAGTTGACGTACCTTGTTGCCGAGGTTCTCAATCTTGTCTTGGTCTAGACGATGTTGCCGTGAGAAGGCCTCTAAAGTGAGAGAACTCCTTTCCACTTCCCTGTTCAGTACACACACTATATTCTCCAGTGCTCTCACCTGCAGGACCACAACACAGAGAATACAACGAAGACAAGTCCTTCATTATGTGTTACTGCATTTGCAACATCTCTGTATGGATTAGTATTCAGGCCATCTGTAAGAGTTCAATAACAAGTAGGATGCCAATCCATTTGATAATTTAACAGCTTGGTTGACATAGTCCTGTTAAATAAGGGAAGCTTTAAAACAATATATAAGACAACAATAGCTTCTGTAGTATTTCCTATTCATCAAATGCATCAGACCAAATGAAGCCCACCTTGTGGTCAAGACCAAATGTCTGTCCAGAGGCAGCGGCTCCTCCCCCATCTGTGGCTGCAGTAGCTGTGGCTCCATCCTCGGGAGCGCGGTACAGGCCCAGCCCAGAGTCCTCCTGCCACTCCCCCAGCCCTGGGGCCTCTGGACGCTGAAGCCGCACCAGAGACATAGTCGCCAGGATCAGACGCATGTGCTCCATGACACTAGTCTGCTCGTGGTCACTGTGCTTCCCATTATCAATCTGTGGTGACACAACACAAGGCGTTAAGCACAATGAGTTAACTAGTCCGTATCATACTGTTCAGTGTCAATTTTAGATGCCCTTCAATATTGAGATTCAAGCTGGAATTCAATTGTAGGGAACTGCACATAAAGCTCAGAACATTTACTCTCAAACACTAGATGTCTCTTTTGAGACGTCTCTCTGTTGAGGGTGTGTCTAATACCCAAGAAAATATGTGGACACCTGCTCGTCAAACATCTCATTCCAAAATCATGGGCATTAATATGGAGTTGGTCCCCCCTTTACTGCTATAACAGCCTCCACTCTTCTGGGAAGGCTTTAAACTAGATGTTGGAACATTGCTGCGGGGACTTGCTTCCATTCAGCCACAAGAGCATTAATGAGGTGTTGGGAGATTAGGACTGGCTTCGCAGTCGGCGTTCCAATTCATCCCAAAAGTGTTAGATGGGATTGATGTCAGGGCTCTGTGCAGGCCAGTCAATTTCTTCCACACCGATCTTGACAAACCATTTCCTCGCTTTGTGAATGCTGGCATTGTCATGCTGAAACAGGAAAGGGCCTTCCAAACTGTTACCACAAAGTTGGAAGCACAGAATCATCTAAAATGTAATTGTATGATGTAGCATTAACATTTCCCTTCACTGGAACTAAGGGGCATAGCCCGAACCATAAAAAACAGCTCCAGACCATTATTCCTCCTCCACCAAACTTTACAGTTGCATTCGGGCAGGTAGCATTCTCTTGGCATCCGCCAAACGCAGATCCGTCCGTTGGACTGCCACATGGTGAAGCGTGATTCATCACTCCAGAAAACGTGTTTCCAGTGCTACAGAGTCCAATGGAGGCAAGCTTTACACCAACAAACAATTATTGTGCTGATGTTGCTTCCAGAGGCAGTTTGGAATGCGGTAGGGTTAGGGTTAGGGTGAGTGTTACAACCGAGGACAGACGATTTTTGCACCCCAACAATGGCCAGGTAGATGTCAGATCATGCTGTATGTACTACTAGGTTGGATACTACTTGTGCCTCAACCAAGAAGCTGCCACAAGTGTCTAATTATAAAAGGTCTAACTATAAACCAAACAATCAACAGAACATTGTTCACTGTCTGCATGCCATGGAGTAGTCAAGGTGACTCAGAAAAACAAGAGGAAAGAGGGGATTTTTCTTGATCCAAATTACTACAAATTTAGCCAGATTCATTTGACTGTCAAATGAGGGCAAGTAAGTCATAGGAAAATACTGAGAAATACAAACCAGTTTCCTCTGACAAACAGGAAACCGTATTCAAGAGCTGTCTGGGACATTACAATCAAAGATATGCATTTTTCAAATATCTAAGGCGGCCATCATCATATACTGTAGATAAATTATATCTATTCAGATAAGGTTTTATCTTCTATACACACCACAACCTTGCAGCCGACCTCACTGAACGGACATGCAGTCTTAGACTTGGCACAGGATCTGCTGTGATCTAGAAACTGTAGGGAGAGAACAGAAAGAGAAAGATCAGGGTTATGGAGATTAAATTGGGGCTTAACCCTGAAAATAACCGGCATTATTTCAAATGTGAAAGTAGATGACTGTTGAGACAGAATAAAATAACCTAAGTTCAAAGGGCTAACTCAAACAAAGTGCAACTACCTTCTTAGTTCTGTTATGAGAAGACTTCATAGTGAGACCTACTTCTACTAAAGAGTGATAAATGAGTCTGTTCATGCTCTGGCCTACTCCACTTGACTAGGCAACAATGTATATTTATTGAAAGCAGAAACTATATAGCACCAAGGCTGATAAGATATGATTAATTGACCTAGAAAGCAAGCCAAATTAAGACTTTTAAAAGGACACAGTAGAGGACAGACCTTTTCCCGTGGGATCTTTTTCTTTCCACAGTCCTTGCACTGCATGGGAAACTTCTGGCAGATTTCATCATGAGCCTGTAATAGATAAGGAGTGGGAGTTGGTATGAGAATAACAGTTCATCTCAGAATCAACACATTCCATAACCATTCCATTTACATTTTAGTCATTTAGCAGACGCTCTTATCCAGAGCGACTTACAGTAGTGAATGCATACATTTCATACATTTTTTTTCTTTTTTTTTCTCTCCGTACTGGCCCCCCGTGGGAATCGAACCCACAACCCTGGCGTTGCAAACACCATGCTCTACCAACTGAGCCACAGGGAATCTGACTCTCTGGAGTACTGTATCCACTTGTACATTTGTTGGCCATTGGTGTTCTCCAGATAAGCGTCTCACCTTGATTTCCTTGAAGTTGAAGGAGACTTTGCAGTACTTGCAGTTCAATGTCCTTGCTTCACATTCTCTCTCATTATGCCTCTCTTTTTCACTGCGCAGGATAAGGACCTGGCAGGTTTCACATGGTACTCGCTCATACTCACACTTGCCCTCGTGTTGTGCCTGGGAAACAAAAACAAAGTTTTACCACTGACCATTTGCAGAAACGTGTAGCAGTATTAACCCAATGAGTCCCACCATAACACCGGTGCGTTTTTGACTTTAACCCCTTTTAAACATAAAAGGGCTACAGACGTTTTGAGCTACAGACGTTTGGGTTGTACCATTGGATTTCTTCTGCATCCATAGATACCAACCATTAATCTGTGGGATTAACAGGGGCTAAACGAGACCAGTCTTTTTGAGACAATGGCGGATCCCGAAAGGGGCCCGGGCCAGGTATTTTTTTCACAAAAACGTCTGTAGAGTCCTAATGGTTTGAGCTACAAACTATTAAAAGCTATCTATGAAAAGCTGAGACTCTCACCAACATGCAACATGTTCTGCTCTATGATGCTCACAAGCTAAACGAGTGGTGTTGGATTCGGGGTAAACATTGAGATATTAAAGACATGATTGATCAGACGCATTGTGTATAAGGAGTAAAAGATAATGGGTCTCTGTAGAAAGACAGATGGCTTTGGAATGTGTTGGGTGGAAGGGAGGAGATCACAGGATTGCTATAGGGGAAGTGGATGGACATCTGTGGATTAGGCGAAGGAGGGTTTGAGGTCAGGAGGGAGTAATAAGGGTTTACATCCTATTACCCTCTTCCTGTGGAACCATAAGATGTAAGGATTGGAGAGAAGGAGGAGTGTCTAAAGTGGAGTATATATACTTGTGATGGTGAGAACATGTTTTTGTCTGAATTACAGCTGTAACGACCCTTTGGGAAGAATTCAACTTGGTTAAGCTTCTCTAGTGTCCGTGAGTTATTTACTCTGAAAGATTAGAACCTAACAGTGGTTAGAAGGTAAGGAAGGGGTTATTCTACATAGATCATAGGAAATCCCAGGACATAGTGTCTATAGTACTGTAATTAGCTCACATAGTTGCTGTCAAACTCCAAACACTTGTCACTGACTAGTTGGACATTCATTTCCCAGTGAGCAAACAATTTCTCTACTTACAGCATTCATATACATTCATTTCTATCATGTTTTTGCTTTGACGGACCTTATTTGTATATAGACATTTTTCTATAAAACTCATGAATTCAACTGTTTATGTCAAATGGTTTTGTTTCCTACTTGTAGCCCTGGTTGTCCTGAAAATAAAATAATAAAACACTTCATTGTGAAGCTAAATATAAGAGCTGGACATGCAGATAAATGAAGGTCAGATAAATGAAAAGCCTATTTTTGCTGGGATCTCGGGACTGAAGAGGTTAAGAAAGGACAACCAAAACCAGGAACTCTGTGGAGCTCTGTCAGTGACCATTGGATTCTTAGTCACCTCCCTGACCAAGGCCCTTCACCCCCGATTGCTCAGTTTGGCCAGGCGGCCAGCTCTAGAAAGAGTCTTGGTGGTTCCAAACTTCTTCCATTTAAGAATGATGGAGGCCACTGTGTTCTTGGGGACCTTCAATGCTTCAGAAATGTTTTGGTACCCTTCCTCAGATCTGGGCCTTGACACAACCCTGTCAACTGTGGGACCTTATATAGACAGGTGTGTGCCTTTCCAAATTCTCTCCAATCAATTGAATTTACCACAGGTGGACTCCAATCAAATTGTAGAAACATCAAGGATGATCAATGGAAACATGATGCACCTGACCAAAATTTTGTGTCTCATAGCAAAGGGTCTGAATACTATATATAAATAAGGTATATGTTTCTTTATTTGTAATAAATGTGCTAAGTTTAAAAAAAAAATGTGCTTGTCATTATGGGGTGTTGTGTATAGATTGATGAGGAAAATGTTTTATTTTCGAATAAGACTGTAACTTGGAAAAAGGGAAGAGGTCTGAAAACTTTTCAAAAGCACTGTATCCACTCCCGTGAGGATTTTCGATGAGTTGGTTGCCCCAGCCGAACCACCGGGTAAGGCTCCAGCTAAGAAACGTGGGTGTTCCAACACTGGCAAGCAGGCGAAGAAAGTAAAACATTTAAACACTTAAAACCAGCAAATCAAATTGTTTGGAGACAGGCTTTGTGGAGACAACCAAGCACAACCGTGCACAACCGAGCACCTTTGGAAGATCTGGCTTGCCGAAAAAGGTTATAACCAGAAAGTTCAACACCAGTATTCAAAACACTCTTCCTTAACCACGTCTCAGTGACCAACACATCTGGATTGGAGCTCTGAACCCACACTTTCAATTAATCCATTTTAGGTAATAAGCTTCTAGTGTTAACGTACAGAAATCCCAGGCTTTTACGGGAGCAGAAATCAGTGAAGCAGATATCAGAGCACAAGTCAGAATTGGGGCTAGCAACTGTAGATGGGCCAGGGTGTACATGCACATTTCCAGATATCATCAAAAGTAATACAACCAAGGCAAGGCATAGTACTGGGAGAGCTCTGCAGTGCTGATTTATGACATCTGAATGTGCATCAGATGGCAACAAGATCATATTGTAAAGCAATTTCATCAGGTAACATGAATTCAAAGTCGGCAATAGGTGTTTAGAATGGGATGGGAGGCCAAAAGTTTATGTAACCAATTATTAACTCATTCTAAAACGAATACGAAGGGTAAAGGTACTCCAGTTGTCATTGCTCGAACTAACACTGCTTTCTCTTCCATGTTACGCTATCTGCAATGCCGACCACTGGCCACGCTGGGCGACCCATTATTTATCACTGATGCAACAGATGTCCAGCAAAGACAAGAAGACTGGTCTTGGCCCCAGTGTAAAAGATTGTGTTCGTACTTCGTAACTCTTCCGTTGTGTTTTTAAAGAAAGAACTGTCCAGCCAGCGATCCCAGTTGATTGGTGTTTATTCTGACGATAGACACAAGGAAGCACATTAGATGTGCAGGACAATAGTATGTTGATGGCTATAGATTCGTGATTTGTCTGTCAGCATGGAAATAACTGAAATAGCAGGGGCTAATGCGACCATTATAGAGCATGTTAGCTAACTCACTCTTACAGCAATAACATACAAAAGCACATCCCAGGATGCCCGCAATATCTAACAGGTACCGTACACACACACACTGAACAAAAATATAAATGCAACATGTAAAGTGTTGGTCCCATGTTCATGAACTGAATAAAATAATCCCAGAAATGTTCCATATGTACAAAATGTGTATGCACAAATTTGTTTACATTCGTGTTAGTGAGCATTTCTCCTTTGCCAAGATAATCCATCTACCTGACAGGTGTGGCATATCAAGAAGCTGATTAAACCGCATGATCATTATTGGGCTGGTGACAATTAAAGGCTACTAAAATGTGCAGTTTTGTCACAACACAATGCTACAGATGTCTCAAGTTGAGGGAGCGTGCAACTGGCATGTTGACTGCAGGAATGTCTACCAGAGCTGTTGCCAAATAATTGAATGTTAATTTCTCTACCAAAAGCCACCTCCAACATCGTTTTAGAGAATTTGGCAGTACGTTCAACTGGCCTCACAACCGCAGACCACGTGTAACCACGCCAGTCCAGGACCTCCACATCCGACTTCTTCGCCTACGGGATCATCTAAGACCAGCTATCCAGCTGATGAAACTGGGGAGTATTTCTATCTGTAATAAAGACCTTTTGTGGGGAAAAACTAATTATGATAGTCTGGGCATGGCTTCCCAGTGCACCCCTGCCCAGTCATGTGAAATCCATAGAGGGCCATTAGAGTAATTTATTTATTTAAATTGACTGATTTCCTTATATGAACTGTAACTCAGTAAAATTGTTGCGTTTATATTTTTGTTCAGTGTGTGTTGGCAAGATAGGCAGATAGTTCACGTGCCAAGATGAAGATCATCATGCCTCAAGCGAGGGTACCCATCGGTACGTCACCAGGGATAGTAGTCACACATTGCTCAGTTTATGCCACACATGGTTAACATTCTCACATAGGATTCATTGTTGCGATGGTAAGATTACCTAACTGGTCTATTCGATAATATCTAAATGGCGCTTCTGCCGTAGCTACAGAGTCGTCTGGTGTAAGGTTCTGCTGTTTTGGGGGATTGGTATAGCTTACTGCATTCACTGCCCATAGGCTATATTATATATTGATGCTTTGCTTAGGCAGTGAGCTACCCTGAAGGAGCAGAGCCCTATAGTTCCAAGACTTGCATTATTCATTGCATAAAAGCTGCAAAATGTAACTTTTTGGGCGACCCGACCAGATTCACATAGAAATGTTAGTTATAAATCTGTCATTCTCATTGAAAGCAAGTCTAAGAAGTGGTAGATCTGTTCTATGTGCTCCATTTCTTTCTATGCTTCCCAGTCTTAATTTTCGTTTTTGCATCTTTTACTTTCGGTTTTGAACACCAGATTCAAAACAGCTGATAACACAATATTCGTGGTTATGGAAAATATATTTCACAGCAGTTTAGACGGTACAATGATTCTCTACACTATGCAGTTGTTTAGTCACAAACAGAAATTAGCCGAACTATTAACATTTTTCCAAACAGAAAATGGCGGAGCGATTTCTGCATAGTGCATCTTTAATAAATGGTTAAACATATTTCTTCGTGGCGCTATATTTCTGAAATGAAGCGGAGCCAGTTCAGAATGGAAACCTGAGTGGCCAGTCTCAGCTGACACACCTGCTGAGACGGTACCAAAGAGGCTAGTATCAATCACGCCTACATTATTTGGTGGTCTATTTTAAGCTGACCAGGTCCCCTCACTCATCATGCTGCTACTTCAACTATACACCGGCTTCTTGCTCGCACCACCAGGTTCTGTGTTTGTGCCGGGGGATTGGTATAGCTTACCGCACTCACTGTCCATAGGCTATATTATATATTGACGCTTTGCCTGGGCAGTGAGCTAACCTGAAGGAGCAGAGCCTATAGTTCCAAGACTTGCATTATTCATTGCTTAATAAATGGTTATAAATATTTCTATGTGGTGTTTCCTTTCTGAACTTGCATTTAAAGTTAAAAGATATTTTAAAAAGCATTGTGTTAAGAAAGGAGCAGACTTGGCATGACTGCAACATTTTTTTACATTTTAGTCATTTAGCAGACACTCTTATCCAGAGTGACTTATAGTAGTGAGTGCATATATTTTAATACTGGTTCTCAGTAATAAGTAATCCTTTAAAATCAATGATAAGCCAAAACAATAGCTGTTTTATAGCCTACTCCTACTTCCTTGGCTTAAGAGGGACAACCTGTCTATTCAGTAAACACAGTTCTATGCAAGTCATAGCTTGCAAGATTAAAATAACGGTTGGGTTGATGGTTAACCAGTCTGTTGCATACGAGTTTATAAGCAGCCGGTTATGGCATTTAGAAGAAGTACATCTAGTTTAACTGAAAACGGCCACAACGGATCAGGAAGTATGATTAGACAGTGGTGCCAAAATAGTTTTTTGAAAATGTGAAACTCTTTATGGTTGTAAACTAAAAGTGACACCACAGATCCATATACGAACCACTGCTCTACTTAAATATTGATCATGTATAGAAAAAGGTGTTGTGTGAGATTGGAAACATTGTATGTGTTTGTGAGAGTATGGCCTATTGTGGTTGTTTTGGTGTTGCATGAAACTGCACATTGAAACTGCTTGCGGTTGTGCAACAAGAACTCAAAATTGCTTATTCAACCACTGTGTGACAAGGGCTGAATTCATTGTGCCTCACAACTACAAAAGTTAAAATACGACGTCAAATTCAAATGAATCCATCTACTTGTGAATTGTTACAGTAAATGTCAGTCCTGCTCTAGCTGAGTTTTTTTAAAGCAGGTGGGAGGGGAAGGGGGTGGGGGGAGAGAAGAGTGTTGCCATCTACCACCATGTCTTTTCTCATTCAGTCTCAAGGCTCAAGAAGGCAGCAGAGCAGGTAAGTGAGCATGTTTTTCCACATACCCTTACCAACCGTTCTCTAAAATATCCCCAAGCCAAACTTAACCATAACTAAAAACAATAACGACTTGTCTAAAGTATTTTCCTAATTTGGAAACTCACGAAACGTTTAAGCCTATGTCAATATAAATTCGGAAACATGGGCACCCTCATAGATATTATCCTGACCAACTTGCCCTCCAAATACAAAAACATCCTGTGGCGGACTGCAGTAGCATCGAATAGTCCCCGCGATACAGTAAACACAGGTTGTTTTTTTATAGTCCACTGAATACGTGTTACTGACTCCAATCACACAATCTCCCACAGTCAACGACAACATTAAAAGGCCACTGAACCAACACGAAACGTCTACACGATAGAACATTTTTAGCACAAGTTGTGCTAACCATCAAGTTGGTTGTCAGCATGACATTCAACTGCACAATCTTCATCAACACAAAAACATTCTGCTGAATCGGTCCTAGAAATGTAGCATAGACAGTATCACTTCTTTTTTTTTCCCCCTTGTGAAAGTAAATACAATTCTATCCACAGTTCTGAGGAAGCACATTAACCCCAGAAAAACTGTTTACTGAATTACCAGACATATTTACAGTTGACAGTCTTTAAACATCCCCCACAAAACATACAAGTTATAACCTACGATTAGATACAAATGATCAAACTGAAGAAATAAAAGAGCAATGACCTTAAAACTTTCCCCCTCCCTAACCTTCCCTGTTATACAACAGTACATGTTAGTTTAACTCTTGGCAGAAGGCCAAGGTTTGCTTCCTCATAAAATTCCCCTCTCTTCCTGTTTTCAGTCTCTACAATCAATGGACAAATGGATTTACAGTTAAATTAGTCTAACAACAATACAATAATTTGCAGTTTAGCAGTATTATTATTATGAATTTCTACGACTACTCAAGACAGATGGTAAACAGAATGTAAATTAAGCCTGCACGTCTTGGGTACTTTCCACTCTCCGCCTAACAGGATTCATTTAAAAAAAACTCCAGGGACTTTCCAAGTTACATAACAAAGGCAGATCCTGTTTCACTCTCGCATGACAACCAAACCCGCTCCACATGTTGACTTTATCTATCCCCACCAGACGCCTTCATGACACACAGGTTAAAAATACTAAAACCAACTGTGAACCAACTATATTCATTTAGGGGCAGGATAAAATACATAGTGTATGAAACATTCATGGACATTTAGCTAGCTTGCATTGCTAGCTAATTTGTCCTGGGAGATAAACATGGGTTGATGTTTAACCTGAAATACACATGGTCCCTTTTTTTGTGTGCTGGATCTTTGCAGAATTTTCACCCATTCTGAGTCACACAAAAGCATGTGTTCTCCGACAATTAATTCCCAGATAAAAGGTGAAACCTAGTTATTATTTACTTTGTTTTCTTTGATTAATCTCTCCTGTTCATTCTTCTTCTTCTGTGGATTTTATATGATGGTTGGCAACTAACTTTAAGGTGCATTAATCGCCACCAACTGTACTGGAGTGTGGACCTCGTTCATCTTTCAACCACCCATGTGGGTATACGCTTGTAAAAACCAATGAGTAGATGGGAGAGGCGGGACCAAGTTCTATTTTAGCACCTGGCTACGCAGATACAATTATTAAATAACATGTATATGTACATTTATTTTGCAACGCTCGCACTCACAATGGGGGCAGTCTGGTCAGCATGTCAGATTGCTACTGTGTGCTTTGCTATTGGCTCTCAACACGAGAGACATGAGGAACGTCCAATCAGATAACTCAAATTCAAAACATGCACAAGATACTCTCATTTGAATCACCCAATGACAACCCAGTAAAACATAAGCATTAACTCCATACTATACCTCATATTCTTTTATGCAACCAGTCCAAGAGCATCCCTCACTGATACATTTGGCAGGCAGGCTGGCGATTTCTCTACCAGCTGCATTGTCTGGAAAAGCCTGAGGGAGGTGACAAGAACAAAGAGTACTCTAATTACATACAGTGGTTGTCACATTCACTGTTACTGTTCAACCAGACTGGGAGGGGGGGGGGGGGGGGGGGGGGGGGGGGGGTCTGGTTGAAGGTTGTACTTGGGCATCTGGCCAATTTCCCATGCAGGGAAATTCACTGCATTGAACTGTAATAAACATTGAACTGTAATAAATACTTTAGGTGAATGAAATCCATATCCTTCTTTCGCCAGGAGCAACATGATTCACCAGAGATGTTGTTATAAGTTAAATGAATGGAACAGAGCCTTACCTCGTTACTATTGAGAATGGACTGTGGCTCCTCATAAATCTCCTCCTGTCGACAGGCTTCACAGGGCTTTGGGCCGGAGCTGATGATGGAGACACACTTCATGTGATTTTACAGTACAAAATAATTTCAGTGGCCAACGACTAGAGGGCTCTTAGCCTCACCTGAACCACTACCAGCATTTACAATGATTACCAGTAGGCTACAGAGTAGAGGGTTAAACTAGAAAGATGAATCATGTAATTATGTAGCACATATAGCACTTTGGAGTATACAGATAAACATATATAAACACAAACGGGCAAGTCACTTCAAGACTTGCCCAACGAGATCCATTGCAAAGACATTGTAATAATAGGTATTAAGAACACTATAATTAGTGGGCACTGGCAAGACATACAACGACAGGCGCATCAGTATGCAAGGCAACACAAAGATGCAAACAAATTAAAAGGTTGTTTAAATTCACAGATTGAGAGGCTTTAGTGTGAAGGAGGAGTCAGACCACCAGTAGACGGAGGAGGGTTGTGAATGGAGATAATAGTTCCCCTATGAGTTTTCTGTGTGGGTTCATGACTCAGAAATATACTGGAGTCCCACTAGAAACCACTAACTATGTGGTATGCATTTAGATAACCAACCATGACCAGCTAGCTCCATGTTGAAACCACTCCCCATTCAATTCTGAGAAAATGACATGTGGCAACTGGAATTTCTAGTGAGTTTAAAGCGAAACAGGATTACAAATTGTACAAATTCCTGGAATTACCAAATTACTGACCCTTGAATTTCAACATCAGCCCCAATATAGCACTTCAAGTACAACGTATTTGACCTGAATTGTAGTGAAATGTATCATATTAAATGAGTTAAGACTGTGACAGTGAGGGCTTGTAGTTGAATGTCCGTTTCTCCTTATAAAACAACTAATCGCCCATCCAGTATTTAAAATTATCTTCCAGGCTTCCACGTACACTTTAACTTATTGTTGTTCTTTCACGTGCACATTCTATGTAGTCTGATCACTTTGCAAGTTAAAAAATGCATGTCCAGTCTTGAACATACTCCGATTATAATCAGATGATAATCAGGACATCCTGGAACTAAGAAAAGCTGAAGCTTCACTCCACCTTCTTTCCATTCCACTGCACCATTTTTACTCAAGTTAGCAAATGAAGAGGCAAAAATATCTCTATTTCTAGCAGCAGGTGAAGTATAAAAACATACATGGTTCCACTTTACTTTAAAGGACTAAAGGTGTGAAAACAAGCAGTAATTGTGTAGAGCATCATTGTACCATCTAAACCACTGTGAAATATATTTCCCATAATCACAGAAGAAAAAATGTGCCCAAAGTTAATAGAACTAAAATGTGTTATAATGAAATGAACAAAACACAAATAAACAGAATTAGCTGCAGTTTGAGATGGTGACATAGTTAAACTCCCAGTGAGAAGACATATTTAGTATGAATCAGCAAGAGCAGCTTGGTCCAGTGTAAAGGTCGACCGATTATGATTTATTTATTTTTTCCAGCGCCGATACCGATTATTGGAGGGGCCCCAAAAAAAGGCCGATACCGATTCAATCGGCCGATTTTTTTAATTTATTTGCAATAATGACAATTACAACAGTACTGAATGAACACTTATTTTAACTTAATATAATACATCAATAAAATCAATTTAGCCTCAAATAAATTATGAAACATGTTCAATTTGGTTTAAATAATGCAAAAACAAAGTGTTGGAGAAGAAAGTAAAAGTGCAATATGTGCCATGTAAGAAAGCTAACATTTAAGTTCCTTGCTCAGAACATGAGAACATATGAAAGCTGGTGGTTCCTTTTAACAGGCTTGAAGTCATAAACAGCACAATGCTTGAAGCATTGCGAAGAGCTGCTGGCAAACGCTGTTTGAATGAATGCTTACAAGCCTGCTGGTGCCTACCATCGCTCAGTCAGATTGCTCCATCAAATCATAGACTTAATTATAACATAACACACAGAAATACGAGCCTTTGGTCATTAAAATGGTCGAATCCGGAAACTATCATATCGAAAACAAAATGTTTATTCTTTCAGTGAAATACGGAACCGTTACGTATTTCATCTAATGGATGGCATCCCTAAGTCCCCAGTTCGCAATGAGCCAGGCGGCCCAAACTGCTGCATATACCCTGACTGCTTGCACGGAACGCAAGAGAAGTGACACAATTTCCCTAGTTATAAGAAATTCATGTTAGCAGGCAATATTAACTAAATATGCAGGTTTAATAATATATACTTGTGTATTGATTTTCAAGAAAGGCATTGATGTTTATGGTTAGGTACATTGGTGCATCGACAGTGCTTTTTTTCGCAAATGCGCTTGTTAAATCATCACCCGTTTGTCGAAGTAGGCTGTGATTCAATGAGAAATTAACAGGCACCACATCGATTATATGCAACGCAGGACACGCTAGATAAACTAGTAATATCATCAACCATGTGTAGTTAACTAGTGATTATGATTGATTGATTGATAGTTTTTTATAAGATAAGTTTAATGCTAGCTAGCAACTTACCTTGGCTTCTTGCTGCCCTCGCGTAACAGGTAGTCAGCCTGCCATGCAGGCTCCTCGTGGAGTGCAACGTAAGGCAGGTGGTTAGAGCGTTGGACTAGTAACCGGAAGGTTGCAAAAATGAATCCCTGAGCTGACAAGGTAAAAATCTGTCATTCTGCCCCTGAACAAGGCAGTTAACCCCCCGTTCCTAGGCCGTCATTGAAAATAAGAATGTGTTCTTAACTGACTTGCCTAGTTAAATTAAAATAAAAAAATGTACAAAAAAATAAAATAAAAAATAAAAATAATAATCAGCAAATTGGTGTCCAAAAATACCGATTACCGATTGTTATGAAAACTTGAAATCGGCCCTAATTAATCGGCCATTCCGATTAATCGGTCGACCTCTAGTCCAGTATTGCACCACCAGAGGTAAGATCCATTCCAGATAGTTCCAGTCGAGGCTGGACCAGTATTGGTGTTAATTTGACTGGCTACCACACACTAGGCTTGGGCGGTATACCGTATAAAGGGGAATTTCGAAAAAGCCATGGGATGATTTTTCAAAACCGTTTAAACTATTTATTTAAAAAAATATATATACATTTGAATATTTGTAGCTACTTGGGCAATATGTTAGGAGATAAAGAACATAGCGTTCTTCATTTCATCTTACAGTAGTCCCCAGTCACGTGGTGTTTGTTTACAAGCACACAGCGATGAGAGACCAGAGCCTTGTGAGTCACTCACTGTCATGCAGCACGCGCTTCATAATTTTTCATTATGAAGCTTACCGGTACTAGTTTCCCAAAACAGCGGTTTGAGCCAGTCATGTGCGTTTATTTACAAATAAGCACAACGAGCAAAATGGGAGCTTTGTGAGGGGAGTCATCTCTACAGCGCAACTTAAGTGAGGTGATCAAGTTACACTTGTATGAAATTCACTACTAAATGTTTGCCAGCTATATATCTTTTAACTATTAAGTTAACTATCTAAGATGTGCCAAATAAATTCTCTCCAGCTGGGTTTTGCTAACTTGCTAATGTTAGTTAAGTGGCTAACATTAGCTTGCAAGATCAAGCTTCTTGGTAACAGCAGCAGAGACAATCTACTCCTGGATTAAGATAATATTTGGATGCCAAAGGCATGGTATGGAGGGATGGAAATGTGTATACTGCCCAACCCTACCACACACCCACCGCAGACCGACACACAGAATCCCGTGCTGACTCATCCAGACAGGGGCTGAGGTAAGTGGAAGGGCGAGATGCTGATGGGAGCAAAGGAACCAACAACACCCCCACCACAGAGAGACACTGCAGTGCTATAGCTACAGCAGGACTTTGTGGGCTGAAGCAGCATGCCCAGTGAGAAAGGATTAATTAAAGTAAGGGGAACTTGAGGAAGGGTGGGGGGTTGCAGAGCCTGTAGTGGGAATGAGGTGAAGAGCTACAGTAATCTACCTGGTGAGCAGTTTGAAACAATGGACACAGAAACGATGTCCACACTGAGCCTGGACTGGCTTCCTCAGGACCTGGTGACACTGCTGGCATTGGTACTTAGCTTCCATGGAAACAGCCAGCACACTCTGGGGTATCCCTGGAAGGGAGGAGTCCAAAGAGGGTAGAGATATGCGGGCCATGCCTCTCCATCAACGTCTCATACAGCTTCCTGTGTAAACAAATATCAAAACTTATTATTTAGCGGATGGATTAACCACACCCTATGTCCCAGGCCGCTGCAAAGATAGGTTACCTACATAACTCACAGGAAATATGGGGTAGAGGCACCTGTTCTGTTTGTTTATTTGCAGCTGTTGCACATGGGATGCATGCACAGTTTAGCGTGTCTAAAAGCCAACTTTGTTGTATGTCGTCTAAGCACATTTCCGTCATTCAACCTTTCACCTCAGGCCAAAACAACAAATAAATGCAATATAGAGTAGCAGTAATTAGTAATCAACAGATAATTCAAAAAGAGACAGGACAGGAGTGGCTTGGCTTGGCAGGCAGACCTGCAGTATGGACTAGAGGTCGACCGATTAATCGACATGACCGATTAATTAGAGCCGATTTCAAGTTTTGAACAATCGATAATCTGCCTTTTTGGATGCCGATTATGGACGATTACATTGCAATCCAAGAGGAAACTGCGTGGCAGGCTGACCACCTGTTACGCGAGTGCAGTGTCAAAAGGACCCTGTGGCTGCAATGAGCCAAGGTAAGTTTCTAGCTAGCATTAAATGTATCTTATAAAAAACAATCAATCTTCACATAATCACTAGTTAACTACACATGGTTGATGATATTACTAGGTTAAGTAGCTTGTCCTGCATTGCATATAATCAATGTGGTGCCTGTTAATTTATCATCGAATCACAGCCTACTTCAACTTCACCAAACAGGTGATGATTTAACAAAAGAGCATTCGCGAGAAAAGCACAATCATACCTAACCATAAACATCAATTCCTTTCTTAAAATCAATACACAGAAGTATATATTTTTTTAACCTGCTCTTGCGTTCAGTGCACGCAGAGTCAGGGTATATACAACAGTTTAGGCCGCCTGGCTCGTTGCGAACTGTGTGACCGTAATTCAATCGCCAGAATTTTACATAATTATGACATAACATTGAAGGTTGTGCAATGTAACAGGTTGTGCAATGTAGTTATTATAGGAACTATGACGCGTCGACTATTTCTCTATACCAGGAACTTTAGTATTGCCAGCCTAATCTCGGGAGTTGATAGGCTTGAATTCATAAACAGCGCTGTGCGTCAAGGTTCCGTATTTCACTGAAAGAATAAACGTTTTGTTTTCGAAATGATAGTTTCCGGATTTGACCATATTAATGACCAAAGGCTCATATTTCTGTGTTTATTATATTATAATTAAGTCTATGATTTGATATTTGATAGAGCAGTCTGACTGAGCGGTGGTAGGCAGCAGCAGGCACATAAGCATTCATTCAAACAGCACTGTACTGCGTTTGCCAGCAGATCTTAGCAATGCTTGACGCACAGCGCTGTTTATGAATTCAAGCCCATCAACTCCCGAGATTAGGCTGGCAATACTAAAGTGCCTGGTATAGAGAAATAGTCGACGCGTCATAATTCCTACAATAACTACAACCTAAAACTTCTTAGCTGGGAATATTGAAGTACTGGGAATATTGAACCACCAGCTTTCATATGTTCTCATGTTCTGAGCAAGGAACTTAAACTATATGGCACATAATGCACTTTTAACTTTCTTCTCCAACACTGTGTTTTTGCATTATTTAAACCAAATTGAACATGTTTCATTATTTATTTGAGACTAAACAGATGTTATTTATGTATTATATTAAGTTAAAATAAAAGTGTTCATTGTTCATTCAGTATTGTTGTCATTATTACAAATATATATAAAAATTGGCTGATTAATCGGTATCGGCTTTTTTTTGGGGTTCTCCAATAATCGGTATCGGTATTGAAAAATCATAATCGGTCGACCTCTAGTATGGACAGACTGAACTGACGCTTAATCCTTTTAGTCTCAGAGAGAGAGGATTCTTGTAATAGTTTGAAATTGTAAAGTGAAGTCACTTCAAGGGAAAGAGAAAAGAGATTTAAAAGGTGATGTTGTTACACAAGTAAATGAGCAGTGCTTGAAATTGTATATGCCTTTCCACAGACCTTTAAACATAATAATTAATGGATGGGGTCCTTTTTGTTTGTTTTTGCTATTCTCCAAATAGTATTTTTGAGTTTTTAAAACTGCAATATGTAACTTTCTGGGTTACCTGATCAAATACACATATAAATGTTATAGATCTGTCATTCTCATTGAAAGCCAGTCTAAGACATGGTAGATCTGTTCTATGTGCGCTATTCCTATGCTTCCATTCTTAAGTTTTGTTTGGTACAATGATGCTCTACACGATTACTGCTTGTTTTGTCACAAAGACTGAAATTAGGCCAACTATTTTAGCAACCAGTAAATGGCAGAGCGATTTCTGCATATTGCACCTTTAATACAGTGTGTAGCAATGAAGTAAATGAGCTCCAGCTTCAATGTCCAACTCCCCCTCCCAGGTAATTTGAGAAATCTAACTGAAACAATGTTCTTGTTTTGACAACTGCAAACGCACGCTGATCCAAAAAAACGACTTTAAACTGCATGTACCGTAGAGATGCAGCCAAGGTACAGAAAACATTTTCAAGGTAGGTCTGTTCATTTCCTTTTTCCCTGCCAGTGGACATCTTGCTCAACTGTCGTACTACTCTAGGCTTAGCTATGGAGCCATGAATTTACAGCGTAACGTTGACTTTCTTCTCAGCAGTGCGCTAACTGCATACTGAAAAGGTTTTCGGGGTGAGCGCGCCCAAATATCATGACCATTCATCCAAGCTACAAAAAATAAGGAAGTGTTGTACTTACCAAATTAAGGCCCAATGTACTACAGCTTTTTGTGCTGTACTTTTTCTGTTGCTTTGCAACACCAACTACGTCACTTATTACGTGAACGTACAATAGACAGCAGTAACGCTAGGTCGCCAATGTGACTCGCTTGTAGGCGTGTTGGTAGTTTGTATGACTGTCTCGTTATGATATGGGTACATAGTTAAATAGTAATATCCTTTAAAACGCCCTGTTTCCAATTATCCACATGGCTGGGAGAACCTGTTCAAGTAAGTAAATACATTTAAAAAATGTAAAAAAATCAAACGACGTATTATTAACTAACTAGCTACAGTGTAGGCTAACTCAAATGAGCCGCTAAACGAGCTAACATTAGCTAACTTAGTTGGCTAGCTGGCTATCTAGCCAACTTCAAATACTGGATAGATAGATAGCTAGCTAAGTTAATGAAATATCACTATCTACCTAACTTCATATTAGTCAGCTATCTTGATGTGTTTTGTTACAGTGATAAACAAACTCCAAATGCATTTGTAGGTAACGTTAGCTAGCTAACAGCCATGGAGGAGGGTGATAGGATAGCAGCCCCAACTGTCAGTGAGAGAGAGAGTAGGCTATTCTGGATAGGGCAGGTACTTTTGTGTAGTCCCTGTCCCTAGAAGTGAGGATGGAGATAATAGTAACATAATATTCATTGCGGTGTAATTTGACTATAATAAAGTCTGTTTCTTGTGAGGTTTTCTGTCCTCAAATAAAGAGAGCTATGAAACCTATCTACATATGAAGAGCAGTCCTGGTCCTGGGGACTCAAAGAGGGGCACATTTTTGTTTTTGCCTTAGCACTGCACAGCTGATTCAAATGATCAACTCATCAAGCTTCAAGTGGTATTTATGTATTCATTTGTGATGCTATCCTTGATATGATCCTGCTGTTGCCACATGCTACACATGCACATATGTGTGCACATGCATCTATCTATCCAATGTTATCATTTGTTATAAAATATATTATACTTCAGTAATCCACAATGACCTGGTGATGTAAATGTCTAATAATGACATTTCTTCCATATTCCTACAGATACCTTGCAATTGGAGATTCCTTCAAAACGATTGCCTACAGTTACTGTGTAGGGCACTGCAAGGTTGGGCGACCAGGGCCATCTGGGACTGCCTCTTGGAGGAATTCAGGCGTGTGAAGGCTACCTGTGTCCTGCATAACTTTGGGGCGGCAGGTAGCCTAGTGGTTAGAGTGTTGGGCCAGTAACCGAAAGGTTGCTAGATCAAATCCCCGAGCTGACATGGTAAAAATCTGTTGTGCTGCCCCTGAACAAGGCAGTTTCCTGTTCCTAGGCCGTCATTGTAAATAATTATTTGTTCTTAACTGGCTTGCCTAGTTAAATAATGAGGATGGACACGAGGCTCTCAAGGATGGGGTCCAGCAACGCAGCAAGAGGGAGAAGCGGTTGCTGTTCCCTGGCAACTCCATAGACTATGCACAACCAAATGCTCTTTTAAGAGTCATTCACATTGCAATACGAGTGTTCTTCCATTTACTTACTGCAGTTATTCAATTCCCAGTTTCTCTCCCTTTGATTTCTACTTCTCAGGTGAGGGTGCTGTTTAGGTAGGGGTGTGATGTCTACAAAAATAAAACGGGCCATTTTAAGTCACTCATATTGAAAACATGTAGAACAATTAGACACCCTATAACCCACACCTACACACTTATGTATCAATCTGATTGATGGATTGTGTTGCTCAGGTGTATAACTGGCTCCTTCCAACTTCAAAGAGTAGGCAAGAGGGCCAGCCATGGAGAATAGTAAGACACTTCATTATTTCTATAACTATGCTATATTGTTTGTCCTCGTGTGTCCGTTCATGGTTTTCAGCATAAAGTACTCTGCAGCCACTTAGTGTGGTATGGAGGCCACACACACAGATTACTGTTCAACACTGCCTTATTTTCACAATAAGTCTCTCTTTCACATCATCCCTCTGTCCTCTTCTCCATAAATCCTCTAGGTTATATCAGCTGTGTCGGTGAACCCCTCCTGCATCTGAACTGGCTACATATAATTGTAATTAGTGTTTAATGTTTTACGGACTCCTGAGAGAACCAGCAAACCAGGCTCTCGTCTTGTGGATGTAAAGAATCCAGCTAGCTAAAGTATTTACTGCAAATTTTAATGTATAATTTTGGAAGCTTGCCTTGCTGATATTTGCCATGCAATGCAGCTGAAGTAACGTAGCTAACTATTTTCTTGCTTATTGTGTAGTGGAGGGAAAAAAAGTCCTATATGCCTGTGGATGTATAGCTAGCTATGTAGCCGATCTGTGTAGGGAACCTTAAATATAAGGTCAGAACCTAACTATCATAGCCGGTTGTATCGACTTAACATTAATGGCATTAATGAAGCATTTGGATTGAGTATAATAACTTTGTGACAAGGATGCAAGTTGTAAATACAAGTTATTACCAAGCATTAGATCCCCACATTGTAGCCTGTACATTGAATATATTCACTGATCATGTACTCTACCTTGGCATATAAAGGTGCAGTTCATGTATGAATGTGTGGGAGATGTTATTTTTCAGTCATATCCAATTCCAGTCTTTGAATGATGCTGTATCTATCACAATTATACACTTAGTGTTATACACTTAGTGTACCAATGTTGGTCCTGGGACATCAATGGTTACATACTGTAACTATGCAAGACCAGAAATATGATTTAACTAGTTAAAGAGTGATTTGTAATTCATATAAACAGTACACTAAACTTGCTATGCGTCATGTAAATACTCTAAAACCGGTTCATCTCAATATCTAATTTCCTTCATCTGCACTGATCTGAGGACACAGGATAGGTGTAGTGTTTCATCAAATGAGAGACTTACTTTCAACCAGCAGAGAATGTGAAACACTTTATTGAAAGAAGTACTGCAATGCACATCTGGTGTGCATTATAAAACAGAAAGTTGGTGTAAAAGACAAAGGGACTGGTAAGTGAGGAGCAGGGAAGACCGCATATGATTAATGAATTATAGTGCTACTAAACTTAATATTCTCACAGTTCATCACAATTACATGGTGTCTTCTAACCAGCCTTGGGCCCCCAGTTGGCCCAAAGGTTATCTTCAGAGCAGGTGGCGATGATGGGACTGGGGGGTTGGCAACCTCTCTCACATCAAAACATACCTGCAGAGGACAGACAGAGAGAGAGATTGCATTATTAAGCCTTATGTTTTTTTTATTCTAACACTGTCATCATAATCATAAGGTGACATGCAAGACTGACCTTGGATCATTAACTCTGGGACTACTACATCTCTATCTGTATTTCAATGTTAAGCATAACACTTCCTGTTGACCCGACCAAGTGACCTCTAACCTCTGATCATTTTTTTATTTATTTTTTATTTCACCTTTATTTAACCAGGTAGGCAAGTTGAGAACAAGTTCTCATTTACAATTGCGACCTGGCCAAGATAAAGCAAAGCAGTTCGACAACATACAACAACACAGAGTTACACATGGAGTAAACAACATACAGTCAATAATACAGTAGAAAAAAAAAATAAGACTATATACAATGTGAGCAAATGATGTGAGATAAGGGAGGTAAAAGCAAAAAAATGCCATGGTGGCAAAGTAAATAAAGTATAGCAAGAAAAACACTGGAATGGTAGATTTGTAGTTTGAAGAAAGTTCAAATATAAATAATATGGTGCAAATGAGCAAAATAAATAAATACAGTAGGGGAAGAGGTAGTAGTTTGGGCTAAATTATAGATGGGCTATGTACAGGTGCAGTGATCTGTGAGCTGCTCTGACAGCTGGTGCTTAAAGCTAGTGAGGGAGATAAGTGTTTCCAATTTCAGAGATTTTTGTAGTTCGTTCCAGTCGTTGGCAGCAGAGAACTGGAAGGAGAGACGACCAAAGGAGGAGTTGGCTTTAGGGGTGACCAGAGAGATATACCTGCTGGAGCGCGTGCTACAGGTGGGTGCTGCTATGGTGACCAGTGAGCGGAGATAAGGGGGGACTTTACCTAGCAGGGTCTTGTAGATGACCTGGAGCCAATGTGTTTGGCGACGATTATGAAGTGAAGGCCAGCCAACGAGAGCATACAGATCGCAGTGGTGGGTTGTATATGGGGCTTTGGTGACAAAACGGATGGCACTGTGATAGACTGCATCCAGCTTGTTGAGTAGGGTATTGGAGGCTATTTTGTAAATGACATCGCCGAAGTCGAGGATTGGTAGGATGGTCAGTTTTACGAGGGTATGTTTGGCAGCATGAGTGAAGGATGCTTTGTTGCGAAATAGGAAGCCAATTCTAGATTTCACTTTGGATTGGAGATGATTGATGTGAGTCTGGAAGGAGAGTTTACAGTCTAACCAGACACCTAGGTATTTGTAGTTGTCCACAAATTCTAAGTTAGAACCGTCCAGAGAAGTTATGCTGGATGGGCGGGCAGGTGCAGGCAGCGATCGGTTGAAGAGCATGCATTTAGTTTTACTTGTGTTTAGGAGCAGTTGGAGGCCACGGAAGGAGAGTTGAATGGCATTGAAGCTCGTCTGGAGGGTTGTTAACACAGTGTCCAAAGAAGGGCCAGAAGTATACAGAATGGTGTCGTCTGCGTAGAGGTGGATCAGAGATTCACCAGCAGCAAGAGCGACATCATTTATGTATACAGAGAAAAGAGTTGGCCCAAGAATTGAACCCTGTGGTACCCCCATAGAGACTGCCAGAGGTCCAGACAGTAGGCCCTCCGATTTGACACACTGAACTCTGTCAGAGAAGTAGTTGGTGAACCAGGCGACGCAATCGTTTGAGAAACCAAGGCTACTAAGTCTGCCGATGAGGATGTGGTGATTAACAGAGTCGAAAGCTTTGGCCAGGTCAATGAATACGGCAGCACAGTATTGTTTCTTATCGATGGCGGTTACGATGTCGTTTAGGACCTTGAGCGTGGCTGAGGTGCACCCATGACCAGCTCTGAAACCAGATTGCATAGCGGAGAGGGTGCGGTGGGATTCGAAATAGTCGGTAATCTGTTTGTTGACTTGGCTTTCGAAGACCTTAGAAAGGCAGGGTAGGATGGATATAGGTCTGTAGCAATTTGGGTCAAGAGTGTCACCTCCTTTGAAGAGGGGGATGACAGCAGCTGCTTTCCAATCTATGGGAATCTCAGACGACACGAAAGAGAGGTTGAACAGGCTAGTAATAGGGGTTGCAATAATTTCGGCAGATAATTTTAGAAAGAAAGGGTCCAGATTGTCAAGCCCAGCTGATTTGTAGGGGTCCAGATTTTGCAGCTCTTTCAGAACATCAGCTGAATGGATTTGGGAGAAGGAGAAATGGGGGAGGTTTGGGCGAGTAGCTGTGGGGGGTGCAGTGCTGTTGAATGCAGTAGGGGTAGTTAGGTGGAAAGCATGGCCAGCCGTAGAAAAATGCTTATTGAAATTCTCAATTATAGTGGGCTTATCGGTGGTGACAGAGTTTCCTATCCTCAGTGCAGTGGGCAGTTGGGAGGAGGTGTTCTTATTCTCCATGGACTTTACAATGTCCCAGAACTTTTTAGAGTTGGAGTTGCACGAAGCAAATTTTTGTTTGAAAAATCATGCTGTATGTAGCCAGTTCAGATGCGGGAGGGGTTCACCGACACAGCTGATATAACCTAGACAATTTAGGGAGAAGGGAGGAGAGGGATGAAGTGAAGGTGAGACTGTTATTGAGAAAATAAGGTAGTTAAAGAGACGGTGTTCAACAGGAATCTGTGTGTGGCCTCACCTGGTGCCCACGCTAGTACTTTATACCGAAAAACATGCAGACACACGAGAACAAACAATATAGCGTAGTTATATAATTCGAAATAATGAAGTGTCTTGCTATTGTCCATGGTTGGTCCTTTTGCCTATTCTTTAAAGGTGGAAGGAGCCACAGTTACACCTGAGCCTGCTTACTGTACAACACAATCCATCAATCAGATTGATACATTAGTGTGTAGGTGTGGGTTATAGGGTGTCTAATTGTTCTACATTTTTTCAATATGGGTGACTTAAAATAGCCTGTTTTGCTTTTATGCAGACATCACACTTACCTGAGAAGTAGAAATCAAAGGGAGAGAAACTGGGAATTGAATAACTGCAGTTGACATAGCTAAGTAAATGGAAGAATACTCTTATTGCAATGTGGATGGCTCTTAAAAAGAGCCTTTGGTTGTGCATAGTGTAGTCTATGGTGTTGCCAGTGTACAGCACCCTCTGAAGAAGTGGGAAGTGAAGATTGCCTCCCGTGCTGCGTTGTTGGCCCCCATCCTTGAAATATCCTGCAGAGCAGCAGACCTCTCCTCTGGCACGCGGCAGCGAGCTGCATATTCCCTCCTGGTCCTCGTGTTCATCCTCATTAAGTTATGCAGGTCACAGGTAGCCTTCACATGCCTGAATTCCCCCAAGATGCAGTCCCAGATGGCCCTGGTCACCCAACCTTGCAGTGCCCTACACAGTAACTGTAGGCAATCGTTTTGAAGGAATCTCCAATTGCAAGGTATCTGTAGGAATATGGAAGAAATGTCATTATTAGACATTTACATCACCAGGTCATTGTGGATTACTAAAGTATAATATATTTTATAACAAATGATAACATTGAATAGATGCATGTGCACACATATGTGCGTGTGTAGCATGTGGCAACAGCAGGATCATATCAAGGATAGCATCACAAATTAATACATAAATACCACTTGAAGCTTGATGAGTTGATCATTTGAATCGGCTGTGCAGTGCATATTCCGGCCCCTGAGGAGCAGGAGGGCTATCCAGGGGCCGACCAAACGTCATCACTGCAGGGGTGCAGATCTCTCTGCCCAGCACAAGGAGGGCAGGTGTGCAGGGGGTAGAGTCTTGGACAGCGGAGCAGCATGCCAAGAGGGCCATGGGCAGGTGCTTGTCCCAGTCACACTGGTGTTTGGCAGATACGATGGCCAGCTGCTGTCCAAGCGTTTGGTTGAAGCGCTCCACAAGGCCATCACTTTGAGGATGGAGAGGAGTAGTGCGGGTCTTGTGCATACCCAGACTCTCACACATGGTGGCAAACACACGGGACTCAAAGTTTCTGCCTTGGTTGCTGTGGAATCCACAACTCTAAACCTGCTGAATATTCCCGCTGTCAGGGCGTCGACGATGGTCCTGGTACCTCCTGGTAAGGCAGAGCATAGGCCTCGGGCCAATTTGTGAAATAGTCCATGGCCGTGAGCACCCAGTGGTTACCACTGTCTGTGGTGGGGAACGCCCAACCACATCCACTCCTACCCTCTCCATGGGAGCCCTAACTGGGAACTGTTGGAGCTGAGCATGAGAACGGCCTGCAGGACCCTTTCCCGCTGTGCAGTTGTCACAGCGGCAGCAAAAGTCCTCCACATGCCTCTTGTGCTGCCCCCATTAAAAGCCCTGACAGAGGCGGCAGAGGGTTATTGTGACCCCAAAGTGTCCAGGCCCATCCCCCCCATGAGTGCCCTGGAGCACAGCCTCCCACAGTGCTTTTTGGACCACCACCTGCCACCTCTTCTCTCCCGTAGCTGGCTCCTTCCATACCCGCTGTAGCACGCCATCAGCCAGCCTCAGTCTCTCAAACTTTGACCACAACCCTTTGGTTGCGAGTGATAGAACTGGCACCTCTTCCCACGGGTCTCAGCTGCGCCTCTACCCACTGTAGCACTGGCTGTAGGTCTGTGTCCCATCCCTGCTGCTGCCCCCATTCAGCCACGTCAACAGTCCGCAGCTCACAGCAGACAGGCCCGCTCGCCCAACACACTGTGGCACAGACCCCCTCCTCCCCACACAGCTCTCTCTCACAAGCCTCTCTACGCTCACAGTGGCGGCACCCGTCTGCAGTACAAGGCCGACGGGATATAGTGTCGGCATTGGAGTGGTGTGCCCCTGCCCTGTGCACCACTGTGAAGTCGTACGGCTGAAGCTCCTTCAACCAGCGTGCAATCTGCCCCTTTGGCTCTCTGAAAGACATGAGCCACTGGAGAGCAGAGTGATCAGTCCTCACAGTAAAGGGCAGGCCACCCAGGTAGTACTTGAAGTGTTTGATGGAAGCCACAACAGCGAGGAGCTCCCGCCGGGTGACAGAGTTGCGGAGCTTATGTTTGTCGAACGTTTTGCTGAAGTGTATTGTTGTATGTGTTGAACTGCTTTGCTTTATCTTGGCCAGGTCGCAGTTGCAAATGAGAACTTGTTCTCAACTAGCCTACCTGGTTAAATAAAAGGTGCATTGTTTTGTTTTTTTAAATGACGCCGTTGAGCACGCTCGTTCTCTCGCTTAAAACATATGCTTTTTGTTTGGAAACTGAGGTGATAGGCTATATGGCTAGCTACACACATTTCAAATTATAGCTGTTTGCGGAGATGTATAGCTATATTGAGTAGTGACAACTTTCTCAACGAAGATGCGGAAGGATGAGCTTTTGCAGAGACAGGTATGGTGGTCTGAAGAGCGCGCTTGTTTGAAATGGATAAGTGTTGTGGTAGCTTTTGATAGAGAAGAACATCAAGACAAAGAAGCTGTATTATAAGTGGGATGCACTGTTGAGCGCTGCATCCGAGGGGTTCGTGCTGATTGTATGGAGATTGTGACAGACGGTTAAATGGCGTCCCTAGAGAAAGCAAAAACAAAATGGTTGTCAGGAGTAGTGCAGTATTATCATAAGGAGACATATACTTGGAATACGGAGGAGGAATGGAGGGGAAAAGAGAGGGAGAGGAGGTATGAGAGAGAGAGGGAGGAAGACGGTGAGCTTGAGTCTGTAAAAATGTCGGGAAAAAGGGAGATGGTTTGTTAAAGAAGAATTTCACCGGATGTTGTCGTAGTGGAACGCTAGCGGGACACCTAGCTGTAAGAGGTTTAAACGAATGGGGGAAAGAAATGTGAATTGTTTCCCTCTCAAGAAAAGGATGCCATTGAAAGGAGGGATTACTGGGGTAGAAGTAAATGTGAAAGTTGACCAACTGAAGGGGAAGAGTCCCGGTGTATGTGATGCCCGTCGTTTGATGCGACGCATGCAGGGTGGTGAGAGTGGGGAAACAGAAAAGTCATTGTCTGTTCTTCTGAGTTTTGATGTTGAGTCTTTGCCCGACAAAGTGATGTTAGGATATATAAGTTATCCTGTACGAGCCTTTGTGCTGAATAGATTACGTTGTTACAGGTGTCCAGCTTATAGGCATGTGGCAGCAATGTGTAGGAGGGAGGTTCCTAGGTGTGAGAAGTGTGCAGAAGGGCATGAGACAAAGGGATGTGTAGCATTGGGGAAAGTAGTGGTTTGTGTTAATTGCAGGGGTGCCAATGGGGCTGGGGATCAGAAATGTCCGTTGCGAGAGAGGCAGGTTGAGGTTTCCAGGATTAGAGTAGTGCAGAAGTTGTCATATGCTGGGGCAGTGAAGAAAGTAGAGAAAGATGGGTCAAGGGGAAGGGATCCTGAGAAGAGTCGTGTGAGTAGTAGATCTGTTCCAGTACAGAAGGATAGGCCAACAAGTGATATATGTTTCAGTAAGATTGGATTTTTAGCATTTATAGCAATGGTTATCACCTGTACTGCAGGGATGGAACAGAAGTAGCAGAAAATTGAAGTTGTGGTGGCAGCTGCAGAGGTAGTTGGGTGTGCGAGACTTGAGATCAGAAGAGTTACAGGGTGTGTTAAGTGGTGATGTCCCATCCTTTCAGGTTGTTGGCATGAGGTAGGACTAAATATATTTAAATAGTGGGGTAGGGTGGTGTTGATTTTATTTGCACATTTTGGAGAGTGTAGTGTTAGATGGTGGGGTATTTTTTATATATTTTTTTCAAGCAAAGTATATGGGAGTTCTACTCCAGTCTAGTCTGTGGCGGTAATGCAACATATTAGATTTCAACCGCCGTTTAAACGTCATCGAAGAAGAACTTTCTCCACGCTGTACAATGTGCAAACGTAAATTGAAGGACATGTCACGGATTTTGTGACCACACAGCAAGAGGTTACACAGGAACACACAAGAAAATACACAGTTCTGCGCGTGCTCTGGTCTTCTCTGTACTCGCTACATAGAACGTCACTTCTACGCGTACTCGCCAGCCAGGGCCTGTTTGTTTACGAAGGTATACATGTGGGACTTGTACCCTTGTGTGTGTATGGATAAGAAGTCAGTGAGGAGGACTATCTATCTTCTTTTGTCTGCCAATGTCGTTTTAGTTTGACCAGCTCTCTGTGTGTCGACGACGTCCTCCAACTTCACCTACAACCCACCGCTGTCTCGTTGAAATTCCATATTTAGCCTGTACTCGTGGTTGTCCAGCTTTTATTTATTTTTCAAAGCCCCATATCGCGGTCTCAACCTGTCAATATTTATATAAAACACCACCTAGATGAGGCCATGCGCACCAGGGTGAGGTGTAAACCCCACCCACCTAACATTTTGTGCCCGGTATTTTTGAATGCCTATGCTATAATAATGTTTGCGAAGCTAGTCTAGTTTACCAAGCTACCAATTCATTCAAATAAAATGTTATTGGTCACATATACGTGTTTAGCAGATGTTATTGCGGGTGTAGCGAAATGCTTGTGTTTCTAGCTCCTACAGTGCAGTAATATATAACAAGTAATATCTAATAATTTCACAACATATACACAATAAACACAAATCTAAGTATTGTCACAGCGGCATAGACTAAGATACAATAGAATATAATACAGTAATTCACACTAAAGCTACCCTTAAGAAAAATATAGTTTACATAACTGAAGTTACTTTGAAAAAGTAGTTCACTACATTCAAAATACTTTGTGAAACATCATGGTCACAGAGCATTTCATATTAATCTGTATGTAACTCTGAGATACTCCATTTAGTATGATATATTACATTTTGTATGGAATGTATTAATTTGTGGATGTCCATCCATTCCGTATGATATGTTTTGAATTACAATTTGTAGAATATGATACAAATTGCAATTTGTACAGTATGTTACGAATTTGCAAAACATATGATCTTTTACGAATTTGTTAGCTAGATGGCTAGGTTGCTAATGCTAGCTAACGTTAACGAGGCAAGGTTTGGGGTAAGGAGTTAGGTTAAAGGGTTAGGAAAAGGTTTAGCTAAAAGGGTTAGGGAAAGAGTTAGCTAACATGGTAAGTAGTTGCAAAGTAGTCAAAATGCTGAAGTTGTCCTTGATGAAATTAGAACACGCAACCATGCTAGACGTTTCGTTTTTGCTTTAAGTAACCTTCTATCTTATGTAACCATACTAAACGTAACATATCATACTAATGTCAGTGTCCTAGTCTGAGACTCGTCTCTGAAAAATTATCATATGTAAATCTGAAATGTCAGACTACATGTCAGACTACAAATTGCAAGACAGATTACATAATTTATAATATGTTTCAAGTGAGAATTTGGCATGTGTTATGCTGAAAAAGAAAGGAAATGATTGTTCTTCACCCATATTTTATTTTAGCCAAAAAAGTAGTGTGTAGTTCCAGTAGTAAGTTACAGTAAAAAACGTATTAACTACTGAAAACACTACCTAGATTTGAATTTAGTTCAACTACCACTAAGCTGTTAAATTACTAGTTGAACTACATATAGTTCACTACGCCCCAACACTGATAATAATGTCCTGTTTGTAAAATGCTTTTTTTGTGTCATGTGTGCTTTATAAACATACAGTTAATGTGAAACTCAAAATGCGTTCAAGATTCCCATCACACTAATTTCCTTGCTGGCCTCATGTACTACTCATTTACTAGGAAACTTCATCACTGTTTGACAGTAAACTAGAGCACTGGAAACTACCTGTGGCCCCATCTGAGCAGTGGTAATTGATGAGCCATTGTGGATGGGATGAATGACTGCTTCAGAGTCAGGTGTTCTGCATTATCATGTCTGATGGTGTTTGCTCTCCCCCACAGCCCTGTGTGTCCGACAGCAGCATAGTGGTCTAGACTCTGCAGACAGCCACTATGACAGACTGTACCCGGGCCACATCCCTACCGACGTCATCCAGAAAGCACTGCTGGCTGTGGGCCCCGGGGTGGCAGCCCTGCAGGACCCCTACAGACATGGTGAGAAGGATGCCCACTTCCAGTTGTGATATGTTCACATGGGCATTTACATGTGTAGGAAGTTTTTAGACATCATCAAGAGTATTTAGCACTGACAAACTCCTTATTAAACAGAGCCAAAGGTGTATTGTACCAAGAGTTTGGCTAAATATAATGGTACTCAGTTTGTATGACTCTGATATTAACCCCAGAGCGCTGATATTAACCCCAGAGCAGGCAATGGGTTGTTCTACCAATTCGGTGCTTTTAAGATGTTTTGGGAAAAAAATAATAATAATAATTTTGAAACTTTTGATTTCACCATTTTAATATTCTGTCATAAAGAGCACATGTTCAACTTAATAAAAGAGGTAAAATAATAAAAAATATCCATCTCAAGAGGTAAAATAATAAAAAAAAATAACTATAATAAGTGGCAAATAAAGTAACAGGGTTGACCGTAACAGGGTTGACCGTAACAGGGTTGACGAGTTCATCTTAAACCAGCCATAACTCCCCTTGTGACAGGGGGAATGGAAGCTTGTTGTGTACAACAGGGAGGGGCAAGTGAATGAAAAAAAAGAAGAAATTAAAACATTTCTAGCCTGCCTATCTATGGGTAATAGGGTTGACTTGTTATGCTCGGCCTACTCAGTTTTCCACCACAAAACACCAGACAATTTACAAAAAGAGTAGAACCAGCTCACCTGCTTTTACATTATGATTTGACTGTTAGATGTTCAGTGATTCTTTTGAAAAAAAATATATAAAAAGGAATAGGTTCACCATATTAAAACGAAAGTTCAGTTTTCGTAACAGGGTTGACCTTTAAAATAAGGGACAGGTTTTTTACCTTAAAATGAATCACTAATCACATTAAATAATAATAATAATCAGAATGTACTTTCTCAAAGGAACAAAATAACTAGGGCTTTATAATGATGGGGAAAACTTAAGTGGATAAAAATGTTCCTCGAAGTCACAGAGGGGACATGTCAAAATGCTGTATTTTGGCACTTTAACAACTCTTTATTCATATAAAAAATTGGATTTATTCAATTATCCATGTGTTCTATATTAATTGGCACTTCATTGAATATAACAGGCTTTTAAATCCAATATTGGTGCACAATTTCTAACTAAAATATCAAAGGGACGCAAAAGGCACTTATTTCATGGAAGACCATAATACTGATCCATAATGAGTTTGGTGTGGGTGGGGTGTTCCCTGTTTCGTTTTCCTGTCTGCATTGGAAATTCAAAGTAGGTGATTAAGTTTCATTACTCAGTAATCGATACCAAGCAGAGTTATTTAATGGGTTTCCTGTGTCATTTAGATCCTTTGTTACCAGGTCTGGTAAAACAAGAACTAAAACTGTGTGAAACAGTCTTAGTGAAATTAGATGAAAAGTTTGATTTAAAACAAGTAATTGAAATATCAATTATTCAAAAGGGTGAGAAATAACTTAAGTTTCTCTTTTGGTGTAACATACACTGCATTTTTCTCAATAAAAAGGACCATATTTATCTCACTGTAATCCCTGTTCGCCATGTATTGTAGACATGGTGGCCGTTCTCGGCGAGACTACAGGACACCTGGCCCTCAATACGCTCCGGGACAGAATAAGAGGAGACCCTGAGGGCTATACCATTCTAACGTATGGCACAACCTCTGCTGTCTGTCCTACTCAGTGTTTATGTCCATCCTGATTCCTGAAATATACATCTCTACAATTGGGATAAGTTCTGTGGGAACATGTGTTTGTCCATTAATGCTCTTGTGTGTATGTTTCATCTATTGGTGTGTTAGAGAGCGCCCACGGATCAGGCTATCCACATTGGATCTGTCCAAGATGGCCTTCCTTCCAGATGGATCCTTAGGGAGAGAGTACTTGCGCTTCCTTGAGGACAATGTGAGTTTGTGAAGGACATTGATCTCTTTGCAGAGGGAGTGTGGTGATTTTTGTAGTGTATTTGCTTAGCTCTACTTTCTCGTTCCCTCTCTTTCTCAGAGGGTGACCCCTGACTCAAGGGCAGATGTGAAGTTTGTGGATAATGAAGAGTTGGCGTATGTTATGCAGAGATACAGAGAGGTCCACGATTTACTGCACAGCTTACTAGGCTTGCCCACTAACATGCTAGGTGAGTCTGCCACCATAGAAGTAGGATTCATCGATTACATACAGTGAGCTCCAAAAGAATTGGAACAGTGAATGTTTTTTTTTTCTTTTTTCTCTACTCCAGATACAATGACCACGCCATTAAAATGCAGACAGTCAGCTTTAATTTGAGAGTATTTTCATCCATATCAGGTGAACCGTTTAGAAATGTAGAAATTAAAGCACTTTTTGTACATACAGTGCCTTAGTGTATTCATACAGTTGAAGTCAGAAGTTTACATAAACTAGTTTTAATGACTCCAACCTAAGTGTTTCAACCACTCCACAAATTTCTTGTTAACAAACTATTGTTTTGGCAAGTCGGTTAGCACATCATTTTTCCAACAATTGTTTACAGACAGATTATTTCACTTATAATTCACTGTATCACAATTCCAGTGGGTCAGAAGTTTACATACACTAAGTTGACTGTGCCTTTAAACAGCTTGGAAAATTCCAGAAAATTATGTCATGGCTTTAGAAGTTTCTGATAGGCTAATTGACATCATTTGAGTCAATTGGAGGTGTACCTGTGGATGTATTTCAAGGCCTACCTCAAACTCAGTGCCTCTTAGCTTGACATCATGGGAAAATCAAAAGAAATCAGCCAAGACCTCAGAAAAAAATTGTGGACCTCCACAAGTCTGATTCAAACTTAGGAGCAATTTCCCAACGCCTGAAGGTACCATGTTCATCTGTACAAACAATAATACGCAAGTATAAACACCATGGGACCACACAGCCGTCATACCTTTCAGGAACGAGACGTGTTCTGTCTCCTAGAGATGAAAGTTCTTTGGTGTGAAAAGTGCAAATCAATCCCAGAACAACAGCAAAGGACCTTGTGAAGATGCTGGAGGAAACAGGTGCAAAAGTATCTATATGCACAGTAAAATGAGTCCTATATTGACATATCCTGAAAGGCTGCTCAGCAAGGAAGAAGCCACTGCTCCAAAACCACCATAAAAAAAGCCAGACTACGATTTGCAACAGCACATGGAGACAAAGATTGGACTTTTTGGAGAAATGTCCTCTGGTCTGATGAAACAAAAATAGAACTGTTTGGCCATAATGACCATCGTTATGTTTGGAGGAAAAGGGGGGGGCTTGCAAGCCGAAGAACACCATCCCAACCGTGAAGCACAGGGGTGGCAGCATCATGTTGTGGGGGTGCTTTGCTGCAAGAGTGATTGGTGCAACTTCCCAAAATAGATGGCATCATGAGGGAGGAAAATGATGTGGATATACACTGCTCAAAAAAATAAAGGGAACACTTAAACAACACATCCTAGATCTGAATGAAAGAAATAATCTTATTAAATACTTTTTTCTTTACATAGTTGAATGTGCTGACAACAAAATCACACAAAAATAATCAATGGAAATTCAATTTATCAACCCATGGAGGTCTGGATTTGGAGTCACACTCAAAATTAAAGTGGAAACCACACTACAGGCTGATCCAACTTTGATGTAATGTCCTTAAAACAAGTCAAAATTAGGCTCAGTGGTGTGTGTGGCCTCCATGTGCCTGTATGACCTCCCTACAACGCCTGGGCATGCTCCTGATGAGGTGGCAGATGGTCTCCTGAGGGATCTCCTCCCAGACCTGGACTAAAGCATCCGCCAACTCCTGGACAATCTGTGGTGCAACGTGGCGTTGGTGGATGGAGCGAGACATGATGTCCCAGATGTGCTCAATTGGATTCAGGTCTGGGGAACGGGCGGGCCAGTCCATAGCATCAATGCCTTCCTCTTGCAGGAACTGCTGACACACTCCAGCCACATGAGGTCTAGCATTGTCTTGCATTAAGAGGAACCCAGGGCCAACCGCACCAGCATATGGTCTCACAAGGGGTCTGAGGATCTCATCTCGGTACCTAATGGCAGTCAGGCTACCTCTGGCGAGCACATGGAGGGCTGTGCGGCCTCCCAAAGAAATGCCACCCCACACCATGACTGACCCACCGCCAAACCGGTCATGCTGGAGGATGTTGCAGGCAGCAGAACGTTCTCCACGGCATCTCCAGACTCTGTTACGTCTGTCACGTGCTCAGTGTGAACCTGCTTTCATCTGTGAAGAGCACAGGGCGCCAGTGGCAAATTTGCCAATCTTGGTGTTCTCTGGCAAATGCCAAACGTCCTGCACGGTGTTGGGCTGTAAGCGCAAGCCCCACCTGTGGACGTCGAGCCCTCATACCACCCTCATGGAGTATGTTTCTGACCGTTTGAGCAGACACATGCACATTTGTGGCCTGCTGGAGGTCATTTTGCAGGGCTCTGGCAGTGCTCCTCCTGCTTTTCCGGAGGTAGCGGTCCTGCTGCTGGGTTGTTGCCCTCCTACGGCCTCCTCCACATCTCCTGATGTACTGGCCTGTCTCCTGGTAGCGCCTCCATGCTCTGGACACTATGCTGACAGACACAGCAAGCCTTCTTGCCACAGCTCGCATTGATGTGCCATCCTGGATGAGCTGCACTACCTGAGCCACTTGTGTGGGTTGTAGACTCCGTCTCATGCTACCACTAGAGTGAAAGCACCGCCAGCATTCAAAAGTGACCAAAACATCAGCCAGGAAGCATAGGAACTGAGAAGTGGTCTATGGTCTCCACCTGCAGAACCACTCCTTTATTGGGGGTGTCTTGCTTATTGCCTATAATTTCCACCTGTTGTCTATTCCATTTGCACAACAGCATGTGAAATTTATTGTCAATCAGTGTTGCTTCCTAAGTGGACAGTTTGATTTCACAGAAGTGTGATTGACTTGGAGTAACATTGTGTTGTTTAAGTGTTCCCTTTATTTTTTTGAGCAGTATATATTGAAGCAACATCTCAAGACATCAGTCAGGAAGTTAAAGCTTGGTCGCAAATGGGTCTTCCGAATGGACAATGACCCCAAGCATACTTCCAAAGTTGTTTCAAATGGCTTAAGGACAACAAAGTCAAAGTATTGGAGTGGCCATCACAAAGCCCTGACCTCAATCCTATAGAAAATTTGTGGACAGAACTGAGAAAACGTGTGCGAGCAAGGAGGCCTACAAACCTGACTCAGTTACACCAGCTCTGTCAGGAGGAAAGGGCCAAAATTCACCCAATTTACTGTGGGAAGCTTGTGGATGGTTACCTGAAACGTTTGACCCAAGTTAAACAATTTGTAGGCAATGCTACCAAATACTAATTGAGTGCATGTAAACTTCTGACCCACTGGGAATGTGATGAAGGAAATAAAATCACTCTCCACTCTTTTTATTTGCATTAAATGTCAGGAATTGTGAAAAACTGAGTTTAAATATATTTGGCTAAGGTGTATGTACATTTCCGACTTCAACTGTACCTCTTAACTTATTTCACGTTTTGTTGTGTTACAGCCTGAATTCAAAATGTATTAAATAGATGTTGTTTCTTACCCATCTACACACAATACCCAATAATGACATAGTGAAAACATTAGTTGAAAATGAAATACACATATCTAATTTACATAAGTATTCACACCCCTGAGTCGATAGTGTTAGAATACCCTTTGGCAGCGATTACAGCTGAGATTTTCTTGGTAAGTCACAGAGCTTTGCACACCTGGATTGTACAATATGTGCACATTTTTTTTTACATTTTTTTTATTATTCAAGCTCTGTCAAGTTGGTTGTTGATCATTGCTAGACAGCCATTTTCAAATCTTGCCATAGATTTTGAAGCAGATTTAAATAAAAACTGTAACTAGGCCACTCAGGAACATTCATTATCGACTTGGTAAGAAACTGTAGTGTATATTTGGCTTTGTGTTTTAGGTTATTGTCCTGCTGAAAAGGTGAATTTGACTCCCAGTGTCTGTTGAAAAGCAGACAACCAAGTTTTCCTCTAGGATTTTGCCTGTGCTTAGCTTTATTCCATTTATTTTAACAAAACTCCCTAGTCCTTGTCGATGACAAGCATACCCATAACATGATACAGCCACCACCATGCTTGAAAATATGAAGAGTGGTACTCAGTGATGTGTTGTGTTGGATTTGCCCCAAACGCTTAACGCTTTGTATTCAGGACATAAAGTTTATTTCTTTACCAAATTGTTTGCACTTTTACTTTAGAGCCTTGTTACAAACAGGATGCATGTTTTGGAATATTTGTATTCTGTACAGGCTTCCTTCTTTTCACTCTGTCATTTATGTTCGTTTTCTGGAGTAACTACAATGTTGTTGATCCATCCTCCGTTTTCTCCTATCACTGCCATTAAACTCTGTAACTGTTTTAAAGTCACCATTGACCTCATGGTGAACTCCCTGTGTGATTTCCTTCCTGTCCGGCAGGAAAGACGCCTGTATCTTTGTAGTGACTGGGTGTACTGTGTCATTAATAACTTCACCATGCTCAAAGTGATATTCAATGGGCCTCCCGAGTGGCGCAGCCGTCTAAGGCACTGCATTGCAGTGCTAGCTGCGTTACTACAGATCCTGGTTCGATACCGGGCTGTGTTGCAGCCGGCCGTGACCGGGAGACCCATGAGGCAACACACAATTGGCCCAGCGTCGTCCGGGTTAGGGGAGGGTTTGGCCGATCGGGATGTCCTTGACCCATCACGCTCTAGCGACTCCTGTGGCGGGCCGGGCGCGTTCACGCTGACACGGTCGCCAGGTGTACGGTGTTTCCTCCAACACAGTGGTGAGGCTGGCTTCCGGGTTAAGCGGGCATTGTGTCAAGAAGCTTGGCGGGGTTGTGTTTCGGGGGACGCACGGCCTTCAACCTTCGCCTCTCCCGAGTCTATACGGGAGTTACAGTGATGAGACAAGACTAACTACCAATTGCATATCACGAAAAAGGGGAGAAAAATGTTTTACCAGTCAAAAGTTTGGACACAAAAGTTAACTCATTCCAGGGGTTTTCTTTATAGTAAAACTATTTTCTACATTGTAGAATAATAGGGAAGACATCAAAACTATGAAATAACACATATGGAATCACATATGTAACCAAAAAGTATTCAAATTGAGATTCTTTAAAGTAGCACTAAGGTTTTCACTGGGCTGAGCGGGAACTGTGCTTCCTCAGAGGTAGGGAGGCGAGCAGGCCAGAGGTGGATGAACGCAGTGCCCTTGTTTGGGTATAGGGCCTGATCAGAGCCTGAAGGTACGGAGGTGCCGTTCCCCTCACAGCTCCGTAGGCAAGCACCATGGTCTTGTAGCGGATGCGAGCTTCAACTGGAAGCCAGTGGAGAGAGCGGAGGAGCGGGGTGACGTGAGAGAACTTGGGAAGGTTGAACACCAGACGGGCTGCGGCGTTCTGGATGAGTTGTAGGGGTTTAATGGCACAGGCAGGGAGCCCAGCCAACAGCGAGTTGCAGTAATCCAGACGGGAGATGACAAGTGCCTGGATTAGGACCTGCGCCGCTTCCTGTGTGAGGCAGGGTCGTACTCTGCGAACGTTGTAGAGCATGAACCTACAGGATCGGGTCACCGCCTTGATGTTAGTGGAGAACGACAGGGTGTTGTCCAGGGTCACGCCAAGGTTCTTAGCACTCTGGGAAGAGGACACAATGGAGTTGTCAACCGTGATGGCGAGATCATGGAAGTCCTTCCTCGGGAGGAAGAGCAGCTCCGTCTTGCTGAGGTTCAGCTTGAGGTGGTGATCCGTCATCCACACTGATATGTCTGCCAGACATGCAGAGATGCGATTCGCCACCTGGTTATCAGAAGGGGGAAAGGAGAAGATTAATTGTGTGTCGTCTGCATAGCAATGATAGGAGTGACCATGTGAGGATATGACAGAGCCAAGTGACTTGGTGTATAGCGAGAATAGGAGAGGGCCTAGAACAGAGCCCTGGGGGACACCAGTGGTGAGAGCACGTGGTGCGGAGACAGATTCTCGCCACGCCACCTGGTAGGAGCGACCTGTCAGGTAGGACACAATCCAAGCGTGGGCCGCGCCGGAGATGCCCAACTCAGAGAGGGTGGAGAGGAGGATCTGATGGTTCACAGTATCAAAGGCGGCAGATAGGTCTAGAAGGATGAGAGCAGAGGAGAGAGAGTTAGCTTTAGCAGTGCAGAGAGCCTCCGTGACACAGAGAAGAGCAGTCTCAGTTGAATGACCAGTCTTGAAACCTGACTGATTTGGATCAAGAAGGTCATTCTGAGAAAGATAGCAGGAGAGCTGGCCAAGGACGGCACGTTCAAGAGTTTTGGAGAGAAAAGAAAGAAGGGATACTGGTCTGTAGTTGTTGACATCGGAGGGATCGAGTGTAGGTTTTTTCAGAAGGGGTGCAACTCTCGCTCTCTTGAAGACGGAAGGGACGTAGCCAGCGGTCAAGGATGAGTTGATGAGCGAGGTGAGGTAAGGGAGAAGGTCTCCGGAAATGGTCTGGAGAAGAGAGGAGGGGATAGGGTCAAGCGGACAGGTTGTTGGGCGGCCGGCCGTCACAAGACGCGAGATTTCATCTGGAGAAAGAGGTCAAAGCACAGGGTAGGGCAGTGTGAGCAGGACCAGCGGTGTTGTTTGAATTAGCAAACGAGGATCGGATGTCGTCGACCTTCTTTTCAAAATGGTTGACAAAGTCATCCGCAGAGAGGGAGGGGGGGGAGGAGGATTCAGGAGGGAGGAGAAGGTGGCAAAGAGCTTCCTAGGGTTAGAGGCAGATGCTTGGAATTTAGGGTGGTAGAAAGTGGCTTTAGCAGCAGAGACAGAAGAGGAAAATGTAGAGGAGGGAGTGAAAGGATGCCAGGTCCGCAGGGAGGCGAGTTTTCCTCCATTTCCGCTCGGCTGCCCGGAGCCCTGTTCTGTGAGCTCGCAATGAGTCGTCGAGCCACGGAGCAGGAGGGGAGGACCGAGCCGGCCTGGAGGATAGGGGACATAGAGAGTCAAAGGATGCAGAAAGGGAGGAGAGGAGGGTTGAGGAGGCAGAATCAGGAGATAGGTTGGAGAAGGTTTGAGCAGAGGGAAGAGATGATAGGATGGAAGAGGAGAGAGTAGCGGGAGAGAGAGAGCGAAGGTTGGGACGGCGCAATACCATCTGAGTAGGGGCAGAGTGAGAAGTGTTGGATGAGAGCGAGAGGGAAAAGGATACAAGGTAGTGGTCGGAGACTTGGAGGGGAGTTGCAATGAGATTAGTGGAAGAACAGCATCTAGTAAAGATGAGGTCAAGCGTATTGCCTGCCTTGTGAGTAGGGGGGGAAGGTGAGAGGGTGAGGTCAAAAGAGGAGAGGAGTGGAAAGAAGGAGGCAGAGAGGAATGAGTCAAAGGTAGACGTGGGGAGGTTAAAGTCACCCAGAACTGTGAGAGGTGAGCCATCCTCAGGAAAGGAACTTATCAAGGTGTCAAGCTCATTGATGAACTCTCCAAGGGAACCTAGAGGGCGATAAATGATAAGGATGTTAAGCTTGAAAGGGCTGGTAACTGTGACAGCATGGAATTCAAAGGAGGCGATAGACAGATGGGTCAGGGGAGAAAGAGAGAATGTCCACTTGGGAGAGATGAGGATCCCAGTGCCACCACCCCGCTGACCAGAAGCTCTCGGGGTGTGCGAGAACACGTGGGCAGATGAGGAGAGAGCAGTAGGAGTAGCAGTGTTATCTGTGGTAATCCATGTTTCCGTCAGCGCCAAGAAGTCGAGGGACTGGAGGGTAGCATAGGCTGAGATGAACTCTGCCTTGTTGGCCGCAGACCGGCAGTTCCAGAGGCTGCCGGAGACCTGGAACTCCACGTGGGTCGTGCGCGCTGGGACCACCAGGTTAGAGTGGCAGCGGCCACGCGGTGTGAAGCGTTTGAATGGCCTGTGCAGAGGGGAGTGAACAGGGAGACAGACACATAGTTGACAGGCTACAGAAGAGGCTACGCTAATGCAAAGGAGATTGGAATGACAAGTGGACTACACGTCTCGAATGTTCAGAAAGTTAGCTTACGTTGCAAAAATCTTTTTGACTAAAATGATTAAAATGATACAGTACTGCTGGCTGGTGAAGTAGGCTAGCTAGCAGTGGCTGCGTTGTTGACTTTGTTTGAAAGTGTAGCTGGCTAGGTAACCTCGATAGTTTCAGTGTTACACCTTATCATGATACAAAGGCAGCTATGTAGCTAGCTAACATAACACTAATCAAGACGTTCCTTTGTAATGTATTTAGTTTCTACAATGCTGCTCGTCTGTAATAGTTGGCTAGGTTTGGATCCAGGAGGATCCTCTTGATGGGTCTGTGATATGGCCATTTCTTGGAGAGACTTTCAAACATGACAACACCACCCCAACAGGTGTTGCTGGGCAGCTTCAATGTGGTGCTCTTATTCTTCTCACTTTGCTTGGTGAGGTAGATTGCTGTTATAACTTGATGACCCTTCACATACCTAACCATTTCCTTGGCTCTCTTGTAGTGTATCCGTTGTTTTCAGTGCCATGATGTCCTTGAGGAGCAGATTCAATGCATGAGCAGCACAGCCAATGGGTGTGATGTGAGGGTAGGACTCCACTTTAGACTAAGCAGCATTCATGTTCACAGCATTGTCTGTCACCAGTGCAAATACCTTCTGTGGTCCAAGGTCATTGATGACTGCCTTCAGCTCATCTGCAATGTAGAGACGGGTGTGTCTATTGTCCCTTGTCAGTGCTTTTCTAGAAAACTGGTTGAGGGGTGGAGATTATGTAGTTAATTATTCCTTGCCCACGAACATTCAACCACCCATCAGAGAGGATTGCAATACAGTCTGCCTTCTCTATGATTTGCTTGACCTTCACTTGAACTCTGCATCCAGCAAATGAGTAGATAAAGCATGTCTGGTTGGAGGGGTTTATGCTAAATGGTGTATATATATAAATAAAAATAATGTATTGTGTCATTATGGAGTCACTTGTATTGTAAATAAGAATATGTTTCTAAACACTTCTACAATAATGTGGATGATACTAGTCTTGGGCGGTATACCATAAATCGGGGTATTTGGAAAAAGCCACAGAATGGTTTTTCAGTACCATCAATGCCGTTGAAACTATATATTAACGTTTTTTTAATACAGTTGAATATTTGTAGATACTTTAAGTAAATAAATATCTGCAGTCAACTTATGCAATACTTTAGCAGAAAAAAAAATGGCGTTCTTCATTTCACCTGTCACAATATTTATGTAGCTTAGCGTAGTCCCCAGTCACATGTCACGTGGTGTTGGTTTATAAGAACACAACATGAGAGACCGGAGCCTTGTGTGTCACTCACTGTTCGTGCAGTATGCGCCAGGTGATCTAAGTACAATATGGAATTCACAACTAAATGTGTGACAGCTAGATACAGTATCTTATAACTATTAAGTTAACTGTTGCTTCCCACAATGTTAACAATATTCCATATCGCACTTCGGAAGCCAGCCGCACCAATGTGTCAGAGGAAGCACTGTTCAACTCATGACCGAGGCGCAATGAGCAAAGTAAAGCCTCCCGGCCAAACCCTCCCCGAACCCAGACGACGCTGGGCCAATTGTGCGCCGCCCTATGGGACTCCCGATCACGGCCGATTGTGATACAGCCCGGGATTGAACCCGGGTCTCTAGTGACACCTCCAGCACTGCGATATAGTGCCTTAGACCGCTGTGCCACTTGGGAGGCCCCCGGACATAATTTCTAATGACAAAGTGTAGTCGGGCCTGCTGACACTTTCCACAAACAAACGGTGCTTGTCATTGCTTGTTAGAAAGCTCTCTACACACATTTTTGAGGGCGTACTGTAGTTGACAAATTTTTAGTGGGAGGATGGTGCTCCATGACCTCTTATGTATCGGTTGTGGCTTAGCCTAGCTATCTGCGTCTGCATTGGGTCCGCTTCTGTCATGTTTCCCAGGGGATTCTTTTTTATGAGCACAATTCCCGCCCGCCTTTTAAGCCCTGTCTACCTAAATTCATGATGTTTTGGGAGAGTTGTCTGTCTGAAGAGCACCCTCCCCGGAACATTTATTTCTCCCTTTTCGAAGTAGCCAAGAGAATTCCACACGATCCCCTGACCTAGTGCTATTGCAGGTCTAGGATTTCCACAAATATTAGGTGGGACTTTCAGTCCCGTCAATGACACATCACTTCGTAGGTTTTTAGAATGGAAATCAAATTGCGTATGAAAATGAAATACTTCCTGAAACTGAATTTCCTGAAAGTGTCATAATGAATGGGGGGGTATTGTCTGAGTATTAACATCAGCTGTAAATGCTTCCTTCTCTGTTGTACAATAACTATTGGCATCAGTCTGGTATTTGTAAAGTAATGTGATTATTTCGGCCAGACTGTTTCCTTGTGGCTCTCCCACAGTCGTCTGGAATCCCTGGTGACGTCCCTGGGGCTGTGGGCTGTGAGGAATGGCCGACAGGCATGCTGTGTCCTCAGCATCTTCTACGAGCGACGCTGGGAGCAGAGTCTGCAGGACCTGAGACTGGAGCTGAACATCGAGCACCCCCTCTGATGTCAGAGCTACCACTGTGCAACCAGATGGTAGAGGATGCAGGGACTCTTTGGAGAGATGTAATGTTGGAATTTTGTGGGCTGACTGTATAATGTCAATTGTGTCAAGCTTCCCCATGTTTCAAAGTGAATAATGGTGAAGGAAGGAAAGGCCTATATTCACAATGGGGGCAGGGGATTTCCAGAGAGGCATTACCAGAGAGAGATTGTTACCCCCTTAACAAGCTTGAGATCATTTCCCCTCGACAATGGTTAAGTACAGTATGACCTGACATTGAGTAGAAGGGACTTTTTTGGAACAAAACCTTGTTGAGGGTCTTGTATTACCCACTGCCATTCTTCAAGCGCCAAGTCATTACCTAGGTTGGGCAAACCAAGGACATGCGAGAGCCTGTTGCTGCTGGTTACACAAGTGGTGGCTTAGTCATGTCTGGTATCATTCAGACGCTGAGACTGGTTCTATCTGACATTTCCTTCACTCATAACTCATAGTACATCACCCACCTGGTACTGTAATGACTGTCAATCATTGACTGAGTTTTATTTGACAATGTGTGTGTTCATGACAAGCACAGCACTGTTCATGCATCTCTGGCGTGAGATGTCACTTATCAATAAATTGTTTGCACTTTGTTGAAACCTTTTTTCGATAATGCTGTACTGTATTATGCAAATTACTACTAGTCTAACTTGTTGCTCAGTCAGCTGGAGCTGAAGTTTGCTTGGATGTTTTTTTCCGGTTTGTTTGAAGTCAGAACTGACAATGTCAACATGTGTCACTAAGATGGGAACATTCTGTGAAGCACTTTAAGTTTTCCAAACTACTACTCACTTATACAGAACAATCTTTGATTATCATTGTGGGGAGTTTTCTGTATTTTCTTATTTCTCTAGGAAGGCAGGTTTTTATTATCCACAAAGAAGAAACATCCATTAATAGTATCTCATACCATGTAGTTGATACAGTATAACTTTTTTTTTACACTTGTAGAATGTAAACTTTGTTTATATATACAGTTCCAATCAAAAGTTTAGACACACCTACTCATTCCAGGGTTTTTCTTTATTTTTACTATTTTCTACATTCTATGAAATAACACATATCGAATCATGTAGTAACCAAAAAAAGTGTTAAACAAAATCTAAGTATATTTTATATTCTTCAAAATAACCACCCTTTGCCTGGATGATAGCTTTGCACACTCTTGGCATTCTCTCAACCAGCTTCACCTGGAATGCTTTTCCAACAGTCTTGAAGGGGTTCCCACATATACTGAGCACTTGTTGGCTGCTTTTCCTTCACTCTGCGATCCAACTCATCCCAAACCATCTCAATTGGGTTGAGGTCAGGTGATTGTGGAGGCCAGGTCATCTGATGCAGCACTCCATCACTCTCCTTGGTCAAATAACAAAAAATCTCAAATTTGGACTCATCAGACCAAAGGACAGATTTCCACCTTTCCATTGAATGTCCATTGCTCGTATTCTTGGCCCAAGCAAGTCTCTTCTTATTATCGGTGTCCTTTAGTAGTGGTTTATTTGCAGCAATTCTACCATGAAGGCCTGATTCATGCAGTCTCCTCTAAATAGTTGATGTTGAGATGTGTCTGTTACTCAAACTCTGTGAAGCATTTTTTGGGCTGCAACTTCTGAGGCTGGTAACTAATGAACTGGGGTGCGCGCAAGATGGCGGTCAGTGCAGATGTGTTTTTTTGGTAGCTGAAGGAATAATGGGATTTCCTCACCCAAATATGACCATTTGGTCATTTCTAAGGTCATAAAACCCTGTATGAATATGATTTAGTTTGCTTACCAAAGTAATTGATTACTCTCTTAAATGTATTCCCCTCTAAAACTATTAAGTTAGTGACAACGCTAGATAGCCAGATCAGCTAGCTAGCTCAAAAACTAGCTTGTCTACATGTAAACTTCCAAAACCAAATGAAAAGAAATGGAGAAATCATCAGATGGACAATTAACAGCAAAAGATGGTATGGTTTTGGGTACTCCTCTTCAGAATGTAACTGGGGGGAAATACTGCTATGTGTGATGAAAATTACTTTCGCCCATCCAGTCTCCAGCTTGGGCCGTTACCTTACGACCCCGGCACTCCAGTCAAGCCCCAGGGGAAAAAGATGAGGGCAATAGGGTATGTCACTTCTTGAGATGCGAAACAATATTGTGATGCTTTTGACAGCAAAGATAGATGAAAGGGCAAATGGCTTAGGGAGAATACAATGAAAATTGAGGCCATAAAAAAAATCAGTTGACTTTATCTTTGGAGAAGTGAGAACCCTCAAAAGTGACATGAAGAAAGTGGAAGTTATCTGCCAGGAAAATAAAAAGGTGACTGAACTCGAGCAAAAGTTGAATGAGGTGGAGAGATACCAGCGCAGGTGGAACCTGAGGCTCCATGGGATTCCAGAGCAGGTGGGTGAGGACATCAAATGCAGAGTTGTTGACATCTGTGGAGCTGTCATTCCCGAATCAAAAGCCAAACTTCAGGAAAATGTGGACATCGTTCATTCTTTGGGAAGACTCAAGTATCAAGACAAGAGACCGAGGACAACCATCATCCGGTTCACCAACAGATCTACACGGATCTTCTCTGGAGGCGAGCGAAAAACTATGTGTTCCTCATCAAGCTAAAATTGAGCTTCACGGAGGATCTGACCTCAGCAGACAAAGTAACACGAGAGAAACGGTGGCCGATGGTGGCTGCAGCTCAAAAGGCAGGGAAAACAGCATTTTTGTCGGTGCAAGAGTGATCATCGATGGGAAAGAAATGTGGCCAAACCAGAACATTTGAGAGAGAGCCAGAGTCTAACTTGGACAGAACTGGTAGGCCTAAACACTGCCTAATTGCCAGGTGAAAAGCAGCCTTTTATTGTAAAGAATTTACCGTAATTTCCAGACTATTGAGTGCACCTGAATATAAGCCGCACCCACTGAATTTAAAAAAATATATTATTTTTACATAAATAAGCCGCACATGTCTATAAGCCGCAGGTGCCTACCGGTACATTGAAACAAATTAACTTTACACAGGCTTTAACCAAACACGGCTTGTAACAAAAATAAATAGGCTTTAACGAAACACGGCTTGTAACAAAAAATTAAAAATTTGCAGTAAGCTTTAGTTGTCAATTCCTCACGCTGCTGTTTCCAACGTCTTATCATCGACTCATTAAGACCAAGCTCCCGTGCAGCAGCTCTATTTCCTTTTCCAACAGCCAGATCAATCGCCTTCAACTTGAAAGCTGCATCATATGCATTTCTCCGTGTCTTTGCCATGATGAGGGTGACAAAATGACTACCGTAATCAGAATGATGGGAAGTTTGAGAGCGTTCGATTTAATCTAAACAGTAAACAAAAAAGTTGTTTGACCTTAACCTGTTCGGCAATTTCATTGGTCTAATGAAAGCTTCATGCCGGCAAAAAACTGAGCACGTCACAGAATGTGTTTTTTTGGAAAAAAAAAATTGAAAGCGGGAAAAATCCATATATAAGCTGCGTCATTGTTTAAGCCGCGAGGTTCAAAGCGTGGGAAAAAAGTTGCGGCTTATAGTCCGGAAATTACGGTACACAAACACTTGAATGAGAAAAGGCTGACCTGAAAACTGGTAAACTAAACACTATGAGTAAATAACTGCTTATTGTAAGGTCTACACAATGTCTCCCCCTTGTGGGAGTAAGAATAATTTGGTAACTTTATGACCATTATTTCTTGTTTTTTGTTGGAGGGGTTAATAATGGGATGGAAACCCTTTTGACTTACATATCCTTAGGAAAAGATTATATTAGGATAACAAGGTTGTTGGTTGAAGTTTGTCTTTATCTCTTTGTTCAGTTAATGTCAGGGGTATTTGTAATTTACTTAAGCGTAAGACTATTTTCCTGTATTGCAAACAGTTTAATGCAGACTTTTACTTTCTACAAGAGACTCATGCTTGTTCTTCCCATCTAGCTTTTTGGAAGAATCTATGGGGTAAGATATCTGATTATCATATGGCAACAACCACTCTGCAGGTGTAGCAGTTTTAAGAGGTGCATTTAAAGGGAAGGTCATCAGTAGTAAGACTCACCAATCTGCAGGTGTAGCAGTTTTAAGAGGTGCATTTAAAGGGAAGGTCATCAGTAGTAAGACTCACCAATCTGCAGGTGTAGCAGTTTTAAGAGGTGCATTTAAAGGGAAGGTCATCAGTAGTAAGACTCACCAATCTGCAGGTGTCGCAGTTTTAAGAGGTGCGTTTAAAGGGAAGGTCATCAGTAGTAAGACTCACCAATCTGCAGGTGTCGCAGTTTTAAGAGGTGCGTTTAAAGGGAAGGTCATCAGTAGTAAGACTCACCACTCTGGACGTTGGTTAATTTTAACAGTGAATTTCAAACGTGAAATGTTTTTATTAGGGAATATCTATGCATCCAACACCAAACCAAACAACAGGATATTATTTCAAGAATTTGAAGAAGAGATTAATAGAGTTATAGGTGTATTTCAGGATATCAAAATTATCTTAGATGGACATTTTAATTCTGTATCTAATGTGATGATTGACAGATATCCCCCTCCTAACAGATCCATCATTGTTAATCCTGAGTTTAATAACCTATGTCTTGGTCTTGGATTAGTCAATATTTGGAGATCTAAATATCCTGATAAAAAGGACTTCACTTGGAGTAACAAGGACATGTCCAGACAGTCAATAATTGACTTCTGGTTGATTTCTAATTAATCAGATAACACTGTAGTCAAGGTATCCATTGAACCATCAATTCTTACTGATCATAAAGTTATATTCTTATCTTTAAACATTAATGGCTCTGAAGTTAATACACCGAATCAGAGTTATTTGAAAACTCAATAGTAGACTGTTGGCAGATGATAATTTCAAGATGGATGGCCAAAGAAATTATAAAATAAAATTGTGGGAAAGCCCAACTATTTAAGTCTTATGGAAAATATTGGGAATTAATGAAGTATGAAATAAGATGAACAGCCATGAAGAGAGGTAAAGAAATGTCTGAACTTAAAAAATTGAGGGAAGATAAACTTATTAAGGAAATACATTCTCTAATCTCAATGGAGGACCTTGATGAAGAAGGAAAGGGTCAGTTATTTTCTTTACAACTAGAAATGGACCGAATGTATGAAGAGAGAGCAAAGGGGGCATTTGTCAGATCAAGGAGATAGTGGGAGGAAGGTGAAAAAAGTTAAATACTTTTACAATTAGAGAAAATTCTGAATTTACCTCTGCCATCTATATTAAGTTTATGAACAAAGAAAATGAAAACCCCAAAGATATTTCAAAATATGTTTCCGAATTCTATGGTAATCTTTACACCAGTAATGCCTGTCTAGGCATACTAGTGACATATCTGCCTCTCTAGACTGTGCAAAATTCACAGATGAAGACTTCCAAAAGTCTTGTGATGAATTTATTTCTATTCATGAAATAAAAAAATGTATCAGCAAGATAAAAGAGAACAAATCTCGAGGGAATTATGGTTTTATTAGTAAATTCTATACATATTTTCAGGAGGACATTGTTGTATTTATATTTCATGTTTTTAAGGAGGCAAATGATTTAGGGGTCCTGCCTGTTTCTATGACACAAGGTCTATTTTCTGTAATCCCCAAACCAAACAAAGATTCTATGATGTTAGAAAATTGGAGACCAATCACATTAATGAACAATGATGGAAAGCTATTTGCAGAAAGACTTAAAAAAAGGTTTTGACCAAATCATTGATGATACCCAGTCTGGTTTTATGAAGGTCAGACATGTTATGTTGTTGTCTTAGGTCTCTCTTTATGTAGTGTTGTGGTGTCTCTCTTGTCATGATGTGTGTTTTGTCCGATATTTTTATTAAAATGTTTTTAATCCCAACCCCCATACCCGCAGGAGGCCTTTTGGTAGGCCATCATTGTAAATAATAATTTGTTATTAACTGACTTGCCTAGTTAAATAAGGAAAAATATATATATAAAGACATATATGTAATAATATTCGACTAGTATTGGTCTTGATAGACTACAATGAGCACGTTATGGATGTCACATATACTCCCTTTCCGGCCTCTAGGTCATCAGGCTGCTGATTATCCTGCACACCTGTCACCATCGTCTCGCTCACCTGGGCCTGATGACACTCACCTGGACTCCATCACCTCCTTGATTATCTTCCCTATATCTGTCACTCCCCTTGGTTCTTTCCTCAGGTGTTATTGACTCTGTTTTCATGTCGGTGCGTTGTTTGTTTTTCATGTTCATTGGTTCTTTTATTTATTAAAACACTCACTCCTTGAACTAGCTTCCCGACTCTCAGCGCACTCATTACAATGGAAGATAGCTTTATTTTATTTGTAGACTTTTACAAGGCTTTTGATACAGTTGAACAATTATTTTATTTGTGAGACTTATCAATTTTTATTTTGTCAATATTTTCTAAGTGTAATTAAGACACTTTACAATAATAGTAACAGCTCTGTTAAATGATCCCATGGAACTTCAGAAATTCGACATTAGACTCGGAATGAAACAAGGATGCCCAATTTCTCCTTCCTTATTTTTCCCACAAGTAATTGCACTTCATATCAGTAAGGACAGCTTTAGGGAATTCCGAAGATAAAGAGGTAAAGTGTTCACAATTGGCTGACACCACCATTTTTTTGGAAAGATCATAATGAAGTCAGGAAAGCTATTGAGTGTATTACAGTTTGACAATTGCTTCCACATGATTTCTGAAACTATGGCTCCTTTTCTCTAGACTCTTACACACAAAACCCCAAAACACACATCTCTTGCAAAACCAAACACTTCATTCAAAACTATTTTAATTTGCCTCAAAATTGTGTTCTTGCATCAAAACTATACACACAAACCATCAAATGATTAGGTCTTATACACTCCAACTACACACGGATGTGACAAATGTAAAACACTACTACACTGTAAAGAATATTGTGCCCTTTTACTTTTAAAAAATGTAGGGAACTATTTGCGTCAGCCTTTTAAGTAAATTCAACAAGGAGGATCATTTAAGTATACTGCTCAAAAAAATAAAGGGAACACTTAAACAACACATCCTAGATCTGAATGAAAGAAATAATCTTATTAAATACTTTTTTCTTTACATAGTTGAATGTGCTGACAACAAAATCACACAAAAATAATCAATGGAAATCCAATTTATCAACCCATGGAGGTCTGGATTTGGAGTCACACTCAAAATTAAAGTGGAAAACCACACTACAGGCTGATCCAACTTTGATGTAATGTCCTTAAAACAAGTCAAAATGAGGCTCAGTAGTGTGTGTGGCCTCCACGTGCCTGTATGACCTCCCTACAACGCCTGGGCATGCTCCTGATGAGGTGGTGGATGGTCTCCTGAGGGATCTCCTCCCAGACCTGGACTAAAGCATCCGCCAACTCCTGGACAGTCTGTGGTGCAACGTGGCGTTGGTGGATGGAGCGAGACATGATGTCCCAGATGTGCTCAATTGGATTCAGGTCTGGGGAACGGGCGGGCCAGTCCATAGCATCAATGCCTTCCTCTTGCAGGAACTGCTGACACACTCCAGCCACATGAGGTCTAGCATTGTCTTGCATTAGGAGGAACCCAGGGCCAACCGCACCAGCATATGGTCTCACAAGGGGTCTGAGGATCTCATCTCGGTACCTAATGGCAGTCAGGCTACCTCTGGCGAGCACATGGAGGGCTGTGTGGCCCCCCAAAGAAATGCCACCCCACACCATGACTGACCCACCGCCAAACCAGTCATGCTGGAGGATGTTGCAGGCAGCAGAACGTTCTCCACGGCGTCTCCAGACTCTGTCACGTCTGTCACGTGGTCAGTGTGAACCTGCTTTCATCTGTGAAGAGCACAGGGCGCCAGTGGCGAATTTGCCAATCTTGGTGTTCTCTGGCAAATGCCAAACGTCCTGCATGGTGTTGGGCTGTAAGCACCACCCCCACCTGTGGACGTCGGGCCCTCATACCACCCTCATGGAGTCTGTTTCTGACCGTTTGAGCAGACAAAAGCACATTTGTGGCCTGCTGGAGGTCATTTTGCAGGGCTCTGGCAGTGCTTCTCCTGCTCCTCCTTGCACAAAGGCGGAGGTAGCGGTCCTGCTGCTGGGTTGTTGCCTTCCTACGGCCTCCTCCACGTCTCCTGATGTACTGGCCTGTCTCCTGGTAGCGCCTCCATGCTCTGGACACTACGCTGACAGACACAGCAAACCTTCTTGCCACAGCTCGCATTGATGTGACCTCCTGGATGAGCTGCACTACCTGAGCCACTTGTGTGGGTTGTAGACTCCATCTCATGCTACCACTAGAGTGCAAGCACCGCCAGCATTCAAAAGTGACCAAAACATCAGCCAGGAAGCATAGGAACTGAGAAGTGGTCTGTGGTCCCCACCTGCAGAACCACTCCTTTATTGGGGGTGTCTTGCTAATTGCCTATAATTTCCACCTGTTGTCTATCCATTTGCACAACAGCATGTGAAATGTATTGTCAATCAGTGTTGCTTCCTAAGTGGACAGTTTGATTTCACAGAAGTGTGATTGACTTGGAGTTACATTGGGTTGTTTAAGTGTTCCCTTTATTTTTTGGAGCAGTATATAAAATACTTCGCTTTTAGTGCATTACAAACTCACATATATTAAGTGCAAACAGGATCTCAAAAATTCCTTTCATTCAATTTAATTTTATCAGGTTCAGAACAGTTTTTTTATAGTTTGACCTGCTTAAGTCCTATAAGTCCCAGAACTAATGTTATAAGTTTGATATATTTAATGTAATCAGTTACAGAACTAATATTCTAAGTTTAATTTGCTGAATTTACTCAGTATTGTAATTGATATTCTATGTTTAATCTACAAATGTTTTTTGCTCAGTTACTTATGGTACTCAGGTTAGTAAAATGTATTTAAATTGGGTTCCTACTACTCAAATATATACTCACAACTACACTTAAAAAGCTGATGCAAATAGTTACCTCAATATACTTGGGATAATTTAATAAAAATTACTATTTCTATACAAGGGAATATATAAAAAAGGAACAGTGTTCAACTTCAAAACCTTTATTTTGAATAAAGGTTTTCTTCAAACTTCAATCTCAATTTGCCCCTTAAACCCTAATCTTCAAACATTTGTGGAGAGCTCATTATTCTGTAATCTGTAAGCATTCTGGGTATAACTCCAACTTGCCTCCTTAGGTAAAGTTACATCCGGATAGCATGTACCTGACTACATAAGATTTCAGATCTTCACAACTGCACAAAGTTTAGGTATAGTTTGGGATTAGCACTTTGACCTCACATCTTGTACATTTTGGCAAGAATTATCCAGTGGTCTGTGTGCCCCTTATCATCAAAGTGATATTTTAACAGAAACGTAAATTAACGATTTATCTTAATAGACTTTACACAAAGCACAATATGAACTTTAGCTCAAATACAACCTCATTCAAACTGTTTTAGATGAATCAAAACATGGGTTTTCAAAACATACATTGCAGATATTGTTAAAAAATATACGCCAAATTGTCCCTTAAACCTGACTCAATTTGCACTAGTGAAGCCCATATGGACATAATATTTTGACAGGTATAAGCATTCTTTTATAACTCCACCTTTCCTCCTTAGGTAAAGTTACATCCAGATAGCTTTCACCTGACTACAAATAATCTCAGAAATCCACTAGTGCATATGGAGTAAGTTTTAAAACAAAGCTGTTTTTTTAACCAGGAATTGACAATGTCTCTTATGACTTCACCTGGAAAAGAGCATCATGTAAACTGTAACTCCTATACCACCTAGCAACTAGCTTTTCAGCTTACTGAGTACGCTCTAACCACTAGGCTACCTGCTGCCCCCATATGCTATCTCATTCTAAAATAAGGAAGTCACACATTGTCAATGCCTGCCTGTGCGCCAACGCATTGAGTAAAACACTAATAGGGCCCTATGAAATTATTGTTCTTTTTTCCCCACAAATGCTGGGTTTTTTTCCTGAATTCCGTGTTAACTTTTTGTTGCCTAACGTGTTCAATCCATTTGGTTGATTTAACAATGCAGTATATATCTAATACCTATTATTCACAGTAATGTTGGGTTACTGTAATAAAAATATCCTGTGTGAGGGGTACCTGTATTCTCTTTACATTTCTGGATTCCGTCTGAGTTTTCCGCATTGCGGAAATAATAGGGCCCTATAAGCCCTTATGTGAGTTACAATGAAAACACACAGACGTTTGAATATATTGACATACCTTGTCAATGAATTCTGGAAAATATGGTATGTCCAGTACTCAGGAATGTCTGAATACCTGAATTATACCTAAAGAAGAGAAGTTGTATTAAAATCTATGACAATGTCAGGAAAATAACATTCAAATGACTTCAGCTTTAGATAGCTAAAAAACAGAAATCCACGCTGACTTGGAAGAGTTGCTTGTTATCTATCTTACTAGCCAGTCCAATTATTTCATTCAGCTAGTTTGGCTGTTAATGTTAGATATTGACTAGACAACTACTGCACAAGGTCAACGTTTGCTGTGCTGCCTTGAACATGTTGTGAATACGTGAACATCAAGAAGGTTTCTGCAAGGACAGGTGTAGTTAGATAGCTAGGTGTAGTTAGATAACTAGGTGTAGTTAGCTAGCTACGTATTGTTCCTACCTGTCTCTTCCTGGGTAGCTTGCCTAGCAGGCAAAATGACCTTGCATGGGCAGATGTGTTCACTTCTACTGTAATGTTTGCTGACGATGCATTTTTTTGGTAAGCTAGGTAGCTAATATGTTAAATACCTATTTCGGTTAATACACTGCTCAAAAAAATAAAGGGAACACTTAAACAACACATCCTAGATCTGAATGAAATAAATAATCTTATTAAATACTTTTTTCTTTACATAGTTGAATGTGCTGACAACAAAATCACACAAAAATAATCATTGGAAATCCAATTTATCAACCCATTGAGGTCTGGATTTGGAGTCACACTCAAAATTAAAGTGGAAAACCACACTACAGGCTGATCCAACTTTGATATAATGTCCTTAAAACAAGTCAAAATGAGGCTCAGTAGTGTGTGTGGCCTCCACGTGCCTGTATGACCTCCCTACAACGCCTGAGCATGCTCCTGATGAGGTGGCGGATGGTCTCCTGAGGGATCTCCTCCCAGTCCTGGACTAAAGCATCCGCCAACTCCTGGACAGTCTGTGGTGCAATGTGGCGTTGGTGGATGGAGCGAGACATGATGTCCCAGATGTGCTCAATTGGATTCAGGTCTGGGGAACGGGCGGGCCAGTCCATAGCATCAATGCCTTCCTCTTGCAGGAACTGCTGACACACTCCAGCCACATGAGGTCTAGAATTGTCTTGCATTAGGAGGAACCCAGGGCCAACTGCACCAGCATATGGTCTCACAAGGGGTCTGAGGATCTCATCTCGGTACCTAATGGCAGTCAGGCTACCTCTGACTAGCACATGGAGGGCTGTGCGGCCCCCCAAAGAAATGCCACCCCACACCATGACTGACCCACCGCCAAACCGGTCATGCTGGAGGATGTTGCAGGCAGCAGAACGTTCTCCACGGCGTCTCCAGACTCTGTCACGTCTGTCACGTGCTCAGTGTGAACCTGCTTTCATCTGTGAAGAGCACAAGGCGCCAGTGGCAAATTTGCCAATCTTGGTGTTCTCTGGCAAATGCCAAACGTCCTGCACGGTGTTGGGCTGTAAGCACAACCCCCACCTGTGGACGCCGGGCCCTCATACCATCCTCATGGAGTCTGTTTCTGACCGTTTGAGCAGACACATGCACATTTGTGGCCTGCTGGAGGTCATTTTGCAGGACTCTGGCAGTGCTTCTCCTGCTCCTCCTTGCACAAGGCGGAGGTAGCGGTCCTGCTGCTGGGTTGTTGCCCTCCTACGGCCTCCTCCACGTCTCCTGATGTACTGGCCTGTCTCCTGGTAGCGCCTCCATGCTCTGGACACTACGCTGACAGACACAGCAAACCTTCTTGCCACAGCTCACATTGATGTGCCATCCTGGATGAGCTGCACTACCTGAGCCACTTGTGTGGGTTGTAGACTCCGTCTCATGCTACCACTAGAGTGAAAGCACCGCCAGCATTCAAAAGTGACCAAAACATCAGCCAGGAAGCATAGGAACTGAGAAGTGGTCTGTGGTTACCACCTGCAGAATCACTCCTTTATTGGGGGTGTCTTGCTAATTGCCTATATTTTCCACCTGTTGTCTATTCCATTTGCACAACAGCATGTGAAATTTATTGTCAATCAGTGTTGCTTCCTAAGTGGACAGTTTGATTTCACAGAAATGTGATTGACTTGGAGTTACATTGTGTTGTTTAAGTGTTCCCTTTATTTTTTGAGCAGTGTATAAAACTTACACAAAAATGACAAAAGTTATAAACAGCGCTGAGGCGAGTAAATGCACTGCTAACTTACTCGCATGCCCACCACTAGCTAACTATACAGACATCATGGCCGTTAACTAACTAGCTTATCAACGTGCAAATATATAACGTTAACGTACTCTGGCAATATAGATAGCTAAAGGCTTTTAGTACTTGAAGAATATTATTTAACGAATATTTTTGACATTTCGTTGAAAATATGTGTAGAGAGATCCAAACTACATTCCAAGCTATAATTTGGTCCTTACCTGCCGCATGGCCATTCCAGAGGAGAAAGATCAAGACGACGTCCGTTGAACTGTTCCAAGCACAGTTGACGTTCATTACTAGATCTAGCATGCCAGTCCAACACAATATGATCATTTGAACATCGTATTTTTAAGTTGTTGGTTGTTCCTTAGAAATATTCCTTCAAATTTAGCAGCATATTACCTTGGATTTTTATTTGCAAATGACAGTCTTTTTCAAAAATGGTACTATATTAAAAAATGTAAGTAAAACCAGGAACCTATGATTTTAAGTAAAAATCATTGATTTTCTTTTGCAATATTTACTAAGCCCGTGGGTCATTTTTTACAGTGTTTGTTCAGTGTACAGTCGGAGTCCACTTCAGTTTGTCATAGCACTCAGACTACATGTACAGTTGAAGTCGGAAGTTTACATACACTTAGGTCAGAGTCATTAAAACTCGTTTTTCAACCACTCCACAAATTTCTTGTTAACAAACTATAGTTTTGGCAAGTCGGTTAGGACATCTACTTTGTGCATGACACAAGTAATTTTTCCAACAATTGTTTACAAACAGATTATTTCACTTACAATTCACTGTATCAAAATTCCAGGGGGTCAGAAGTTTACATACACTAAATTGACTGTGCCTTTAAACAGCTTGGAAAATTACAGAAAATGATGTCATGGCTTTAGAAGCTTCTGATAGGCTAATTGACATCATTTGAGTCAATTGGAGGTGTACCTGTGGATGTATTTCAAGGCCTACCTTCAAACTCAGTGGCTCTTTGCTTGACATCATGGGAAAATCAAAAGAAATCAGCCAAGACCTCAGAAAAAAATTGTAGACCTCCACAAGTCTGGTTCATCCTTGGGAGCAATTTCCAAACATCTGAAGGTACCATGTTCATCTGTACAAACAATAGTACGCAAGTATAAACACCATGGGACCACGCAGCCGTCATATGTTCTGTCTCCTAGAGATGAACGTACTTTGGTGCAAATCAATCCAAGAACAACAGCAAAGGACCTTGTGAAGATGCTGGAGGAAACAGGTACAAAAGTATCTATATCCACAGTAAAACGAGTCCTATATCAACATAACCTGAAAGGCCGCTCAGCAAGGAAGACGCCACTGCTCCAAAAACGCCATAAAAAAAGCCAGACTACGGTTTGCAACTGCACATGGGGACAAAGATTCTACTTTTTGGAGAAATGTCCTCTGGTCTGATGAAAATAAAATAAAACTGTTTGTCCATAATGACCATCGTTATGTTTGGAGGAAAAGGGGGGTGGCTTGCAACCTGAAGAACACCATCCCAACCATGAAGCACAGGGGTGGCAGCATCATGTTGTGGGGGTGCTTTGCTGCAGGAGGGAGTGGTGCACTTCACAAAATAGATGGCATCATGAGGCAGGAAAATTATGTGGATATATTGAAGCAACATCTCAAGACATCAGTCAGGAAGTTAAAGCTTGGTCGCAAATGGGTCTCCCAAATGAACAATGACCCCAAGCATACTTCCAAAGTTGTTGCAAAATGGCTTAAGGACAACAAAGTCAAGGTATTGGAGTGGCCATCACAAAGCACTGACCTCAATCCTATAGAAAATTTGTGGGTAGAACTGAAAAAGTGTGTGCGAGGAAGGAGGCCTACAAACCTTGCGTACTATTGACTCATTTACACCAGCTCTGTCAGGAGGAATGGGCCACAATTCACCCAACTTATTGTGGGAAGCTTGTGGAAGGCAACTCGAAACGCTTGACTCAAGTTAAACAATTTGAAGGCAATGCTACCAAATACTATTTGAGTGTATGTAAACTTCTGACCCACTGGGAATGTGATGAAATAAAAAAAGCTGAAATAAATCATTCTCTCCACTATTATTCTGACATTTCACATTCTTAAAATAAAGTGGTGATCCTAACTGACCTAAGACAGGGAATTTTTACTGTGAAAAACTGAGTTTAAATGTATTTGGCTAAGGTGTATGTAAACTTCCAACTTCAACTGTATGTGCACAAATATATACAGTATGTATGCATATTCATTATATATTTACACTATAAACAGAAATGCAAGGGGGGGAAATGTATTTCTTTCTCAAAACAGTGTATTTTTATTCAGATTTCGGGGTGAACGGTAACAGACAAAACAAATACAATAGAAGATAAACAAATAGGATTGTTACTATAAAGAAAAAAACTATTAGGGTGCATCCTGTCTCCTATTTGGGTCTGGCCAGAGCACCTCATCAACATCCCAAGCGATGTTCTGTCTGGCTAAACAGCGGGGGAAGTAGAATCTGGAGTAGCATGTCCAGCCCTGGCATGCCCCCTCGTCTATGTCACCACAGGCCTTGTCCTTGTCCTTGTCCTCGTCCTCGTCCCCCTCTTACTCTCACTCCTCTTCCACTAACTCTCTCTCCAATATTGGCCTCCATTATTGTCCAAACCAAGAAAGCCAACCTGAAGCCTATTTATAGTGCTCAAGCTCTGATTTCTAAGTGAAGAAATGAGCTATAAGTGTTTTTACATGTGAGCGCTGGGTTTAGGTAATCGGTAAATGAGTGTGGCAATTTGAATGCCAGTGCTTTCCAAACGAAGCACAAGACTTGTTCGTTTTGAATGATGTTTCTAATGTAGAGAACTGTGTTTAGTGTTTTGCAAAAAGTGTGTTTTACAATTGCAAACTGAGGGTAGAGCAGATAATCTGCTTGCAGTTTTGCAGACTTGGTCTGAAGATTAGGGACATGAGTTAATGGTTTCACTGAGTGTGCCTCAAGTACCACTTTTAGTGTGTAAGCGATTGTAAAAAACTGCAATGCATTCTCACATGTATCTGGTTTATCTCTGAATATTAGGAAATGTGAATTGAAAAGATCTGACTTAAACTCAGTATGTAATATCACTGTAAAAGATGTGATCACATATCTTGGTATTAAAGTTAGCAAAGATCAGAAAGAAAGGGACAACTTAAATGTAAAGAAAATTGGAAAGAGATTTAACTCCTGGTTATTAAGAGTTCTTTCTTTACCTGGATGTGTACTTTTGTCAAAATCTGAAGGTCTGTCCAGATTAGTTTATACCTCCCTTGCCTTGGATGTTCCTCTGTCAGTAACTAATATGGTTAATACTAAATTAACTTCATTTGGAGGTGTCGTGTCTTTGGCTATGCCAGATTAAGTGATATGACATGCTATTCTATAAAATCATTTCTCTGTAATTAATATTACAGAGAAAATGTAATTAACTAGAAAGACAGGGCACCACGAAATAATGTTTATAGAGCTGTTATCTTCTGAATAAACTCTTAAAGACCTGGTAGTCTTTTACATCAGTAGCAGTCAATTATTAATCGTCACCTTATTCAGTCTCATCTGAAAGTTGTAAATTCTTGGTTATCTTCACGAACCCTGGCTAACAAGTTGAATCATCAATACAAAATTTGGTTTAATTATTTATTGACTAAATACCTAAATAATCACACAGAATTACATCTACACAGAATGGATCATACATTGATTACAAATGATGTCATAAAGGAAAACGTCCCTAGCGGACGGAACCGATATGACGGCTGGTTACACATAGAAAGGGGGTTGGGTTTGAGGGAAAGAGCGGGAAGACTGAGGAACAAAACGGTTTTGTGTCTCTATCGGGCCGTAGGCAGCTATGCTATCGTAAATACAGTATCTTAAGCATTCTAAATAACCACCCATTTGGAAAAGGAAAATGCAATAAATATTTACTCTGAGCTGCGCTTCGGTAGATTGGTCGTAGATAGAAGGCTGGGTTGTCCAGCATGGATCTCTTGTCCTCTGAAGAATGTCTAGTGGTGAACTGGAGCATGGTAGAATGGATACTCTGTCCGTCCTCTCCTAGCCCACGTTTACAGTTGCTGCGGCTAACTCAATCGGCTAGGAGGTATCACTTCTTTAGTGAATAAGAGTTCAAAGTTCATACCAAGTTGCCATACTTTAAGCTCATGCTATATTCTGGCTGGTATAATCGAAATTCATCCTTTCGGCGTGTGGATCGTCATCTTCACGGTGAAATTCGATGCTAATTTTGTTAGGTTCTTGTCGTTCAACCAGAGCTCACGCTGAGGTTGGCTTAGTTCTGTAGGTGATCTCGTCCTTTTAACGCAGGGACTGCAAGTCCTCACGTCCTTGGGACAGAAAGTTGGATTTTTGTCAACGGGCTTATATCGTGGTGAAGAGAAGGGCGTGTTTCATAGTTTACAACCAATGTCTGTTCACTTGGGCGGGGCCTCTGAGTGAGCAGAGTTTCTCTATGACAAACCGTTCTCTCATTAAGAAGCTAAAATTACATTTCATCTTTTCACAAATAGTTTCATATTTAAACATTTAAACTTCACAACAATTCCATGTGAATCTGATAACTAGAATGTGTAGACTTTCCAAGATACAGTTTATGTCATACTATCATTAGTAGTAATGTCTCAGTGTAATATTGCCTGTGTGTAGCTAGTGTAGAGGAGTCAGGCGCAGGACAGCAGATATGAGTAATAAACGTAATTTACTGAAATAATCACAAATACAACGCAATAATTCGAGCCCACAATAACGGACCGTATTACAAACAAACAATCACTCACAAACAAACATGGGGGAACAGAGGGTTAAATAATAAACAAGTAATTGGGGAATTGAAACCAGGTGTGTAAGACAAGGACAAAACAAATGGAAAATGAAAAGTGGATCAGCGATGGCTAGAAGGCCGGTGACGTCGACCGCCGAACGCCGCCCGAACAAGGAGAGGGACCGACTTCAGCGGAAGTCGTGACACTCAGACAACAACTGATCTGACATCATATTCATTAAGTATCACCGCATATTTTCAACTGGTTGGATTACCGAAATATGGTTCCGTTTCCCACCTTCCGATGTTACCAGACTCTCTATGTTACAAAGGTCAACTCTATAAAGTAGAGAGAGAGAAAATGGGAAAGGTTTTTATGGGGGTCATAAACCTCCCCCAACAGGCCAACGTCATGACAGAGGAATAAACCTCATTGTTTAAGAAAAGAGGCAATGTGTAGCACCCAAAGTGAGGGGGGTTGAATGCTCTGGATTTTAAAATCTCTAATATAATATTTAAAATCAAATGGACACAACACTATTTAAGAAATAAAGATTGCATTTGGAATATAATCCCTAATTTAATATTCCAACAGATTGGTGGTCTAAAATTCTTGCTAAATGACTATCGCCCTGTAGCACTCACATCTATAATTAGGAAGTGTTTTGAAAGGCTGGTTATGGCACACATCAACACCATCACCCTGGACCCACTCCAATTCGCATACCACACCCAACAGATGACACAATCTCAATTGCACTTCACACTTTCCTCTCCCACCTGAACAAGAGGGAAAATAACTATGTGAGAATGCTGTTCATAGACTACAGCTCAGTGTTCAACACCATAGTCCCCTCAAATCTCATCACCAATCTGGGGTCCCTGGGACTAAGCACCTCCCTCTGCAACTGTATCCTGGACTTCCTGATAGATTGGCCCCAAGTGGTGATGGTAGGCAACAACACCTCCGCCACGCTGACCCTCAACACGGACGCTTATCAGGGGTGAGTGCTTAGTCTCATCCTGTACTCCCTGTTCACCCATGACTGCGTGGCCACGCACGACTCCAACACCATCATCAAGTTCGCTAATGACACGACGGTGGTAGGCTTGATCACTGATGGCGATGAGACAGCCAATGGGGAGGAGGTCAGAGACTTAGCAGTGTGGTGTCAGGACCACCGCCTCTCCGTCAATATCAGCAAGAGAAAGGAGTTGATTTTGGACTACAGAAGAAAGAGGGGAGAGCACGCACCCATCCTACGATCCACATCACTAAGAACCTAACATGGTCCACCCACACCTGCACAGTCTTGAAGAGAGCACAACAGCACCTCTTCCCGCTGAAAATATTTGACATGGGCCCTCGGTTCTACACCTGCACCATCGAGAGCATCTTGACTGGCTGTATCACCGCTTGGTATGGCAAGTACACCGCCCTCGACCGCAAAGCGCTACAGAGGGTAGTGCGGACAGCCCAGTACATAACTGAGGCCGAGCTCCCTGCCATCCAGGACCTCTATATCAGGCGGTGTCAGAGGAAGGCACAAAAAATTACCAAAGACTCCAGCGGTAGACTGTTCACTCTGCTACTGTACAGCAAACGGTACCGAGGCATTGGTGAGACAGCTTCTACCTCCAAGCCATTAGATTGCTAAATAGCCATAAGACTGCAAAATAGTTAACTAAATGGTTACCTGGACTATCTGCACTAACCCTGTCTTGCATTGACTCTATGCACGCTCATAAGACTATATACAGTATACACACTATATACTGTACACACTCACTCTCACACAAAACCCACACACATTCACATACACTACATACACACACACGCATACCGACACAACACATACACACACACCTACCCTGCCGTCATGTAAATATTTTGTGTGTGTGCATTTCGCCACACCCGCAATTGCATCGGCTAAATATGTGTATGTGACCAATAAAATGTTATTTGATATCTACCTCAAATACCTCGCAACCCATCACATTGAACTGGTACTGGTACTCCCTGTACTCCCTCCCATTGTTTTGTACTCTTGATGTTACTATTTTTATTTGTATCATTTTTTAACTCTGCGTCGTTAGGAAGTGCTCGTAAGCAAGCATTTCATGGTAAAATCTACACCCATTGTATTCGGCGTATGTAACAAATACAATTTTATTTGAGGGGCCCTTAGTCAGCTATTTAAAGGTGCACTATGCAGAAATCGTTCCACCATTTCCTGGTTGCTAAAATCCTAATAGTTTGCCAAATTTTTTGTTTATATGACAAAACAAGCAAGTATAGTGTCGAGAATTATTGTACCATCTAAACTGCTATGAAATATATTTTCCATAAGCAAAAATATTGTATTTTCAGCTGTTTCAAGCTGGTACAAAACCGAAAGTCAAAATGCCTAAACTAAATTTAAGAACGGAAAGAATAGAAATAGTGCACATAGAACAGATCTACCACTTCTTAGACTTGCTTTCAATTTTATTTATATAAAAAAAAATATTTCACCTTTATTTAACAAGGTAGGCTAGTTGAGAACTAGTTCTCATTTACAACTGCGACCTGGCCAAGATAAAGCAAAGCAGTACGACACAAACAACAACACAGAGTTACACATGGAATAAACAATCATACAGTCAATAATACAAAAGAGAAAGTCTATATACAGCGTGTGCAAATGAGGTAGGATAAGGGGGGTGAGGCAATAAATAGGCCATAGTGGCGAAATTATTACAGTATGGCAAATTAAACACTGGAGTGATAGATGTGCAGAAGATGAGTGTGCAAGTAGCAGTACTGGGGTGCAAAGGAGCAAAATATATCAAATAAATAACAATATGGTAATGAGGTAGTTGGATGGGCTATTTACAGATGAGCTATGTACAGGTGCAGTGATCTGTGAGCTGCTCTGACAGCTGGTGCTTAAAGCTAGTGAGGGAGATATGAGTCTCCAGCTTCAGTGATTTTTGCAGTTCGTTCCAGTCATTGGCAGCAGAGAACTGGAAGGAAAGGCGGCCGAAGGAGGAATTGGCTCTGGGGGTGACCAGTGAAATATACCTGCTGGAGCGCATGCTACGAGTGGGTGCTGCTATGGTGACCAGCGAGCTGAGATAAAAAGGGGCTTTACCTAGCAACAACTTATAGATGACCTGGAGCCAGTGGGTTTGGCGACGGATATGAAGCGAGGGCCAGCCAACGAGAGCATACAGGTCGCAGTGGTGGGTAGTATACGGGGCTTTGGTGACAAAACGGATGACACTGTGATAGACTGCATCCAATTTGCTGAGTAGAGTGTTAGAGGCTATTTTGTAAATGACATCGCCGAAGTCAAGGATCGGTAGGATAGTCAGTTTTACTAGGGTATGTTTGGCAGCATGAGTGAAGGATGCTTTGTTGCGAAATAGGAAGCCGATTCTAGATTTAATTTTGGATTGGAGATGCTTAATGTGAGTCTGCAAGGAGAGTTTACAGTCTAACCAGACACCTAGGTATTTGTAGTTGTCCACATATTCTAAGTCAGAACCGTCCAGAGTAGTGATGCTGGATGGGTGGGTAGGTGTGGGCAGCGATCGGTTGAAGAGCATGCACTTAGTTTTGCTTGCATTTAAGAGCAGTTGGAGACCACGGAAGGAGAGTTGTATGGCATTGAAGCTCGTCTGGAGGGTAGTTAACACAGTGTCCAAAGAGGGGCCAGAAGTATACAGAATGGTGTCGTCTGCGTAGAGGTGGATCAGAGAATCACCAGCAGCAAGAGCGACATCATTGATGTATACAGATTAAAGAGTCGGCCCGAGTATTGAACCCTGTGCACCCCCATAGAGACTGCCAGAGGTCCGGACAACAGGCCCTCCGATTTGACACACTGAACTCTGTCAGAGAAGTAGTTGGTGAACCAGGCTAGGCAGTCATTTGAGAAACCAAGGCTGTTGAGTCTGCCGATAAGAATATGGTGAGTGACAGAGTCGAAAGACTTGGCCAGGTCGATGAATACAGCTGCACAGTATTGTCTCTTATCGATGGCGGTTATGATATCGTTTAGGACCTTGAGCGTGGCTAAGGTGCACCCGTGACCAGCTCAGAAACCAGATTGCATAGCAGAGAAGGTACGGTGGGATTCGAAATGGTCGGTGATCTGTTTGTTAACTTGGCTTTTGAAGACCTTAGAAAGGCAGGGTAGGATAGATATAGGTCTGTAGCAGTTTGGGTCTAGAGTGTCTCCCCCTTTGAAGAGGGGGATGACCGCAGCAGCTTTCCAATCTTTGGGGATCTCAGACAATACGAAAGAGAGGTTGAACAGGCTAGTAATAGGGGTTGCAACAATTTCGGCGGATAATTCTAGGAAGAGATGGTCCAGGTTGTCTAGCCCTGCTGATTTGTAGGGGTCCAGATTTTGCAGCTCTTTCAGAACATCAGCTATCTGGATTTGCGTGAAGGAGAAATGGGGGAGGCTTGGGCAAGTTGCAATGAGGGGTGCAGGGCTGTTGACCGGGATCGGGGTAGCCAGGTGGAAGGCATGGCCAGCCATAGAAAAAGGCTTATTGAAATTCTCAATTATCGCGGATTTATCGGTGGTGACAGTATTTCCTAGCCTCAGTGCAGTGGGCAGCTGGGAGGAGGTGCTCTTATTCTCCATGGACTTTACAGTGTCCCAGAACTTTTTGGAGTTAGTGTTACAGGATGTAAATTTCTGTTTGAAAAAGCTAGCCGTAGCGTTCCTAACTTCCCTGAAAAGTTGCATATCGTGGGGGCTATTTGATGCTAATGCAGTACGCCACAGGATGTTTTTGTGCTGGTCAAGGGCAGTCAGGTCTGGAGTGAACCAAGGGCTATATCTGTTCCTGGTTTTAAAAAAATTTAATGGGGCATGCTTATTTAAGATGGTGAGGAAAGCACTTTTAAAGAACAACCAGGTGTCCTCTACTGACGGAATGAGGTCAATATCCTTCCAGGATACCAGGTCGATTAGAAAGGCCTGCTCGCTGAAGTGTTTTAGGGAGCGTTTGACAGTGATAAGGGGTGGTCGCTTGACCGCAGAACCATTATGGACGCAGATCTGAAAATGACAGAACTATAACACACATTTCTGTCTGAATTTTGTCGAGGTCGGCCAAAAGTTATATTGCAGCTTTAACCCTATGAAACTACAGCTATGGCCTACTATTATTATTTTTTTACTTCAGAAAGAAGTTTAAAAAAGAAGAGGAAGACCAGTGGCCGGCGGTGGGAGAGTATGGAGCGAGATGGAACTGGGTCGACATTCTGCTGATTTTCTCATCGAAGAAAAGGCCGATCTCAATACACTATTCTGTTCCTAAAACTAGAATATGTTATGGACAGAGTCCACTAAGTTTAGTAGACGTGACCCTTTGCCAAAGTTTTTTTAAATGGCATTGTTTACAAGGAGTGCAACGGCGAATTGAGTAATTGCACAAGCACACTTTACAGAAAAGGCGTTCCCTAACGGAAATATGCAGATATATCATTTAACACGCCACTAGGATCTCGTTAGCTCGCGCTTGGCTCTGCCGTTGCCCACCTCCTTCGTTGTTCTGCCCGCTATGCTTCATTTTCTCCCATTGAAAACGACACCGATTAACTATCTTGGGAGAGTTATAAATATATTTGCAATTATGCTGCCCTCTCCTGGTTCCCTCTGAACCTCAGTCAAAACAAAAGTACTAGTGATATTATGGCATTGATCATTCATTGCCATAACTTGGCACCCACAGTAGATTGGTCCAAAGTGAAACAGAATATTCAGCGTGAACGCAAAGGTAAAAGCTTGAACCTACATTAGCAGAAAGGCTATACTTTTGACACCATTGAAAAAAACACTACATTGCCCCCTGCTGTTAATTTTTAGATTGTGTTGTCTGTATTGCGTCGGGCATTTCATTAATTTTCTTTCCACTGAGGAATGGATGGAAAGCTGGATGTGAGTTCATACTCACTCAATAGAGGCATATATTGCATATCAGACAATCAAAAATATTTTAATACATTTGACAGGTAGCACACTGAGCAACTTCTGGATCAACCAGTTCCGCAAACAGGTGTCTCTCGAAAAGGTAGAAAACATTCACTTCACTTAAGTTATCAAAAATGATTATCAGATCATAAAAGTACAATAAATATAAATAGCATACTTCTAAAACTTAAATGAAGAGTTTGGGACAGACTTCACAACAAATGAATCACGGACACATTAGGACTACTGTATAATTTGATCTACAGAAACCTATACAGAAGCAGTACTTCAGATAAACAAATAATAAATTAGAAATGTGTTCCTCAACAAAGTAGAACTGACTGCATACCTCATCAATGTAGACAGAAATTTGATTACATTCAAATACATTGTGAAGCTTTGATAGTATTCTATTCTATTAGAATTAGGTACAAATATTAGTAATTCAGTCAGATTTAATCAGGAGGTATAATGCATTATTACTTGTTATAAGCATTAATAGGCCCTTACAATGTTATATTATCAACTCATAAGATATGTCTTATGAAAGTGTTATCCGTAATTCTATATCAATGGCAGTACAGACGGTTACGTCAGAGGTCAGTGCAGTATGGTGACACTGCGGTCAGCCACGGCGAATGCAGGCAGCAGCGGGCCACTGAAGGCGTGTCTGACAGAGTGCAACACGGCACTGGAGTCTGGGTCATAAAATACCAGGGTCTGACTAGGCCAATCCAGGAGTAGCCCTAGACTCTTGGGCTTGTGGACCACATGCAGGGGTGTGTTCTTCCCTGCATGGCAGAAGGAGAAGTCCCCATCGTATTTGGAGAGCACCCAGGACTGGCCATTGTAGCCCAGGCGGGAGTCGTTGCCCGAGCCCTTACGCCCCATACTGGTGTAGCATACCCCCAACTTGAAGGCCCCGCTCTCACCCACGTCCATCACCCAGCTGTGGGTGCCGGAGGAGATTGACAGGGTGCCCAGTGCATTGGGCCAGCTGTCGAAGCGCGCCGGGTCGTAGGGCGGGGACTGGCGTGACCTCTTAGGCAGGAAGGTCAGAGTGTAAAGGTCTTCTGAGAGGGACAGTAGGGAGCTGACGGTGCGCTCGTCAAATGTCAGATGTGCTGAACCATAAGCTAAAGGGGAGAGGGAAGAGAAGAATGTATTATTATTCATCCTTAATTAAGCACTTATGCTTTGTTAATAACATAGTAATAGTGTCTGAACAACTGGCAACAATGCATAACAGCAACGATTTGGAACAACTGTAACCTGAACGAATCAAGGTTGTCCTGACCTGTATCATGGAGATATGGATAAAAGCAGTAGTACTAGTTACCAATTGGCCCCAGCAGTATGGCGCTGGCCCACAGGCCCCTCATGAGTTTGCTGTCACTGCAACCTGCATTCAGGTTGAGCCGGTCAGTGTCACAGGGTTCACCCACCCCCTCTGCATCCTCAACCCTGATCGCCACACACAAGAGAGAGCTCATGTGAATCTGGCTAATGAACAACTTCACCGGCAGGATTGCTTCAGTGGGTGAACTATTTAACTATGTGTTCTTACTACTTGCAAAAAATACTAAAAATGGATTAAACATTTTTTTTACCTGTCAGCTATTTCTTGGCCAGAGGTCTGAAAACACAGGACACAGAGTCAACAATAATTTCTGGCAATGAAATTGATCTTAATTACATCATCATCAGCAGAATGATCAGGGCTAGGGTTAGGGTTGTGCGTGGTGTGGACATGAACCTAGTGTTAGGGTTATGGCTATGATGATGATACTTAGTTAGCGTTGATGATCATCATTATAATTATCAGGGTTATTGTTAGGGTTAGGGTTGAGCCAGGGTGTGGACATGAAGTTTGGGTTAGGGTTGAGCCAGGGTGTGGACATGAAGTTTGGGTTAGGGTTGAGCCAGGGTGTGGACATGAAGTTAGGGTTGAGCCAGGGTGTGGACATGAAGTTAGGGTTAGGGTTGAGCCAGGGTGTGGACATGAAGTTAGGATTAGGGTTGAGCCAGGGTGTGGACATGAAGTTAGGGTTAGGGTTGAGCCAGGGTGTGGACATGAAGTTAGGGTTAGGGTTGAGCCAGGGTGTGGACATGAAGTTAGGGTTAGGGTTGAGCCAGGGTGTGGACATGAAGTTAGGGTTAGGGTTGAGCCAGGGTGTGGACATGAAGTTTGGGTTAGGGTTGAGCCAGGGTGTGGACATGAAGTTAGGGTTAGGGTTGAGCCAGGGTGTGGACATGAAGTTAGGGTTAGGGTTGAGCCAGGGTGTGGACATGAAGTTAGGGTTAGGGTTGAGCCAGGGTGTGGACATGAAGTTAGGGTTAGGGTTGAGCCAGGGTGTGGACATGAAGTTAGGGTTAGGGTTGAGCCAGGGAGTGGACATGAAGTTAGGGTTAGGGTTGAGCCAGGGAGTGGACATGAAGTTAGGGTTAGGGTTGAGCCAGGGTGTGGACATGAAGTTAGGGTTAGGGTTGAGCCAGGGTGTGGACATGAAGTTAGGGTTAGGGTTGAGCCAGGGTGTGGACATGAAGTTAGGGTTAGGGTTGAGCCAGGGTGTGGACATGAAGTTAGGGTTAGGGTTGAGCCAGGGTGTGGACATGAAGTTAGGGTTAGGGTTGAGCCAGGGTGTGGACATGAAGTTTGGGTTAGGGTTGAGCCAGGGTGTGGACATGAAGTTAGGGTTAGGGTTGAGCCAGGGTGTGGACATGAAGTTAGGGTTAGGGTTGAGCCAGGGTGTGGACATGAAGTTAGGGTTAGGGTTGAGCCAGGGTGTGGACATGAAGTTAGGGTTAGGGTTGAGCCAGGGTGTGGACATGAAGTTAGGGTTAGGGTTGAGCCAGGGTGTGGACATGAAGTTAGGGTTAGGGTTGAGCCAGGGTGTGGACATGAAGTTAGGGTTAGGGTTGAGCCAGGGTGTGGACATGAAGTTAGGGTTAGGGTTGAGCCAGGGAGTGGACATGAAGTTAGGGTTAGGGTTGAGCCAGGGAGTGGACATGAAGTTAGGATTAGGGTTGAGCCAGGGTGTGGACATGAAGTTAGGATTAGGGTTGAGCCAGGGTGTGGACATGAAGTTAGGGTTAGGGTTGAGCCAGGGTGTGGACATGAAGTTAGGGTTAGGGTTGAGCCAGGGTGTGGACATGAAGTTAGGATTAGGGTTGAGCCAGGGTATGGACATGAAGTTAGGATTAGGGTTGAGCCAGGGTGTGGACATGAAGTTAGGGTTAGGGTTGAGCCAGGGTGTGGACATGAAGTTAGGATTAGGGTTGAGCCAGGGTGTGGACATGAAGTTAGGGTTAGGGTTGAGCCAGGGTGTGGACATGAAGTTAGGGTTGAGCCAGGGTGTGGACATGAAGTTAGGGTTAGGGTTGAGCCAGGGTGTGGACATGAAGTTAGGATTAGGGTTGAGCCAGGGTGTGGACATGAAGTTAGGGTTAGGGTTGAGCCAGGGTGTGGACATGAAGTTAGGATTAGGGTTGAGCCAGGGTATGGACATGAAGTTAGGATTAGGGTTGAGCCAGGGTGTGGACATGAAGTTAGGGTTAGGGTTGAGCCAGGGTGTGGACATGAAGTTAGGATTAGGGTTGAGCCAGGGTGTGGACATGAAGTTAGGGTTAGGGTTGAGCCAGGGTGTGGACATGAAGTTAGGGTTAGGGTTGAGCCAGGGTGTGGACATGAAGTTAGGGTTGAGCCAGGGTGTGGACATGAAGTTAGGATTAGGGTTGAGCCAGGGTGTGGACATGAAGTTAGGATTAGGGTTGAGCCAGGGTGTGGACATGAAGTTAGGATTAGGGTTGAGCCAGGGTGTGGACATGAAGTTAGGGTTAGGGTTGAGCCAGGGTGTGGACATGAAGTTAGGGTTAGGGTTGAGCCAGGGTGTGGACATGAAGTTAGGGTTAGGGTTGAGCCAGGGTGTGGACATAAAGTTAGGGTTGAGCCAGGGTGTGGACATGAAGTTAGGATTAGGGTTGAGCCAGGGTGTGGACATGAAGTTAGGGTTAGGGTTAATCATCATCATCATCATCATTTGCACCATCCCATTCAGTCTTGTTCGACCCTCTCTCTATTCATTCTTCTTCTTTCCACCACTGTATTCTCCAACTTCCCATCCTCTGTCCCTCCCTGTGGCCATCATCTTTCCCCTACTCACCGCCAGCTGTAAGTCCGGTGTGTTTGTGAGAGTGTGCACCAGGCGTGTGCGTGTCTGTGTGAGCATAGCTAGGGCCTGGCCCCAGTGGGCTCTCTGAGTGAGGAGGCACTGCTCCACCCTCTCCTCCTCCCTCTGCACCGCTTCTAGCAGCCGCTGTTCCTCCTCCTCCACCGCCTCCCTCACCACACTGACCTGTGCCACCACTCGCTCCCGAGCCCCGCTCGCCTCCACCTGCATGGACACACGGCAGAGGGGGCAAGAGTCACAGCAAAAAGACATATGATGGAATCCATTACATATCTGTGTGTAGAGCTTGTGATTCCAAGGCTGTGCGGAGTGAGAGCACATAAGGGACTGAGTGTGTGTCACAGAGCCTGGGTGCTCACCTGCAGTGCCCGCTCTTTGGCAGTCAGAGTTTTGTTGATAAAGTGCTCGATGCGCCGGGCCTGCAGCTGCATTTTCTCACACACGTCAACCAGCTGGTTCTGTTCAGGACAACACTCACAGTGACTGGCATGAAGAAGAGCAGTGTTGGACTTGAAAACCACAGAGTTGATCAGGTACAGTTTCAAAAGGCGGGCCTATTCCTGTAGTGTCGAACTGCCATCACCAACATGTCATTGTGTATCCTGAAATAATAATAACTTGGAAGAGCACTGATGACAATTTATGCTGCTTATATGGACACTATTTACGTAAAGGCTTCCCGTATCTTCCCAACAGCTTGAAATTCCTGTCTCCTCACATTCCATGAGAAATCAACAGGGGAAACTCCTCAGTGTGGTGTCAAGAAAGTGTGGCACACCCTACACACCCACCAGGCATGTGAACACACACTTTCCTAACACAAACCAGCTGGCCCTTTGTACTGTAGTACTCCAGGTGACCTAAGGTAAACTCAGTTTGCCTGGTCAATTCTAACTCCTAACTGTAGGTCAACAGTCTCCTGGCCCCATGCCCCATCCACTGTGACAAAGGTCCATATGACACACAAGCAGCAGCTTGTAACTGCTCAAAAATGAGTTGGTATTACTGAGCCTATAGGTGGTATATTCTAATATAGTGCTATACAAGAGATAATTTCCTTTCAGGAAAAGTCGGGGCACTCACCCTGACTGCTGTCACTCTGTTGGCCAGGGCTGTCACCGTGTGTCCCTGGCAGGATCCCACTATGGTGCAGTGCGAGCATATGAGTTTCTGCTCGGAGCAGCAGAACCAGTCCAGCTCTGATTCATGTTCCACGCAAAGTTCCGATTCACCGGAGAATATACCCGATTCCGAGTCGGAGGAGGTCACCGCAGCCTTTCCAGACAACCCGGAGTCCTCTTTCGCCGATCGAATTTCATCCCGGAGTACATTCAACGCGGAGAAAATGGGCTGTTGTAAATCCATATTCAAGTTTCTCGAACTTTCTGTAACTTCTACTTCAGTGTCTCGGTCGTCCTGTAAAGAGCACCCAGGTGTTGAATGACATGATCCTGGCTCGGCGCTCATGATACGTAAAATAGTCTACAAGTGTAATAGCAATAGAACGTTGCAGGTGGCTTAAGTATCACTATCTACCGCACCTATAACACAGGTGTATCAAGGTATGAACACGGAAGTAACACCGACACTAGAGGTCAGAGCTGAAAAGCAAGTTTAGGAACTACAGCAACAAGGCCGTTTCAATGATAAGGTTTTTGGTTCCCGTGCACTTGTTATAGCCTACCATTGTTTTTACCTCTTCGCCTGTAAGATGACACAGTGTTTCCATATTGTCATTTGACCTGTAACATCCTCAATCATCAATGACCCTTTCTAGTCTAATTTTAGGCTAAATGTATTATAGTTTAGAATAGGCTAAATAGGTTAACCATAGTTGGGGCAATATATTTGACTACAGGATTTTAAAATGTAGGATACATTTAGCCTATTGGTTAGGCTGAAATATAGTCTATAGGCCTATATGACAATGATGCCAATTTTTTGAGACATATGCACATGACTGATGATATTGGAGGTAAATCCCTTTGTGAAAACCCCACAGTAATGTTAATTTGTTGGCGTATATACAGTGCAATCGGAAAGTATTCAGACTCCTTCCCTTTCCCCACATTTTGTTATCTTACAGCCTAATTTCAAAATGGATTAAATCATTTTTTCTCTCATCGACCTACACACAATACCCCATAATGACAAAGCCAAAACAGTTTTTTTGAAATTTTTGCTAATTTATAAAAAATTAAAAACATAAATACCTTATTTACATATGTATTCAGACCCTTTGCTATGAGACTCGAAATTGAGCTCAGGTGCATCCTGTTTCCATTGATCATCCTTGAGATGTTTCTACAACTTGATTGGAGTCCACCTGTCGTAAATAAAAATGATTGGACATGATTTGGAACACACCTGTCTATATAAGGTCCCACCAAGACTCTTCCTAGAGCTGGCCGCCCAGCCAAACTGAGCAATCGGGGGAGAAGGGTCTTGGTCAGGGAGGTGACCAAGAACCCAATGGTCCCTCTGACTGAGCTCCAGAGTTACTCTGTGGAGATGGGAGAACCTTCCAGAAGGACAACCATCTCTGCAGCACTCCACCAATCAGGCCTGTATGGTAGAGTGGCCAGACGGAAGTCACTCCTCAGTAAAAGGAGCCCCCTTGGAGTTGGCCAAAAGACACCTAAATTACTCTCAGACCATGAGATTGAATGCCAAGCGTCACGTCTGGAGGAAACCTGGCAGCTTCGTGCAGTGGGGATGTTTTTCAGAGGCAGGGATGTGGAGACTAGTCAGGATTGAGGGAAAGATGAACGGAGCAAAGTACAAAGGGACCTCAGACTGGGGTGAAGGTTCACTTTCCATCAGGACAACGACCCTAAGCACACAGCCAAGACAACGCAGGAGTGGCTTTGGGACAAGTCTCTGAATGTCCTTGAGTGGCCCAGACAGAGCCCGGACTTGAACCCGATCTAACATCTCTGGAGAGACTTGAAAATAGCTGTGCAACAATGCTCCCCATCCAACCTGACAGAGTTTGAGAGGATCTGCAGAGAAGAATGGGAAAAACTCCCCAAATACCGCTGTGCCAAGCTTGTAGGGTCATACCCAAGAAGACTCTAGGCTGTAAACACTGCCAAAGGTGCTTCAACAAAGTACTGAGTAAAGGGTCTGAATACTTATGTAAATGTGATATTTACATAAAAACAAAATTTCTAAAAACCTGTTTTTGCTTTGTCATTATGGGATATTGTGTGTAGATTGATGAGGGGGAAAAACAATGTAATCAATTTTTGAATAAGGCTGTAACGAAACAACATTTGGAAAAAGTCAAGGCATCAGAATACTTTCCGAATGCACCGTACTGGCACTTTTGGCTAATTTTAATTAGGCCTAAATAAATTAAATATCAAATGTATATTTCCCTTGACAGAAAAAATACACAAAAAGGGAAAAGGGGATACAAATATTTGCAGTAAAAAAAGCAACACAAACATTTTAACATGTAGCATAGCCCATGGTGGCGGTTAGGCAAAATAGGATAAAAACGACTTTATAAATAATAAAATCAAAGTTTATTGGTTGCGCACACAGATTTACAGGTGCAGCGAAATGGTTGTGTTTCTATCTCCAACAGTGCAGTAATACCTAGCATTATAAAAATATATATAAACAATACAGACATAATCCTGAAAAATGTATTAATTCAGAAATATCAGAACGAGCAATGTCAGAGACCGGAATATAAATATATACATATACACACACACATATATATATATAGAGTTGAAGTCGGAAGTTTACATACACCTTAGCCAAATACATTTAAACTCCGTTTTTCACAATTCCTGACATTTAATCCTAGTAAACATTCCCTGTTTTAGGTCAGTTAGGATCACCACTTTATTTTAAGAATGTGAAATGTCATAATAGTGGAGAGAATGATTTATTTCAGCTTTTATTTCTTTCGTCACATTCCCAGTGGGTCAGAAGTTTACATACACTCAATTAGTATTTGGTAGCATTACCTTCAAATTGTTTAACTTGGGTCAAACGTGTCGGGTAGCCTTCCACAAGCTTCCCACAATAAGTTGGGTGAATTTTGGCCCATTCCTCCTGACAGAGCTGGTGTAACTGAGTCAGGTTTGTAGGCCTCCTTGCTCGCACATGCTTTTTCAGTTCTGCCCACACATTTTCTATAGGATTGAGGTCAGTGCTTTGTGATGGCCACTCCAATACCTTGACTTTGTTGTCCTTAAGCCATTTTGCCACAACTTTGGAAGTATGTTTGGGGTCATTGTCCATTTGGAAGACCCATTTGCGACCAAGCTTTAACTTCCTGACTGATGTCTTGAGATGTTGCTTCAATATATCCACATAATTTTCCTGCCTCATGATGCCATCTATTTTGTGAAGTGCACCACTCCCTCCTGCAGCAAAGCACCCCCACAACATGATGCTGCCACCCCCGTGCTTCACGGTTGGGATGGTGTTCTTCAGATTGCAAGCCTCCCCCTTTTTCCTCCAAACATAAAGATGGTCATTATGGCCAAACAGTTCTATTTTTGTTTCATCAGACCAGAGGACATTTCTCCAAAAAGTATGATCTTTGTCCCCATGTGCAGTTGCAAACCATAGTCTGGCTTTTTTATGGCGGTTTTGGAGCAGTGGCTTCTTCCTTGCTGAGCGGCCTTTCATGTTATGTTGATATAGGACTCGTTTTACTGTGGATATAGATACTTTTGCATCTGTTTCCTCCAGCATCTTCACAAGGTCCTTTGCTGTTGTTCTGGGATTGATTTGCACTTTTCGCACCAAAGTACGTTCATCTCTAGGAGACAGAACGCGTCTCCTTCCTGAGCGGTATGACGGCTGCGTGGTCCCATCAGGGGCAGAAATCCCGGGGGGACGGGGGGACACGACCCCCCCATCCTGGGAAAAATATGATTTGTCCCCCCCAATATATCACTGAAACATAACTATGTAATTTAAATAATATTAATAATACGCAATGAAAGCAATTGTGCTGATTATAGACACTTAAAAGCGCGTTTTTAAGTTTCAAAAGATTGCGACCCCCCCCACCCTTTGCCTCACAATGGTTTGATCCACTGCCAGTTCCTTAGCTTGCTAGGTAACAGAGAGGTCGTATCTACTGTCTGAAAGGCACTCAATGCACGTAACTGACGTGAGGTTAATCCAGTCAATCGCGCACACACACTAGCTGAATATGCAGAGCTAGCGCGCAAATATTAACTATTAAGCTAGCTAGTACCTATTCCATTTATGTGGCGTTGTCAAAGATGGAATCTTTGCTATCGTCAATTTATTCCAAGATCAGCATGCAGATGATGTAAGTTAGTGCTTCAAAGTCCCTGTGATAAGGTTAGCGATAAACTGAAATCCAAACTGAACAGAACTACACTCTCTTCTACCATTGTCTTAAATATATTTAATGGTCTCGTTGCAAAAGCTAAATTGTCGCAAGGGAACTTTTATTTATTTATTTTATTTCACCTTTATTTTACCCGGGTAGCAAAGATTATAGCAAACACCACTGAAACTGAATTGGTGCTCGATAGCTTTGCAAATTCAGCTATTGTTGGAAGCCAGCCAATATGAAACAAACTATTAAAATTACAAAAGGTTGCAGCATATGTTGTGTAAATGGTTAACTCATACAGCTGTCAACTCTTGTCATTTTAATCCGTTTCACATTTGCTAGCTACCTTTTAGATTGAAGCCCAAATAGAATGATTGAAGATGATAGAAGCCCATCTCCTACTGTAAATAACCTACACACTGTGTGTGTAGCCAGCCAGGTAGAAAAATGGCATAAAAATAAAAGACGGACATCAGAGTATTTTTCAATACACCAAAACGCATAGTAAGAACCCTAGTAGCCTAATATCTCAAAGACTAGTTAATAAAATGTTCATAAGAAAGAAATGAAATTCTAATGGAAATGTTTCACAATGATGTCATTAGGCAGAGCAGGCAACAGATTTACATTTACATTTTAGTCATTTAGCAGACGCTCTTATCCAGAGCGACTTACAGTAGTGAATGCATACATTTCATAAATGTTTTTTTTCTGTGCTGGCCCCCGTGGGAATCGAACCCACAACCCTGGCGTTGCAAACACCATGCTCTACCAACTGAGCTACAGGGAAGATGGCACACAGACAGCAGAGTTGGGGACAGATATGCAGGGACAGACTGGCAGAGACAGGGAGTCTCAGGTAAGTTTGTTGAGTCTTTGTTTGGCAACATTATGAAAGGTTCTCAATTTTTTTGACTTGTAAAATAGGAACATAATTGGAAAATGCCATGGATACCCCCACTCTCAACTTAAACTGGTGACTGAACTAAGATTTGTTAAAGGCAATGGTATTGCTGTTGTGATTAGTTGTGTAGTTTTGGGTACCGGTAGTTAGGAGTACGGCAAACACCTTATTTCTTTGGTTCCTCAATATACATTTACCATATTACAATGTAGGCTATGTGTTACAGCACTACTTTTGGTGTCCCCCTCAGGAATTGCTCTTGAGAAAATTTCATGTAATTGTCCCCTCCAAAGTTGATATCAGATTTTCACCCCTGGGTCCCATGGTGTTTGTACTTGCGTACTATTGTTTGTACAGATGAACATGGTACCTTCAAGCGTTTGGAAATTGCTCCCAAGGATGAACCAAACTCGCGGAGCTCTACAATTTTTTTCTGAGGTCTTGGCTGATTTCTTGTGATTTTCCCATGATGTCAAGCAAAGAGGCACTGAGTTTGAAGGTAGGCCTTGAAATACATCCACAGGTACACCTCCAATTGACTCAAATGATATCAATTAGCCTTTCAGAAGCTTCTAAAGCCATGACACCATTTTCTGGAATTTTCCAAGTTGTTTAAAGGCAGTCAACTTAGTGTATGTAAACTTCTGACCCACTGGAATTGTGATACAGTGAATTATAAGTGAAATAATCTGTCTGTAAACAATTGTTGGAAAAATTACTTGTGTCATGCACAAAGTAGATGTCCTAACCGACTTGCCAAAACTATAGATTGTTAACAAGAAATTTGTGGAGTGGTTGAAAAAGGAGTTTTAATGACTCCAACCTAAGTGTTTGTAAACTTCCGACTTCAACTGTGTATATATATATATATATATATGCACACACACACACACATTATATATATATATATATATATATAGACACATATATACATTACAACATTTACCTAGAGCTAACGCTGCAGATAGCAATACTGGGTGATTTGAAAAGTCATAGTCAATCGATCAATAATATAATAACATTTTTTGCTAAAATTATTATCTTTAATTTACAATCTGTAGAAACTATGAGAATAGAAAGGTTCAGTACTTTTGTGACGCATCACAGCACAGTTTAAAAATATATGGCAAATAGAAATCCAATATGGATGGTGTTAAGAGGTAGATGAATGGAGCTGAAGGGTGGGACTAATAACAACAAGATAACAAATGTAAAACATACAGGGTGTGTAAAATATATATAGGTTCAGAACTTTTGTGAAATAGCACAGTTACAAATATATGACAAATAGAAATCAAACTGGATGGACATCAGAAATAGAGGAAGGCCAGGACTAAAAACAAACAAAATATAACCATTGTAAAATAGATTGTGTCTGTAAAATGTATATAGTATGTATACGCTGGAAGTAGAAGCTTAAGTGTTATTGTTTATTAGTTTACACCAATTGGGGGAGAGATGGTAGAGTTTGCGGGGAATAATAAAGGAAAATATATTCTAAAAAGACATGTATATTTATGTGTGTGTGTGTGTATATATATATATATATATATATATATATATATATATATATACACACACACACACACACACACACACACACACACACACACACACACACACAACTTTTTAGAATATATGTTCCATTTTCCTTTATTATTCCCCGCAAACCCTACCATCTCTCCCCCAATTTTCTCTCTCTCTCTCTCTATCTATCTATCTATGTGTGTGTGCGTGTGTGTGTGTATATATGTATTGGGTATATATATAGATATATTTGGGGTATTTATATAGATATATGGGGGATTGTAAATGATGCAGACAATTACATTGATGGAAGCAACAATATATCCGCAATATTAAAGCTGATCCATCCCCTGAAAAAAAATACAAAAATATAAATAAAATAAAGATTTAAAAAAAATTACATATTTTTTTAAAAAGAGCTCCGACTGGGAAAAATCGGTTTGAACTGTCATCCAACTCGGGAAATACAAGTCAGAAACTCTGACATCATCCTACCCAGAGATCAGTCTTCTCCGAGCTGAAGACCACTGACGTCACGATTATTCTCAGTCTGATCTCGTTTTTTCCGAGTTCCCAGTTGTCTTGAACACCCCAGTACAGAGGAAGAAGCAATAGAGCCCCACAATGGAGGTGTCATAATACCCATAAAACCTAGCTGTCAAACAGGGAAATCGTTCCAATTAGTCTTCCCATAGGGAATTTTAGAAACACTTAAATTAAGGGCTGTGTTTTGTGTAGGCTTACCCTGGCATGACGTTTTGATAACCATGTAAATCTCTCTCTGACAAGGTGACTTTTATTATATAGTCGGCTCTATTTACTCTCAGATACAAAAATTGTAATTAGCATAAAAGTAGACGTAAGATTACAAATCCCTGCATCTCATCTCTAGCTGAACTTTTGCAAACAGGTATTGTGTCAACTGTGATCTTGCACAAGACAGTAAACAGAATTGTCAATTTAAAGAAATTTTGCCAATTTCAGAGATTCTTACCTTTGCCTCGATTTGGCAGTCTTGTCCAGTTCATCCGGGCATTTGAAGTTCTTTATGATAGCCACATTATTTCATTTTTGGGGGTAAATATACGCAAATATCTTGGTAAGTAACCTTGTCACGCCAGTGTAAGTCTATACGAAACATAGCTCTTATTTGAAGTTTATAAAAATATGGTGGAAAAACAATTGGAACCATTTCATTGTTTGACCGCTAGGTGTTATGGATATTAAGACTCACTGTGGTCCTCTATGGAAATGTAATGGTCAGTGCTATCCGGGATCCTTATTATTGTAATGTACATTAGTTAACTGGCATGGCTAATGTTAGGTAAGAGTTATGGTTGCTAAGGTTTAGGGCATGGACGTCCAAAGGATCCCAAATAGCACAGACGTTAATGTGATGGCGCTTGGGTGTCGCTCCAAAGAAATCCCCGTCTTGATTGGCGAGTCGGATAGGACGTCAAGAGAATTACAAGAAAGCGAATTATGTTACGATTTTTTTGATTGGACCAAAGGTTTTCAAAGCTCTATTCTCATTGGTTGAAAATGTTTTAGGCTCTTTGTCCCTCCCCAAAATCCAGCGGCGTGTCATGGAGATTTGTTAGCGGGTGGGGAGGACCAGAATCGGGCAACGATTGACCCTGTTTAACTTAACTGGCGGTACATCGGGGCTGGGGGGTCGCCCTGACGAGTTTTAAACGTGTAGATCGCCTCATATTTTGCCCATTGATCGGCTGGTCTTCCAATGTCGGATTTCAAGCTTGGGATTGTTCGACTTGGCCGTGTGGCCGGGAAGGTGAGCTGGATCCGAGGGCTGCCATGTGCGACAAGAAGGGGAGGGGATCACAAAAAGCGCGTACAAAATGGCTCGTTGAGATAGGTGATGGCATTGAAAAGGTTTTAATTTGGAATACCTGTCGGAAAAGAAGCATGCATAAGTTCGCTATCTAGCTAACTTAAGGTGGCCCAAATGTTTCGCTAAATTCGTTTTCTCACGAAGCCGCCCAGCTCAAGCCAATTACTAATAGCTAGCTAGCTACATTTCACCGACGTTCGTAGCTAGTTAATTTCTGGAAACAACGATGTCTTTGGTGAATGTTGAAAGTTAAAATATCTAAATGCACACTTTAATGGTAAAGCAATTGTAATGTATGCTAGTTAACTGGTATAGATAGTTATGCCAAGGCTCTAGTCTTAATGAGGAAGCCATTGCATTGCCACGCTCCATCCAGGAACCCCTTGCAACGTGATTGAGAACCGGCATATTTTAGCCGACAACGGTATTTTTAAACTAGCTTATTTTTTATCTTAAAACTTGACGGCTGATACAAATTCTATGTGTCATCATTGTTGACATGTAATGTTACTAGGGCTAGCTAGCTAACGTTCGTGTTTTTTTCCTAGCTAGCTAACGTTTTATTTAGGCTAGCGACAGTAGCTACGTCATTATCTACTTTTACCTGACGAATTGAAACGGTGACTTGAACATTTAGGGGCCCTCTTGCTTTTAGCCATAGTTTTAGCACCGAGGGCAGTTGGTGAACATTGAAATGGGTGTGTCACTTATAAATGAGAACCACTTGGACATATCACGTGTTATGGAGTGACCCCCAGGAACATTAGTCAACACCACAATGCGGTGCTGTTGCATGCCACTGCTATGCCTTCCCTAAATGCTTGTTTCGTGATTGCTAACTTAATCAAAGCAAATCTAACTTGACTCGTGGTCTTAAATGGGGATGGGTTGACACTTAGAGAATGGTTACCTGAAGGAAAATGGGGAAGGGTCATTATTTAATTTGTTTTATTTTACTAGGCAAGTCAGCGAAGAACAAATTCTTATTACAATGACGGCCAAGGAACAGCCTTGTTCAGGGGCAGAACGACAGATTTGTACCTTGTCAGCTCGGGGATTCGATCCATCAACCTTTCTGTTACTGGCCCAACTCTCTAACCACAAGGCTACCTGCCTTGTGCTTTTTAAGGCAAAGGGAGGGTGTAGTATTTAAAAAAAAAATATATATATATATAGTCCAGGGGAGGGTCCTGTAATTAATGAAATTTAGATATTTTGTATCTATATATAGTTGCTACATATTGATGTGTGCCAGATGCCGCCCCTCATTCTCTGCTGGGCGTGTAATATCCATGTGAATTTTTTGTTATAATTAATAGCCAATGTTAACTTTTTTTATTTGTGGCTATGGCAGTCAATTGCAAAACATTCTAGCAGTAATTCTGATTGTCTTCTCAGCTCACAATCACGTACTTTTAATGTGGGGCTATGACAGTCAATTACATAATGTCTCATATCTCACCACCACTAATGAGATGGGTGTGCATGATGCATGTTGTCAGCTTCTCAAAGTTAGTGGGTGTGGTCAACAGTGCACACCTCATCTCTGCTGTCAAATCGAACCTGGATCGATATTTGGTTTTAATGCAGATGAGAGCACTGCTGAATCCAGCTTCACAAAGAGATGCGCTGGCAAAGGGTACCATGAGTTTTAATCCTCTGAGGGAAATGGCAGGGTATTCCCTTTGAATCAGGAAACAAAACTCATTAAGTGACCCTTGAATGCTTTGTTTGAAGCATTCGGTAACATGACAGCTCGAAAGGCCGCACTTGAATAATTCCGAATCAAGGGCGGCCTTTTCCCACAATCTAAGGACACTCTAATTGAATTTTGTCTTTTTATATTTTAATCATTTTCATTTAGTTTTAAGGTTAACCAAATGTATAATGATTGAGAGAGAAAGAATATATATAATATCAAAAGTTTGGACACCTACTCATTCCAGGTTTTTTTGTTTGTTGTTGCTATTTTCTACATTGTAGAATAATAGGGACGACATCAACACTGTGAAATAACACATGGTGTCATGTAGTAACCAAAAAAGTTTTAAACAAATCAAAATATATTTTCGATTTTCGATTCTTCAAAGTAGCCACCCATTGCCTTGATGACCGCTTCGCACACTCTTTGCATTCTCTCAACCAGCTTCATGAAGTTGTCACCTGGAATGCATTTCAATTAACAGGTGTGCCATGTTAAAAGTTAATATGTGGAATTTCTTTCCTTAATGCGTTTGAGCCAATCGGTTGTGTTGTGTCAAGGTAGGGGTGGTATACAGAAGATAGCCCTATTTGGTAAAAGACCAAGTCCATATTATGGCAATATTACAGCTCAAATAAGCAAAGAGAAACGACAGTCAATCATTACGTTAAGACATGAAGGTCCGTCAATCCGGAAAATGTCAAGAACTTTTAAAGTTTCTTCAAGTGCAGTCGCAAAAACCATCAAGGGCTATGATTACTGGCTCTCGTGAGGATTGCCACAGGAAAGGAAGACCCAGAGTTACCTCTGCTGCAGAGGATAAGTTCATTAGTTACCAGCCTCAGAAATTGCAGCCCAAATAAATGCTTCAATGTTCAAGTAACAGACACATCTCAACATCAACTGTTCAGAGGAGACTGTGAATCAGGCCTTCACGGTTGAATTGCTGCAAAGAAACCACTACTAAAGGACACCAATAAGAAGAAGAGACTTACTTGTGCCAAGAAACACAAGCAATTCACATTAGACCGGTGGACATCTGTCCTTTCCAAATGTTTGATTTTGGTTCCAACCGCCGTGTCTTTGTGAGATGCAGAGTAGGTGAACCGATGATATCCGCATGTGGTGTTCCCACCCTGAAGCATGGAAGAGGTGTGATGGTCTGGGGGTGCTTTGCTGATGACACTTGATTTGTTTAGAGTTCAAGACACACTTAACCAGCATGGCTACCACAGCGTTCTACAGCAATACACCATCCCATCAAGTTTGAGCTTAGTGGGACTATAATTTGTTTTTCAACAGGACAATGACCCAACACCTCCAGGCTGTGTAAGGTTTTTTTTTTACCAAGAAGGAGAGTGATGAAGTGCTGCATCAGATAACCTGGTCTCCACAATCACCCGACGCCAACCCAATTGAGATGGTTTGGGATGAGTTGGACCGCAGAGTAAAGGGAAAAGCAGCTAACAAGTGCTCAGCATATGTGGGAACTCCTTCAAGACTGTTGGAAAATGATTCCAGGTGAAGCTGGTTGAGGGAATGCCAAGAGTGTGCAACGCTGTCATCAAGGCAAAGGGTGGCTGCAGCTTAACTAGGACTTTCCTTGCACTACTTGGCCATACGACTGGACAATAATCAAGATATGAGAAAACTAGAGCCTGCAGGAGTGTGGTGTTACGGACAGACCTCTCCCCATCTTTACAATCATTGAATCTATATGTTTTGACCATGACAGTTTACAATCTAAGGTAACAGCAAGTCAGTCTCCTTTTTCATCCATTCATTACCAGATTCAGCTAAGGTCTAGAATTTAAGGAATGATTTGTATCAAATACAATGCTCTTAGTTTTAGAGATGTTCAGGACCAGTTTATTATTGGCCACCCATTCCAAAACAGACTGCGACTCTTAGGGGTTTCAGTGACTTCATTAGCTGTGGTTGCTGATGCGTACATGGTTGAATCATCAGCATACATGGACACACATGCTTTGTCTAATGCCAGTGGCAGGTCATTGGTAAAAATAGGTAGTCCTATGGCATACCCTCTAAATTAGTCTGGGTTTGAACTTAACAGCAGGCCTATAGGCTATTTAGTGTGGTCTAGTTCTAGGCTATGAAATGCATGCTCAGAGAAGCACAGAGAAAAGTTATATTTCTATGATAGCTGCTGGGATGGTGAAGGAATAAATAAAACAAGGCTGCATTACACATGCAATGGATGTTCCAACCTTGAGCCCCAGCATGCTCTGCTCTTGCTGATAAACTTTTTTTTAACACTTGTAACCTCTCGTTGGGTTAATTCACGGAAGAAGAGTAGCCAGCAGTTAAAGCTTACATTGTTCTGCCTTGGTAGGCCTCTGTCTGGGGTGGAAAGGTAGACCTAACTTTTGAAAGTACCATGCCCAGATTCCTAATGACGTCTCAAATTTCATTATTTGCAAACGGGGACAGTTTTGTTGCAAACAAGACACACTGATTTGGCATTGGAGAAATATGATAAGCCTATGTGTTTATCTATGTCCATTCTTAGCCAGTAATTCTGGTAATTTGTGCGGTATTTAAAAATTGTAGAATTGCATGACATTTACAGTGCATTTGGAAAATATTCAGACCCATTGACTTTTTCCACATTGTGTTACATTACCGCTTTATTCTAAAATGGATTAAATTGCTCCCCCCCCCCCGCAATCTACACACAATACCCCATAATGACAAAGCAAAAACTTTAAAAAATTTTGTTTGTGCAAATGTATAAAATAAACATCCATTTACATTAGTATTCAGACCCTTTACTCAGTACTTTGTTGAAGCACTTTTGGCAGCGATTACAGCCTCGAGTGTTCTTGGGTATAACGTTACAAGCTTGGCACACCTGTATTTGGGGAGTTTTCTCCTATTCTTCTCTGCAGATCCTCTCAAGCTATGTCAGGTTGGATGGGGAACGTCGCTGCACAGCTATTTTCAAGTCTCTCCAGAGATGTTCGATCAGGTTCAAGTCCGGGCTCTGGCTGGGCCATTCAGGAACATTCAGAGACTTGTCCCGAAAGCCACTCCTGCGTTGTCTTGGCTGTGTACTTAGGGTCGTTGTCCTGTTGGAAGGTGAACCTTCGCCCCAGTCTGAGGTCCTGAGCTCCTTGGAACAGGATTTCATCAAGGATTTCTCTATACTTTGTGATGTTCATCTTTCCCTCGATCCTGACTAGTCTCCCAGTCCCTGCTGCTGAAAAACATCCCCACAGCATAATGCTGCCACCACCATGCTTCACCCTAGGTATGTTGCCAGGTTTCCTCCAGATGTGACGCTTGGTATTCATCAGACCAGAGAATCTTGTTTCTCATGGTCTGAGTGTCCTTCAGGTTCCAAACTTCAATTTAAGAATGATTGAGGCCACTGTGTTCTTGGGGACCTTCAATGCAGCAGACATTTTTTGGTACACTTCCCCAGATCTGTGCATCAACACAATCTTGTCTCGGAGCTCTACGGACAATTCCTTTGACCTCATGGCTTGGTTTTTGCTCTGACATGCACTGTCAACTGTGGAACCTTATATAGACAGGTGTGTGCCTTTCCAAATCATGTCCAATCAATTGAATTTACCACAGGTGGGCATCTCAAGGATGATCAATGGAAACAGGATGCACCTGAGCTCAATTTCGAGTCTCACAGCAAAGGATCTGTAGACTTATGTAAATAAGGTATTTCTGTTCTTGATTTGTAATAACTGCAAATATTTATAAAAACCTGTTTTCGCTTTCATTACGCTTCATTATGGGGTACTGTGTGTAGATTTGAGGAAAATAAATAATTTTTGATTAAGACAACGCAACAAAATGTGGAAAAAGTCGAGGGGTCTGAAGACTTTTACTATCAAGGATATCTTTCCAGCCCTACTCTTGTCCACGGTGGTCTGGCCCGCAGCCCTATCAAAGTGAAGGTTGAGGTAAAAGGGCCATCCAATTTCATTTCAATGAAGTCCAATTTTCTCCATTTAACCCTTTTATTATAAATAACGTTCACGCCCTCATACCGTCACATGATTCAGTGTCGTGTCACACCTCACTGTAGTGACCTTTACACTACACAATAATAGTGTTAACCCACATTCCAGGTGGCATTATCTGTCCTTTCTTTTGCAGACAAAGTACACACTGATCGATGAACAGGACATACCATTGGTGGAGAACTATGCCTTTGAGGTAAGAGTGTGGGGATTTACGAGGAGGGTGTGGGGAGGGTCATTCTAGTCAAAGACCATTCCCACACTAGACTGGCCCCAGTAAACAAAACAAAAGAACAACTGGACTTTTCTTGAGGAAATGGTCTGGGATGTAAAAATGTCACACCATTATTTTTTCAGGCACGCATGGATGTCGATGCAGACGGCAATGGGGCAAAGATCTTTGCTTATGCCTTCGACATTGGCAAAGGGCGCTGGGCTGGCAGGCCACTGCACGAGCTGCTCTGGTGAGTTGATGTCCCATCCACAATCTGCTCCTGAATACATCATCGTAGTCTGTTGGTAAGGGCAGCTTTTTGCCTTTTATCAAACAAACTCCATTGTTCATATTGTGTGTGATGCTGGCAGACTGGTCATAAGGCGATTTCAATGTTTCTCCAGGGAGAAGCACAGAGGAGGCATAGCTCCCAGCTTCCAAGTTGTCCACATCAACTCTGTCACAGTGGATAACCGTCTGGACAACCTGCGACTGGTCCCCCTGGGCTGGAGCCCCAAACCAGAGGAAATCTCCAGCAAACAAAGGTATTACAGCTGTGCACTTCTCCACTACAATTACTAGAGCTACATTCAGCTCTCCGAGCATTCATCACTTCTTTACTGAGGAAAATCCGTCTTTACTGAGGAAAATCCAACGTCTTTACTGAGGAAAATCCAACGTCTTTACTGAGGAAAATCCAACGTCTTTACTGAGGAAAATCCAGCGTCTTTACTGAGGAAAGACGAGGATATTCAGACTTAGCTCAGTATGACTTGTGCGTTAAATGTTTCAGTTGTCATAAAGGTATGTTAATGGTCTTTATTTCTCCCCCTGTAGAGAGCAGTCTCTGTACTGGCTGGCCATCCAGCAGGTACCAGCTGACCCCGTAGAGGAGCAGTACCTGGAGCTCAGTCGTACCCGCTACTACAACGCTAACGGAGAGCTGGTGGAGGAGGAGGAGTGCTCCTGTACTTACTACGAGTGTCACTACCCACCCTGCTCGCTCATCGAGAGGAGAGTACGTACTGCTACCATCATATAGTCAGTTACCTTCAGTTGTTTTCACACTCCATATACTTTCACTGTAAGCAAGGGAGTATTGAAGTACATGGCGTTGAGGATTTCTGTGATCCCATTTACTTCCGAGGCTGACATAGATATTGTTGCTATTTTTAGGTGTTTTAATATGGTAGTCTCAGAACAGTGTCACAAAACCCATATAGGTGTCTTTCCACCAGTCTGATTTTTGTCTCCATCTGTCCACAGCTTAGAGAGTTCAACATCTGTGGTCGCTGTCAGGTGGCTCGCTACTGTGGCTCTCAATGCCAGCAAAGGGACTGGCCCGCCCACAAGAAGCAGTGCCGCGAGCGCAAAAGAGTCCTGGCCCTGGAGTCTGAACCAGAGCGATGATCTCTGGATCAACTACCAGGATAGGGGAAGATTGGGAATGAAGTGCAAAGAAAAAAAATCTGCCAACAGAGAATGATGAGAGGACAATGTTGGTTGGTAGGGTTTCTTTATATGTAAATGGGGATGGTGGGGAAGTGTATATATCATTATTTTCGGAGAGGGAGATCCTCCTCGAGCTCTACCTGCTGCTATGGATTTGTATGTTTGAGTAAGATGATGTCACAGGGATAAATTGCTTCTTTTGGACAGCAATTGATTATCGACAGTTGTCGTCATCAGCTTTCTCCTTCCTGCCACCCACCAACCTGTAATGCCGTGTACAGGGATCTAGGGAGGACAGTACCTGCTGCTCACCTGGTACAATGGGACATGGACCTTTTCACTGTACTACTTGTTGGACCTCTGCTGCACACACTCAGTCATCTCCTTGTTATGCTCTAAGACCAACATACAGCAGATAGATTTACTTTGCTGTTTCGCACTAGCAGTGTTGTGTGTGCTGCCATTTTGGACTGACGGACATGGATGAAGTGCTGAACATTGGGGGGGGGGGTGTTTTGTTCTGTGTGTGTGTGTGTATATATATATATATATAAAGTGTCCCTCTTTGTTGGGAGGTTTGTGAAGGGGTCATCAACTTTGGGCTTGATCAGGCATTGTTACTTTCCTGTGTTAAACATCCCTGAATGAATCTGCGATTGGTCGGTTGCCTTTCCAGATGCCCACAAACACAGTCCCTGTCACTAATGTTCAAGGGATATACTGGGGAGAACTTGGGAAACCCAGGTTGGCCTTTGGACAGTTCGGGTCTTGGGATTGTATGAAATGGCCCGAATTCAATTCCATAGTTTTTTTTAATGCCCAATGATCACTCCCTAAGAGTGATGGATGAACACCTGCTCAAAGTTTTGTCTTCCTGTTGTGTCTTAGGTGGCGATGAGGAATCCTGACACGCTCACAGATAATGCATGTACCAAGCAGACCGACATAATACATGCAGCACACATTGGTAGTTTATGTGGACTGGTTCATAACACTGTGCACTGAATTGTTTTAACACACCCCACCGTTACCTTTGTCATAGAGATGGGGGGAGTTTAGAGGTAGGGAGAGTTGACTGTTGGGTGTAAAAAATGATTCTACTTTTTTTTTTTTACAGAATGAAAGCATTAATCACAGAGTGAAAAGCTACAGTATGTGAAGAGGAGTACAGTTGGGGATAACTAGCTATCTCGTTTCACTGTAAAATGATCAAATAAAAGAATAAAATGTTTCCCATGGATGTATGACTGTTGTGGGAGTTTAAGGTGCCCTCATGGTTTGACACCTCAAAAATGTTTGTTGGTTGTTCATTTAGATATTGAGGAAATGGTCTGCGTGTTCATTTAGCCTGATACAATAACAGTGTGACAGAGGCAATTCGAAGGTGCTGCATATGAGGGTTAGGCTCAGGAAATAATAGATGGGAATTTATTGTGGAGCTTGTAAAATTAGATCTTTACTTCCATTGGCAGCTGTGCGAATAAACTAGAAGAAAAAGTTAAAGGGACAGCAGACGGGACATACAAATAAAGGAGCCTGGACAGTTTAATGTGTGTCTCAGTAAAGTGGAATGAATAACCTTTACTCAACGTCACCATGGTGATCAGTGGGCTGGTCTGGTACGGTGCAGCTATCTGGGACAAGAGATAGGAGCACAAGGAGCTTGTGATGTTTATCCCCTCCCTCTCCTTCACATTCCCAAAGCCAACCCAGGCAAAGGAGTGAGAAACCCTCACCATATTGAATTAGAGCCTATGTGAAATAGCGGCTTACGGGAAAATTGCTAGAGAAACACTACGACTGCTACTAGAAAATGTCACAAAAGTCTGTCTTAGTTGAGTTACAATTGGCCCAGAGACTCAAATAGTGTTACCGGAGTGCTAAAGGATGGCTTGCTCCACTGTGCCCAGTGGACTATGATTTACTTACTGGACAGCTTATATGGATGTATAAACTCTGTACCCGAACCACAACTTTTGAAAACTCACTTAGCACCAACCCGGTGAGTATTTCAAGCTTATATGTTCATATAATTACATTTGTATTATTGTAAGGACAGACCGCGTCGGAGAGCTACACAGGCAATCATAACCAAATCCTAACTCGGGACTCCCTTTTATCCCCAAAAGGCACTGAAGTCCTGAAGTAAAACTACTCCTGACAATATGGCCTGTCCTTGCCAATGTCCCTCAGAGAGATCACTGTCCATGCTCCTGTGTCCAGAGCCCACTCATGTGAAGGCTGCGTTGGAAGTTCTGAGTAGGTCTGCTCAGGAGAGCAGAAAGCAGCTGGTGGTGGAGATACTGAAGGTTCCTAACAGAGAGCGCTACATCAGGACACTAGAACATTTACTCAGCTCAACAGACTCATGGTGAGTACAGGTTGATACTACTTGTGGACACGTTACAGTTTTGTCAAAATAACTGCCCTGTTTACACCTGAGCTCTCAAACAACCCATCACGTACTCTATTCCTAAAGGTGTGTCATGCAAACATACCTTGTGATCAAGGATGCATTATGGTGTTTGTATGTGCACCTATACAGTACAATGTTTTATTTGACTGTAATAAAGAAGTAATTAGTCCCTGCACATCAACGTTTGTGCTGCTAAGGCAAAATGCACGTCTTTCCTCCAAGTAAACGTTTGTCCATCCTCTCCTGTGCAGTGAGAGGAAAAGTCTTCCCTGCCTTGTACGGGACTCGCTTTGCGTTCCCATAACAGCAAGGTCCCCACCCAGAACTCCAATAAGTGATATGGAGGCTGGCTGCCCTTGAATATGCCTGAGTTTAACGTGACTACTGAATGTGACTACAAAAGAAAATCATGTTTACTGCTGTTTGTAATTTACACAACCAAGGTTCCGAGACACATTTACGTAAACCTCTAAACGCATATTAATATCAGCCTTTACACTGACTGGTGGTTAATGTTTTTCCCCCTGCTCATTCAGGCTTTGCAGTACCGCAGCCTATCTTCTTGGAGTCCTGGTGGAGAGAGAGGAGGTTGTGCAGCAGCTCAAGGCCAAGGCTCCAAAGGGCAGCAACAGCCTTGTTGGGACTCTAGGGCAGCTCCTAACCAGACATGATCCAGACATTGTGATGAATGCTGCTGGTGCCTTAGCCTCTTTGGTAATAGTGTGTGTGTGTGTGTGTGTGTGTGTGTGTGTGTGTGTGTGGGGCAGCCTTACCAGAGACCCTCTCTGTCTTGAATCATCCCTCTCTCTCTCAGGTTGAGAGCTCGGCTGGACGTGGGTGGCTACAGAGAGACCAGGCTGTGTTTGGGCAGGTCTTGACCAGCCTGTTGACCCTGCTGGACCAGGGACTGGAGAGCATGGTGAACTCTGCTGCCCTGATCCTGGCCAGGCTGTCCCTGTGTGATGTGGCCTGCCAAGGCCTGTTACGCCACCCCTCAGCCCCCAGCACCTTGGGCTGCCTGGTACAATGCCTGGCACACAGCCATACAGGTCAGAGCTAAGGACGCAGGGGGGATAAGGTCTTGTGTGGCAAAACATAGTGCTGCCAATGCTCTGCACTATTGAACCCAAAATACCAGTAGGAATGGTTTTATTGCTTCGCTAGTCGGGATGTTTTGTCAAATGTTGACAGTGACAGGTTTTCTTGTTTGACTGATAAACGTTTAGCTGCATGCTTCTAATGGCTGTTTTTCACTTGTAATAGACACTGCTATGAATGCAGCCTTTGCTTTGGGTCGTCTGTGTGGAAGTGAAAGAGGCAGGAGTCTCATTCTGAGATTTGCGCCAGAGTACCAACTGGTAAGACACCATACACATCTGTTGAGGAGAACAGTGGATGGTGGAATAAATAGTCGATTTTGAATCCACACCAAGCTCTGTCATTCAAAAGGGTCTTGTAATTTTCATCTCTCCAGGTTCACAGTCTACAAGCCCTTATGAGTGAGGTGGCTGGGCCAGAGGCAGGACAGACAGCCTGTTTTGCATTGAGTTGCCTAGTAACAGAAGAAGATGGACACGCTCTGGTGCTGGGTAGCCCATCCCTTCCCAGCCTTCTTGATGCTCTTCTCTACCGCTTACAAACAGAAGACCAGGACAGTGCCTGGTTTGCTGCCATGTACGTATGTCACTCACGCCTCCCTTACACCCCAGGGCTTAACTCCTTCCATGATCAAGAAGCATTAATAGTCTCACTGTACCACTAGAGAACATGGAAAATATTTCACAATCTATCACAGTGAAGTCAGGTTAGGTAGCTAGCTGAAGCACACCGTCTCACCCTGCCGTCCCTCTCTCTGTCTCACAGGGCAGTGAAAGTATTCGTGTCACGACCGGCTGGAGTGTTACACGTGCGAGAGCACAGATCTCTGAGGGAGCGACTGAAGGTTGTCTTATTACAGTACTCTCTGGAGCATTTATGTTGAACCAGTTTATGCTAATGTGCTTGGTTGGTCAGTTATTACATAGCCTATAGATATTTTTTTCAATATCAATAGGATGTCTATTACTACATCAATCATATTACTATATAAAAGTTGTATTATATATCTCAATATCCATTAACAGTTATCAATTGTTGGTGGTATAACTGTACATTAAAGTGACAAAAGCAATTAATGAAGATGAAATTGTCTTACTTGCATTCATTACATTGTCTCAATCCCTTTCTGACTCTCTCCTCCAGTCTCTCTCCAGCTCTCCCTCCATTGGCAAGGATCTCAGGGAGGAAGTGACCTCATGTCTTAGGAAGCTGGAGCCACTAGTCAAGCCATTGCCACCGACAACCAGGCGCCTCCCATCTGAGGCCTGCACTGTGTCATGGGAGAAGTGTTTCCCTGAGAGTGGCCTAGAGGTCACTTACAGGTCAGCTGGATGCAGGAATGTTAAGGAGTTTTATTATAGGGACCTTTTCACCAAATACACCCTCATAATATTCTTAGAGGAAACCAGAAAATATCAAACTGTGATAACAAACAACCTATTTCACATTGTGGCATACTGGCATTTAACATAGAATTGCAGAAATAACGAACAAATACTAAAAGGTATATTTTTAGCAATAAGCTGATATGTGGTCTCTTTTACTGTCCTCAGCCTTCTGGACAGAGAGACAGTTCTGTATCGTGGAACCCAATGTCACGTGACTTTACCGGTATCAGTCCTCAAACCTGGACATGAGTTCTCACTCCGACTGATCCACTCTACCGCCGATGGAGACACCAGCCCCTGCAGCGAACCCGTGCTATTGGTCATAGAATCAGAGGAGACGGGGACAAGGCCTGGTCCTCCACAGAAGCTGCGCGTGATTGGATGCACAGCCTCTCATGTGCAGCTGAGTTGGGTTGCGCCGGCGGGTGAGCTGAAGCCCCAGGTGTATCAGCTGTATCGTGGGGAAACACTACTAGATACCACAACAGAGCTGAGGTAAATGATTCTATAACAATCAATGTCCATTTTTAAACAGCTCCTTTTGAGTAAAGAGTTATCATCCTCCACACAAAAGCCTGGAATATTAACCATAACACCAAACTTATATTATGTTATTTGCCAGGGCTGTAGTGGGGGGTCTGTCCCCGGGAACCCTTTTCCAGCTGGGTGTGTGCGCAGTGGGGCCTGGGGAAGAGGTGGGCCCCTGTGCGGAGGTGGAGGTCCGTACAGCCAAGGACCAGGACCACGCACCCAGCGGCCTGACCATGGTGGTGCTGGGCAGGCATGAGCTGCAGATCATGTGGGGGGCTCCCCTGGTGCCCCTGGGTCGCCTGTTCAACTACGAGCTGAGGCTGAACGGTCGCGTGGCTTACTTGGGCACGGCGCGTGCTCATACTGCCCGCCATCTGGCCGCCAACACGGCCTACACCTGTACTGTAACGGCCATCACCACCAGAGGGCGCTCTCAGAGCCGGTCCGTCACTAAGAGGACCGCTCGCGACGAGTACCCGTACACACAGAGGTGAGAAGAGGAGAGACAATCAGATTATATCTAACATGTAGCTTGTGTGACTGAATCTATCCATTGACAGGGTGGACTTTATTAAGAGTGCTCCATCTCAAGTAATGCTCTTTCCCATGTGTGGGGGCCATATCACAAGCCACAGTTTTGTTATATTCTGGCTGTCTATCAGGTGTCTGTACTCCTCCAGCCGTCAGCCTCCTCCTAAGACTCCTTCATCACCCCCATCAGTCACAGAGGCAACAGAGGTCAGACGAAAGGTCTCGGAGATCGGGGAAAAGGCCAAGAATCCCCACTCTGCACACGACCATCTGACCAAGGTCCATCTGTCCAGCAGGCGATACAGAGGGACTGATCACGACAGAGAGAGACACAGGTTACCCTCATCTGAAACTAAGCTATGTCATATGAGAGATCATCTTGACGTGTAGATTTGTTGTGTGATTTTATGTCCTTTTCTTTTCCTTCCTCCAGGCAACCTTTGGTCTCCACTTCATCTGCTGGCTGTGAAAGCAGCAAAGTAGAATCATCTGAGGTAGGCCTACCTACACTTTGATATCTTAGACAGTGCAGTAACAAAGCAATTTTGAGGGGATTCCAAGTGCTAATGATTTCTCCTATTTTACTGTATTTCTTTGTTCTAGATGATGACCATGGGGCTGGTGAATGGATATGATGCAAAGGCCTTATGGAGGAGAGCCAAAGAGAGGGCAGGAGTATCCGTCTGCCATGCTGGGCTTCCAGTCCGGCCCCTGCTCCATCTCCAGGCTAAGACTGAGGAAAATCTGCTTGAGAGGCAGTCCCACCGTGGCATGGACCAGCCTTTAGACCCCTCATGCCTCAGGGCCCAAATAAGCCCATGTAGGTAGTCTGTTTAGACATCCTGGTTGTCTCCCACAATTTTCTAATGTTCCGGCTTAACACGTTTGTACGTAATAGAACGTCAGTTTGGCATAGAGGAGCTACGTCACTGCCTATGTCACTACCTTATCCGCATTGAATAAAATATAAAATAGTAGCTAGCAAGATGGAGATCACAGACATTCATTTGAATGAGTTCATTTTGCAAGTGGCTAATTTACATCAATTAAAACCACTGCAAAGGTTTGGCCTGCAAACTAGTCAGAGAAATACTGACAAATGTCTTCCTCGAGCTGTGTATGCAACTGGTTCACCTCTGATGCTCACAGGCAATGTGTATTGGAAGAGATTTCAGGAATGTGACGTTCTTTTCCTCGTGATTTGTTGGGAGAGTTGTCTGTCTGAAGAGGGCCCTCCCCGGATTAAAAAAAAAGAAGCTTTATTGAAGTTGCCAAAAGAGTAATTGAAAATAGAACCTAGTCACTGCTGTTTCCTCGGGTCGAGACTACCAGGTAGGTTATATTTGTGTGTCAAATAGATAGAGGCTTCACTGGTCATGTGTAATGGTGCACCTATTGTATAACCCCAGGGATGCTTCTCCAGTGGAGTGCTCTCAGAAGAGGACCTAGAGACAGAGGAAAACTCCCCTGTATCCCCCATCATATAGGTGAATATGCTACACGTTAGCAACATTAGCAACAACACAAATGCACTATTCCTGTCACACAAATCTGTTTCTGTCTATGTCTGTTCTTGTGTTTATGTCTGTTTGTGGTGGTACGTACTTCAGATGCAATGAAGTTAGTCCATCCCATTCCTCCCTCCTACCCACAACTGGACTGGACAGGAAACTATAAAGACAAGCTGCTGAGAGACAGGTAGGGGTTCTGTTGACTTTTTATCTGGAACTTGAATGCTCTGCTGTCTTTCAATAATGGGTTCTGCCATAACATCCCTTCCTGTAACCCTAACCCTCTGTCTGTGTCAATCTCTGTCCTAGGACAAGGCTTTTGACAGGACCAAGAGTGCAGAGCGAAATCAGAGGAAGACATCCCCTAACAACAAACTGGACCAAGCTAAACTGATAATGATCTGTAGAGGAAAGCATGGGTTTACACTGAAAAATCTAAAACAAGCAAAGAATGGTGCTTCTTCAGAGAATGGTGCTTCTTCAGAGAATGGTGCTTCTTCAGAGAATGGTGCTTCTTCAGAGAATGGTGCTTCTTCAGAAAATGGGTTTTGGGGGCTCGTCTCAATGTCTCAATACCAGTGATTTTTATAAAGACTGTGTGAATGGAAAATATAAAAATCAACACTGTTACAGGCTTGTTATTTAGTATTAATGACCGGAATTCATTTTTTTTAAATGTTTTGTCTATTTTGATGCCCATGTTTGTTTCAAATCACTGATGTGAAACTCAAGTCATAGATTCTAATTTTTGCATCAATCATATGGTAAAAAAGTATTACTCTGCAGAAAATAAACTATCCCACCAAACAAAAGATTTTTCTGTCCCTAAAATAGAATAAAGTAATGTATCTCGCTCTTTACTCCTTCAACCTTTATGCAACATATTGGTGGCCGCTGCAGCTCAGCTTAGAAGACACACATTCTGTTTTGAAATGTAAAACTAGATGATGAAATGTATTTTTTCTGCCATTATTGTCAGATTATCCAGCCTCGTCATAATTTTACTAGTGTGTGTGTAGTTGTGCCTGTGTTGTGACCAGAGACATTTTAGAGGACATATTCAACATCAAGCAATCATCTCAAATTGGGTTGCACATTTTGGGGAATATACAGAGGTGGAAACTTTCCATGGGAATTAACGGGAATATATGCAAATTAATACCATTTAAATGTATATGTTTTTTGCATTGGATATATTTACCATATCATATGGAGACATAAACCTTTTACCTGATCATAAGTAGACATAATTGCAAATGATTAAATCCTTCCAATAGAAATTTTAAAAAACTATTTAGTTACGAATTGAACTTTAATTAAATGATTTGACTCTTCACATGGGATGATTTCACTGAACAACAAAAGAAAGGGAATATTGAATGATCCCCAATGATCCATTGCATCTCCCAAAAACATTTTCAACATACATCTGTAAAATGATAGTCTACAAACTAAAGCTTTGGTTGTCTTCCTCTCAGGACGATAGAGGCAACAGGGGAAAGAGCCTCGGATCCACCAAGTCCCTTCCACCAGGTGGCTGATGAGATATGTTGGCACGACTGCAATATTGCATCTCCATCCCAAAGCCCTTGTTTGGAAGTGTACTTCGTCACACTGCCAAGAACCTTGCCCTCATCCAGGCCAAGGTGGCGAGACACGGTAGTGATGACACCATAGGCCTTGTTGATCTCTACACCAGACAGGATGCTCTTGCCAGCATACTTGGGGTCCAATGTATGCCGTGGCGTGTATGGGCTTCAGGCAGAAGTCTTCATGCTTTTTGATGTACTTCAGAACTGCAGTTTCCTCTGCTTAGAGCAACAGTGAAGTGGGCAGGGCAGTACGGATTTCTTCTCATACATCTGCAAGCAGAATCTGAACATCAGACAGGATGGCATTTTCTCCCTCAATCTGTGCAATGGCTACTGCTATAGGTTTCAGGAGTTTCAGGCTGCTTACCGCTCTCTCCCAAAATACATCATCCAAGAGGATCCTCTTGATGGGGCTGTCCATATCGGCAGACTGCGATATGGCCATTTCTTGGAGAGACTCCTTCCCATCCAGGAGACTGTCAAACATGATGACAACACCACCCCAACAGGTTTTGCTGGGCAGCTTCAATGTGGTGCTCTTATTCTTCTCACTTTGCTTGGTGAGGTAGATTGCTGCTATAACTTGATGACCCTTCACATACCTAAGCATTTCCTTGGCTTTCTTGTAGAGTGTATCCACTTCAGTGCCATGATGTCCTTGAGGAGCAGATTCAATGCATGAGCAGCACAGCCAATGGGTGTGATGTAAGGGTAGGATTCCTCCACTTTAGACCAAGCAGCCTTCATGTTCGCAGCATTGTCTGTCACCAGTGCAAATACCTTCTGTGGTCCAAGGTCATTGATGACTGCCTTCAGCTCATCTGCAATGTAGAGACCGGTGTGTCTGTTGGCCCTTGTGTCTGCTCTTGTAGAATACTGGTTGAGGGGTGGAGATAATGTAGTTAATTATTCCTTGCCAACGAACATTCAACCACCCATCGGAGATTATTGCAATACAGTCTGCCTTCTCTATGATTTGCTTGACCTTCACTTGAACTCTGTTGAACTCTGCATCCAGCAAATGAGTAGATGAAGCATGTCTGGTTGGAGGGGTGTATGCTGGGCGAAGAACATTCAGAAATCTCTTCCAAAACACATTGCCTTTGAGCATCAGAGGTGAACCAGTTGCATACACAGCTCGAGGAAGACATTTGTCAGTATTTCTCTGACTACGTTTCATTGAGTAAAAAAAAATGGAATTCCGGAGGACCATGAGCTGTTGCTATCGATAAGGTGTCTGATTTAACATTTTCACCTCGAATAGAAGTAGAGGGACTTTTGTCAGAGGTTGCTTGTTGTGAGCGCTGAGGGAACTTTATGCACTTGGCCAGATGATTCTGCATCTTTGTTGCATTCTTTAAATATGATTTGGCACAGTGTTTGCAAATGTACACAGCTTTTCCTTCTACATTAGCTGCAGTGAAATGTCTCCACACATCAGATAGTGCCTGTGGCATTTTCCTGTAAAGATTAGAAAAAAAACTCAAATACAGTTCCATGTACAGATAAATAGTTAAGCAGTTAGATTAGAGTTAGAAATGATTTTGCTGTAGGCTACTATTTACTAGTTAACAAAAAAGAATGTATGTCATATAAAATATATTCACCCCACCCATTATTGTAATCAAAACTTACCAGAAAGCATGTAGTCCTTGGCTCAGACTGTGTAGTAGTGTGGGCTCAATAGCATCTCATTAGTGTGCAAGATCTTGAGAATCAGCTGGACATGTGATGGAAGAATGCACTGTGCATGTGGAGGGTTGCAATTCCATTGAATTGGATAGGTTAACCAAAATATGCCACAAGACCTAGAATTGCCTTGTGTGTATCCCACAAAAAAGGTTCATTGTTATAAGCTAACTTTTTTGATGAATTTAAGCAAAATTCCCAAAATTGTTTTGAATGAACCATCACTTTAGAAAACGTTATCCATTCCGTTGTGTTAGGCTTTGAAACAAACATCCACAACGGCCATGTTTTACCCTGTTTCAACCTGCTTTTGAACAAATTTCTTCAAATTGATCGTCACAGTGAGGTGAGTTTTAAAAGCATGATACTGTTTTGGTAAGTGTTTGATGTGATTTTCAATTTCATTTGCATTGATGTCAGAGTGGTTAGAGGAACAATAGAGCCATGAGTACCAGGCCATTAGGACCTGATGGTCGTTAGGGTACTACCTACGCATGTCCTGAGTGCATAAAAGGAGATTACCGTGACTCAACAGTCACATGGAATTTTACTGCCGTTGCAGCGGTAATATGGTCACCGCTACAGCCCTAGCTGCTTTTCTATTGTACTTTTCTATTCTATGTGGACTCCACCGGAATTGTTGGTGTGCACAATACTGTACCTGATGACAGGATAACATGAAGCCAGGGGTTTATTCAGCTCTCTGACATCTCTCTGTGTCAGTCTGTGCTGTCTGTGTTGCAGTAGCCGAATCAGAGCCTGCAGCTGAGGAACCAGTTGGGCCTAAGAAGACCCCATATGGAGATGTGATGGAATGACCACAAGACATGCTCATGTACAGGCAACCCCAGCTCTGCTTCACATCACACCTAGTCAATCCCATCAATAAGGACGTTTATTTATTATGGTTTGACTGTGTCACCACCATTGATTGGACGATGTTTTGCCATGTTGGACTTCTTTTCACGCAGTTTAATTGAACCCTCTTTTTAGAGCAGATACACTTGTAAAGGGTTTAGTTAGGACCCGGACAATACCAGTATCTTGATTTTTGTTTCCATGGCCAAAATAAAATCACGAAGCAGACCTAATTCTTTGTTCCTTTTAAAAGCCTGCTGTATGTAAATAATTGTGTGCTATAGCTTGGAAAATAAATGTGACTGGATGACAACATCATGTTTGTTTTCAACATTAGGGCTGTTTTCCTAAAGAAGTTAAATCCGCTTCATGTTTTGTTTCCTTGCCATGATACTAATAATGAGTATGGTGAAACAGGTATCTTCCTGGCCCTAATTTCAGTTGATCATTGCATTTCTTCAGATTTGGCCACCTTGACCTGTTTCCAGATGTGTACCGTGTAGCCTATTGTAGGGGTATTCAACTCTTACCCTATGAGGTCTGGAGCCTATTGGTTTTCTGTTCGACCTGATACTTAATTGCACCCACCTGGTGTCCAAGGTCTAAAACAGTGATTAGAGGGGAACGATGGAAAAAAAGCAGTGGAACTGGCTTCGAGGTCCGGAGTTGAGTTTGATGGGCCTAGTGCATATGTAATATATGGAAAAGGTAGGGGGAAACATTGTTATTCTCTGTTACAGAGTGGTCCTTGGGAAGCAAGTGAAACTTGAGTCTTGAGGTTGAATAAACAATGTCCATTTGATCACATCCTGAAAATACTGGGTTTATTGCAATAGAAGTCATGGCCATCATCATCAAGCTTTTATTTACTCAAAGATAATCCACTGTTGACACATGGAAGTAAGGGTGAGATTTCCAGACAGATATGCTGTGGGATTTGGAGCTGGATATGAGGGCTGATGATGTTGCTGCATTTTGACAGAGTTCCACAAATCTGTTTTTTCTTCTTTTTTGGGGGGGGGGGGGGGGGGGGGTCAAATTTGAAGCTCATGATCATGTATTATTCTTTATGTATAGGTTGGCATGTTGTATGGTGAAACAAACCTGTAGTTTCTTAATTTGCCACTAGTGGTCAGTATCAATCATTGAGGTTTTGTATACCCACTGAGCCTGTAACACAGTTTGGGACAGGTTACAGTCACAGAATAACATACTGTACATACCGTATATCACTAGTTATAAAGCTTTTTTTCCTCAGTCTCTTTTGACATTGTCCAGCAACTCCTTAAAGCTTGCCTTTGAGTCAACAAAGGGCATGAGGATGCCTTACTTACAGGATGCCTTACTGTTTGACAAAAGGTCTGATAGTACAGTCCATTGTAAGGACTGTACTGTCTGTATCCATTAACTTGGTGAGCAGTTCCCTTAAGAGTTGACCAGCCCTTTCTGTTCTTAAGAAATGTGCCATGTGATGCATTAAAACATATGTCAAGGGAAGACGGTGCTCTAATAACTTGTGTTATCATTAAGTGATCGCAGGTATCAAAGCAAATGTGTATTTTCTCTTTCACGTTTGTGAGTACTTTGCATGATATGCTGAATTCTGTTCATTTAAATGTCAACGGAAGTCCCACTGATTTAGAAGACAGCAATGATGACTGGAGGGAAAGAAGGGAATTAAACTCCAAGGTTTTTATAGTAAACTGAAACTTAAACAATAACTAAACATGAAAAAACTATTTAGTAATCTGAAATAAAATAATTAAGCCCATTTGGAAAAACTAACACTATACTGAAACAATTTTGCGGTGTTTCCTCCGACACATTGGTGCGGCTGGCTTCCCAGTTAAGTGGGCATTGTGTCGAGAAGCAGTGTGGCTTGGTTGGGTTGTGTTTCGGAGGACGCACAGCTCTCGACCTTCGCCTCTCCCATGTCCGTACGGGAGTTGCAGCAATGAGACAAGACTGTAACTACCAATTGGATACCACGAAATTGGGGTACAAAAAAAAAAGGGGTAAAAAAAAAAAAAAGTATGAATAATTCTAACTAAAAATAGATACAAAAAAAGAAAAGAAATTAGAGCAGGGAAGAATTCAGTTTGGGTCGTCAGGCAGGAAGCTATCTTTGACTCCAAAATAAAATAATAACCATCATGAGTTCAGTTTTTGTTTTATTCTCTAACTTTTGTGAATAAATCAAATTAGGTTTTCAAGCTTTTTTTATGGGGTTTTCAAGCTTCTGAATCTGTCGGGTCACATTGAGATGAACTTTATAATTGAAAGGTCGACTCAGCGAGATGATGTTGCCTCGAGCAGCACCACAGATATTGGGTGTGTTCGAGCCGTAAGGCTAACAAAGCCGACTGTAGACAAAAGTCGGCGAGTGAAGTCAGGGGAGGTGCAACTGTGACAGTGGAAAGTCAGACACTGGTGGTTTTCCAACGGCAAGGCTCAGATCAGATTATTTTTATGGTCATCCAACTCGGAATTCTAAGTTGGAAACTCTGGCATCTTTCTAGAGTTCTGAATTTTCGACCTGAAAATCACTGACGTCATGATTTGACCTTGTTTTTTTTTCTCCAGAGTTCCTAGTTGTCTTGAAAGCACCATTAGCCTCGCGCTTCAACGCTCCTGGTTGTTGTGTAAATTGACCCAGAACTACTGTTTACTTCGTCCATCCTGACCCATCACTTTATGCATTACTGCCCCAGAGTGGCAAGACGTGGAATCCCAACTAACACAAAAACAATACATCACATAAATGGCTCCTAGCCTCCCACACATTGGCTACTTGAGATCCCTAACACTAACACTAAAACTAAATCATATAAAAATGAAATAGAAATGTTTTTATAAAATTTACACTAAATAAAAACAAGTAAATCAGATCTCAAAACTAACTGAAACTAAACTACATTTCTAATAAAAATGTTAAAACTAATAGAAATAAAAACAGTTATAATAACCTTGGTGAATACAGACACCATGTAAGCTAATGTGATGGTGTCTGTAATGATTCATAACATAATGTTCAACTAAAGCAGTTGAAAACGGTGAGTCTCAAACGGTCAGCGTTAGTGTTAATGTACAATATTAACGTACAGGATTTGCCTCTGAAACATCCATTAAACAGATCATGTTTGCCTTTATGTCACAGTATATATATACATTGAGTATACAAAACACTAGAATACCTGCTCTTTTCGTGACAGACTGACCAGGTAAATGTTTTATTTTATTTTACCTTTATTTAACCAGGTAGGCCAGTTGAGAACAAGTTCTCATTTACAAAAGAGCAGAAAAAAACAAATATGGGGATGAGATAGGTAGTTGGTTGGATGGGCTATTTACAGATGGACTATGTACAGCTGCAGCGATCGGTAAGCTGCTCTGACAGCCGATGCTTGAAGTTAGTGAGGGAGATATAAGTCTCCAACTTCAGTGATTTTTCCAATTTATTCCAGTCATTGGCAGCAGAGAACTGGAAGGAAAGGCGGCCAAAGGAGGTGTTGGCTTTGGGGATGACCAGTGAGATATACCTGCTGGAGCGCGTGCTATGGTTGGGTGTTGCTATGGTGACCAGTGAGCTGAGATAAGGCGGAGCTTTACCTAGACTTATAGATGACCTGGAGCCAGTGGGTTTGGCGACGAATATGTTGCGAGGACCAGCCAACGAGAGCATACAGGTCGCAATGGTGGGTAGTAGGCTTTGGTGACAAAACGGATGGCACTGTGATAGACTGCATCCAATTTGATGAGTAGAGTGTTGGAGGCTATTTTGTAAATGACATCACTGAAGTCAAGGATCGGCAGGATAGTCTTTACGAAGGTATGTTTGGCAGCATGAGTGAAGGAGGCTTTGTTGCGAAATAGGAAGCCGATTTTAGATTTAATTTTGGATTGGGGATGCTTAATATGAGTCTGGAAGGAGAGTTTAGTCTAGCCAGACACCTAGGTATTTGTAGTTGTCCACATATTCTAAGTCAGAACCGTTCATAGTAGTGATGCTAGGCAGGCGGGCGGGTGCAGGCAGCAATCGGTTGAAGAGCATGCATTTAGTTTTACTAGCGTTTAAGAGGAGTTGGAGGCCACGGAATGAGTGTTGTATGGCATTGAAGCTCATTTGGAGATATGTTAACACAGTGTCCAAAGAAGGTCCAGATGTATACAGGATGGTGTCGTCTGCGTAGAGGTGGTTCAAAGAATCACCCGCAGCAAGAGCGACATCATTGATATATACAGAGAAAAGTGTTGGCCCGAGATCCGCCCGAATCCAGGTGTTAGGTTCTAAATAAACAGAGTAAAAACTCACGGACGATTAGTAATGCTCAAACCAAGTTTATTCACCCACTGGGCATAAGACAAAGACATGTTTCCACCAGCACAAGTATATACACCCCAACGTGGGTGAAGTATCCTCCTTCCCTCTATAGATGACATATTTATTGCTAGGCAGAACTTTAGCGATATCTGTTCTTCCTCACTTCATCTGACCCGACCCCGGCCCCAAATTCCTCACTCCTCCCCGTAGGATCCCTGATGTCTAACAATAACATATTCTGACAGAATGTAAACGTTCTACATTCCCCTCTCTCCCTCAGTGACATGAATAAGGATATTTCATATTTTCAAGATTAGAAGTCAGAACCCATCACAGGTGAAAGCTATGATCCCTTATTAATGTCACTTCAGTCAGTGTAGATGAAGGGGAGGAGACAGGTTAAAGAATGATTTTTAAGCCTTGAGACAATTGAGGCATGGATTGTGTATATGTGCCATTCAGATGGTGAATCGGCAAGACAAAAGATTTAAGTGCCTTTGAACAGGGTATGGTAGTAGGTGCCAGGCGCACCAGTTTAAGTGTGTCAAGAACTGCAATGCTGCTGGGTTTTTCACACGCAACAGTTTCCTGTGTTTATCAAGTATGGTCCACCACTCAAAGGACATCCAGTCAACTTGACACAACTGTGGGATGCTTTGGAGACAGCATGGGCCAGCATCCCTGTACAATGCTTTCTACACCTTGTAGAATCCGAATAGGAGGGTGTTCCTAATGTTTTTTACACTCAGTGTATATAGCAAACGCTACGAAACTGGAGAGGAGACTTTGGTCACCATTATTTAGGCAAGTCAACACTAGCTGGCTCACATATGTGTAAATCCACTCTCACACCTCTCTTGTGAGAATTTGCCCATCTGGGTTGAAGCAGAGGTGTGAGAGCATGAAAGTGTGACCATTTGACACAAGTCAGTGTATTCTACTTCCTCATGGCAGTAACGGCCTGTAGTTATGGCCCTGCTCTGAAGATTACTGCCATTCAGCGCTCCTGACAGAATAGATTATGGCTTGTACATCACTCAGAATCCATCTCTCACCAGCATCTGCCCACACATCAGAGGAGAGGTGTATATGTCCCATCTGCTCTGGTCTCAGTGTATAGCTGCTTGTCCAAGAATGAGAAATGCTTTTCTTTGCAATTGAGGGCTGACAGGTCCTTGTTTGTGTACAGTACAACAGATAATCTGGGCCCAGCAGATTGATAACCTGTGATGCGGCGACCAGGGATTAGCCATAAAACAGTGGCAAGGGTTCTCATAATGCCTTGGCAGCATGGGGCAGCCAGGTAAGGTGAGACACCTTGTTAAATGTGCAACCAGAGGAGAAAAAAATTCTAGATCACCTGTACTCCACACACAGAGACGCGTACAAAGCTCTCCCTCGCCCTCCATTTGGTAAATCCGACCACAATTCTATCCTCCTGATTCCTGCTTACAAGCAAAAATTAAAGCAGGAAGCACCAGTGACTCGGTCTATAAAAAAGTGGTCAGATGAAGCAGATGCTAAACTACAGGACTGTTTTGTTATCACAGACTGGAACATGTTCCGGGATTCTTCTGATGGCATTGAGCAGTACACCACATCAGTCACTGGTTTTATCAATAAGTGCATCAAGGACGTTGTCCCCACAGTGACTGTATGTACATACCCCAACCAGAAGCCATGGATTACATGCAACATTCGCACTGAGCTAAAGGGTAGAGCTGCCGCTTTCAAGGTGCGGGACTCTAATCCGGAAGCTTACAAGAAATCCTGCTATGCCCTGCGACGAGCCATCAAACAGGCAAAGCATCAATACAGGGCTAAGATTGAATCATACTACACCGGCTCCGACACTCGTCTTATGTGGCAGGGCTTGCGAACTATTACAGACTACAAAGGGAAGCACAGCCGTGAGCTGCCCAGTGACACGAGACAACCAGACAAGCTAAATCACTTCTATGCTCGCTTCGAGGCAAGCAACACTGAGGCATGCATGAGAGCATCAGCTGTTCTGGACGACTGTATGATCACGCTCTCTGTAGCCGACGTGAGTAAGACCTTTAAACAGGTCAACATACTCAAGGCTGCGGGGCCAGACGGATTACCAGGACGTGTGCTCCGGGCACACGTCCTGTCCCTGATTGAGTCTGTAATACCAACATATTTCAAACAGACCACCATAGTCACTGTGCCCAAGAACACCAAGGCAACCTGCCTAAATGACTACAGACCCGTAGCACTCACGTCCGTAGCCATGAAGTGCTTTGAAAGGTTGGTAATGGCTCACATCAACACCATTATCTCAGAAACCCTAGACCCACTCCAATTTGCATACCGCCCAAACAAATCCACAGATGATGCAATCTCTATTGCACTCCACACTGCCCTTTTCCACCTGGACAAAAGGAACACTTATGTGAGAATGCTATTCATTGACTACAGCTCAGCGTTCAACACCATAGTACCCTCAAAGCTCATCACTAAGCTAAGGATCCTGGGACTAAACACCTCCCTTTGCAACTGGATCCTGGACTTCCTGACGGGCCGCCCCAAGGTGGTGAGGGTAGGTAGCAACACATCTGCCACGCTGATCCTCAACACTGGAGCTCCACAGGGGTGCGTGCTCAGTCCCCTCCTGTACTCCCTGTTCACCCACGACTGCATGGCCAGGCATGACTCCAACACCATCATTAAGTTTGCAGACGACACAACAGTGGTAGGTGTTACGGAGTCTAGTTGATAGGTAATCGACTAGCCAGACTTTTCCCCGGGACTCCGCGTGTAGGGATTTGTACAATGCATGAACAAGGCTATTGAACTAGACATTCGTGTCTGTCTTTATTACTTTATCCAATATATCATACTGAAACAGTAGGCCTGATCACTGACAACGACGAGACAGCCTATAGGGAGGAGGTCAGAGACCTGGCCGGGTGGTGCCAGAATAACAACCTATCCCTCAACGTAACTAAGAGTAAGGAGATGATTGTGGACTACAGGAAAAGGAGGACCGAGCACGCCCCCATTCTCATCGACGGGGCTGTAGTGGAGCAGGTTGAGAGCTTCAAGTTCCTTGGTGTCCACATCAACAACAAACTAGAATGGTCCAAACACACCAAGACAGTCGTGAAGAGGGCACGACAAAGCCTATTCCCCCTCAGGAAACTAAAAAGATTTGGCATGGGTCCTGAGATCCTCAAAAGGTTTACAGCTGCAACATCGAGAGCATCCTGACTGGTTGCATCACTGCCTGGTACGGCAACTGCTCGGCCTCTGACCGCTAGGCACTACAGAGGATAGTGCATATGGCCCAGCACATCACTAGGGCCGAGCTGCATGCCACCCTGGACCTCTACACCAGGCGGTGTCAGAGGAAGGCTCTAAAAATTGTCAAAGACCCCAGCCACCCCAGTCATAGACTGTTCTCTCTACTTCCGCATGGCAAGCGGTATTGGAGTGCCAAGTCTAGGACAAAAAGTCTTCTCAACAGTTTTTACCCACAAGCCATAAGACTCCTGAACAGGTAGTTAAATGGCTACCCATACTATTTGCATTTTGTGCCCCCCCAACCCCTCTTTTTACACTGCTGCTACTCTCTGTTTATCATATATGCATAGTCACTTTAACTATACATTCATGTACATACTACCTCAATTGGGCCGACCAACCAGTGCTCCTGCACATTGGCTAACCGGGCTATCTGCATTGTGTCCCGCCACCCACCACCCGCCAACCCCTCTTTTACGCTACTGCTACTCTCTGTTCATCATATATCCATAGTCACTTTAACCATATCTACATGTACATACTACCTCAATCAGCCTGACTAACCGGTGTCTGTATGTAGCCTCGCTACTGTATATAGCCTGTCTTTTTACTGTTGTTTTATTTCTTTACCTACCTATTGTTCACCTAACACCTTTTTTGCACTATTGGTTAGAGCCTGTAAGTAAGCATTTCACTGTAAGGTCTACTACACCTGTTGTATTCGGCGCACGTGACAAATAAACTTTGATTTGATTTGACACCACTGGGTGACACTCCCAGCTCTCCCTGACAATCTCCAACTGTCTGGGGCTGCTTCTCAGCTGGGTCTGTCTACCAGTAGTTTTATGTGTGTCATAAATAAATTTCATCCTATTGAATCTGAATGACTTTTCAGGTAGACAATATTGTGTCTCACGCAATGCATTGGCCAACAACCCAAAAACGACAACCCCAAGATTGACCCAGTGCAGTAGTGAAGTTCAGTCTTCTCTAGAGTGGAGTCCTTGAGGATAAAAATAAACAGAGGCTGGGTAAAACATGAAGATGTAGTATGGTTCAAGCTCCTTTTCTCAAAGTGCTCAAAATCATACTTGAACTAGTGTCAACAGACATACCCAATTGGTGTGACATTTCTGTTGTACATACCAGAGGTGTGTTATTACCATATAGTAGCAAGCACACTGATAAACAATGCTTCCAAAAACAAGAACACATTTGTCATCGTAAGACCTGAAGTCACATGATGGATTCTATAGATGGCTTAGAGCAAGACATGCATTACAATCTATAAATAAATACTGTATTTATAGGAGTTTGAGCAAGGATTTGGCTTTGCATCAGTACTGTAAGAAAAACTCAGTCCGTTTTTATACAGTGGCACAATTTGCATAGCTGAACTAGTTTATTTTTTAAATTGTGTTTTTCTTAATGGAGGCCAGTGAAACAATGGACTCCTTTTACACATAACTCCCAGGAGAAACTAGGTGACCAAAGTCCAGGCCCTTTGGCACCCAAAGAAGTGCTTAAAGAAAACCGCTTAACAATACAAGGCGCCAGAAACAGGAACAGACTGGAGAAGTGGATTGGCATGGACGAAACTCATCCAGGATTGGATTGTTTTCATTTGATGATAGACATTCAGTCAAATCATAACTGAAGGCTAAAATGAGAGAAATACTTGACACTATCTGTTCTCTCCTTTAGTCTCCATGGCCTAAATTCACTTCCACTTCCTCTTTGTCTTCCACTGTGACTAAGCTTTGATTAAAAGACTGTATGATTTGAAGCACTTCCCGAAAAAGAATATTGCAGTGACCCAGCTCTCAAATCATTTGCCACATGTAGTGATATTGTTGAAGGGAGAGACAGAAATACAGAGAGCAAGCAAGGCACAGAGTGAAAAAAGGTATGGTGTGTGTGTACGTGCACACATGCACGCCTGAGGGCCGGGTGGCCAATAGGGTGAGGAAAAGTATGGTTCTAATAAGTAAGATAAACAATACCAGGGATAAGTCTCTCAGCACACAGATGGTTTAGCTTCCACTCATTATCTGTGGGCACTGCAGTGAGTGTGTGAGTGTGTGAGTGTGTGTTTGTGTGACTGTGGCGGTGTATGCAGGGCTCTAAATTAAACATTGTAATTGGTAGCACTGATGATTTATTTTTTTAGATACAGCCTATATGAATTCTAGCTACTATTGAAGCATGTTGTGCCATTAGAAACTAATATGTAACCCTGTAAATAGCCTACATTAGTTTATTATAAAAGCTCAAATGTTCATATTCATTACATACCTGTCATTGAAATTACAAAGTAATTTGTGGAATACTAGACTTCTACGTTGTGTTAAAGCACTATTTAACTATTGAGATTCCCCCGGTTTTAATGTATGATTGAGATGAGATTCATTACATTGAAAATTGTACACTGTCTATTTAAAAATGTCAGATTTGTGTTGAGAAGCAAGAGATCTGTCATTCATTCGTTGCTATGATCACTGATCTCCTGAAGAAGCTAATCTCTTTTCCTTTCTTTCTGTGCCACCAAATGTTTGGATATACTGATAAAGTTAACAAGTTGTTAGCTAGCTAGCCAATGGAGAAACGTAACTGAACAAAGTGCAAACAAATGGTTAACGACGCGCGAGTAGTTTTAGAACGCCCCACGACATGGTTATGAATGTAAAATGCTGTCCCGGTGAACCGCAATAGGAAGATAAAAATGTTGCTTCGGTCTTCTATCTAGAAGCAAGCCATTTTCGCTGTAGTAATGTTGCTCTCAAGACAACTGGGAACTCTGAAAAAACGACGTCAATTAATGACGTCTGTAATCTTCAGGTTGAAAACTCGGAGCTCTGGAACAAGGTTCCCCGGGTGGGTCGCCACTGACTACACTTTATGACTGGAGACATTAGCAGAATCTTATTTAACACGACAAATTACAGGGTAGCCTATTCTGCTGACACTGACAAACAGATCACTCACTAAAAACAACGTTGTCCATATACAGTGGGGGAAAAAAGTATTTGATCCCCTGCTGATTTTGTACGTGACAGAATAACAACAAAAAAATCCAGAAAAAAGCATGTCAAAAATTTTAGAAAATGATTAGCATTTTAATGAGGGAAATAAGTATTTGACCCCTCTGCAAAACATGACTTAGTACTTGGTGGCAAAACCCTTGTTGGCAATCACAGAGGTCAGACGTTTCTTGTAGTTAGCCACCAGGTTTGCACACACCTCAGGAGGGATTTTGGCCCACTCCTCTACAGATCTTCTCCAAGTCATTAAGGTTTCGAGGCTGACGTTTGGCAACTCGAACCTTCAGCTCCCTCCACAGATTTTCTATGGGATTAAGGTCTGGAGACTGGCTAGGCCACTCCAGGACCTTAATGTGCTTCTTCTTGAGCCACTCCTTTGTTGCCTTGGCCGTGTGTTTTGGGTCATTGTCATGCTGGAATACCCATCCACGACCCATTTTCAATGAGCCTGGCTGAGGGAAGGATGTTCTCACCCAAGATTTGACGGTACATGGCCCCGTTCATCGTCCATTTGATGCAGTGAAGTTGTCCTGTCCCCTTAGCAGAAAAACACCCCCAAAGCATAATGTTTCTACCTCCATGTTTGACGGTGGAGATGGTGTTCTTGGGGTCATAGGCAGCATTCCTCCTCCTCCAAACACAGCGAGTTGAGTTGATGTCAAAGAGCTCCATTTTGGTCTCATCTGACCACAACACTTTCACCAGTTGTCCTCTGAATCATTCAGATGTGCATTGGCAAACGTCAGACGGGCATGTATATGTGCTTTCTTGAGCAGGGGGACATTGCGGGCGCTGCAGGATTTCAGTCCTTCACGGCATAGTGTGTTACCAATTGTTTTCTTGGTGACTATGGTCCCAGCTGCCTTGAGATCATTGACAAGATCCTCCCGTGTAGTTCTGGGCTGATTCCTCACCGTTCTCATGATCATTGCAACTCCACGAGGTGAGATCTTGCATGGAGCCCCAGGCCGAGGGATATTGACAGTTATTTTGTGTTTCTTCCATTTGCGAATAACTGCACCAAATGTTGTCACCTTCTCACCAAGCTGCTTGGCGATGGTCTTGTAGCCAATTCCAGTCTTGTGTATGTCTACAATCTTGTCCCTGACATCCTTGGAGAGCTCTTTGGTCTTGGCCATGGTGGAGAGTTTGGAATCTGATTGATTGATTGATTGCTTCTGTGGACAGATGTCTTTTTTACAGTTAACAAGCTACGGTTAGGAGCACTCCCTTTAACAGTGTGCTCCTAATCTCAGCTCGTTACCTGTATAAAAGACACCTGGGAGCCAGAAATCTTTCTGATTGAGAGGGGGTCAAATACTTATTTCCCTCATTAAAATGCAAATCAATTTATAACATTTTAGACATGCGTTTTTCTGGATTTCTTTGTTGTTATTCTGTCTCTCACTGTTCAAATAAACCTACCATTAAAATTATAGACAGATCCTTTCTTTGTCAGTGGGCAAACGTACAAAATCAGCAGGGGATCAAATACTTTCCCCCCCACTGTATTAGGCCTAGGCGAAAGGGAGACGCAAATAGAATATGATGTCCATCTAAGCATTTCGCTACACCCGCAATAACATCTGCTAAATATGTCTATGAGACCAATAACATTTGATTTGAAAAACTGGAAGAGGAAATTGTCCAAAAACAAACTTTTATTGAGTGGCACAGACCCAACAATGATATAGTGAATATGCACAGTGCGCACTCGCCAGGGATAAGGGGGATGGTCTCCGCTGGAGCCAATAAGATAGGCTATACTGTTGTTCGGTCAATTAAGTTGAGAATTGTGATAACTAAAATACAGATTCGTAGTGATTTAAAACAATTAGTGCGGGACAATTACTGCTTTTTGCGGTCGGTTCGGTTTCGGTTCTATTATTAAAAAATAATCAATGTTTTCTTTTTCAGTTTGGATAAAAACATTTTTTACATGATTTTAGAGCCTTTTAATGTAATTTCCAAAGCCCAAAATAGTGAACATTCAATTGCCAAAACATTGAAAATATTCTATTGTCTCTTTCTGGTCCACATTGGGTTGACATCAAATAAAATAAATAGGAAATTACTATGAAATAATCAAATATATCAGTTGTGGATATTGCTTCGTTTTGATTTGATGATTTTATTGCTTGTCATACCTTAACATCATAACCTCATCTCTGCTTAGCCAGATAACGTTATCTATGTGCTCCCTATACTATGCTATCTTTAGTCATCCTGTTTAGCAAGGCTAACTTGTCTAAGGATGCTGCAGAGCTGTCTGACGAAATTATTTTACTAGTTCTTTAAACTAGACCAGACACTTTCACGCACTGTCTCTATCCTTCTCCCTCGTCTTTGAGTTGTGTACATGCGGTCAATGCCGTCTGTGTGTATCTAACCTAAAGTAGAACGTGTATCCATCTCTATCCATCTCTGAGCCAAGAAAACAGGCGCAATGGATTAATGTCATTGTAGTTAATTGCCACGTTTCTGCGCGGAACTCATTTGAATATTTACTTAATGAAAACTACAACTCCCTTCAGCCCAGCGTCTAACATAGTTCTTCACTTGACTTCACTTGATTTCTTTTATGAGTGATTTGATTTCTCTCGAGAAATGGCGCGTTTGGCTTAGAAAAACCGAACTAAATGGAATTCAAGTAGCCTAACTGAACCGACATCGGTCAATTAGTTGTTTAATAGTCACTAACCGAACCCCCGGAATGTCGGTTAATCGCCCAGTACTAAAAACAATCCACAACTTGATTTTTTTTTTAAAGAAGCTAATGATCCTCTGTAGCAGTCATGCTTTAGTAGCCAATTTTGAAATATTGTACTTATTTTTGTATAGAAGGGAGTTGGCTAATTAGGTTATATACTTTTGGGAATTCAATTTCCTTTACAGAAAGCTTCCCCTGGACACAACGCCTATGATTATCTGGGAGAATTTTTCATAGTCTCACAGCAAAATATTTCGTGTCATCAAATTGGTTGCAGTTTAGAGCCATGGGTGTATGTGCGTGACAGGGAGAGACAGAACAAGAGGAAAATGAGGAGGGAGAGGGGAGGCTGACTGAGAATTGAGGACTCAATTGCCTGACCCTGTGAACCTACCGATCAGTAAAAGAGCACTCCTCCCATTGAACAGTGCAGTCTCTCTCTCTCATGTGCACAGACACACCAGCTCTTTCTCTGTCTATGCTACTATATAGGAGAGTGCACTTGCTGACTCTGGTGGAGTAGCCAAAGGGCTTGTAAGGATAATTCCTTCCATGAATGACCAAAGCCACTGTATGTGTGTAGGACTCTATACAGTGTGCAGTTGTTAGGTCCTTTACTATAACAATCAATTTGAGCTTACCCTCAGGCATATAGTGATTCTGTTCCAACAATCAATACGCCTGCAATAGTGCTGTGTTTACTGTGAGGGGGAGCAGAAAAGGGAAGGTTGACAGGATATTAATTTATAGTTCATAAATGCATACATAGCCTATGATATATATTGCAGCATCCACTGTGACAGTGAAACTAAATGACATCAATTTAAAAGTTGCGCTCAAGGGATGAGATAAGAATTCAAGTCTGAGCAAGCGAGGCAAGCGAGGATAAAATGGGACTAGAAGCGAATGCTCTTCTCATCAATTCATATGATTTATCTAGGCTAAATGGAGGAAAGAGGAGATTTCTTTGACTTGTGTTATAAGAACCCTTTTTCTAAAGATCTTTTATGATATTTTTGGTAATATGAAGCCTACAAAGCCCTATGTTGAACATTCTGAAAGATAAGTGGCAGTCAGTTAAAACATTTTCAATGGGATGTAGCTCTGTGATACAATGTAGACTATACATTGTGTCACAATGTATCATAAGCATGATACTATGTACAAACATTATAATAAACATATTGTAAAAAGACTGCCTCTGTTTTTTTTAAACAATAAAACCCACATGTAGGGAGGGTAAAGAAACATATTTCCCCACCAAAAAATTCCTGCGGGTAGGGTATGAATCCGAGGGTGAATAACGTCCGGCTTTATGAATAACAAAAGCACAACTCAAACTTCTGCCTTCCACAACCTCCAACCAATAAGCTCACGGCAATTCTGACCATGACCAATGGCTGCGTCCCTGGACAAATCTGCGCAGATGTTTGAAGGGCGGTCCTATTGAAAAAGGTATGCTGGAGCCCCAAGACTTGGGAGGGAAAGTAGATACTTTCGTTAAGCGAAGGCATAAAGGAAAGCTGGAGAAATATAGTCTATAAAGACAGGTAGGGTAGGCTACTTATAAACACATTTATTTTTGTATCACGCGTAAAGTAATAAGACGTTGGTTATAACCACATTAGTAGATATATCTTGGTGAGGTTTGATTTTGCCATCATTCAATTCAACGATTGATAACTTCATGGCTTTGATAGCAACTGATACTGATCATAGCTGCAAATTGAACGGGCCGTCGACAATTAACGGTAGGATTGGCACAAGAAGACAAGGCAAGACAGGCATAACCGGTAAAATGCAACCCAAAGACACTGAATATTCAACAGATGGGTTACCCAAAGCCTTTTTACACAGTTTGAGGACACTCTTTGACATCCTTGATGATGGGAAGAGAGGGTATGTGCACATATCGGAGATTGAGAGTAGATGGCAAGGGGCAGATACTCATGATTTGCCCGGCGGGGTTCTGGAGTGTCTGAGGCGGGTGGCCCCACCGCATGGTTGCCTGACATTTGAGCGCTTCGTGGCGGGGCTGCGATACTCCATGCCGAACCCGGATAACAACAACCACATAAAGGCTCAGGTTTCCCCGCACCCGAAACAAGCACTCCTGCACTCCAAACGGCACCATATGCCAGCGCAAAAACCTGCCCCGCTCTCTACCTGCTCTGTCGGAACTCGGATTGAAAACAAAGTTCGCCCACTGGGTCCAAGCAACGGGACAAATACGCATCACAAACGCGCGTCCTCACTTCAGAGTCGGTCCAGACATAATGAGGGGAACACTGGATACCCACCAGTCACCTCGGTCGTAGGTGGTCCCATGCGTTACACCAATACGGGTTATGAGAGAACAGGCAGATGTTTGGAACGGATAACCATTGTGCCCGAAAGCGGTTCATATCGAGTGGATTCGGTTCGGAGGGGGAAGCAGGCGCATCCACAGCAGAGTCGGGTGAGGTCCACAGAGTCCCTTGCTCTCGAGTCATCAAGTCTTCAAAAACCAAGTAAGTTTGATTATCAAGATCAATAAAATCAGGACCAGTCTTCCATCATCTCTATCTATCTTTCTCCCCCCTATGTGTATGTATTTTGTTTCTCACTATGCTAAGCGATCAGTAATCGTCCTCAGCAATAAGATCAAGTGGGGTATAAACAGGTCAGGGCTATTCTGCTGCCTCAGTCTCATTGACCCAGGTGTGGAGGTAGAGGAGTGGGAAACACACACACACTTCTGTACCAGACTGTCATCACCAAACAACTGCAGCACTAGCACCAGGTTACATGTTTAGCATCACATGCTGACTAGACTAGGTTGAAAAGCATTAAACATGCATGGCAATTTAGCTACCTAGCTTGCTGTTTGTTGCTAGCTAATTTGTCCTGTGATATAAACATTGGGTTGTTATTTTACCTGAAATGCACAAAATCCTCTACTCCGACAATTAATCCACAGATAAAAGGGTAAACCGAGTTTGTTTCTAGTAATCTCTCCTCCTTCAGGCTACTTCTTTTTTTTTGGACTTTATATGGATGTTGGCAACCAACTTTAAGGTGAATTACCACCACCGACTGGACTGGAGAGTGGACCTCAGTTCATCTTTCAATCACCCCCGTGGGTATATGCTCCTAAAAACCAATGAGGACATACACACACTTTCACACATCATATATGCTGCTGCTACTCTGTTCTTATTTTACTCTTATGAGTATCTATCCTGGTGCCTATATGTACATATCTACCTCAATGACCTCATACCCCTGCACATTGATCTGGTACTGAGCCCTGGTATGCCTCTCAAATCTCTCTGCTGCAGTGAAGAGTGTGTAATTGAATAATTGACCTCCAGCTCATTCAGAGTGAGTCACAGATCATGTCTCAAATTCTTCTGGATGCTTAGCCAGAGTTTAGACTGGGCTCTGGGCTCCTCCTATTGGGATCATCAGCCCAACTTTTCCTGGTCCTTTCCTGGTCTCCCTCATTAGACTGACCTGTGTTCACTGAAGTCGGGAAAGCTATGGAGATAATCCTGCTCTCTTTCTCTCCTATGTGCACACAGGCACCCCCCCCTTCTCTCTCTCTCTCGCTTTCTCTCTCTCTCTAATGGCCCTGCTGAGTCCAAGCCTGTCTGTATCTATAACTGGGACTGTCTGGAGCTATAACGGTGTCCATGAAGCAGCCTGGAGGCCCTGGCTAGCTACTTATATCAGTGCCACAGACCCACTCTACCCACTACTCTCTGTAGAGCCATGGGATTGGAGAGTGTGGTGAATGGCAATGTAATCTTCCCCAGCAAACCCGCTGGATTAGCACAGATTACGTGCAGAGTAATTGAGGCACTGCAGCGGTGAAATCCTGCCCACACCTGGCCAAGCTACCATTACCCTGCTCTCTCTTCTCTCGCTCTCTCTGCGTTCCAAATGGCATCCTATTCCCTACATAGTGCACTGCTTGGTCCTGGTCAAAACTAGTGCACTATATAGGAAATAGAGTGCTATTTGGGATGCAGCCTCTTGGGGGATGTCCAAAATCATGGAGAGGTCATGTCTGCCCGGCTGTGGAACTCATTGAAGAGGCTGATGTGGTATTGGCGCAGGCCGCAGGGTAATGTGAAGAGGCTGATGTGGTATTGGCGCAGGGTAATGTGAAGAGGCTGATGTGGTATTGGCGCAGGGTAATGTGAAGAGGCTGATGTGGTGTTGGAGCAGGGTAATGTGAAGAGGCTGATGTGGTGTTGGAGCAGGGTAATGTGAAGAGGCTGATGTGGTGTTGGAGCAGGGTAATGTGAAGAGGCTGATGTGGTGTTGGAGCAGGGTAATGTGAAGAGGCTGATGTGGTGTTGGAGCAGGGTAATGTGAAGGGGCTGATGTGGTGTTGGAGCAGGGTAATGTGAAGAGGCTGATGTGGTGTTGGAGCAGGGTAATGTGAAGGGGCTTATGTGGTGTTGGAGCAGGGTAATGTGAAGAGGCTGATGTGGTGTTGGAGCAGGGTAATGTGAAGAGGCTGATGTGGTGTTGGAGCAGGGTAATGTGAAGAGGCTGATGTGGTGTTGGAGCAGGGTAATGTGAAGAGGCTGATGTGGTGTTGGAGCAGGGTAATGTGAAGAGGCAGATGTGGTGTTGGAGCAGGGTAATGTGAAGAGGCAGATGTGGTGTTGGAGCAGGGTAATGTGAAGAGGCTGATGTGGTGTTGGAGCAGGGTAATTTGAAGAGGCTGATGTGGTGTTGGAGCAGGGTAATGTGAAGAGGCAGGTGTGGTGTTGGAGCAGGGTAATGTGAAGAGGCAGGTGTGGTGTTGGAGCAGGGTAATGTGAAGAGGCAGATGTGATGTTGGAGCAGGGTAATGTGAAGGGGCAGATGTGGTGTTGGAGCAGGGTAATGTGAAGAGGCTGATGTGGTGTTGGAGCAGGGTAATGTGAAGAGGCTGATGTGGTGTTGGAGCAGGGTAATGTGAAGAGGTTGATGTGGTGTTGGAGCAGGGTAATGTGAAGAGGCAGGTGTGGTGTTGGAGCAGGGTAATGTGAAGAGGCTGATGTGGTATTGGCGCAGGCCGCAGGGTAATGTGAAGAGGCTGATGTGGTATTGGCGCAGGGTAATGTGAAGAGGCTGATGTGGTATTGGCGCAGGGTAATGTGAAGAGGCTGATGTGGTGTTGGAGCAGGGTAATGTGAAGAGGCTGATGTGGTGGAGCAGGGTAATGTGAAGGGGCTGATGTGGTGTTGGAGCAGGGTAATGTGAAGAGGCTGATGTGGTGTTGGAGCAGGGTAATGTGAAGGGGCTTATGTGGTGTTGGAGCAGGGTAATGTGAAGAGGCTGATGTGGTGTTGGAGCAGGGTAATGTGAAGAGGCTGATGTGGTGTTGGAGCAGGGTAATGTGAAGAGGCTGATGTGGTGTTGGAGCAGGGTAATGTTAAGAGGCTGATGTGGTGTTGGAGCAGGGTAATGTGAAGAGGCAGATGTGGTGTTGGAGCAGGGTAATGTGAAGAGGCTGATGTGGTGTTGGAGCAGGGTAATTTGAAGAGGCTGATGTGGTGTTGGAGCAGGGTAATGTGAAGAGGCAGATGTGGTGTTGGAGCAGGGTAATGTGAAGGGGCAGATGTGATGTTGGAGCAGGGTAATGTGAAGAGGCAGGTGTGGTGTTGGAGCAGGGTAATGTGAAGAGGCAGGTGTGGTGTTGGAGCAGGGTAATGTGAAGAGGCAGATGTGATGTTGGAGCAGGGTAATGTGAAGGGGCAGATGTGGTGTTGGAGCAGGGTAATGTGAAGAGGCTGATGTGGTGTTGGAGCAGGGTAATGTGAAGAGGCTGATGTAGTGTTGGAGCAGGGTAATGTGAAGAGGCAGATGTGGTGTTGGAGCAGGGTAATGTGAAGGGGCAGATGTGATGTTGGAGCAGGGTAATGTGAAGAGGCAGGTGTGGTGTTGGAGCAGGGTAATGTGAAGAGGCAGGTGTGGTGTTGGAGCAGGGTAATGTGAAGAGGCAGATGTGATGTTGGAGCAGGGTAATGTGAAGGGGCAGATGTGGTGTTGGAGCAGGGTAATGTGAAGAGGCTGATGTGGTGTTGGAGCAGGGTAATGTGAAGAGGCAGATGTGGTGTTGGAGCAGGGTAATGTGAAGAGGCTGATGTGGTGTTGGAGCAGGGTAATGTGAAGGGGCAGATGTGGTGTTGGAGCAGGGTAATGTGAAGAGGCTGATGTGGTGTTGGAGCAGGGTAATGTGAAGAGGCTGATGTGGTGTTGGAGCAGGGTAATGTGAAGAGGCTGATGTGGTGTTGGAGCAGGGTAATGTGAAGAGGCTGATGTGGTGTTGGAGCAGGGTAATGTGAAGAGGCTGATGTGGTGTTGGAGCAGGGTAATGGGCCAGTGGCTGGAGCTGGACAGTGGACTATGTTTAACAGAGCTACTGACCCCAATGCTTTAGTGCCCTGCCAAAGTTAAGCTGAAAGAAAGGCATAATAACAAGTATCACTTTACTGGAACACCATGAAATATTTCCCACACTCTTAAAGGCAGCTTCTGGACAATGTCACTGTGTGGGCGACATGAAGTCCATGCTATACAATGCTCTAAACACTGAAATAAGATGAGGAAAGATTGGGCATTTTTCATGGCTGCAGTGCCTGCTGTTCTATCTCTGTGTATCTGAGCAGTGAACTGTAGGCAGCCACGCAGGCAGGGGAGGCTGTGTGGAAGTGGTTGGACAGAGAGAGCGAGAGAGAGCTTGTCAGAGCTGGCCTTTCCAACCCGTCTGACTGCAAATTACCCATGAGGCGTGAGGAACAACTCACCTCTGGAAAAACTGTCTCTGGAGCCAGAGACCGTTTGGAGAAGCGCAGAGGAGGTGGTGTATGTCTCTTTGTTAACAACAACTTGTCCACAATCTGTAATATTAAGGAAGTCTGGAGGTTCGGCTTGCCTGAGTTAGAATACCTCATGATAAGCTGTAGACCACATTATTTACCAACAGAGTTTTCATCTTTATTTTACCACCACAAACCGATGCTGGCACTAAGACCGCACTCAATGAGCTGTATAAGGCCATAAGCAAACAAGACAATGCTCACCCAGAGGCGGCGCTCCTAGTGGCCGGTGACTTTAATTCAAGAAAACTGAAATCACATTTACTCCACACACAGAGACGCATACAAAGCTCTCCCTCACCCTCCATTTGGCAAATCTGACCATAACTCTATCCTTCTGATTCCTGCTTAAAAGCAAAAACTCAAACAGGAAGTACCAGTGACATAATCAATACGGAAGTGCTCTGATGAAGCAGATGCTAAGCTATAGGACTGTTTCACTAGCACAGACTGGAAATGTTCTGGCATTCATCCGATGGCATTGAGGAGTTTACTACATCAGTCACCTGCTTCATTAATAAATGCATCGATAACTTTGTCCCCTCAGTGACTGTACATACATATCTCAACCAGAAGCCATAGATTACAGCCAACATCCACACTGAGCTAAAGGCTAGATCTGCCGGTTTCAATGAGCTAATCCCGCTATGCCCTCCGACGAACCGTTAAACAGGCAAAGTGTCAATACAGGACCAAGATCGAATCCTACTACACCAGCTCTGACGCATCGTCGGATGTGGCAGGGCTTGCACACTATCATGGATTACAAACGGAAACCCAGCCGTGAGCTGTCCAGTGCCTACCAGCTAAATACTTTCTATTCGCGCTTCGAGGCTAGCAACGCTGAACTATGCATGAGAGCACCAGCTGTTTCCGGATGACTGTGTGATCACACTCTCTGTAGCCGATGTGTGTAAGACCTTTAAACAGGTTAACGTTCTCAAGGCTGAAGGGCCAGACGGATTACCAGGACACGTAGTGAGACCAGCTGGCAAGTGTCTTCACTGACATTTTCAACCTCTCCCTGACCCAGTCTGTAATACCTACATGTTTCAAGCACACCACCAGTCCCTGTGCTCAAGAATGCCACGGTAACCTGTCTGAATGACTATCGCCCCATAGCACTCACATCTGTAGCCATGACATTTTTTGAAAGGCTGATCATGGCTCACATCAACACCATCATCCCAGACACCCTGGACCCACTCCAATTAGTATACCGCTTCAAAAGATCCACAGATGCCGCAATCTCTATTGCACTCCACACTGCCCTTTCCCTCCTGAACAAAAGGAACACCTATGTGAGAATGCAGTTCATTGAATACAGCTCCGTGTTCAACACCATTGTGCCCTTCAAGCTCATCGCTAAACTAAGGATCCTGGGATTAAACACCTCCCTCTACAACTGAATCCTTCCTGATGGGCCGCCCCCAAGTGGTTAGGGTAGGCAACAACAACTCCGCCACGCTGACCTTCAACACGGGGGCCCCTCAGGGGGGTGAGGCTTAGTCACCTCCTGTACTCCCTGTTCACCCACAACTACATGACCGCCCACGACTCCAACATCATCATTAAGTTTGCAGATGACACAACGTGGTAGGCCTGATCACTGACAACGATGAGACCAGCCTACAGGGAGGAGGTCAGAGACCTGGCAGTGTGGTGCCAGGACAACAACCTCTCCCTCAACGTCAGCAAGACAAAGGAGCTGATCGTGGACTACAGGAAACGGAGGACCGAGCATGCCCACATCCACATCAAAGGGTCTGTTGTGGAACAGGTTGAGAGCTTCAAGTTCCTTGGTGCCCACATCACTAAGGAATTATCATGGTCCACACACATCAACCCAGTCGTGAAGAGGGCACTGCAACGCCTCTTCCCCCTCAGGAGGCTGAAAAGATTTGGCATGGGCCCTCAGATCCTCAAAAAGTTCTACAGCTGCAGCATTGAGAGCATCTTGACTAGCTGCATCAGCGCTTAGTATGGCAACTGTTTGGCATCAGACGCAAGGCGCTACAGAGGGTAGTGCATACCGCCCAGTACATAACCGGGGCTGAGCTCCCTGCCATCCAGGACCTCTATACCAGGTGGTGTCAGAGGAAGACCCTAAACATTGTCAAAGACTCCAGCCACACAAGTCATAGACTGTTCTCTCTGCTACCACACGACAAGTGGTACCGATGAAGTCTGGAACCAACAGGACCCTGAACAGCTTCTACCCCCAGGCTATACGACTGCTAAATAGTTAGTTAAATAGTTAACCAATAAGCTACCCGGAATATCTGCATTGACCCTTTTTGCACTAAGTCTTTTGACTCATCACATGCACTGCTGCTGCTGTTTATTATCTATCCTGTTGTCTAGTCACTTTATCTCTACCTATATGTACAATACTACCTCAATTATCTCGTACCCCTGAACATCAACTCTGTACTGGTATCCCATGTATATAGTCAAGTTATCGTTACTCATTGTGTATTTATTCCTTGTGTTATTATTTTTATATTTATTCCTTGTGTTATTTCTACAAAAAAAGTAGAAATGGCCATTAGGCTGTCTTTCAATTAGCAATGCTGTTTCAAGGCATGCAAATGAGGCTTACCTACACTGGTAAACAGTATCCTCTTTGGGTGCCACAGTCCAACTTGAAGATTATCTAGAGCCACTAAACTAGGTGCTCTACATATTTCCCTCCACCTCTCTGAACCCCGCATACTCCTGCCCTCAAGGAACTATCTCTCCAGTTACCGATTAACAGGATTTCTGGGAGTCCGGATACAACATGGAAACATGTCATGTTTTCTCTGCTCTGTTATCAACTATCACCTGAACTGTTTTTATGTACCTAAATTCTTACATTTTATTCTCATCTTCCCTCAGAATTGTCATTTATCCCCATTTAATACAACCCAACCAGATAGGGCTGATAAGGTTAGCAGGGAGGGAGGTTAGCGCCCTCGTGTGGCCACCAACAGCACTGCAGGGTTTACAGATTTCCCTATTCTGAGTGGTGACCTCTCCCTTTTCTCTCTCTCTTTCTCTCTCGTGTTCTCCCTCGTTCACGCACTCACTCACTCACTCATATACACAGTCATAGACTGTTCTCTCTGCTACCGCACGGCAAGCAGTACCGATGCACCAAGTCTCATAACAACAGGATCCTGAACAACATTTACCCCCAATGCCATGGGACTGCTAAATAGTTAACCAAATAGCTACCCAGACTGCATTGACCCTCATTTGATTCATCACTTACTGTATGCTGCTGCTACTCTGTTTATTATCTATCCTGTTGCCTAGTTACTTTACCTCTACCTATATGTACGTAGTACTTCAATTACCTCCTAATCCTGTACATTGACTTGGTACCCCATGTATATAGCCAAGTTGTCATTGCTCATTTTGTGTTTGTTCCTCGTTATTTTTCAAATAATTTTTCAAAATGTTCTCTGCATTGTTGGGAAGAGGCCGTAAGTAAGCATTTCACTGTTAGTCTACACTTATTGTTTACAAAGCAAGTGACAAATAAAATTTGATTTGATTCGACACACACAGTTATCCAAGATGGCGTAGCAGTTCAGACGTCCTCTACCCTCCTCTTGTCGTGTCCCGTGAATATATATATATTTACATATTTTTCTTCACTTATCTTTTTACATTTTTTCTTCTAAAAACTCAACCTCAAAGCACTCTCCTGCAACCCGCCTCACCAATTTAAAAAATAAAGTATTATTTACCTCATCTGAATTCCACAACAGAAGCTAGCCAGAGGTTAGCCATTTTCACTGGCTAACGTTGGAGTTCAGCTAGCCACGGTTAGCTGTCCTCAGCTATCCATTAGCTCGAAAAGCTATCACCAGTTTTTGTACAGCGCGACTCAGACCAGAGCATACCGGACCTATTCTCTCTCCTTTCCCCGATTTCTACCGCAGGCTCTGGACATTTACACCTGGATCTTGCAGCTAACTAGCTGCTACCTGAGTGACTATTGGCAACGTCGGTCACGGAATTAACACATATTATTACGGAGCTAGCCAGCTGAAGAGTTCCGTCAGCCACTCGTAGGCTTTTCCTGAGCTAGCCAGCTGAAGTGTCTCCTGGGCTACAATCACCTATCCTGACCCTTTTTACTGCCGATGCGAAGCCCCATCGGGTCTTCACGACTGGACCACCGACGTTATCTGCCCGAGGGAGTTATCCAACTGGCCCCTCCGTCGCGACGTAACCTGATCGCCCATCTGCGGCCGGCTAATCGTTAGCTGTCTTATCGGCTGCGATCTGAATAGGTCTATCGGACACTTTTCTTGGGCCACTATAACTAACTATTTTGCCAACTTGGACAGGTCCCCCCTTCCACATGGAACCCCACTAACCCACAGACGGAAACGCACGAGGTGGCTAAAAACAGACCTCCCTCCATCTTCCACCAGCTTGCTACCTATGGCCCTGCTCGCTGTCTGAATCTCACGGGACCCTTATGATCACTCGGCTAAGCATGCCTCTCCTTAATTTCAATATGCCTTGTCCATTGCTGTTCTGGTTAGTGTTTATTGGCTTATTTCACTGTAGAGCCTCTAGCCCTGCTCATTATACCTTATCCAACCTCTCAGTTCCTCCACCCTCACATGCTATGACATCTTCTGGTTTCAATGATGTTTCTAGAGACAATATCTCTCTCATAATCACTAAATGCCTAGGTTTACCTCCTCTGTACTCACATCCCACCATACCTTTGTCTGTACATTATACCTTGAAGCTATTTTATCGGCCCCAGAAACCTGCTCCTTTTTCTCTCTATTCTGGACGTCACAGACGACCAATTCTTATAGCTTTTAGCCGTACCCTCATACTTATTCTTCTCTGCTCCTCTGGGGATGTAGAGGTGAATCCAGGCCCTGCAGTGCCTGGCTCCACTCCTACTCCCCAGACGCTCTCTTTTGATGACTTCTGTAACCGTAATAACCTTGGTTTCATGCATGTTAACATTAGAAGCCTCCTCCCTAAGTTTGTTTTATTCACTGCTTTAGCACACTCTGCCAACCCGGATGTCCTAGCTGTGTCTGAATCTTGGCTTAGGAAGTCCATCAAAAACTCTGAAATCTTCATCCCTAACTACAACGTTTTCAGACAAGATAGAACGACCAAAGGGGGCGGTGTTGCAATCTACTGCAGAGATAGCCTGCAGAGTTCTGTCCTGCTATCCAGGTCTGTACCCAAACCATTTGAACTTCTACTTTTAAAAATCCACCTCTCCAAAAACAAGTCTCTCACCGTTGCCGCCTGCTATAGACCCCCCTCGGCCCCTAGCTGTGCTCTGGACACCATATGTGAACTGATTGCCCCCCATCTATCTTCAGAGCTCGTGCTACTTGGTGACCTAAACTGGGACATGCTTAACACTCCAGCCATCCTACAATCCAAGCTTGATGCCCTCAATCTCACACAAATTATTAATGAACCCACCAGGTACAACCCCAAAGCCGCAAACACTGGCACCCTCATAGATATCATCCTAACCAACGTGCCCTCTAAATACACCTCTGCTGTTTTCAACCAAGATCTCAGCGATCTCTGCCTCATTGCCTGCACCCGTAATGGGTCAGCGGTCAAACGACCTCCACTCATCACTGTCAAACGCTCCCTGAAACATTTCGACGAGCAAGCCTTTCTAATCAACCTGGCCCTGGTATCCTGGAAGGATATTAACCTCATCCCGTCAGTAGAGGATGCCTGGTTATTTTTTTTAAATGCCTTCCTCACCATCTTAAATAAGCATGCCCCTTTCAAGAAATTTAGAACCAGGAACAGATATATCCCTTGGTTCTCTCCAGACCTGACTGCCCTTAACCAACACAAAAATATCCTGTGGCGTTCTGCATTAGCATCGAACTGCCCCCGCGATATGCAACTTTTCAGGGAAGTTAGGAACCAATACACACAGGCAGTTAGAAACGCCAAGGCTAGCTTTTTCAAACAGAAATTTGCTTCCTGCAACTCAAACTCTAAAAAGTTCTGGGACATTGTAAAGTCCATGGAGAATAAGAACACCTCCTCCCAACTGCCCACTGCACTGAGGATAGGAAACTCTGTCACCACCGATAAGCCCACTATAATTGAGAATTTCAATAAGCATTTTTCTACGGCTGGCCATGCTTTCCACCTAACTACCCCTACTGCTGCAAAATCTGGACCCCTACAAATCAGCTGGGCTTGACAATCTGGACCCTTTCTTTCTAAAATTATCTGCCGAAATTATTGCAACCCCTATTACTAGCCTGTTCAATCTCTCTTTCGTGTCGTCTGAGATTCCCATAGATTGGAAAGCAGCTGCTGTCATCCCCCTCTTCAAAGGAGGTGACACTCTTGACCCAAATTGCTACAGACCTATATCCATCCTACCCTGCCTTTCTAAGGTCTTCGAAAGCCAAGTCAACAAACAGATTACCGACCATTTCGAATCCCACCGCACCCTCTCCGCTATGCAGTCTGGTTTCAGAGCTGGTCATGGGTGCACCTCAGCCACGCTCAAGGTCCTAAACGACATCGTAACCGCCATCAATAAGAAACAATACTGTGCTGCCGTATTCATTGACCTGGCCAAAGCTTTTGACTCTGTTAATCACCACATCCTCATCGGCAGACTCAGTAGCCTTGGTTTCTCAAACGATTGCGTCGCCTGGTTCACCAACTACTTCTCTGACAGAGTTCAGTGTGTCAAATCGGAGGGCCTGCTGTCCGGACCGCTGGCAGTCTCTATGGGGGTACCTCAGGGTTCAATTCTTGGGCCAACTCTTTTCTCTGTATACATCAATGATGTCGCTCTTGCTGCTGGTGAATCTCTGATCCACCTCTACGCAGACGACACCATTCTGTATACTTCTGGCCCTTCTTTGGACACTGTGTTAACAACCCTCCAGACGAGCTTCAATGCCATTCAACTCTCCTTCCGTGGTCTCCAACTGCTCCTAAACACAAGTAAAACTAAATGCATGCTCTTCAACCGATCGCTGCCTGCACCTGCCCGCCTGTCCAGCATCACTTCTCTGGACGGTTCTAACTTAGAATTTGTGGACAACTACAAATACCTAGGTGTCTGGTTAGACTGTAAACTCTCCTTCTAGACTCACATCAATCATCTCCAATCCAAAGTTAAATCTAGAATTGGCTTCCTATTTCGCAACAAAGCATCCTTCACTCATGCTGCCAAACATACCCTCGTAAAACTGACCATCCTACCAATCCTCGACTTCGGCGATGTCATTTACAAAATAGCCTCCAATACCCTACTCAACAAGCTGGATGCAGTCTATCACAGTGCCATCCGTTTTGTCACCAAAGCCCCATATACTACTCACCACTGCGACCTGTACGCTCTCGTTGGCTGGCCTTCGCTTCATAATCGTCGCCAAACACATTGGCTCCAGGTCATCTACAAGACCCTGCTAGGTAAAGCCCCCCCTTATCTCCGCTCACTGGTCACCATAGCAGCACCCACCTGTAGCACGCGCTCCAGCAGGTATATCTCTCTGGTCACCCCTAAAGCCAACTCCTCCTTTGGTCGTCTCTCCTTCCAGTTCTCTGCTGCCAATGACTGGAACGAACTACAAAAATCTCTGAAACTGGAAACACTTATCTCCCTTAACACTCCTATAAACACTTATTTATATTTTAGCTTTGAACTTTCTTCAAACTACAAATCTACCATTCCAGTGTTTTTACTTGCTATACTTTATTTACTTTGCCACCATGGCCTTTTTGCCTTTACCTCCCTTATCTCACATCATTTGCTCACATTGTATATAGTCTTATTTTTTTCTACTGCATCATTGATTGTATGTTGTTTTACTCCATGTGTAACTCTGTGTTTTTGTATGTTGTCGAACTGCTTTGCTTTATCTTGGCCAGGTCGCAATTGTAAATGAGAACTTGTTCTCAACTTGCCTACCTGGTTAAATAAAGGTGAAATAAAAATAATAATAAAATAAAACACAGGATTTGGGGTTTTTGGTGGCAATGTGTCTGTCTGATCTCTTTTGATTGTTGGCTGGGGGACAGTTCAGTTCTATCATAGATGGAAACCGTGATGCACTGAACACAACAGAGTGAGTCAGAACTTCTCTCAGATGTTATCTCTGGCTTTCAAGTCCATCTAGCTCTATGTATTTCATACTAACATAGAAGTGCAGACAAGTTTGTTCTTCCTCACATCAAATGGGTATGTTTACATTGTATGTATTAATTATCCAGGTACCCAAAGCATAGTTGTACTAACCAGACAGTTGATACCTGTGTTCCAGACCAGACCTGGATGTCAGTTGGTGAAATCCGCAAAAATTCTTTCTGACCACCCATTCCTGCCCAATTTCTGGTCCAGGTATTGTGGAGGCTGGGTTACCGAGGACCCAGAGTGAGTCAGCCACGGGATTCACTGTCTCCAGACGCCATGGGCGGAGCCGAGATGAGCAGAGACGCCACACCATCACCAACGGGGTGGATTATGGAATGGTACTTACGCCCGCTAACACACACACACACACACATACACATACACATACACACACATACACACACACACACACACTCTGTTGCATTATGCACAGTTTTTAGAGAGGCGGTCAAACAACCATGTTCTCACTGCCAGTGAAAACAGGTATTTTGTGGTCCACAGACAACGTGAAAGTGGTCTCATACTGGTGGTCAGTGATAGAGTTTGTGTTAGGGGTCAGTTCAACTTTTTATCTAGAGGTGGAGAACAGTTTCATGGATAAACAGGCCTATCTGCTCTGTACAGACTGCAACTGCTGGAGGTCACTTTGTTTCTTTTGGCCAACACCCACCATTACCTCCCCCATTCAGGCCCTCTCCCTACACCCCTCCCACCTTTCACTCAGTCCCACCCCTCTCCTCCTGTGGCCCTCCCAATCTCCTGCCCCCTTTCCATGCCTCCTCTCTCTTTCACTCGCCCTCTTTCTCTCTCTTTCTATCCCCCTGCCTCTGATTTCTCTCTGAGCCCTACTTTATCCCCCACTCTCTGTCTTCTCCTCTCCTTCCATTCGTTCTCTGTGTGCGGTCGTAGAGGGAGCTGCTCCCCTTCCCCCCCTCTGGCCGCCTGTCCTCATTGTAATGAGCCGGGTCGGGCCCAGGGGCCTGGAAGCAGGGGATTCACTTGGCCCACCCGGCCCAGCCTGGACAGCTGTCTGGGCAGCCTACACCACTGTCTTCATCCCTCTCAGCAGCAGTCTGTACAGCAGCAATGCGCTGCACTTTTTCCTCGGGGTGAGTGAGAACAACTCGAGGAGAGAGGTCAGGAAAGAGAAGTAAAAGCAGAGTCTTGTTTGGTCATTGAGCTGTTTCCATGTATGTGTATGTCTATTACAGGCTTGCAGATGTGTGTTGAGCTGTGTCAAAATGTAACTATGGAGTTCTGAGCAGAGTCAGGGAGAGAGAACCGGTTGTCAACCAGCTGAATATTTGACAGTTCTGTGTGTGCGGTTGATGTGTTGTTGAAGCTAGTGGAAAGTGGCAGCTTCAGTTGGTCTCGTTGATAAGCAGTAAACTCCTGGTTGTAATAGTTGTTCCTCTAGCCCTAGCAGCTGTAGTTTCAACTGTTTGGAGCTGTTGTGTAGATCATCCTGATGCCCATGATATTGTACTTTGTGATTTTAGAGACGACAACATCAGCTGTGTCATTTTAACATTTACATTCAAGTCATTTAGCAGACGCTCTTATCCAGAGCGACCTTACAGGAGCAATTGAGGTTAGGTGTCTTGCTCAAGGGCACACCGTCGGCTCGAGAATTCAAACCACAGACCTCTCGGTTACACTCTTAACCGCTAGGCCACCTGCAGCCCTTGTGATGTTAGCTTTGTCAGCCAGCTCCCCCCTCCCTTACCCCCCTCTCCCCTCTGCAACTTTTCCTCCCCCTGTTTTGTGTTCTCCCCCCCCCCCTTTACAGAGCAGATTTGCCCTGCCTGTGGCCCACCACACAAACACAGCCTGACACTCTGGGTCGCGCTTCATTCCAGGCACAGCCCCACCCCCCCACCTCTCTCTGCTCTCTCTCTCTCTCTCTCTTTCATCCCTCGCTCTCCTCTCCTCTGTTTGCAGCTCCCATTCAACCCAGCATGGCCAGAGCTGAAAGGGGAAATGTGTTTAGTATGCAGTGATGGCACAAGAGGTTTACCCTGGCTAATTACAGTCCAGATCAGATAACAACAACAACAGTATGAGTAGACTTTGACAATACTGGTTGGTTTGGCCATTGCATTATGTCATTGGGAACAAGGCCTTTGTACAGACATGGTTTCCCCAGCGGTGATAGTGTATAGAGAGGGTGGCTGAATGCCAGGGATGGAGGATAGGATGGTCAGCAGAACTCACTGCTGTCTACCTGTCACTGGGACAGGACGGCCTGTTGTAGTGGCTACTGTTGACCCATTCTTAGGTCTCTGCATGGTTGCCATGGCGCCGGGCTGATCGCTGCTCTTAACATTGTCTCCTGTTGAGGTCAGGGTACCACTCCGGCGCAATTGGCCCGGTGCCATTGTCTCGGAACAAAAGCGGCAGACAAATGTGCAAATAAAAGGGTGCAGATTTTCCAAGTAACCCAAAACAACATAAACATCATAAATATTGACATGCAAGCTTTTTTGGGGGGCTCAGGATGAGTATAAGCTTGAGGAGCCAGGTTCGCTAAATGACTTCAGGTAAGTAACCCATGTTGACGATGACAGTAAGAGAGAAGTTGACACCCTTTCCCCCCTCCCTCCAGCTGAAGCAGATGAAGGAGTTGGAGCAGGAGAAGGACTCTCTTCTGGCCGGTCTGGACGTGGTGGAGCGGGCTAGAGAGTGGTACCAGACCCACATCCACAACGTCACCGAGAGACAGAGGCACGTGGGCCAAAGCAACCACTGCACGGTAACGACTGTTCATTAGGCAACAAACAGACGGAAACAAACTGAAACAGGGAGGGACTACTATTGAGGTTCAATAAGAAACGCTCCTTTTCGTTTTCCGTTGCATGCCCTAATGAACATGACCCAAGGCATGTATACAATTTAGTAGGAATGGATGATACAGTGTATGAATTATCTGAAACTGTCCAGTTCTTACTCTCTTTCCCTCTCCCACCAGGATTTCTTCACAGAATCCCAGAAACAAAGTTACATGAATGTTCTGCTTCCCAAGCTGCAGGAAGTCAACCGTTGCCTTAATGACCTAATTTCCTGCTCTGGAGCGGTGAGTCTTGAAATAAGACACCTTGCCTGACTTCGTCTAACTGAGCGTCCTCACTTCTCTAAAAACGGGGGATGGTTGTCTCATATGACTGTGTAATTTCTAAGGTCAAATTGAATTCCACAGTAATTGTGAAGGGACTTATTTTCCTCTTACTGGAGTCCTCTCAGTGGCAATTAGATGTTGAGAGGTTGTTCTATGTTTTAGAAAGAGAGTATAGTCAAGCCTAAACACTAGTGTCGCTACTGAAACATGGTAATTCATGGGGAATAATCTTTCTTTCTCTCCCTCTTAGCAGTCTTTCCCATCCTCCAGCTCCCAGCCCACAGTGATCTCCTCCAGCTCCCAGCCCACAGTGATCTCCTCCAGCTCCCAGCCCACAGTGATCTCCTCCAGCTCCCAGCCCACAGTGATCTCCTCCAGCTCCCAGCCCACAGTGATCTCCTCCAGCTCCCAGCCTCCTGCCCCCCCACAAGCCATTCAGAGACTAAAGTACCAGAACCGCCTTCTCACCCAGGTAAACTGAACATGTCATGTCAATGTACTGTAAATGTACAGATTTCCTGTACACCTCACCACCGACCCTTTATGATGGTCTGACCTCCACCTATCTCTTCTCCCTGCTGCATTGAAGCTGTATGTCAACTCCTTTTAATGCACAGGCTTGTTTAAACTCCAAACTATCTTCTCCCCTGTCCATGTCTGTCGTCCTCTGTCCCGGCGCAGGAGGTGACTGATAAGGGTAAGCGCATCACTCAGCTGGAGCAGGAGAAGTCTGCTCTGATCAAACAGCTGTTTGAGGCTCGCGCCCGGAGCACGCACGACAGCAGCACCATGGACTCCACCTTCATCTGAATACAGACGCCATAATACAACCACACTGGTCTCCAGCTCTATCTGACCCCCCCAGTCACAACAAGACTACTGTATCAGCTGTACCACTCCTACTGGATTCCACACTCAACTGACCACTTCTGTCATGATGAAAGCACCTTGATCTTTTTACCCCGCATTGTACCACTCCCTTTGGATCTCCCCAACTGACCACTCCACTTAAAATGGCCTGCACACTAATCTGGGCCGGCCACTCCTTGAAGGGAGGGACCCCCGAGTCAACCCTCCAATGACAGTCAGCCTCACCAACTGGGCAAAAATCCAGGAACACCACAGTCTTACCACTCCTAACTGGGGCCTTCCCAGGATTCCACTCCCGCTTGATCACTCCAAGGATCTACTGTGATGCACTAGGATCCTACCTTATTGGACCAGCCTTTACGTTTACCCTCCCTCTCATCACAGTATATCCTATGTGATTGGACATCATGGACTACATTTAAAACCGCTACATGGAGCTACAGGATCCATCCCTGCCAATCACCATGACAACAGCTGCTGTACTAAATACATTTGTTGGAGGGACTTCCGGACTGATACACACACCACACTAAAAATGTAGATCATTTTTTTTTAATGAAAAAGTTGATGTGCTGTGATCTACCATTCCAACACAATGTTGTTAACCATTTCATCCAGAGACTTTGATCCCGGTCACACTTTGGTAGATATTTCTCCCCTTCTATTCCAGTACACCCAGTTGAGTATCTCAAACCTTCATTGAAATGGTTGATATGAGGAGAAGCTGAGCTCCCCTGACCTGGAGGACACCATGACTGTGCGGCATCTCGTTTATGCCTCTCTAAATACCCTTTAAGCGACGCACCAGTATATATAGCCTGTTACCCACCATTTTAGAAGCAGAGCAGCATGTAAATGTCACATTTTGTTTCCCTTAAAGTGAATGTATTGAGAGCACCAAAAGGTGACGCATGTCCTACAAGCCAAGGGGATCTAGTAGTGGAGAGGGTAAGAGAGAAGTTTGCACGTAGAAGAGACTTGAAGATGAGAAGGATTGGGTTATATTGAATGTGCATTGAGCCCTGGTCCTCAGTGGCAGTGTGACCATTGGAGCAGGACGTGGCTCAGAGAAGAGGGCCGTTGTGTTGGCTAGTGGAATGAAAGTGACTCCTCCTTGGTTAATAGGCCTCTAATGTAATGTAATGCACTGTAATGATTCACGCAAGACTGGTATTATAGTGCCACTTCTCCTCTGTGGGGTCCTGGAGCCTTTGTGTAAAAAAAGAATGAGTGATACCAATTTCTGTTCATCCTGTACTAACATGGTATGTGGGACTTGGTTCCCTGAGAGGTGAACACCAAGCAACGGTACAACCGCTCTTTAATGCTGTATCTCATAATGGTCCCACTAATCCAGGACAATAAACCACATGGTCAACAGGCCGTTCAGTCTTGAATCCCCTTTTTAACTGAGAAAATGGTTTTTAGTGGCTGTAGATTGCTATGTAACGCAGTTATGTGATGATGTCTGCATATCAATACTCTCTGCTGTGACTGACTGCCTGTCTGTCTCTCCTGTTTGATTGGACGTCTTTGGTGTCGTTGTTATCTTGCTGCACATGAGTATATAAGTGAATGCCACCCTACCCTTTCCGATTTTCAATTGAAGTATTCCCATTTGACTGTGAAATAAACATGACCATATGGTGCCAATAAGGTCACATTATCAGCCACCTTTTCATCTATTTCTGTGGTGTTTTACCCTGTGATCAATTTAGCTTTGCTTTTTCATTCCTTTGTATTCCAGGGTTGATCCAGATGAGGGTCATCAGTAGTAGGGTGGTTTTAAGATGTTCTATTAGCCTCTTGTTGAACAAAGTTGACTTGATTTAGAAAGCAGTCACCTCTATGTAGGTGGATGTTAAGGGTCAGGATGTTGACTGGACAGCTTGTGGGTGCAGGGTGCCTCCATGTTGAATTTTGCATGGCACAGTTGGGAGCTTCTAAAGTACGTAGGACCTGTTATATTACTCCTAAATAAACTCTCCAACCTCTTTTCCAGTATAGCAGATATTTAGAAAGTGAAGGAAAATATTAATAATTCTTACTTTGGTTAAAAAAGGTTTATACAGACACCCCACTGGGCAAATATTTCACGTTTGGATTAATATTTGATTTGTTGTTGTCAGCAAACATGAATTAAATTTAAAATCAACCAAACAGTAAAACCCTCTTGTTGATTTGTGGTTGAAACCGGTGTTCATTTTAAACCATTTCTGCAACATCAATCAAAGAGCCATATTTGACGCGGTGTTTACGTTGTGGGGAACAACAATGTGCGGGGTGTCTATGGGTAAATGTTGATACACAAACGTCTTAATGAGAAAGTGTGTAAGAGGACAGGTATACGAGGACGTGCAGCTTTGTCTTGAACCAGGCTTCCCTAAAACAGGAGGTGTGACAACGCTGGACTAGATGGCGCGTAGTAGTGCTCATGTGTGGAGAAAAACACGACAGTCTTCTATCTGGCTAGAATTACTGATACATTTGCATCTGATACTCTTTCTCCCTCTTCTTTTGTAAAACTCCTTTTGTCGGTGGTTGCCTGTAAATGGCACCGTTAAATAATCACACACATAGAATAGCGCTTAACTAGTTGACTGTTTTTGTTTCCAATTTGTTCTTTCTGATCAAATAAAAAAAGTAACCCGTGCCAAGTTGATGGACAGGTTGAAATGAATAACCTTTGATTGAGTGTGTTATTGTAAAGATGGATGGACAGACAGTGTAACTGACCAGAGACTCCCATGGTAAATGATCTGTGCAACAATGAGAAATATTACCCATGTATCTCTTCCAGACTACTAGAAGCTACATAGAGATCTTTGTGTCTTCTGTTGAGAGATAATATAATTGGCATTAGGCTTCTCTGACAGATCAATGATGGCCATTGTATTTGATTAGGTGGACAATGCCTCACAGATTACCGTCAGACTAGGAAATGCCCTAGTGCGTTCTCGCAGTATGACATAATTCATCCAATATTCAATTAGGATTTTATTAGTTAAGATCCAACGGAGAACATTTTAATAAGTAATGTCATTCTGTTTGGCCTGGACATACATCTTTGACTTTATTGGGATTGGTAAAATGACTGTATGTCTTTCAAACGTTTTAGAAATGGTGAGACTGTGGGGTTTATTCATGAGACATTAGGATGTGACCATTGAGCAAGTTGAGGAAGCTAAACTCGTAGGTATTGGGTTGGATGGTAAATGATCATGGACAAGTCATATTGACAGAGTTGTTGTGAAGATGGAGAGAGGTATGTCTGTTATAACACGGTGTTCTGTGTTTTTTACACTAAAATCAGCTGTACTAGTTGTTCAGGCTCTGGTCCTGTCCCATCTTGATCACTATCCACAATATGTGAAGCAAAGAAAGACCTAGCAAAGTTGCAGCTTGCCCTTTCACTGCGCATGCAGAACTATCATCAACAACGGTGAGTCTTTCACTGCGCATGCAGAACTGTCATCAACAACGGTGAGTCTTTCACTGCGCATGCAGAACTGTCATCAACAACATGCACGGGGAGTATTTCCTGGCTGAGGGTTGACGAGACATGAACTGCTTCTCGTCTAGTTTTATGAGCAATATTACTGTGATGGAAATTCCAGATTGTCATCATAATCAAATAACTGACAGCTCAGACACCCATACGTACCCCACAAGACATACCACCAGGGGTCTCTTCACAGTCCCCAGGTCCAAAACAAATTCACGGCAACGCACAGTATTATACAGAGCCATGATCACATTAAACTCCCTTCCATCTCCTATTACTCAAGCAAAAGCAAAATTACCTTTAAAAATGTGTAAAACAACATCTCATGGCACAAGAGGGACTGTGAAATGACAAACACACGCACACGCAGACACACTATCACACATTATTCTTTAGTTGTATTGCTTGTATATCATTGAATTTTAAAATTGTGTGACTGTTCTTGACTATCAGTGTTTTGTTACTTGTCGTGTTTTGTTTTTGTGTGTACCCCAGGAAGAATAGCTGCTGCTCTGGCAAAACCAAATGGGGATACTAATAAAAGCTAATGAGGATCCGAATGAATTTTATTATATATCTAATAACCATAAACAAATGAATCAACTTATGTCATTCACTTTCTTTATTACACTACATTTCACCAGCTTCAGAAACAATTAAAACAACAGCAATACAAACAACAAAAATAAACATTCCTAATTAATTGCAATTATTTTAGATTCCACTTGAAGCATTAATTCCCGCTAATTAAATGAGCACCCAAAGCAACAACAGCTAAGCATGTTGAGTCAGAGACCCCGAGGGAAGTTTCCCTCTGCACTTCATCTCTCGCTCTCTCAGAGACTAACTAAACAGAATGACAAAACCATCCCATGGGCATCATGTCATCTGCATGACTGACTTCTGCATGGTGGGGATGTGACTTTCACACAAGATACTGTCTGTGGGATAGGAGAAGCATGAAAACAATGTCTGGCATAATGTGCTCTTCAATTATGCGTCACTGACTTCAGGTAGTCACTTTTCTTTGAGGTATCCAAGAGAAGGGGATTTACAGTAAGTAAACCGAATGGCATCTCCTTTTAACCTATCAGTTTCATTGCTGGCATTTTCAGCAAAATTGGTAATCTAATGAAACGTTTCCTGAAACGCATAAGTGAAATGACAAGGAAATGACACGCAACTAAATCAGAAAGGTATAATTAAAATGTATATGACATTTGAATTGAGACATTTAAATGAACTTTGGTTTGATCTTTTGTCTGCAGTTGCATGATAAAAACAGAACCCTTGTCTTGTGGCTGGAGGTGGTGCTCAGAGCCCAGGGCCGAATGTGGCACGCATCTGGGAATCTTGCCTTATATGAGCAAAATATGTCCTGTGTGAACAGAGCACTAATGTAAACACGACCTTGGATTCAGTCACACAATGAAAGAACCTGGGTTGTGTTTCGACAGATGCTGTGGGGAATTGTAACCATTACAACCAAGATAAAACACTCAGAGTTATACAGAAGTTATACAGATGTGTGTGTGGATAGATTTTAATAACCATGTTAGCCCAAACAAATCAGACAGTAACTAATCAGACATACAAATTAGTAAACAAATAAGGTGAATCCTGGACTGGATCCAGCTGTGTTGATTGACTTTCACTGTATGAGAAGTGTATCCATATATTTTAAAGACAACAAGCCATATCTGATGTCACAGTGAAGTGTAATCTAATTCCAATTTGTAATTGAAAAAAGTATCCTTCGCTTGTGTCGATGTCTTTATTCGTCTTCCTTTTTGTTCCTTCATAATGGAATGAAAATTAAGAAAGAACACTCTGAGCTTTGTGATGTGAGAGGTCATCTGAAAGGTCAAACAACCTCTTTATGAGATCAGTTTCTGACATTCAGAGTATTAAGGATCTTGCCATCTGTACAGAGAACAGACCAAAGACCCCATGTAGGCTGTCTCAACGACAGTGGCATACCTCAGTAAACAAATAGATAAAACATTTGTAGTTTTATAGCTAATCTCATTCAACACATTTTGCCATGAGGCCGAGAGAAAATGTTGCCGTTTTAAAGCTACACTATTATATACAAAAGTTTGTGGACACCCCTTCAAATGAGTGAATTCGGCTATTTCAGCCACACCCGTTGCTGACAGGTGTATAAAATTGAGGACACAGCCATGCAATCTCCATAGAGAAACATTTGCAGTAGGGTGGCCTTATTGAAGAGCTCAGTGACTTTCAATGTGGCATCATAGGATGCCACCTTTCCAACAAGTCAGTTTGTCAAATTTCTGCCCTGCTAGAGCTGCCCCGTTCAAATGTAGGTGTTGTTATTGTGAAGTGAAGTTGTGTTCTATTCATGTGCTTTTCTAATAACCGTTTTCTATGTTCATGTAAGTGACTGACTGAAGGAATCCTCACAATCAGTAGCTGCAATGTAGCAGTACGCCTTGACCTTTGTTTTGAGAACCAAAGATGTCTCAGTTTCAAGGTCTCAGCTTGGAGAGAAGAAGCCTCGTGAGCTATTGGTCTGTCAAATGTTATGAACCAGTATTGGTCGGTCACATGAATGAAACAAAAACGCTAATGATTAATTAATTATGCTAAATCATGCAAATATAACTTGTCTTATATATGGCTGTACACAGACAACTGCTGGGACTGCCCCAGCAGAGCTCCTGATTGACATGTGTACTATGGTGCATTGAGTTGGTTGGAACCTCTCCAGCGCGCTAATAATAAAGGATGATTCATTTAAGATTGACTTTGAGTGCCCCTGGTGGTAATTTCCAAGACATGTGTGTAAGAATTTCCACAACACAACAACAGCTCAGCCGCAAAGTGGTAGGCCACACAAGCTCAGAGAACCGGAGTGCTGAAGCGTGTAGCACGTAAAAATCATCTGTCCTTGTTGCAACACTCACTACCGAGTTCCAAACTGCCTCTGGAAGAAACGTCAGCACAATTACGTTTTTTCGGGAGCTTCATGAAATGGATTTCCACGGCCGAGCAGCCGCACGCAAGCTTAAGATCACCATGCACAATGCCAAACCTCGGCTGGAGTGGTGTAAAGCTCACCGCCATTGGACTCTGGAGCAGTGGAAACGCGTTCTCTGGAGTGACGAATCACACTTCATCTGGCAGTCTGACAGATGAATCTGGGTTTGGCGGATGCCAGGAGAATTCAACCTACCCCAATGCATAGTGCCAACTGTAAAGTTTTGTGGAGGAGGAATAATGGTCCGGGGCTGTTTTCATGGTTCGAGCTAGGCCCCTTAGTTCTAGTGAAGGGAACTCTTAACCCTACATCATACAATGACATTCTAGACGATTCTGTGCTTCCAACTTTGTGGCAATAGTTTGGGGAAGGCCCTTTCCTGTTTCAGCATGACAATGCCCCGTGCACAAAGCTAGGCAATACAGAAATGGTGTGTCGAGATCAGTGTGTGACCTGCACAAAGCCCTGATCTCAACCCCATTGAACACCTTTGGGATGAATTGGAACATCCAACATCAGTGCCGACCTCACTAATGCTCTTGTGGCTGAATGGAAGCAAGTCCCCGCAGCAATGTTCCAACATCCAGTGGAAAGCCTCCCAGAAGAGTGGAGGATGTTATAGCAGCAAAAGGGGGACCAACTCCATATTAATGCCCATGATTTTGGAATGAGATGTTCGACGAGCAGGTGTCCACATACTTTTGGTCATGTAGAGTAATTTCCTGCAATTCCACACATATTGCCATGGGGCAGAGAGGAAAATGTGCAGTTTTCTAGCTAATTTCATGCTATTCTACACATTTTGCAATTAGGCTGAGAGAATGTAGATTTTTTGTTGTTGCTAATTTCTTGCTATTTTACACATTTTGCCATGAGGTTGAGCTCAGTGGAGGCTCCTCAGAGGAGGAAGGGGAGTGCCATCCTCCACAGTGAATGTTTTTTTTTTTTATCATAAAAAAAGTTATCCTTTTTAGATAAAACTATACTAAATATATTCACGTCACCAAATAATGTGTTTAAAATAAACTGTTTTGCAATGAAGGTCTACAGTAGCCTCAACAGCATTCCATCCTCCTCTAGGTACATTGACTTTAATACAAAACCTAGGAGGCTCATGGTTCTCACCCCCTTCCATAGACTTAAACAGTAACTATGACAACTTCCGGAGGACGTCCTCCAACTGGGTGACATGTTGTCCACCCAGTCAAAGGATCAGAGAATGAATCTAGTACTGAAAGCATAAGCTACAGCTAGCTAGCACTGCAGTGCATAAAATGTGGTGAGTAGCTGACTCGAAGAGAGAGAAAGACAAAAAAAGAGGAACTCTCGCTCTTGCTTCTCCTTCATTTTGGAAGAAATGAAATAGTTGAACAGTTAACAAATTGATTTCTTCATTTTTAGTTTCACTTACTTAGCTAGCAAATGCAGCTAGCTAGTTTAGCCTACTCAAACACCCTGCTCAAACAGAGGGATGCTATGTTAGCTATCTGGTTATGACTATCCAACACAGCACTGGAACTCTTCCAAGTCAAGGTAAGTTTTTGGTTTTACTAATTTATTGAAAGTTTTTTTGCCTGGTCACATACAGCTGATGTGTTGTGCATGGAAGTCCACAAGCAAAGGGGAAAGGTGAGAGGAGGAGAGCGGATAGATGCGAAAAGTAATACGTGGCTGCTATTAGTGAACTGTGTTCACGCGTGATCAGGGGTGTATTCTGTTGAAAAATGTTTCTTAAACGGAAGCAAAAGGAACAAAACCGGGATAAACATACCTAAATTTGTCCAATAGAAACTCTCAATTGCAACTGTTGGACTAATAATTACACCCTAGATCAGCTAGATGAAGGTAAGAGTGTGCAAGGCAGCACTGTCTGTCCATCTGTCACTGTGTCACCTCAAAAATATGTGCACCTACGTTATTCCATAGACAAATGCCTGTATAGAAAAACATGCTCCTCGCAGTACTGTTTACTCTTGGGATTTTACAAGACATAACACTAGCTTTGGTATTGTAACTGTGTCGGTTATAGAGCATATCAATGTGGTTTTCCATATAACCTGGGGCACGATCATTTAAGATATAGGATTAAGTTGGTCCACTCTGGACTCCAAAGGCAACAAGCCCACCTCCCAGAACTCCTGTACCCCTATGTGGGCCCTAGGGGGGGACATTCAGCATATACCTGATAACATTATTTTGCTTTTTCAGCTTTTTTGATAGCCCACTATACCAAGCAGAGCAGTCAAAATCAATATAACACTGAATCAAGGTTGAGACAAGCAGTTTCTTAACTTTAATGTTAAAATATCTAGTGTTACGGTATAAAAAATATATATATTTGTTCGCCATTTTAGGTCTCCAGAAAGGGATTGATCTAGGGACACACCAAGATAAGATTCAATCTCCTTGCCTGCACAGTTTACCTTTATCTTGTCAGCATATATCCTAGGAAACAAAGAGAATACATACTGCATTTTTACTTTGCATATATTCTACATTACAGGCATCTGCAAACAGGTGTCATGGCAAGTTTCAGTCCTTATTATGTGCACATTAACTAAAACGGAACGCACTCACAGTTTACGTTTAAACAGTGTCCCATATTAAAAACATGTGGCAAGAGGAATTATTCAATATCAGACAACTATATTCAGGAATCAGGTAAGCAGATGTATTTCTTAAGACAGATGTTAAGTCATGTTGAAGTTCAGTGACCAGAGGAAAAGGAAGATGCTAACAGGATATGTTGTTTTATTACAAAGCAATGTCAATGTCATGATACGTCAAAGTGTCCAACTAGCTGTTAGAGATGTTGTACCAAATCTGACAGTTTTATTCTTTGTTTGTCTAGATATAGAGTCCTCCTTGCCCTGTTGTCTGGTGTCCACTGAGTCTCCTACTAGTCCAATCATCATGGAGGGGTGCTTCAACTCATCCTTGTTCTTCATCAACTCGTCCTTGCTCTTCATCAACTCGTCCTTGTTCTTCATCAACTCGTCCTTGTTCTTCATCAACTCGTCCTTGTTCTTCATCAACTCGTCCTTGTTCTTCATCAACTCGTCCTTGTTCTTCAAGAACTCGTCCTTGTTCTTCATCAACTCGTCCTTGTTCTTCATCAACTCGTCCTTGTTCTTCATCAACTCGTCCTTGTTCTTCATCAACTCGAACTCGTCCTTGTTCTTCATCAACTCGTCCTTGTTCTTCATCAACTCGTCCTTGTTCTTCATCAACTCGTCCTTGCTCTTAAATCTCTCACAAACCATTAAACTCCAGCATAGGGGACAAGAGTGTGTATAGGAAGTGTGAAGACATCCCAGCCGTACTCCTCTTCTACCTGGCGCTGCAGTTCATCAACATGTTCCTGGGGATCCCAGCCAACGTTATGGTGCTGTGGCCCTGCACAAGAACAAGAGCGACTCTACCACCTCAGACATCTTCGTAATGCACCTTGCCATCCTGGACACCTTCTTCCGCCTCACCCCCACTCTGGAGGCTGCCAACACCGTCTACCGGGCCACCAGCAGCACCTGGTATGTGCTGCGCTACTTCTACGACGTCAAGGACTTCTTCTCCTGCGTCTGTCTGGATCGCTACGTGGCCGTGCTCCACTATGTTACCGCCAAGTGTGTGGGCAACATCATAAACTTTGAGGTCTTCACATTCAAGGTCCTGGCGGCATTTGCCTTCATGGTATTCCGTAACGTCGCCATCCTGTGGGCCCTGAGGCAGTTTGGGCCGGGCCGCGACGAGATGCACCCCGTCAAGAAAAGAGCCTTTAACATGGTCCTTATCATCTTGGCAATCATTGTTTTTAACTACTTCCCTCCCGTGGCTCTGTTCCCATTCCAGCACTACTTCTCCTTGGATGTATTCCGCTGCTACATCCACCACATTGTCTTTGGCTTCAGGAACATCAGCAGCAGCATCCAGCCTGAGCTTTACCTGTTCAAACTATACTACCACATAAACCTGGCTCCTGCTGTACCGGAAATACAGCCAACTCAGGATGATTCCTCAACACATACTGTACAGGTAGTTGTCTGGTTATTAGGGTGTGAATTTGTTTTGGTCTAAAACTGACTGAATGTAAGGTACTGATGAAGACACATTATGTAGGTAGACTACCAGTAGAACATCTCTCAGATTTAAGGTGAAACAACATTTGCATTTAATTAAAAAAAAAATATATATATATATATATATATACACACCTACTTTACATGCTGATATTGTCTTTGGTATTACTGTGTAGCTACGTTTGCTAAATCGCCAATAGAGAGAGCATTGCGGATTTCGTAGTCGACTTGAGCTGCAACAGATTCCCGCACCAATTTTCCATGTTGCTACCAACCTTATAACAACGTCAAAATGAAACATTTGTTCATAAAACATATTGTTCACATAGTGTTGTTTAACAGTGTAAATGAAAAGAACGCGTGGTTTGGGTGGATTATTCCTTTAATTACACTTTGAATAATAAATAGTTTTCAAAGTTCGGCATCATTCTTACCAAAAGAACGCAATATTCTAGTGAAACGTGTTGATTTGTTTAAAACCATTCATTGTGAAAACGAACGGCATGTTCATAGATTAAATGAAATAGTTTGTCTCTAGGTAAAAGCCATCGCAACCAATTTGGATGAATATCATTATTTACACCTTGTACAGACTAAAATGCATGACATTCTTTTTAAGAAAATCTACATTTTCTTAGAGAATATGACTTAAAAGCTATGTACAGTGTTAGGAAACAACATTACCACTATATACATAGAAAGGCTCTACCACAAATGACAATTATTACCATAGTTCAATACTGGCAAGACTAGCTTTTGGGCTACTTCCACTAAAAGCAGTTTGCTGTCCTACTACTTGGGACAAATCTAAACTTGAGTTCTCATGAAATTCAGCATACAGTGTTTCTACAACATTGTACTGATACATCAACATTAAATATCCATATATACTGCACTGTAACACATACAGTAACATGACAGTCTTAGTCCTCAATCTTTATTTCCAGGTTATGGGGAACATCAGTCCCACTGGTACTGCCCTCAATCTCTTCAGTCCTCATCTCCTCATCTTCATGAGTCTTCTGGTGCTTTTTGAGGGATGACTGGTCGGTGTAGGTCTTCCCACACTGGTCACAGGGGTAGACCTTCTCCTTGGTGTGAACCTGCTCGTGTCTCTTCAGATGGCCAGACCTACTGAAGCTCTTCCCACAGAAAGAGCAGCTGTACAATTTCTCCCCTGTATGAGTCCTCAGGTGCAGCTTGAGGCTGCTCGCCACGCTGAAGCTTTTACTACACTCTGAGCACGTGTATGGTTTCTCTCCCGTGTGCATCCGCTTGTGTATGGTGAGGTGGCCTGCCTGGCTGAAGGTCTTCTCACACAGGTCACAGTGGTACGGCCTCTCCCCTGTATGAATCCTGTAATGTGTTTTGAGGTCCCCCATACCATTGAACCTCTTGCCACACTGTACACAGCAGTAAGGCTTTTCCCCAGTGTGTATTCTCTGATGTATTCTCAGGTTACCTGCGTTGCTAAATGTTTTGGTGCACACAGTGCAACTGTATGGCCTCTCTCCTGTGTGAGTTCGTAAGTGGACTTTAAGCTGGTTATGTTCACTGAAGCGCTTACCACAATGTACGCAGCAGTACGGTCTCTCTCCCGTATGAACACGCTTGTGTATTCTGAGCTGGCCCGGGTGACCGTAGTTCTTCCCACAGAGGTTGCAGCTGAACGGTCTCTCTCCTGTGTGAGTGCGCTTGTGGGACTTGAGCAGGTCTGCCCGGACAAAGCGCTTGCCGCAGTAGTTGCAGCAGTGGGCCTTCTCGCCACTATGATTCCTCAGGTGAATGTTGAGGGAGCTCACTCGACTAAATGTCTTCTCACACTGGGTGCAGTTATAGAAGCCTTGTGTGTTTTTAGAGGGCTCTGTAGCGTGAGAGTTCAGAGTGGGTAAAACGTCCTCCCCTGTCGTCCCAGCAGGGTCAGTTCCCATGTCAGGGTAGTATGTCAAGAAAGGATCTTCTTCTGGCTCAGACTCTCCAGTATCATTGTGACACAGCCTTCCCTCCGATTCAACAAAATGGCCACCCTCATCGTCTCCCATCTCCATGTGAATGTCAGACACTATGGTGACTTTGACATCACTGTCGCTGTCTCTAGAGTCCACATCTGTGTCCAGTGGTGACTGAAAATGTTCATCATACTCTTCAGGAATGATATAGCTCAACTCAGCACTCTCCATCTTAATTTGCTTAGATGCCAGGTTGAGAGGAGATGGAGGTTTTGAGAGGTCTATAGCATAGTCATCCTCCATATCAGGTTCAGTCTTTATGGTTTTGAAAATTAGGGTGGAAACCTCAGTGTCTGAGATGTTTTTGAGGCATTCTGGTTCCTGCTGAGCTGCTGGATCCATAATGGAGACAGACCCTCTGCTCTGAGGCATCTTGCCCTTGTGCTGTCTCCTGGAGCTCCTCCTCTCATCACCCTGTGTTTTGATTGGCTTATGGGATTGGCTGACAGATGAACGGCTGGAACATGTCTTCCTTGACGAGTCAGGGAGGTGAACGACGTCCTGGTTACTTCCAGGGTCTGGGCAACAACAAATACATGTTAAAAGTAAAAAATGTCCAACAAAGTCAGGGGATTACTATCTACTACAAGTTCTTACGTTGAAAGCTAGTTTGCAAGTACCACTGACAACAACTGTTGTCCATGGTTCCAATGGGTGCTTGGAAAAGGACATATAAAACATGCAACAGAGAGGGGTCAGCTAGGCTCGGTCGCCATCTTGGCAGCATGTACCTCAAGATGGGACAACAAAGGACAGCTGCAACTAACGATAGCTGCACTGGCGATTATTATTTTGAAGCCAACTGCATTGTGTACGTACCCTTTACGATCGAAACCTTATTGTCTTGTTCGTGCAGCCTTCGTTTAAGATCCTCATTCTCACTTTCAATTCTTTGTATTTTGCCCTTGTACTCAGACAACGATTGGTCCACTGATTCCAATATGTCACTTACTGTGGCTTTAAAAATCTCGTTCAGAGACGACTCCAAAAACACTTTTAAGTCTTTTGACTTCGCCATAATCTGCAAATAAATTGCATACAAATAAAATATTAAAACCTAAACTATCTTACGAGGTGGGTGTGTACGAGGTTGCTGCCGTGTCCGGAACAAAGCAGTAATCGTCGCGTGAAAGTGACGTGATCTCCCTAGCGCCTCTCCCTCTTCTACCGCCTCCGCAGGCAAGGAGGACGCATTGCATGTGTGTTACCCGTCGATTCAAGTGTAGTAGGCAACCAACCACCTGGCAGGTAAATGTACATGTTTAATGTTATATATGTGATATATTTAGTGCATTCTTTCGAGGGCGGCTTGTAGTAGCTTGTTTGTTGATTTGACACGTGTTTACAGTTCAAGAAGCATAGACCCAAGTCATACATGTCACAACAACTAGCCCTGGCTACAAGCGGCGCGTCTTAACAACATCATTCATCAAGTCGACACATGCAAAGTGGTTCTGTTGAACTGTTTTGTTATTTTGAGGTTTCCATGGAACAATCCTTAGAAAAACACAGTGGGAATGTTGTCTTGGAATCAGTAGACCAGGGGGAATATGGTCCACTGGGACTCACAAGTATTTGCTTCAAAGGATGCCTACAGTGCCCTGACGCTCGACCAGTCCACTCCCTTGTGTCAGTCAAGACTTTCAGGAATGAAGTTGAGGCACTCCCCTAACCTGTGGCTGAGTTATATTAAGCTGGTCCGGTTGGACCGGCCTATGACCGGTGAGGGAGGAGTGCCATGCTCAAATCAAACAGGAATCTGCAGCGCTTGGTTATGTTGTCAACAGCATGATCCATCGTTCAGAAACATGCATCTATTTTCCATAAAATGTATGTTCACATTTTCAAACTAGTTGTCATTGGGAAGGCAGCTTAAGCCTTTTTATCAAAAAATATTTTAAAAAACATACAAAATCCTACTCATTCGTCCACCTTTTGTTTTGAGTCGACTTCGCTGTCGGCCAGAACGAGGCAGCTGGCTCATGCCCGGGAGCAGCACGGTTCCAAAACGAATGCAATCACTTTTCACCCAGTGCAAAGTATGCCTGCCCGGGCCAGCGTTATAGAATCCCCTCAATGTATGCTTGTGCGCATCTGTGCCTTTAGGCTGTGGGCGGGCCCAATGCTCTCAGGTGTCTTTGTGCTATTTCGCTCCCTGCCAATCACAATGTGGCTTTTCTTTCTTTTTGTTGCCTCTTTCCCTGTTTTTGCAAGGCATATCCATGTTGCAGAGGGAGGTGGAAGTCTGGGATCTGTTGCCTGGAGATGAGGTATCTCTCACAGAGGAGGAGTGGACTAGGACTTGCATGCATCCTCTGTGACACCCCAGGCTGGCTAGCGCTGTGTAAGTGAGAGAGGCTAGAAAACATGTCATCTGAGGGATTACACCTTGTGCACTAAGCTGTCTGTCGACATGGCAATAAAGAGGTTTTCCCCCCCAGACTGACTTAAAGCCTTACTAACTCACTGGTCATATGATACCCCCTGAGAAGGCTTTAAAGGGTAAGTCCAAATTGAAGTTTACTATGTAAATGGCAAGTGTTACTCTCTGAAAGTAGTTTGTGTTTGAGTTTTTAATGATCTCAGGCATGTTATTAGTTTGCTGACAGCAGTAGTGTTTATTATCTGGTGTTTCCACACATGAATAATATATATTAACCTTGTTATCTTGTTGGTGTTGATGGTTTCATTCAAGTTTGGGGTTTGATTTGTGCATCGTTGTACTTGCCATGTAGAGCCTTTGGGTGTGTTGTTGAAGAGTCAATGTGGTTACAGTCAGTTTGGCATCTCACTCTGATAGACTGTCTCAACAGTTCGAGTCCCATGCATAGTGCCTGCCAATACAATGGTCCACTGGTAGGGGATGATCCACATAATCACTGGGACATCCACAAGTTCATGTAATGGTTCATCAGCTGCACTAAACCTTTGCCATTGCCTTGTCCCTGTTTATTAGACCTTCATTTCCTGAATTTGGTTCAAATATGCTCAACAAAAATATAAATGTAACATGCAACATTTTCAAAGATTTTACTGAGTTACAGTTCATATAAGGAAGTCAGCAAATTAAAATAAATTAATTAGGCCCTAATCTATGGATTCACATGACTGGGAATACAGATATGCATCTGTTGGTCATAGATACCTTAAAGAAATGGGACTCACAATGGGGCCTCAGGATCTCGTCACGGTATTTCTGTGCATTCGAATTAACATTGATAAAGTGCAATTGTGTTCATTGTCTGTAGTTTATGCCTGCCCATACCATAACCCACCACCACCATGTGTCACTCTGTTCACAACGGTGACATCAGCAAACCGCTTGCCCGCACGACTCCATACACGTGGTCTTTGGTTGGAGGTACTGACAAATTCTCTAAAATAATGTTGGAGGTGGCTTATGGTAGAGAAATTATCTGGCAACATCTCTGGTGGACCTTCCTGCAGTCAGCATGACAATTGCACCTTCCCTGAAAACTTGAGACATCTGTGGCATTGTGTTGTGTGACGAGACTGCACATTTTAGTGGCCTTATATTGTCCCCAGCACAAGGTGCACCTGTGTAATGATCATGCTGTTTATTCAGCTTCTTGATATGCCACACCTGTCAGGTGGATGGATTATCTTGGCAAAGGAGAAATGCTCACTAACAGAGATGTAAACAAATTTGTGCACAAAATGTGAGAGAAATACATTTTTTGTGCGTATGGCACATTTCTGATATATTTTATTTCGGCTCATGAAACATGGGACCAACACTTTACATGTTGCATTTCATATTTTTGTTCAGTGTAGTAATGCTGGTAATTTAAAGGACACAACTGAAATCTCTCTCTTATTAACTTTAAGAACCTGAAGACTTAATCACCAGCAACATTCAAATCCAAGGTCAGAGATTATTGTTGTTATTACAACAAACAATAGATAGGCCTGTATTGTGCCTGCATGAAGGGAACAATGTTCCTCTAATTAGATAACTGTAACCTATGACCTGAATACCTTCAAATATTATACCTAAAGAAAGATGATGACTTCTATGAGCGAGTCACTAGTCTTTATCCAGACTGCAAAGTAAGAGTAATCTAGTTTATACATCACACACATGGATCTTTATACAATCTCAGAGATCTGAAAATCTCATTCACACAGATTCAATGAGGAAGTATGGGGTGCAAAAATAAAGTATCTATCTAACATAAGTTTATACCGTTCTTTACTGTCTTTAAGTGGAGCGCCAGCCTAGCACCCTAACAGGAAATGAGAAGTGAGCACCCACACAGGAAGTGTGGCCAAGCACGGTCCCGGATGTTGGTTATGTGATGTGAGTAGACTATTGACAAAAAGGCTGAGAGACTGAAAGAAAGAAATGGAGTGAAAGTTTATATAGAGGGAATAGGAGGTATTTAAACCCTTTTCCATGTCACCCTTCTTTTGATGACCGTGCAATTCTGAAGACTAGAGGCTTAGTATAAGGCTTCACATGAATTGTTACAAAAATGCTGTGTTTATATCAGGTAGTGTCCTTGATATGGATCAACAACATACTACTGTATATCTTAACTGATCTCCTCAGGGTTGTTCCATGGACCATGACCTATACATGTACATCATGGTAGCTCAAGTTGATGGTTAGCAGTAGACATGAATATTCAGGATACAGTGAAACCGCTCACACCCCCACCATCTGGCTCTCACTCTCTATTTCTCTCCATCTTTGCTCTCCAACTTCTCTCTCTCTCTCTCTTTCTGTAAAGGCTGCTCTTCTGTGGTCAGGAAGTAAATGCGCCTCTGTAATGTTTCAGCAAAAGTCATTGCAAAGCACATCCGCTGTGCCACGCCAAAAGAGAGTGAAGTCAACAGGGTTTATAAAACAACCTCTTCCTTAAAATATTTGAACTGGATAGTGTTTGGTATGCAGAAGTGAATGGTGAGTGTTGGCTTACATTTTAATATGTTTAAGAGACACTGTTTGTCATTGAACTGTGCCTATTTGTGTATGATGTGTGAGCGTGACATGAGCCACCACTGGTCTAAATTTTAGGATGTTGGCTTTCTGTCAATTGAAAGAGTGCTAATCTCACACCCTAGTCCTTTTTTTTTTTTTTAAATAATACAATTTACAAATTGAAATTTCACACTAATATTCTTGATATATGAGTCAGGTGTTGGGGAGTGTTGGAGTAGATTTTAGCCTGCAGAGTAGTATTTCCTCTTCGATTTACTGTACCTGTTTAGGTTGGCTTTCATTTGGCAGATGACTCAGTTCGCCACATATGTTTATTTATAAACAAGTGCCAGAATGATTGATCTCCTCAAGGTGTACTTAAAGAGAACCTGTCTTTAGCTAAACATATTGTCTTACTGATTTATTTTCATTTGAACATTAGCCCTTTACAAACACTACTTGTTTGACATTACTGTGGGAATTTATGAGCGAGTCACTAGTTAGTTTGAATGAATGTTTTGCCATATTTTATTGTACGTGAATGTTCTTGCTTTACGGACCTCGTGCACATAACTAGGGCAGCACCGGAAGCTAACCAACCACAGGAGTCAACCATGACAGCATCACTTTGACCTAATTCCAAGATGGATGCCCTGCCCAGCACAGAGGAACGAGACTAAACTAAGTTGAGACATATCTCTCTGCTTAGGACTGAGTGAAGAGAGAGGTTATGGAGGGGTCTAGGGTGCGCTCTCCTCTCCCAGACCTCAGGGAGCCAGACAGCCAGACATGGCCCAATATGGATCTCCCACTACAGAGCAGGCCACTGGAGGAGGCTATTGGGTGGAGAGAGATGGAGGAGCAAGTGAACCTGATGGACAGGGAGAAAGAGGGTAACTCTCTTCAGACTGAGGAGCCAGAGGAGCACTGGGATTCCATGACTTTACCTGTGTACCCCATGATCCATCCCAGTGTCCCTCTGTCCTTTGCCACGGTGCAGTGGGACATAACCGACCTCTCCCCTGACATGCCCTACCCCATGACTGACAGCCCGGCCGATGAGCTGGACTCCAGTGGAGCGGCCAGTCTGGACTGGACTGTGAGTCCCCTGTCCCACCACCAGCAGCAGGAACATCAAGCCTGTGTAACAGGAATCAACATAGAGCTGTCTGTCCAGGAGAAGACACATAATCACAACGGACCGGAGCAACAGCTGCCTTTGGACACAGACCAGAGTGAAAGCTCCCCTCGGGTACGTCAGGCAGACAGGAAAGGATTGTGGTTATGTGTCTGTTGTCATTTGAGATTATGTTGCTGTGTGTTTGGGTCCATTTGTGGACCTTTATTTCCTGTGTGCATGTGTGTGTTTGTCTGTGAAAGTACAAGAGAAAGAGAGTATTTAGGATGAGAAATGGCTCTACCTCTGTCTATTCATAGATTATATACCAGCATTTAGGTTTCAGTCGTAGGTTGAGATGAGGTGGATGGAATGTACCGTTATACAGTACCAGTCAAAAGTTTGGACACACTTACTCATTCAAGGGTTTTTCTTTATTTTGACCATTTTCTATATTGTAGAATAGTAGTGAAGACATCAAAACTATGAAATAACACATATTGAATCATGTACAGTGAGGGAAAAAAGTATTTGATCCCCTGCTGATTTTGTACGTTTGCCCACTGACAAAGAAATGATCAGTCTATTATTTTAATGGTAGGTTTATTTGAACAGTGAGAGACAGAATAACAACAACAAAAATCCAGAAAAACGCATGTCAAAAATGTTAGAAATTGATTTGCATTTTAATGTGGGAAATAAGTATTTGACCCCCTCTCAATCAGAAAGATTTCTGGCTCCCAGGTGTCTTTTATACAGGTAACGAGCTGAGATTAGAGCACACTCTTAAAGGGAGTGCTCCTAATCTCAGTTTGTTACCTGTATAAAAGACACCTGTCCACAGAAGCAATCAATCAATCAGATTCCAAACTCTCCACCATGGCCAAGACCAAAGAGCTGTCCAAGGATATCAGGGACAAGATTGTAGACCTACACAAGGCTGGAATGGGCTACAAGACCATCGCCAAGCAGCTTGGTGAGAAGGTGACAACAGTTGGTGCGATTATTCGCAAATGGAAGAAACACAAAAGAACTGTCAATCTCCCTCGGCCTGGGGCTCCATGCAAGAGCTCACCTCGTGGAGTTGCAATGATCATGAGAACGGTGAGGAATCAGCCCAGAACTACACGGGAGGATCTTGTCAATGATCTCAAGGCAGCTGGGACCATAGTCACCAAGAAAACAATTGGTAACACACTACGCCGCGAAGGACTGAAATCCTGCAGCACCCGCAAGGTCCCCCTGCTCAAGAAAGCACATATACATGCCCGTCTGAAGTTTGCCAATGAACATCTGAATGATTCAGAGGACAACTGGGTGAAAGTGTTGTGGTCAGATGACACCAAAATGTAGCTCTTTGGCATCAACTCAACTCGCCGTGTTTGGAGGAGGAGGAATGCTGCCTATGACCCCAAGAACACCATCCCCACCGTCAAACATGGAGGTGGAAACATTATGCTTTGGGGGTGTTTTTCTGCTAAGGGGACAGGACAACTTCACCGCATCAAAGGGACGATGGATGGGGCCATGTACCGTCAAATCTTGGGTGAGAACCTCCTTCCCTCAGCCAGGACATTGAAAATGGGTCGTGGATGGGTATTCCAGCATGACAATGACCCAAAACACACGGCCAAGGCAACAAAGGAGTGGCTCAAGAAGAAGCACATTAAGGTCCTGGAGTGGCCTAGCCAGTCTCCAGACCTTAATCCCATAGAAAATCTGTGGAGGGAGCTGAAGGTTCGAGTTGCCAAACGTCAGCCTCGAAACCTTAATGACTTGGAGAAGATCTGCAAAGAGGAGTGGGCCAAAATCACTCCTGAGATGTGTGCAAACCTGGTGGCCAACTACAAGAAACGCCTGACCTCTGTGATTGCCAACAAGGGTTTTGCCACCAAGTACTTAGTCATGTTTTGCAGAGGGGTCAAATACTTATTTCCCCCATTAAAATGCTAATCATTTTATAACATTTTTGACATGCGTTATTCTGGATTTTTTTGTTGTCATTCTGTCTCTCGCTGTTCAAATAAACCTACCATTAAAATGATAGACTGATCATTTCTTTGTCAATGGGCAAACGTACAAAATCAGCAGGGGATCAAATACTTTTTCCCTCACTGTAGTAACCAAAAAAGTGTTAAACAAATCAAAATATATTTTAGATTCTTCAAAGTAGCCACCGTTTGCCTTGATGACAGCTTTGCACACTCTTGGCATTCTCTCATCCAGCTTCATGAGGTAGTCACCTGGAATGTATTTCAATTAACAGGTGTGCCTTGTTAAAAGTTAATTTGTGGAATTTCTTTCCTTAATGCATTCGAGCCAATCAGTTGTGCTGTGACAAGGTAGGGGGGGGGGGTATGCAGAAGATAGCCCTATTTGGGAAAAGACCAAGTCCATATTATGGCAAGAACAGCTTTCAAGTAACAGACACATCTCAACATCAACTGTTCAGAGGAGACTGCGTGAATCAGGCCTTCATGGTTGAATTGCTGCAAAGAAACCACTACTAAAAGACACCAATAAGAAGAAGAGACACGAGCAATGGACATTAGACCGGTGGAAATCTGTCCTTTTGGTCTGATGAGTCCAATTTTGAGATTTTTGGTTCCAACCGTCGAGTCTTTATGAGATGCAGAGTAGGTGAATGGATCATCTCCGCATGTGTGGTTCCCACCGTAAAGCATGTAGGAGAAGGTATGATGGTGTGGGGGTGCTTTGCTGGTGACACTGTCAGTGATTTGTTTAGAATTCAAGGCACACTTAACCAGCATGGCTACCACAGCATTCTACAGCAATACGCCATCCCATCTGGTTTGAGCTTAGTGGGACTGTCATTTGTTTTTCAACAGGACAATGACCAAAAACACACCTCTGGGCTGTGTAAGGGATATTTGACCAAGAAGGAGAGCGATGGAGTGCTGCATCAGATGATCTGGCCTCCACAATCACCTGACCTCAACCCAATTGAGATGGTTTGGGATGAGTTGGACCGCAGAGTGAAGGAAAAGCAGCCAACAAGTGCTTGGCATATGTGGGAACCCCTTCAAGGCTGTTGGAAAAGCATTCCAGGTGAAGCTGGTTGAGAGAATGCCAAGAGTGTGCAAAGCTGTCATCAAGGCAAAGCGTGGCTACTTTGAAGACTATAATATATACACTTTTTTTTGGTTACTACATGATTCCATATGTGCTATTTCATAATTGTGATGTCTTCACTATTATTCGACAAAGTAGAAAATAGTAAAATAAAGAAAAACCCTTGAATGAGTAAGTATGTCCAAGCTTTTGACTGGTACTGTACATATCAGTCATCTGAGAGCCAGGTCCCTTCTGTCTGAGTGCTGATCATCCCACCTCTTTCTCAATCACAAGTTTTCCCCAGCTTGATGTTTATTGTTGACAGCTGCTTTTGCAATTCCAGGCATGTGATACACCAAGGCCATATGTGGAGGAGCATGCAGCACACACACAAGAAGAGGAGGCTTCAGCACAAGAGCTATTTGAGGACCATGGTGAGTGCAGACCGAAGTCACTTTCGCAAATGCACCATGGGCATACTCTAAGATTTTTATTTTAACATGTGTTGACATATTCTGATAGTTGCTACCCCTTCAAATGCATTTGACCTCTCACCTCTCACTTTGACTTGATCATATAGTATGTAGAGTGCAAAGGATGTTGGTGGCACCTTAATTGGGGAAAACAGGCTCGTTCTAATGACTGGAGCTGAAAAGTGGAATGGTAACATGGTCCCGTGTGGCTCAGTTGGTAGAGCATGGTGTTTGCAACACCAGGGTTGTGGGTTCGATTCCCACGGGGGACCAGTACGGGAAAAAAATAATGTATGAAATGTATGCATTCACTACTGTAAGTTGCTCTGGATAAGAGCGTCTGCTAAATGACTAAAATGTAAAATGTAACAAATGATGCCATTCTATTTGCTCCCTTTCGGCCATTATTATGAGCCGTTCTCCCCTCAAAAGCCTCCTGTGATATTGACTTGGTCGATTTTAACATGGGTGTCTGTGTGTTCAGACTCTCTTTCAGGGAGATGTCCATGGCCAGAGGAAGGGATTGGACAGTCTGTGACAGAGGAGACTGTCACACCCTCTGACATAGATCCTAGCTCTGTACAGACAGCAGAGTCCGAGACTAGGTCGGATACTGAGAGTTTAGACTCTGTGCCGGGAGAGAAACAGGAACAGATTGGCACAGTCCTGACTATACAGATCAACCCGGAGCAAGGATCCAGCTCTACGGACTATGAGGAGAAGGAAGAGGAGGAGGAGCAGACTGTGACTAATTTATCTTATAATGGAGATTGTGACGAGCAGACAGAACAGATAGGACAGTCAGAGGGGAGGGAACAGTCGGACAGTGAGGAGGAATCAGAGACTATAGAACTCGTAGAGCACCTGCTTGAGTCAGCTGAACTGAAAGAACAGTCAGAACTCTCAGAGAAGTCTGAACACAGTGGGCAGTCAGAGCCTAACCACACAGAACAGAGTGAATATGGGAACAATACCGAGACAACGGAGCAGCCAGAAGACTCTGAGAAACTTCTAGAGTCCGACCAGGTAGAGCATTCAAATCAGTCAGGGGAGGAAGACCAGCAAACTGAAGAGGCCCATTTACAACAGGCAGAACAGTCAGAAGTGACAGACCAGTCAGAACAATCAAAAGAATCAGAGCAGACGCAACAGCCAGAGCAAACTATGCACTCGGAGCAGACAGACTTTTCAGTGCAGGCAGAACCATCACAGCAGACAGAACACTCTGAAGATTCTGAGCAGTCAAAACAATCAGGGGAGATGGAGCAGACGGAGCAGTCCGAGCAGACAGAAAACAAACCAATACATTCAAAGCAGTTAGAAGAATTACTTTTCCTTTGCACAGAGGAGCTTGAACAGACAGAACAGTCAGACCAGACAGAAGACCAGAAACACTCAGGGGCTGAACAGCCAGCGCAGACTGCACTGACTGAGTTGACAGAAGAGCTTGAGCAGACAGAGCAGGTAGAACAATTGGAACAGAAAGTGTGTACAGAGGATTCATGTTTGCTGCCCAGGGAAGGAAGTGGAGAGCAACTGGAGTCTCAGGTACAGCAGATAGAGGCCTCAGAACCAGTGGTGGTCCATATGAATGGTGGAGGTTTGGACAGGGAGAAGGCTTGCAGGCTGGCTGAAAGACTCTACAGGCTGGACGGGATCTACAAGACAGATGTGGTCAAACACCTGGACAAAGAGTAAGACCAAAGGCTGCAAAACATGGAGTGGCCACACTTTACATTACATAGGTCTTATGCAGTAGTAACTATCAGGGTAATGATCCATGCTAGTAAGTACTTTCTGAGTTTTTTGTCCTCATAATGTGTCACCTTGAGTCATGAACTTGACCTGTCTTTGTCTCCCGGCCCCTCTCTAATTCAGCAATGACTTTAGCCGAGCCGTTGGGGAGGAGTACCTCAAGTTCTTTGACTTCACCGGTCAGAGACTGGACCAAGGCCTGAGGTAAGTCCTTCACACTTTCTAATTAGATTTTTCCTAGTTCACTGTAATAGTAACAAGTAATGGTCTCAAATTAGCATCTTCCATCTGTAAATGATGTTATATTTCCTTTATTTTGCCCTCCTCTCCCAGGTCTTTCCTGAGGGTGGTGGTGCTTATCGGTGAGACCCAGGAAAGAGAGCGAGTGCTGCAGCATTTCTCCTGTCGATTCCAGCAATGCAACCCTCACACCTTCTCCTCTTCCGGAGAAGTACTCACACTCACCTGTTCTGTGATGCTTCTGAACTCTGATCTGCATGGACAGGTGAGTCCTCACTTCACTGCAAATGTGTTGGTATTTAGGGTTTTGAATGTATACACAGTTAAACCAGGGGAGGACCATCCTCCTTAGTGAATTTCAGAAAAATAAAAAGAGTGAAACAAAACAAAGTTATCCTTTTTAGATAAAGCTATACTAAATATTTTCACGTCACCAAATAATTGATTAAAATACACTGTTTTGTATTAAAAGTCTTCCAACCTATCAGAGCTCTTGCTGTATGAACTGACATGTTTTCAACTCAATCAAAGGATCAGAGAATGAATCTAGTACTGAAAGCATAAGCTACAGCTAGCTAGCACTGCAGTGTATAACATGTGGTGAGTAGTTGACCCAAAGAGAGAGTGAGACAATAGTTGAACAGTTTTGAACAAATTAATTTTTTTTTTAATGGAGAAGCAAAAGAGAGCGAAAGCTAGCTATATTTCATTGTGTTTTTTTTTTACTTACCTATCTAGCGAATGCAGCTAGCTAGTTTAGCCTACTCAAATTCCTGGCTCAAACAGAGAGGGATGCTATGTTAGCTGGCTATGGCTATCCAACACTGTAACTTTTCTAAGTCAAGGTACGCTTTTGGTTTGATTTATTCCCAACGGGGCCCAACGGTGTAACCGCTTGCTGTACACTGTACTGCAAGATTGTAGCGGGTTTATTGCGAGTTAGTTAAAATACTTAGCTATGTTGACTATGATGTTAGCTAATATTGTGACAACGATGTAGGCTGTGTGTAGCGGTTATGGTATGACGTTTTGTTTTGGAAAGGATTTTTGCCTGGTCAGCTACTGTATTGTGCACTGAAGTTGAAAGGAAAATGTGAGAGGAGAGCGTGTAGATGCGAGAAGGAATTATACAATGAGCAAATGACCATGTGGCTGCTATGTGGCTGCTATGTGGCTGCTATGTGGCTGCTATGTGGCTGCTTTGTGGCTGCTTTGAATTGAACTGTTTGTGGTGTTCAAGGGTTTATTTATTCTGCTGATTCTGTTGAAATACATTTCTTAAACAGAAGAAAATGGAATGAAACGGAGTTAAACACCTGAATTTGGCCAATAGAAACTCTCGTTTGCGACTGTTGGACTACTGATTACGCCTTAGATCAGCTAGATGCAGGCAAGAGTGTGCAAGGCAGTATTGAATGTGTCACGGTCTGTCACCTTGATTACTGAAAAATGTCTCTCGACCTGTGCACCTACGTTGTAAACTTGAATTTGTTGTCTAGGTTGTAGCAACCTCATGATGGGTTTAGGGAAAATGTGAGTATCATGTAGTAGCCTAAACCTATCGATGTTACATTGAACTGGGTGAATGGAATATGAATGACAGTCATCCAATATGCTGTGATAGAAATAAGATCATCCTCATAAGAAATAAAATTAAACAGCACTGACCGCTACTGAGTTAAACATTGTTTTTGTGTCTGTCCTCAGAATGTGGGCAAACCCATGTCTGTGTCCAGCTTCCTGTCCAACCTGGATGGGATGAATGAGGGTGAGAACTTCAGTAAGGAGCTGTTGAAGGTAAGATTATCCTCCTCATTCTACACCTACTCAATATTTCAGTAGATACTGTTAACTGATAGAACAGTGTCTATAGCAGTCTGAAGTAGCCCGTTTTAATGGAAGACTTCAGTGTCCTTTCTCTTGTTTCTTTCTCAGGCTCTCTACAACTCCATTAAGAACGAGCCTCTGGAATGGGCAGTGTAAGTAGTCTGACTTAAGAACAAGGTAGTGGGTAGCATTATTCTGTACTATTTACCACCACCTTTTCAGTCTCCCCTTGGACATGGCTGATTTACATACAGCTTCCTCTTCATGTTGCTTTCTCCAATATATTGTGGTTGTGTTACACCTCTCATACTTTCATTGTTTTTAAATTTCCTCTCCATTGCTTCTTCATTCCTCCCTTCATCTCGTCAATCGCCCTGTTCAGTGATGAGAAGGAACTGAAGAGCTCCATGTTGTTGGCGGAGGACGCTAAAGAGGACGCACCCTTGCGCTCCAAGAGCAACCCGTTCCAAGATGTGCCGCATGACAAGAAGGCCACAGTGTTCAAACAGAGCTTCCTCAAACGCAAGGCCCACGCTGACATCGATGGCAAACGCAGTGAGTTGGACTGTGACACTGTTTGCACGAAACCATAGGAACTCAAATATCAAGGCAATAAAGTGTGTAAAAAGCGTCATAGTGTTTTGATAAATCCTTTGTGTGTGACAGCTCCTTGGGGGAAGAGAAGCTGGAAGATCTTCTATGGAGTGCTGAAGGGAATGGTCCTCTACTTACAGAAGGTTAGAGTCTCCTCCTCTTCCTCCTCTCCCTCATCTTGTCACCTCCTCTTATTCCATACTTTCCATATCACGGCCTCATGATAATGTTCTGGATGCCTTTCACACGAATCCCTCCCTGCTTGTTACCCCATCCAACCTCTTCTCCCCCTCAGGATGAGTATACGATGGAGTGGCAGAGTACAGAGGAGGTGGTCAGTGTGCACCATGCCCTGGCAGAGCAGGCAGCAGACTACACTAAGAGACCACACGTCTTCCGCCTGCAGACCGCTGACTGGAGGGTCTTCCTCTTTCAGGCCTCGTGAGTCTATGTAGTATGTATGTTTGAGAGACCGGAACTGTATCCATGTAGTATTGGAGTTGTGAATTTACATTTGTCACACAAAGGACTAATGTGTTTGGCGGTGTGAAGGAACAATCGAATCAATCAGGATGCAGCAGTCCAATAATCCTGTGACTTTATGTACAAAGATATGATTAGATATGTTTTCTATGTGCACGGTTCCCTTGTTGTCCCCAGCTCCACAACAGAGATGATTTCATGGATCAGCCGTATCAACCTGGTGTCAGCCCTACACTCCTCTCCTCCCTTCCCTGCTGCCGTGGGCTCTCAGAGGAAGTTCTGCAGACCCATCCTGCCTGCCTCACAGTCTGCGCACACACTGGTACTGTACTCACATACCCTCTTGGTTCACTCTCTGTAGTCCCAACTGCTTTGTTTTAGTACGTTATGTATTCATCTTTGTGGGGTGTGATATTTAGGAGTCTAGTAGTACGTTGAGACTGTGAACTCAGCAAAAAAATAAATGTCCTCTCACTGTCAACTGCGTTTATTTTCAGCAAACTTAACATGTGTAAATATTTGTATGAACATAAGATTCAACAACTGAGACATAAACTGAACAAGTTCCACAGATGTGACGAACAGAAATTGAATAATGTGTCCCTGAACAAAGGTGGGTCAAAATCAAAAGTAACAGTCAGTATCTGGTGTGGCCACCAGCTGCATTAAGTACTGCAGTGCATCTCCTCCTCATGGACGGCACCAGATTTGCCAGTTCTTCCTGTGAGATGTTACCCCACTCTTCCACCAGGGCACGTGCAAGTTCCCGGACATTTCTGGGGGGGGAATGGCCCTAGCCCTCACCCTCCGATCCAACAGGTCCCAGACGTGCTCAATGGGATTGAGATCCGGGCTCTTCGCTGGCCATGGCAGAACACTGACATTCCTGTCTTGCAGGAAATCATGCACAGAACGAGCAGTATTGCTGGTGGCATTGTCATGCTGGAGGGTCATGTCAGGATGAGCCTGCCGGAAGGGTGCCACATGAAGGAGGAGAATGTCTTCCCTGTAACGCACAGCGTTGAGATTGCCTGCAATGACAACAAGCTCAGTCCGATGATGCTGTGACACATCGCCCCAGACCATGACGGACCCTCCACCTCCAAATCGATCCCACTCCAGAGTACAGGTCTCAGTGTAACGCTCATTCCTTTGACAATAAACGCGAATCCGACCATCACCCCTGGTGAGAAAACCACGACTCGTCAGTGAAGAGCACTTTTGCCAGTCCGGTCTGGTCCAGCGGCGGTGGGTTTGTGCCCATAGGCAACGTTGTTGCCGGTGATGTCTGGTGAGGACCTAACTTACAACAGGCCTACAGTGAGGGAAAAAGTATTTGATCCCCTGCTGAAAATCACACCTGCGGGACAGGTACAGGATGGCAACAACTGCCCGAGTTACACCAGGAATGCACAATCCCTCCATCTGTGCTCAGACTTTCCGCAATAGGCTGAGAGAGGCTGGACCCAGGGCTTGTACAGTGAGGGGGAAAAAAGTATTTGATCCCCTGCTGATTTTGTACGTTTGCCCACTGACAAAGAAATGATCAGTCTATAATTTTAATGGTAGGTTTATTTGAACAGTGAGAGACAGAATAACAACATAAAAATCCAGAAAAACACATGTCAAAAATGTTATAAGTTGATTTGCATTTTAATGAGGGAAATAAGTATTTGACCCCTCTGCAAAACATGACTTAGTACTTGGTGGCAAACCCCTTGTTGGCAATCAGAGGTCAGACGTTTCTTGTAGTTGGCCACCAGGTTTGCACACATCTCAGGAGGGATTTTGGCCCACTCCTCTTTGCAGATCTTCTCCAAGTCATTAAGGTTTTGAGGCTGACGTTTGGCAACTCGAACCTTCAGCTCCCTCCACAGATTTTCTATGGGATTAAGGTCTGGAGACTGGCTAGGCCACTCCAGGACCTTAATGTGCTTCTTCTTGAGCCACTCCTTTGTTGCCTTGGCCGTGCGTTTTGGGTCATTGTCATGCTGGAATACCCATCCACGACCCATTTTCAATGCCCTGGCTGAGGGAAGGAGGTTCTCACACAAGATTTGACGGTACATGGCCCCGTCCATTGTCCCTTTGATGCGGTGAAGTTGTCCTGTCCCCTTAGCAGAAAAACACCCCCAAAGCATAATGTTTCCACCTCCATGTTTGATGGTGGGGATGGTGTTCTTGGGGTCATAGGCAGCATTCCTCCTCCTCCAAACACGGCGAGTTGATGCCAAAGAGCTCCATTTTGGTCTCATCTGCCCACAACACTTTCACCCAGTTGTCCTCTGAATCATTCAGATGTTCATTGGCAAACTTCAGACGGGCATGTATATGTGCTTTCTTGAGCAGGGGGACCTTGCGGGCGCTGCAGGATTTCAGTCCTTCACGGCGTAGTGTGTTAACAATTGCTTTCTTGGTGACTATGGTCCCAGCTGCCTTGAGATCATTGACAAGATCCTCCTGTGTAGTTCTGGGCTGATTCCTCACCGTTCTCCATGATCATTGCAACTCCACGAGGTGAGATCTTGCATGGAGCCCCAGGCCGAGGGAGATTGACAGTTCTTTTGTGTTTCTTCCATTTGCGAATAATCGCACCAACTGTTGTCACCTTCTCACCAAGCTGCTTGGCGATGGTCTTGTAGCCCATTCCAGCCTTGTGTAGGTCTGCAATCTTGTCCCTGACATCCTTGGAGAGCTCTTTGGTCTTGGCCATGGTGGAGAGTTTGGAATCTGATTGATTGATTGCTTCTGTGGACAGGTGTCTTTTATACAGGTAACAAGCTGAGATTAGGAGCACTCCCTTTAAGAGTGTGCTCCTAATCTCAGCTCGTTACCTGTATAAAAGACACCTGGGAGCCAGAAATCTTTCTGATTGAGAGGGGGTCAAATACTTATTTCCCTCATTAAAATGCAAATCATTTTTGACATGCGTTTTTCTGGATTTTTTTGTTGTTATTCTGTCTCTCACTGTTCAAATAAACCTACCATTAAAATTATATACTGATCATTTCTTTGTCAGTGGGCAAACGTACAAAATCAGCAGGGGATCAGATACTTTTTTCCCTCACTGTACAAGCCCTGGGTCCAGCCTCTCTCAGCCTATTGCGGAAAGTCTGAGCACTGATGGAGGGATTGTGCATTCCTGGTGTAACTCGGGCAGTTGTTGTTGCCATCCTGTACCTGTCCCGCAGGTGTGATGTTCAGATGTACTGATCCTGTGCAGGTGTTGTTACACGTGGTCTGCCACTGCGAGGACGATCAGCTGACCGTCCTTTCTCCCTGTAGCGCTGTCTTAGACGTCTCACAGTATGGACATTGCAATTTTTTGCCCTGGCCACATCAGCAGTCCTCATGCCTTGCAGAATGCCTAAGGCACGTTCACGCAGATGAGCGGGGACCCTGGGCATCTTTCTTTTGGTGTTTTTCAGAGTCAGTAGAAAGGCCTCTTTAGTGTCCTAAGTTTTTTCATAACTGTGACCTTAATTGCTTACCGTCTGTGAGCTGTTAGTGTCTTAATGACCGTTCCACAGGCGCATGTTCACTAATTGTTTATGTTTCATTGAACAAGCATGGGAAACAGTGTTTAAAATCGTTACCATGAAGACCTGTGAAGTTATTTGGATTTTTACGAATTATCCTTGAAAGACAGGGTCCTGAAAAGGGGACGTTTCTTTTTTGCTGAGTTTATGTACTCTAGTTCTGCTGGGCCAGGTATGGTAATCTGATACTAGATCTATGGTTAGGGACACTTTCTACCTGGAGTGTGTTCTGAGCCTGTTCACTGAGCCTGGCTCTCTGCTGCCCCCTGCAGGAGAGACAGCTGCAGTCCCATGCAGGCATGCTGGAGTCCTTCCAGGAAGACCTGGCCTACCTGCAGCAGAGTCTCCCTGACGGGCGCAGGGCCAAAGCCAAGGAGATGGAGGAACACCGAGTCAGAGAGGAGTACCTGCAGCATGAGGTGTGTGTGTGTTTTATCTGCATATTTATGTGCATATGGGATTGACCACAATGTTAAGCTCTGTGACAGTATCGTAATGCAGGCTACATTTTTCCCCCTTCACTCCATTAGAGGTCTCATTCCTTCCTCTCCCTACAGAAATGTCGCTACGAGGCCTACATCCAGATGCTGGAGGTCTGGAAGGGTTTGAACCAGTCAACCGAGACTGAGGTGGGAACCAGCGAGCTCAGCCTGTTTGACAGAGCTGTGTGTAAGGACACAGTGGATGAGGAGGGGGAGGAGGGAACCCTGAAGAAGTCCCACTCCAGCCCCTCCCTGGATCTGGAGATGGCCTCGCAACCCGTGGTCAAAGTTAAACGCAACATCTCGGAGAGACGGACCTATCGCAAGATCATCATACCGAGACGCAACCAGGACATATGAGGGCAGGTGTCCAAAAGTGAGACACATATAACTCTGACATGACTTTTCAATGGCTTTTTTTTAGGACAGGGACGATGTGTTACTCCCAAGCACTGTCCTTTTAAGTTTTCATTTTCAGCTTGCACTTATTCAGCAAGAAGGCAAAGGTCAATAAAACAGAATGCATCCCTCAGGGATCTTGTTTGAGTCCTTTTGTTTGTAACTTTTATCTTATGAAGAGAGAATGTATTTTAGTTCATATTCGTGCACTATCAATTTAACAAAATTAATTGAACCTCAGAAGTGGATGTTTCATGCTAACGGGTCAAAAAGAGTAATAGAATCAAATCAAATGTATTTATATTGCCCTTCTTACATCAGCTGATATATCAAAGTGCTGTACAGGAACCCAGCCTAAAACCCCAAACAGCAAGCAATGCAGGTGTAGAAGCACGGTGGCTAGGAAAAACTCCCTAGAAAGGCCAAAACCTAGGAAGAAACCTAGAGAGGAACCAGGCTATGAGGGGTGGCCAGTCCTCTTCTGGCTGTGCCGGGTGGAGATTATAACAGAACATGGCCAAGATGTTCAAATGTTCATAAATGACCAGCATGGTCAAATAATAATAATCACAGTAGTTGTCGAGGGTGCAACAAGTCAGCACCTCAGGAGTAAATGTCAGTTGGCTTTTCATAGCCGATCATTGAGTGTATCTCTACCGCTCCTGCTGTCTCTAGAGAGTTGAAAACAGCAGTTCTGGGACAGGTAGCACGTCCGGTGAACAGGTCAGGGTTCCATAGCCGCAATGAATGTCTCCTAACGATTTTAATCCCCCAAAACCCACATGGACCTACCTACACCTATGAATTTGCTGTGAAACGTTGAGATTCCTATTTATTTCTATTAGAAATGTGTCTCTGCAGTTACAAAATCTTACTCTTTTGCTCTGTATGGCCAGTGTGGAACTCTAGCCACATGAGGGTGCTATACAACAGTGTATCGCACATCAAATCAAAATGAAGGCCTAAAACAGTTTGAAAAATTATGTCAATATGCTCATTCTAGTTATGCAGTCTTGTATCTTCTATGTAATTTTATATAAACCTATTTGGATTTCATCTCCATGAAAGACTACCATCACATTTCACTGTAAGTTTCACAATTATTTGATTAGGCTTCTTGAGTTTAGAATCAAAACAGTTAAATTACCCATCCCAGTTCTTTGAGCTGCCAGTCACGTATGCCGTTGTCAATAAGAATGGCGAAAAGGGATTTAATAGTTTTTTGATCTCTCGTGGCACGTGGAGGAATTCTGGGCCGTTCTTTTTCAGAGGGACATCTTCAGCCGCGGTCAGAAAAGGATGTTTCAGAAGACCCTCACATTGCTCCTTAACGTCACTGTTATGGATGACACACAGGAATGTGACGTGACAATAGGTTAAACAGTGAGGGGCACAGACAATACAGATGGGACAAACCTTTTCTGACTGGGCTAGTCTCTTCAGGATCAAGACTAGTATCTTGAACAGAAACATGCATACATTCAGAAATACATTATACATAATTTGCTTGGGCACCAAGTTTATCCTGGCATACTAAGACCCAGAGTTTTTCTTGTTCAGGTCATCTGGTAATAAGTAAGGACCCTTGTCATGAGACATGGGTTCATCGAATGTGTCATTTTACGATATTGCTGATACAGGACCTGGGTTAATGTGATAGCGCTTATTTGTGTGTATTTTCTGTTAAATGGTTCATATTCATTCATTTGAATAACAACAGACTGTTAAGATAAAGTCCGATTCTAAAGATGCGGATGATTGATTGAGCGAATGATTGGCAGGAGCTTCAGGCCATGACAATGCTCCGGGTGTGTCTGCCTGATAAGCTAAAAAGACGCCATCTTGGATAACCTTCATGTTCTTGGTCGGTTGTACATGAATTGCAACAGTAGGAGAAATCCAGAAATCCTGCTCTTCTGAGGCAATGTTAACCTGTTAAACACATGGACTTTCACACATTCACATCGGGTTTCTTCTTAATGCATGCAGGGTACAAATTGCAGTGAATACTTTGGCTTTCATCAATGGAGGGTCTTGACCCAGGCTCCATACATGTTCTCTAGACCATGACAGCAGCAGTGGTGCTGGGTTGGAGTGCCATCTTGCTCCTCCACTCCACACAAAGAGTGGCCATGGCGGTGAGGCAGGCAGGACTCAGCCTTGCATTAGCAGAGGTTAGGGCCATACTTCAGATGCAAAGGTCCTGTTTTTGTTCCCCCCCTCTGCTCCCCATTCTGTGGATTGAAGAGCTTTGTGGCGCTCTGTCAGGGCTGGTTGGGTAATTAAAAAGGCAAGGCCAGAGTTGTGATCATTAGGGGCTTGTCCAACGCTTGCACTGGGCAGTGGACTCAGAATAAGCCCCTCCACACATAAGGTCTCTCCCTGTGCAGCATGCACACAAACACTCATCCTGTGTTGAACGCTATCCAACATTCCAAAAGCTCTAATATAGACACACACACACACACACAGTATTTGTCCCTGTGCTTTATTTTCTCCGTCTGTCTCTCCTGCCTCTGCCCTCAATGTCCCTCCCGACACACATTGCCCATCTGGTGCTGACGCCTCACACGCTCCACTTGTTACTTTTTATCTTTTATCCGCACAAACCATTTATTTGTCTCTCTCTCCCCTCTGTATTCGATGTAGCTTTTTACTCCCTCTACCTCTCCCCATCCTCTTTTATATCCTTGGCCTTTCAGTCGCTCCACTCTTGACTGCTGGCGTCGTGGCGTGGCTTTCTCTGTGGCCCGGCCCTTGAATTCTACTCTTTTCTCTCTGTGATCTTTTCAGGAGTCTCTTTTCCATTCGGACCCTCGTCCCCCCCCTTCACTTATCCACTGTCAGCTCCCTCTGTGTCCACTTGAGTTAGAGGGTCTCCAGTGTGACAATAAACACCACACCCCACAACGTGCTCCATCTCATACTTATGCTGTTTCTCTAAATCCGGTTGTTTATCAGTTTTATTGTCTCATTTTATTTGATTCATGTCATCATCATATTTCTTATTGTCCTCTTCCTGTTTTATTTTGCCCCTTTTCATAGGTACCAGATGTGAGGGCATGGAGGCTGGAGAAGTCCAGAAATAGCATTAGACACATCCTTTTTTTCAATTCCCCATTTTAGACTCAGAAACCAGACATATTCATTTGATTTGCTAAGCAGACCCAGGCCTAACATGAATAACACTTCCACGTTCTACTCTTTCCTCCATACCCTTTAGAATGTAAGCCTTTGTACCCTAGGAGTCTCTCACTGGAACAGCTAAGGTAAAGTGCCTGGCTTAAGGGCATTTCAATGCATGACCTAACTTTGCACTCTCCACTTCCACACACTCCTGCCTGGGACAACACTCCCTAGGCAGGGATTCAGTGCTTCTCGGACACAGGCGCTGCAAACAAACATAATGACACGTAGAATAGGGTTTAGAGGCGACGTACAGTACGCTGCGGACAGAGCTTTTAATCTGGGCAGGCAGGACAAACACTGAATACACTGTATGTTGACGGTGTTTCCTTTTCAATCTGAGCTTGAGTTTTAATCAGTACTAGTGAGGGGTTTCATCTTGGTGCTGTACGTGATAGATCTGCGTAGCAAATGAAATGCCGAGTGTGAGAAGAGTATGTTTTGAAGCATCTGATAGAGAGAGCAGTGTTGGTCTTGGTTGACTCTGTCTCCATGTCCAGAGTTCAGGGCTCTCCCTCGGGGCAGTACCTGATACCTGGCAGATTTTATCCAGGTGGTTGTATATAGGAGTGTGTGTGTGTGAGTCCGGAAGGTGTGTGCTTTGAAAGGTGCGTTCCTCTTGATGTCTCCAGTCAATAGAGCTTCCTGCCCTCAGGGCTGTGTGCTAATAGGACAGTCAAACAGAGGGCACCTGTCTTTCACCTCCCATCTACCACAGGCTCACAGAGACCGTCTGTTTGGCCACTTCGATTGTTTTAAGTCCTTCTATGGTTTAATGGACAGATGAGATCCTTGAAGTTACTGATGGTACTCATTATAAATGTTTGAGGAAGAGGAACTGTTTTCAATGGTATAATTGAAAGAAGTAGTACACATATTAAAATCTGTAGATTAGTAATCGCTAAAGCTTTTCTCACGTTTATTCTGACAGAAGAAATATATTAATGATGACATCAGAGACCGTTCAGAATTGGTGAGAACATGTCATTCCAGGACAATGAGCTCATTTTAAATAGTTTGAAAGAGAAACCTTTTTGTAACAGACCGACAGGGCTCACATTAATGACCGCTGCTCCGTCCTAATCAATAAATGAAGGTGACGTGTTTAATCAAACAGTCTGGATGAAGTGCTTTTCTCCAAGCCTCAAAGCCTGTCCTCACAGAAAACATCCGGCAGACGAGACGCTCAGCGCAACCTTGTAGCCCCGCAATTCACAGTTTAAAACAACAGCAGCCTGTGTTTCATTTAGGCAGACAAATATTGTCCTGTGCACTATGCTTATTTGCGAGTCTGAGTTGGTTCGCCCAATGTCTCAGGCCCAGAGATAAGTGGAGAAGTTTCCAGTTGACTGGCGCGGGACAACTCTGACCCGTCATTCCACTGATTGCCACACACTCCTCTCTGCACTGCCTTTTTGGCAGCAGCTACTCCAGGGGCCTCTATCTGTCTCTTAGTTTGTCCCAGTAATGGCTATGGCACACACATACACACACATGCACCACACACACACACACACACACATGGACGCATGTGTACACACACACCGCTCTGTCCCTCTCTGTGTTAAATGTAGTTACCCCAAGCCCCCAGCGCTCTCCCCATCCTGCTGGCTTTGTCTCCCCTCAGCTGTTCCGGCCGGGTGCCTGTATTGTGCTGCCGGGCTCATTACTAGAAGCACTGTGGCCCAAAACCTTAACACTAATAGGCCCACTGTCGCCCAGAGCCAGGCCTGGGCTGGGAATTGTATGTGTGTGTGTGTGTGTGTGTGTGTGTGTGTGTGTGTGTGTGTGTGTGTGTGTGTGTGAAAAAGAGAGAGATGAAGTATTTGTGTTGTAGTTGTTTGTGGCAGTATTATGTTGTTTTCGACTCTTTGGCTGCAGGATTGTTAATGTTTAACAGTTGCTGTCATTATTTCCCTGGCAGTCCGTCAGCTGGCTGGGTTTGTGGAGGCTTTGGAATTTGAATTTGATGCTTTGGGGGGATTGCCTCATTTTGCAGCCATTAAAAAACTGAGGGGACATATACTTTAAAGCTCCTCTGTGTTTCAGTATGTGGATGTGATGTGTGTTTCGGCGTGTCTGCACAGGGAACTGAAAACAATGTGTTCCATTCGTTTGATGGCAGTGGGGCATCCCACTTCAACAACAACGGAGAAGGGAGTATTGTCTTAAGTACACAGGACAGGGCAGAGAGTAGAGGAATAGAGTGAGCATGAGGGTCGCAACTTGGATAGGAAAGAGAGGTGTGAAGAGAAGAGAGAGAGAGAGAGAAAGTGAGAGAATGAGGGAGGGAGAGGGAGGAAGGAAGACAGAGTATACAGTAAATAAAGAGATGTCATGAATCATCTTTGTCAGCTGAATACTGCCCTGATTACACTGTATTGCTTGCCAGTTATCGTTGATATTGTTTGCTTAAAACCATTTTTCAAAAGGGAGCTTAGCCTTAATTTCATTTGATTTTTGCATTGTTTTAGTGGTTATTTTAGTGGTAAATTAAGGCCATGATGTGCTCTGTTTTTGAGGGACCAATAAAGGTTTATAGCCTACATTCAGAAGAAAAACAACAAATCCATTTTAAAAAATGGATGTAGTTAAAAAGAGTATTACATTAAAAAGAGTTTGAATTAGCCTATGGTAAAAACAAAGGAAAATGTAGTCTCTTAATTCTATTGATATATGAGTCTTTATCTTGAAGTAGAATACCACAATGCACTTATTTTAGGTTACGAATTGTCTGAATATGCAACTATATGCAAAGGATATGTGGCAGTAGGCCTATTAGATTTGTCAGCTCACATTCAAGGGTTATTACCTTAGCGCAGGAACTCACTGATGAAGTTGAATATAAACTCTAAGACTAGGGGAAAATAAAGACAGCAACGAATTCATCCCGAGTCCACAACCACTGCAGGCCTAAATTACACCTTCAAATAAAACAAATCAAATGTGAGACAGAACAGGATTGAGTCCCTTTTGAAAACAGAAATAATTGCCTTGGCTGCTTTTCCAGAGACAATAGCCTACACATACAGTAGGTGTTCTTTCCAACATCATGGGGTGTGACCTGGTGTCGACTCAGACTTACGCACGGCGGAGAGGCAGGCCATCCATCAAGTCCCGCGGCTTGTGCTGCGATGGTGGGTCCAGGTGGGCCGTGGCACCGCCGAACCGTGGCCTCGTTACCGCGGTATAATTATGAGGCCGCAAAGAGGGGAGAAATAATTGCAAATAAAACTACATGAAGCAGAAAATAAAAAAAGAAATTAAACAGATGCGCATTTGATCAGGATCATTGATTTTGTCCTCTTACGTTTCTGGTAAATTGCTGAGTTGCAGAAAATATGCAACATTTGAGTTTTGCAGTAGAACCATATAGACCCTAATAATAATAATAATAATAATAACAACAACAACAACAACAACAACAACTAATAATAATAGTTATGTATTCTGTTAAAAGTATTTAATTCACTACGTATTTATTGTGCACAATGGGAATCCTACATTTTACATCCAGGGGAGGAAACTAGGCCTGTTGTCTTTGTGAAGAATTTGACATCACTAATAGGACACAGTAAAGTGGTGTGGGGCAGAGAGATCTGGTGAGATATTGTGTTGATAAACTGAAATTAGCAGAACACCTATTTTGACTGTAGGCTAAAGAGTTGCACTGCTACTAAAATCCCCAGTAGCGCCTTATAATCACTCCACTTAATAAAGCATTTATAATGGATTAGTAAAATGTTTATTCATCATTTATTAATCATTACTCAGGTCATAAGGTATTTAATATAGGTCCTTATAAACCATTTACTAATCACTAGTTAAGTATTTTTGCATGGCCATGTCTAAAGTGTTGGCTATTTATACTTTATAAATGCTAGATAAATGTTTGAGTGACCAGTGTAATTTCTGACAAAAAGATGGACATGCCATTGGTAGACATTCCAGCAGTACCTGATGCTCCTTAAGGCTGTAAAATAGCCTAGAACATATCAATGGTAAAATAATAAGCAGACAACACAGGGTGCTTAAAGGTCCACTGCATCATTTCTGGGTAACAATTAACTCTGTTACTGTGATTGTTTTCATATAAAATTTGAAATGATCAAAAATAAACAAAAATAGCTTCTTGGCAAAGAGCAATTTCTCAAACAAGAATTTTGCTAGGACTGTCTGGGAGTGGTCTGAGTGGGGAGGGGAAAACTGAAAACTAGCTGTTATTGGCAGAGAGGTTTGGAACTGTCATTCTTATTGGTCTTTTAACTCATCACCAGGCAGGCCGAAACGCCATCCTACCAAAACAGGCTGACATTTCAGGCAGTCATTTCAAACAACATCATTTTCACAATTTCACAGTATTATTTTCACCTCATAGTGTGGAAATACAGTACATATAACACCCAGGACAATCTAGTTTTGACTGCACTAGGCCTTTAAAGGAAATATATGAAACATTTTATTCCCAAAAACGATTGTAAAACAACTGTCTGAAGGATGTGAGGAGGTGTTGTAATGTGATTATGTTGCTAATGTTGTCGACCTCATGAACACAAACTAATCATAAAACAGAGAGATGTAGCCTACACACAAAAGCTGTCCAGACTGGCCAGTTTTTCTCTAATGGGTTTTTATTCTTTCATTACTACTGATATGTGATTGAGGTAGAAATGTTACATTTATGATATGCATGTAGAAGTGTTATAACCATTAAATGCTTCCCGTGCGTCAGTCTTTTAACCACAGACTCGTTTTCACACATGGCATTGTTTGGCAGCACTTTTACTGGGCCTTAAATGTGTTAACTCTTTAACCGTAATGGGATTGTTCAACGAAATGATGTATTCAGATATTTATTTCCTTAACTCATAAACATTCTATGGATTACGGAGTGACTGCAATCTGCACTTTTGTTTTGGTAGAAAAGTCCCTGCCAAGAAACGCTAATGATAGCGTTTTCTGATGAAAAAATGTAATTTTACTCACCATAAAGTGTGTCTAAAGTTACACATCACACTATTACAACAATGTGACAGTTTTGGAATAACATGTTGAATATATTTAACCATCCTCTGTGTTGTGTGCTTATTGTTTAACCATTGGTATGTTCTAAGGGCCATTTTCAGACCTTAAGGAGCATCAGGTACTGCTGGAATGTCTACCAATGGCATGTCCATCTTTTTGTCAGAAATTACACTGGTCACTTAAAACATTTATAAAGCATAAATAGCCCACACTTTAGATGATGCAAAAATACATAACTAATGATTAGTAAATGGTATATAAGGACTTTTATTTGACATCTTATGAATGGTGTAATGATTCATAGATGATGTATAAACTATTTACTAATCCATTATAAATGCTTCAGCATGAGGAGTTGGTACACAGGGCTACAATCTTACAAGATTCTTTGTAAGATTGCCTTGTTCTAAACTGCATGTGCGACAGAATATTCTAGTTTTGTGATTATTAGACAATAGGAGCTTTGTGCAGCATCAAACAACGTTGTGATGTCCATTCCTTATGGTGATGGAAGCAGTGGGGAGGTTTGTGTAGGCCTATGTTTGTTTATGCGCTACATACGACATGCCACAACACTCAAACTCTACAGACTTAAATAGAAACGGGTTTCTTACTTTTTGACAGTTGATACGAAGGATATTAATAGGACTTTATTCTACTTTAAATGTCCTCATCACTCATTAGATGTGCAAACATGTGGGGAAAAGAATGCAATGCAGAATCACTTTGTCATGCTTTATTTAATTAAAATAATTATTTAGAAATTCCATATTTACATCTTCAATAATATTAATAACAGTATAAGAAAAGAAAAAAACAGTTTAGTCACAGTTCTCATACTAAACATCAGCATGACAACAAACTCGAATTATCATAAAGAAAAAAAATGATTAAAGAGTTGTTTTGTTTTTCAGATACTCAGTCATTAATCCCCACAATATTCACCCCTAAATCATCCTTCTGATAAAATTGCATTTCTTTCTCAAGAGCAGTTTGCCATTTACAATATATACATATTGCCAAACAAGAGTAACCCAGACAGTTCAATTCATGGAACACATTTTTTTTGACAAGGACATGAGGACATTTTGCTATGAGAATGATACCAGGTGTGACTGTACTCCTCATTCAGACTACTGGCACGACACTACATTTAAGATCTGGAAGGTTTTGTTGGGTGGTGAGCTCAAAGAGGCTGAATTTGGAATTCAACACAGAGAATCCTGAAAAATCGACACTACACTGCGAAAGGGACGTGTGTATTATTGTATAAAACTATTGTAAACTTGATGCAAATACAGGAAGTAGCTTCACAAAAAAAGCTGTTACTGTACTGTGCCACCAATACATCCTGTGATGTCATGAAGTCAAAGTCGCATGTCAGAGTGTTGCAAAATATGCTACAAATAAAGTCTTTGGTGAAACAGCTTTGGAGCAATGTACACACAATGCAGGATTCAGGCCTTTGCCACTGACAAAGTCATAGACATCAGTTGCCCAAATGTATTACAGTGTTCAGAATGTCATGTGTAAACGTGTCAAGTCACCCTGGATGAGGCTGTCATTATAAACAAATAAATAATGAATTAGTTAGCCATGAGAAGGTATTGTCCATGAGTTCAGGGTCAAGCATAGCTGGTCCAGTGTTGCCACTAAAAGTCTTCAATGTCCCTCCGATGTCTTTACTCCCCTGTCCATTATTGGGAGACAGTCCAATTCTCATCATAGCTTCCTATCCCTTGCTGCATTTGCCTATTGGTCCCCATTATCAGTCCTCTTGATGAAGGTTGGTCCATGGGAGCTAGAGATGGTCGTAGGCTGCAGTGGATGGTGGAGCGGTGCGGGAGGCCGAGCTATAGTAATAGGGCGAACCTGCAGGGGGCGACAGAGATAAAGGAGTTTACTATTGTGGTTTGATTTTTAGCTTGGCTTTGATGGTGTTAGGAGGGACAATGCAATGCAGAGCAGGCTTTCTTAATCCCATCAACCACATGACAATAGCAGATGGTTCAGATGGAAATCTGCCTTGCTTGGATAGTTTGTCCCATGAATAAAGCTGCCTGTTTTGCACCTTCTCTCTGTTAAAGTATGGGTCTACTTGATGGAAGAAATATCACTGAATATTGCATAGAATTAAGCATTCAGAACACACAAGCATTAATACTGTCTATGTTCCCCGGTGTCGTTAATAATTGGTGAAATCAGCTGGTTCAAGGTGACACACAGACTTGTTACCAGAAAGTCACAACAGAACACAAGTTCTCATAGGCTGGTAAGCTCAGAGAGAGTTACCGTACACACCAAGAGACGGCAGGGGTATGGCGCAGACCCCCTGGTAACTGGGTAACTAGTTTCCATGGGGACTAGGAGAGATCCTGATACATGTGACCTGACTGAAACCAAAAGTTTGACGGTACTTTATTTCCTGGTTGGCGTGAGGATTTGAATTTGCGGTTTTCCCATTGATCCTCTAGGTTCAAATTCATGGTATCTTAGGTTCAAAGCCATTGAATAAGGTTCAAAGTATAAACTTGACCTGACAGGAATGGTTTGTATTAAAAAAAAACCATTTAATTGGAAGCTGGGACTTTTATCTATAACAATTCAGTCTGATCAGCGAAGTGTATTCTGAACACTTTTGTTTTGCACTTTTGTCACGTTCACTTCAATCATAACACCTCAGCTTTATAAACAGTATGGTCCTGTGTGGAATCTTTCATCGTTCCAGTACTCACACAACACAGACTACAGTACACGCTTCTAATACTTATGAAGGGTGTGTCCATTGAACACCACTGTGCCTGACTGACTGACTCACCGAGAATGCTGGAGTTGGTGAATCTCCAAGCTTCGCTGTAGGAGGTGTAGGGGGAGTGAGTGTAGGTCTGTCCAGAGTAGTCTGCACCTGCAAAGACATGGAACAAAACAGCACATACATCAGATGTACACTAAGAGACATACAGTAACAAACATCATTCAGTAAGAAATTCACAGATGTACGTGTATAGAAAAAAACACATTACAGTCTAGACAATATCAGGCATAATATTTCTTATAAAGACACAGCATTCCTCAAAGTGTTTGTTTTTTTGCCTTCAGTTGAGGGTGTTTGTCCTCTTGCCAGCATCTGCTAAGACTTAGCTCATAATTCACCAATGGTTAGGGCATCTTGTAAACCATTAATCTATGGGCCAGGTGGATGGCTGGGGGTAAAATCCCTCGACTCATTGGTGCGTGTGGCTAGTCTCCGCTTCCTCTCTTTAGCGTTTACCCCTCCCCTCTCCGTCCATCCAAAATGCCCTCCTCTCCTCTCTATCCCTCACTTCCTGCTTCAGCCTTTCAGCCTTTCTCTGTCTCCTCTATTTTTTTCTTCTTCTTTTTTTTTACATTCCAATATCTAATTGGTAATTATGTTGGCTGGATTGAATACCCCGGCTCTCCCCCAGACCCCCCTCCCTTTCTGTGAGTAATTGTGTATGAACGCTTCCTCACAGCAAGCCCACCAGAAAAATAATAAATCAGACCCTCTCATTTCGCGCTTCGAAGGGCAGACTTCAAATAAAAAAGGCACACACACACACACACACACACACACACACACACACACACACACACACACACACACACACACATACACACACATACACATACACACACACACACACACACACACACACACACCACAAAGACCCTCCTCCTCTGCTCTCTCTCTCTCTCACCCAGGCCCACTCTGCCACCCAGTGGCCCCCCACTCCCCCCCCCCTCTGGTGGGGCCCCTGGTTCCCATGGTGATGTGTGGTCAGAGGGGCGGCGTGGGGGTGCGGGCAGCAGGGCGGAACCCCCAGCCTGTTCTCTTGTACCCCCTGGGCCCTGGCTGCACCGCCATGCACTTCACCAGCCGAGCAGGCTACTCATTAACCAGCATGCCTTCCTGTTAATCTCCAATCCTCCCTCCCAGCATTTCGCTCTCCCTCTCTCACGCCCATCCTTGCTTTTTAGCGTTGGTTTTGGTCACTGCCTTGCCCTAAAAAAATGTTTTGTTTTTTGTCTAAATTCTTCTCAGTGGTGCTTTGTCCTAATAGCTTATGCAGTTTCAGCGTTCCCCAAGGGAAAACCCAGATAGGATCAGGTTTGGCTAAAAATAAAACTATGAACTGCATTTATATAAGCTGAACTGAAAGTAGAGACATCATTCATCTCTTTCTCGGAAATCCCATTTTAGGATGCCATAGCCCGTCTCATAGCCTGTGTGTGTGTCAAGGGATGGGAGTCTTACCTGCTACCATGCCAGTGATGGCCGAGGATGAGTAGCCAGTCTGGCCACTGGAGGGGATGTGAGGAGGGTAGCCAGGGAGAGTGGAGCTCACCATATCCCGCCCTGAAACAGAGGAGGACAGACTGTCAGCCTGAGGATGTCAGCCTGAGGATGTACATGCACTGTAGTAGTGCAGCAGGTGGATATACACATGAAAAACAAATCAATTCTGGCACTGTCAGTGGTGCTCACCATCATCTACAGCAATTGACGTTCCAGTACAGTACTGCACATGGGGTTTGGTGTGTTGTGGCAGGTGACATGATAAGCGAGTGTAGGCTATACTGTCTGTATGAACCCCCTACAGGGCATGGCAATGGGTGAGACGAATGCTTCATTACCTGCTATGAGAGACTGGCTGCTGAAATGGCCGTACACTGGTGCATGATGGGAGAATGAGTTGAACGCATGAGGGAAATGGTTGGAGCTGCTGCAGCTGCTACTGACAGTGACAGGGGCCTGCAACGACTGCAGCTCTAGGAAAGCAGAGTTGGCCACCACATTTGGGGAGGGGCTTGTGCTGGTCACCTCCGGGGACATTTCCTGTTTCAGACAAAGTGGGAGGGGCTGTAGGGGGTCTGAGGTGGCATGGCCAGTGGGTGGATGGGTGAGAAAATGAAATAAAATGGAATTAACTAATATGAATGAATGGATTAACAAATACACAGCAGAAATAGCCAGGAAGCTGAAATGAATGCTTGAAACAAATGACGAGTGAATGGGTACTACATTAGACATACAGCACATATTGTACGTCTGTTTTAAATTAAACTTGAAAGGGTGCTTTGGGCAGCTCGTGATAATAGGCCAAATTAATTGTACAACGCATCAGCGGGCACGGCAAGCTAAAAATGTGGCTGCACTGCAGAGATAAACATCAACTGCTATGATAGCTCGGTCGGAAGCACGATCTATTATCAGACTGATGACAACCGCAGTTGATACGGTCCAGAGTATACACGCCTAAACAGACTGCTATTACATTCACAGATTATGATATTTAAAATAACTGCCTTTGTGAATTGGGTGTTGAAATATGCTAATGTTTCCATGTGTCAGCGTGTTCAGTTTTCCTTCTGCTTCACCTTTGAGCGCTGATCTTTGTGCGGGGTGAGAGGGCACCATCCATCGTAAGAATCTTACCTGTCACCACAGTGTAGCCCTGGTGAGCTGCCAGATTCCGACCAATAGCAGCACTCGATGTTGAGAGGCTGGTCTTCCCGTCTTCGAGACTGCCATTGATGAGCGAGAGAGGGTACACAGTCTGTGGAGGATAAAGCGGATTAACCATTTGTACGTGAGTGTGTGTTGTGTGTTAAAAAGAGAGGAGGGAATTCAAATAAATAAGGAAATCTTGGACTATGTATAGACTCAGTGAGCATAGCCTTGCTATTGAGAAAGGCTGCCGAAGGCAGACCTGGCTCTCAAGAGAAGACAGGCAACGTGCATACTGCCAACAAAATGAGGTGGAAACTGAGCTGCACTTCCTAACCTCCTGACAAATGTATGACCATACTAGAGACACATATTTCCCTCAGATTACACAATTTTTTTCATAAACTCCCATATCTACTGGGTGAAATACCAGAGTGTGCAATCACAGCAGAAAGATTTGTGACCTGTTGCCACAAGAAAAGGTCAACCAGTGAAGAACAAACACCATCGGGAATACAACCTATATTTATGCTTATTTATTTTCCCTTTTGGACTGTAACTATTTGTACATCATTACAACACTATATATAGACATAATATGACATTGTATATGTGTTTATTCTTTTGGAACTTTAGTAAGTGTAATGTTCACTGTTAATTTTGTATTGTTTTTTTCACATTTGTTTATTATCTATTTCACTTGCTTTGGCAATGTAAACATATGTTTCCCATGCCAATAAAGCCCTTAAACTGAATTTAATTGAATAAAAAATGTGCATGTGCAGTGGAGTTAAGCAGACTCCACCTCTCAGTGTCAATGTGCCATGTAGGCCACCGTACCTGCTCGGTCTTGCTGGCTGCTGCAGAGCTGAAGTCTGGTGGGTAGTGGTGGCGGTCAAAGCCGCAGTCCAGGTGCTGCGGGGGGAAGTGCTCTGGTCTCAGCTGCTTCCTAGGAACGCCGGCGCTGCCCTGAGAGTCCACACTGTGTCTACAGCTCTCCTGGTCACCTGAGAGAGAGAGAGAGAGAGAGAGAGAGAGAGAGAGAGAGAGAGAGAGAGAGAGAGAGAGGGTGAGTGGGGTTATACTGAAAAGTTGTTGAATCTATTTGAGTTTGTACATAAATTATGGTTGAATAAATTGTGAGATTGAATCTTATTGAATTGCATAAAAGAATGATAAAATGTGAGAGGAGGATAGAACATCAGGCTGGGTACTTACTGTCCTCATGGCTCCTCTTGCCCTCTTGGGTGGGCTGTGGTATCCCCAGCAGGCCACTGATGGAGTAGGTGGAGCCCAGGGAGTCGGACTGGGGCGACTCTGGGGGAGTGACAGTTGAACTGGGGACTGACAGACAGAAAGGGAAAACGGACCATTATTACTGCAATATTATCGTTGACCATTAGCCGTTAATCTTACGAACCATTAAGCATGGAGTTTCTTTAGGCTAAATACTACATGATCAGATCATAATGCTAGGCCTTAGTGAAGGCGTGTGTTGGTGCTTGGAGTGGGGGGAGTGTTAGTGCTTTGTTAATGACAAGGGTGTGTGTGTGTGTGTGTGTGTGTGTGTGTGTGTGTGTGTGTGTGTGTGTGTGTGTGTGTGTGTGTGTGTGTGTGTGTGTGTGTGTGTGAGTGTGTGTGTGTGTGTGTGTGTGTGTGTGTGTGTGTGTGTGTGTGTGTGTGTGTGTGTGTGTGTGTGTGTGTAGAGACTCACTGAGTGTGTGTCCTGGGCTTAGGCCTTTGCCGTCCAGGGGCAGGTTGAAAGGCAGCTGCACCTTGGTTCGGATTATTCTGGAATAAAGAGCAGAGATTATATATAATAATAAATCAACGTTTTATTGTCACATACACCAGATAGGTGCAGTGAAATGTGTGTATTAGACAACAGTGTAAAATCTATTGCACCACAGACTTTACATCTGCGTTTGTTCTGCTGATTACATTTCTATACACTTGTTTAACACTACTTAAGAGATCCCAGTTCTTATTTTAAAGGCCCACTTAGTGATATTTATTGGTTTACACATAGCATAATGTAGAGGTTAGTCAGTACCTGTTGATGGAGCTGACACTGGGCACGGTGTCGCTGTCACACACCCCCTCTGCCAGCAGCCTGTCTCTGATCTCCCAGGCAAACATGGTGGGGTTCTGACGCTTGTAATCTGCTATCTTATCAACCACCTTAGGAGTGGCCACCTTGGGCTTGGAGCCCCCAATCACACCTGGCTTGATGCTGCCAGTCTCGTAGTAGCTGGAAAAGGACAGAGAGGTTTGTTCAGTCAGAGAGCAATATAGTGAATGTGGGTGGTCATTTGGATTGAACAAAAATAGGTGTTTACATGACCAATGATGTACTGTATAGTGAACCCAGACACTCTAAACAAAGGGAGACCGTGGTTCACGGTTTAGGTGTCTTGAGAACACAATAGAGGGCTGCTAACAGTATCGCCCTGTTGTGTAAAGGTGTAAAGGTGCTATGAGGTGCTCACCGTCCCAGGATCTTGCTGACACAGCCGTGGCTGACGCGGAGCTGCCGGGAGATGTCACAGGGACGCACGCCCTGGTGGGCCATGTCCACGATGCGCTGCCGGATCACCTCCGGAAGCGGACGGCCGTTCACAAACATTCCGCCTAGTTGGTTAAGACCCCCATGACCTGGGGGAGGAGGGGGGGTGAAACACTTATAAATGTCATGGAACCTGAGCTCACTGCCATCCATGCTACCACCCACACACAGCACTACCTCACACAGAGGATACACACACAGGAAGGGCAGACTGATATTGGGTCTGGGCTGGTTCTACTTCAAGCTATTTGTTTGGTCCGTGACAGGGATTACTTGGCACCTCATGTTCTTACCTTGATACGACAATGACATACTACAGACATGTAGAACAAAATAGATGACTTGATCAAATAAATCACATATTATTTAGGCATCTACTGGCAATATCATTTTCAGAATGCAATAAAAAAAGGATGAAAGGTGGCTCCTTTGGGTTTCCAAGAGAAGATGTTATTGAACCTGGTGGGACAATTCAGCACACATAATTGTGTAGGTCATGAACATAACAATGAGCATATATTTCCTGGAATTTGTTTCACTGTATTGTTTTAAATAAAGTTATTTCATATTCGTTTTTTTATGTTGAGGAGACAGGCATGTTTGGTGTGTTCAAGTTTACAGGTAATTGATATGAATGTTGGACAAAAAAATGATTCACTAAACTATAAGTTACAGTAGCATAGCTCTACACAATCTATATTGCTGAAGTTCAGCATTACAGAGTGATTGAAATGTAAATGAAAAGTTCCCGCTTTAGCAGAGACTGTATTAACCGTAAACGCTGTATAGGCTATGTTGGCTCAATCGGAAATTACCTTTACATTTCTATAGCGCAATCTGTAATGCTTCAGCGATACAGATTGAATAGAGCCCCTAGCTATCAAACTAACCCGGGTGCAGATCTTAAAAGGGCTATATAAAAAATGATGACAGAGATGTGAATGATGCACATGTCAGAATATATTTTGTCAATTTATCATGCATAATTCAGTGTTGTTTTAAAAGTGTGGTAAAAGAGGGTAACTGACCAATTAAGTCGGATCTAGCTAGAAATTTGACAGCCTCTGGTCTAGACAGCTCTGTGTAAGTCTTCCACATTCTAGATGTTCTCAATCCTGGTTCTGACCTCTAGATTCCTCTCTCCGGGTTTGGGTTTCCTATGGGACACACAAGGCAGCGAGAGAAGGTAGTCATTTCTCGCAGAGGAAGTAAGTTTATCCTAACTTTGATATAAATGAATGTCACATTAAACGTTATAAAGCGGAGAATTTTACGCGTTTTACATTTTTTTATGTAAGGAGTTTGGGGCCCATAGGCCATGCATAATTTAGGCCCACCCTGGCAAGCCGCATGGAAAAACAGCTCACATGCACAATGATACGATATTGCCATCATTTCGATTTCAAAATGCCCTGAAGTGATACTGTCTAAGCTACAATTCTATAGGCTAAATTACAAAGTCAATTATTTATCGTTATGTTTTGGAGTTTATTTTTCCACGATTTGGTCAATTATTCGTAAAAAAAAGAATGTATACTGCGAGGATAATGGGCTTCTATGGGCTGTAGCACCAAGTTCAATGTGAAACCACCTCTTTGACAGGCATGTTTAGCACATTTACAATTACGCAAAATAAATGGCAATAATTCGGTTTTTACATTAGAAAAATGTAGCCTACATCGTGAGCATGTTGATCATTTCCAATAGCTATATTAAGTCAAATAGCATTTGTGTGGTGTAAATCAAGTTATTGATAGCCTATTTCCGTGCAAGCATACTCACTACATTTCTTCTCGTCTAGACACATCGATGGGCTGTCGGTAGTCCGTTGGCATAATGCGGTTATTATAAAAAATATTACATTGAGAGTGATGTAGTCTACGGCAGAACGTGTCCATCGTCTGTATTTGAACTATAGGGATGAACGAAATACTGATTCCTATGAACATTTTCCCTATAGGCCTATACCAATTATTATGGTTCACCAATATGCTCGAGATAATGCGCATGCATATTCATTTGTAGAATAACATTTATTCCCTTGTGTCGATGCTAAAATGAATAGCCTACCATAGGCATAGACCACACCAGGTAATACATGTTCTAGTTATAGTGGACCATTTTCATTTACAAAATCAAAAATCGACTTCTCCTTTATGAGGACTTGGAAATGAAGCTGGGGAAAAGGGTTTGCCATTTCATTTTGAAAGTTGTCAGCAGCTTCTCTGTCTTTCTATAGACTGCATCAGTGACTTTGTAAGAATCCCATTGCTTTTAATTTAACCCATTCAGCAGCTTCCTCGCCTTGCTCTTTTCTCAGCCCTTTCCCAGCTTTTATTTCCACATCAAACGGAGTCCGGACGAGGCTGGGTGGGGAGCAGGAGTACCATTAACCGTGCTAGCGGAGTGTGTAAAAATCTCCCCGCCAAGCTTCACCAACCTGCAGGATATTAAAGCTGAGCAACCCCAAGGGAATAAACACACACGCATATACACACGCGCGTGAACTCTCTCTCTCTCTCTTCTGTCACACAAACACACACACACACACACACACACACACACAAATCCCTCATAAAAACGATTTATCCTAATTGCACAATTAATAGCCTATATTGTCTCCATTTCGCGTAATTTGTAATGATGCCATTCATTCTTTAGGTTGTTTCCCTTCAAATAATGAATCCCCTTGCATGGTTTTCCTCCTCAAAATGGATTCGAATTTATAATCCACCGTAAAATATATTATTTTATTGATTCTAGACTTCAAATGATGCGGGAACTAGGCCTAATGTAATAGGCCTAAAGGCCTAGCCTTTTGGATGAGTATGTACACATTTGGATTGAGAACACAATCTACAATGTAACATAAGGAGCCGTCAAAATGCCAGAGGAAATATCTACCATACCTGAAAAAACGGGTTTTGTTCACCTATTTTGTGTGTGTGTGTAACCTATAACCTTACAATAAATATAATACAGCCGACACAAACTATTGCAGAACCTCTCACTTTCATGAAAACCATTTTAGTTTCACATGAGTTTCAATAATGCAGCATTTCTGTTACACTGCACTTTAGTCCCTATATGATAGCCTATCTTTATATATTTTGTTTTATTCCACTAACTCGCCGTTAGGTTACGGAATAAAGTGTGGCCACTGACCACGATTAGCAAAAACCATTATTTAGTCTAAATTCAAAATAAGCAGTTTTAAAATAAAATGTTGATCACCCTCCCAGAAAAAGCACTTTTGTCGTGGTATGTCCGTCTGCTAACACAAGAAATGAAGATGCTCACAGGCTATAAGGTAGAATTATGTACTAGAGATGGATTGCCTATATTTCACAACATCGGTTAACTATCCTATAAGCTACTCCTAACAATTTTAAACAACATTGTCACGTAATTTGATTAGACCCATAACATTTAAATGTTAGTAATTTAGCAGACGCTCTTATCCAGAGTTACTTATAGTGAGTGCATACATTTTCGTACTTTTCCCTTACTGAACCCACAACCCTGGTGTTGCAAGCACAATGCTCTACCAACTGAGCCAAACGGGACCCAATAACCCCAAAAACCTCTGAGGTGCAATGCTGCACTGTAACTTCTGAACGGTTATTGTAACCCCTGACAGCGGGTGCTATGAGAACATGAAAGAAGATGGCGCATTTGAGGCGACAAGAGGGTGTCATAATTTATGCCGCGGGGTAGACCGGGTGAAACGTAAACAAGCCATACCATTCAGCTCCCCACCGTTCCATCATTGGCACAATTGAAGTGACAATGACCACGGATTGGCCCAAATCTATATCTGTCAGCTAGACTAACGTCCAATTAACTTGACAAACCCTCGACGAGAGAAGGAAAATCAGTTATTTTTGTATAGTAAATACACGCAGGATTTATAACACCAGGTTCAACTTTCAGAATTGTTGGCCTGATCATTGATAGTTCGATTTTTTTATGTTAAATTCATGAATTGACATTCTGTCATAACAATTACAAAGATCACCCTGAAATGAAGGAAAATAAATGTAATAACAGTGTATAAAGACAGGTGCACATTAAGTTATTCAATTTTTGATCATTCGGTTTTTATTGACTAAGGTTCTTGGCCTTTCTAGCCGATCTCTGCTCTGATAAGAGAAACATTGCTATATAAACTTTAGAAACTGCATAAACAGCTACTCAACTATGCTAATGTATTCAGAATTCGTGGGTATACAGATATTACAATAAAACATAGCCTGTTTCTGTTAATAACGTCCTTATTCAGTATGAATAATGTCAATGTATTAGAGAATGAAACAACAACCACTATTCAAGTGTTTCATAATTCAAAGCACCCATAGGCCAAAATGTCGTTGCTGCTGAAATCCAGTTTATTATCAGCATAATCATTCAATTACTTTAAAAGCGTTTCGTTTTCATGTAATTAGAAATCCCGGCGAATAATGTTAGGTATTCTTAACGAAACTTGGATAGAAAATAATTACAGGGATTATGAATTTATTCCGTTGTCAACGCCTGAGCATAAACTAATAAAGGCTGATTTCTGTCAAGGTCTCTGAAATATTTTGTCATGCCTGTACTGCATTTTTTGGCTTTCTTTGACAATTAAATATTTCATATTGATGAATGATTTCAGCTTTTTTTAAGGAACATTTTAACAAAGTATCTGTTTATTTAGGCTATATTTGAGTAATAGCTGCTAAATGCATGCGATGATCTTCTCTTTAGCGGCCAAAATACTATAGCAACACGAGGGAAGGCAGTCTCAGGTCTGCTGTTTTACCTCGTCCGGTGCTGTTGGACATATCTCTTAGGTCTTTGTCGTTGGGTGTCCTTGACAAATGCAAGAGGGTCCACGCTCTCTCTCTCTCTCTCTCTCTCTCTCTCTCTCTCTCTCTCTCTCTCTCTCTCTCTCTCTCTCTCTCTCCCAGTTAATTAGATGTTTTTAGTCCATGTGGGGCCTCGCTTGGCATGAATGTGTTCCTGAGTGCACTCTTTGCTGCAAGAGGACATTGTAATAGTTAATATGGGGTTCTTATGAATACTGTTAAGTAAGGTTATGCCATAGTGTGCCATAGTATTAAAATATATTAGCGCCCGCGTTGCAGTTTCAATTTGAGTCTTAAGTCCCCGCCGCCGCTCTTATTTAAATAAATATATAGGCCTATATAATAAGCCAAAACAAAAAACACGTTTCACTGCTTATCGTAGGCTAGCCTTTGGATCTTTGTTGGGACTACCAATTAGGAGTAATAGGATCTCTGTAGGGACTACTCTCTCACACTACTTAGCGAATGTAACGGGACTCGATACTCTAACTAAACGATCAGCCAATACGTTACTCATTGTTAAGCTTTTACACATTTACAACCATTTGTTAAATATGTTAACAACCATCCACATTTGCTAACACAGTGATGTACCGATGACTAGCCGTTTGCACATTGCGTTTACGATCAAAAGCACCTCATTGGTGCAAATAATTACCTTCGCCTTGCAGAAAAAAGGTCCGGGCAGATATCCTTATTATTATCCAATGCTAGACCACACTGGAGGAAATGTAACCTCGGCCGGGGAGATCCAAGTCAATCTTTGATAAAGCGTCTGGTATGATACTCTCTCAACAGGCAGAGGTGGTGTAGCTGTTCACGACCTGCTACTAATACTGTGCAAGGTTTTATCCAACAGACGGTCTCCGAGGCGCGCAGTGGAGACGGTGCGCCTCGGCCATTGGATGATGGAGTCGAGGGGAGTGCAGTAGAACTAAGGGTGAGGTGTGGCTATTTGAAAAGAGGGTGTCACCCTTCCCAAAACCACATGGATGACTGATTTTGTGTTTTGAGTGGCATTCCACCCAATACAACACACTGTCTTAGCGAAACAGTAACGTTTACGGAAACACTTGTCAAGGAGCCGGTTTGTTTTCATTCACCCCCAGCGACAGCTTCGCTTTGATTAGATTGTGTATAAGATGTGACACGATTTCCGGGGGTCTGTGAATTCCGGTTAATTTGGAGTACACTGTTTTCACACACAATTTGGAACTTGATTTGTTGTGATCTGTCACAATTTCTGCTATCACATGACAGGTATATCTCCCCTTATTTGAGTGATAAAATGAGTAATATAGGCCTATACCATGTCAGGGACATAGGTGAAGCCTATAGCCTATATGTTGTAGATGTCCTGTTTAAATCATAACGTTTAGTTTTGTGTTGTACCCTGCATAAGCACATCAGATATAAAGTATTATCTACTTACAGTCATAATTGAATGATTTAGGACAGCTTATTATTTCGTGTCAGAGGACTTCAATTAAAAAAAGAATGGATCAAATGAAAGGTTTAATAGGCGATTGCTGGTATTTGCTACTTTTTACACAACTTTCAACTAATTAAATATGGATGAAATAAGCTATGTTTGCCCACAATATTGATTACATGTATTACTTTTTGCACATGAATAGCCTAAATGTTTATTAGAAACTTCTTTCAGATTGCTTGTCTTTATTGTTGGTATGGATTTATTTTAGCATATTATTATTAATATTATTATTATTATTATTATTACCACCACCACATTATGTCTGTTTTTATTCTGTTACTAAACAAAGATGCAGAGGTAAATCTTAAATACATCATTTTCAACATCATCACCACGTTCAGTCAAAAAACAACGACTCAGTCCTATATGTTGATATGGGATTACATTCTTGTATCACCTTTCACCCACCCGCCCTTAGAGTGCTTTCTGTGGTTGTTTGTGTAGTTGTGGGTCAGACAGTGTTACGTGGATTGTGTTCTAACCCTGTAAGATTATTTACTATCCTCTTCACCTCTCCATCAAGTAGCGCTGTAAATGCCAATACTAGATTACTAACTAATGGTAGACTGTCTCTTACTTACATCATAAGTCTACAGCGAGTTCTTTAAGGTCAAACCAGTTAAAGACAGAGACAGTAGACACTGCCTATCCAATTTAGTGGACATCACGTCTGAACATCACTTCCGAACATCACATCTCACGCATGTTCAGCTGCTGGTTATCATAGAGCCACGGCGTTCTGATTGTGCGTATTGAATGCCGTAGCTTATTTTACACATTCACCACTTAATCAAGTGAATGGGCTCCGTGAAATATGCGGGTGGTTCTTCGCAACAGGGTGTTGGTGTCCCTCTGCGTTCCAACAGTGTTTAGTTGTTCTCACGAGCTTGGAAAACAAACATAACACCTATAATGACTCTCGTTTATGACCCCATGTTACCTAACATGGCCACAGTGTCGTCTGCCCAGCAGAAATGATGGTCTATGTAACCATATGGCTCATGGTACCAATTTACAGTTGTTTTACAGTTTTGCCAGTTGAAGACATAGCAAAATTGATGATGCAAAAGTGCAACCTTTTGCAATGGAAATTGGTGATTGGAAACAGAACATAAAAGTCGGGGCAATTTAAGTGTAGGTCCTTAAAAACAATCTACAAACGTTGTTAGTTAGTTGCGAGATTACGAGATATATGTGAAGTAGATAGAAGGGGACCCTTGTGCGCCACAAACAATTTAACATCATTGGTCAGTGCATCGCAAATCCTGATCTCGTTAGGCTACAATTGGTGAACTCATTCTCAATCTTCCCCGGCCCGCCGTGCAATGTAAATACCATTACATCAGGTTCGCTCCGGGACAAAAGGGCGAATGTTTTGAAATAAATAAAACTGTCGAGGGACTAAAGCGAATCATAACATTAGATAGAAGCAGAGAATTCCTCTGTGAAGTGCAAAGAGAGCGAGAGCGAAGGGCAATTGCCTGGGGAGGGAGGTGAGAGATAGAAAGAAAGATGGAACACAGAGGTTATCGAGAGTTTAACAAGGGATTAAAACTTCTAGATGGCTATCTACATCAGAAGTGCACATTTTAATAATGTTTAGTTACACGGGTTTTGTTGTGTGGTTTGCTTTGAGGCAAACTGATTGCATGAATATACACCCAAAGGCTCTCAGATGATTGGGTCATATGAGTATCCACCAATAATAATAATGATTATAATCAAAAGAGAATATGCAACACACAACATAGTATATGTTAATATCCTTCCTAAACCAATAAACCTAATATTATAATGATGATGAGGCTGAAAATGAGAAGATGGAAGAGGAGGAAGAAGAAATAACATAATTAGGCCTACATCAATTGAATCATTACATCAACGATTATGACGGTGGTATTCAGGTTGCGTGTATTGCCAAAACTGCGTCAAAAATGTTCAGTTATTAGCCTAAAATAATCTCTTTTATTTCCAGTAATCGCATAACTATTTTGATAGCCTAATTAAACAGTGTAAATTCATATATCACGGGCCTCTGCAATATCAAAATAAACGTGTTGTATATGGAGAGGGGGATATAGGGGGAGAGGATGTAGGATATATATATAGTTTACATAACGTTTTTGTAAATAGTCTATAATCATCTACAATAATTTCGAAATAAAACCTGAACTAAATGATTAATTCGAATAAAGAGTATTGCCAATGCAAGTCATCTGTCTGGTATTAGATCAACTCGCAGACAGTTCCTGAAAGCATTCTCCGCCCAGGCCACATGAACAAGCCCGTTTAATTTGTAACTTGATTGATTATTAATAGGCCTATGCAGCCCCTACTTATTTTCTACTGTGAGATTTTATTAAGACAACCCGCGGGTTGTTTTCCAATGCTGCACATGTAGGCCCACAGTCAGTCTGTCATGTCCTTCAGTTCAGACTTGGTTGTCAACATGCAATGGAGAAAAGCATTTCGCCAGAGGATATTCTCAAGATCTTATGCGATTTGACTATAGAATGGACCGACACAATCAACGTAGCGCTCGGGTGGAGCCAGTTAATATCAAGTAAAATGAAAAAGTGAAGAAAAAAACCATACATTGATCAAAGAAAAATAAATATTTACAGCAGCGTTCGGCTTTGAGCACAGCCACCCATATCAAGAACACCTTCTGCAACCATTCTCAAAAACGTTGCTTTCAAAAAATAATGAATAACGTCTCCTCAGTCCAAGGTTGCTGTGTTTTTCCTCAATGAATACGGGCTTTATGGCTGGAGCCTACTTTTTAAAAATGCTTGTTTTTAGATTAATGCCTATACCAACGTTTGCAGATTGGACGCAGTCGTTTCATTGAGAGGCTATTGCTTTATCTCGACAGGTGTAGCATCAATGATCCCACAAAATAATAAAGAAGAAGCATTTAAAGCATCTAAGTTTTAATCGAAATAATGAATTCATATTTTAACAGTAAAATTTCCCAGCTGACAGAATAATTAACGTTTTCTACATTTCTGACAGCTTTCATATGTACTACTTTTTCCTGAGGGCAATCGGCTATTCATTTAATGACTTTTCTGTACTAAAACAAACAGGGATAGGTTTAAAATATATCAACATCACTCACTTAGCCTACATTGAGACTTTCTGGGGACATGAGGCAAAAGAAGATGTATGCCCCAAATGTTTCGGGTGTGTCTTGTTGATGGGTGTTTTTACGGATTCAGCTCCCCCGGCCAATTTTGTACCTGCAACAAAGTTCAGACCCAGGGGCGACGGGCGCAAACCATGAGGGCAAAGGGTCAGAAAACCAGCATCAATTCTTGTCCAAAAGATAGGCTAGTAAATGAAACTAATTAACAAATGATAAGCCTATAGGCTACTATAATATTAGCCGAAATCTTCTGACTTCAATTAGACATATGCTTTTCAACTTAAGTTTATCATAATTGGATTGGAGTTGAGTTGTAGCCTCAAGCAAAAACATTAAGTTCAACTTTGGCGTTTTCATATTCCACACAACAAAACTATTACTCCACCTTCCTAGGTTAACCTTTCTTTGGTCTGACACTTTACACCGGTAAAAGGCATGTAGGTCTACACCTTGCAACTACGCTGAGCTATTTTTCACTGGGGAATTACTTTGAGAGACCACTGAAGTGAACACCACGAGGTAGACTCCTCCAAATGAGACATTTAAATATAGGCTATGACATGATATGACAACTGATAAGCCTATGAGGCACAAATATAATAGGTTTGAATAGGTGAAATTATAAAAAATAAAACGAAGGCCACAAAGCAAGTAATTTAGCTTCATTCAGTAACAAAATATGGGGTCCGTTTTGAAGAAGAAGAGACCAAACTGCATCGAGAGAGTGGGATAAAGAATAGGCCTAGCCTAGGCTATCCAGTTAGGGCCTAGGCTATTTTTCCTCATAAGCACCAATTGTAATTTTTCCATCTATGTAACTGAACTTTTTTTGTGGTGAAATTCTTCTCAAATTATTTTACAAAAACTAAACGACCGTTTTGTCTTCTTGTCGGTGTCTCTCCACCTGCAAAGGTGCGTGCGAAGGGAGGGTAAAGTGAATTCACTGTGTCTGATTCGCTGATTACTCGGTGCGCGCACGTTTCCCGTCCTGCTCTCTGCGTGATGCATGGCCTCCTCTTGCTCCACGCTGCTCCGCTTGTCACTCTGCACGCTCTGCAAGATGAATGGGTTCACGTTAAAGCCCACTTAATAGCAACTTTTATAAATCTAGCCTTACGCTTGTCTCTTTGTGGTCAGCGATTCGAGATGAGCCAGATAATTAGATCATACGAGCTAAAGAAATGCCTCAATATTGATGATTCCATTACCCCCTTGCAAACTTTTTTTTTGGTGCAAACATACATTTCTACCAGGATCCACGTAAGAATTCCACCCAGACCAGGATTTTTATTTTATATAAGGAATCTTCTCTTTTCCACGGATTTACACTGTAACTACACCCACGTTTGATGCCCCCTGTCCCGTTTTTTCTGATCTTCCAACATTTTCTATTGTTTTTATGCTTTAGGTTGAATTTGTGTTAAATGTGTGGACACCATGCAGTAAATGCATTGCACAGCTTAGTGCTACACAAAAGTGTCCAAAATTGCAAGCTTTACAGTGAATGTGTGAGGGGACAATATTATATTGCTCAGCTACAGCGTGAGGAGAGCATTAGCCCCCCTTGAAAACACTACAAGATGTCATTGATGCATCCATTGAGACATTCAGTATTTCATGCTTAGTTGGGCTATATAAGTTAACAGTATGTTGCCAATTGCCATATGTGATTTACCCACATTTCGTTTTTATACTCAGTCAGTCACTAGACTGATTCTCTCATGATGTATATGTTGCAAATAGAGGTCTTTTCCTGTTCTTTGGTGCTTGCCTTTTCTCTCATACCTCCTTTTACCATCTGTTTTGGTACCCCATCTTTCTATCCTCATCTTCCTGTGTTTTGTGCACCGTCACCCCCCTCCAGCTTTGTCTGCCTGGTTCAGCCCCCTCCATTGTTCCCCCTCTCTGCCTCCCATTTCCGCTTTGTGTCTGACCCCTGACCCCACACCCTGTTCACCTCTCCCCCTGGCACCCCAAATCTTCTTGTTCCTCTGTTGACTGCTCCGCCTGAGGTTTTGGGGCTAATAACTTTTGCCGGCAAGCTCCTCACAAAATCCCAGCGTGACGGCCATTGTATGGGCCACAATGGCACCCAGGCGGTAATAGCCATTAGCAACTTAGGGGCTTGCCCCACATTAAGCCCTACCTGCCCTGCCATCCAGCCTATTCGGGCTCTACCTTTCTCTCCTCACTTTCTTTTTCCCCTCGTCTATCTCTCTCTCTGCCTATCTCTCTCTCTGCCTATCTCTCTCTGCCTATCTCTCTCTCTGTCGCTCTCTCTCTCTGTCACTCTCTCTGTCTCTCTCCATCTCTCTCTCTCTTTCTCTGTCGCTCTCTCTCTCTGTCACTCTCTCTGTCTCTCTCCATCTCTCTCTCTCTTTCTCTGTCTCTCGCTATCTCTCTCTCTCTCTCTCTGTCACTCTCTCTGTCTCTCTCCATCTCTCTCTCTCTTTCTCTCTCTCTCTTTCTCTCTCTCTCGCTCATTCTTTTTCTCTTGTCTGTTGTGACAGGCATCAGTTACTTCACCCCACTTGTAGGCTTGAGGCAGAAATCTCAAACACTGAATGGTGTCTGCCTGGTTTGTGGTATAGTCAGTGCTTGACTTGGGCAGGAGCTCACCAGAGCTGAGTCACCAGAGCTGAGTCACCAGAGCTGAGTCACCAGAGCTGAGTCACCAGAGCTGAGTCGCCGGAGCTGAGTACCAGCACCTCTTATTTTCTACTACACGAGTTCCTGTTCCTCTTCTAGAATATTAGCTCAAAAGCATTGTGGAGCTCCTGCACCTAAATGTAAACAGTACCGGCACCCAAAATGAGTACCGACACCTATTTCATTCCAAGTCAAGCACTAGGTATAGTAGTCATATCCCAGTCTTTTTGCTAATAGTAGCTTATTGTGGTCTTTGTTTGATTAATGTAGGTTTTTATTAAGAAAATATGTGGACCTTTCCCTCAGAGATTTTACAATTAATTTCAATGCCCAACCTACAAAATGTATACCTCGTTAACCAAATGTATTTGTCTGGGCAAGGATTTTCTTCAGCTAATAAAAACATTTAACCACAGCATCCAATTTTAAAAAGAGGACATATGGATGAAAGATAATAATTCAGTCAATGAAATCAGGGATGCTCTTTACACAAAAAGAACAGCTAACATGTGAATGATTAACTTACATTTACAGTAATATGTAGAGCAACAGACAGACAAGGAGCAGACAGACAGTATAAGAAAGTATAAGTATCAGCAAAGGGAGAGTTGGATGGTCAGAGTGATTGGTAGTACCCCTCTTCATGCCTGTCAGTCAGAGTAGTGGTTTCCATGGAGACTGACATCACAGGGTGCAAGGCAGTTGCCTGTATGTTTGGAGTTGTGGAGTTGAGTGGACCCAAGGGAAACCATGTTCAGGTGGTCCACCTACTGCAAACATTCTACACCACTGGAGAGATAGCCTATTTGACAAATGGATGGTCAAAGAAATCCATTTTTAGTCCAACTCAACCTAATTGGATTATAATTCATAGAATACGTTTAAAGTTATCTGAATAAAATGTTAGTCAACTCAGTATTCAGTTAATCAATGGGGTGCCAGGGAGCCTGCACACCAAGGGAACAGCCTTGTGAGTCTGACATGCTATTCCCAAAGAAGATACATTTAACCCACCCACTCAATTTGATGTGTAGAGAAAGGTCTTAGGTGAAGTTGGCCATAATAGAGGGAGGAGGGTGTATCTGTGTTGATGAAGCCATAATGTGTGAGCAGGGGATTTTGACACATGGACTGAGCTGGTGGACAGAGGGTCAGGTAATTGCTGCCACAGGGTCCTCCTGGGTTCACAAAGACCCCCAATCATTTTCAGACAGCCAGAGCAGGGTGTCCTCTTGTGCCTCAGTTCCAGCACCATCTTTCGCCCCACTCTGGGAAATGCAATAGGCCAAAACACAGCTCCTCCTTGCTTTGATGGGTAACTTATTTGTTTCTTTTTTTGTATGTAGACCTTGCAGTCAGCTGAGACAGAGGATTCCAGGAATAATGTGGCGTCGGCCTATTACAAATAACAAGGGCTCATGAGTATTTTATAATCAGGTCACGTGACGAGGAAAACCCCCAGTTAGAAGGTAACACTCATTGATTTGAATGCGTAGCCCACTATGTTTGTTGACAGTCACGAAGTCCTCTCCTCTCTTCTCAATCCAGCGATTTTATCACCATAGCCTACGCCGTAAAACAGGAATGTGCTTGATATGCAAATGAGCCGGCATGCATCGAGTCCCATTATAACGGAGGGAGAGTGCCTCCCATGAACACCAGACACACCTCTCCCCCTGCAAGTTTACTGCCGAGATGTCCCGTGGACACGTCGTCTGACCATTACTGATGGCCCATAGTAATAGCAATGTAATTAGGCCTTTATTGTCATGTAATTCTCCATCAAGCACATTGTCAATATATTGGTTGATGAGGTTAAAAGTGAGATTGGAGCCACTGACCCAGGTCAAGCTAGGTAATTATAGCAACTGTGCAAAGTACTCTCTTCCTCTCTCAAGGATGCTTGGTAAATGTGTGATAGATGTTGGTTGGAGATTGTAGTGTTTGTTTTTGTCCCAGTGTGGATATACCCTGTCGTTTTATTACGCTATGCCTTCTGGTATCTATTTGAGTGTTTCATTTGTCAGCATGAGTAAAACGGAGGGTTTAGGAGGGGTGAAAACAGAATGCAAAAGGGATTAAGCTGGGGAAGTGAGGGAAGGAGAGAAGCAGGGAAAGAAAGAGAGAGCACTATATCTCCTCCTCCCTAGTGTGTCACCGGCAGCGTGTCACTGGCAGCGTGTCACTGGCAGCGTGTCACTGGCAGATTTGCTGGTGCGGAAGCAGATCTTTTCCCTCAGTGACTCTATTAATTTACCTCATTTATCTTAACCCCCCCCCCATAAATACTGGAGACCTCAGTCAGATTGAGAGTATGCGTGTGTGTGTGTGTGTGTGTGTGTGTGTGTGTGTGTGTGTGTGTGTGTGTGTGTGTGTGTGTGTGTGTGTGTGTGTGTGTGTGTGTGTGTGTGTGTGTGTGTGTGTGTGTGTGAAAGAATAAAAACACAGCAGCTCCCCGTTCCATTCCCAGAGGACAAATCCGTAGCGGAAAAACTCATTTTCCTGCAAATAGTTTGTCAGCCAAGCTAGGAGGAGTGATAAATTATCACAGACGTTAGGTGAGGGAGGGTGAGAGGGAGAAGAGAAACCCTCCCTTTCCCTTCCTCTCTCCCTCATTTCCCTTCCCTCTCTCTCTTCCATTCTACTTCTCACTCTATTTCCTTCCCACATACTCCCTCTCTTTTCCTCCTTTCTATTTACCTCCATTGCTTCGTTCCCTCTTTTTCTCTCCCTCTCTGATATTTAAAAAAAACAAGCACATTAACACAACACACAAACAAACACACATCGGCACTCGTGTACACACACACACACACACACACACACACACACACACACACACACACACACACACACACACACACACACACACACACACACACACACACACACACACACACACACACACACACACAGCCTGGTACAGTGGAAATTGGGAACATTTTGCTGCCCCTACAACTGAAGTGTGACTCCCCATCCCAAATGATAAATTGATGGGCAGCAAAATGGATTTGTTTTCAACTAATAACACATCAAATAAATAATAATTCTGCACGGGGAGTGTGGCGGAATGATGAATGGGGTGGACAGCTGGATCACAACGGAGCAATGGAGTGAGAGAGAGAGGAAAAGAGAGCGAGAGAGGGAGAGAGAAAGAGACCGGGAGGAAGGAGGCCTGAGAGAGGGAGAGAGAGAACAACTAGAAAATCAACAAGCAAACAAACATTGCATCATTCAGCAAAATAGTTTGTATGCTGTTTTCATAGACACAACTAACTGAAATAGACACTCCAGATAGCGGATTATATGTGTGACTGAGAAAACGAGATGAATTGAAAGGAACGGTCCAGCAGATGTCCTTATAGAGGAAAGTGTTGGCACCATTCTTTGAAATGATGGAATTCACTGCTTCATTTAGCTTCATGAATACAGTTTAGTTAGTTAACCATAGTGATTTATGATATATTCCAGAGTCGTTTGAGCAATAATTTAGCAACCAGCTGAGCTATAAAAAGTATTTTGAATATTCAGTTCTTTGAAGCTGGAAGAAATGTAATCGTTACTTTTTAAGTTGAGTAAATGTGAAAGGCTGAATTGTCTATTTCACTTGTGACTACCTTGTCAACTACGTAGGTGATAAAATGGACATTTCACTTATGTAGAAAAATGATTTATATTTAGTTTGGTTGAAATTGCAGAGTTCTCTGCAGACATCAGCTGGTAACCATCATGTTTGCAGAGCTGAACATTCTCACACTATGGCAACTAATGTAACATTATTACTTCATAGTGTGGGACTCAACGTGTATTCAGAACTGTAATACTGATTCAAATGGGTTTTCTTTTGAACAGAACAGAAAACTGGTGTCCTATATTTTCCTTCATGAAAGATTTGAAAGACTTAAGTTTCTGAATGATTTATAGTGAGGATCTCTTTCAGTACCCAGGAATTTAGGCCTTTTAGCATTTTTAAATGCCAGTGAAAAAGTGACGAGGAGTCCAAATCAAATCAAATAGAAAAGCACATTCAGCTGTTGGAAGTGAAATAGGCCCCTCTCAGCGATGCTTTCACTGGGGCAGCTGTCTGGCTGTATATTTACACATAAATCTACACACAACAGAGCTGAAATATATTTTATAGGGCCCCCAACTTGTTAGGATGATTACAATATCATCAAGCTGTTGTTGATGTAGATTACAGTATTTCAGAATTGTGTATATCAAGGACATTTGCACATGACTAAATATTTCCACTTTTCCCTTTGCTTGGGTCAGTGTAATTAATTTTTTTTAATGCAAGCTACATTTCAGTAACTACACATAACTATAACGCAATTGTCAAACAATAAAAAGTATTTTCATCAAAAAAGGCGATGGTTTTCATTTCAGGCTTTTAACCATTGCATATTGATGAATTTCCTACAGAGATGACGTAAATGCCATGTGCAGGTACCCCTCTCCATCTGTACGTCTCCCGCTCAGCCCTCATAATGCTCAGTTGGTGATCTCACATAGGTAATAACCATAACAACTAAGGACATACAATTACCATAAGTACTATCATCACCATCACCATGATCATAATCATCACCATCATCATCACCATCATCATACAATTATAATCACAGTCCCAGCCAAACCGTGCACCATTCTGACACTTTATTCACACTGTAGTGAAGCAGTATTGGGAAAACACATTTATTTGAGACATCATTATGCATGGAAAATTATTAATAACTGCTATTATACCTTTCATTTGGTTGACTTTCTCTTCCCTTTTCTCTTTATAATTTATGCTCCTCAATGTCTACACACAATGTGATTTTTTTGTACCACTTTTTATCAATATCTCTTTTTATTGTTTTTCTCTCCCCCACACACACTCTTTCTTGCTCTCTCCTTCTCACTCGCTCTCCCTCCATAGTGATTGATGGAGTTAGGCGACAGAGCACAGAGCAACGTGTGGCCACCAGTCCGAGACAGCCTGTTTCTCAGCGTTCACTGAAAGAGAGAGGGGGAGAGAGAGAGAGAGAGAGAGAGAGAGAGAGAGAGAGAGAGAGAGAGCGGGGGAGAGACATTGAGGAGAGAGAGAGAGAGAGAGGGAAAGGGGGAAGAGAGAGAGGTAGGAACTGAAGAACGAAGGGAGGGAAGGATGGAGGAGGAAGGGAGAGAGAGGAAGGGCGGAAGGGAGAGAGTGAGAGAGGGAGGGAGTGGGAGTGTGGAGTGTATGAGGGAGAGGGGAGCTCAGCTGAAAGCCGCAGACTTAATTCTATGCATCATTAAGCAGTCTCACTCAATGCAACATCCCCTATACATCATCCACGCTCAGTAAACACAACGATGACATTACATTAGCAACTGCAAATGAATTTTCTTTTTACAGGGAAATTGAGAATACTCTCTTTCTCCCTCTCTCACACACACAGTCGCTTGCAAAACTCAAACACAAGCCATTAAAAACAGGAAGATATTTAAACAAAACAAAAACAATATTTCCCCCTGCCTCTCCCTCTCTCTTTCTATCTCTGTCTCTCTCATTCTCTCACAGAGAATCACAGAGATTCAAATGTACCATATTTGGAAATGTCTAACTATCATAATATCATATGGATATTACAGTGCTTATAATTTCTCATCAAGGAAATATCAATACCGTAAAAAAAGTTTGATTTTTGGGGGGGGTTTCTAGAGCAGAATGTTCTTGTTACAATTAATACATAGTGTTCTTGGGGACAATATCAGTTAGGCCTATCTAAAGAAACACATTATGCAGATTCATTCTCATAATATGCTTTTTTATATGTTTGTTTATTTTCTCTATTTTCCATAACAAAGGTCTTTACTTTTGCATACCTTTTCATTTTCCAATTATTTTGTTCTACAGAGATATTTTCAGTCATTGTGAGAAATCTGTGCATCCTAAATAGAACACACTCACAGTCACTACTCAGGCCTAAGACAATGGGAGTGGCATAACTGATCAGGCTAATCAAATTAATAATTATGTTTTTATTGCACATTATGTATTTTCATCCTAAAGTACCCAGCCTTTGAAGTCTAGGAAATCCATTAAGGCCATGCAATAGATCATTTCATCTGACCGGCATGTATCGCCAGGCTCATTTAAGAATATTGAATCTGTTACAGTAAAGTAACCCCCTGGATTGAGTCGAATGTAAAAATCCATTCCTTTCATGCATCTGTGAAGAGCTGTCATTGTGTGCTGTAATGACGGATGACGCCGGCTCTCTCTTTCAGCGAGAGGTGATAAAAAGTTCAATTATGACTGCTGGGGAGACAGGTGGGGATGCACGGACACAGAGACAGGGAATTGGAAAAGATCCGTCAAGAGATAAGGCCAATCAGTCAATGAGGAAAGCATTTCTTCACGTGAGCGATGGAAAGTGTAATTCTCCCAGTGCCTGTGTGACACAGCCGGGCGCAGTCTGGAGTTAGAGGTCAGTGAAGGGTCAAGAACATGACCTTTGACCTGGCCCATAGCTGATGCAGCAGGCTCCCCGACTGCTCCAAAGAACTTAAGTCCTCACAGTCTGTTTTTGTTATATTGGACACTATTGGTTTCAAGTGAACCTAATCAAAATGTAGTTTGTTTTGTGGAAAAGATGATTACTTGCAGCAACTGATCATTATGTACTTGTAATGGCACATCCAAGTGATAACAAGCACATTAAAGGCTGGATGAAATAATAGCCCAGAAGTGAATCAAGAAAACGAAATGTTCATATAAAAACGTTGCTCAAAACCCATGCAGGGCTATAGAACACTGTGCCACGTTTGTTCCATCCATTCTATTGGTATTTAAGAGATTCCCTTACTAAAACAGCGAGGAGAAATGTCATCCCACGCCATTCTCTCACTGACAGCAAACAGAACCGTACTGCATATACTGTATTTGTGTCACAAGATTCCTAATGTCATGGTGGAAATATAACCCTGACTGAGTAAACAGGCTACTATAACCTCTCTCTCTCTCCGCTATCTGTCTCGTCACCATCAAACAGAACAAGGCCCCCTGCCAAGATGGCCTCAGTGGTGACCCCATGGTGTTGCTCGGTTTGACCCACACTGAGGTGTGAGGACAGCCTCTACCTCTTACTGAGCTCCAGTCATTTTACTGTCCCCATCCGTGGCTCTTTATGGCTCATGCCTTGATTGCAGTGTGGCCGTTATTGGCCCCCAAGTCCACTGTGTCCTGGAGAGCGGCAGAGTTCCCCCAGAGCTGTTATGGCTCCAAAGAGAGAGAGAGAGAGAGAGAGACACATCAAAGAGGCTATGGGAGGAATGCCGACATTTGTTTGTTTTATCATGTAGCATTCTGCTGCTTAATCAAAAGGGATGGGTGGTGAATGATACCCTGAGCACTCAGATGGCCAAACGAACCCTCCTCGCTGCTGTAAATGTGTCTGCTGGTCAGATAGGGCAGATTAATCTCAGCCTCGCCAGCCCCCCCTCTCTCTCAACACAGTGGGATGTGTGGGTGGTTGTAGCACGGAGTAAATGGGTACCTTGCTTGATATACTGTGTTAACACATTGCAGGTGCAAGACAGAGGTGTGAAAGGCCTTTGAACATTTTATTGCTATTGAGGTCATATTCCTCGTAATCATAATTCTTAAGATAAAAACCACTGATCCTAAAGTAGGTCAATACAACAGCTATAGGCATGTAGTCAAGGGTGTAGGAGCCGGGGTGGAACGGGGGGACATGTTCCCCCCAATGTTAGAAGCAATACTTTAATAAAATAAAAAAAATAGTAGCCAGATTTGAGGGACTTTTATACTGAAAGGCCTCCGCTGCTGGAACATGAGTAATTTCACCAACCTCCACTGACTGCTTCATTCTCATGCTGCGTTCATAACCAAGTGGGAAGGTGATAATTACCAGTTGTGAAGTTGTAAATACCAGTTAGATGGTTTCATGTTCTTTGAACTTGTTGAGAAACGCAGATTGGCTAATGGCCAACAAACTGCATCAACCATGAACTAAAAGTACATCATTCTTGTACAGTTCAAAACATATTCATGATTCTTGAATTATGGATTACATTTTTTTTTTCACCCATCGACACACAATGCCCCATAATGACAAAGTGAAATCATGTTTTTGGAAATGTTAGCAAATTTATTGAAAATTAAATACAGAAATATTTAATTTACATTAGTATTTACACCCCTTTGCTATGACACTCCAAATTGAGCTCATGTGCATCCAATTTCCTTTGATCTTCCTTGAGATGTCACTACAACTTCATTGGAGTTCACCTGTGGCCAATTCAGTTGTTTGGACATGATTTAGAAAGAAACCTGTCTATATAAGGTCCCACTGTTGACAGTGCATGTCAGAGCCATGAGGTCGAAGGAATTTTCCGTAGAGCTCTGAGACAGGATTGTGTCGAGGCACAGATTTGGGGAAGGGTACTAAAACATTTCTGCAGCATTGAAGGTCCCCAAGAAAACAGTGGCCTCCATCATTCTTAAATGGAAGAAGTCTGGAACCTCCAAGACTTTTCCTAGACCAGGCCGCCCGGCCAAACTGAGAAATCGGGGGAGAAGGGACTTGTTCAGGGAGGTGACCAAGAACCTGATTGTCACCCTGACAGAGCTCCAGAGTTCCTCTGTGGAGATGGGAGAAACTTCCAGAAGGACAACCATTTCTGCAGGACTCCACCAATCAGGCCTTTATGGTAAAGTGGCCAGACGGAAGCCACTCCTCAGTAAAAGGCTCATGACAGCCCGCTTGGAGTTTGCCAAAAGGCACCTATAGGACTCTCAGACCATGAGAAACATCTGGTCTGATGAAACCAAGATTGAACTATTTGGCCTGAATACCAAACGCCACATCTGGAGGAAACCTGGCACCATCCCTACGGTGAAGCACGGTGGTGGCAGCATCATGCTGTGGGGATGTTTTTCAGCAGAAGGGACTGGGAGACTAGTCAGGATCAAGGGAAAGATGAACGGAGCAAAGTACAAAGCGATCCTTGATGAAAACCTGCTCCAGAGTGCTCAGAACCTTACACTGTGACAAAGATTCACCTTCCAACAGTCCAACGACCCTAAGCACACAGCCAAGACAACACAGGAGTGGTTTCAGGACAAGTCTCTGAATGTCCTTGAGTGGCCCCGCCAGAGCCCGGACTTGAACATCTCTGGAGAGACCTGAAAATAGCTGTGCAGCGACGTTCCCCATCCAACCTGACAGAGCTTGAAAGGATCTGCAGAGAATAATGGGAGAAAGTCCCCAACTACAGGTGTGCCAAGCTTGTAGCATCATACCCAAGAAGACTTGAGGCTGTAATCGCTGCCAAAGGTGCTTCAACAAACTACTGAGTAAAGGGTCTGAATAATTGTCTTTTTTTTTTTTTACAAACTTGGAAAGATTTCTAAAATCCTGTTTTTGCTTTGTCAGTATGGAGTATTGTGTGTAGTTTGATGAGGGACAATTACAATACATTATAGAATAAGGCTGTAACGTAACAAAATGTGGAAAAAGTCAAGGGATCTGAATACTTTCCGAATGCACTGTATGTGTGTGTGTGGGTAGGGGTTGAGTCAAAGGATCACTCAAAGATTCACACGGGTCGGGGCTGCCACACGAATCAATGACTGACAACACAGATGCCACAAGCCAGAGATGAGAGACTGGACCATGCAGAAGAAGGAACTCAGAGTTCCATTTGCTTCAACACCTCTCATTTGTTTTGGTCATTTTCTTTCATAAAACAGCTGTAGCCATACGGCTGAAATCACAAGCCAGCTACTACTTGATAGCTTCATTGACAAACACTTAGCAAGTGATTTTTGGCACTGATAAACACAGTGTGTAGCTTGTACTTTTTTAAGAGTTTGACAGCTTGCAGATGATGAAGTTGTAGACATGTTATTGTTCTCAGAAATCATGTCCTTAGAGTGCATCCAGACTTTCCCGACTCAATAGACTGTACAGTATATGCAGTGCACTGACTAGTTTCTCAAGCACATATTTTTACTTGAGAAATACTGCCTTAAACACCTTATTTAGATGTAAAATTTCCCGACTAAGGCCTCCTTGGCAAAACAAATTCTAAACTGCCGACGGTGGTTACTTCCCCTCAGGAACGCCCCTCCACCACCACTCTGGTGCTGGACATGGACCCAGCGGACCTTTCAACTCCTCCTCTACCAGGGCTGTAGCCAGGGTCTGAGTCTTAGTGAGGTCTGGAGGGACATTTTAAGAAAGTTAAAGCTCAATTACTGTATTTCTATACAATTTAAAAACTGAAATGCTATTTGGAGAACAAAAAAACAAGCAAAAACTACAGCAACCATTATCACATTGGTTGCTGTAGCTTCATTTACTTCAGTCGATCTACAAACACAAAGTCTATTACCTATCAAATTAGCTGGTGCACTCCCACTGACTCAGCACAGGGATTCAAAACAATCATTTAATACGTACAGAGGGATCTGTTAGCAGAAAAATATTTTATTAACAAAAGGTAAGCAAATACGCTTGCTTTACATAACCTTTTGTTGTTGTTGAAGTTTTACAGCTAATTTCCTGCAATTCTTCACATTTTCCCATGACTCATGACATGTTAATATGATATCTGAGTGAGAGTGACGAACAAAATACATGGGGGACCCCTGGAGGTCAGGGCCCCCTGGAGGTCAGGGCTACTGGGCGCGTGCCCCGCGTTCCCAGTCGGTAAAGTTTAGAAAGCTGGCTAGACTTAAGAAACAACTTTACCAATCTAAAAATATTTAACTGACATGGGCTAATTGAGTGACTGCATGTCAGTAAGTGACATGTAACAAGAAGAAAACTGCTGGTGCACAACCAAGTATCAAAAATGCACCTTGTGTATTATACTATTCAGCAGGGGGAGGTCCGGGCTCGCCGGCAGACAAGCAACAGAGACAGACATGGCTGTGTGTTGAGTGCCCCCGTGTTGCTACAATGACGTGTCACAACAAAGGCTGCTCTCACTTTTGGAAGGGATTGCGGACCTTCTTCCTCCTGCGGGGTGGAGGTTTGCCTCTGCTCTCGGCCCACATCTCACTGGGCTATGGCTGGGGCCCTCCACAGGGCATGAAGAAACCAGTCTCAGGTGGAGAACAGAGCCATAGATACATATGAGGACACTGAGGTCTGGACCTCGGTAATATAAATAAAATAAAAACTCAGTCAGGGTCTCAACTTACTGTTAAGAATGCAAACACATTTCCTTAGGTCTTTCCTTCCTGCACAATCCTGTATTGCACGATTACATCATTACATGCCATTAAACTCTTAAATTCTTAACACTTTAAAAAAATGTTTTGGGTATGATGTAATCTAATCTCGCTTCAGGTCTCAGCACAGACCGTGAAACTGTGTGTGTTATTGTGAGAAGGGAAGGGCTGGATGTAGCCAATCAGAATCAAGTGAATTGATGGATGAAATGTCTCTAGCTGAATCCTGGGAGAAGACCGTCTCCAGAGAGAGGGCTGCTCTGCCCGTTACTGCTTTTACACACCCTTACTTGTGCCCGTTGCCTTCTTTGATCAATGTTGATGCCCGGTTTTGTGATGCCGTAAAGGCATATACAGTACTAGTAAAAAATATGGACACACCTACTCATTCCAGGGTTTTTCTTTATTTTTACAATTTTACATTGTATAGTGAAAACATCAAAACTATGAAATAATACATATGGAATCATGTAGTAACCAGAAAAGTATTAAATGAATGAAAATATATTTTATATTTGAGATTCTTCAAAGTAACCATCCTTTGCCTTGATGACAGCTTTGCACACTCTTGGCATTCTCTCAACCAGCTTCATGAGGTATAGTCACCTGGAATGCCTTGTTAAAAGTTAATTTGTGGAATTTCTTTCCTTCTTAATGCGTTTGAGCCAATCAGTTGTGTTGTAACAAGATAGGGGTGGTATACAGAACATAGCCCTATTTGGTAAAAGACCAAGTCCATATTATGGCAGGAACAGCTCAAATAAGCAAAGAGAAACGACAGCCCATCATTACTTTAAGACATGAAGGTCAGTTAATCCGGAAAATGTAAAGAATATTGAAAGTTTGTTTAAGTGCAGTCGCAAAAACCATCAAACGCTATGATGAAACTGGCTCTCATGAGGACCGCCACAGGAAAGGAAGACCCAGAGTTACCTCTGCTGCAGAGGATAAGTTCATTAGAGTAAATTGCACCTCAGATTGCAGCCCAAATAAATGCTTTAACAGACACATCTCAACATCAACTGTTGAGGAGACTGCGAGAATCAGGTCTTCATGGTCGAATTGCTGCAAAGAAACCACTACTAAAGGACACCAGTAACACGAATAGAATCGCTGTGGCCAAAAAACACAAGCAATGGACAATAGACCGGTGGAAATCTGTCCTTTTGTTTGATGGGTCCAAAACCAAATTTTTGGTTCCAACCGCCATGTCTTTGTGAGACGCAGAGTAGGTGAACGGATGACCTCTGCATGTGTGGTTTCCACCGTGAAGCATGGAAGAGGTGGTGTGATGGTGTGGGGGTGTTTGGCTTGTGATACTGTCAGTGATTTGTTTAGAATTCAAGGCACACTTAACCAGCATGGCTATCACAGCATTCTGCAGCGATAAGCCATCCCATCTGGTTTGCACTATCATTTGTTTTTCAACAGGACAATGACCCAACACACCTCCAGGCTGTGTAAGGGCTATTTGACCAAGGAGAGTGATGGAGGACTACATCAGATGACCTCGCCTCCACAATCACCCGACCTCAACCCAATTTAGATGGTTTGGGATGAGTTGGACCGCAGACTGAAGGAAAAGCAGCCAACAAGTGCTCAGTATATGTGGGAACCCCTTCAAGACTGTTGGAAAAACATTCCAGGTGAATCTGGTTGAAAGAATGCCAAGAGTGTGCAAAGCTGTCATCGAGGCAAAGGGTGGCTTCATTGAAGAATCAAAAATCTAAAATATATTTTGATTTGTCTAACACTTTTTTGGTTACTACATGATTCCATATGTGTTATTTCATAGTTTTGATGTCTTCACTATTATTCTATAATGTAGAAAATAGTAAAAATAAAGAAAAACCCTGGAATGAGTAGGTGTGTCCAAACTTTTGACTGGTACTGTATATATATATATATATATATATATATATATATATATATATATATATATACATACACACACACACACACACACACACACACACTACATGAACAACAGAAAGTGGACACCTGCTCGTCGAACATATCATTCCATGGGCATTAATATGGAGCTGGTCCTCTCTTTGCTGCTATAACAGCCTCCACTCTTCTGGGAAGGCTTTCCACTAGATGTTGGAACATTGCTGCGGGGACTTGCTTCCATTCAGCCACAAGAGCATTTGTGAGGTCGCGCACTGATGTTGGGTGATTAGGCCTGGCTCGTAGTTGGCATTCCAATTCATCCCAAAGGTGTTCGATTGGGTTGAGGTCGGGGTTCTGTGCAGGCCAGTCTAGTTCTTCTCTACCAATCTCGCCAAACCATTTCTGTATGGACCTCGCTTTGTGCACGGGGGCATTGTCATGCTGAAACAGGAAAGGTCCTTCCCCAAACTGTTGCCACAAAGTTGGAAGCACAGAAGCGTGTAGAATGTCATTGTATGCTGTAGCGTTAAGATTTCCCTTCACTGGAACTAAGGGGCCAAGCCTGAACCATGAAAAACAGCCCCAGACCATTATTCCAAGCCACCAAACTTTACAGTTCAAATCAAATCAAACTTTGTCACGTGCCGAATACAACAGGTGTAGACCTTACCGTGAAATGCTTACTTACAAGCCCTTAACCAACAATGCAGTTGAAGAAAGAGTTAGGAAAATATTTACCAAATAAACTAAAGTAAAAAATAATAAAAACAAAAAAAATGTAACACAATAAAATAACAATAACGAGGCTATATACAGGGGGTACCGGTACCGAGTCAATGTGCGGGGGTACAGATTAGTCGAGTTAATTTGTACATGTATTGGGGCAGGTAGCGTTCTCCTGGCATCTGCCAAACCCAGATTCGTCCGTTGGACTGCCAGATGGTAAAGCGTGATTCATCACTCCAGAGAACGTGTTTCCACTGAGCTTTACACCACTCCAGCAGACGCATGGTATAGCGCATGGTGATCTTAGGTTTGTGTGCAGCTGCTTGGGCCATGGAAACCCATTTCATGAAGCTCGTGACGAACACTTCTTGTGTTGAGGTTGCTTCCAGAGGCAGTTTGGAACTCGGTAGTAAGTGCTGCAACCGAGGACAGACGATTTCAGCACTTGATGGTCCTGTTCTGTGAACTTGTGTGACCTACCACTTTGTGGCGTAGCTGTTGTTGCTCCTAGACGTTTCCACTTCACAAAAACAGCACTTACAGTTGACCGGGGCAGCTCTAGCAGAGCAGAAATTTGATGAACTGACTTGTTGGAAAGGTGGCATCCTATGACGGTTCCAAGGTGAAAGTCAATGAGCTCTTCAATAAGGCCATTCTACTGCCAACTTTTGTCTATGGAGATTGCATTGCTGTGTGCTCAATTTTATACACCTGTCAGCAACGGGTGTGGCTGAATTAGCCAAATCCACTCATTTGAAGGGGTGTCCACATACTTTTATATATACAGTGTAGTTGTGTAGAGTGAGATTGATTCATTTCAGTTTGACCTTTCATGCCTAGTTTTTTTTATTTTATTATGTTGCTGGTTATTGTTGCAGTATAATAACTGTATTACAAATATTATTTTTTGTTTCAAACCATACAGTATGCAGAGCAGCAGAAGTATCAATCTGCTATAGGGAAAGTAAGACAAATATTAGGAAATTAATCATACAGTATCAGAGAGACTACAAAATGGATGTTTAAATTAATATATCCACATAGACAGTCACTGATTGGAGTTTACCAGAGTAAGTGCCCCTCTGCAAGGCCCCTCTTAGCCTTGTAAATTTGCCTATTTGTAAGTTAAGATTTGTCTGTATCCTTTTCTCAAAAGTAAAAAAAATAAAGAGCATTTAAAAGGTGTTTATCAAAAAAATCTTCCCGGGGGGCTGATGGCCCCAATCAATGTTATACTCTCCTACGCCCCTGCCTGTAGTATAGTTACAGACAGAGACTGTGTGACACACAACATTTTAATTAAGTTAGAGGATATCTCTCTCTTTACCCCGCTGGTCAATCTGTCTTTCTGTCCTTCGTTTCCCCTGTGTGGGAGGCCGGTGTTCTGGGGTAAGAAGCTGGGAAAGTCCCATGATTTATGGCCTACTGCAGGCCTGACTGCCTCTCGCCTCAGCGAGGTTAGCAGTGAGGGTAACGAGGGTTGATTGCTTCGCTCTATTCTCTTATTTGGGAAATCCTATATTGTTCATTGGGATTTATTGTCACTCGCATCCTTTCCACTTTGCCATCTGATTAACATCATATTTGGGAAAGGGAAACAACTTCGAGTGCATTTTATTAGTTTGATTATTACATTGTGTGGTTCAGATGTTAATAATTAAGCAATGCAGAGAGAGAGTTATGGAGATTTTATCACCTGTCTCACATGGTAGACTTTCATTTCCCTGTTATATTTTTTTCACCTTTAGAAGAGCGCTACATAGATCCTCATAAAACTATAAAACGCCTATTTATACACTGGACAAACCCAAGAGCTAAACTTGTGATTCTTTATTTCATTTCCTCAGAAATTAAATGCAACTCCTATAGATTTCCTCATTTCAGGAGAAAATATATGACCGACTTTTTTAGGATCCATTTCATTAATACGTTCATCTTTACATTACATGTTTCTCTGCTTAGGTAGAGTAATGACCACTATTGCTTTCAAGTGTACCAAAGCAGCAAACCACAGTGAATATGGATGGATCACACTTGTGCATGGTCTACAAAACCCTCCATACTCTATGCTGACTGTTGAATCACCTTGAGGTCCAGTTGAATACTCCTGCTCTCGTTTTACCTCAGATGGAGGATCAACAGACTTCGGGTTATTAAAGCCAGCCAAGCTTACAAGGAGAGCAGGGCACACGGAAGAATATTGTGACTCAAGGCCAGAGGAGGAGGTTTGTTTTTATCATGGCAAAGCACCCAAATCATGTTGGTATGAAGAGGGCTATATAAATGCAAATTGTATTGGAGATCTATTAGAGTCCTGGAAAAGGGTTGTATGTAAATGTCTATAAGACCACAGTGGAGCACTCAGCCCAGGCAGATTAGTATGGGCTGCGATAAAAGACAAAATAGAAATAAAAAAATGGAATTGCCTTGTGGTAAATCATGGTGAACAAGGTGAGAACTTCAGTGAATGGTTGAGGTATTCTATGTGATTTATTGTATATGCAAGAGAGATGTATTGAAGAGAGATTGTTATAAATGCGCTAGTGTCAGAGATTGTTGGGTGCAGTTCATAGTATTTGCTTTACCAAGGAAAGAACTCTCATGCATAAAATGTGATCGTGTTCAAATTCTAAGGTACGAATCCAGAGATCATTAGAGTTACGTTTCGTAGTAATTTGGGGCTTTTATTGTAGTGGTGCAAATTCTCTAGTCTAGACTAACTACATTAGTCCAGCCAAATGAGAGTGAAAAACAAGGGAACGTTTCAATCGGCTAAATCATTTCTTGCTTTGCTTGTTTGTGTCCTAAAGGATACTGAATAATGACTTTATTTTACCCTATAAAATAACAACCAGTATAGATCAATGAATTAAGCCCATGACATAAACTCACCACATACACATGTTGAAATGTATGTTCTTGAAAAACAGTACAAGTACTATACAACAAGAGGGGATCTATGGGTGCTGTGAGCAAGCGTTGTCATGGAGATCAATAGTAGAGAAATATTGCCCTCTAGTCATTTTCTAGGAGAAGCGCAGGCATTCATGTCTGACATTCGGTGCTTGGGCGTTAGTAGCTAGGTTTCCATCCAATATGCAACAGATTTTCATGGGAATATTCTGAAATCTGCATAAAACAATATGCACATTATCCCACCAATGTGTTGCAAACAAACAGATTTATTGCGTGATAACATAGTCCAACTCAATCATCAAGTTTGCAGACGACAACAGTAGTGGGCTTGATCACCACCAACGACGAGACAGCCTACAGGGAGGAGGTGAGGGCACTTGGAGTGTGGTGTCAGGAAAACAACCTCTCACTCAACGTCAACAAAACAAAGGAGATGATCGTAGACTTCAGAAAACTGCAGAGAGAGCATCCCCCTATCCACATCGAAGGGACAGCAGTGGAGAAGGTGGAAAGTTTTAAGTTCCTGGGCGTACACATCACAGACAAACTGAAATGGTCCACCCCCACAGGCAGTGTGGGGAAGAAGGCACAACAGCACCTCTTCAACCTCAGGAGGCTGAAGAAAATGTGGCTTGTCACCCAAAACCCTGACAAACTTTTACAGATGCACAATCGAGAGCATCCTGTCGGACTGTATCACAGCCTGGTACGGCAACTGCACCGCCCTCAACCGCAAGGCTCTCCAGAGGGTTGTGCGGTCTGCACAACGCATCACCGGGGGCAAACTACCTGCCCTCCATGACACCTACAGCACCGGATGTCAAAGGAATGCCAAAAATATCAAGGACTACAACCACCCGAACCACTACCTCTTCACAACGCTATCATCCAGAAGGCGAGGTCAGTACAGGTGCATCGAAGCTGGGACCGAGAGATAGAAGCTGTTTTCAATCTCAAGACCATCAGACTGCTAAACAGCCATCACTAACTCAGAGAGGCTGCTACCTACATTGAGACCCAATCACTAGTCACTTTAAACAATGCCACTTTAAATAATGCCACTTTAATAATGTTTACATATCTTACATTACTCATATCACATTTATCTATTGCACCTTGCCTATGCCGCTCGGCCATCGCTCATCCATATACTTACATGTACATATTCTCATTCCCCCTTTAGATTTGTGTGTATTAGGTAGTTTGGGGAATTGTTAGATGACTTGTTAGATATTACTGCACTGTCGGAACTAGAAGCACAAGCATTTCGCTACACTCGCATTAACACCTGTTAACCATGTGTATGTCATAAATAAAATAGGATTTTGATTTGCACATAAAATAACTTTTGAGGTTAAATTCCCATGTACCGGAGAAAAAATACAAGTTAAATGGGTTGCCATCACATTTTCAACTCTATTGACGTTTTTGTCACAAAAACGGATTCGTTAGCCTTATAGCAAATTTACCCCACAGTGTGGGGCTACCTACATGATGAGATTATTATGGATAATAAGAGCGATAAAATTTGTTTGTTAAATGGTGGTCAAGCATCGATCATCATGTCACCAGACTAAGACCCTCGATACTTATTGAAAAGGTGCATCAAGCTCATCACCGTGCACTTTCACAACCCTGTAAAATTCATCATAATTTATTTAGTCTCTAGACTAACAAATGGCATGCTTTAACGAGTCGTAGTGGGAGGACCACATAACATCATTGCGCGACTGCAAGTTTACTTCGATATGATAGTTATTATATCAATATTTGCGAATAAAGGCATTTCAACTGCCATTTCTCGCATAATTTATTTTACCGACACAAAAAGATCAGACCATTTTGAACAAACATATTTTATTTGTTCATGCTTCAGGTAATTAAATTGGCATGAAATGGTTGGATGGAAACCTGGTTACTGATACAGAGCAGGATATTTCCCTGCCCCACTGGTACTAAGGACAGAGTTTCAATCACATACACGCAACAAAGTACCCACTGGGCAAAAACTGGTTGAATCAACGTTGTTTCCACATCATTTCAACCCCCCCAAAAAATATATGTGATGACGTTAAATCAACGTGGAAAACTAAATGTCATCAACGTAAGGGCATGTTGTGTTTTTTTTCACCCAACTTTTAACCTAAATCCAATGACATGGTGAAATATTTTGTTTATTTCATGGTGAATTCATGTTAGTTGACAACTCAACCAAATGTAAATCAAAACTAGATGTTGGAACTGATGTCTGTGCCCAGTGGGTAGTGTTATTTCAGCTGTTAATTCTTAAAAAAACTACTTTCATAATGTAGACATCTTCATAATAAGCCTCCTGACTATTACAAAAAGGTGGCAAAAGTAAGCACACAGAAATGATAGTTGAGTAATATCTGAATAATTAAAATGTTTAAATAATAACGTATATACAGTATATACAACTCGAGAAGCATGAATAAAATGCTGGTAATGTCAACATTACAGAACATTTAAAGTATTTGCTCTATTGCAACTGGCTCATGATCTATTAAAAAAAATATCACAATACTTTTAAAACATATTATGACAGCAAGTCAAAAGCTTTGATAATGAACACCACTCCACCTTTCACCTCCTACCCTTCGTTTGAGTCTTTGGGAATAAGTATGCCCCTGGCGTCACTTCTTACGAACTGCTATGTTCTTGCACACCCATGTCATGCCATCCTATAAAGTAAGTAAACAGACACATATTACATCGGCACAGTATTAAAACGTTAGTGTGCAATCAGTGTCTATGAGGCTCTCTAAATGTGCGTACACTATGTGTGTGTTGTGTGCAAATGTAGTGTATAGGCAGTTGTGTGTACAGTGCATTCTTGACTTTTCCACATCTTGTTACGTTACAGCCTTATTCTAAAATGGATTAAATTAATATTTTTCCTCAGGTTTTAGGAATGTTTGCTAATTTATAAAAAATGATAAACAGAAAAAAAAAACATTTACACCATAAGTATTCAGACCCTTTGCTATGAGACTCGAAATTGAGCCCAGGTGCATCCTGTTTCCATTGATCATCCTTGAGCTGTTTCTACAACTTGATTGGAGTCCACCTGTGGTAAATTCAATTCATTGGACATGATTTGTAAAGGCCTGTCTATATAAGGTCCCACAGTTGACAGTGCATGTCAGAGAAGAAAACCAAGCCATGAGGTCGAAGGAATTGTCTGTAGAGCTCTGCCACATGATTGTGTCGAGGCACAGATCTATGGAAGGGTAACAACACATGTTTGAAGCATTGAAGGTCCCCAAGAACACAGTCGCCTCCATCATTCTTAAATGGAAGAAGTTTGGAACCACAAAGACTCTTCCTAGAGCTGGCCGCCCGGCCAAACTGAGCAATCGGGGGAGAAGGGACTTGTTCAAGGAGGTGACCAAGAACCTGAAGGTCACTTTGAAAGAGCTCCAGAGTTCCTCTGTGGAGATGGGAGAACCTTCCAGAAGGACAACCATCTCTGCAGCACTCCACCAATCAGAATGTATAGTAGAGTGGCCAGACGGAAGCCAATCCTCAGTAAAAAGGCACATGACAGCCAGCTTGGAGTTTGCCAAAAGGCTTCTAAAAGACACTCAGACCATGAGAAACAAGATTCTCTGGTCTAATGAAAACAAGATTGAACTCTTTGGCCTGAATGCCAAAGAGTGGTAACATCCGTACGGTGAAATATGGTGGTGGCAGCATCATGCTGTGGGGATGTTTTTCAGCGGCAGGGACTGGGAGACTAGTCAGGTTGAATGGAGCAAAGTACAGAGAGATCCTTGATGAAAACCTGCTCCAGAGCGCTCAGGACAACAACCCTTCCAACAGGACAACAATCCTAAGCACATAACCAAGACAACACAGGGGTGGCTTCGAGGCCTCCCGAGTGGTGCAGTGGTCTAAGGCACTGCATCGCAGTGCTAGCTGTGCCACTAGAGATTCTGGGTTCGAGTCCAGGCTCTGGTGAGCCAGCCGCGACTGGGAGACCCATGGAGTGGCGCACAATTGGCCCAGCATCGTCTGGGTTAGGGGAGGGTTTGGCTGGCAGGGATGTCCTTGTCCCATTGCACACTAGAGACTCCTGTGGCGGGCCGTGCGCAGTGCACCCTGATGTGGTCGCCAGGTGTACGCCAGGTGTACGGCTCGCTTCCGGGTTAAGTGGGCATTGTGTCAAGAAGCAGTGCGGCTTGGTTGGGTTGTGTTTCGAGGGACGCATGGCTCTCGACCATCGCCTCTCCCGAGTCCGTACGGGAGTTGCAGCGATGAGACAAGACTGTAACTACTAATTGGATACCACGAAATTGGGGAGAAAAAGGGGCTAAAAAAATAATAAGTATATATTTTTTTTAAAATTACAAAAAGGATTGGCTTCGGGACAAGTCTCTGAATGTCCTTGAGTGGCCCAGCTAGAGCCTGGACTTAAACCTGATCAAACATCTCTGGAGAGACCTGAAAATAGCTGTGCAGCGACGTGCCCATCCAACCTGACAGAGCTTGAGAGGATCTGCAAATACAGGTGTGCCAAGCTTGTAGCGTCATACCCAAGAAGACTCAAGGCTGTAATCGCTGCCAAAGGTGCAACAAAGTACTGAGTAATGGGTCTGAATACTTATGTAAATGTGATATTTCAGTTTTTTCTTTTTAATACATTTGCAAAAATGTCTAAAACACCGTAGATGTGTGTTTTATACCTGTACTCCCTCTGCGGTAATTGCAGAGCAGGCCTGGATCTGCCATACCCGGTCTCTGATGGTGTGCAGGTTGAGGCCCTCAGCTAGCTCTGATGCAGGAGCCGCAGTCATCAGGTCCTGCTTGTTGGCAAATATCAACAGTGGCACCATGCTCAACTTCTCTTCTTCCATTAACTCAGCTAGCTCCTGTGTGTGTGTGTGTGTGTGTAAGAGAAGGGTGGGGGAGGGGGTCAATCAATAACTGCATCAAAATAGGGATATCAGAAGACAGCTGAATAGAATATTGTGCATTTTTACAGACTGGTGCCGCTTTACCTGACCGGTCTCTTCAAAGCGTTTCCTGTCTGAACTGTCAATCACATAGATCTGTGACGAAGATCGACCAAGGAGAGTATTAGTGACAGATAGCTTGATACGGTTGAACCTTTCTGTCTCCATTTATTTGTGGTCAGAATACTTTTTGGACCTACCAGTACGTCTGTGTTCTCAAAGTAGTTCCTCCAGTACGGGCGGATCTTGCGCTGGCCTCCAATGTCCCAAACATTTAGTTTAAATCCCTGGGACTGCATGCTCTTTATGTTGAATCCCTGTGGACAGAGGAGGAGAGTGCCCATTAATGCAATGCTTTGGACAGTTGGTGATCACTGCGAGCATGTGTAACTATGCTTTCATGAGTGTCTGAGCTGTGTTTATGCTATTGTCTATATCCAGGGTTGGGCAGGTTACTTCCTAAATGTAATCTATTACAGTTACTAGTTACCTGTCAAATTGTATTCAGCAATGTACATTTTGGAACTCCCAAACTCAGTAATGTAATATGTTTACTTTGTTACTTTTGGATTACTTTCCCCTTAAGAGGCATTAGAAGATACAAAAAGGATCCATCAAATGCATTTGGTGCGTCATCATAGCGGTCTCTGCATTTTTTTACATTTTATTTTTAATTGGCTACATCATTTCTGAATTTAAAAGTAATCAAAGTAGTCATCTAGTTTTTCAAAAGTATCTGTCATTTAATTACAATATTTTTAATGGTAACGTAACTGATTGTTGGTACTGTTTTTTCTAATAAGATAACATGTAACTGATTACATGTAATCAATTACTTCCCAATCCTGTGTATATTAGTACATTTACCTGAGTAGGGGTGATGTGGCTGACATCCTCTGAGGCCAGCTGTTTAAGCAGGGTGGTCTTGCCAGCGTTGTCCAGCCCTAGCAACAGTAACCGCACCTCCTGGTCAGGAGAGTGCTTCAGTCTTCGCAGAATCGACAGCAAACCCTGCAGTGCATCACACATCAAGGTCAGGTGACATCATGACAAACAACACACGTTGGTACTTAGGTTATAGCTATGTAATGAGATAAGAACCTAGGTAACAAGGCATTATGTTCAAACACAATTAACAGCAAGTGGTCCAGCTACAAACAACTTCTGTTCTGTTAACAGGGTGACCTGAAAACACATTATTGCATAACAGAGCCAACACACCAGGGCAGAAATAATGCGAAGCCCGAGGCCAGGGGCCGCGGGCAACCTCAGCCGAACTCCCCGGTGTGATTGGGTTTGGCATGGCACAGATTAATCAAGACGAGCCCGAGCTCTGTGTGCAGGAGGCAAGAAGCACTAAGAGCACAGATTTAACGTTTTAGCCTCTTGCCATGGCCTACTTTCACAGCACCTTTGATTGGACAGTTGAGTCATGCACAAGCAGACTCTTCCAGTGTTGAGGGAGGCTTAAGAGGTCTTCTTATTCACTGTTGTCACTGTACTTTTTGATCCAGCCAACTAAATAGACAGCAGATTCTCTAGCCACATCCTTGTGATATTGTTAATGTCACAATCACTGTAGATTACATGCAATCTGAGTAGGCAACAAGAATTAGGACTAGCTAAATAAATTGAGAGACTACACGTGTCACAGGTGATTCTGTAGTCAGCTTGGAGGATGAATGTATTTTCAAAGGTTTGGGGTACTTTATTACTGCAGGAATCAGTAATATGGTATCAAGCCGTACTTGTTAGTTTAGGTAACTGATTACCAATCACAAGGTAAAAATATGTCCATAACATTTGAAACGTCACTGTTATTAGCTAGCTATAGCTTGCCTATGCGTAACCTTACTTGACAGATAAGACATGGTATTATTTGTTATAAAGTTCTGTTCTGACAGTAACAACAGTAATTAATTATTTACATGAATGACAATAAGCATGCCCTGCCAGGTACAGACCTTATTGGCAGTGACAGGCTGTACTGTAGCTAACGCTAAGGTTACTAACCCTAGCTAGCTAACTATTAGAAAGCTACGTTAAAGTTAGTCGCGTCGCACGTTTTGGATAACTGACTAACGTTACTCTCTCACCCGTACGATATTGCACTTAGCCATATAGCTCAATTCCAACTTTATGTTGATCATATTGCAGGGTACTTACCATGGTTTGCTCAGCTAGTGGCTCCTGTTCAGGCTCAGTGAGTGGATTAGCTAGCTAGTAGCATTTGACTGCATTCATTCTGAGAACAGCTGCAAAGCTCCCCGTAGCTATGGTAGCCGTGACGTCAACATAAACAACGACGTGGCCGGGCACGAGACCCATTTATATCTGCGATTATTTTAGTTTTTCTGATTAGGAATTGCCAATCTTAATAAATGATCTCTTACTAAATGATCTTCATTTCCAGTGCTTGTGACTAACTCAGACAAATAGTCTACAGCAGTGATTTCGCAAGTATGGCTAACTGCGCCCAAGAGTATAGGCGAGTGGGTGTGTGTGGAAAGCGAATAAGGTAATATGGCAAATTTGTTGTCACTCAAGACCGTTTTGCGTGGCTGATTGGGCTGCACAACAAGTCGATAAACCGGTAAACAGTGCACTGGTGTATGGACATCCTGCCGACCTGAGACCTGACCAATAGTGTGCAACTGCAGTCCGCAATTCGGTAGTCCCCCCCTCAAGCATTCCATTGGTACATTCATGAACACCCCCGCTCCCCCCTCGAACAATTTAATTCAAGGGGCTTTATTGGCATGGGAAACATATTGTAATGAAACAGCAAGGAGCAGGTCTCGAACCCTCGACCTTCAAGGCCGAAGTCCGGCGCGCTATCGACTGTGCCGCAAAAGCATGCTCAAGCGGCAGAGTCGATATAGATAGTATACAAAAGTGAAATAAACAATAAAAATGAACAGTAAACATTACACTCACAGAAGTTCCAAAATAATAAAGACATTACAAATGTCATATTATGTATATATACAGTGTTGTAACCATATACAAATGGTTAAAGTACAAAAGGGAAAATAAATAAGCATAAATATGGGTTATATTTACAATGGTGTTTGTTTTTCACTGGTTGACCTTTTCTTGTGGCAACAGGTCACAAATCTTGCTGCTGTGATGGCACACTGTGGTATTTCACCCAGTAGACAGTAGATATGGGAGTTTATCAAAATCGGGTTTGTTTTCGAATTCTTTGAGGACCTGTGTAATCTGAGGGAAATATGTGTCTTTAATATGGTCATACATTGGGCAGGAGGTTAGAAAGTGCAGCTCAGTTTCCACCTCACTTTGTGGGCAGTGTGCACAGCCCGTAGACTGTCTTCTCGAACATCTCATTGGTTCCGTGCACCCCACTGTTTACCAGTGTATGGCTAGCTATAGCTACCCCTGTCAACACTGCCCCTTCTTCAAATCAAAATCAAATCAAATCAAATGTTATTGGTCACATACAATTGGTTAGCAGATGTTAATGCGAGCGTAGCGAAATGCTTATGCTTCTAGTTCCAACAGTGCAGTAATATCTAACAAGTAATCTAACAATTCCTCAACAACTACCTAATACACACAAATCTAAAGGGGTGAATGAGAATATGTACATATAAGTATATGAATGAGCAATGGCATAGGCAAGGTGCAATAGATGGTATAAAATACAGTATATACATGTGATATGCGTAATGCAAGATATGTAAACATTATTAATGTGGCATTATTTAAAGTGGCATTGTTTAAAGTGACTAGGGATCCATTTATTAAAGTGTCCAGTGATTGGGTCTCAATGTAGGCAGCAGCCTCTCTGAGTTAGTAATTGCTGTTTAGCAGGCTGATGGCCTTGAGATAGAAGCTATTTTTCAATCTCTCGGTCCCAGCTTTGATGCACCTGTACTGACTTCGCCTTCTGGATGATAACAGTGTGAACAGGCAGTGGCTCGGGTGGTTGTTGTCCTTGATTATATTTTTGGCATTCCTGTGACATCAGGTGCTGTAGGTGTCATGGAGGGCAGGTAGTTTGCCCCCGGTGATGCGTTGTGCAGACCTCTGGAGAGCCTTGCGGTTGAGGGCGGTGCAGTTGCCGTACCAGGCTGTGATACAGCCCGACAGGATGCTCTCGATTGTGCATCTGTAAAAGTTTGTCAGGGTTTTGGGTGACAAGCCACATTTCTTCAGCCTCCTGAGGTTGAAGACGCGCTGTTGCGCCTTCTTCACCACACTGTCTGTGGGGGTGGACCATTTCAGATTGTCAGCGATGTGTACGCCAAGGAACTTCAAGCTTTTTACCTTCTCCACTGCTGTCCCTTCGATGTGGAAAGGGGGGTGCTCCCTCTGCGGTTTCCTGAAGTCTACAATCACCTTTGTTTTGTTGACGTTGAGGGAGAGGTTAATCTTCAACTTCTGAGAGTTCAAAACAACTGGGACTGGGAAAAAAACAAGCTCAGACTGGGAAAAATAGTTTTGAACAGTCATCCAACTCGGAGTTCTAACTTAGGAACTCGGGCCTCTTTCTAGAGCTCCGACTTTCCGACCTGAAGATCACTGACGTCATGATTTTACCTTGTATTTTTTAAGAGTTCCCAGTTGTTTGAACGTGGCATATGTACCACAGTACAGTTGAAGTCGGAAGTTCACATACACTTAGGTTGAAGTCATTAAAACTCGTTTTTCAAAGACTCCACAATTTTTTTGTTAACAAACTATAGTTTTGGCATGTCGGTTAGGACATCTACTTTGTGCATGACAAGTAATTTTTCCAACAATTGTTTACAGACATATTATTTCACTTATAACTCACTGTATCACAATTCCAGTGGGTCAGAAGTGTACATACACTAAGTTGACTGTGCCTTTAAACAGCTTGGAAAATTCCAGAAAATTATGTCATGGCTTTAGAAGCTTCTGATAGGATAATTGACATAATTTGAGTCAGTTGTAGGTGTACCTGTGGATGTATTTCAAGGCCTACCTTCAAACTCAGTGCCTCTTTGCTTGTCATCATGGGAAAATTAAAAGAAATCAGCCAAGAACTCAGAAAAAAAATTGTAGACCTCAACAAGTCTGGTTCATCCTTGGGAGCAATTTCCAAACTCCTGAAGGTACCACGTTCATCTGTACAAACAATAGTACGCAAGTATAAAAAACCATGGGACTCCGCAGCCGTCATATGTTCTGTCTCCTAGAGATGAACCTACATTGGTGCGAATCAATCCCAGAACAACAGCAAAGGACCTTGCGAAGATGCTTTAGGAAACAGGTACGAAAGTATATATATACACACACACAGTAAAATTAGTCCGATATCGACATAACCTGAAAGGCCGCTCAGCAAGGAAGAAACCACTGCTCCAAAACCGCCATAAAAAAGCCAGACTACGGTTTGCAACTGCACATGGGGACAAAGATCGTACTTTTTGGAGAAATGTCCTCTGGTCTGATGAAACAAAAATAGAACTGTTTGGCCATAATGACCATCGCTATGTTTGGAGGAAAAAGGGGGATGCTTGCAAGCCGAAGAACACCATCCCAACCATGAAGCACAGGGATGGCAGCATCATGTTGTGGGGGTGCTTTGCTGCAGGAGGGAGTGGTGCACTTCACAAAATAGATGGCATCATGAGGTAGGAAAATTATTTGGATATATTGAAGCAACATCTCAAGACATCAGTCAGGATGTTAAAGTTTGGTTGCAAATGGGTCTTCCAAATGGACAATGACCCCAAGCATACTTCCAAAGTTGTGGCAAAATGGCTTAAGGACAACAAAGTCAAGGTATTGGAGTGGCCATCACAAAGCCCTGACCTCAACCCTATAGAAAATGTGTGGGCAGAACTGAAAAGGCGTGTGCGAGCAAGGAGGCCTACAAACCTGACTCAGTTACACCAGCTCTGTCAGGAGGAATGGGCCAAAATTCACCCAACTTATTGTGGGAAGCTTGTGGATGGCTACCCGAAACATTTGACCCAAGTTAAAGAATTTAAAGGAAATGCTACCAAATACTAATTGAGTGTATGTAAACTTCTGACCCACTGGGAATGTGATGAAAGAAACAAAATCTGAAATAAATCATTCTCTCCATTATTATTTGGACATTTCACATTCTTAAAATAAAGTGGTGATCCTAACTGACCTAAAACAGGGAATTTCTATTTGCATTACATGTCAGGATTTGTGAAAAACTGAGTTTAAATGTATTTGGTTAAGGTGTATGTAAACTTCCGACTTCAACTGTAAGTGTCCCGATGTTGTTGCTGTTCATACCCTCCTCATTGAGGAGACTATGTGCATGTATCAAGGTGACTTCTAGAAGGTTATCAATATTTTTTCTTTTTAGTGTAGGCTGCTATCCTACTTGAAATAAAATCATGGGATGTAGAAAAAATTGCCACATTAGCTACCACCGGCAACACAACCTGGTCTCAGCTGGTCTCAGAGCATTTCCTATTATTCTTTATGTAAATCTGAGACATTCCATTCAGTATGATATGTTAAGTTTCGTATGATATGTATAAATTTGTGGATGTCCATCATCCATTTTGTATGATTTGTTATAAATTACAATTAGTATAAGAAGTAGCAAAACGTACAATATGTTACAAATTTGCTAAATTCTGGGCTCTCTAGAGGTCTGCATAATGCATCACTGGGGGCACACTGCCTGCCTTCCAGGACACCTACAGCACCCCATGTCACAGGAAGGCCAAAAAGATAATCACGGCCTGTTCACCCCGCTATCATCCAGAAGGTGAGGTCAGTACAGGTGCATCAAAGAAAGCTGGGACTGAGAGACTGAAAAACAGTTCCTATCTCAAGGCCATCAGACTGTTAAATAGCCATCACTAGCCTACTACCACCCGGTTACTCAACCCTGCACCTTAGAGGCTGCTGCTCTATATACATAGACATGGAATCACTGGTCACTTTAATAATGGAAAACTAGTCACTTTAATAATGTTCACATACTGCTTTACTCATTTCATATGTATACACTGTATTCTATTCTACTGTATTTTAGTCAATGTGTCACGTCCTGACCAGTATAAGGGTTATTTGTTATTGTAGTTTGGTCAGGACGTGGCAGAGGGTATTTTGTTTATGTGGTTCGGGGTGGTGATTTATGTAGTAGGGTGTTTGATTTATTATTTCTGGGTTTTGGTCTATGTTCTATGTTTTGTATTTCTATTTTCTTTCTGGTTTGTTGTATTTCTATGTTTAGGTTGATGGGGGGTTGGACTCTCAATTGGAGGCAGGTTCTTTCTCGTTGCCTCTGATTGAGAGTCCTATATATGGGTAATTGTTTGGTTTGGTGTTGTGGGAGATTGTTTCTTGTTTTGCCTATGTGAGCATGACAAGACTGTTTTGTTGTTTGTGCGTTCTTCGTTTTATTATTTTGGTGTTCTCTTTATTTAAAATAAATAACAAGATGAGCATCCACATTCCTGCTGCGTTTTGGTCCTCCATTCCCGACGACAACGGTTACACAATGCCACTCCGACATTGCTCGTCCTAATATTTATTTCTTAATTCCATTATTTTACCTTTAGATGTGTGTATTGTTGTGAATTGTTAGATACTACTGTATTGTTGGAGCTAGGAACCCAAGCTTTTCGCTACACCAGCGATAATATCCGCTTAATATGTATGTGACCAATAAAATTTGATTTCAGAGTTCCCAGTTCTTTTGAATGCGGCATTACACAGAACAATGTTTGTAATTGCTGACTATTCTTTTGAGTGCTGACGATACATTTTGTGTGACGTCGGAGCTCCAGTCCACCCACACAAGTCGCGTGCAACTCCATTGTATTGTGGAGTTGAGTTTAATACATTTTTCCCAGTCGGAGCTTGTTTTTTTTTAACTTGTTCCCAGGTCTTGTGAGTACACTAGTCGGAAGTCTGAGATGTCCGAGTTCCCAGTTGTTTTGTACAAGGCATCAATAGATGGGTTAGCTGACAATGTCACAAAAACAATGTGCACTCTTTAATGGGGCAGAAGTCGATTGGGTTGTTTTGATTGTGGATGACCAGATAGCTACCAACAATGACAAAAAACTACCACGTGGGGAATCGGAGGTGACTCATTGCAGCTAGTTTCATCTTGTTCTTGATAGTGTCTTGTTTTGAGGTATTTTGACTGATTTCATGTCAATGCTAATGTAACGGTATAGCTGCCGTCCTTCTCCTCCTCGCCCTACCTGGGCTCGAACCAGGGACCCTCTGCACACATCAACAGCCATCCTTGAAGCATCGTTACCCATCGCTCCACAAAAGCCGCGGCCCTTGCAGAACAAGGGGAACAACTACTTCAAGGTCTGAGCGAGTGACGTCACCGATTTAAACGCTATTAGCGCGCACCACTGCTAACTAGCTAGCCATTTCACATTGGTTACACTAATATAGCAATAAAAATCCCTAGCTAGTCAACCAACTGTAAAAATGTATTTGAGACACAAGTGCAAATGTATTTATGTTCAATAAACTTTGGCGACAAAATATTGTTGCCGACGTGTAAACTAAGCCAACCCTGTCAGTTTTACCTCAGTTGCACACGTTTGTTTTGTTGCTAAACTCCTTTTAAAAAAAATTCCATGGACATTTAATGTAAAAAAAAAAAACAGTATACATACAAGAATACAAATAGACATGCTAAGGGGTACATCAAATTACACAACCTTAAAACAGTGTGTTTCTTTTAACAGCTTTATTTGAAATATGTTGAATGGTCTTAATATACTGCTCAAATTCCTTATAGAAAACAGTGTTTTTTTTGTGAAATTCTATTTATGAATATTACATTTTTCCATTAGGACAATTAGATTTGAGGTAAAATTGGTTTTCCTTATGGTTAAGGAAACTGAGCATGTCACTGTTGTCGTAGGAAGGTAGCGGACCAAAGTGCAGTGTGTGTGTCGTTCCACATTTTATTTTCACTGTGAAACTATGCAATACATAAACTGAAAAAATAAAAATAAAAAGACTCATAGGTGAAACATACACTAACTCAAAACATCTCCCACAAACCCAGGTGGGGAAAAACACCTACTTAAGTATGATCTCCAATTAGAGACAATGACCAGTTGCCTCTAATTGGAGATCATCCCAAACAAAACCCAACATAGAATTACAAAACATAACAGAACCCCCCCCTGTCACGCCCTGACCTACCATAGAAAAGTGGTGAGTCAACTGGATTAAGCGAGGGTAGGTCAAGAAGGTGAGGTTGTCATGATCGCTTGTAGAGACGGACCAAGGCGCAGCAGATGTTGAGTTCCATATTATTTATTATAGTGAAACTTTGAACAAAACAAATAAAGAAACAACAAAACGTGACTAAGTGGTGCACATGCACAAAACAAGATCCCACAAACACAGGTGGGAAAAATAACTACTTAAATATGATCCCAAATTAGAGACAATGATTACCAGCTGCCTCTAATTGGGAATCATACAAAACACCAACATAGAAAAAGAAAGTAGAACACAACATAGATATACTAGATCACCCCCTAGTCACACCCTGACCTACTACACCATAAAGAAACAATGGCTCTATGGTCAGGGCGTGACAGAGGTCTGGCTATGCCTCTAAACATGAGTTCCAGATGGAATAGCGTCAAAGACTATAGTGTTCTCTCTAGGTGTTACAGGGATATTGTAACGAGATAAAAAATTCCTCATAATTGAGTAACAATCCTTCTACATTACAAAGTTCAGTCACCAGCAGGATATGATTATTAAACCAGTTCTTAAAATAAATACTTTTTTCTATACAAAATATCCTTATTGTGCCAAATGAAATACCTATGCGGGGAGAAATTGTTTATATATTAACGACCACGCTAAGAATACTTGTCTATGAAAAGCAGATAATTTTGTAGGAATCTTATACAGTTTATAGTTACAAAGTAACAAAATTGAGGCCACCAAAACAGGAGAAGATATGAGGGATGAGATTCCAAATTGAAGACGGATTCTTTAAGAAATGTTTAGTCCAATTTATCTTAAGTATTATTCAAAATAAGAAAATAAAAACAATTGAGATCACCATATTCATAATGACAGATTTCCTAATATAATGAATACGATTTTTCCAGATGAAGTTGAAATGGCTTATAGTAGAGTGAGAAACCACAGGAGTTGGTGACCACTGCATCTGGATGATCTTCGTCCCACTGTGCAGCGCATCAAATTAGAAGGTAAGCAGATGCCTGTTAAACCAGATGTCTAAAATTAGAAAAAGCACTGTAATATGATGTATATGTGATAAATGACAGAATCCCAGGTGTAATAGTTAGAAATTCCTGAGGGTCTAATGGAACCTTGTGTGAGGAACTCGGTTATAGATTAGGATGAACCAAGTCAGTACTAAGGTACTGGGTGACAAGTGATTGAAAGTGTTATTTGCGCATGGTGTCCTTACCTGAGGGGAGGCATGGGTTTTTAAAGAATTGTTGTGTATGGTGTCCTTACCTGATGTCACAGTTGTTGTAAGAGACGGACCAAGGTGCAGCGTTTGTTGAGTTCCACATAGTTATTTAAAGTGAAACTTCCTTAACCAAAACAACAAACACGCAACACAAGCACCAATACAAACAATATCCCATAAACACAGGTGGGAAAAATGGCTACCTAAATATGATCCCCAATTAGAGGCAACGATTACCAGCTGTCTCTAATTGGGAACCATACAAAACACCAACATAGAAATATTGAACTAGAACACCCCCTAGTCACGCCCTGACTTACTACGCCATAGAGAACCAAGGGCTCTCTATGGTCAGGGCGTGACACCTGAGGGAAGGCACAGGTTTTTAAAGAATGGTTGTGTATGGTGTCCTTACCTGAGGGAAGGCACAGGTTTTTAAAGAATGGTTGTGTATGGTGTCCTTACCTGAGGGAAGGCACAGGTTTTTAAAGAATGGTTCTGTATGGTGTCCTTACCTGAGGGAAGACATTGGTTTTGTTTTGATATATGTATAATTGGTGGGATTATAGATTTGGTGTGGTACAACTGTTGTATGAATTGAGTGTATTGATAACAGTGAATGGATATATGCTAGTCAATATAAAGAATTTCTATGTGCTGAAATAAATCTAGACTGGTATAGACAACAAGTCTTTAAGACTAGTACAAGAAGGGATACATTTGAGAATTGCGTTTTGGGAAAGACATGTGAGTTTACTCTTCCATTACATCCACAAGAGAGGAGACAGGGAGACACCCGTACTGAAGTTAAAATACAATTGAAACCAATTGTGGTTATTTACCACACGCATGTGGAACCACTTACAGTAGCGTGGTTAGTGAATAAATGTAGTGAAACTAAAGAAGAAGAGGGGTTAGAGAAAATAGAACTGCGTTGGGTACATCATCCTATGTTAGGTTCTACTACCTGTATATGGGGATAGAACTGGGTTTTTCTACATTACCATACAGATAAGTCACTCAGTCCACATTACATAGAACCTGATTAAAACAAAATCACGGGGCACCATGACAGATTCAACCAAAGGCAGTGCAGAGACAGTGGGTCCCACACCAACGAAGGCTGGGCCTCACCTCTCTGACACTACCCTGACTGATGCTGAGCTTTTCGTGGACGGTTCTGCATATATAGATCAAACTACAGGGAAGAAACATGCAGGGGTTGGTATTGTAACAATTGATAGAACCACTCACATACAACAACCATTACCAGATACCTTCTCAGCTCAACAGGCTGAACTTTTGGCACTAACCACTGCCTGTAACATGAGAGAAGGGAAAAGGGTTACACTTTTCTTCGATTCTGCTTATGCAATAGGGGTTTGTCTCTCCTGGTGTGGTGTCTGGAGGAGTAGGGGTTTTCACAATGCTTGTGGAAGTACTATTCGAAATAGAACTATGGTTTTAGATCTATTGGAGGCTATGATGCTGCCCTCTGCTTTGGCTATTGTGAAGGTTGCTGCTCACGCTGGGGGGAAAGATTGTGTGAGTATGGGTAACGCCATGGCAGATGAGGCTGCTAAATTGGCTGCCTCAAAGTGTCATAGCCACTCCATGTTCTTCTCTGCTACTGTTGGGAAAGACACTGATGATTTGGCATCTAAACAGGCTTTGGATGTTGGTTCTCATTTGGTATGACAACAGCGGGGTTGTAAACTTGACACAGTTTCTAAAATTTGGAGACAGACTGTCTGGCAGACAGTGAATGCCAGCTTGTCTTATCACCTCTGTTTGCCAAGTGGCCCATGGTATGGCCCATTTGTCAAGGGGGGATATGATAGAGGCAATTTCTTTGGATTGGTTTTGTCCAAATTTGACTCAGCATGTGAAACAGTTTCTGTTCCGATGTGCTACGTGCATGCAATTTAACATTGCCAAAGGAACACCTCTGAAACCAGGTCATTTCCCTATGCTAAGAGGACCATTTGTCCATCTTGCCATGGATTTTATAGATCTTGCAGAAAGAAAAGAAAGGAAAAGGTACTGTTTAGTCTTTATTGACAGGTTCACCAGGTGGGTGGAGGCATTTCCCACCACACACTGTGATGCTAAGACAGTAGCAAAGCTACTAGTGAGGGAGATAAAATCTCAGGAACACCAAATGTAGGTATTATCTGCAGAGAACGGTACCCACTTCACTGGTGATGTAGTGAAGCAGGTAGCCATAATGATGGGTGTGGACCAGAAGTTTGTGTCCATCTACCACCCCCAGAGTAATAGGGTTACAGAGAGAGCTAACCAATCCATTAAACAAGGGTTAGCTTCGGCATGCCACTCCACCAATAAATCTTGGGTGGATTGTTTACCACTGGTGTTAATGAAAATGTGCAGTAGTGTTAATAAAGGCCTGGGGTGCACACCACATGAAATGTTCACAGGAAGACCCATGAATGTTCCCGCATACAGACCCATGACTGACAGACAAATAGACCTCACTCTAGCTGAAGTAGAACATGAAAGAGCTAACTACTATTGTCAGATCTCTCCACTCTCACACTAGGAAAGCTCAGGAGGAGGTACCAGGTGAGGACCCCGACTACCTGCCTGTGGAGGTTGGAGACTGGGTCAAAATCCGTGTCCACAAGAGAAAATGGAACCAGCCAAGATGGATGGGGCCATGCGAGGTAACCATGGCAACACCAAGGGCAGTTAGAGTTCAGGAAAGGTCCGGCTGGCACCACCATAAGCAGATGTGAGTCCATTTACATTATATTTTAGGCATTTAGCAGACGCTCTTGTCCAGAGCGACTTACAGTAGTGAATGCATACATTTCATACATTTTTTTTCTGTGCTGGCCCCCCGTGGGAATCGAACCCACAACCCTGGTGTTACAAACACCATGCTCTACCAACTGAGCTACAGGGAAGTCCAGACCAAAGATTTGAAAAAGATGAAGGGCAAGACCAAAGCCCTGAAAAACCAAATGTTTTACATGATCAGCAAGGTTATGTTGTAAATAAACAAACAGTCACGTCTGCTCCTTCTCCCCCCCAGCGCTTGAGGGCGCCAGGCTGCCTTGCATCACGCACTCCTGCCATCTATTACGCACACCTGCCTTCCCTCGTCACGCGCATCAGCGATATTGGACTCACTCATCACCTGTTTATTACCTCCCCTATATTTGTCAGTTCCATTACTCTGTTCCCCGCTGCTGCATTAATTGTTTCTTGTCTGTATTACTTGTTTGCTGACACTATTCCTGTCTTTTTCCATGTCCGTTCTATATTAAATGTTTGACTCCCCGTACCTGCTTCGTCTCTCCAGCGTCATCCATGTGACACAAACCCTTAGGGGGTATAAGAGAGGGAAGACGACAGCATGTGGTCTAGAGGTTGAACGATTAATCGGAATGGCCGATTAATTAGGGCCGATTTCAAGTTTTCATAACAATCGGTAATCTGTATTTTTGGCCACCGATTTGCCGATAAATATTTTTTTTTTTACACCTTTATTTAACTAGGCAAGTCAGATTAAGAACACATTCTTATTTTCAATGACGGCCTAGGAACGGGGGTTAATTGCCTTGTTCAGGGGGGATTCGGGGATTTGTTTTTGCAACCTTCCGGTTACTAGTCCAACGCTCTAACCACCTGCCTTACATTGCACTCCACGAGGAGCCTGCATGGCAGGCTGACTACCTGTTACGCGAGAGCAGCAAGAAGCCAAGGTAAATTGCTAGCTAGCATTAAAGTTATCTTATAAAAAACTAGCAATCTTAACATAATCACTAGTTAACTACACATGGTTGATGATATTACTAGTTTAACTAACGTGTCCTGCGTTGCATATAATCGATGCGGTGCCTGTTAATTTCTCATCGAATCACAGCCTACTTTGACAAACGGGTAATGATTTAACAAGCGCATTTGCGAAAAAAGCACTGTCGTTGCACCAATGTACCTAACCATAAACATCAATGCCTTTCTTTAAAATCAATACACAAGTATATATTTTTAAACCTGCATATTTAGTTAATGTTGCCTGCTAACATGAAATTGTATCACATCTCTTGGGTTCATTGCACGCAGAGTCAGGGTATATGCAACAGTTTGGGCCGCCTGGCTCGTTGCGAACTAATTTGCCAGAATTTTACGTAATTATGACATAACATTGAAGGTTGTGCAATGTAACAGGAATATTTAGACTTAGGGATGCCACCCGTTAGCTAAAATACGGAACGGTTCTGTATTTCACTGAAAGAAAAAACATTTTGTTTTCGAGATGATAGTTTCCAGATTCGACCATATTCATGACCTAAGGCTCGTATTTCTGTGTGTTTATTATATTATAATTAAGTCTATGATTTGATAGAGCAGTCTGACTGAGCGGTGGTAGGCACCAGCAGGCTCGTAAGCATTCATTCAAACAGCACTTTCGTGCGTTTTGCCAGCAGCTCTTCGCAATGCTTCAAGCATTGCGCTGTTTATGACTTCAAGCCTATCAACTCCCAAGATTAGGCTGGTGTAACCGATGTGAAATGGCTAGCTAGTTAGCGGGGTGCGCGATAATAGCGTTTGAAACATCACTCGCTCTGAGACTTGGAGTAGTTGTTCCCATTGCTCTGCATGGGTAATGCTGTTTCGGGGGTGGCTGTTGTCGATGTGTTCCTGGTTCGAGCCCAGGTAGGAGTGAGGAGAGGGACGAAAGCTATACTGTTACACTGGCAATACTAAAGTGCCTATAAGAACATCCAATAGTCAAAGGTATATGAAATACAAATCGTATAGAGAGAAATAGTCCTATAATTCCTATAATAACTACAACCTAAAACTTCTTACCTGGGAACATTGAATACTCATGTTAAAAGGAACCACCAGCTTTCATATGTTTCCATGTTCTGAGCAAGGCACTTAAACGTTTGTCACGACTTCTGCCGAAGTCAATGCCCCTCCTTGTACGGGTGGTGCTCGGCGGTCGACGTCGCCGGTCTTCTAGCCATCATTGATCCATTTTTCATTTTCCATTGGTTTTGTCTTGTCTTCCTACACACCTGGTTCCAATCCCATTAATTACATGCTGTGTATTTAACCCTCTGTTTTCCCCTCATGTCTTTGTCGGAGATTGTTTGGTGTTATTATGTTCGTGTATTTTGTATAGGTGTGCGACGGGTATGTTTACCCATGTTTATTTGATGTACGCTGATATTGGAGTTTGTTTTAAAATATATTAAACTACTCCAATTATATTAAGTTGGTTTCTCCTGCGCCTGACTTCCCTGCCACCTACACACATGTCAATGACAACGTTAGCTTTCTTACATGGCACATATTGCACTTTTACTTTCTTCTCCAACACTTTGTTTTTGCATTATTTAAACCAAATTGAACATGTTTCATTATTTATTTGAGGCTAAATTTATTTTATTGATGTATTAGATTAAGTTAAAATAAGTGTTCATTCAGTATTGTTGTAATTGTCATTATTACAAATAAATGCTAAAATAATCGGCATCGGCTTTTTTGGCCCCCAATAATCGGTATCGGCGGTGAAAAATCATAATCGGTCGACCTCTAATGTGGTCGTTGGTGGTTGACTGTGTTGGCTCTATCCACACTACTTGTTTGTGTTGGTGAAGCCGGCCCTGTCAACACGTGGGTAAAGTTTGTTTGAGACTTAGGTAGAAAAGTGTCCCCAAACGGGACTGCGGTGTTAATTTTGTCTAAACCCAAATCCATGAGAGAGTTGTTTGGTTCAATGAGTAGACCAATGGCAGAGACAGATCAGGCCTGTGGAATGTTGTATTTTATGAGGAGGGCAAAAGACAAGCAGAGCCAGTGTAATTGTACCATAGGACTCTTTAATGGACATGAGCTAATTGATCAGGGTAATAAGAACGTATTGAAAGGGACTGGGGGATACAAAATCTGGGGAGGGTGTTTGACAAATGGGAATCCAGAAGCTGTGGATAGAATAGGGACTGTAACTCGTGGGTTTTGGCCATGGCATAATCCCCGGGATGATGATAATTGTTAGATAGTTAAGAAAAGGCAAATGTGTACTCACCCAATGATGTATGGTTGGAGTGAAAACCTGGGGACCACTGTGGCTGAACCAATTTTAGAGAATCTGAAGGAAGAATGTGTTCCACTGTAACAATGGCTCTTTGGCTGTGGGTGTAATAGTGCATTGTAGATCATATGCAGGTTACTTCCCTGAAGAAGAAGGGCGCAGGCAAAATTTTAGCACACCCTAAGGGTGGCATTTAGTGGATGTCTCATATTTAATTACTAGAGTGATCTATCTTGCTCTAAACGATGGTATGGGATCACCCTGGGGGTTTATGTGGATTTGCGGCGGTAGAGGTTATCTGGTAATTCCAAATAACTGCCGCGGGAGTTGTTTCCTCTGTGAAACTCTTACCAATGCTCTCAGTCCCCACCTCTGCTATACCAACTAACCGTTCCACTGATCCCATTTCCACACGTATGAAAAGGTCGATTCCAATTAACAATGAGGCGTATGGCCATGTCCTTACAACAGCTGAGATATTCGGTATCTCCATTATTCCTAGCGTTGGTGTATCCATTTTAGGTAAATGGATTAATAATTTGACTTACTTGCTACAAGCTCATATTAATTTGACCTACAAGAGTTTTAGCCAGCTCTCCCTGGATGTCCAGAATCTTAAGGCAGTTACGGCTAGGCACAGTTTGGCTTTGGATTACCTGCTGGACCTCGATGACGAATGCGTAATGTTGCTTCCTGACTCATCCAATAACATGACCAAAATCCTGCTTGATATGTCTAAACTCTCTAATACTCTCAGTCCGAGTGACAATGATGTTCTGACCAGGATGGGTAAATGGTTCACTGGGAAATTTGGAAATGTTATGGGCCAGATTTTAATGGGTATCTTGTCATTTGTAGTTTGAGTTGAGTTTATTTTATTTTTACAGGGACAGTGCACATTAATCAACATTCTACCAGGCTCTGCCACCAGCCAACGAAGTGCCCTATCTGCAGGGCGACGATAGAGAGGGTAGTGCCTCTTTATAACAGCTAATGGACAATGCCATGGGGATGGCCATTGTAAATGGACTAATCTAATGTCACTGAAAAAATAATTGTGTCTGCTTTTTTTAACACAGTTCCTGTGTTATTAGGCTTTTGCTGTGTTCTGATTTTTTGTTGTCTTGGTAAATGGGCAGTGAAGAAGCATGCCTGGTTTAATGGTATTGGCTTTACCTGCCTCCTATGATGAATACTATGATGCCACTGGTGTTGACCCCAACTATGACCCACTTGCTTGCCCAACTGACCCAGAGGATGATTACTATACTACCTATATATGAATGGTTAAAAGTTCTAATGTCGATTTCTGTACATGGTTATATGAGACTAGGTAGTCTCAAAGGGGGGAATGTTGGGGGTTACCCTGGGGGGGTCGGGTGTGGGGCTACACCAATGCCATGATTACTGTATATATGTGATAACCTTTGTATGCTTGCAATTCGCAATGATGGAAAAGTACTGGGTAATGGAGATGTACTGCTTTAGTTCTCAGGCTGAGAACTGCCTGCACCTGCTAATAGTCTCGCAGCCTCAAGGCCGAGATGTTCCAAAAGTAGCAAAGCGCCTGAGACTACACAGGTGTGGTTGATGGCTTATAGTAGAGTGAGAAACCACAGTCCAGACATGTTTCTCATTTTAGATACTTTGTATCTAATGCAATACAACAATGTTAAGGTATGATTGGTGGTAGGTTGTCCACACCAACTAGTATAAAGAGTGCAGTCTCCTGTTTCGCCACACAGATCTTTACTATAGACTACTGAGGTATTCTGTATGTGAATCTGTCGGAAATTGCATTTTATTACTAAAGAGTTTTATACCAAGGTTCCTGTGTCATCTATCAGGACGACTGATTGTTGAAGGAAACTTATATCACCCCAAGCAAAGGACCGCCAAACAGCAAGCAGTAAGAGGTAAGGCGAAATTGGGCAACCTTGCCTAATTCTTCTTTTCAAATCAAATCTAGGAGAAGTGCCATGCTTTAATTTAATGGAACTGTTCCCATTCATATAAAGAGTTTTAATAGTACTACAAAATAATTCCCCCAAAACAAATTTCTCAAGGGAGAGAAATAGAAACTCATGTTCCACTGTATCGAAGGCTTTATAAAAGTCTAAGAAGACAATAAACTATCTTTGAGGATTAGATCAGAATAGTCAATGAGGTCTAACACCAGTCGGATATTATTAGATATATGTCTATTCCTCATGAAGCCAGATTGGGTCTCTTCTATAATTGAGTCCAATACTGCCTTCATTCTTTTTGCAAATATAGAGGCTAATATTTTGTAGTCATTATTGAGCAGACAGATTGGACACCAATTATCGAGGAGAAGCAAGTCTTTCTTGGGCATAGGTATTAATGTAATCAGACCTTGAGTCAAAGTGGGTGGGAGAGCATTATTTGCAATGCTTTCAGAAAAGACCTCCAACAAAAATGTTGAGAAAAAGTTTTGTAAAACCATCAGTCCCAGGAGACATATTATTTTGACGGTGTTCAATAGAATAAATGATCTCTTCAACTATAATAGGGTCATCACACTGTTCCCTCTCAGCTTCCCCAATTGATTTCACATCCCCCAGAGAGTCAAAAAAAGTGTTGAGGAAACCTCACAAAACTTAGAACTATATCAATTCCTGTAGAAGTTGCAACTAAAGTTAGAGATTAATTTGGGATCATCTGTGATGATTAATATTTAGTTGTTGAATTGCATTATTTTTAGAGTGGTATTTTTCTAACCTGAAAAAATAAGATGGATTTTGTTCACCCTCCTCTAGCCACTTCTTCCTAGATCTGACAAAGCCTCCCTCTGCTTTCAGTTCATACATATCATTCAACTTGTTTTGTAGCTCAAACAGAACAGATTAGTCCTCCTCAGAGACTTTCAACAGGCTTTTGAACAAGAGAGGTGATCTTTGTGATTACACTTTCTTTTTCAGCTCTTCTCGTCTTGGCAAGAATACTCCCATATTTTCTTAAATATTTTACAATCTCATATTGAAAAAGCTCCCAGTTATTAATGTATGAATTGTCATTTATAGCTTTGTTCCAAAAGTGTGTAAAGAAATTGTTTATCTCCATCTTGACCAACTCATGTTTTAATATTGTCACGCCCTGACCATAGAGAGCCCTTGGGTTTCTATGCTATAGTAGGTCAGGGCATGACTGCTGGGGGTGTTCTATGTGTTTTATTTCTATGTTGGTGTGCTTGGTATGGTTCCCAATCAGAGGCAGCTGTTTAGCATTGTCTCTGATTGGGGATCATATTTAGGCAGCCATTACCCCACTGTGTTTTGTGGGATCTTGTTTCTGTGTAGTTGCCTATAAGCACTGCTTGAGCTTCACGTATCGTTTATGCTTTATTGTTTTGTGCGTTTCACTTAAATAAAATATGTGGAACCTAGATCACGCTGCACATTGGTCTAAGTTTGCTTCCAGTTTGTACGATGAGCGTGACAAATATAGAGCTATTAAGCTTCCAGTAGGATGCTCTGCCAAGGCCATTATCAATGATAAAAAGTTTAATGTCAATATAAATAGCTCTATGATCAGTAAGGGGAGTGGCAAGGATGTTAACAGAAATACCCTGTTTATCAAAATATTTAGACACCAGCCAAACATCTATGCGTGATTTTCTGGATCATGCCTTATTACTCCATGTGAAAGACTTGTCATTAGGAAACTTTACTCTCCAAATATCTATAATATCAAACCTTTCCATAAACTGCCTCAAACGTGTATTCATAGAAGTGGACTTTCCTGGAGGCCATCTATCAATTAAATTATTCGTAGAAATATTAAAATCCCCACCTACTATAAGTAAAGCATACGCTTTTCTAAGGATTCAAGTAAGTGATCATTTTCAAGTTTGGAATTGTACCCATAAATGTTGGTAATAATAATGATGATGTTGTTACAGTTGATAACAAGACAAAGAAAGTGACCAAAAGGGTCACAGTCGGAGTGCAAAATACTTCCATTAAAATGATTATTTAGAGTGGTAACTCCAGCAGAGAGTTCAGAACCATGAGAGAGACATACTGCCCTACCAAGCAAAAAGGCAGTAACTGCTCATTTGGTCGAAAATTAGTTAATGTCATTTTTGCTACATTAAATACATGCTTAATCATTTGGACAAGTATCCTGCCTCTACTGTATTGTGTTTTGCAGAAAATGGGGGTCATGTTAGCAGTAACTGCATAAAGTTACTGTGAAACCAAGGTAAATAAAAGCCATTTTTCTCAGTTCCACGCTATGAGTAGTTAGTGTCTTTTCGCTTGGTAGGGCAGCATACATCATTACCCCACTGAGATCTCCAGAAGTTGACGTCGGTAGCAACTGAATGAGACTCTTGAAAAAAACAAATCTGTTTAAGCTGTTTGGCAAATAAAAATAAGGCTTTGCGCTTTACATTATTTCTTAACCCCCTAGCATTGAGTGAAACTATAGACAACGACAAAGTGGAATTTTGAACAAAGTACAACGAGCTAAACAACAATCACAAATCAAATAAGAATGAAAGGAAACCAGCGTTGCACACCATATAGATATAAATGATTGAGTGAGAGTAGTTTTGCATAACAAAGCTAACCGCCAGAACAAGAAACAACAAAGAGCTTGCTCACTGACTATACTCCAGGTAAAAATATCAGAAGTGAGAGAACAAATAAAATAGTAAATATCCATTACTCCAGTAGTTTTGTGCAGTTAGAACGAAGGTTAAATCACCTTAGAGCCGGGAGTGGGATCTGCTCACATCAGAGGTAGCTATCTAGGTAGCCTATGTTGACCAACAGGCACAGCCTATGACAGTTCTCAAGGAGTAAGGTTGATTTTGGATCAGTTGATGAAAGCGCACCCTCCGATGAAGTAAGCCGCTTTCACTTCTTTTCATGCTTTTTCCACAGCTGGCCACAGTTTCTCTCTCCTTTGTCTGCTTTTGAGAGGTATTCAGCAAACCGCAGATTGTTATCGCATAGGAAAGTACATTTCTTGGCTGCTTTCCAAATGGCATCCCTGTAGATCCATGATGTGAACTGGAGAATGACACCTCTGGGCTTGGAGTCACCCTGCCTTCTCGTGCCGAGGCGATGTACAGTGTCGACAACATCTGCTAGCTTAGCCTTCTCCACAGGTAGGATAGCTTGGCAGACTTTGATGGTCTCTTACTGCACGTTCTCCCCATCTGCCTCGGGAACTCCATACAGTCTTAGATTCCACCGTCTGGAATAGCTTTCGAGTTCCGCGATTCTTCTTTGGCACAAGTCCATCTTTCCCTCCTCCTTTCGACATGCTTTTCAAGGTGGGCGACCTTCTTCTTAACGTTCTTACATGCATGCAAAGTCAACAGTTTTTTTTTAAGCCCTCGATTTTCATTGCGTTGTCGCCAACCATTTTCTCTATGGCATCGTTCCTTGCATTGATGAGCCTGGAAAGAGTGGCGATAACATCATTATTGGCAGCGGCATCTGGGCCCAGTTCAAACATGCCTTTCTTGGAAGCTGGAGGTTTGCTTCTGGTTATAGGCAAAGAAGGAAAATCCTCCTCTGACACGGAAAGTGTCATAGAATCTGTCAGACCAGTATAGTTGTGGCAGTTGTCAATGAAAGCATTTGCCTCCTGTGTAACGACATTGGATGATGGCGGAGCATTGCTAGCTGAGGAGGTAGCCATAAAATTTCTCTTTCTGTCAGTGCGCTGTGACATTTTGGAAAATATAATCTTAAATCATCAATAGCCTGGTGTTTTTAGCAAGCGAAGTATTAATTTGGTAGTTCAAAATAATACACTTTTCACTGTCTTTCAAAAGTTGGTATGCAGAGCTCGGTAGGACGCGTGCGCTCAAGCTGCCATCTTGGAGCCTCTCCTAAACAACTCCTTTCCACATGCCCACTACTTTCCTTTCGACACACCCAATCTTTGACACGCCCACTACTTTCCTTTCGACACACCCACTCGCCCATACTCCGGTCGCCATATTGAGTGGCAGCTACCCCCTTCTCGTATTTATTCCAACTAGGTACCCCACCTGATCAACTCAGCTAATTGATCAGTTCAGTGATTTCCTAAATGCAACACACCTGGTCTTCCAAGTTGGTTAAATAAAAAACATGACCAGTGTTGCTCACCCTTGGTCTACAGGTAACGCTAAAATTTGGGGATTTTTCCCAAAGCATTTGCTATTATTTTTGCTTGTCTGAAAATCATGAACTTTACTACCAGTACATATTATGTCCTCCAATATTTATTTTATTTTTCCTGTTTGAAAACTGATATTACACACATTAAGGGTAAACAAATATATGTTTTAAGCAAAAAAGTATATATTTTTTTGATAATTTCAAGGAGTTGGGCAGGGTTGTCAAACTCATTCCATGGTGACCAGAGTGTCTGCAGGTTTTTGGTTTATCCCTTTAAATTAAGGCCTATAAAACCAGGTGAGTTCCTTACTAATTAGTGACCTTAATTCATCAATCAAGTACAAGGGGGAGAAAAAAAACACACACACTTGGCCCTCTGTGGAATGAGTTGGACATGTGGAGTAGGGCATTCAAGGAGTTGGTTTGATGGGAAGTCGTAATGTCATCGGCCTTTTTCCCTAATATGTCATGACTTACATGGACAACCTATTGAGATGTTCCTTTTGTTACAAACACCTTTTAAGTAAATCCGATGTTAAATGAGGTGAAAAGGAGACAGGAGTGCCACTATACAAGTTGCACAAAAATACTTCTCCAGTTGTATGACAACACTGCCATCCAGTGGCTAGTGCAACATCTCTGTTTCTGGTTGAGATTTGAGTCACTGAACGCCTTACGACAGAGACAAAACATGTCACGTACGTAACGGTTTGAATTAGTTGTTCATTTCACAAGTTGTGGATCAACTGCTATATGATTCCCGTCGTGTTGTTGGCCAACAACCCAGAAAGATGCCACAGAAAACACTGGGATCCATTGTAGGTCTGCTTTGCACCGGGACCTGTTTGGTACAGGTAAGCTGCAGTTTGCGTTCACAGCGCGGTAAGCGCTTTTAACCAAGCCCGTGGATCGCAGCTGGATCCTAGGCCTTCTATTGTGCCTTTTTGTTTCCCCACAAAGGAACTTGGGCATGGCTCGCTAGCAACTCCAACTTTGGGTGACGTCAGTTTGGGCAAATCGTGTGTTTGTTGATATATTTATAACTACTATGTTTATAGCATGAAGTACCTAAGATATCATGCGACGTTTTGAAAGTATTGGTAAGATTAGTTGATAAACCACCCATAGCTAGCTACCCTAACGGCAGGTTATTTTGTCCGGTAGAGCACCGCAGTATATTTTTTTTGCTTTCGATATTTTGAATTTGCTAATTTGTTTTTAGGATGATGACAGTTCGAATCAGATGATGGTGGAGAAGAAGGTTCACACTTTGTTTTTACTGATAGTTGGGTTTTTCCCAAAAATGAGAAAATATGTTGTTTTCTTGCGCTCCGGTGGTTTAGGGGACCTTAGTAAAAGTACAGTACCGGTGATTAAGTGAAAGTAAAAATATATATTTTATTTATTTATTTCACCTTTATTTAACCAGGTAGGCTAGTTGAGAACAAGTTCTCATTTGCAACTGCGACCTGGCCAAGATAAAGCATAGTAATTCGACACATACAACAACACAGAGTTACACATGGAATAAACAAAACATACAGTCAATAATACAGTAGAACAAAATAAAACAAAAAGTCTATATACAGTGAGTGCAAATTAGGTAAGTTAAGGCAATAAATAGGCTATGGTGGCGAAGTAATTACAATATAGCAATTAAACACTGGAATGGTAGATGTGCAGAAGATGAATGTGCAAGTAGAGATACTGGGGCGCAAAGGAGCAAGATAAATCAATAAATACAGTATGGGGATGAGGCAGGTAGATAGATGGGCTGTTTACAGATGGGCTATGTACAGGTGCAGTGATCTGTGAGCTGCTCTGACAGCTGGTGCTTAAAGCTAGTGAGGGAGATATGAGTCTCCAGCTTCAGAGATTTTTGCAGTTCGTTCCAGTCATTGGCAGCAGAGAACTGGAAGGAAAGGCGGCCAAAGGAGGAATTGGCTTTGGGGGTGACCAGTGAGATATACCTGCTGGAGTGCATGCTACTAGTTGGTGCTGCTATGGTGTCCAGTGAGCTGAGATAAGGCGGGGCTTTACCTAGCAGAGACTTGTAGATAACCTGTAGCCAGTGGGTTTGGCGACGAGTATGAAGCAAGGGCAAACCAACGAGAGCGTACAGGTTGCAATGGTGGGTAGTGTATGGGGCTTTGGTGACAAAACGGATGGCACTGTGATAGACTGCATCCAGTTTGTTGAGTAGAGTGTTGGAGGCTATTTTATAGATGACATCACCGAAGTCGAGGATCGGTAGGATGGCCAGTTTTACGAGGGTGTGTTTGGCAGCATGAGTGAAGGATGCTTTGTTGCGATATAAGAAGCCGATTCTAGATTTAATTTTGGATTGGAGATGCTTAATGTGAGTCTGGAAGGAGAGTTTACAGTCTAACCAGACACCTAGGTATTTGTAGTTGTCCACGTATTCTAAATCAGAGCCGTCCAGAGTAGTGATGCTGGACGGGCGAGCAGGTGGGGGCAGTGATCGGTTGAAGAGCATGCATTTAGTTTTACCTGCGTTTTAAGAGCAGTTGGAGGCCACGGAAGGAGAGTTGTATGGCATTGAAGCTCGTCTGGAGGTTAGTTAACACAGTGTCCAAAGAGGGGCCAGAAGTATACAGAATGGTGTCGTCTGCGTAGAGGTGGATCAGAGAATCACCAGCGGCAAGAACAACATCATTGATGTATACAGAGAAGAGAGTCGGCCCGAGAATTGAACCCTGTGGCACCCCCATAGAGACTGTCAGAGGTCCGGACAACAGACACACTGAACTCTATCTGAGAAGTAGTTGGTAAACCAGGCGAGGCAATCATTTGAGAAACCAAGGCTGTCGAGTCTGCCAATAAGAATGTGGTGATTGACAGAGTCGAAAGCCTTGGCCAGGTCGATGAAAACGGCTGCACAGTAATGTCTCTTATCGATGGCGGTAATGATGTCGTTTAGGACCTTGAGCAACAATATACATTGTTGCGTTCCCATTGAGGAGAATTAGACCTAATATAAAGATTATACACACTGCATCGGGCCTCCAGTAGCTGAAGGCCCAATATTTTGTTGGTGTTACGTTTAGTTACTAAGAGTGTTATATTTAACCCCCCCCCCCCCCCCCCCCCATCCATGCTGTATTAATGATATTTCCAGTTCACCACTTCTCTGATTTATTTAAAATAATATATTAATATTTTTTGTGATAGTTCTAAATGTTAATACCTCCCCATCCATATGATCTACAGACAAGTGTGTTGGGTTCCTTTACCTCTTGTATGAAAGGTACACTTTTAATTTTTCCAAAATTCCTTTCCTTCATTTTTTAAAAGCCATTTATCCTGTTATAGCTGTGGTTATTTGTTGGCATACAGATTTCATTTTCAATAGTTTCTTATCCAAATGACCTATATGTGTAGCCTTCCCCGTAGCTCAGTTGGTAGAGCATGGTGTTTGCAACACCAGGGTTGTGGGTTCGATTCCCACGGGGGGCCAAGTACGAAGAAAAAAAAATGTATGAAATGAAAATGAAATGTATGCATTCACTACTGTAAGTCGCTCTGGATAAGAGCGTCTGCTAAATGACTAAAATGTAAATGTAAAATGTGTAAAACCACTTGACGTTAGGTCAGTCCCTCCAACTTGCCCTCTTATAGGCTAGGTGGAAGTTTCAAACTGCTTATACCAGTCTCCACAAGTGCATATGTTTTAGGTCTTTGTGCCCATGACATTCCTGTGGAAGATGTAGTTTTTCAGAAGGGGCAAGAAACGGGTATCTTGGCTCTGGTTATTGAATAGCTTAACATGGTAGGCCTACTTCTCGTAAGAGAATAGGTTCTTACCCTGGTGTCCTGGCTAAATTCCCAATTTGGACAATACCATAATGTTTGTAATCATTCCTCTGACAAGTAATTATAGCTCATTTAATCAACTCTCCGACCTATGCAACTAACACTTGTGTTGGATGCTAAAAAATAATTATTTTATTTAAACTACTAATAAAATATTTACGTATTGGTCTTCATCAATGGCCTTCATCAAAACAATGACACAGACGGAATGGACAAGTACATGGGGATAAGGGAAGACAATCAGCTGGCGATGCCAGTAAGAGGTGTCTGTCAATACAAGGAGGTCCACAGAGTAAGAGGTATTGTGGTCAATGGCTCCACCTAGTGGTACATACATGATGTTAAATATGTGCAATATTGAAAGTATTTTTCAGCTTTAGATTTCAAAACCATCTTCATATAGACCTACAGAAATGTTGATATGTACGTGAACAAATAACCACAGCTGTAGTAGTATAAATATCTGTAAAAAAAAAGAGTTATTTGGAAAAAAGAAAAGGTGTACCCTTAAGACAGGTTATAGCTCATGGACAGTGAGTTATTGAAAAAAGGACCAACAGTTGGAAATATTCATGAAATCGGTGCAATGGAAATTCTAGTGGGTGTACTATGAAGGAGGGAGGTCTGACTTAACATCAAATGGTTTTACAGGTACAGTGCCTTAGTAAAGTATTCCAACCCCTTGACTTTTACCACATTTTGTTACAGGCTTATTCTAAAAGGGATTAAATATGTTTTTCCTCTGCAATCTACAAACAGTACCCCATACTGACACAGAAAAAACAGGTTTTTAGAATTTTTTGCCGATTTTTATTAAATAATACTTTTACATTCAGACCCTTTGTTATGAGACTCAAAATTGAGCTCTGGTGTTTCCATTGATCATCCTTGATGTTTCTACAACTTGATTGGAGTCCACCTGTGGTAAATTCAATTGATTGGAGAGAATTTGGAAAGGCACACACCTGTCTATATAAGGTCCCACAGTTGACAGTGCATGTCAGAGCAAAAACCAAGCCATGAGGTCGAAGGAATTGTCCATAGAGATCCGAGACAGGGTTGTGTCGAGGCCCAGATCTGGGGAAGGGTACCAAAACATTTCTGCAGCATCGAAGGTCCCCAAGAACACGGTGGCCTCCACCGTTCTTAAATGGAAGAAGTTTGGAACCACCAAGACTCTTCCTAGAACTGGCCGCCTGGCCAAACTGAGCAATCGGGGAGAAGGGCCTTGGTTAATGAGGTGACCAAGAATCCGATGGTCAGACAGAGCTCCAGAGTTCCTCTGTGGAGATGGGAGAACCTTCCAGAAGCACAACCATCTCTGCAGCACTCCACCAATCAGGCCTTTATGGTAGAATGGCCAGATGGAAGCCACTCCTCAGTAAAAGGCACGTTACAGCCCACTTGGAGTTTGCCAAAAGGCACCTAAAGACCATGACCATGAGAAACAAGATTATCTGGTCTGATGAAACCAAGATTGAACTCTTTGGCCTGAATGCCAAACGTCATGTCTGGAGGAAACCTGGCACCATCCCTATGGTGAGGGTAGCATCATGCTGGGTCTGAATACTTATGTAAATGACATTTCAGTTGATTTGTAATTAGCAAAATTGTAACTGTTTTTGCTTTGTCATTATGGGGTATTGTGTGTAGATTGATGTGGGGAAAAAACAATTTAATACATTTTAGAATAAGGCTGTAACATAACTAAATGTGGAAAATGTCAAGGGTCTAAAATTTAGATAAGAAATTATACAAAATTTGATCTGTACGTGAACAAATAACCACAATTGTAATATGATTAAATATGTATAACATCTAAGGGGAATTATTTTGGGGAAAAAACTAAAGGTGTACCTTTCATGAGAGGTAAAGGAACCCACCGCTCATATGGATAGGAAGGTATTTTGTAGAAAACGATGAGCAGTGGCGCAAATGAGAGCCATGAGCGTACAGCCATCGCTTGCGCCTCATCTCCATACAGTGCTAATGGTGCACATCAGTTATTTCAGATGGTGTCAACGTAATGACATTTTGAGAGTAGAATGTTTTTTTTTATTTTTAAGTCACAAGAAGTGACCTTATCAGTCGTTCTATAAAAATCTCCCCCAGCAAAGAACCCACCCCTAACTTTCCCACCGCTGCTGAAAAATATCCTAGGGGAAACACTGAAGATCGTTGGCCTATTCATGGTTTATGATCTTGTAATTTTTACATAACACATTTAAAATAAAGTATCAAATTTCAAAATGTAATTGTTGTTGGGGGGGACAAAGTTGGCTTAAGTGCTCTAGATCATTTAAGATGCACTATGCATGTTCGCCTACAGTAATTTCAGTTTGTTACAAAACAAGCAAGTATAGTGTAGAGAATAATTGTGCCATCTAATCCGCTGTGAAATATTTTCCATAACTAAAAATATTGTATTTCCAACTGTTTGAAGCTGGTGTACAAAAGTGAGACGGGGGAAAAAACTATACTGGAAGCATAGAAATAGCGCACTTAACAGAGCTACTGCTTCTTTGGCTTGCTTTCAATGAGAGTGACAGATCTATAACTCACTTTTCTATGTGAGATTTTTCAGTTCTCCAAAAAGAAACATATATTGCAGCTTTAATTGAATAAATCCTGTAAACACCAGGTTCTGCTGATGGCACTTTTAAGATGGTCCTTTAGCCGCGAATGTATAATATTCCCCCATTTTTAAACCAACAAAGTCACTTCTTGATTTGAAAAAAGGTTAACCCTTGCTTTCTACCGTCATCTGATTCTACTTATATCACTCATCTTCCTAGGACCTTCAGTGGGCGAGGTATTGACAAGCAAACTTCGAATATCCAAACTGAAAACAAATTTAATGTGGCGGTCCATTAAAATAGCTAGCTAATGTTTGCAAGCATAATATTTTGTAGACATAACAGTGTGATATTTTATCTGTAGCTACTGGACAATTTACTGTTGAAGTATACAACAAGTCACTTCGATAGCTGGCTGCTAGCTACCACCAGTAAACACAGCATGCAAAATTACTGGTTAGCTGGCTAGCTAGCTTTCTAGCTAAGTAACTGCATTTTTCCTTTGATGTATTTGTTGGTAGCGACGCATATAGCTTGCTGTAACTGTTAGCTAGCTACTGGCCACAAACCTGTTTTATTTAGCCTATCACAGTACCTGGTTAAAATGCTGCTCTTCTAAACTTAGTTAAAACAACTGGAGTGCATTTGGCAGCTTCTATGATATGTTTGTATAATCAGGAGATGTCACTTACCTGTCAATGCAACACCTACAGTGCATTCGGAAAGTGTTGAGACCCCTTGACGTTTTCCACATTTTGTTACGTATACAGCCTTATTCTAAAATTGATCAAAATAATTTCCCCCCTCATCAATTTACACAACACCCCATAATGACAAAGCAAAAACAGGTTTAGAAATGTTTGCAAATTTATCAAAAAGAAAAAACTAAAATATCACATTTTATATAAGTAGTCAGACCTTTACTCAGCATTTTGTTGAAGCACCTTTGGCAGCGATTACAGCCTCGCCGTCTTCTTGGGTATGACGCTACAAGCTTGGCACACCTGTATTTGGGGAGTTTCTCCCATTCTTCTCTGCAGATCCTCTCAAGTTCTGTCAGGTTTGATGGGGAGCGTCGCTACACAGCTATTTTTCAGATCTCTCCAGAGATGTTTGATCAGGTTCAAGTCCGGGCTCTGGTTGGGCAATTTCAAGGACATTCAGAGACTTGTCCCGAAGTCACTTCTGTGTTGTCTTGGCTGTGTGCTTAGGGTCGTTGTCCTGTTGGAAGGTGAACCTCCGTCCCAGTCTGAGGTACTGTGCGCTCCCAGAGTGGGTTTTCATCAAGGATCTCTGTACTTTGCTGTTCATCTTTCTCACGATCCTGACTAGTCTCCCAGTCCCTGCCGCTGAAAAACATCCCCACAGCATGACGCTGCCACCACCATGCTTCACCGTAGGGATGTTATCAGGATTCCTCTAGACGTTCAATCTTGGTTTCAACAGACCAGAGAGTTGTTTCTCATGGTCTGAGAGTCCTTTAGGTGCCTTTTGGTGAACTCCAAGCGGGCTGTCATGCATTTTACTAAGGAGTGGTTTCCGTCTGGCCGCTCTACCATAAAGGCCTGATTGGCGGAGTGCTACATGCACTGTGAACTGTGGGACCTTGTATAGACAGGTGTGTGTGTGTGCCTTTTTCAAATCATGTCCAATCAATTTAATTTACTACTGGTGGACTACAAGATGATCAATGGAAACAGGATGCACCTGAGCTCAATTTCGAGTCTCATAACAAAGGGTCTGAATACTTATGTAAATTAGGTATTTCCGATTAGTTTTTTATTTGCAAAAATGTCTAAACCTGTTTTCACATGGTCATTATTAAATTTTTTTAATTTTGATTTAACTAGGCAAGTCAGTTAAGAACAAATACTTATTTGAAAAATGGAAGGGGTCTGAATACTTTCAGAATGCACTGTATTTTGTCATTTGATTTTCAATGCATTGAATGCTATTTGAACGTTCATCCACAGCGAAAGTGAGTGACTTTGCAGGCTTGCTTGTTAGTGTTTTGTGCAGTAAATCCCAATATAACTTTGTCAAACAGCTGTGCATGTATGCATAATCCTGAGATTTTTTTCCCGGTTGTGTGTGTGAGAGAGATGTCACTGAATAGCATGCCTGCCTGTGTGTTTGTGTTTAGGGTAAGGAGTTCTGTTTCGGAGTGAACAATGAGCAATACCGGTGTGAGATGGGGTACTGCTGCGGTGAGACGGAGTGCTGCACCTACTACTACGAGCTGTGGTGTATGTTCTGAGTGTCCTCTTCTATCCTTGCCTTTCTAGCATCACTCTGTCCCGATTCCCAATATTTATTTTCCTCCGATTTTGAAATGATGTGTTCTTATGGGAATCTCTGAATTTGTCACTTTCTTTGACTCACTCCAATTTGACAAATAATCATGTAGTAATGCTGAAATCAATAGCGCTGAAACAAAATCATTGGCCAAAATGAGTTGATTGAGAATGTAACTACATGATTTTGTGCAGGGTTCTGGCTGGTGTGGACCCTCATCATAATGCTGAGTTGCTGCTGTGCCTACCGTCACCGTCGGGTCAAGATGCGGCTGCAGCAGGAGCAGCGCCAGCGCGAAATCAGCCTTATGGCCTACCAGGGAGCTTCTAGTTCCTTCATCTCCCCTCCACCTCTCAACCTGAGTGAGTCTCTCAGCTCCAACTGGCCACTTATTACATGACCTTGTCCCTCTGAGTTAACTGTTTAGTGTAACTAGGCCTGGTAGTTGGAGATGGTTCTTAGCAGATTCAGAACCACACCTGACAGTTAGTTATTTAGTTCAACACCAGCTAACCCTATCTAGACCGTGTTAACCCTTTATACTTGTGGGAATTGGCCTAAGTGGTTAGGGCTAAATTGAAATGTTTCTTACAGAAGAAATATTAAATGCATAAGCATGGTAGCATTGAAAGGGAACAGTTTGGAGATTACGGGAAAAGGATTAGACCAAAGTTGAGGACACAACAGATCACCTGAAACCAGACTGAATCCAAACATTATACTGTTGATTTTATGTGCATTTTTATATTTACTGTATTTGTTGATAATGAAATCTGAAAATACTCTGGATACATTCAGCAAAGTGATAAAAATATTCCTGGAAAATGTGGGTTAGGTGCAACACAAGACAAAGGAACTACAAGGGTTTGAGTGAGAGGACTAACTGGTGTCTCCAAGTGTCCAAACACCTCTCCAAAGTGTGAACAGTTCCTAGGTCATTTCAATGCACTTTTGACTCAAAGAAGAGTCTTCAACTAAAAAGTAATATTTTTTGCTCTCCTAGCTGTGTCGTTGAACTAGAGCAACCACACTTCTCGTTGTTTAGAGTACTGCATCCCCGCCATCACACAATTACTGTTTACACAATCCAAAAACGGCCCATTTTATATAAATCCCAATTGGGTCAGGTGGGCATCATTTGAAAGCTTCTTCTATTACCAACATGACAAGTTTATGGGGTTGTCACGATACCAGAAGTTTTACTTGGATACCAGGTTAAGTATCGCAATACGCGATAGCATCATAATTCCCAATACCAAAACGATACCACTGCAAAAAAATAAGGCATATTAGCCAAAGTCACAGAATGGCACTTGATCCAGACAGATTGTCAGCTACAGCTCTGTTCAATCATTGTGCATCTTTTGAGTTTAAAATCATTACAGTTGCATTTATTTACATCAACAGTTTTGAGACTTCTGTGTATGCATTAATGAGTCAATTATACAGTCAATTTTACTTAGTTTTTACCAATCTAATGACATAATGGGAATCATTTATTTGAATGGTACATCTCTATTGATAAAGTAGGTACATCGAGATGTAGCCTAGGCCTATCCACAATACAGGGGACTTTATATTCAATAGGAGTTATTGAGCTTGTTTTGGCTGATTTCATGGGGCTACAGTTGACAAGCTGTTTCCCTTCCATGTGGAATTTTATTGTACTGATCAACAACATTTGCCTAGACGTAGCTTCTTTTATAAAACTGTGCGCTGTCTCTTTAGCTAGTAATGACGTCATTTGCGAGGCAAGTTCGCTGAGGCAATAGATCATCTTTGGGAGAGACGTGAGAGAGACCGAATAAGTGAATGAATAAAGTTTTTGGTGGCAATCAGCATATTTTGCATTAGGGTTTGCATATTATGACAAAGTACTAGGGTAATGAATTGATTTTAGCTGTCAGCTAGCAAGGAAATTTTGCCTACGAAGCTGGAAACTACTGGTATCTTCGTCCATTGTAAGGGTTGTAGCCTGTATGGACATTGTTTTGCGAACAGTAATTAACAGTTTCTACATGCTGTGTCACATTATTCAAGCGTGGTTACTTCTGTGGAGCATAAGCGGGGAGCTAACATGATGCAGCCTAGACTCCCAGTGCAGGCTAGCAATGAAGTGGAGCAGGCACGGTGCGCACTATAATAAGGTGTTGGCTGCGCTGATAGACAGGCTTGACACGTTTGACAGAAGTACCGTAAGTAAAAAGAAAAATGGTTCGGTACTAGATTTGTATTTTTTATGTTCTACTATCGAAAAAGTACAGAAGTTTTGGTTTACCGAAAACACTACAAGCTAAGTTATAAAATACGATCTTAGTGTCAGGCGTTGACAGGGCGATTCAGAGAAACAGATCGTAATTTTGATATGCATAGAAAGGACTCATGGCTGTTTGGCTTGATTGTATGACATCGAAACGGTATTTATTATAATCAACGTCTCATCTTTCAAAATACAGAGTCCTTTTAATTTACAGCTTTTCCCTCAGACAACAAAAAAATGTTGCAAAAGTTGCACAATTTGCAGGAGGGATGGGGGCAACTTGTCATGTGCTGTGCTCAACTTTCAGAACGGCGGTCAGTCAACCTATACAGCGCCGTGAAGCGCAGAGCCTGAGCTCTGACGTCGTTTATAGCATATTACTGTACAGCCACTGCATTCCAATTCAGGCGGTATCGGTGCCCAAATCTGCAATTTTCAAACCGTATATGGGTACCAGTGTAAAGGGTTAAGATGGTTGACTCCTGTTTGTTTATTTACGCCCAGGGTTCTGGACAGACTGCAAGCTTCCTGACTATGAAGAGGTGGTGGGTCATCCCCCGACTCCCCCTCCGCCTTACTCCGAGATTACCCCAGAGACCACTACTGTCATCCTGCTGCCATCCATCCAATCAGAAGCGGTCGTGGTGCTGGAGCCCCCAACAGAGGACGCGCCAAGAGAGGAGCAGACCGCCAATTCGTCATCAGACCAAGAAGCCGCGTCTGTGCCCAGCCAATCAGAGCGACCGGTGGAGGTGGACCCTGAAGGCCCATTGGAGGAGGAGCTGCTGACCCGGCGCAGGCATGTGACGGGTGACTCAGGGATTGAGGTGTGTGTTTGCCAACTAGATGAGGGCTCTGGGCCGGAGGAGGACGAGGAGCGGGTGTGTCAGGGGGCCACGGGGGACTGCTGCTCTGCCTCTGATCACACCCTCAGACACAAAGCGAGAACCCCTGAGCCCCAACCTCAGCCCCAGGGTCAGACCACCAGCACCGGAGACCGCCTGGTCTGAGCTCCACCACCTACCATCCCAGAGGCTGCTGTTGCTGCCGGATCTGCGCTTTAGGGAGGGAGACCCAGGAGAGCTCTTGTCATTGTCATCATAACAATAGCTCCGACACCACCAGCAAATGAAATGCCCCACAATAACTCACCAAATTAACCAGGTTGTCCTGTTGTTGAACATCCTTCTCAGTTATGATCCATATAATGACGATGATGACAAAAAGAAAAGCTCTTATTTGAGAAAGATGATTTTTCGTGTGGCTAATTGTTTAATACCCATGGTCCCTCTGCTTTGTTTAGTTCTTAACATGGGGATGATGAGGAAAAATGCTAAGTCTTCCTGGATGGGGGAGTGGCTAAAACTTCTAGAGACCACCAGGTGGTAAGAAGAGGTGTTGACGCTGGCACAGAATTGACTACATCTACCCACCCCACTGTCTGGCCTGGACATTTTCTTCTGGTCCTTGTAACATTTCACCTACATGGGGACAGGACAGTATATTGCAACAGTCACCAACCAACAGGCTTCTAGGCCCCAGCACATAAGGGTCAAAACAGAAGATAATGATTTAAGACACAATCCTGACCTGAAGGGACTGAACAAGGTGTACCAACTGTGACAAATGGAACTTGTTTTGTTTTTGTAAGGGTGTGTACTGTGTAATCTAGGAGACAGCTGCAAAGTGATGTCACCCCTGAGTCGTCTTAGCCTGCACCTGGTTTCCTTGCGGAGTGACAGCAGGGCTATTTGCATCCAGAGAAGAGGCTGGGAAGGGGAAGTGAAGATGTGCCTGTCTCTTATAGGCTCTCCCTCTCTGGACTGTGTCCCAGTAACATCAGACTCCTCCCCCTGAATCCCCCCGCTTCCCATCCCTCGTGACTCCACCAGTACTCCGGTCAACACTTGGCCAGACTGAAGTGTATCGAATGGACTGGGACAGACGTTTTGATGTGCGGCCAAGTTCTGTCTGTGGCCAAGTGAACTCAAGACTGTAAGCTGTGACATTATCCCATCGCTGTGCCTGCAACTTGGTGTCTATAAAAAGCCTCGCGGTGGTCGACCGTGTGTGTCCCAGCCTGGCAGTGATATTACCAGGAATACTGAAGGTTCAGCTCTATAGTACTTTGCTCCTTTATCATTTTCTTGTCTTTGTATTACTTCTCTCTAAAACCAGCTTTGGCTGAGGCCACTATTACCCACATTAATAGCAACACAGCTCTACCAAGGTGCTGCTGTGGGTGTATTGTGTGTTTTATAGGATGTGTAGAGGAGTGGTCTTATTTAGCATAGCCACAAAGTGCCCTGGCCCCTGGTGTAATGCACTCACCTCACCAGGCTTTAGACCACTTTTATAAACAATGCACTAGGATATTGCATAGAAGGCATGAGTCATTTGTTTTTGTCTGTGTGTAGGTAGTGTGTTCTGATTCGTTGTGTCTGCAACATATAGCGAAACACTCCCAGGCCATTGTCCCCAAGCTGACGAATCGGCTGCTGTTTTGATCCAGCGACAGCCAGAGCCCGATAGTGACGCAGCTTCACCACGAATCTCCTGGTCGTGTGCGGCTCGGACTGAGTGACCCAAGGTTTTAAGTATAGACACCCTGTACCTAGTTTCATCATGTTATGACTACATTGGGCCTGCAGTGTGCTGTTGCGTACTCCCTTGGCTTGCGGTGGTGTGAACCCTGTAGGAGCAGTTCTAAAGATTTGTGATGGTAATTTCCATTTAGTGGGGTGGGTGTGGCTTTGCTGTGTGTGTAGTGTTAGCACAGCTGCACGCTGATAAACTGCATGTTCCTCCTCAGTGTTGTGCGTCGCTTGCCTAAGCATGTGTGTCGAAGCGTAGTTGTAGAATCGGGTGTGGAGTGCATGTGATCTTACTGTGCAGTTCCACCAAGAAGAAGAAGAAGCACCACACAAGTCCAGCTGCTTTTGGGGGGGGGGGGGGGGGGGGGTGTTTAAATGTATTGATTTGCTGTCATACAGCACTGATCAATTAGGTTATGGACTGATGCACTGTTTATTATTAACGTCTAATGTAAAAGGAAATTGACACAGATTTATTCTGAATATCAGTCCATAAATATGTAGGATCTTAATTTGATCACTCTGTTGCAGGAGAACTTTCCTGCAATTCAGGAAATGTAAAACATTTGGTGCATTTGAGATTTTAAAATTCAAAAGGCACTCACACATCTGAGTTATCTTTGTTGCAGGTGCATGGCAACAGTTGAGAAAAAATAAGAAACCTGCACAGTGCTCTGGCTAGTATCACTGCTCTTTATTAAGCTTTATATATCAGCCTTAAGGCCTTCTTTTGTACTACACACTTTAATAGAATACTTATGAAATGCACATTGTTATATTTGGTGACACGTTTATTTTCCCTCGACTCCAACCCAATTCGATGCATTGTACTGGGTAGAGTGGAGCAATGTCTACATAAGGGTGCAAATTAAAAATACAAAAGCTCTGGGGAAAAAATTGTCTTGAAGCAGATACGTAAAGCTTAATAAAGAGCAGTGGTACTTTTTTTTTCTTGTGTATTTGAGATTTTAAAAAGGATTCTGCAGTTTTGTAATTTTCACTTTGAAATTTCAGACATGATTGTATCAACCCCTACAAAAATGTCCATGAATTATATTTTCACATTTCCTGTTGCTGCATGATTATTTTCCTGCTGTAGCAAACTGGCTCAAATGTAAGATCCTACATCTAAGTTGTCTGTCTTCAACAGTGTGAAGCCTTGATACTGTAAAAGTAATGTTTTAAAAGTCGTAGAGCATAGTCACGCACACACACTCCTGTTCGCATTCTCACATTAGGACATGTTTTTGATAAGACACCTTAAGCTGCCTTGGTAGGTTGCTAGGGAACAGACATGAGGATCGAGCTGCAGAAGACCTATGAACAGACTCCGTTTAGAGGTCATTCTGAGGCATAGGGAAATGCCTTACTACGGTGGTCAGTTGGGTACAGGTATACTAGATGTGTTTTAGGCTTCTGTATTTGATGAGTTGGCGGTTATATTTCAGACCTATGCTTTTTGAAGATGGCAAAAATGTTTGAGCATGTATTTTTTCCCCCCCCTTGGTAGTCCAGAGGAGTCATTTATACAAATGGAGTCTGAAGTGTAAGCGTCTGACATGTATTGGTCAGCTCAACTTGTTGTTCTAGGATGTGGTAAACTCAGTGAAACCACAAGACAAGATCATGACTCCTATATGTTGCAGAAACTGGTCTGTAGAATAGGCAACGTTTATTTAGTCAGAAAACGTGTATGAGAAATTCCCTTGTTATCTGTGGTTAATGTTAAATTTTTTTCTTAGGTACCCCTATTTTGCGTAGATAACAAAAAAAAATGTTAAAGAATATGATGGACATTAGTTTGATATTTGAACTGACCTGAAAGCATGTTGAATTAGAAAATGGAAGAAAAAAAATGTACATGAATGCTTGTTTTGTTTTCTTGTGATTCATATGATATGTTTGTTTTTTTGAATGGTTGGGGAAAATCTCCCAACTACAAATGTAGAGGCTAAAGTGCATTCATTTTGATGAAGGTAATGGAAATTGAAAAGGTGTTTTCTTGTTTTTGAAATGAGGATAAAATCTCCCAACTACATTTGTAGAGATTTTCCCCAACCATAGTTTCAGTCCCATTGCTCACTCTGCTTACTGGGCAAGATTATTCCCAAACAAACTCCTTTGGCTTTCACATGTTTATCTAGATAAAGGGCTATTAGTCAATCATGGACAAACATCCTTCCATTCATCTGTTCTGTAATTTTCCTCTTTGCCTACAGTTGCAGACACGGTAATATCTGAACATAATTGTTTAGACATCTTTTCTGTAGTAAATAATAGGCTATTTGTAAAAAAAAAAATCTAAAAAAAAATAGATTGATCTTTTCTTTTGGTTTCAATGTTCAGAAGCTTGTATCTCTCTCTCTTTTCCTCTCAAGCCCCCCACCTGGTCCACATGGCTGCTCCGGTATACCAGCAAAGAGGGCACAAGCTAGGTTCAGTGGCAGGTTGGGTATATGGTCCCTGGTGAGGTAACTATCCCCGGGTGTGATGATGGGGGGGGGGCTTGAGTCATGGCTCATTGCATCCCATTGGATCATGAGGAACCCCTCCCCCTCCAGGGGGCCCGACCATACCGAACATAGTAACAGATAGTGCGTGGCAACCCTCACCAATGTTTGTCTTTTTTGAGGCAGGATTCTTGCCCACGCATGTACTGCAGGCACAGTGCACAATTATATTTTGAGATTGTTTGCCAGTACCAAACAATTAATGTACTCAACCCACACTTGACGTCTCACTTACATATGCATACTGTCCTATTGTCATGAATAGCAAACATGCTGTTTTTTATGGACATCTGTATTTGACACTGATCAGAAATCTACTATTGGCACCAGTGCCATCAGTTGTCAGCTCAAGTTTAATTTACCTTGCTCACTAGGCCAAAGCTCTGTCATTGTAGAATGTCATCCTCCTTTCACCTGAAGTGTTCCTCTTCATTTCAGCATTTCAGCTACATACGCCTCTGTAATGTACCTGACTAGGCTATGCAAAAACATAAACCCACTGATGTATGCTGCAATAACTCCTCTGTCTGTAGTTGCCAGTACAAGCAATATTTCTGTCACACTGTACCTCAGTTGGTATGTGTAATGTCTTTGTTTCAACAACAACAAAAAATATATATAACAAAAATGAGTGGTTATTATTGCTACTATGTCATTTGTGTGTATGCTTTAAAAGTAAATGTGTATCTACATGTTACCTCTTGGTGTGTGTGGAGGGGAGTAAAGGTGAAGCCATTCTAGTACATTTTTCAGTTTTCTTTCTGTTCATCTTTAGTGACATAGTGGATAGAATGGGTTGCTCTCATTCTAATCTGCTAAGAATATTACTCTTGCTTTTATTATTATGGGGGGGGGGAATACATCTGTTTTGGTTGTTCCAAGTTAAAGGAGTGTTTTGAATGCTTTTTGTGGGATTAATGCCATTTAATCTTTCCTCAGACTAACATTATTCTGTTTGCTCTGTGGGTACTTTTGTCACTGGTCCACCCCTTGTGTGTTGCACTGTCATGGCGCATTGGGTGTCTTTGTAAACTGCAGCACCTCTGTCATTGTTTTTAGTTTGAGGAATTTTCAATGACTAAATAGTAATAAGTTCTTGCCTTTTTTCTCCTCGATTGCCCAACCTTTGATATAGAAGATAGACTGTGACCTTTATCAAGTATGGAAGCCAATATAACCCAATGTTAGACGGCGGAGTGGCGACACCTCAGCTAGCCCAGGTTTTATTTTTTGATGGTCTCACTTAGGGGTGGGTTGCACTTGAATTATACATCACCAAGGCAACAATGTACTCGCCCCATAATCCAAGGATGCTCTGTTACCCACTTGTAACCCAGATGTTTCTTGCATTTCTCCCTCAACTGTAGTTGGATAATGTCAAGCGGATATTGATTCACGTGGTAGGACTTTTCCAAAACAAATACCCACGCTTGAAAAGGGGTTGTCCAGAAGCGCATACCCCTTTCATTATCACCTAGAACAAGCCAAAAAGACAGAGGAATGCACTGAAATGTGTGGTACATTTGAATGCTTTGGTTTAGTGGGGGTCTGCTGTGTACTCTCGGGGTCATTTGTATTTTATTTTTTATAATAAAACAAACATTGGCACTCAACTGAAGTTGTACTGTTGTTTTGCTTTGAACTTTCTAGTTGATTGCTGTTGTTTCTCAAGCCTGTAGTGTTGGCGTTTTGATAGACTACCTGAGAGCATAACATACTCCACAGTAAGCGGTTCCCCACCCAGGCATCTGAACCAGTTGAGAGATTGCTCTTGAAGAGCATCAGAAGGCAGAGTGAGATGGTGCCTGAGGCATTTGGCTCAGTCATTATTGAGGAGTACCCAAGACAGCCTCTAACATGCTCTTTAGGGACAAAGTCACAAATGTAGTCCCACATTGCCAGATATGCCTTGAAGCCTTGCCCCCATCCTTTAAGTATAATATTAGTGCAGAACACAAACTTAACCATGTGTGGTTTCATGATATACAATCGCGTGACTTGAGTAGAATATTTCCTTCAACCTTCAGTGAGGGTAATACAACATTACCTGCTATCATTCCTACGTTGGAACTAGGCCAAAGATATGATGGGACTCATTCGTATCTACGGTACATCTTAATGATCATTATCCATTTTAATTACCTACTTTCCCATATCCTGAGCCGACGAGTGAGTAAACAGCATCACTAAGGGTTGTAACTTAATGGCAAGAAAAACAAGTTTACCATCAATATAGTAAACTAGCTCCTGTATTTTACATATTGTGGAAAGATGAGGCACAGACCGAGTGGCCTAACAGGAGTAAAAGGCTGTCATACAGTGGGGAAAAGGCAGCATCTGCAATGCACTGTCTTCAAACACTGCTCACGAGGAGATGAGACGCGGTTTAGATGCAGTGTGAGGCGCAGTGGATTGGCTTGTTTTTCTCAGAACATGGAATTAAAATGGATTGTGTCTGCAGTATCCCATTTCCAAACGATCCCTTTCAGAGGGATGCTATAATTCAATGTTCCCAACATTTTTCGGTTACTGTGCCACCAACTGAATTTGGTTCTGCCCGGAGTACCCCGTCGTGCATTTTACCAGTAGGCCTATGGTCTCATGAGTTAAGTACCCCCTAGGGGTCCTAGTACTCCTGGTTTGGAACCACTGCTATCATTTATTGAAATTCCTTTGAAATGTTCATGGTTACAATTCTGAGGTCAGGTCTGGGGAAAAACAGTAAAGTACACATTGGTTTGGAATCGAAACCACTGGCTAGGGCACTCTGGTAATATGCCACAAAACCAAAACAGTTTGGGTGGGTGCAGAAAAGCAAAAGGAGCACACCCTAACTTGAAGTTAAGTCTGGATCAGGCAACTCAAATAAATGAATGCAACCAAAAGGAGAGGGATTGGTCACCTTTTCATTTCATATACAGAATAAAAGAAAAAACACCTAATCAATCTTGACATAAATAGTTGTAAAAAAATGACTAGTCTAGCACCTTCATGCATTCTACTGTAGATTCAGTTTGACAACAAAAGCATATTCTCTGCAACCATACATTTTTCAAACTAATAAAATTGAGTATGAGAATTCATTGAAACCGTCAATCGATTGAAATGCACAAAGACTTACATTGATCGCAAGCACCATAGAGGCAAATATGACATGATGCTGTTTCTAGAGCGAAGCAGAAAAGCGACGGATCAATAGCCAGATAGGCCATTGAAAACATCTTTGGTGTGACACGGTTCAAGCGCTGATGTGACCTGGTCATGTGGGCTGTAGAGTTAGAACACATCGGTTACTTTGTCCCTTTGACTATCAAAACCCTAAAACTGAGTAGAAATCCATTTCCCAGCCCCTTAAAAGGACAACCAAACTATTAACCAGCAATGGCACTCTGACAACACGGAGGTCATTTTCACACAATAAGTACATAATAATAATAATATGCTCTCTATACTTGTGTAGAGTAAGGCCTGGTTGGTGAGAGTAGGGGTGGGGACAGACTACAACTTTCTGTATGTCTACTCATGGCAGGGGTCAGTGTGGTTGGCTACTGTAGTTGAAATGCATCCATCCGCTACTCAGTCTTTCCCAGGATTCATTAGTGTTGTCTCAAGGGTACCTCTGTCCGTCAAGCATATTGGTCTACACTGGGAGGTCAGTTACATTGTCTCCATCTTGTCAGTCATTTCAGCGTCTCAGTGCAGTTGTCGTCAGACTACAGTAGTGGTTATGATGGGAGGCCTCCCTCCCGCTCTTTTTCCCCTCTCTCCGTCTCAGTAGAAGCGTTTGCGTCTGTTCTCGTTCCAGTGGCTGTAGACGATGAGGCCGACCACGATGAGCAGGAAACAGCCCAGCATGGAGAAGAGGATGGTGAAGAACATAGCAATACTACTCCACCCTTCTTCATTCTCACCCACTGACACAGAGAGAGAAATGTTAGTATGGATAGAAAGTGAAAAATAGTGACAAGGAGCCATAATAAGTAGGCCTTAGACAAGTACGCCTTGTCTGAGCCGGAACAGCCCATCTCCTGTTTCTGTAGCGTGAGGCAGCTTGATGTACAAGTACACCCCCTGGACAGGAGGGTAGTATATCACATGGCCTCACCCCCAATCCATCTTGTTAATGCTGAGTGACAAGCAGAAAGGCATCAGGTCCCATTTTTAGTTTCTTTTTGGTATGACCAGGGATCGAATCCCAAACCTTCTGCCAGTCTCGGGGCAGACTCTACATGCCACTGAGTTGGTTAAAGAGCCCTAATAGTATAACATAATTTGATAGCATATGTATTTTAGCTTTTTATCAATAATAACTCTTATTTGAGTAGAGTAACGCCAATGAAAGTGTATGTTCTTCTGTTTGTGTGAGGTAGTGAGCCTTACTCTTTAGTAGGTCCATGTTATCTACACTGGGTAGTGTGATCTCATCTTCCTCCTCCTTTTCCTCTGTCTCACTGCGTAACACAGTCAGCTGGTACAGTTTCAGGGAGATCACATCGTGATTGTCTGTGTAACAGAACGTTTCAGTCATTCAAAGAAAACTGCAGCAAAAACACCTTCAAATGGACCAAAATACAATATCTTAGTTCCCTATTAGATCAAAATAAATGATAGTGATAATCTGGGATGGTCACATCTCACTTGAAATTAGAGACCTCAATGAAACACCAAGTAGATGAAGTAAATGAAAACTAGGCGCTAATTCATGGCAATAAAACAGCTGATTTCATTAATGCTACTATGTAAAGCACAGTAGAGGGGAGTACTACCAGAGAGATCTCCAGTGACGGCCGAGGCTCCAAAGTAGTAGCCCTGGGGCAGCCGTACCCCCGGTATGTCCAGGCAGTCCCTCCATTCATGCTGCCCATCAATGTCAATCATAATCTAGTAGAGATAGTATGGTTAACAGGGTCAGCCATACAAATCATTCAAATCCAGACAGAAAATATTTACACAAGAAGCAACCTAATATCACACAGTCAACCTCTCAGTCATTTAGTAAGTTCACCACTCAGCCAGGTCACCCGTGATACAAGTCAGTATTCGACATCCATCTATGTCTGAGGACGCCGGGAGATGACGTGAAACCGACCACTAGGGGCAACAGCGAGCGCTGTTACCTTCAAGTACAGTGTGGGTTTTGGTTTTGCTAGGGTACTGTGGACAGGGATGTCATACAAGCAAGCCAATACAGCAAGCCAGTAAGCATCTGCCTCTGGTGCCAAAGGTTGTATGTTCGAATCCAGCAATATATCGTCTATCCCAAACCTTAACCATTCGGACTTAATGCCCAAACTTAACCCTAACCTCAAAAGTCAGAGTTATTGCCTAAACTTAACCTTAAACACTTTGAAATTTGACATTTGGAACAACTACGATATTTTACATTTTGAGAAACATGGATGAACATCTAATTCTGACGTGAGACTGTGCGAGCTAGTCGAACAGAGTATGCCCAGGCACTACCTAGCACAGTCAAAGCATCATATCACTGACATTCTCCTGCAAAGTTGAGTTAACGGGTGTGAATGAAACAATTCACTTCAACGCAACAGATTTCTGTTTGTATAGAAGTGACCCAACATGCATCTTGGATGAAATGAGGCATTACACTATTATTTAGTTATTACACAATAACTTGGATATTGATAACATCGTAGAGTCGTTAAAATGTGTGTGTGTGTGTGTGCCTGCTCTCACCGTGAGCCTGCGACGGACATATCTGATGAAGATGAAGGTGTCGTGGTTGAGGTTGCGCACCATGGCGTTGCAGCCGCCCAGCTCAGTGGGACGCCCGTCTCGTTCGTGGTCATAACTAATGCTTCCGTTCCCCACCATGGCCAACACAAAGGGGAAGATCCTCTGGTGGAAGGTGTGAAAATAGTGAGAGAGAGAATCAGAACAACAGGTAAAAGATGCAGCATCCACAACAGTACAATACTGCTGGTAGTGACCTCATTCTCCATCTGATCCCCTACTTATTCAAATGCAAATTACATTCAAGGTGCAACCAATTGTTAATAGGTAGTAAACAACAACAACGTGGGGCAGCATGTTCATTAGGGGTTGATGAGAGTAGCTAAGGAGAGGGGTATGGGGGGCATTTGGTATGGGTGGTCCAAACATGGAGTACCTGTGTGCGTGTGGTGTACCTCGTCTTCTGTGCCTGTCTCCATTGGGATGCACAAAACAGAGAAGCACAACACAAGGCCCATTACACAGGTCTGTGAGCCCTGCCCAAAACAAGCACTCCCAACAAAACCTCATAAATATTCCACTGTATTGGCTTGCTTGTATGACTCAGGTCTGTTTTGTGGTGGGAGGTGTTGGTTGTCAGTTAGCTAAGGCCCCTCTCAGAGCACAGGAAGATCAGGACATGTTGACCCAGATTTGACAGGATATGACACAAACACCGCTGCCAGACAGTACAATAAAATAAAAAGGAAGTGGTTGAGATAAAGTCCTATAATTTGTGACATAACATGTAACAGTATTGTAGCTACTCCTTCCCTCCACAGAAACACATAGAAGAGGTTGACGGGTATATGCACATACTGTACCTCAAGGTGTTTTTCCTCATTGGGGTACGTGTCCACAAATACACCCAGCCCTGTGAAAAGGTCCTGATTCCCAAACACAGGACCTACACAATGACAGAAATGCATTTATACAGTTGCATTGCATTGTACCTACACTCTGGTATTTCTGTTGGAACTACATTGTGGGACAGTACCTTTCTGCATGCGCTCCTTGGTGTACCAAATTGCCAGTCCATCCCCATTCAGATTCTTCTTGCCTTGGCCATGAATCTTAAAGTGCACTTGTAACTCCCAGTCCCTTAGGTGACAGGGCTGGCCACACAAACATACATAGATAGATATTACCATTTTGGCAAAGCCATGCAAAATGTGACATGCATAGAGAGCAGTGGAGGCTGGTGGGAGGAATGGCATCAATGAAACGGTATCAAACATATGGAAACCATGTTTGACTCCGTTTCATTAATGCCATTACAATGAGCCCATCCTCCTATAGCTCCCCCCACCAGCCTCCTCTGATAGAGAGAATCAGTAACAGTGATGTAGACTTAACAGTGTGCAATGTTCTGTACTCACAATGCGGCTCCACACTGCCCCCTGCTTGCTCTGCATGTCTGTTGTGAGGCGCACCTGCTCTGTGGTTACCATGGCATCGCCCATCAATTCCCAATGGGAGGAGCTGGACGACCCCACACCTGAGCACACATTATTTGTAACACACATAGAACAGAAAAGACTGATGGACCGTTGTCATATTATATAAAACAAGTTGTACATAGCGTAGAGCCTTGATGAAGTGGGAGCAAAAAACGATTTTACGAGCATCAACACTCCACAGTCAGTATAACATTGTTGCAATGTCGAATATACAGCATTCATTTCAGCGTTCTCACATTATACTATAATAAAGGGTGGTACAATGGCGCTAACGTTACCTTGATAGGGTTTTGACAATGAATGCTCCCTTTTCAGAAACTCCTCCATTTCATGATTATCATCGTCGGCAAAAGCTCGACAAGTTGTAATAAGAATGATTACAAACGTCCTATATGTTTTTAGAGCCATGGTCTGACGAAGAAAAATATCGGAGAGAATATTAAATATCTGTCAGTTGTTGTTTGTGGCGGCGGCCATTTTAGATTACGACTCCTCCCATTCAACCATTCAACGCCCTATGGCTTGTGATTGGTTTGTAGGGCTGCATTGCGTCTGGTTATTTGTTCACTCGGCTGTCAATCACTTTACACTTTCCAAATCAAATACATTTTTATTTATCACATGCGGCGAATACAACTGGTGTAGACTCTACAGTGAAATGCTTGCTTACGAAACATTCCCAACTATACAGAGTAAAAACAATAAAAATAAATATAATAACTAACACGAGGAATAAAATTAAATACACAAGAATGGCGCTATATACAGGGAGTACCAGTACCAGATCAATGTGCAGAGGTACAAGGTATTTGAGATACACTCTTAAGAAAAAAGGGTTCCAAATGGGTTATTCAGCTGTCCCTATAGGATAACACTTTTTGGTTCCAAGTAGGACCTTTTTGGGTTCATGTAGAACCCTTTTGGGTTCCATGTAGAAACCTCTGTGGAAAGGGTTCTACATGGAACCCATAAGGGTTCTACCTGGATCCAAAAACGGTTGTTAAAAGGGTTACCCAATGGGGACAGCCAAAGAACCCTTTAAGGTTTTAGATAACACTTTTTTTTCTAAGAGTGTAGATACAGTATGTACATGAAGGCAGGTTAAAGTGACATTGTGATAGATAATAATAAGAGTAAAATAAACAGAGCAGCAGCAGCAAATGATGAGTGCAAAAGTGTATGTGAATGTACGTATGTAATGTATATATGTGTTGTGTCGGTCTATGTGTGTGTGTATGTAGTGTATGGGTTTTGTGTGGGAGTGTCAATGTAGAGTGTGTGCGTGAGTGTGTATATAGTTTGTACACTGAACAAAAACAAGATTTTACTGAGTTACAGTTCATAAGGAAATAAGTCTATTGAAATACATTCATTAGGCCAAAAATCTATGTAATTCACATTACTGGGATTACAGAAAAGCATCTGTTGGTCACATATACCTTAAAAAGAAGTAGGGCATGGATCAGAAAACCAGTCCGTATCTGGTGTGACCACCATTTGCCTCATGTTGTGAGACACATCTCCTTTGCATAGAGTTGATCAGGCTGTTGATTGTGGCCTATGGAATGTTGTCTGACTCCTCTTCAATGCCTGTGTGAAGTTGCTGGATATTGGCGGGAACTGGAACCCACTGTCATACATGTCACTCCAGAGCATCCCAAACATGCTCAATGGGTGACATGTCTGGTGAGTATGCAGGCCATGGGAAAACTGGGACATTTTTAGCTTCCAGGAATTGTGCACAGATCCTTGCGACATGGGGCCATGCATTATCATGCTGAAACATGAGGTGATGGCGGCAGATGAAGGCACGACAATGGGCCTCAGGATCTTGTCATCGTATCTCTGTGCATTCAAATTACCATCGAAAAAATGCATTTGTGTTCGTTGTCCATAGCTTATGATTGCCCATACCATAACCCCACCGCCACCATGGGGCACTCTGTTCACATAGTTGACATCAGCAAACCGCTCACCCACACAATGCCATACACGCTGTCTGCCATCTGCCCGGTACATTTGAAAACTTAATTAATCCATGAAGAGCACACTTCTGCAGCTTGAAAGTGCCCATCGAAGGTGAGCATTTGCCCACTGAAGTTGCAGTCAGGCCAAGACCCTGGTGAGGACAACGAGCACACAGATGAGCTTCCCTGAGACGGTTTCTGACAGTTTGTGCAGAAAATCTTCGGTTGTGTAAACCCACAATTTAATCAGCTGTCCAGGTGGCTGGTCTCAGACGATTCCGCAGGTGACGAAGCCAGATGTGGTGGTCCTGGGCTGGCGTGTTTACACATGGTCTGCTGTTGTGAGGCCGGTTGGACATACTGCCAAATTCTCTAAAACTAAGTTGAAGGCGGCTTATGGCAGAGAAATGAACATTAAATTATCTGGCAACAGCTCTGGTGGACATTCCTGCAGTAAGCATGCCAATTACATGCTCCCTCAAAACTTGAGACATCTGTGGCATTATGTTGTGTGACAAAACTGTACATTTTAGAGTGGCCTCTTATTGCCCCCAGCACAAGGTGCACCTGTTTAATGATAATGCCGACTATTTAGCAGTCTGGCTATTTAGCAGTCTTGTGGCTTGGGGGTAGAAGCTGTCTCTGAGCCGAGAGCCATTACTCCGGTACCGTTTACCAGACGGTAGCAGTGTGAACAGTCTATGGCTTGGGTGGCTGGAGTCTTTGGCAATTTTTCTGACCTTCCTCTGATACTGTCAATAGAAACATGCAGAGATTGGCTAAATCAGATCAATATCTAGGACTATGTATGATGCCTATTTATGATGCTACAGTCAGAAAGGAAGAGGCGATCCAGTACCTCTGCTACAGTGTGATCCACTGAGGTTGCCTATATGAACGGTGTGACCGATATTCCGCTAAATCCCAATTTCAATTATGTGTTAATCTTGGTTGTCACTAGTTACAAACAGCCACAAAGTCAAAATTGGCTATATGTTAAAACCTCATGAAAACAAAGATTCACTTTTTGGTCTTAATTTAAGGTTAGAGTTAGGCATAAGGTTAGTAGTGTGGTTAAGATTAGGTTTAAAAGACCACTAACTGTCAGTGTATGAAGTCAATTATCATCAGGGACTATCTATAAATTCTTTACTTTTGTCACGGGACTTGGACTTTATCCTTCTGTGAAATATTATATTTTTGAGTTTATAGTGGTTGAATCTCATGATAATTAATAGTCCTAATAATGTACCAGTACTTTTGAAGTCAGACAAATAGACTACAGTAGGCTTTTTTCACTTTCTGAATAGCACCCTACAATTTTAGACACTCCCTCAGTGTGTCGCAAGGCAAGACTTGACTCGCACAACTGCAAGTTGTGGGACTGTCCATCTGCAGTCATGGCCAAAAGTTTTGAGAATGACACAAATATTAATTTTCACAGTCTACTGCAGGCTTTTATTGCCAATTACATGGCTTTTATTGCCAATTACATGAAGTTGATACAAAGAGTCAATATTTGCAGTGTTGACCCTTCTTTTACAAGACCTCTGCAATCCGCCCTGGCATGCTGTCAATTAACTTGTGGGCCACATTCTGACTGATGGCAGCCCATTCTTGCATAATCAATGCTTGGAGTTTGTCAGAATTTGTGGGTTTTTGTTTGTCCACCCGCCTCTTGAGGATTGACCAGAAGTTCTCAATGGGATTTGGGCCATGGACCCAAAATATTGATGTTTTGTTCCCCGAGCCACTTAGTTATCACTTTTGCCTCATGGCAAGGTGCTCCATCATGCTGAAAAAGGCATTGTTCGTCACCAAAGTGTTCCTGGATGGTCGGGAGAAGTTGCTCTCAGAGGATGTGTTAGTACCATTCTTTATTCATGGCTGTGTTCTTAGGCAAAATTGTGAGTGAGCCCACTCTCTTGGCTGAGAAGCAGCCCCACACATGAATGGTCTCAGGATGCTTTACTGTTAGCATGATACAGGACTGATGGTAGCGCTCACCTTGTCTTCTCCAGACAAGCTTTTTTCCGGATGCCCCAAACAATCGGTAAGGGGATTCACCAGAGAAAATGACTTTACCCCAGTCCTCAGCAGTCCAATCCCTGTACCTTTTGCAGAATATCAGTCTGTCCCTGATGTTTTTCCTGGAGAGAAGTGGTTTCTTTGCTGCCCTTCTTGACACCAGGCCATCCTCCAAAAGTCTTCGCCTCACTGTGCATGCAGATGCACTCACACCTGCCTGCTGCCATTCCTGAGCAAGCTCTGTACTGGTGGTGCCCCAATCCCGCATCTGAATCAACTTTAGGAGACGGTCCTGGCGCTTGCTGGACTTTCTTGGGCGCCCTGAAGCCTTCTTCACAACAACTGAACCGCTCTCCTTGAAGTTATTGATGATCCGATAAATGGTTGATTTAGGTGCAATCTTACTGGCAGCAATATCCTTGCCTGTGAAGCCCTTTTTGTGCAAAGCAATGATGACGGCATGTGTTTCCTTGCAGGTAACCATGGTTGACAGAGGAAGAACAATGATTCCAAGTTCCAGTCTGTTATTTGAACTGAATCAGCATGACAGAGTGATCTCCCGCCTTGTCCTCATCAACACCACATCTCTGCCACATCTCTCGTTACCGACAAGATGTCAGCTGGTCCTTTTGTGGCAGGGCTGAAATGCAGTGGAAATGTTTTTGGGGGATTCAGTTCATTTGCATGGCAAAGAGGGACTTTGCAATTAATTGCAATTCATCTGATCACTCTTCATAACATTCTGGAGTATATGCAAATTGCCATCATACAAACTGAGGCAGCAGACTTTGTGAAAAATAATATTTGTGTCATTCTCAAAACTTTTGGCCACGAATGTACAGTAACGTTATATACGTAAGACAAAATTCTATACATTGTGTAAAGAAGAAGCATGGATCCCATTCAAGAAAAACAGAGCAAGGAGGTCGACATTTATCGTGACACATGGGTCCGCGATAATAGTTGTTTATAGATGTCTTGAACGAGGGATTGTCCCTGTCTCAACCCTCTCATCATTGTCAGACCAAGCATAGGTAGCTAGGTAACTAATCGGAAAAAGATGTAACTCGAGCTGGGTTGCTAGCTAGCCAGTTGGTCTAGTATGAATTTGATTTAGTTATAAATAGCACACCTGTACTATACGTGGTATTGCTTTGTTATTGTTGCATTCGACCAATTCAAAACATGGCAAAACCATCAAATAGTACTGTAGTCAAATAGCTAGTTATTTCAAACAGCTATAACTTGCTAGCTAGCCTAGTGGGATTGGGTTAAATTCCATGGTACTTCCTACGTGACTCATTATTGACAAATAATTAAACGCCCATAACATATGCACCAGTTCCATTACCGAGGTAAAGACAGTTTCAAGTTGGATATTCAACGGATATTCGCGCTTTCAAACCTCAATAGCTTTCAAACCACTTGAGCCACAGACTCCAAATAAGTGTCATGATGTTGGAAAATTGCGCACAACATTGCACAGGTCTTATTTTCACGATTTGGACATTAATTTGCTTTCCAAAGATAACAAACATGTGGAAATGTGAGCAGCATTTTGTATTCCTAGCTGAATTATAACTTTTTTTACATTCGAATTTCAATAGCTCATTGGTCATGTGACCTACTTGATTCAAACAAGGTTCAGGATGTCCACTGACTACCCTTCTATATTGCACACCCTTTAGTTTGTCCATTTTCATCTCGCATGATTTTACATGAATTTTTCTAAATGTAAAATTTCAATAGCTCCTTGGTTATGTGACCTGACTTCAAACATGGTGCAGAATGTACCCTTCTATATTGCACACTCTTGTTTGTGCACTGTAAAATCACACGGTTTAACATACATTTTTCATCATTTTAAATTTCAATAGCTCCTTGGTCATGTCAATTACACACCTAAGAAGCGTGCAGTGGATATACACCCATATTGCATAACCTCTAGTTATGTCTCTTCTATATTGTTGTACATTAATATTAGTTTGACAATTAGGAGGTTTAGTCCAGTGTTTACCCTTTTCTTTAATATTTATCTATAATAATTGGTAGTTCTAAGTACTTATTTTCCCAGTTTTTTATTTTTCCACAGTATTTAACAGTGGTACACAATAGGAGAGAGACAGATAATGTCTCCTTTCGTCATTAATATCAACCATAAAGGAAAAGGGCAAAGTACAGAGTCATGCTATTAATTGTCCAAAGCAGGGATGGAGAGTGAGCTAGTGAGGTAGGCTGCAGTGAGTTTGCTGGTCAATACATATACTGAACATGTAACCACAGTAATGGTGGCCAGTAAATCAATGAATCAACATTTCATATTGACAAATTAAACAGAAATTGTAGACCTTTAATCTTTTCCAACATGTCAACAGACACTTAACTTCAAATAAGTGTAAAACATTTCACAGTGTTAACTTTCTCTTTATCCCTGGTTGATATACATTTCAGAGCCTCTTCAGTGTGGATGGGGTATAGCATACGTTTTCAGCAACAAAGACTGCACTTCCAGTTTGTGTTCTTCACTCTGTTGAACTCTTTTGTCTTCATTCCTAGGCACAGCACATGGAACCACCGTTGGCATGCAAAACATTCAATCTAAAACAAAAAAGCGTGACACGTTATAAATAATATCAAATATCAATGCAGTATGACGAATTAGCCACCCATTGTGTTATATCATAAATTGTCTTACATGCCATCACTGTTGTCAAAAGATTCTAAACATGTTAAATAAAGTTACTAACCCAGTCAGTCTTTGGGCCACATCCAGGTTGTTTATCAGTGGCACACATGAATCAGTTGTTGGCTTTGTTGAATTCTGAAATCATAGGCATGGACTGAACATATGGCTGTCCCACACAACTACATAAAAATAAAGAATTTACATTTACTTTGATTTAAACGTCATCACATACCAGACATTTTTAGTATATCCTCAGCCATTTCATTTCGCAGTTGCTCCATGTGTTTTTCAAGGTTCCATATCATTTTGGGAGGGGATGTTGGGGAAGTTCTGTGCAACTTCCTTGACCATCTACACCAAAAATAAAATAGAGTTTTCGACCTAATTGTCACGTAACAGCTAACCATTCATTATTGAAAATATAACTATCAAACCTGCATTACAAAGACCCCGCAGCTGAAGGTGTCCTGCTGCATGGTGTGAGTTATTTCCCCTCCTTTCCACTTTATGTCCACCCAATCGTCTTTTCCATGGCAGGATCTTCTCATTTTGAAGTATTCTCTTTTTTATGTAAACATAATGGAATTCTGATTAGTTATAGGCAAATGAATATACAAGCCAAATTTGTATGCTGTTTTCCTTATCACTATAATCTAGTAGTAATTTAGTAGTAGAGGTAATTTCCTTTATGCCCTGTTCTACACACAGCCTAAATTATAGACACTGAACCATTTACAGGACAATAATAAAAGTAGCATATTGGATCCAACCCTATCACAGAGTGAATAAATGTAGAGCGTTTGTAGACTTGAAGAAAAAAATATTAAGTGACAGTTTCATCAGTACGTGCTTAAAGAAAGTCACATCAAAGACTACAGATGACAGTGCTCACCAAATCTATGACAATAGAGAATGAATTCTAAGCCCCAGTGTGTTTGTCAAAATAATATCTGAAAATGTCAGTTGTTGAACATAATACTTCTATTTGCAGTAGCAATTTATGATATATGCAGTTGAGGAATATTCCATATACCAACACTACATGTAGGACGGACATAAAACAATTCTGTATGTGGGAATGTCTTATTTATTTTATTTTTTATTTCACCTTTATTCAACCAGGTAAGCCAGTTGAGAACTAGTTCTCATTTACAACTGTGACCTGGCCAAGATAAAGCAAAGCAGTGTGACACAAACAACAACACAGAGTTAGACATGGAATTAACAAACGTACAGTCAATAACACAAAAGAAAAGTCTATATACTGTCACGATTGTCGTCTTCGTCTTCTGACGATATAACGAAATCATTGTCGGAAAAGGTAGACCAATACGCAGCAGAGTCGATAGAGTTCATCTTGAACATTTAATGAAAATCACCCACAAATCCCAAACACAAACACACCCTACTATATGAGACTCTCAATCAAAGGCAGATAGACAACACCTGCCTTCAACTGAGAGTCCCAACCCCAATTAACCAAACATAGACATACATTCACTAGACTCCCCATAGAAATACCTAAACATAAACCAACACCCGGAATTACTAAAACAAACACCCTTTTAACAAAACACACCACCCTGAACCACATAAAACAAATACCCTCTGTCACGCCCTGACCAAACTACAAAACAATTAACCTTATATACTGGCCAGAACGTGACAGTACCCCCCCCTTAAAGGTGCTACCCCGGAAGCACCTTAACAAAAAAACAAAAAAAATACCCCCAAACAATACCCAAAAGAAAATTTCCCCCTTACTAAAGGGAGGGAAGGGAGGGTGGCTGCCGTCAACGACGGCACTGTGCTACACCCCCCCTCCCCAACCCACCTATTTTTTGGAGGTGGCTCCGGCTCAGGCCGTTCCAGGCTGTCTGGGCAGTCTGGCAGCTCGGGACAGTCTGGGCAGTCTGGCAACTCGGGACAGTCTGGGCAGTCTGGCAACTCGGGACAGTCTGGGCAGTCTGGCAACTCGGGACAGTCTGGGCAGTCTGGCAACTCGGGACAGTCTGGGCAGTCTGGCAACTCGGGGCAGTCTGGCAACTCGGGGCAGTCTGGGCAGTCTGGCAACTCGGGGCAGTCTGGCCACTCGGGACAGTCTGGGCAGTCTGGCCACTCGGGACGTTCAGGGCAGTCTGGCCACTCGGGACGTTCAGGGCAGTCTGGCCACTCGGGACGTTCAGGGCAGTCTGGCCACTCCGGCAGTTCGGCGCAGTCTGGCCACTCCGGCAGTTCGGCGCAGTCTGGCCACTCCGGCAGTTCGGCGCAGTCTGGCCACTCCGGCAGTTCGGCGCAGTCTGGCCACTCCGGCAGTTCGGCGCAGTCTGGCCACTCCGGCAGTTCGGCGCAGTCTGGCCACTCCGGCAGTTCGGCGCAGTCTGGCCACTCCGGCAGTTCGGCGCAGTCTGGCCACTCCGGCAGTTCGGCGCAGTCTGGCCACTCCGGCAGTTCGGCGCAGTCTGGCCACTCCGGCAGTTCGCGCAGTCTGGCCACTCCGGCAGTTCGGCGCAGTCTGGCCACTCCGGCAGTTCGGCGCAGTCTGGCCACTCCGGCAGTTCGGCGCAGTCTGGCCACTCCGGCGACTGTTGACTGGACGGGCAGCTCCGACGACTGTTGACTGGACGGGCAGCTCCGACGACTGTTGACTGGCGGGCAGCTCCGACGACTGTTGACTGGCGGGCAGCTCCGACGACTGTTGACTGGCGGGCAGCTCCGACGACTGTTGACTGGCGGGCAGCTCCGACGACTGTTGACTGGCGGGCAGCTCCGACGACTGTTGACTGGCGGGCAGCTCCGACGACTGTTGACTGGCGGCAGCTCCGACGACTGTTGACTGGCGGGCAGCTCCGACGACTGTTGACTGGCGGGCAGCTCCGACGACTGTTGACTGGCGGGCAGCTCCGACGACTGTTGACTGGCGGGCAGCTCCGACGACTGTTGACTGGCGGGCAGCTCCGACGACTGTTGACTGGCGGGCAGCTCCGACGACTGTTGACTGGCGGGCAGCTCCGATGACTGTTGACTGGCGAGGCTGGGTTTACGCACTTGCCGTTTAGTGCGGGGAGCGGGAACAGGACGAGTCGGACTGGGTGGACGCACTTCCGGGTCCACACGAGAGACAGGAGCTGGAAACCCAGGGCTATGGAGGCGCACAGCCGGTCTAGATCTTACCTCCTGCACAACCCGCCTTGGCTGGATGGAACTAGTAGCCCTGTACGAGCGGAGTGCTCGTACAGGGCAGACTGGGCTGTGCAGGGGCCTGATGGTAGCCGTGCGTAGAGCGGGAGTTGGGTAGCCTGGTCCTCGGAGGCGTACCGGTGACCAGATGCGCTGCGCAGGCATCCTCCTACCAGGCTGGATGCCCGCTCTAGCACGGCACCTTCGAGGGGCTGGAATAACTCGCACCGGACTGTGCGTGCGTATGGGTGAGATAGTGCGCTTCTCAGCAAAACATGGCGCTCCCCACCTCATACGCTCCTCCATATAACCACGGGTAGCTGGCCTCCGGCTCTTCCTACACCTAGCCAAACTACCCGTGTGCCCCCCCAAAAAAATTTCTTGGGGGTGCCTCTCGAGCTTCTCCCTCAGCGCGTCTCTGGCCTCGTACCACCGCCTCTCTGCCTTGGCTGCTTCTATTTCCCACTGCGGGCGGCGATACTCCCCAGCCTGATGCCAAGGTCCGGCCCCGTCCAGAACTTCCTCCCAAGTCCACTTCTCCCGCCAGTCCAACTCGTAATTCCTCCGCTCCTTCCTCTGCTGCTTGGTCCTTTGGTGGTGGGTGATTCTGTCACGATTGTCGTCTTCGTCTTCTGACGATATAACGAAATCATCGTCGGAAAAGGTAGACCAATACGCAGCAGAGTCGATAGAGTTCATCTTGAACATTTCATGAAATTCAACACGAATACAAAAACAACAAACAAGAAAACGAACGATACACTGACAGTCTGCAAAGCTCAACACAGCACAATCACCCACAAATCACAAACACACCCTACTATATGAGACTCTCAATCAAAGGCAGATAGACAACACCTGCCTTCAACTGAGAGTCCCAACCCCAATTAACCAAACATAGACATACATTCACTAGACTCCCCATAGAAATACCTAAACATAAACCAACACCCGGAATTACTAAAACAAACACCCTTTTAACAAAACACACCACCCTGAACCACATAAAACAAATACCCTCTGTCACGCCCTGACCAAACTACAAAACAATTAACCTTATATACTGGCCAGGACGTGACATATACAGTGTGTGCAAATGAAGTAAGATTAGGGAGGTAAGGCAATAAATAGGCCATAGTGGTGAAATAATTACAATTTCGCAAATAACACTGGAGTGATAGATGTGCAGAAGATGAATGTGCAAGTAGAGATACTGGGGTGGAAAGGAGCAAACAAAATATAAAATATAAATTAAATAAATAACAATATAGGGGATGAGGTAGTTGGATGGGTTATTTACAGATGGGCTATGTACAGGTGCAATGATCTGTAAGCTGCTCTGATAGCTGATGCTTAAAGATAGTGAGGGAGATATGAGTCTCAAGCTTCAGTGATTTTTGCAATTTGTTCCAGTCATTAGAGCATCGAGCCAGCGGGGTGGTGGCACTGGAATCCTCATCTCTCCCAAGTGGACATTCTCTCTTTCTCCCCTGACCCATCTGTCTATCTCCTCATTTGAATTCCATGCTGTCACAGTTACCAGCCCTTTCAAGCTTAATATCCTTATCATTTATCGTCCTCCAGGTTCCCTTGGAGAGTTCATCAATGAGCTTGACACCTTGATAAGTTCCTTTCCTGAGGATGGCTCACCTCTCACAGTTCTGGGTGACTTTAACCTCCCCACGTCTACCTTTGACTCATTCCTCTCTGCCTCCTTCTTTCCACTCCTCTCCTCTTTTGACCTCACCCTCTCACCTTCCCCCCCTACTCACAAGGTAGGCAATACGCTTGACCTAATCTTTACTAGATGCTGTTCTTCCACTAATCTCATTGCAACTCCCCTCCAAGTCTCCGACCACTACCTTGTATCCTTTTCCCTCTCGCTCTCATCCAACACTTCTCACTCTGCCCCTGCTCGGATGGTATTGCGCCGTCCCAACCTTCGCTCTCTCTCTCCCGCTACTCTCTCCTCTTCCATCCTATCATCTCTTCCCTCTGCTCAAACCTTCTCCAACCTATCTCCTGATTCTGCCTCCTCAACCCTCCTCTCCTCCCTTTCTGCATCCTTCGATTTTCTCTGTCCCCTATCCTCCAGGCCGGCTCGGTCCTCCCCTCCTGCTCCGTGGCTCGACGACTCACTGCGAGCTCACAGAACAGGGCTCCGGGCAGCCGAGCGGAAATGGAGGAAAACTCGCCTCACTGCGGACCTGGCATCCTTTCACTCCCTCCTCTCTACATTTTCCTCTTCTGTCTCTGCTGCTAAAGCCACTTTCTACCACTCTAAATTCCAAGCATCTGCCTCTAACCCTAGGAAGCTCTTTGCTACCTTCTCCTCCCTCCTGAATCCTCCTCCCCCTCCCCCCCTCCTCCCTCTCTGCGGATGACTTCGTCATCCATTTTGAAAAGAAGGTTGACGACATCCGATCCTCGTTTGCTAAGTCAAACGACACCGCTGGTCCTGCTCACACTGCCCTACCCTGTGCTTTGACCTCTTTCTCCCCTCTCTCCAGATGAAATCTCGCGTCTTGTGACGGCCGGCCGCCCAACAACCTGCCCACTTGACCCTATCTCCTCCTCTCTTCTCCAGACCATTTCCGGAGACCTTCTTCCCTACCTCACCTCGCTCATCAACTCATCCTTGACCGCTGGCTACGTCCCTTCCGTCTTCAAGAGAGCGAGAGTTGCACCCCTTCTGAAAAAACCTACACTCGATCCCTCCGATGTCAACAACTACAGACCAGTATCCCTTCTTTCTTTTCTCTCCAAAACTCTTGAACGTGCCGTCCTTGGCCAGCTCTCCTGCTATCTCTCTCAGAATGACCTTCTTGATCCTAATCAGTCAGGTTTCAAGACTGGGCATTCAACTGAGACTGCTCTTCTCTGTGTCACGGAGGCTCTCCGCACTGCTAAAGCTAACTCTCTCTCCTCTGCTCTCATCCTTCTAGACCCATCTGCTGCCTTTGATACTGTGAACCATCAGATCCTCCTCTCCACCCTCTCCGAGCTGGGCATCTCCGGCGCGGCCCACGCTTGGATTGCGTCCTACCTGACAGGTCGCTCCTACCAGGTGGTGTGGCGAGAATCCGTCTCCACACCACGTGCTCTCACCACTGGTGTCCCCCAGGGCTCTGTTCTAGGCCCTCTCCTATTCTCGCTATACACCAAGTCACTTGGCTCTGTCATATCCTCACATGGTCTCTCCTATCATTGCTATGCAGACGACACACAATTAATCTTCTCCTTTCCCCCTTCTGATAACCAGGTGGCGAATCGCATCTCTGCATGTCTGGCAGACATATCAGTGTGGATGACGGATCACCACCTCAAGCTGAACCTCGGCAAGACGGAGCTGCTCTTCCTCCCGGGGAAGGACTGCCCGTTCCATGATCTCGCCACCACGGTTGACAACTCCCTTGTGTCCTCCTCCCAGAGTGCTAAGAACCTTGGTGTGACCCTGGACAACACCCTGTCGTTCTCCACTAACATCAAGGCGGTGACCCGATCCTGTAGGTTCATGCTCTACAACATTCGCAGAGTACGACCCTGCCTCACACAGGAAGCGGCGCAGGTCCTAATCCAGGCACTTGTCATCTCCCGTCTGGATTACTGCAACTCGCTGTTGGCTGGGCTCCCTGCCTGTGCCATTAAACCCCTACAACTCATCCAGAACGCCGCAGCCCGTCTGGTGTTCAACCTTCCCAAGTTCTCTCACGTCACCCCGCTCACAGTGGTGGGTAGTATATCTCGCTTTGGTGACAAAACGGATGGCACTGTGATGGACTGCATCCAATTTGATGAGTAGAGTGTTGGAGGCTATTACAACAATCTACTTTTTGATCTTCTTGACTTCTTATCTGGTAAACTGCTACTATGTGTCAAGAAAAGAGCCCCAATTAGGGGTTAGTGTACTCCAATAAAAAAGGGCTGGTTTAGATTAAAAACTATTGCCCTGTGTCCCCGTTCATAGGGGCATGAGAGACTAGTCAGTGGTAGAATTGAGTTGGCACTTTATTGGCCCAAACACCCACAGACCCACAAGGTTGAGGTTACTCACGGACAGTAATTAGTAATTTTTTCTGTTTTGTTGTATTGATGCATTGTCTTCTAACTGTCCAAGAATTGGATCCAAAGTGTTAGGAAATATTTGTTCCCATAAATACAAAGGAGGATGTCTCTCCTCATACCTCTGGCACTTTAGTCAGACTGCCAGACTGTGCACCACAGAGCCAATCAGGAGAGAATACATACAGGTCAACGGTGCCAATTGAAAGTCAAGGGGTGTGTCTGTGCCTTTTGGATTACTTTCTATTTACAGAGAACCCCTGTGGTTCAAGTCAAGAGCTACCCTTCCCCTTTCAGTCTGCTCTGCGCATGTCTGAAAGTGACAGAGCCAAGAGAGTTTTTCACAGTATGTCATAAAAAATTATTACACTTATGAATATAGGTAAAATGCTAATATGTATTAGGTCCAGTACTATGGAATAACTAAGACCTGAATTTGAATGCAGCGTGTTCCGATTCCTCCATCTCTTTCTGTCCAGTAGGGTCAACCAAAAACACTTGGCCTGATGGTTCATGCAGATACTGGGGAAGCAATATAGAAATGTATTGATCCCTTAAATGATTTTACTATTAAATGACGCGTATCACAACCCTCATACCTCTTCGCAAAAATGTACCTAAATCAATTTTGGAAAAAGGATTTTACTCACAAAAGACGTAGGAATTTATTTTTCCAGTTATAAATAGTAGGCCATGCATCAAATAACTATTTTCATCAGAAAAACAAACCCTCAAATGCACTACAGCATTTTGTAAGTTGTCTGCAGGTGGCTTGTTGTGAATGCACTCAAATATCAAGTCATTATCAGGTTATGGAAACTGCGTTCTAATACTCAACGTAGAAGGATTTGTCTTAATGTACAGTATATGAAAGTAATGCTATGAAAAGGATTCTTTCACCTTATCAAGCTCACTGTGACTGACAAATCACTGCCTATTACTGTGATTAAAAAGAGCATATGAAACATTGTTTTTCATGAGGCCTACCTGTGCGCCTTCCTTTAAGCACCTCTGTTCGAACACCTCTCCTGTCCTTGATCCATCCCACATACAGCCATTTGCGGATCTTTTCAGTGTCCATGTAAAAGATAGTTATTGCGAGGTTGGAACATTTGTTCACTTTTTTTTAACACCCATGTGAAATGAAGGCCTGCAAAGCTTACAGATTTAAGTCTAATGGCATATGAAAGTAGACAAACATCAGAGTATGTGATATGAAGGTCGACATTCTGAACCTTGTTTGAAGTCCCTAGGTCACATGACCAAGGAGCTATTGAAATTTTACATTTAGAAAAATGTATGTAAAATTTTGTGAGATGAAAATGGACAAACTAAAGGGTGTGCAATATAGAAGGGTAGTCAGTGGAGATTCTGAACCTTGTTTGAGTTCAGTAATGACCAATGAGCTATTGAAATTCAAAAATGTAAATAAATAATTTAAAATAGTGCGAGATGTAAATCGACAAAAAATAAATGTGTGCAATGTGTCTATGCCATCGGGTTAGCTAGAACCAGTTTTGAAAGTTTTAGGAGTAATGGTTAAATAGCTATTGAAATTTGAAAAATGTGATTTGTCACTATGTTGAAGGTCCCTAACTGCTGTTGGTGGACGTAAGGAAAACTACAGGCGAATATCCGTTGAATATCCAACCTGAAACTGTCTTTACCTGGTAGTTCCATTGAAATGATACCATGTCTGGAATCTAATAATAACTACGTTAGTATAGCTGTCCCTTCATTGCAATAACATTTATCCATACGGATCAGTTTGGGAGCTGCACTTAATTTGATCAGTATAATAGCGATGTGTTGCCCATTTGAATGAAGCGCCATAAGGTTAATTGTTGACTGTGTAATCATTGAGAGGATAAACAGGCTTACATGCTGACCAGACCATTCGCTCGCGTGCGTCCCAGTATGTTGAGTTTGGCCACCCACACCAGACGCAATCAGGACTTTGAAATATCAAAACGAACTCTGAACCAACTATATATCGAAAAGCATCAAACATTCATGGCAATTTATCTAGCTAGCTTGCTCTTGCTAGTTAATTTGTCCTGGGATATAAACATCGGGTTGTTATTTTACCTGAAATGCACAAAATCCTCTACTCTGACAATTAATCCACAGATAACAGGGTAAACCGAGTTTGTTTCTAGTAATCTCTCCTACTTCAGGCTACTTCTTCTTCTTTGGACTTTATATGGCGGTTGGCAACCAACTTGAAGGTGCATTACCACCACCGACTGGACTGGAGTGTGGACCTCAAATTAGTTAGCAACAGCAAGCTAGCTAGCTAAATTGCCAGACGTGTTTAATGCTTTTTCTGACATGTCCCCAAATTAATATAGTTGGTTCAGAGTTCGTTTTGATATTTCAACCTGCTTGTCCTTATCACGTATGGTGTGGGAGGACAAAATCAACATGGAGCAATGGCGGACGCACACATGCGAGCGGTCTGGACTGAATGTTAGTGCTCAGCTGTTCTGACTCTGTCTTTAGTTCTACAACATCATGACCTGAAAGTGTACAGGTATTAGCTATGACTTCTTTCCTTCTCCTCATAAGATATATTTCAAGCTAAATGGGCCTCCTACATTATGGGATCAATAACACTAGGCATTGACACTGGCAGAGAGTACATTTGTCTGGTGTGTGCAATGCATTGACATTTTCTGCAGGGTTCTTATTGGCCTGGGGTGACATTGAAATGTACTGTGTTACTAAAATAAATGCCAGGGCCGGCTGCAGATCGGTAACTGTTACGGCCTGCATGCACAGCCTTCTGTCTTTCTCTCTCATTCTCATATACCTGTCTCCGACCGCTCCTCTCCATGCCCTCTTCCTGTCTTCAAATCAAATGTTTTGTCACATGCGCCAAATACAACAGGTGTAGTAGACATTACCGTGAAATGCTTACTTTTCAAGCACGTACCCAACAATGCAGTTAAGAAAAACAAGAGTTAAGAAAAATATTTGCTAAATAAACTAAAGTCAAAATAAAATATCAACAAAAAAATAACAATAACATGGCTATATACATTTTAGCAGACGTTCTTATCCAGAGCAACTTACAGTAGTGAATGCATACATTTCATTTCATAAATTTTTGTTGTTCTCCGTACTGGCCCCACGTGGGAATCGAACCCACAACCCTGGCGTTGCAAACACCATGCTCTACCAACTGAGCCACAGGGAAGATACAGGGGGTACCGGTGCTGAGTCAATGTGCGGGGGTACAGGTTAGTCGAGGTAATATGTACATGTAGGTAGGGGTAAAGTGACTATGCATAAATAATAAATTGCGAGTAGCGGCAGTGTGAAAATAAAGGGGGGGGGGGGGGGGGGGGGTCAATGCAAATAGTCTGGGTAGCCATTTGATTAGTTGTTCAGCAGTCTTATGGCTTGGGGGTAGAAGCTGTTAAGAAGCCTTTTGGACTTAGACTTGGCGCTCCAGTACCGCTTGCCGTGCGGTAGCAAAGAGTACAGTCTACGACTTGGGTGGCTGGAGTCTTTAGCAATTTTTAGGGCTTTCCTCTGACACTGCCTGGTATAGAGGTCCTGGATGGCTGGACGCTTGGCCCCAGTGATGTACTGGGCCGTATGCACTACCCTCTGTAGCGCCTTGCGGTTGGAGGCCGAGAAGTTGCCATACCAGGCGGTGATGCAACCAGTCAGGATGCTCTTGATGTGGCAGCTGTAGAACTTTTTGAGGATCTGAGGACCCATGTCAAATGTTTTCTCCTGAGGGGGAATAGGCATTGTTGTGCCCTCTTCACGACTGTCTCGGTGTGTTTGAACCATGATAGTGATGTGGAGACCAAGGAACTTGAAGCTCTCAACCTACTCCACTACAGCCCCCTTGATGAGAATGGGGATGGGGTCGGCCCTCCTTTTCCTGTTGTCCATGATCATCTCCTTTGTTTTGTTCACGTTGAAGGAGAGGTTGTTGTCCTGGCACCACACTGCCAGGTCTCTGACCTCCTCCCTATATGCTGTCTCATCGTTGTCGGTGATCAGGCCTACCACCATTGTGTCGTCGGCAAACTTGATGATGGTGTTGGAGTCGTGCTTAGCCACGCTGTCATGGGTGAACAGGGAGTACAGGAGGGGACTAAGCATGCACCCCTAAGGGGCCCCCGTGTTGAGGATCAGCGTGGCAGATGTGTTGTTCCCTACCCTTACCACCTGGGGGCGGCCCGTCAGGAAGTCCAGGATCCAGTTGCAGAGGGAAGTGTTTAGTTCCAGGGTCCTTAGCTTAGTGATGAGTTTTGAGGGCACTATGGTGTTGAACACTGAGCTGTAGTCAATGAACAGCATTCTCACGTAGGTGTTCCTTTTGTCCAGGTGGGAAAGGGCAGTGTTGAGTGCAATAGAGATTGTTTCATCTGTGGATCTGTTGGGGGGGTATGCAAATTGTATTGGGTCTAGGGTTTCTGGAATGATGGTGTTGTGAGCCATGACCAGCCTTTCAAAGCACTCCATGGCTACAGACGTGAGTGCTACGGGTCGGTAGTCTTCTTGAAACATGTAGGTATTACAGACTCGGCCAGGGACAGGTTGAAAATGTCACTGAAGACACTTGCCAGTTGGTCAGCACATGCTGAGAGTACATGTCCTGGTAATCCGTCTGTTGACTGTTGAGTTCTTGCTCACATCAGCTACGGCAAGCGTGGTCACACAGTCGTCAGGAACAGCTGGTGCTCTCATGCATGCTTCAGTGTTGCTTGCCTCGAAGTGCGCATATAAGTAATTTAGCTCGTCTTTTAGGCTTGTGTCACTGGGCAGCTCGCGGCTGGGCTTCCCTTTGTAGTCTGTAATAGTTTGCATGCCCTGCCACATCCGATGAGCTTCGGAGCCGGTGGAGTAGGATTCAATCTTAGTCCTGTATTTACGCTTTGCCTGTTTGATGGTTCATCTGAGGGCATAGAGGGATTGGGGTATGTACATACGGTCACTGTTGGGACAACGTCATCAATGCACTTATTGATGAAGCCGGTGACTGATGCCATCGGATGAGTCCCGGAACATATTACAGTCTGTGCTAGCAAAACGTCCGTATTAAGCGAGTCACTGGTACTTCCTGCTTTAGTTTTTGCTTGTAAGCGGGAATCAGGAAGATTAGAATTATGGTCAGATTTGCCAAATGGAGGGCGAGGGAGAGCTTGATACGTGTCTCTGTGTGGAGTAAAGGTGGTCTAGAGGTTTTTTTCCCCCTCTTGTTGCACATGTAACATGCTGTTAGAAATGAGGTCAAACGGATTTAAGTTTCCCTGCATTAAAGTCCCTGGTCACTAGGATTGCCCCCTCTGGATGAGCATTTTCTTGTTTGCTTTTGGCTCTATACAGCTCGTTGAGTGTGGTCTTAGTGCCAGCATCAGTTTGTGGTGATAAATAGACAGAATATAGATGAAAACGTTTTTGGTAAATAGTGTGGTCTATCATGAGATACTGTACCTTAAGCGAGCAAAACCTTGAGACTTCCTTAATATTTGATTTCGCGCACCAGCTGCTATTGACAAATAGACAGACCCGTCACCCCTCGTCTGATCGGAGGCAGCTGTTCTGTCTTGCCGATGCACGGCTAAACCAACCAACTGTATATTATCCATGTCGTCGTTCAGCGACGACTCGGTGAAACATAAGATATTACAGTTTTTAATGTCCCGTTGGTAGGATAGTCTTGAATGGAGCTCATCCAGTTTATTCTCCAATGATTGCACGTTGACAAATAGTACGGATGTTGAGGCGGGTTACCCACTCGCCAACGAATTCTCACAAGGCACCACGACCTGAGTCCCCTGTATCAGCTTCTTCTCTTCATGCGAATGACGGGGACTTGGGCCTGGTCGCGTATCTCGAGTAAATCCTTTGCGTCCGACTCGTTAAAGAAAAAATCTTTATCCAGTTTGAGGTGAGTAATCACTGTTCTGATAACCAGAAGCTCTTTTCGGTCATAAGAGATGGTGGCAGAAACATTATGTACAATAAAAAACATGATTGTTTTGGGCTCACACCCAGAACAATTATTTTGTGTGGAGGTGCTGACTAATGGCGAATAAAATATAAAAATAAAGAGAATCGCACACTCCATATATAAACTCCCAGTAATTTATTGGAGTGTTTGACTCTCTTTATTTTATAGAAACATTATGTACAAAATAAGTTACAAACAACGCAAAAAACCACACATAAAACAGCACAATTGTTTAGGACCCCGTAAAACGGCATCCATCTCTTCCGTCGTTATTCTAATAAAACTGTGTCTTTTTCTCTCTCTGTCACTCACACACACACCTCCCCCCTTTGCTGAGGTGAAGTTGTGTGTAACAGCAGGATATCTGAAACCTTTATCCTGTAGATGTGCTGGAGCAGTATTAGTGGTAGTAGACAACTCTGTCAGACAGACAGACAGACAGACAGACAGACAGACAGACAGACAGACAGACAGACAGACAGACAGACAGACAGACAGACAGACAGACAGACAGACAGACAGACAGACAGACAGACAGTAGATGATATCAAGAATGCAGCTCTGGGACATAGACTTGATCTTATCTTAGTTGTTTTCATGCAGGTTGTTTGATTGTGCCAATAAAGCACTTTGATTTGATTGGCTTATTATCTCAGAAGCACAAACGGCTCTGGAGCCTCCTTATGTAGCCACATAAACATCTAGCCTATAACTAGAGCTTCATGTTTAGCAAATGAAGCATCTTTATAAAATTATTACAACCCCAGTCAATTGTCGATCAGTGTATTGTAAAACACATTCAGTAGCCTGTGTGGTAGTTGAAAAAGGGAAATGACAGATACAGTGATACAGAATATGTCATTTGTGCTCAGAATTTACTGTTCTGGCATAATGAGTACCATAACCTGTTCCAGATACAGATTAACTGAAGTGGCAGAATTGGACCCTGTTCACCTGATAAGAAAGATAGCGAAGGGCTGCTGTGTGCATTGAATGTTTTTCTTGTTTTGTGCTGCCAGTGTGTTAGCAGAATAAGGCTACAAGCAGGGCTCTAAATTCTCTTTTTCTTTGGTAGCACTGGTAGTCTGGTCCCAGTGGTCCCTGTCCCCTTACCAGGCTCGAACCAGTGGTCCTCTGATCGCAAACACCTGTGGCAGCTGTCCTTGACAACGTACAAACCAGTTTGCTAGCTCCATTGGCAAGATTTGAAGCTAGTGAGATACTATCATGCCAACTCCTTTTGATACCAAACATGACATTGGCATGACAAGGAGTGGCAAGTACTAGAATGTTAGAAAAAACAGACTGGGGTACCCAGGCTATAGCTTTGGTGCTCTCAAGTTCAAGCACTGGTGCTCCAAGTTTACAGCCTAGCACTGGTACTCCCAGCACCAAACAGTATAGGAACACCAGAGAAGGAGATCAGGCCTATCCTATCTTTGAAACACATCTCCTGGAGTAGCTATCCAGCTCCTTTCCTTTCTTCCAAAACCATCTTAAACCATAGCCTACTGGTCATTGGTCACATCACCAGGTTGTTAGCCAGCTATATGACTGGACAAGGTACAAGGTCAACAAATAGTTAGCGGCCCACTAGGAGGCTAGTTTAACACGGCCCACGACATGATTTATGAAATTACAAAATGTGACCCAGTAATATGAATCATAACTTTTGAACAGTTCGCCTAGCCTAGTTTTCTGCATTGCATCTAAGGTCTTCGAAAGCCAAGTTAACAAACAGATTACCGACCATTTCAAATCCCACCGTACCTTCTCCGCTATGCAATCTGGTTTCAGGGCTGGTCATGGGTGCACCTCAGCCACGCTCAAGGTCCTAAACGATATCATAACCGCCATCGATAAGAGACAATACCGTGCAGCCGTATTCATCAACCTGGCCAAGGCTTTTGACTCTGTCAATCACCACATTCTTATCGGCAAACTCAACAGCCTTGGTTTCTCAAATGACTGCCTCGCCTGGTTCACCAACTACTTCTCTGATAGAGTTCAGTGTGTCAAATCAGAGGCCCTGTTGTCCGAACCTCTGGCAGTCTCTATGGGGGTGCCACAGGGTTCAATCCTCGGGCCGACTCTCTTCTCTGTATACATCAATGATGTCGCTCTTGCTGCTGGTGATTCTCTGATCCACCTCTACGTAGACGACACCATTCTGTATACTTCTGGCCCTTCTTTGGACACTGTGTTAACTAACCTCCAGACGAGCTTCAATGCCATACAACTCTCCTTCCATTGTCTCCAATGCAAGTAAAACTAAATGCATACTCTTCAACCGATCGCTGCCCGCACCTGCCCGCCCGTCCATCATCACTACTCTGGATGGTTCTGAATTAGAATATGTGGACAACTACAAATACCTAGCTGTCTGGTTAGACTGTAAACTCTCCTTCCAGACTCACATTAAGCATCTCCAATCCAAAATTAAATCTAGAATCGGCTTCCTATTTCGCAACAAAGCATCCTTCACTCATGCTGCCAAACATACCCTCGTAAAACTGACTATCCTACCGATCCTTGACTTCGGCGATGTCATTTACAAAATAGCCTCCAACACTACTCAACAAATTGGATGCAGTCTATCACAGTGCCATCCGTTTTGTCACCAAAGCGACATATACTACCCACCACTGTGATCTGTACGCTCTCGTTGGCTGGCCCTCGCTTCATACCCGTCGCCAAACCCACTGGCTCCAGGTCATCTACAAGTCTTTGCTAGGTAAAGCCCCGCCTTATCTCAGCTCACTGGTCACTATAGCAGCACCCACCGGTAGCACGTGCTCCAGCAGGTATATTTCACTGGTCACCCCCAAAGCCAATTCCTCCTTCGGCCGCCTTTCCTTCCAGTTCTCTGCTGCCAATGACTGGAACGAACTGCAAAAATCACTGAAGCTTGAGACTCATATCTCCCTCACTATCTTTAAGCACCAGCTGTCAGAGCAGCTCACAGATCACTGAACCTGTACATAGCCCATCCAACTACCTCATTCCCATACTGTATTTATTTATTTATTTTGCTCCTTTGCACCCCAGTATCTCTACTTGCACATTCATCTTCTGCACATCTATCACTCCAGTGTTTAATTTCTTTATTGTAATTACTTCGCCACTATGGCCTATTTATTGCCTTACCTCCCTTATCTTACCTCATTTGCACACACTGTATATAGACTTTTTCTACTGTATTATTGACTGTATGTTTGTTTTATTCCATGTCTAACTCTGTGTTGTTGTATGTGTCAAACTGCTTTGCTTTATCTTGGCCAGGTCGCAGTTGTAAATGAGAACTTGTTCTCAACTAGCCTACCTGGTTAAATAAAGGTGAAATAATAAAATAAAAATAATTGTAAAGGTGCAACCATGACGGAAGTAGCCAAGTACCTCAACTCCACAAAGATTTCATCCACAGAGTTGAGCGCAGACTAGAGTTGAGATGAACCTCAGACACCCTTGAGTCGCTATGCAGTCGATACTTAAAACCATTCAAATCTTAAACCGTAACCGTGTATCTGTTGTTGTTGCATGTATTTTTTTGTTTGCTAAAATACAAACTCTAGGCTGAACTCAACTCTATGGATGAAGTTGAGTCAGACTTGCCCATTCTTATGGTTCTCACAGGTGAAGTGTAAAGGTAAGTGAACACTGCTGCTACCCTGCTCTCCAACCAAGGTGCATGAATTGAGGAGAAAAATTCAGCAACTCTTTGAGCACAGTGGAAGTTGATAAAAGTGATTATTGTTTTTAGTAAAAAAAAACAGTTAGACAGACAGGAAGCAGCGGCGGCGTTTCCCGTACATTTTCCGTCAGAAAGATTTTATTCTACTGTCAAAATTGCAAATAGGACAATTGGTCATAAAGTCAATCTCATCCATAACAGAAGAGTTTTGTGAGACTTGTGGTCGTGACTGCATTACAATGTGAATGAAGGTTGGGTTTGTTTAAACCCTGCCCACAGCTGGCAGCACACAAGTAGTAATCAATTCAGAGTGCCGCTGCATGTGACCCAATCGTAATGCCTATGGTCAATTTGGGTTAACTTTAGATATCTCTATGGGGCTAGTTTGGGACCATCGGTAAATTACACAATTGTACATGGGACAATATGTTAAAATTGCAATAGATCCAAATGTCAATGACTTAAACCTCAAACCAACTATAAATTGTAGAAATTAATTCACAAATATTGAAAGCATTTAATGTGAAAATGTAAAAGGTTTGCAACATTAAAATAGACTTATTTACATTGTGTCATTTATTGACACTCTCTAACTAATCCCAGAGATAGGCTATCCAAAGGCAAACCAACATTTCCACGGTTGCACACCCGCTGGCTGAAGTTACAGTAATTGGCGAAATTATTTGGCTAACTCTTCCCACCTGCGAACACACAGCTGAAAACAACTCAGTAATGGCCAATAGCATTTTTAATTAACCAAATCAGGAAGTAAAAAAAAAAACATCAAAAATTGCAGTCGCCCTATAAAGAAGCAGTCTTATCAAATTCCACTCTCGAGGGTTGTTAAGTTTCCTGTAACGCTCTCAATTTATAGAACCATCTCTCCGGCCAAATATGATACAATTGTAACAACAACCGGAGCGCGTCGGACATAACACACTAAATTGAACGACTGCTTGTTTCCAACACCAAAAATATGTTGCCATTCAATGTATTATGTGGGTAAATATTTTTCTAGGCACACTAAAAAGGAAAATAAATAAAATGGTATCAATAGTGTTGTATTCTGGGCTCCAATTGCGACCTTCTTGGTCGCATATGCTCAAAAACACTGTACGACCTGGAATATTGATTTGCGTCTTGGCATAGCGACCCGGCAAACTTGCACTGATTTCCGCCATTTTGAATTTTGTGGGGGGAAAACACTTAAACCGCTAATCTTCTGGCACCGAATGACCGATTTGTATGAACTTTCATATGTTATCTGGCAGACCACAGATCTCTCAGTGCAATATTTTCCAGACTAGTACCTAATAAACAGTTTTGTGGTCTGCCACATAAATGCATATAAATCAGTAAAGGATGTTCGTATTGTAACTCAATTTGGTACACGTTGCAAACACTGTCAAGACTCAACATATGCGAGAACATTCATATCAACCACACGGTGGCGCTATAACGGGAACATGTTTATTTCTGGATCTGTTTGACTGGCAGGATTTTGACGAAACGTGGGTGAATTATGTCTTGCCATAGATATCCATGGGGGGCGCTGCGTCATTCGCGGGGACGACATTCTACATTGTTGGCTGTTGTATTTCAAGTGAAATTGTATATGCCAATTGTATTTTGTGCCGAATACAACAGCAGGTGCTTACTTACAAGCCCTTAACCAATAATGCAGTTGTGCTGTTGCTAGTCTTTTTTTTATTTTATTTAACTAGGCAAGTCTGTTAAAGTCAAATTCTTATTTACAATGACAGCCTACCAAAAGGCAAAAATAAAATAAAAATATAGGACAAAACACACATCACAACAAGAGACACCCCAACACTTCCCGGGCTCCCAAGTGGCGCAGCGGTCTAAGGCACTGCATCTCCGTACTAGAGGTGTCACTACAGATCCGGGTTCGATTGCAGGTTGTATCATAAAACGCTGTGATTGGGAGTCACATAGGGCGGTGCCCAGTGTCGTCGGGGTTAGGGTTTGGCTGGGGTAGGGCGTCATTGTAAATAAGAATTTGTTCTTAACTGACTTGCCTAGTTAGATAAATAAGGAGAGACCTAAGACAACATCATAGCATGGCAGCAACACGTGAATAAACAGCATGGTAGCAACACATGGTACAAAATGTATCTTCTGTCTGTGTTGTCCATTTTGTCTTACTATTTTATTTATTTTTAATCCCAGCCCCATCCCCACATGAGGCCTCTTGCCATCATTGTAGATAAAAATGTATACATAATTGGCTTACCTGGTTAAATAACGGTTAAATAAAAAAGGCCTACGGATCTAACGTTAGCCTAATGTTTGCCCACAGGGTGGCAGTACAAGTTCAGCAGCAGCCAACAGCTGCGTTCTAATGACAGACCAAGGGCATTATTAGTCATTCCAACCCTGTTGGAGCAGACGGTGCATATTGCTCCGAAGGTCACCGCCCGTTCTAGGGAAAGAGTTGTGTCAGGGGGGTTATTGCTGCTAAGCAGAACACTGAACAAAAGTCTATATTAATGTACCCCGTTATATGGCAGAGGTCCAAGAGGGAAATTTGAATTATTATTCTAATACAATGTTTTACCTCCCCAACTCTCCTCCGGTGAGGGTTGGCTATGATTTGTATAGAGGCCTCTCACAACAGCGAGGCAGTTAAAGCCTTATTGCGCTCGTATCTTACCCTGGCATGTAATCTTGTGCCGACAGGCTATGCCAATGAGGTGGGGGAGGCCTTCCGTGCCCTGGTGCCAGTGAGCGCTGTATGGGCCACACATGCGGTTGCCACCGTGTATGTTTCCGCTGATGCTTTGGACAAGGGGAAGAAGGCTGCTGTGGTAAGGAAGGACTTTTTGTAAAAGCCAAGCTTTATGGTCTCATGGGGCGGCAGGTAAACTAGCAGTTAAGAGCGTTGGGCCAGTAACCAAAGGGTTGCTGGTTCAAATCCCCAAGCCGGCAAGGTGGAAAAATCTGCCGTTCTGCCCTTGAGCAAGGCAGTTAACCCCCAACGATGACGTCAATTTAAGGCAGCCCCCTGCACCTCTCTGATTCCGAGGGGTTGGATTAAATGCAGAATACAAATTTCGGATGAATGCATTCGGTTGTGCAACTGACTATGTATCCCCTTTCGTTCATACCCCATGTCTTCATTTATATTGATGTACACTACCATTATTTTAAGGGGTCATGGTATGTATCCAACCTTTTCAGTTATTGCCCTGTGAAGCATTTATATTATGAACTTGAGATTCCAAACATGAAGAAAACACTGAGTACTGCCAAATGACATCGTCTTTTTCAACACATGCCAAAGGAAAATGGAACGTTTCCAGAAAATCCATAGAGCATGTTTCATAGAACAAAACTTAATTCCCACACTGAAACATAGTGGTCTGAAGCATACAATGTCATACTCCTGTCTTTGTCTATCCCTGTTCTGTAGGAGCATGGTGACAACCCAGGGAAGAGAACCAAGGTAGCTGCAGCGGTGGTGGACATGTTTTGTATGGCAGGCCCTGGCCTCGGTCGCTATCCCAGGCTTCACCATCAACCGTGTGTGTGCTGCCTCTCTCTACCTCCTAGGAAGAACCAGGCACCTGCCCCTCTCCACCATTCCCTTCATCATCCACCCTATCGACAGGTCAGTGTGTGTGTTGGTGGGGGGTTAGTGTGTGTGTGTACATGTGTGCCAGATATACACCGAGTGTACAAAACATAATGAATCCAGGTGAAATTTACATGGATTGTGTATGTTTGCCATTCAGAGGGTGAATGGGTAAGACAAAATATTTAAGTGTCTTTGAACGGGGTATGGTAGTAGGTGCCAGGCGTACCGGTTTGTGTCAAGAACTGCAACGCTGCTGTGTTTTTTACACTCAACAGTTTCACGTGTGTATCAAGAATGGTCCACCACCCAAAGGACATCCAGCTAACTTGACACAACTGTGGGAAGCTTGGCGACAACATGGGCCAGCATCTCTGTGGAACGCTTTCGACACCTTGTAGAGTCCATGACCCAACTCAATATTAGGAAGGTGTTCTTAATGTTTTGTACACTCAGTGTATGCGTCAGAGAGACAGTGAAGGACTGTGTATGTTCGAGAGAGAGAGCATGATAAACGTGTGTGAGAAAGAAAGGAGGTAGAGCGAGAGAAACTCTGCGAGTGAGAGGGGGGATGAGTGTGTACTTAGGGACGTTTGCAATTCGATGTTTATGGCCCAAGTGTGCCAAGGTATTAGTTTGCAGTTAAATGTCTCAGCCTGCCTGTGTGTGTGTGTGCGCCAGCCAATTGAAATGAAAAATTCCCACATTATCTTAGTTAACAACATGCCCTTTTTTAAAATGTATGCATCAATTTAAGTGTCATATTAGGAGTCACACACCTTTGTTTCTGTAATAGATTGTTTAAGGCTTGGTAGCCTACTTTATGTAATGTTAGATGTGTAGCCACCATTCTTATTTATCTCAATCCATGAGGTGTCATTGAAGAGGTATATTCAGGATTCAGTTTGTAGGGGGATGGGAGGGATTCCCCCTCCCTGCTTCTGCCATCCCTTTGGACTTCCCCACCCCTGGTATGCATTACATTTATTTAGAAATTACAGGTCATTGGCTTCCTAAAAAAAAAAAAATTGCTGTTTTTGTTTTATCACTTGAATGCAATTTGTTCAGTCGGGAAACCTGCAATTTGGGCAGCCCACAGCTTTTCTCAAACAGCTGATTGTGGAGTTGCACGGCTGTCAGGAACAGCAGTTCAAACAGCAGACAACATGCGATTGTGGGAAAAACACTGTTTTGAAAGCAAAAGGCCCTGCTGAAAAGCGGAGAAATTCCAACTCCCTGTATTGACTCCACTGTTTTACAACCGGAGTATCTTGCATGGCTTTGAGATACAGCCTATACAGTAAATGTTGCATTACCTATAGTTGAAGTCGGAAGTTTACATACACCTTAGCCAAATACATTTAAACTCAGTTTCACAATTCCGGAAATTTATCCTTGTAAAAATTCCCCGTCTTAGGTCAGTTAGGATCACCACTTTATTTTAAGAATGTGAAATATCAGAATAATAGTAGAGTGATTTATTTCAGCTTTTATTTCTTTCATCACATTCCCAGTGGGTCAGAAGTTTACATACACTCAATTAGTATTTGGTGTATTGCCTTTAAATTGTTTAACTTGAGTCAAACATTTCGGGTAGCCTTCCACAAGCTTCCCACAATAATTTGTGTGAATTTTGGCCCATTCCTCATGACAGAGCTAGTATAACTGAGTCAGGTTTGTAGGCCTCCTTGCTCGCCCACACTTTTTCAGTTCTGCCCACAAATTTTCTATGGGATCGAGGTCAGGTCTTTGTGATGGCCAATCCAATCCAAGGACTTTGTTGTCCTTAAGCCATTTTGCAACAACTTTGGAAGTATTCTTGTTGTCATTGTCCATTTGGAAGACCCATTTGCGACCAAGCTTTAACTTCCTGACTGATGTCTTGAGATGTTGCTTCAATATATCCACATAATTTTCCTGCCTCATGATGCCATCTATTTTGTGAGGTCCCTCCTGTAGCAAAGCACCTCCACAACATGATGCTGCCACCCCCGTGCTTCACGGTTGGGATGATGTTCTTCGGCTTGCAAGCATCCCCGTTTTCCTCTAAACATAACAAAGGTCATTATGGCCAACAAAGGTCATTATCTCTAGGATCAGAACGCGTCTCCTTCCTGTGCGGTATGACGGCTGCTTGGTCCCGTGGTATTTATACTTGCGTACTATTGTTTGTACAGATGAACGTGGTACCTTCAGGAGTTTGGAAATTGCTCCCAAGGATGAACCAGACTTGTTGAGGTGTACAATTTTTTTTCTGAGTTCTTAGCTGATTTCTTTTGCTTTTCCCATGATGTCAAGCAAAGAGGCACTGAGTTTGAAGGTAGGCCTTGAAATACATCCACGGGTACACCTCCAATTGACTCAAATGATGTCAATTAGCCTATCAGAAGCTTCTAAAGCCATGACATCATTTTCTGGAATTTTCCAAGCTGTTTAATGGCACAGTCAACTTAGTGTATGTAAATTTCTGACCCACTTGAATTGTGATACAGTGAATTATAAGTGAAATAATTTGTCTGTAAACAATTGTTGGAAAAATGACTTATGTCATGCACAAAGTAGAAATGTGTGGAGTGGTTGAAAAACGAGTTTTAATGACGCCAACCTAAGTGTATGTAAACTTCCGATTTCAACTGTATATCATAAAGCCTTATTTCGATGGCCTAATTTTACCCTAACAGTTTTAGGAAATTCCTGGGTTACAGGCCATATCAGGCCTGCAAGTCACAATGTGCTGGCTTGCAAAGTGATGCGTAATTCCTATTGGAATCCATCCAGAGTTAGGATATCCAACAGTTGGAATTTTGAGCTGCAGTAGAGCATGCTGGGAAATATGATAATGATGGGACTGTTTTACACTACAAAGTGTAAAACAATAACTCTGGTTATTAACACCAAAACTGGGGGTTATTTTACACCACTGAGTGTTAATTTCACTCTTACAGAGTAAATTTAACTACTTAATCAAAACTACAAATGTTACACTGAAAAATCACCGCTGGCCAATTTGTTGTGTACTCACCCACGGAGTGCATAGTTAAATCCAGATCTATCGGCCTTGGTACTTGGTAATGGCTGTAGGGAGCCAGGACACTTTATTAACAAATTTTCCCCCTTTATTCTTTCAACATATGGAACTCTGTGTTCATAAGTGGCTTTGTAAATTGTAATGGTCTTCAGTGTCTGAGGTGAGGTCCCATCCTTGCTATCCTCAAACCCTAAAGCCCTTCTCTGTCTCTATGCTCCACAGGGGAGTGGACTTCCTGCTGGACTCCAGCCTGCGTAAGGTCTACGGTCAGTCTATAGGAAAGAAGCACGACTAATAAGAACCACATCCATCCTGTAGCCTGTCCTGGACAGGTTAGCTCTACCAGGAAGTTCACCTTCTGATCCAGACAGGACTTCCTCCCAGGCCAGCTGCAACCTCTGCTGATCACTCTACTAACATCACTGTGAAGCCAACACAGCAGGGTTTCTCAACTCTAGTCCTCCAGAGTCCACAGTTGTCGATGCCCCTCTCTTTCAACCCTATTGTCATCTTTTATTTTCAACTCCCAAGTTAGGGGGACTTAGGACTCCTCGGCCCGTCAATTACATTGTATCAGGGGGAATAGAGATCCTGTAGACAGTGTTGCCCTCCAGGACTGGAGTTGAATACCCGTGGTTGCTACTGGCCTGCAGTGCCCACCTGTTCATGTTCAGACCTCCACTTGGTGTGTATCCAGGTAGCTCTTGCTGTTAGCCATATTTAGGGAACATTCGGGTCAGTGTCATCATACCTGGCATTGAGAGCCTATTTTCATTACAAGTAAACATTTATCTTCGTTTTTTTGTTTATTACAGAAAGAATGACAATGCATAGTTGTCTGTCACTTTGAATAAAGATTGACAGAGTATAGTGTGATGCACTTTTCAATGTTCAGTCTTGAGATTAACCTCAGAGCTTTTTTGCCCCTTGTCATTCAATACTGAGTTGAACAGAATATATGTTAAGTTTTTGTTAGCGCTAAAGTTTCAGTTCCTTTGGTGACATTTTAGGTATAGAAGGTATTGTAATAGTTGTGTAACATGGCCTATGCAGAAAGCATATGAAAAGATTATGCATAAAATACTGTAATTATTGCCAAGGCTACCCATCAGTATACATTGCTGTGCTGCACTATGCAACAAAACCAAGTCGTCTTATACAAAAATGGGAATTGCGATTGGAATGTGTAAATTAATGTGACATACTGGGAAATGTTGCCAATTGTTCATACACCAGAACTAACATTCAGCAAAAATTGTTATTTACATTTTGTTAAGTCAATTTCTGTGTTTGTTATATATTGTTTAATTCTTAGTGAATGTGAAAAAGCCAAAGGCACCAAAACGCAACAGCGTTGGGATAGTTTGTGAACGTTTTCTCTTTCAGATGATTTGTCCACATAGTCACAAAATGAAATGTCATACTGTATTTCAATGTCATTTTTTTATGTATTTGTTTTCATGCTGGAAACATAAGGGAATATTTAACTGTTGTTTCCACAACATTTTCCTCAAAGATTTAACATTTTTAAGAGACACTTATTTTATAACATATTTTATTTCCAATGTTTTAGCCTTAACATTGAAATATGTTTTCAAACCAGCTACTGAAAACATTTGACATTTTCTTTAGTATGAAAAAAAGTTCAAACATATTTTCTTTGACAAAATATAGTAATTTATCATTGAAACTGAAAGATATACCGTAATGTGCCACTATCTAGTTATTCCCCTATTTTGAAACTGTTTTTAAATATACTTTAAAAAAACAACATATCCTATATTGTATAAATGAATGAATCAATAATGTCTCCGTATTTCTTTCCTCAAGCATAGGTATGTGCAAACAATGTTCTACATATTTTAACAGTTCATAAGCGAGAATAAGATTCTTTGTTTTAATGAATGGGCAACCCTTCATACACAGCCAAAACATTGTTGCAGAGAGTAATTTAACTTTCAAAAATCCATATCACAGCATAACATTCCTTTTATGCTGCAGTGTCAGAAAAAAAGGAGTAACTATGGATGTGTTATGACAACACACTCACTGGCAACAAGTAGCACAGAACTGTCTCAGTAGCGTTCCTCTGGAGAATTATGATTGATAACTCTTGCCAAGAGATATTGTTGAATGTTTGGGGTTAGTCACTAGGGTCTAACAAGTTGGACAAATTTCTGCATTCATTTTAAACGACATTGGGTGCATTTAGAAAAATATGTGCAGTCAATGGAGAATGATAGAGGCCTCTAGTGGCCAAAAGGCCATGTTAGCAGGGGCGTGCCATTGATGGCTTCCTCGATGTTAATGTAGTCAACTGGGTGGGACTTCCAATTGGCTGATCCCTCTTGGTGACCCTGTTGGAGTCATGTCCAACCGGCTCATCAGGAGGGATCTGCCAATCTTGAAGAAGAAAATGTACTACTTGAAAATGGAGATAGCCTCAATGGCACATATACAAAGATACAGAGTTCTCTATGTCTATGGTGCAGTCACCTCTTTCATTCCCTGCAGATTGTACTGCAACAACGCAACACAACAGAGATTAACCAATAAAATGCCTAGAGTGCCACTGTCAAAACCAATCAAATCAAAGAGCTCAACGAGTTAAACTAGTGTTAGTAATTCGTCTTGATTGAGTAAGCGTTCCACAGCTGACAGCAATTGTTTTGTGCATTAGCTACTCACATAAAAAGTCCAGGTGGCCTGAGTGCAGGCATGTAGTCAGAATTATGTTGTTTATCCACAGTGCTATGGTTTTGATGCTTGTGGCCACAACTGTGGCCCAAACAGGTATGTCAACCAATTTGATAACTTGCTTAATGTTTATTTAAGTCTGGCTTTACCATTTTTAAAGCTTGCGTTCATTTTCCTTTTGCTAATCTGGAATCTAAGTAAAACTTTTTTTTTTTACAAAAAGCAGTGAAGTTAGGTGTGCCTCTGACCTGTTTCAGCTCTGTTCTTCCCTCCACTACCTCTAGGAGTTCCACAATTAAGGTACAGTGTAGACCAGTGGACCATCTCTGTGGAGATTCCACAGACTTATGACTCGGATGAGCTGCAGCCCTATGACTCGGATGAGCTGCAGCCCTATGACTCGGATGAGCTGCAGCCCTATGACTCGGATGAGCTGCAGCCCTATGACTCGGATGAGCTGCAGCCCTATGACTCGGATGAGACTCCTGGTGTAGAGGAACAAGGTGAGCTGATGTCACTCATTCAGTAATCACCTTTTTTGTGAGTTTGTATAGACATTGTTTTGATCTGAGGGCCAGGAGTACATCTGTGGTGTATTCATTCTGTTGTGAAATATTTCTTAAATGGAAATGAACAGGGAGGGACCTAATTTGTCCACTGTACTTCTTTGCAACTGTTTGGCCTAATGAGTACACCCCTAAATCCTTGGGTCAATGCTCGGCTGCCATAATGTGGTCAGTGTGGCCCCGGATGTGTCTCAACATGCCTAAATCAAGGGATGGAAGACAACTCTATAATCCAAACTGACACATTGTAGATTGAAATACTGCATATTTTTGTCCTCAAGCTAGCTAAAGTTAGGCTATAACAACCCATTGGATTCCATAACAGCTACCCCAATGCTAGGCGTTGCATTTTCATGTAATCCAATTGGCTACTTTCGCCTAGCATGAGGATGCAAAGGGTAGTTCAAAGCTAGCAGTATTTCAATTTGTTCTTTCGGGTAGTAAGGCGTACAAAGATCTTCCATCCCTGGACTTGAGGTATGTTTACGAGCCATATTTCACACTGCCCACATTATTGCTTAGCCTTGTTTGTAAGGTCTAAGTAGGTCATTGACTCAATTAAAATATATTGGGGTTTTTTTTCCAGGTGAACTGAAGGTGTCTCCAGTCTGGCTTTTGTTACTGGTGGTCCCTCTAGTGTTGCTGACTGCTATGGGAGCTTTGTCTGTGGGCTACTACATGTGTCTGTGGAGGGGTGGTAGAATAGGCTACTGGCCCAGCAGAGACCTATTAACAAAATGTTAACATTTGCTTTCCATTCTGATTGGTTTGACAATAAATGATTGCATAAATGTTTCCTCCTGCCTTTGTGAAGTCCTATACTGATGTGTAAATAGATTACATGAAATGTCCACAAGAGGGCCTTGCAATTCCCTGGGAATTCTATATGCCACAATGCATCTGAAATCTGGACCTAGGAGATTCCAGGCGGTCAGAAAGGCGGTCCTTTGGATGAGTTATGTTTGTCTCCCATGTTAGGGTTGGTAGTTTGTCATTTAGGACACACTCATTGATCTACACTTGCATACCACTAGGGGTCACATTAACATGTGGTGTGCTCTCTGTGGTAGTATCAATGAGACCATCACTACCCAGGCACAAATCAGAGGAAAGGGGCAATTGGTGTGACGGATGAACAATGTCCCCCCTTTTTCCAGCCCCTGTGAATGCCCCATCACATACAGGAAGATTAATTCAATTCCTCAGCTGTCTCCTTTGGCCTCTTAATGCCACCTGATATTGGTCAAGGGCGCCTCATGTGTTTGCTCTAGGGCTGGTCCTCTCAACCCTGAATTAAAACCTTACTAACACTGTGTGCATGCACTTCTCTTCAACCTGTCAATCGGACCATAGTTCTGATTATGCTAATTCATGGGGAATCTAGACCACAAAAATGGTTTAGAGGAAGGAGAAATTAATCTAGACTGGAGAAATGGCTGCTGATTTGTTGGTGTATGATGCTTTCACATGCAAATGGTGCTATGCTGTTCTGGTGGGACAATAATTCCGCCCCCCTCGGCAGGCCACCAGCCATGCAAACACCCATCCCTACACATTCACCCTGACCCTACCTAGACAGCCAGTAGTGCTGACACACATTGGCAGTACAGCATAGCGACTCAACAATTTCTGTACCAGAGCGACTGACAAGACTTTTTTTTTTATTTTTAATTTTTTAAACCAGCTAGTTTAAAACTACTTATGTAAAACACGAGATGCAACTCACCACCAGAACTGCTTCTGCTCTAATCATTTTGTTTGACTGTCTCAACTACTACAGGGCTCCAGACATTGTTTTCCACTGGTGCCACTAACTTACAGTTGGTGGGACTATTCCATGATTTGGTCAGACCCAAAATTGATCAATCATATTCATAAAGCTTTAAGAAGTGTGAAAATGACTTGGAGGCATGACTATCATACTCTCCCAAAAATGCTAACTTCTGTTGTAGTGGTGAGGTTAGCATGTCTTTGGGGTATGATATTTTTCTCCATTCACGGTTAATTCAGGACTATCTGTAATGGTATTGTCCACATGAATGAAGTATTTAAAAGCATGTACAATAAGTGACTCAAGACACCATTTCTATTGGGCACAATATCTGAAACTCAACCAAAACAAACTGCAAATGCAGCTTGTTAGAAGCTTGATGTAGATGTTGAGTGCTATGAATATGGGACCAAATACTTGTACTACTTTATTACACAAGTGAATTTGTCCCAAAGCTTTTGTTACCCTATAATGGTGGGGGGATAAGACTAGGTACAAAAAGTGCTGTAATTTCTAAACGGTTCACATGATATGGATGACAATACCCTCAAATTAAAGCTGACTGTCTGCAGTTACCTCAGTCGTAGCGTTTCAAATCCAAAGTGCTGGAGTACAGACCCAAAACAACACTGTCATTGTCCTAATACTTTTGGAGCTCACTGTATTTTGAGCCTATTCTAGTGATTGACATATATTTCGGGTTGACTATTAGACTATAATTGCTTTATATTATTGTTGAAATGGGACTCCAGAATTTCCAGACTAGTTTTTTGTTCAATAGAGATGAATTACATCTTCACATCCAGTAAATGTCATGTCCTAAAAGGTTGTAGGCTACTACCCTGAGACCTACAGTATAGGCCTTTGCCCTCGCAGTGGCTGCTGTGCGTTTTGCGTGCACGCACCTCCATTTCTCAGTCATAAATATCTTGTCAATAAATTATATATTATACCTACAGAAAGCTGAAACCATCGATTCTTCAAGGACAAAGCTTCTAAAGCTTTTTTCACACAATTACATTTTGAAATGTAATATGATCAGAGGTAATTTTGCATGGGGGGAGAGGAGAGTGGCTCGCTCATCACATCAGCATGCCCCAGCAAAGCAGACACTTTCATTGCATGATGATAATGCACTTTACTGTTTGACCAAATCATGGTTTTACCTGTCCAAAACAGGACGTTTTGAGTAAGGTGACAATGTAGAATGTGTCTTTCTACGTAGGCACCCTTTCCGTTTGGCTGTGTAACTGATGACAGAATCGGAGCAGGTCTCTTTGCTGATGCTGTGTTTGACTTTGAATGTGAGTTTGCCTGACAGCTCAGCCTATCAGAAAACTGGTCTGGCCCATCTTGGTAGGGGGGTTGGCCGTTGCCCATTGATCAGGCTCATTATAGATTAGTATAACAGAGAAATTGCGCAATCATAATTTAAAAAAATTAACAGGCCATGTCATCTTTTTTTTTTATGTAACAAATATATTTGTGTGTGTCAATTTTGAGCTGCTCACCCCCCAAAAAACTGATCAAGCCCATCTGGCATTTTCCAGAATTGCCAGATGACCAATCTGACCCTGTGGTCCAATGCACTATTTAGACACTATGTTGGTGTTACCTTTATTTTTAGAGTTACCTGTATACAAAGCATCAGACACCAACCAACAATCAGTACCTGTTTCTCCTTCCCTCTAATCCATTTTCACACCATGGTCTAGATTCCCCTCTTAATGATCATAATCAGAAGTATATTCTGATTGGCAGGTTGGAGCGAGGTGTATCGGTACACAGCGGGATAGTAAGGTTTTAATTCAGGGTTGTGAGAGGACCGGCCCCAGATCAAATACACATACATGTTATGAGGCTGGCTCCCTTGAGCAATATCAGGTGGTATTAAGAGGCCGAAGGAGAGCTGATGAATTGAATTAATTTCCCCGTACGTGATGGATTGGGGTGTTCACGGGGGTTGGGAAAAGGGGAGTATTGTTCCTCTGTCACTCTGATAGCCACATCCCTCTTTGATTTGTGCCTGGGTAGTGAAGGCCACAAGTGGCCAAGAGAACCCCCCCCCCCCCCACCCCTTCAGCTCCCACCCAATCCCCACACCCCAGCCGTTCCACTCATAACAATGCATGAGAGAGGGAACAGTCAAAAACATGAGACAAGCCAACACAATTATTTGGTACTTTTATTCGGTACTTTTACTTTTATATACTTCCTTTCTTATAGTCACGTTATTTCTTAAGTAGCCTAATATCTAAATGACTAAAACAGAATTTTCTACGAACTTGCAGTATTAAAATTGTACTGATCATTTTCTGCACTAAAGTTATGAGTACTTAATGCTTATGTTAAAAATAGAATATGGCATGTAGAATGAAAATGACTATCAATCATGTTAACTGTAGTAACTACAGGTCATCAGTTAACTGCCAAAATAATGGAAACGCTGCTGTCAATACAAACTATATTGACAGAAGGTGCTTCCACACAGGTGTGTTTCCTGAGTTAATTAAGCAATGAACATCCCTTAGGGTCATGTATAGAAAGGCTGGGCATGCCGGTATTTTGGCTACCATGGTTATGCCCCCATCCATAGGGCACGATTGGTCACTGAATGGTTTGGTGACCATGAAAACAACGTAAACCATACAGCGCCTTCAGAAAGTCTTCATTCCCCCTGACTTATTCCACATTTTGTTGTGTTACAGCCTAAATAAAAAAAAAACACCCATCCACACAAAATTCCCCCATAAAGGAAAAAGTGAAAACATGTTTTTAGAAATGTTTGCAAATACAGAAATACCTAATTTACGTAAGTATTCACACCCCTGAGTGAACACTTTGTAGAAGCACCTTTTTTGGGAGAAGTCTCTAAGAGCTTTGCACACCTGGATTGTACAATATTTGGCCGTTATTCGTTTAAAAATGTTCATGTTGATCGTTAATCATTGCTAGACAGCCCTTTTCAAGTCTTGCCATAGATTCTCAAGCCGATTTAAGTCAACACTGTAATTAGGCCACTCAGGAACATTCAATCTCGTCTGGTATATAACTCCAATGTAGATTTGGCCTTGGGTTTTAGGTTATTGTCCTGCTGGAAGGAGAATTTGTCTCTGAGAGTCTGTTGGAAAGCAGACTAAACCAGGTTTTCTTATAGGACTTTGCCTGTGCTGACAGCTGTTTTTTTTCTGAAAAACGAATCTTTGCCAATGACAAGCATACCCATAACATGATGTAGCACCACCATGCTTGATAATATGAAAAGTGGTACTCGGTGATGTTGGATTTTCCCCAAACATAAAGCTTTTTATACAAGACAAAAAGTAAATTTCTTTGCAACATTTTTTGCAGTATTACTTTAGTGCCTTGTTGGAAATAGCATGCATGTTTTGGAATATTTTGGTTTTGTACAAGCTTCCTTCTTTTCACTCTGTCATTTAGGTTATTATTGTGGAGTAACTACAAAGTTGTTGATCCATCCTCAGTTTTCTCCTATCACAGCCATTAAACTCTGGAACTGTTTTAAAATCACCATTGGCCTCATTGTGAAATCCCTGAACAGATTCCTTCCTCTCCGGCAACGGAGTTGGGGAGGACACATTTATCTTGTAGTGACTGGGTGTATTGATACACCATCTAAAATGTAAATAATAACTTCACCATGCTCAAAAGAATATTCAGCGTCTGCTTTTTTTCTTTCTTTTACACATCTACCAATCGGTCCCCTTCTTAGTGAGGCATTGAAACCCTCCCAGTTCTTTGTGGCTGAATCTGTGCTTGACATTTCAATTCAAATTGTACTAGTCACGTATTCGGCACAACAACAGGTGTAGAGCTTACAATGAAATGCTTACTTACGAGCCCCTAACCAACAATGCAGTTTAAAAAAAAATATGAATAAGAAATAAAAGTAACAAGTAATTAATTAGCAGCAGTAAAATAACAATAGTGAGACTATATACAGGGGGGGGGGGTACCGGTACAGAGTCAGTGTGGGGGCACTGTTTAGTCAAGGTAATTGAGGTAATATGTACATGTAGAGTTATTAAAGCGACTATGAATAGATGATAACAACAGAGTAGCAGCAGTGTAAAAGAGGGGGGACAATGCAAGTAGTCTGGGTAGCCATTTGATTAGATGTTTAGGAGTCTTATGGCTTGGGGGTAGAAGCTCTTTAGAAGCCTCTTGGACCTAGACATGGCGCTCCGGTACCGCTTGCTGTGTGGTAGCAGAGAACAGTCTATCCTCAGTTGCTATAGTCTTTGACAATTTTTAGGCCCTTCCTCTGACACTGCCTGGTATAGAGGTCCTGGATGGCAGGAAGCTTGGCCCCAGTGATGTACTGGGCCATACGCATTACCCTCTGTAGTGCCTTGCGCTCAGAGGCTGAGCAGTTGCCATACCAGGCAGTGATGCAACCTGTCAGGATGCTCTCTGGTGCAGCTGTAGAACCTTTTAAGGATCTGAGGACCCATGCCAAATCTTTTCAGTCTCCTGAGGGGGAATAGGTTTTGTCGTGACCTCTTCACAACTGTCTTGGTGTGCTTGGACCATGTTAGTTTGTTGGTGATGTGGACACCAAGGAGCTTGAAGCTCTCAACCTGCTCCACTACAGCCCCGTCGATGAGAATGGGGGCGTGCTCGGTCCTCCTTTTCCTGTAGTCCACAATCATCTCCTTTGTATTGATCACGTTGAGGGAGAGGTTGTTGTTGTCCTGGCACCACAAGGCCAGGTCTCGTTGTCGGTGATCAGGCTATGCATAAATGAGAACAACAGGGTAGCAGCGTTGTTGTGTCATTAGCAAGCTTAATGATGGTGTTGGAGATGTGCCTGGCCGTGCAGTCATGAGAGTGAACAGAGAGTACAGGAGGGGACTGAGCACGCACCCCTAGGGGGCCACTGTGTTGAGGATAAGCGTGGTGAATGTGTTGTTACCTACCCTTACCACCTGGGGGCGCCCCGTCAGGAAGTCCAGGATTCAGTTGCAGAGGGAGGTGTTTAGTCCCAGGGTCCTTAGCCTATTGATGAGCTTTGAGGGCACTATGGTGTTGAACGCTGAGCTGAAGTCAATGAATAGCATTCTCACATAGGTGTTCCTTTTGTCCAGGTGGGAAAGAGCAGTGTGGAGTGCAATAGAGATTGCATCATCTGTGGATCTGTTAGGGCGGTATGCAAATTGGAGTAGGTCTAGGGTTTCTGGGATAATGGTGTTGATGTGAGCCATGACCAGCCTTTCAAAACACTTCATGGCTACAGATGTGAGTGCTACGGGTCGGTAGTCATTTAGGCAGGTTACCTTAGTGTTCTTTTTTACTACCGTACAGATAGTTATGTGTGGGGTACAGAGATGGTGTAGTTATAAAAAAATAATGTTAACCACTATTATTGAACACTGAATGAGTCCATGCAACTTATTATGTGATTTGTTAAGCTCATTTTTACTCCTAAACTTATTTAGGCAACCACAAGAAAGGGGTTGAATACTTATTGGCCCAAGATATTTCAGGTTTACATATTTTTATTATTTTCAAAAATGTTCAAACAAAATTCCACTTTGACATTATGGGGCATTGTGTGTGTAGATCAGTGGCACAAAATCTAAATGTAATCCATTTAAAATTCAGGCTGTAACACAAAATGTGCAAAAAGGAAAGGGGTGTGAACACTTTGAAGGCTCTGGAGGCCATGGCCATCTTATTTACCATATCTCAACCTAACTGAACACTTATTATGGGAGATTCTGGATCGGCGTCTGAGACAGTGTTTTCCACTACCATCAACAAAACATCAAATTATGGAATTTCTTGTGGAAGAATGGTGTGGCATCCCTTCGATAGAGTTCCAGACGTCTTGTAGAATCTATGCCAAGGTGTATTGATGTTATGGCTTGTGGTGGCCCAATTCCCTATTAAGACACTTTATGTTGGTATTTCCGTTATTTTGGCAGTTACTTGTATGTTTTATTTGTACATTAATTACCCAAAGTGTAATTCTGTTGTTCGTAGGGAAAATGAAGGTCCCTTCCGCTCCCATGAGTTGACCAGGAATCAACAACCGTACCTAAAATGACTGAAGAATATACACAGAGCAGAGATGTTGGCATTTCATATTTTTACAGAATGTTACAAGTACCACATAGGCCTACCCTGACGCAAGATACTAAATCATTCTGTGGAGTAGGTTAGAAAACATTTTGGTCACGGTAGATTTATAAATGGTTAAGCTCATTGACGGGTCACATTAAGGGCAATAATTAAAGTGTTTTATCCACACTGGTTGATTTATTGAGGTCAGCTGAAGTCTACGTTTGGGTAGCAGTGGCAGTGTATGTGTAGATTGATTTTCATGAATGATTCTCCCTCAGACCAAAAGTGAAAACAAAAAGAAACCGAGCATATCAAATTAAACCATAAAATAAATAGGGGAAGGAAATTAGAAAAATGAGGCCAGAAGTCTAAATTAATACACTTTCAGTTACATCTTTGAAATGGTGACCGAACAAGAATCATCAACTGGATAAGGCTGCTTTGAGGGTACATTGCTTATTCAAGTTCATTGCTTATTCAAAAAATTTATAATTATACATACAGTGTATTCGGAAATTATTCAGACCCCTTGACTTTTCCCACATTTTGTTAGGTTACAGTCTTATTCGAAAATCTATTAAATTGTTTTTTCCCCTCATCAATCTACACAGAAATGTTTGCAAATTTATTGAAATATCTCTTTGGCAGTGATTACAGCCTCGAGTCTGCTTGGGTATAACGCTACAAGCTTGGCACACCTGTATTTGGGGAGTTTCTCCCATTCTTCTCTGCAGATTCTCTCAAGCTCTGACAGGTTGGATGGGGAGTGTCGCTGCACAGCTATTTTCAGGTCTCTCCAGAGATGTTGGAACGGGTTCTAGTCCGGGCTCTGGCTGTACATTCAAAGAATTGTCCCGAAGCCACTCCTACTTTGTCTTGGCTGTGTGCTTAGGGTCGTTGTCCAGTTGGAAGGAGAACCTTCACTCCAGTCTGAGGTCCTGAGCACCCTGGATCAGGTTTTCATCAAGGATCTCTCTGTACTTTGCTCCGTTCATCTTTCACTTGATCCTGACTAGTCTCCCACTTCCTGCCGCTGAAAAACATCCCCAGAGCATGATGCTGCCACCACCATGCTTCACCGGAGGGATGGTGCCAGGTTTCCTCCGGACGTGACGCTTGGCATTCAGGCCAAAGAGATCAATCTTGGTTCCATCAGACCTGAGAATCTTGTTTCTCATGGTCTGAGAGTCTTTAGGTGCCTTTTGGCAAACTCCAAGCGGGCTGTCATGTGCCTTTTACTGAGAAGTGGCTTCCGTCTGACCACTCTACCATAAAGGCCTGATTGGTGGAGTGCTGCAGAGATGGTTGTGCTTCTGGAAGGTTCTCCCATCTCCACAGAGGAGCTCAGTCAGAGTGACCATCGGGTTCTTGGTCACCTCCCTGACCAAGGCTCTTCTTACCCGATTAATCAGTTTGTCCGGGCGGCCAGCTCTAGGAAGAGTCTTGGTGGTTCCAAACTTCTTCCATTTAAGAACGATGGAGGCCACTGTGTTCTTGGGGACCTTTAAAGCTGCAGAAATGTTTTGCTTCCCTTCCCCAGATTTGTGCCTCAACACAATAATGTCTCGGAGCTCTACGAACACTTCCTTTGACCTCATGGCTTGGTTTTTGCTCTGACATGCAATGTCAACTGTGGGACCTTATATAGACAAGTGTGTGCCTTTTTAAAATCATGTACAATCAATTGAATTTACCACAGGTGGACTCCAATCAAGTTGTAGAAACATCTCAAGGATGATCAATGGAAACAGGATGCACCTGAGCACTATTTCGAGTCTCATAGCAAAGGGTCTGAATACTTATGTAAATAAGGTATTTCTGTCTTATAAATTTGCAAACATTTCTGAAAACCTGTTTTTTTTCTTTGTCATTATGGGGCATTGTGTGTGGATTGATGAGGAAAAACATTAATTTAATCAATTTTAGAATAAGGCTGTAATGTAATAAAATGTGGAAAAATGCAAGGGGTCTGAATACTTTCCGAATGCACTGTATATGTACATGTATATAAAAATTGCTGTCATTGTGAGTATACAGTCATTTATTGCAATTGGAAATTACTGGACATGTACACATACAGTACATCAACAACAATGGTCTTGAACAGAATGTCCAATACTGTACATTTCATCTGAAAATATGTTTCTATCAATAACCAGGAATACAACCATTAACTGCTTAGTAGAGAACAGAATCTAAAAATAGACAAAGTGCTAGGAGTAATACTTCAAACACAGGTGGATCAATATGTGTTAGCTTAATAAATGCCCTCAGAGGTTAGAGCAAAAACAACAAAGGGTCAAATGTCAATAATCTGGCTTGGGCTGATAGGGTTAACCATATTGCCTCTATCACAGAACCATTTCGCCTTCATTCTAAGGTGGGAAAAGTGTAACAGATTGAGTTTTGTGATACTATAGTGATAGTTGATTTTTATGCTGTAAAGTACGATGTGTCTGGAATGCTCTGTAGGTCTCAGTGTTGCTCTCTTTGTTAAATGTGTCTGGAGAAGTTAAAAAGTGAGCTGGCCATAAGCGTTACATTATGTATGAGGAACTCCTGCTGGATTTTGTTCAGGTGGCATCATAAGGGGCAGCCAAGTGGAAATTCTGCCCGTTCACTTAAGGCCCACTATCTGTGGTAATCTCTCTACATAAAAGCAGCACAGCCATGCTTATCATTGTACCTACTCTTTGAGATGGGGATTCAGCCTTTTTCATCTTGCACTATGTCTGATGTGGTTATACAGTACGACTACAAACAGTGGTGTAGTGGAGGGTAAACGCAAGTAAATGCAGTTTACCCACTTTTTTTTTTCTTGACAGTTTACCCACCTTTAGCAGAAAAATGCATTGTTTGTTTTTTCACCGAGACCAGCGATCAAAGTTTACCCACCATGTTTTTGTTACCACTACATCACTGACTACAAAACATACATTGGTTATCTCATCTCTCTGTTAAATAGGAGAATTATCATTACAGATTCAGCGTTGCCAAAATACACTACCAGTCAAAAGTTTGAACACACCTACTCATTCAAGGGTTATTCCTCATTTTTACTATTTTCTACATTTGTAAAAAATGAACTCGGCAAGTCAGTTAAGAATAAATTCTTATTTACAATGACGACTTACCCCGGCCAAACCCTAACTCAGACGGCGCTGGGCCAATTGTGCGCCTAATAGGGACTCCCAATCACGGCTGGCTGTGATATAGCCTGGAATAGAACCAGGGTCTGTAGTGATGCCTCTAGAACTGAGATGCAATGCCTTAGACCGCTGTGCCACTCGGGAGCCCCCAACATTGTAGAATAATAGTGAAGACATCAAAACTATGAAATAACACATATGGAATCATGTAGTGACCCAGTAGCCACCCTTTGCCTCGATGACAGCTTTGCACACTCTTGGCATTCTCTAAACCACCTTTATGAGGTAGTCACCTGGAACTATATTTCAATTAACAGGTGTGCCTTGTTAAAAGTTAATTTGTTGAATTCCTTTCCTTCTTAATGCGTTTCAGCATGAGAAGGTAGGGGTGGTGTACAGAAAATAGCCCTATTTGGTAAAAGACCAAGTCCATATTATGGCAAGAACAGCTCAAATAAGCAAAGAGAAATTACTGTCCATCATTACTTTAAGACATGAAGGTCAGTCAATCCAGAACATTTAAAGAACTTTGAAAGTTTCTTAAAAACCATCAGACACTATGATGAAACTGGCTCTCATGAGGACTGCCACAGAAAAGGAAGACCCAGAGTTACCTCTGCTGCAGAGGATAAGTTCATTAGAGTTAATTGCACCTCAGATTTACAGCCCAAATAAATGCTTCACAGTGTTCAAGTAACAGACACATCTCAACATCAACTGTTCAGAGGAGACTGCGTGAATCAGGCCCTCATGGTCGAATTGCTGCAAAGAAACCACTACTAAAGGACACCAATAATAAGAAGACACTTCAGAAACATGAGCAGTGGACATTAGACCAGTGGAAATCTGTCTTTTGGTCTGATGAGTCCAAATTTGAGATTTTTGGTTCCAACTGCTGTGTCTTTGTGAGACGCAGAGTAGGTGAACAGATGAACTCCGCATTTATGGTTCCCACCATGAAGCATGGAGGAGGAGGACGTGTGATGGTGTGGGAGTGCTTTGCTGGTGTCAGTGATTTATTTAGAATTCAAGGCACACTTAACCAGCATGGCTACCACAGCATTCCGCAGCGATACGCCATCCCGTCTGGTTTGCACTTAGTCCCACTATCATTTGTTTTTCAACAGGACAATGACCCAACACACCTCCAGGCTGTGTAAGGTCTATTTAACTAAGAAGGAGAGTGATGGAGTGCTGCATCAGATGACCTGGCCTCCGCAATCACCCGACCTCAACCCAATTGAGATGGTTTGGGATGAGTTGGACCGCAGAGTGAAAGGAAAAGAAGCCAACAAGTGCTCAGCATATGTGGGAACTCCTTAAAGACTGTTGGAAAAGCATTTCTCATGAAGCTGGTTGAGAAAATGCCAAGAGTGTGCAAAGCTGTCATCAAGGCAAAGGGTGGCTACTTTGAATAATCTAAAATATATGAAATATTTAACACTTTTTTGGTTACTAGGTGATTCCATATGTGTTATTTCATAGTTTTGATATCCTCACTATTATTCTACAATTTAGAAAATCCCTTGAATGAGTAGGTGTGTCCAAACTTTTGACTGGTACTGTACATGTATATACTTCGGGGTTATTGGGTTGTTTTTGAAAGCAAATGTCCTAGTCAATGGAGAAAATATGCTTGACATAAACAACCAAATCACATTTAATTTTGAATTCGATTTTCTGTTTGGGGATGGAACAGCTCTTAATTTCAGTTGGAGTCTTAAATACTTTTAACTAGCCTGGAGAAAGAAATTAAGCCATTTTCATAACATATTTCACGACTTTGCTTAGTTTCTGCCAAATAGGGATTACATGAATAATTAAGGGCTTCAGGGAAAAACATTGATGAAGTTGTCAATTTCTTTATGAATATGAAATATGCATACAGAAATAAAGCGAGATAATCAGCCTGAAACTATGACAGTATGTTCTAGTTTAATTAAGTCAATAAAAAACACCTAACAAAAGTAAATGATTTCTGCCTCAAATAATCAAGGGTCAAATATGACAGAGCCTACAAGCCATGTCTATGCAGTTCTCTTTGCTGGAATATATCTAACATCCAGTTTGATTAACATAGTTGTTGTCCTTGAAATGGACATGTAATAATGCTTGATACTGCTTTGAATGAACTATCACATGACAGAGCCTACAAAGCCCTTTGAGCTTATCCCTCCAAATCACAGAGAAGCCCATCGACACCACAGCCTAGTACCCTTTCTGATGCAGTATGTTGGTACAAGCCAAACACGGGGATGTGTACCAAACCATAACGCTAAAATAAGGCCAAAATAAATTCTTCTAAAGCAGTGAATGAGTTATTAAATTGTGTTTCAGTGCCCAAAGACAAAGCTTTCAAGCATTACAGGGGCATGTGGAAAGCACATAAAATCATGGAAGCGCCATATGCTGGAAAATAATGCCAGATTAGGGAGAATTACAGTATATTTGGCACAGTAGACTCATGCAGGGGGAGATAGGACCTTGGCGAGGGTGCTACATTCTTCTCACTAACACAGACATGCAGCATATTAATCAGTAGTAGCGCCACATAAACCAGGAAGGGTAAAGGGACCCGGCACGTACAACAAAAGGAGAACAGTCACAACACATCAAATATTCTGGAACAAATACTGAAATAACTACTAACATAACTGTATGATGAACATGAAAATATATTACACAGTAATAAATTGACAATGCCAAACAATCAGGCAGGTCCTTGTAGATAATATACGAGAAAACAACAAGGTGACGACAGCCTGCAGAGATATCAGGAGACCTGTAGCCACAGCAGGGCTTGGGGAAGTGGCTCGAATTGTCTATCGCTCTCTCGCTCTCGCTGGACTACTATAATTTTCTTGGGTGGAATGATGGATGAGCTGGTGTCAGCCTGTGTTCATTATAATGCAGACCATCTATTCTTCTGTGAGACAACCTGTACTCCAGGAAATGCCAGAGAGGTATTGGGCTCGGGAGGGAAGAGAAAATAACGTCTGCTCATAGAGGAATCTGCTGAGGCTTTTGTTGATTTACCACCTAGTGATGATCAATCAATCAGTAATGAAGATAGTGTTCTTCTGTACTCTTTTAGGGCACTTAAAGCACAGTCACTATGCCATGATTACAACCCTTTTCAGGGCTCGCTTTACACACTGTGTCACCTTCCAACTAACACAGCCATTACGCTGTTGTGTTTGTCTGAGAGATTTATGTAGGTCATGCCTATAAAACTATTGAAACGATAAATGATTCATGATGGTTTCTCCACCTAAAGCAAAGCTTTTCTACGAGGTAACGCTTGCAAGTGAAACACAAAGTTCCATGTCTTTATTTGTAGACACAGGTGGCTTAATGTCCTACATTTATCAAAACACACCAAAACGAAAAGCACTTCCGTTCCAATTATTAGAGTAGTTGTTGATAGCAGTGAGTCCAAGGATTTATGTCCACTGTCTCTGCAGGTGTTTTTGGGTGTGAGAAGGGAACACACAAACACACCTTAACAAGACTAACAGGAGTCTAGACACAGGCATTAGATGCAATCATTACAGTAATGCATGTTTCCATTCTAATCTAGCTCATGCCACTGAGATACGCTGCCTGTGATTAGGAATGTGTTGTACTGAAATAGATTAAACTAAGTGGATAGCACTTCACTGTATGAGCCGTCTAGCTAGTAAACACAAATGTGTAGTGTAACGCTACATGGGAGAGTCCTTTGGAGGCCTGGAGGAGGTATTGAACGAGGAGAGAAAAAAAGTACAAATGAATTCTGGCTTGTTCTCTAAGCAGGGGATCAATAACAGCGAGGAGGCTGAGCTCTCACCCATCTGATTCATATCTTCGTTTTTTTCTGCTCTTCAGCTCGAAACACAAGGCAAGACGCCAAAGTGGTATATTTGCTGGCCAGATATATCAGGTGTTTCCTCAACACATGCAGCATGAATAACAACATGACCAGGCTATTAAACACAATAGCTATCACCATCTCATGATGTAAACTCCCCTACGTATTTATTTGGACAGTGAAGCTACACCTTTTAATTTGGCTCTATACTCAAGCATTTTAGATTTGAGATCAAATGTTTTATATGAGGCGACAGTAGACTAAACAATGTCCCTTTTTATTTTAGGGTATGTTCATATCTGTTTTAACATTTCGAAATGAATGCACTTCATGTACAGTATCTAGTCCCCCGATGTGAAGGTGTCAAAAGGATTTGGACAAATTCACTTATAGTGTCTTACATTTAGACAGAAGTTTAATATTCATGCCACCAAAAACATGCAAAACTCTCACCATTACCAATAACAGGTTGAGATTAGCATTTTTTGGGGGTGTAAGATTTATGCCTCTAACTTCCTCACTCATCATTATTCACAATTCATTCATGATTATTCATAATCATGGTAGCATCCACATTATTGTAGAAGTGTTCTGAAACATATGATATTCTTATTTACAATAAAAGTCACTGAAAAATGACACAAACCATTATTTACCGTTCATTTCTATTGGGCAGAACATAATCCAAAACACAAACAATAGGAACAGCAAATGCATCCAAAAAGTTTGTAAAACTTGATGTAGTCATTGTGTGCTAGGAATATGAGACCAAATACTACCTTTTGACTAAATGTAATACACTTTAAATGAATTTGTCTAAATACTTATAACACCTTCAAATGGGGAGACTAGATACACTATATATACAAAAATATGTGGACACCCCTTCAAATTAGTGGATTCTGCTATTTCAGCCACACCCATTGCTGACAGGTGTATAAAATCGAGCACACCGCCATGCAATCTCCATAGACAAACATTAGCAGTAGGATGGCCTTACTGAAGAGCTAAGTGATTTTCAACGTAGCACTGTCATAGGATGCCACCTTTCCAACAAGTCAGTTTGTGAAATTTCTGCCCTGCTAGAGCTTCCCCGGTCAACTGTAAGTGGTGTTACTGTGAAGTCGAAACGTCTAGGCCGTGAAGTGGTAGGCCACACAAGCTTACAGAATGGGACCGCCAAGTGCTGAAGTTCGTAGTGGGTAAAAATCACCTGTCCTAAGTTGCAACACTCACTATGACTTCCAAACCGCCTCTGGAAGCAACATCAGCACAAGAACTGTGTTCGTCGGGAGCTCCATGAAATGGGTTTCCATGGCCGAGCAGCCGCACACAAGCCTAAGATCACCATGTGTAATGCCAAGTGTAGGCTGCAGTGGTATAAAGCTCGACTCCATTGGAGTAGTGGAAACACGTTTGCTGGAGTGATGAATCACGCTTCACCGTCTGGCAGTCTGACACGAATCTGGATTTGGCGGATGCCAGGAGAACGTTACCTGCCCCAATGCGTAGTGTGAACTGTAAAGTTTGGTGGAAGAGGAATAATGGTCTGGGGCTGTTTTTCATGGTTCGGGCTAGGCCCCTTAGTTCCAGTGAAGGAAAATCTTAACGCTACAGCATACAATGACATTATAGACGTTTCTGTGCTTCAAACTGTGTGGCAACAGTTTGGGGAAGGCCCTTTCCTGATCCACGCCCCTACACCTTTGGGATGAATTGGAATGCCGACTGCGAGCCAGGCCTAATCGCCCAACATCAGTGCTCGACCTCACTAATGCTCTTGTGGCCGAATGGAAGCAAGTCGCTGTAGCAACGTTCCAACATCTAGTGGAAAGCCTTCCCAGAAGCGTGGAGGCTGTAATAGCAGCAAAGGGGGGACCATCTCCATATTACAGTTTTTCTCAATTGTTTACACACAAATACTGGTACTTGAGACACAATGACCACAACATGTAACTCATGCACCAAACCCCCTGAACCAATTCTGCTAAACTACAAGCACAATTCCTGCTTTACACTCAAATTGCAGTTCTAAAACACACTTTTTTCAAAACACTACACACAATTCTTTGCATTTGGCACAATTTTCATGCAGAAAATCTCTTGTTTTCACTATGAACACACTGCCATTCAAATATGCACACTGACTCATCACATGGGCAAACACCCGTCACACAGTCGTACAATTAGCAATCAGAGCTTTAGCATAAAAGGGCAACAGGTGAGCTCTTCTGTTTTGGAGCAATGGATGCCAACATTGGAAACAGAGGCAGAGGCAGAGCCAGAGGAGTGAGAGGAGGAGGAGGAGGACGGGGAGGACAAGGACGAGGAAGGCCAAGGACCGTAATCTCTGATGAGATCCGAGCCACTTTGGTTGATCATGTGGTCAACCATGGTCTAACAATGAGGGAGGCTGGGCAAAGAGTACAGCCAAATTTGAGCCGGTACACTGTAGCATCCATCATCCGGACATTCCGAAATGAGAATAGGTAAGAAATCTACTCTCACTAGAAAATTGCAGTACTGCACATCAATAGTACAGTAGTACAGTATTGCCTGTGGACTGTTCTGTAGGACTGTAAAAATAAAGTATGTTTCAAGTATTTGGGAAATGTATTCCTACTTTGTATTTACAGTATTTTACTATTTGTTTGGCAGAACTGAAAGATTACCAACACAAGGTGGTCGGGAACGTGTTCTGTCTCCTGAACAGGAAACTGAAATCATGAACATGGTCCTAGAAGATAACGCCATAACATTACGGCAAATACAAAGAAAAATAATAGAAAACAATGAGATTTCAAAATATTGATAGGGTAAGCTTATCAACACTGGACCGTGTCTTGCGCAGAAATAATCTCAGGATGAAGCAGGTCTACAGGGTGCCATTTGAACGCAATTCAGAAAGAGTCAAAGAATTGCGATATAACTATGTGCAAGTGAGTCCTATACAATCCCACAATTGATGCATACTCTCAACACTGTATAAATTATACATATTTCAGTATTGTAATCATAATGATTGTGCTTCACAATAGTGACCACTCCATGTCTATTTCTGATATTGTCATGTGTGTTTCAGAGAGTCCTTGAGCTAGAGGTGGCTGCAGTGGAGCACCAGTTCATCTTCATTGATGAGGTTGGATTCAACCTCACAAAAAGACGAAAGAGAGGAAGGAATATCATCGGCCAGCGTGCCATTGTTCAAGTCCCTGGCCAGCGCGGAGGGAACATCACAATGTGTGCAGCGATTACCCATCACGGCGTCATCCATCCCCATGCTACCCTTGGCCCCTACAACACCGCCAATCTGATCACATTCCTGGACACCCTACACAACACACTCATTCCACCAGATCAGGTAGATGGTCCAGAGCAGCTCAGGTACGTTGTCATTTGGGACAACGTAAGTTTCCACAGGGCTGCTCTGGTTCGTAACTGGTTCACTGCCCACCCACGCTTTTTAGTTGTTTATCTCCCTCCATATTCTCCATTCCTCAATCCTATTGAGGAATTTTTTTCTGCCTGGAGATGGAAAGTGTATGACCGAAATCCACAAACGCGTATACCTCTTCTCCAAGCTATGGAAGACGCATGTGGAGATATAGCAGCTGATGCTTTTCATGGCTGGAATCGCCATGCTAGGCGATATTTCCCCCGCTGCTTGGCCAGGGAAAACATTGCTTGTGATGTGGATGAGGTGCTGTGGCCAGACCGCAACAGAACAGAGGATGCAGCATAGTTTATTTTTATTTTTTATTTTTTTTACTATAACTGTATACATTAAATTCTTCTTAAATTCTGTTTTGTCTAAAATACCATTTTGATAAGAAATAACATTGTTTTGAATGTAAAGTTTCATTTTGCTGGAGAATTGAGGGGTTTTGCCCATTGTGTGTGTGTGTGTGTTTTTTGATTTGTGTGTAGAGTTCTGAGAATATGAGGCATGCTTTCAGAAAATGTGTGTAAACAATCGAGAAAAACTGTAATGTCCATGATATTGGAATGAGATGTTCGACAAGCAGGTGTCCAAATACTTTTGATCATGTAGTGTACTTCAAGTGCTTTCATTTCTAAATGGTAAAACAGATATGTATGAATTACATTAAATAAAAGGTGACATTCTATATCACCTCATTTAAAACATTTGATTTCAAATTCAAAATGATGGATATTAAAGTTTATAAATCTGGCACACCTGGCTCATTTGGTTGTGTATTCTACATCACTATAAGCATTTTAAGATATTTTTGGGCTACAATTATATTTCATACGTATGGTCATGCAAAATGTATCGTTGAGTTGTTTGGCGGCCATATTGGAAAAAGGCTTCTGTGGGGTTAATGCACTGTGGGGTTAATGCACTCGCTTAAGCCTGAACTGTGCCTGCCAGGCAGCACTGTCTCCCAGGCTGCGTGCTGCCCCCAGGACCAGAGCCAGTCACATGCAAAGGACAACGAGCCATATAGTCACATTCAAACAGAGCAAGAAAGCTGAAGAAAGCTGAAGCCTAGAGGAAAGAATGTAAGCTAGGCTAGCATCTTTCACATGTTTTGCTTTATACTGATATATCACTGATATTATTTCAGATTGAGTTGTTGTGGATTAATAATCTTTTTGTGTTTGTTAGTTAGATTTTTGAAGGGCTGCTAGCAAGCTCACTTGCCTAGATAGTCTTGTTAGTCATCAAACAATTTCAATGTTACCCTATCAACCCAGGACATCCACATCCGACTTCTTCACTTGCGGGATCGTCTGAGACCAGCCACCCGGACAGCTGATGGAACTGTGGGTTTTCACAACTGAAGAATTTCAGCACAAACTGTCAAAAACCGTCTCGGGGAACCTCATCGATGTGCTCTTCGTCCTCACCAGGGTCTTGACCTGACTGCAGTTCGGCGTTGTAACCGACTTCAGTGGGAAAATGCTCACCTTCGATGGCCACTGGCACGCTGGAGAAGTGTGCTCTTCAACTGTACTGGGCAGATGGCAGACAGGTGTCGTATGGGCAAGCGGTTTGCTGATGTCAACCTTGTGAACAGAGTGCTCCATGGTGGTGGTGGGGTTATGCTATGGGCAGGTATAAGCTACGGACAACAAATATAATTGCATTTTATTGATGGCAATTTGAATGCACAGAGATTCCCGTGAAGAGATCCTGAGGCCCATTGTCGTGCCATTCATCCGCCGCCATCACCTCATGTTTCAGCATGATAATGCACAGCCCCACGTCACAAGGATCTGTACACAATTCCTGGAAGCTGAAAATGTCCCAGTTCTTCCATGGCCTGCATACTCACCAGACATGTCACCCGTTGAGCATGTTTGGGATGCTCTGGATCGACGTGTACTACAGCATGTTCCAGTTCCCACCAATGTCCAGCAACTTCGCACAGCCATTGAAGAGGAGTGGGACAACATTCCACAGGCCACAATCAACAGCCTGATCAACTCTATGCGAAGGTGATGTGTCTCACTGCATGAGGCAAATGGTGGTCAGATCAGATACTGACTGGTTTTCTGATCCACGCCCCTACCTTTTTTTTTAAGGAATCTGGGACCAACAGATGCATATCTGCATTCCCAGTCATGTGAAATCCATAGATTAGGGCCTAATGCATTTTTAAAATTGACTGATTTCCTTATATGAACTGTAACTCAGTAAAATCTTTGAAATTGTTGCATGTTGCGTTTAATCCCTCTTTAGGGTCTTTAACGAAAAGAAGCAGATGTAGTATTATTGAGGATTTGCTGTGAATGATCTGTATGTCCCATTTCTTTCTGCCTGGGTGTAACTGTGTGCATTTGGTCCCTTCAGTCACTCCATACCCAAAGTTGGAGCTCCTCTACTATGCTGAGCCGGGGTTTCTGGAATTCGAAAGGAGTTCTACAGGAGTCCAGTCTACTTACAGCTCGTGCAAATGTAGATTTTGCTTTCATTTCTTAAAAGAGGGACTAGAAATATGGGCTCAATCAGGATATGGACAAGGTCAGGACAAAACACCCATGTTAGCACCAGATATAAATGATGGTAGAGTAAGACGAGACAAGCCATCATCTTCAACGGTGCATCTATTGTCACAGGTCTAATTCAACATTGCCTCCACAGTGCTTCTATCAGAACACAAGCTGGGAGAAGAAATAACACCAAAATGTACACAAGAACCAGTGTGTTGGAATAGCAAAAAAACAAACAACAGTGCTTAAATAAGAGTTGAAGTGCAACCCATTTCACCAGGAGGCAAATGTAAACAGGGGGAATCCTTTGTAGTCTTGATAAGAAAACTAATCTCCCCACACCTAAGGCAGGTAAGTCCTCAGGCTGGTCTGGGTTTGGGGCTAGGACATACGCCCGAAGAGAAGCACAACAGGACATATGAACATACTGTAAGTGGTGTTAGCGGATAGTATTCTAATGCAGATTTTTTCCATGCTTCTAGAAAGAGGGGTTTCGTCACCTCACAAAATTGTCAGATTTTTTTATGGTTCTCTTGTCGGTACTTCTCCAGCCACGTTGACTTAAAAATAAAACTGCTTTGCTCTGCTAATATAAAACCCCTCTCCTCTAATGTAGTTGGTTCCCAGCATCTTGTCTAAAGGAGCGTATACGTACTCTGAGTCCTCTCTGCTCTTTCAGGGCAACTAGTCATTCCCCTTCTCTCCCCTCTGCCTTGTCCCCTCCCCTTCGACTGGGGCGCTGCCGGCTCCACCTTCGCTTTCTAGTGGTTGAAATGGCAAATATGAACAAGAATAGAAACACATCAACTTTAACACAAATAAATGTTATCCATTCTGCCACATGTCAAGCTCTGCAGCTTTAGTCTGAAGGGGTCACTCCCCCCTCAGCTCTCATTCTGGACCGCTCCCCCTCAGGCAGAACCTTTATCACCTAAAGAACATAGCGAGTGAGATAGAATAGAGTCAAATAACTTGTCCATGCATCTACAGATAAATGCATCTATGGTAAATGTACCTTCTCTGGACTAAAACGTTGTATTGTTGGACAATAACATTCATTGAATTATTTGGGGGAAAATCAACAGTTTACTGAAACATGCACCCATGTTTTCTGTTCTGATTGACATTGCAGCATAAGCACAGCACTGACAAAGCCTAAATGGACTGAATGCTGGACAACTCAATATGTTTACTATAGTTTACTCTCAGTTTTCCCCTTTCTACCAGTGCAGGCTGCTGTGGGGAGGATGGCTTATAATAACGGCTGGAACAGAGCAAATGGAATGGCATCAAACACATGGAAACCGTGTTATATTTGATAGCATTCCACTGATTCCTCTCCAACCGTTACCACGTGCACCTTCTCCCCAATTAAGGTGCCACCAACCTCCTGTGAATTCTACATCCTGTCGCGTAACTTCCAAAGACAAGTTGGTGCACGTTTAACAGTTGAATTAATGAGGGCTTGTAATCAGCACTGTCACACCAACTGCTCAAATGGCTTATCATGTATTTTATGCACTACTTTGACATATGTGAATTAGTTACAATCACATCTGGATTTGTCTCGTCATTGGTGGGAATTTCTCCAATGACTATGAATTTGACAGAGGTAAACATTTGTCCAACCTCAGTCTTCAGAATGATGTGTCAGGGCCGTTATGTACTAGTAGAATGATGTGCAATATGTTTACATTAGGACTAAGGACTGCACCATTTAAGTTGAATCAATATTATGTTACACAATATCAGATGCGTCACTTACTGTACTGCAATGCTTCAGTGACACCATTCCTCCTATCACAGTGTTCCCTGCTGATGGAACCCTAACATGTCCCCTGTCTTGTCTTACTAGCCAACGGTGTATAACCTGTTACTATTTCTTTTCAGGACTAAATTACCCTTTCAATTGCTTCCAAATGGCAATCACTGTAGTCCTATGTAAACCAATTAGCATGCCAATTAGCCTGGCAAGCATGTTCATATGTAAATATTTCAATTAATCATTGTAATGCTGAATTTTGAAAGGAGGCTGTCAGATATTTTCGGGATACTTACTTGTAGTACATGGAACCAGCAAAGTTACACTGTGGACTGAATTGATTTACTTGGTTTATTTAATGTCACGGTCAACCATCACACATCTAATTAGACAAAAAAAAAGCATTAGTGAAACAAAGTAGTACATCCAATCATTGATTGAAGAAGGACTACAATTAAGGTCAGGTAGCAGTCTTGACCCAATTCGTATGGATAGACACAAAATTGGCTCATGACAAAGCCTACAAGGCATCATCCTAACTTATGAGCCTTTGAGGCTGCTATTGAATCTGATCAGCCTGGAAAGAATAGAGCACAACCACTGGATCATATACATCAGCCTATAAGGCACTGACTGTTAATATGCCTGCGAGGAGCTTTGCTCATCAAACAGCCTACGAGGCAGCATCTTGACTTATCAACCTCTGAGGCTTCTATTGAATCTGATGAGCCTGGGAAGCTATAGAGCTCACCCACAGGATCATATGTATCAGCCTGTAAGGCACATTGATAGCTAATACTGTATGCCTGCAAGCAGCTTTCCCCATGAAACAGCCTACAAGGCAGCATCCTGACTTGCATCAGTCTTCGAGACTGATATTGAATCTGATCAGACTGGCAGTAATACAGCTCAGCCACTGGATCATATGCATCAGCCTATAAGGCACTTTGACTTAGGAGCGTTGCTCATGAAACAGCCTACAAGACAGCATCCGGACTTATAAGCCTCTGAAGCTGATATTGAATCTGATCAAGCTCTGAGGCTGAAAGCTAATCTGATCAGCCTGTCAGGAATGGAGCTCTGTAAATATTATCCTCAAAACATGAAGTGCCCCTTATAATTATACACATATTAGTTAGGCAAGCTAACAACCAGCATAGATAACTAGCTAGCTTTCTAGCTAGCTAACAAGACAACCTAGCTAACTAGCTCGCAAGACTAGCTAGCCAATTGAGCTTGAAAAGCAGCCCTGCTAGCTAGCTAACGAACATAAAAAGATTGCTCATCTACAACAAACCAGTCTGGCTCTGTTTGAATGTGGCTCAATGGATCGTTGTTCCTTGCATGCGATTGGCTCTGGTCTTGGGGGTGGCACACAGCCTGGGAGACAGCGCAGCCTGGGAGACAGCGCAGCCTGGGAGACAGCGCAGCCTGGGAGACAGCGCAGCCTGGGAGACAGCGCAGCCTGGGAGACAGCGCAGCCTGGGAGACAGTGCTGCCTTTCAGGCGCTGTTCAGAGCTTAAATGCCCCACAAACGGTTCATGTGTCAATCCTGTTATGGCTCTACAGTGCAGTCAGAAAGTATTCATACCCCTTGACTTAATGTTGTTGTGTTACAGCGTGAATTCAAAGTGGATTAAATAAATAAAAAATCTCACCCATCTACACACAATACCCCATAATGACACAGTCAAAACATGTTTTGAGGCATTTTTGCAAATTTATCAAAACTGAAATACAGAAATAGCTAATTTACATAAGTATTCACACCCCTGAGTCAATACTTTGTAGAAGCACCATTGGCAGCAATTACAGTTGTGATTCTTTCTGAGTAAATCTCTAAGAGCTTTCCACACCTGGATTGTGCAATATTGTCCCATTATTCTTTTCAAAATTCTTCAAGCTCTGTCAAATTGGCTGTTGATCATTGCTAGACAACCATTTTCAGGTCTTGCCATAGATTTTCAAGTAGATTCAAAACAAATTTGTAACTCGGCAACTCAGGAACAATCACTGTATTCTTGGTACGCAACTCCAGTGTAGAGCTGGCCTTGTGTTTTAATTTATTGTCCTGCTGAAAGGTGAATTCTGTCACGGTTGTCGTCGGTGAAAGAGGACCAAAACGCAGCAGGTGCGTGTATGCTCATCTTGATGTTTTAATTACTCTCAAAATTGAACATACAAAAATAACAAAGAAACGAACGAACAACTACAAACAGTCTGGCCAAGCAAAGCTCAAACACAGCACAATCACCCACGAATCACAAACAAACACACCCCAATATATGGGACTCTCAATCAAACACAACATAGAAACACACTCACTAGACTACACATAGAAATACATAACCAGACTATAAACCAAAACCCCGGAAATACTACATCAAACACCCTTTAAACAAACACACCACCCTGAACCACATAAAACAAATACCCTCTGCCACGCCCTGACCAAACTACAAAACAATTAACCTTATATACTGGCCAGGACGTGACAGAATTCATCTCCCAGTGTCTGGTGGAAAGCAGACTGAACCAGATTTGCTGTAGTATTTTGCCTGTGCTTAGCTCCATTCCGTTTATTTTTTATCCTGAAAAACTACTTAGTCTTTAACGATTACAAGCATACCCATAACATGATGAAACCACCACTATGCTTGAAAATATGTAGTGGTACTCAGTAATGTGTTGTATTGGATTTGACCCAAACATAACACTTTGTATTCAGGATAAAAAGTGAATTGCTTTGCCACATTGTTTTGCAGTATTACTTTAGTGCCTTGTTTTTAACAGGATGCATGTTTTGGAATATTTTTTTTCTGTAAAAGCTTCTTTGACCATTGGCCTCATGGAGAAATGCCTGAGCAGTTTCCTTCCACTCCAGCAACTGAGTTAGGAAGAACGCATTTATCTTGTAGTGACTGGGTGAATTGATACACCATCCAAAGTGTAATTAATAACTTCACCATGGTGAAAGGGATATTCAATGTCTTTTTTTCATTTTTACCCATCTACCAATTCTTTGCGGAGCATTGGAAAACTTCCCTAGTTTTTGTGGTTGAATCTGTTTGAAATTCACTGCTCGACTGAGGGACCTTACAGATAATTGTATGTGTGGGGTACAGAGACGAGGTAGTCATTAAAAATTTTTAAACACTATGATTGCACACAGACTGAGTCCATGAAACTTATTGTGTAGGCCAGTGACACAAAATCTAAATTTAATCCATTTTAAACTGTGTCTGTAACACAACACCATTTTGAAAAAGTCAAGGGGTGTGAATACTTTCTGAAGGCACTGTATATCTACACATCTTTTTAATCCCCTGTAATAGCTGTGTGTGTGAAATATGGGGCTTCTTTCACCAAAGTTATAATCCAACAACATAGCCACCCCACATAAGGAAATCTATGGCTAAGCTTCCAGCATTCTCATGTCAAATTCGCAATTTGAATAATAATAATATATTTATTATATATATATATATATATATATATATATATATATATATATATATATATATATATATATATATATATATATATAGCACTTTTATACAGAATATGGTTGATTTTTAAACAACAGTTGTAGCTGGTGCTTTCAAAGTTGGTTATATTATATATCATTTTCCATGACCTTTTCAGAACCACTGATCAAACTAAGTTTAAATGTATCAGTGTCCTTTTTAAAGCAATTTATACAGGTCATCCTGATATGTACCCTAGAGGTCAAAGGTCAACGTTTGGTTGATCTGAACATTCCGAAACGGTGTCTGATGGATAGCTGTGAATCTAAACGTTCCAATGATATATGATCAAAGGATATACAGTACATGAGCAATAACTTGTTGAATACCCTATGGGAAGAATGAATGGGATGGAGGGATGAAAGAAAGAGTGATAACACAGAAAAAGCTGCTATTGCTGCATTGTTATCACACACTTTCCAACTCTAGGGACATAGACATTCAAAAAAAATATCTTCTTCACCCCAGGCGAGCCTGACCGACCCCCCTGGCTCATGGACTATTATGACAGTATAAATGTCAGCCATTTTGGTGTGGGAGTATGTCAACCATGGTCAGACAGTGATGTGTTACGATATTGTGTAAAACAATACATTTGAAGATTATCTACACATTATGTGTGTTAGCTAGCTAGCCAGTCAGTTCTAGAGTAATGATTACATACTTAAAAAAAAAGTTAACTGCCAATATGCCAACATTCCATACAAACAGCCACAGCCATACAGTGGCTGGAATCAGTTGATGATAGGACATAGACAAGTTGTACATGCAACAACTACTGATATTATTTCATGTTATTACACTCACAGAAAACAAACATTTAGACATTTATGGTCTGTTTACATATATGTTAGAGGTTATTTTATACGGAAAGTGTGTATAAAACCTGTATAAACTGTATTATAATTATATAACAATATTTGGGGCTGACAATATTTCTATTAAACAATGTCAGATATATCAAATGCCTTACTTTTATTTTCCTGTATAAGTAGAAGCAGGAAATGCATTCCAAACCATTTTCTTGGTTTGGCATGGGTCCTCAAATCCTCCAAAAGTTATACAGCTGTACCATCTTGCTTGATCACTGCTTGATACGGCAATAGTACTGCCCTCAATCGCATGGCGCTACAGTGGTTGGTGTGGACAGCCCAGTACATCCCTGTGGCCAACCTCCCTGCCATCCAGGACCTCTATATCAGGAGGTGTGAAAGGAAGCCCTGGAAAATCCAACCACCCAAACCATAGAATGTTGTCTCTGCTTCCGCATGGCAAGCGGTACCGGTGCATCAAGTCTGACACCAACAGGCTCCTGAACAGCTTCTATCATTGTGCCATAAGACTGCAAAATAGCTAACAAGCTAACAAAATGGCTACACGGACTATCTGTGTTGACCCTTGTATTTTATTCTTATTTTTGCCCTGTCTCTATGTAATCACAGGGCCCTACACACTCCTCACACTGATACTCCAACACACATACAAACACTCACTATCATTTGCTCACAACCACATAATATGCACATACATTTATAATGACTCTACACACACGCACCCCCACTCACATGCTGCTACTCCGTTTATCATATATCGTGATGCCTAGTCACCTTACCCTTATAAGGTGACTAGGCATCGGGCTCCCGAGTGGTGCAGTGGTCTAAGGCACTGCATCTCAGTGCTAAAGGCGTCATTACAGAACCTGGTTTGATCCCGGCCTGTATCACAACTGGCCGTCAGCGGGAGTCCCATAGGGCGGTGCACAATTGGCCCAGCGTCGTCCAGGTTATGGGGAGGGTTTGGCTGGGGTAGGTCGTCATTGTAAAATAAGAATTTGTTCTTAACTGACTTGCCTAGTTAAATAAAGGTTAAATACAATATATATATATATATATATATATATATATATATATATATATATATATATATATATATATACATATCTACCTCGATCCAGTATACCTAAACATTGTAAATATGGTATATACAGGGTCAGTTATTTCTTATTCTATATCTCCTGTGTTTTTGTTCTACCTTGTTATTTTTAGTATTACATTGTTATTGATCACTGCATTGTTGGGTTTAGAGCTAGCAAGAAAGGCATTTCACTGTACTTGTGCATGTGACATTAAAACCTTTGATTGTGACACTATCATGGACTAGTCATTGGGTGATTCTGATTTCCACTCCTTGTTAATGACATCACCTGGGAACACTGTAAATAGAAGGCTCTGCTGTGAATGGTTACATTATGTAATAATCATAATGCAACAGTCTATTACCAATGAAGGAACTGCAACAGTGATGTAACAATAACATGTGTAGGCCTGGTAATGATTTCATTCATACATTCACTGCAACAGTTCTATTGTTAAGCGTAACAATGTAACAACGCAACAATACACTGTAACAATAGGGGAGATGATGTGTGATGTGGTTAGATGACAGCTGATTGTCAGTGAGAGCCACTGGCGCCTCTAGCGTCGCATCAAGGCCTGTATCAAAGATTTTAATCTAAACAGTGCTGTAATCCCTTGCTTTGATCACGTGAGGACTCTACTTGGCCAAATGGGAAAGCGAGTCTCTCTTAGCCTGCCGGCCGCCATTACATTTCTATGCGTGGTGGGCTGCTGTTCGCGTAAGCACTCAGAAGTACACACTCACATACACACATAGTGAGAGCCACACATATTCATACATACACATACACACACACACACACACATACGCTCACTTACGAATGTTACAGCAAAGACACTGATTGAGACATAAACAATGCCTGGAAAGGGACTCGCTGCTTGTGAATTACTTGATGAGAAACACCGCATATCATCGACGGTTTAATGTCTGATTTTTACATCATAAATCTTGCTTTACGATGGAACACGTTATTTTTCCTGTTTTTTTAGAGGGAAATAAGGAGACTAGACTCATCTGACCAGTGTGCAGCATTTATTTCATAATCATAACGTCAGACAGGGATTGTCACCATTACTGGATTGTCAACGTGTTCTTGGATACATTACTGCAGCTATTGTTATTTCAAGCAAAATAAATATTTCGAGGTCTAATTACTAGGAAACTGGGAGGACATTTCGTAATGATATAAAACAGAAAGGAAGGATGGATTTAAAAAAAAAAAACTCGTTCTACTGCTGCCGTTTTCCTTCTGGTGGATTGAGTATACTTTTCGTTGGAAGAAATAAGAAAACGTTTAACATTGACATATTGAATTGACTTTTTGTTTGCGAGACCATCGACTCTTGCTGTCCACCTTGGGTTACCCGACCAAAGAGCAATATTTTATTTTGCAGTCTGATGTTATTTGCAAAGTGAAACAAGGATTAAACATTCCTGTTCACAGTTGCCTGTTGTGTGTGGCAGGCTACATTGTGAGGGGGACGGTGGTAAGAAAGAAAGCTATTAATAGCTCATGCAATTCTAGAAAACTATCACAACTGGTGCATTAGCTTGTGCGGTTGACGGAATCGAATTGAGATTTCTTGCATGCAATTCGCAGCTGACTGGTCTCCAACAGCTAAACGGTCGATTTCGTGTTCAATTAGGGGATAATAAACGCGTAATAAACTACAGCGTTTTTCTAGAAGTTCTCGGACTAAGCACTCATTTTGATGGGGTTTTACGCTCTGGAAGAAAATAATAGATCGACTTCACATGGATTACACTATTATATATATACATTTTTTTAAATTAATCATTAAAGTAGAGCTATCATCAGAAAGACTGGAATGGAAACGGATTGACATTTCTCTCCATGGATTAAGACACGGATACATTTTAGCCTAGCCTACCTGCTTTCTGCGTTTGACAATGATCAGGTTTGGATCGCCTGAGCTGGACTGTAACAATGTTCTGATTTGCGAACCCACTTGGATGTACGAAAACAAACCATTAGTTTGATATACAGTCAACGCGGGTTATTGATACATTTTGAATTCTTTCTTTGTTGACAAAATAATTGGGCTACTTGAGGTTAGCTGTTGATCTGTTTGACAATTTCTCGTGTTTTGGCGGTGGCGTGGCAGACTTGTGAGGGAACCGATTTGCCACCACTGCTCGGTTTTGATACCGATCAAGGATTTCGAAATGCCCTACACTGACGACCCGATCGGCGGACGATTATGACTACAGCAGCGAATTGGGTGGCTAACGGGGCAAGCCTTGAAGACTGCCACTCCAACCTCTTCTCTCTGGTACAGTAGAACAAATAATGGGTGCACATAAAGACATGAGCGAGGCGTGAGCGACAAGTCATAAGACCGTAGTAGGCAAGCTTTAGATCTGCACTCGCAGTACAAAGGTGAACCAATTGTCGGGGCTGTTATTAACCAATCATTAACGCGAGCCACTGGTCCAGGAAAACTACTGTATTTTTATTACTAAACGTATTATGATACTATATTATACTTCAGGGGCTTTAACACTAGGCCTACATTGTTATGTAGCTTGTTCAAATATATACAGCCTCGTAAAAAATAGTAGCCTAATATTGCCAGTTTATTGTTTATGTCACACTTTAATTTCTAGGCCAATAATTTATTTTAAATTACCCAGGTTATGTCACTATTGCTTTTTCATAGCCAACAGCGTGGTAGCCTAGTAATGTGACATTGTGTAGATAGATTGAACAAGCAGACATACTTAAAAATCAAGACAGACAAAATAACGAAGAATAACTAGGCCTATTAAGACTTACACTAAAATCTGGAACACTTTCTCTGAACTGCACTTCTCAACAACTCACTTGGAAAAAGCAGTTCCACTGTAGCCTCTCAAGTATTTTTTGAGCTGGTGGAAAAATGTGAGGCATTTCCTGATTTTCTGAAAATCATTTTGTAACAGTAGCAATGCAAAGGCTACCATAGGCCTAGGCTACTGCTCAAACAGAGCACTGAAGAGCAGCAGGTTATGACACCGAAGGGTACGCAAAGCAATTATTATACCTGGATTGATATGAAATAAGAGGTATCCAAAAGCTATTTATTCCAGCCTTTACCCCCTGCTCAAAGTGCAGGTGAAGTAATGTGTTCCGTACTAGAAAGGAAACATGAGTTTTCTGCCAGTAGCATGTCTCAAGTTAACAACAGAATTTCCACTTTCAAAGTCCTTATTGGAAGATTATATGCAACTTTTGCTCAGATTATCAAACAAACCTTTAATTTTCCATGCATTAGCGGAATTCACAAGTTTCTGTTATTGCCTCGATTCCATCCCAACCCTCCATGTCCCAAACGTTTCTCAACTTCACTGAGTTTGACCCTGCACTCACAGAGTTAACTACGTCGCACTACTACTACATGCACTGAAGTGGAAAGGCATGTGGATTGAGTTTGGGCATGGGGTCAGGAGCCACAACAACAATAGGGGTCTTGGGGGCATTTTAGGTTATGATGCTGGTAGTCATGTTCATCTGTAGTAGCATTGTGCCTCTGTTTGTGAGGGTCCGCGGCAGCAGGTGAACCTTTCCACCAATGCGGCCAGCGAGTGTGGGAGGAGAGGAGGAAAACCTTTGCAGGAGATTTATCCAATGCCGTGCAAATTCAGGGAAGCCCTCTTGATTGATTTAGTGCTCTCTGTTGGTATACATTCATTTAATCAGATCATATCTAAGTGCGTTTAGTGCAGTCACCAGAGCTCCCCTGTCAGGTCTCTTTCAGTGGGCCTGTGGAAACAGAGTAAAACAGTGATTATGTTTTTGGTCAACTTTCTATGCACAGTGTTTTCCCTCCAAAAGACTCCCCCTGCATTATTATGCTATGCTGTGCAGAGGGCTGGCAAGGCTCCACGCTCTCTCTGTCTGTGTGAACAGAAAGGTGAGAGAGAAGAGGAATGTCTGCTTGTTGCTCTGAATATTTATAAGTGGTTAGAGGCACAGCAGTTAGTTACTGTGGTGGCTGTCAGGAAGTCAAAGTCAGACGAACACTAATGACAAACCAGTGTCTTGTCAAGGTGGGAGAGAGATGGGGAGATCGCTCACGGCAGAGTGCTGAGGTCAAACAGAAAAGCCGCAATTTAGAGTCATGTTTCACGCGCTATTACTATTGTATTACTACTAATACTTCTAGAATGACTATTGTGTAGCATATTTGTCATTGTGTTTACATGGTGACAGTTCCTGTACGTATATTATATTTAAATATGTCCACACCTCGGTCTCAGGGTCATGTATGTGCAGCATAGTTTATGTAAAGTTGGTGCTTTGCCAGTGAAAGTAATGTTCTGACAGCCTGTTGAACACCATTCCACTGTGCAGTAACCTTGTCTGAATGATTTACTACATGTTATTATTATTATTATTATTGACCATGTCAATAGAACACCTAAAAGGTTTAGCATTAAGCAGCATGTCTTCATTAGAAACAGATTACTGTCAGCCTATTTCAACTGCACTGTGAGAGAAAGGCTGTTAAATGTAAAATACTTTCATCTCAGTATCATCATGACTTGTAGGACCCCAAAAAATCCTAGAAAAAGAACGAACAGGAGCCTAAGAAAGAGGGGTATGAAGAAAGAACTTAAGCAGTCTTGTTTGAGGCAGAAGAATCTGTCTTTCTTTCTAGTGCTGGATAAAAGCAGTTAGAGAGTGAACGAGTGGAGCAGGGGAATCTGTTTTCGTTTGAGGGAAGTATTATGTGTGATGTGTATTTCCTGAGCGCTAGCCTCGGCCCATTTGAGAGAAAGAGAAAGTGAGAGAGAGAGAGAGAGAAAGAGAGAGAGAAAGAGGGAGAGAGATCATGGCTGTCCCTCTATAGTTTGGGCAGGTTCTTTATACTGACTCATGCTTGAGTCACTGCTAAAATATGAAACACAAGGATTGCACAGCCCATGACGCAGGGAGCAGCAGCATGTACACACACACGCACGCACACACGCATGCACGCACGCACACACACACACACACACACACACACACACACACACACACACACACACACACACACACACACACACACACACACACACACACACACACACATACACACACACACACACACACAGGGGGAAGCAAACACACACACACGCTTGCAAAAACACACTAACGTATCAGAATATGCTCATAAACATATTTACACACACACACAGGGACATGTACGCTTGTACAAACATAGGTTGGATTTTCTTGCTTTAATTAATGGCGTCCTCCTGTCCCCCAGACAGGGCTGCTCGGAGTGAAACACTGGTAATTAAGTGTCGTCAAGTGGAGGTATAATGTGATCAGCTAAGAGGTGCTTATTAGACAAACTGTATTCCAATAGAGGTCCATGCATGTATAATGATAACCAACCGTGTAAGATGGAGAGAGAGGGGAATAAGATAAGAGATGAGCTGGTTAATACAATTGAACAGGATGGCCCACTGTATTTAGGTTACTCAGTGGTCCTGCTCATAAGGAGCTAGAATAATGGCCAGTATTCAAATGTTAGAGGATTACTACTATGTGCTCAACCAGGTCTTTTTTCTTTAAGTACTAAAAGAGAATCAAGCCAGGAATTCTGGGATGCTAACCCTTAGAAAAAAGGGTTCCAAAAGAGTTAATCGGCTGTCCTACATGGAACCCAAAAGGGTTCTACCTGGAACCAAAAAGGGTTTTTCAAAGGGTTCTCCTTTGGGGACAGCCGAAGAACCCTTTTAGGTTCTATATAGCACCTTTATTTCTAAGAGTGTAGATCTCCAGTCCAGTGCCCTGTGGTCTTTCTCCATCTGGCCAGCTATAGCTCTCCGTCTATCAGGGCTCTAGTAGCCAAACCAAGACCAACTCCAGCCTTCCTTGGCTGGTCTTCTTGCTTTAGTGTAGTGACAGTTTGCCCTGGCCTCACTTGGAAATGCTGTGTGTAGAGTTAGCTAATCTCCCTCTGTCACTGCATGGGGATCCCTGTCATCACAACAGGGCTCAACTCAGTGGGGGCTTGTCCCCCCCATATCATCCTTCCAGGATAACATCCTTAGCTCAACACAGACCCACTTTACCCCCACTGCTCTGTCCCAAACACACACACACACACACACACACACACACACACACACACACACACACACACACACACACACACACACACACACACACACACACACACACACACACACACACACACACACACACACACCAGCCCAATAGATTACTCCACTACAAATCAATCTATTAACGAGCCTTTTCACTTTTCACATGGGTGGGGCATGATGATTGAGGTTAGGGGAAGGCAAAGAAAGAGGCCTCTCTTTGCTACCAATCCCTTGATATAAATTCTGGGTGGTGAGCCATAGATCTTGTCTGAGCGGGACCTGTCTCAGCCCTGCCAGAGAGTTGAAGTACGACTGAAAAAGAGGGGAGAGGTAGCCACCTTGGTCCTGTGTGGGACAGGGTGTAGGACAGGGAGATGGGATGGGGACAGAGAGTGGGACAGGGAGCGGGATTGGGAGTGGGACAGGGATGGGGACAGGCAGTGGGACAGGGATGGGGACAGGGAGTGGGACGGCGATGGGGACGGCATGAATGGGGTAGGCGGGAGATCTTTTGGAGAACAGTGGCTTGATTTTGAAACATGTCAGCCCTGCAGTGCCAGCTGTGTGCTATTCTTAGCCCTCTGGTGTTCCTGCATACAGGGCGACAGAAGGGAGAGTGGGAAAGGGGAGTTGGCAGGAATGAGCAGTAGCGAGGCCGATGCTGTGGCTGCTACTGAGGGGGTGTCTAACATTGTGATGCTCCTCAGCCAAGCCTGCCCTCTTTATCTCCATCAAAGGGACACAAACTGTTTGAGTGACACTTAGTTTTTTCCCTCACAGTATTTCACACGGCTCGATAGAGTTTCACCACACTGGTTTCCCACCATAACGCTGTCTTTTGGAAATCTGTTATCATGATTTCCATGATGCGATTTCTCATATGTGAACTTGATACTGTGTTTTAAAAGCTTGCTTGTTTGGATATCAACACGCTGTGACTGGGAGAGCATTAGGTGTCATCCAGAGATGCTGTAAGGACGTCTTACAGATGTTGTGGTCTTTGTTACTGCAGCACTGAGAAGCCTTTTGCAATTACCATAATTGACCCAGCAATCTTGATAGAGAGAGCTTTTCCATTTAAAGGAGCTATCTCTCTCGGCTTGTAACTTGGCTAATATTTTTTTGTGCTTCTGACAGCTTAGCCAATATATGGTACTTTGCTGCGATTCAATAACAGTTCTACTCAAGTTAAAGACTGTTTAAAGCCACAGACGTGTGTCTGGGATAAGAGTAGCTAGGCGAAATACTTGTTGTTGTGCGGTTGTGAAGTCTAATAACGATGCGGTCATGTCCTATTGAGAAATGATCCCCAATGAATCAGCGGTGCACTCTCGAGGAAGCGAACACGCTAGGTCCAGATTGTTGATTTGAAAACCATCGCAACGCATTGATTTGCGCCGTGCTGCTGCCACAAGCGTGCTCTCATCTTAAATTAGCAGACATCCGGCCTTTTCACATGGTAATGAACATTTGCACCACTCAATCTCAGCCCTGGCACACACAGTGAATGGGATTTCCAATATAATGTGGAGACACGTTGGAGTCAATATAGTCAACGATGCCTATAGTCATGCAGTGCATATTGAGCCTCAGCGATGATACAAAAAAATGTGCTATCTAGAACCTAAAGGGTTGGATGTTCCCTTATGAACAAGAGAAACTATGTATATGTAAGGGAAGCAGCCCAGAGTTGTACTGGAGTACTTGAAGGTCATGTTAGGCTGTGTTAAGATGTTGCGAGAGACAGGAAGTCAAGGCACTCAGTCAGTGCAGTCACTTCTCTGATTCTTCTCTTGAAGGGCTCTGATTCCATGCTGCCACTCCCACTTGGTAAACAAACAGCAGATTACAGGCAGAAGAGAAGTGAGCTGCAGGTCTAAACCTGTTCAGGTGTCAGCGCGTGGTTCTGTACTGCCAGCGCTGCAGACAGAGAGAGGAGGGCTATTGATGTCTGTTTCTGTTGTTTACTTAGTGTAATGAAGCAAGTCATGTTAGGTTCATACATAGGACTTGTTATTTTTTCTGTAGTCATTCAATTTTAATTCACTTTTAATTACATAGGCTACATCCAATTATTTATATCATATTTCAGACTTTCATTTACATCTGTCCAATTTAAATGTTGAACACATTTCTGCTGCCTCCTTGCAGTGCTCAATGAAGTCAGTACATCTGGATAATGTCAAATTGTTCAAAACAAAAGCACAGTCATAATCTTCAGAGTTACCTTATATACTGAAAAAATATAAACGCAACATGTAAAGTGTTGGTCCAATGTTTCATGAACTGAAATAAAAGATCCCTGAATTTTTCCCTACACACAAAAAACGCATTTCTCTCAAATTGTGTGCACAAATTTGTTAACATCCCTGTTAGTGGACATTTCTCATTTGCTAAGTTAATTCATCCACCTGACAGGTGTGGCATATCAAGAAGCTGATTAAACAGCATGATCATTACACAGGTGCACCTTGTGCTGGGGACAATAAAAGGCCACTCTAAAATGTGCAGTTTTGTCACACAACATAATGCCACAGATGTCTTGAGTTTTGAGTGAGCGTGCAACTGCAGGAATGTATGTCCAATATGTCCAACCGGCCTCACAACCGCAGACCACGTGTAACCACGCCAGCCCAGGACCTCCACATCCGGCTTCTTCACCTGCGGGATTGTCTGAGATCAGCCACCCGGACAGCTGATGAAACTGAGGAGTATTTCTGTCTGTAATAAAGCCCCTTTGTGATGAAAAACTCATTCTGATTGGCTGGCCCTGGCTCCCCAGTGGGTTAGCCTGGCTCCCAATTGGGTGGGCATGTGCCCTCCAAAGCCCACCCATGGCTGTGCCCTTGCCCAGTGATGTGAAATACATAGATTAGGGCCTAATGAATTTATTACAGTTGAGTGATTTCCTTATATGAATTGTAACTCAGTAAAATCGTTGAAATTGTTGTATGTTGCGTTTTACTGAAAATGTATATTTTTGTTCAGTGTAGTTGGATATTAATGTGTTGCTTCTGGTAAGTCAGGGGCTTTCCTGACATTTATATTGTGCTGGATATAGTCATTATTATAATTATTCCAATCAGAGACAGTGAATTCCAGGTGCATGGTAGCCAATGGAGGTGTTACCGGAGAGAGAGAAGGAGGGGAGGGCAAGAGATGGAGAATTACATCCCTTTGTAATTTACAGTCAACGGAACAGACCCCTAAACGGCTTGAAATGTTATCTTTCTGCCGTAACCCTGGAGACAGAATCCTGAAAATTGAATAAGTTGCCGAAGTCTTACAGATGGTGTATGTTGCCTAGCAACTGTTTTTACTTCCCTTTTTCTTCCTGGTGTATTTTTTCTGGCCTGTCACAGTTAATTAAGTTGCGCTGGAGACACACTTCTGGTAAATGTATTTGCTGATTAATAATTCACGTTAAGCAGGGCCACTGTTTTAGGTTGGTCCTCCGTTTAAGATTGAACCCAACAGCATGGCCCCATGTCTTTGTTTGTCAGCATTTGTTTGCCACACCAAACACTGGCTATGTGCGGCCTCTCTCCCCCTTCTTCATTGGTCTTCCTCCTTCTCATGTCCCGCCCCTCTCCTTGTATCAGGTGAGAAGTCAGAGGTTGATTGTAGCTCTCCGCAGTGTGAGCCACAGCTGATTGGCAGGTCCATCCGTCACTCTGCCCCCGGGGACGGGTGTAGCTCTAATTAGGTCGCTTGGCTTGCCTGCCTCCTAGGGCCAGATCCTACAACAGAAACACGATCAAATGGCGCCCCTTCCTTTGTAGGGCCTTGTAGAGGTGCCGGCAGAGGGCAGAATAAAAGCACCTGTTTAGTGCCGAGAGCCTTAGAGGCCATTTTCTGCACCTGTTTGGTGCTTTTGTGTTCCTGTCTTGTCCCCTCTGCTATGCTCATATCTGCAGAGCTCCCTGTGCACTGTAAAATGCAACAGGGGAAAAAGCAGGCGGTAATATGGGTTAATTTGATTTCAATGGGCTAATTGAAGAAGGGGGATCTAGCCTGTTCTGATTTCTCGTAGTCAATCAGACTGATCATTATAGGCTGTCAGCACTTCCAGTGTCTGCCACCCTCCCTGCCCCATGCGGAAAAGAGATTCTTTCTGGTTTTCAAAATAGTTCCATTTTTCAACACTGGGCTGCTTTAGAACAGACTACAGGGTAAAGGTAATTTCAATTTCCAAATCAAATAATTTCAGGAGTTGAGCAATAATTTAATGAAAATAATACAAATATTTTCCAATTAATGTGAAATCTATTTATGACTTGAATTTCAGAAAATAGTTTCTACATTTGAGCTAAATGGATTTGACTCTGTAGAGTCTTTTTGGATGATATGTGAGTGTCATGTCTACAGTATTGTAGACCTATCAAACAGCTTGTTAGTTAAACAAACCCCACATATTGGCAGCATGGCAAGTGTCTTCAGATATTTGACGGGCTGAAAATGCCACCCTGACAGAAAGTGTTTCACAGAAGCTTTGATAGGTTAAGCTGCTGATATAAGCTGTCTCTCTATTGCCTAAAGTGCTCTCCTCTGTCCAACTCTATCGCTCTTACATTGCTACAAGAATCCCAGAGTGGTATCTGTGTTGCACTCTCTCATCATTCAGATTGTGACGCTTTGATACCAGGTTCTCATCTCCCAACTGGCGAGGAGACCCACCTGTTTAAGACACCCACATTCTAAAATACTAAATGGCGTTGTGTGTTGATAATAAGTCAGAGTGTATGGTGAAGTCCTCTGGGTTCCTGTAGATCTCCACACTGCTCTGTACTATATTTCTGTTGTCGCTGCTTACAAAAGGCTGCTTTTTATGAATGGCTACCTGTGGGTTTGTGTAAAGAAACACTGGAGTGCCCTAACAGTGTTGTTTGTCATGTAAGGGGAAGGAAGGAAGTGTTCTCCCCAACTATACAGTCATGCCTCTGCGTGTGTTGTCTTGCATGACCTTGTGTTCAATGCACACTTTTCTGTTCCAGACTGTTGCAGTGCCTTGTGTGCACGAGCATGCGTGTCTTTCAGCATGGAGGTAAAATGGCCTTTGCGGCATGGAGGTAAAATGCGAACAATCCATTCCCTGCTTCTCGTAGAGGTTTTCCGCAACGCTCCAAGTTGCTAGCCCTTTCCTGCAGTCAAATGACCTAGTGACCTCATGGGTGGAATGTTATTCATATTTTTTATAATTTCATAATTAATAAACATACTTTCTTTTAAACTGCCAAAATACGGGTTTTCTATGTCAAACGGTGTTGTTATATTTCAGTCTTCTGTGATGTATATAAAGTGTAATATTGAGATGCAAATTCTAAATTTAATACATTTCAACTCCATATCTGACATGGTACAGGTGTCTTCTTTTTTTTAAGCCCATAACCAGGTGTGTGAGGTGGATACTTTTGTTTCAAAGTAGATTTGTTTAAGACTACCAAGAAACACTCTGTGTGACCCTGATTTAGCCCACTGCAGTAAAAGGTTAAGGCAGGACAATAAGCTGAATGTTTTCTCGCTCCACGAGCACTCTTGTGGCTTCACCTTTCTGTCGGTCGCTGACCTCAAAGATGAAGCTTGAGTCAAGTGTGCTTTCCTGTCTGTGTGGAAACCTTTTAACCTGTGTTATGGGGCTTTACCTGTTATTATGTATCTCCTGTTCAGAGTCTATAGGTTTTTATTGGGTTGTGTACACTATGTTTACTGTACACAGCATACTCACTATCAACATTCTGAGATGTGCTGGTTTGCTGAGGTGTAATACAGTGAACCCAAACCAGTAGATGTAACATCTACATTACTACATTATATAAGTGTGCCTGTACTGTATGTGCCTGACTCTGGACACTACTTGCAATTCCAGCTATGTGTGTGCCAAAGGTTCACCAGAGGAGAAGCTTTGACTCCCATATGTGTTTGATTACAACCAGATGCTTAGTGTTTTCTGTATGACCTCTGTGCAGGATCTTCTATTGGTTGATACCTCAAACACAGATACAGTACTGTGTCATTCAGCTGTCTGTATACTATCACAGATATGCACTGAAAGCTCACAGTTAGATTCTCTCTTCTTCTCCACAGACTAGGGAGAGATTGCACTTCTCACTTGTTGCTGTTGTCAATCACAGGATGTATAATACCATAGGCAGTAGAGGTCGACCGATAATGATTTTTCAACGCCGATACCGATACCGATTATTGGAGGACCAAAAAATCCGATACCGATTAATCGGCCGATTTTTATTTATTTATTTGTAATAATGACAATTACAACAATACTGAATGAACACTTATTTTAACTTAATATAATACATCAATAAAATCAATTTAGCCTCAAATAAATAATGAAACATGTTCAATTTGGTTTAAATAATGCAAAAACAAAGTGTTGGAGAAGAAAGTAAAAGTGCATTATGTGCCATGTAAGAAAGCTAACGTTTAAGTTCCTTGCTCAGAACATGAGAACATGTGAAAGCTGGTGGTTCCTTTTAACATGAGTCTTCAATATTCCCAGGTAAGAAGTTTTAGGTTGAAGTTATTATAGAAATTATAGGACTATCTCTCTATACGATTTGTATTTCATATACCTTTGACTTTTGGATGTTCTTATAGGCACTTTAGTATTGCCAGTGTAACGGTATAGCTTCCGTCCCTCTCCTCGCTCCTACCTGGGCTCGAACCAGGAACACATCGACAACAGCCACCCTCGAAGCAGCGTTACCCATGCAGAGGAAGGGAAACAACTACTCCAAGTCTCAGAGCGAGTGACGTTTGAAACGCTATTAGCGCACACCCCGCTAACTAGCTAGCCATTTCACATCGGTTACACCAGCCTAATCTTGGGAGTTGATAGAGTTGAAGTCATAAACAGCGCAATGCTTGAAGCACAGCGAAGAGCTGCTGGCAAAACGAAAGTGCTGTTTTGAATTAATGCTTACGAGCCTGCTGGTGCCTACCACCGCTCAGGCAGACTGCTCTATCAAATCATAGACTTGATTATAACATAATAACACATAGAAATACGAGCCTTAGGTCATTAATATGGTCGAATCCGGAAACTATCCCGTTTATTCTTTCAGTGAAATACGGAACCGTTCTGTATTTTATCTAACGGGTGGCATCCATAAGTCTAAATATTCCTGTTACATTGCACAACCTTCAATGTTATGTCATAATTATGTACAATTCTGGCCAGGCGGCCCAAACTGTTGCATATACCCTGACTCTGTGTGCAATGAACGGAAGAGAAGTGACACAATTTCACCTGGTTAATATTGCCTGCTAACCTGGATTTCTTTTAGCTAAATATGCAGGTTTAAAAATATGTACCTGTGTGTTGATTTTAAGAAAGGCATTGATGTTTATGGTTAGGTACAGTCGTGCAACGATTGTGCTTTTTTCGCAAATGCGCTTTTGTTAAATCATCCCCCGTTTGGCGAAGTTGGCTGTCTTTGTTAGGAAGAAATAGTATTCACAGTTCGCAACGAGCCAGGCGGCCCAAACTGCTGCATTTACCCTGACTCTGTTGCAGAGGTGACACATTTTCCCTAGTTAAAAGAAATTCATGTTAGCAGGCAATATTAACTAAATATGCAAGTTTAAAAATATATACTTGTGTTTTGATTTTAAGAAAGACATTGATGTTTATGGTTAGGTACAAGTTGGAGCAACGACCGTCCTTTTTCACGAATGCGCACCGCATCGATTAAATGCAACGCAGACAGGCTAGATAAACTAGTAATATCATCAACCATGTGTAGTTAACTAGTGATTATGATTGATTGATTGATTGTTTTTTAGAAGATAAGTTTAATGCTAGCTAGCAACTTACCTTGGCTTCTTACTGCATTCGCGTAACAGGCAGGCTCCTCGTGGAGTGCAATGTAAAGCAGGTGGTTAGAGCGTTGGACTAGTTAACCGTAAGGTTGCAAGATTGAATCCCCAAGCTGACAAGGTAAAAATCTGTTGTTCTGCCCCTGAACAAGGCAGTTATCCCACCATTCCTAGGCCTTCATTGAAAGTAAGAATGTGTTCTTAATTGACTTGCTGGGTTAAAAAATATTTATATATATATATTTTTTTAATCGGCAAATCGGTGGCCAAAAATACCGATTAACGATTGTTATGAAAACTTGAAATCGGCCCTAATTAATCGGCCATTCCGATTAATCAGTCGACCTCTAATAGGCAGCACTGTCACAAAGAGAGAGAAAAAAGCGAAAGAGACGAGAGAAGAAAAAAGAGAGGTAATGGAGGTTAGAGGAAGGTCCTCTCTGTGACTGTGTTCATTAAGAGATGAGAGAGCAGAGGGTCAGTAAACAAGGTGCATGAAACAGTTCTGTTTTTATTACTTGTGGAAAAAATAGATTTGGAGGAAACTCTGGTTGTTTGCGCATGTTGTGAGTGATTTATGCTCCCTCGATGTATGAGGGATAAAGTGGCACTAGCCCTCTCACTTACGCTCCTTGGCTCCCAGGCTGCACAGCAACCTGCCCAGGGCCTGCACACACACACACACACCTCATTATCACATCATGCCTGTTATCATTGGACAAAATGACTCTCGCCGACTGTCAACCAGAAAATGGGCCCCTAAAATTGAGCGCCCTGTCTGCATCACAGCTCTGGACTGTGTGCTTGTGTGTGTGTGCATGTGCGTGTGTGTGTGTGTGTGTGTGTGTGTGTGTGTGTGTGTGTGTGTGTGTGTGTGTATTTGCGTGTGTGTGTGTGAGGTACTGTGCCATTAGATTAGCTTATAGCAAGAGTTTCCTTCACGTTTCAATGGGGTCATCATGGGGGTTATTGATATGTGATGCGTAGGGGGAGTCTAGTGCAGTCTCAGCCACTACATGGCCTCCCAGTGATCCTGTTTCAGGTTTAGAAGTGACCCCTGTCAGACTCTCTCTAAGGTTTTGACATTCACAGAGAGTGACTCCTCCTCGGGCGGATGTCGGATTTCTTCTCCTCTGCTTTGGGAGAAGCACATCCTTGACCTCCGGCGGGACTATTTCTAGGCCAGATTATCGACGTGTCAATGTTTATATCTCAGATTACACACACTCTGTCATTATGGAGGAGTGGGTTTGTAATTACGAGGTCCATTTTTTCAGAAGGGCTGTCTGTGACACATTCGTATGCTATACTGTACAGACAGACAATCACACTTGCATGCACGCATGCACGCATGCACTCACACACACAAACAAACACACACACAAACACACAGTACACACACAGTACACACAGTAACCCCCCCGCTATCTCGCCAACCAAATAAGCACATTGAGATACATTTTTCCAGCCAGGTGCCCCATTTTGCTGCGTGTGCCTGTCCATTTGGCCGGTTCTTCCATCAAACTCCAATAGGACAGATAGTATTATTATCTCCAAGTTGGCGAGGGGTGGCGTGGTGCCAGCCAGGACGGCGTGCCAAGCTAGGCCCTCACAGCTTGCTGAACACAGGAGAGGAGCCTAGCCCTGGCAGTGTGGCTCACCGAGCGATCTCCCTTATCCTGCCAAATCTGCTTCTGTGGGTATTGAACACAGCCTTTGTGAGATGTTCATTTTCAGCCTTGTTCTTCATAGACACCCACACTGGAGCATAATTTGACGACTCTGTTATTGAGTTGCGTTCAAAAGCAAAATCAATGTCTCTTGTAGGGACTTCAGGGTTTTCAGCCATAACTTCCCTAATGTGGATCAATGACCCCATTGTTTATTGTATTTAAATAAAACCCAAACCACAGAAGGGAAAAGACAGACTGTACACATGACAACAATATTCCACCCAAGCCAGACTGTTTTTCCTGTCTGAGAAAATGTATCCTCGGTGTCATTGGTGTGTCTTCACATCTGTTTAAAGATCCCTCTCCCCAGTGCAGTGGGGGAGCCTTTTTACTGCTCATCGATAGATTGAACAAACGTCCTATTTGACAAGGCTGTCTGCTGCCTCGCTCCCCCATCCCTCTGATAGACAACATAAATGCGTTTTATTCCATCAAATGAAATTGAGAAGATGTCAGATACTGGCTATGCTGCGGTGATTGACCCTGACACAATTTCTCCCCCCTTCTTCTCTCGCTCTTTGTCTTTCTTTCTTTGTCTTTCTTTCTTTCTTTTTTTCTTTCTTTCTTTCTCTTTCTTTCTTTCTTTCTTTCTTTTTTTCTTTCTTTCTTTCTTTTTTTTTCTTTCTTTCTTTCTTTCTTTCTTTTTTCTTTCTTTCTTTCTTTCTTTCTTTCTTTTTTTCTTTCTTTCTTTCTTTCTTTCTTTTTTCTTTCTTTCTTTCTTTCTTTCTTTCTTTCTTTCTTTCTTTCTTTGTCTTTCTTTCTTTCTTTTTTTCTTTCTTTCTTTCTCTTTCTTTCTTTTTTTCTTTCTTTCTTTCTTTCTTTCTTTCTTTCTTTTTTTTTCTTTCTTTCTTTCTTTCTTTCTTTTTTTCTTTCTTTCTTTCTTTCTTTCTTTCTTTCTCTGTTGCTCTCTTAATCACTCTCATTTTCTCTCTCTCTCACACCTGCTTATTCATTGTCATACTATACAGTATATACATTTTTACAACAGCTCTGGTGAAATTAAAATATGAATAATGTGAATAGAATAATAGTAGTAGCAGTGGATTTATTCACATTTTACAAGGCAGCAATCAGAACCCAGGAAGGAAGGCCATAGAGCTCTAGGGTTATATTTAACATTATGTGAAGAGCTACAAACAGGGCATCAGACAAGACCTAAATTGTCTCAGATTACAAGCAGATAATCAAATTAGGGTCTTATAAAAAAATGTATCATGTCAATGTCATTCGATTCTAATAATCAAAGGTTTCCAATACTGTTTAGAGAGCAAAGTCATTGAGGTGAACATGTTCAATTATAGCAGGACCAATCCTTGTGTATTATATCCTGGTTAGGTCATATTGAGGCTACTCATCTCCTTCATTACAGTAATCCACCACTCAATTACAATTCAACCAACTTTATTGATACTAATTCATTTTTACGATAATGCAAAAATAATTACAGTATTCAGATACAATAATTCAAAGCTCTCTGTCTCTTTCTCTATGTATTCCAATTCAATTAAATGAACTTTATTGATACTAATTATGATAACACAAAATAATGACAGTATACAGAAATAATAATAACACACTCTTTCTCTTTTTCTTCTCCAGGCAGAGCTGACGGGCATCAAATGGCGGTGCTACAGCTTCCGCGGCGGTGGCGAGTACGGACCGGTGATCTCAGCGCCGGCACAGGATGACCCGGTACTGCGCAGCTTTATACGCTGTGTGCAGGCCAACCTGCTGTGTGTGTGGCGCCGCAAAGTCAAGCCTGACGCCAAGGAGCTGTGGATCTTCTGGTGGGGTGACGAGCCCAACCTCTCCGACGTCATCCATCACGAGCTGGAAGGTGAGCCCGCCGCTGCTGATCGCTGTTGCGCAGTCATACGCTCATCTTCTCCCCCTTCTTCTGACCTCCCTTGCTCTCCTCTTTCTATCCCCCCATCCCTCCAGTAGGCTACCACCACCCTCTGGGTTTGTTGCATGTGGACCTTGAGAGTGACAGTTGAATAGGCATTTAATTAAAAGTGCTCATGCTGTGCTGTGGGGTCAGTGACTTGGGGGAAAAGGGGCTTTATGTTTAGTGATGTGTAGCGTTGTGTGGTCCGTGTTTTACTGTCTTGTGTTGTGTGGCATTGTGCTGGCTCAGGAAAGTCTCTGTAATGAAGCACACAGTAAGACTCCCTACGTGCGATTTTTCTTGCTGTTGTTTAGATCCTGTGTGTGTGTGTGTGTGTGTCTGTGTGTGTGTGTGTGTGTGTCTGTGTGTGTGTGTGTGTGTGCGTGCATTACTGAGAGATATCTCACCTGAAAGAGTGCCACTGTCAGCACTATCTCCTCTATTTATAGAAACATTTGCAATATCTGGCTGCACGCTTGCAGCAGGGAACTAGCTTATTGACTAAGCCAGGGGAAGAGAGAGATAAGAGGGGGAACGAGAGGAAGAAGTGAAAGATTGGTTTATGGAAAGGTTTCGGTAGTAAAGCAGACAGAGGGAGAAGGGATGAGAGAGGGGGAATGAGTAAAGCAGAGAGTGGGAGAAGGGATGAGAGAGGGGGAATGAGTAAAGCAGAGAGTGGGAGAAGGGATGAGAGAGGGGGAATGAGTAAAGCAGAGAGTGGGAGAAGGGATGAGAGAGGGGGAATGAGTAAAGCAGACAGAGGGAGAAGGGATGAGAGAGGGGGAATGAGTAAAGCAGAGAGTGGGAGAAGGGATAAGAGAGGGGGAATGAGTAAAGCAGAGAGTGGGAGAAGGGATGAGAGAGGGGGAATGAGTAAAGCAGAGAGTGGGAGAAGGGATGAGAGAGGGGGAATGAGTAAAGCAGAGAGTGGGAGAAGGGATAAGAGAGGGGGAATGAGTAAAGCAGAGAGTGGGAGAAGGGATGAGAGAGGGGGAATGAGTAAAGCAGAGAGTGGGAGAAGGGATGAGAGAGGGGGAATGAGTAAAGCAGAGAGAGGGAGAAGGGATGAGAGAGGGGGAATGAGTAAAGCAGAGAGTGGGAGAAGGGATGAGAGAGGGGGAATGAGTAAAGCAGAGAGTGGGAGAAGGGATGAGAGAGGGGGAATGAGTAAAGCAGAGAGTGGGAGAAGGGATGAGAGAGGGGGAATGAGTAAAGCAGAGAGTGGGAGAAGGGATAAGAGAGGGGGAATGAGTAAAGCAGAGAGTGGGAGAAGGGATGAGAGAGGGGGAATGAGTAAAGCAGAGAGTGGGAGAAGGGATGAGAGAGGGGGAATGAGTAAAGCAGAGAGTGGGAGAAGGGATGAGAGAGGGGGAATGAGTAAAGCAGAGAGAGGGAGAAGGGATGAGAGAGGGGGAATGAGTAAAGCAGAGAGTGGGAGAAGGGATGAGAGAGGGGGAATGAGTAAAGCAGAGAGTGGGAGAAGGGATAAGAGAGGGGGAATGAGTAAAGCAGAGAGTGGGAGAAGGGATGAGAGAGGGGGAATGAGTAAAGCAGAGAGAGGGAGAAGGGATGAGAGAGGAGGAATGAGTAAAGCAGAGAGAGGGAGAAGGGATAAGAGAGGGGGAATGAGTAAAGCAGAGAGAGGGAGAAGGGATGAGAGAGGGGGAATGAGTAAAGCAGAGAGTGGGAGAAGGGATGAGAGAGGGGGAATGAGTAAAGCAGAGAGAGGGAGAAGGGATGAGAGAGGAGGAATGAGTAAAGCAGAGAGAGGGAGAAGGGATAAGAGAGGGGGAATGAGTAAAGCAGAGAGAGGGAGAAGGGATGAGAGAGGGGGAATGAGTAAAGCAGAGAGAGGGAGAAGGGATGAGAGAGGGGGAATGAGTAAAGCAGAGAGAGGGAGAAGGGATGAGAGAGGAGGAAGAAAACAAGTAGAAAGGAGAAGGGGTGGTCTAGTGGAGAGATAGAGATGAGAAGGCAGGAGCAGCGAGAGCAATCTTCCCGCTTTCTCGTCTTCATTTGTTAATGGACGGTGACACTAATGAGTGGGAATGCTTCTGCATGGGTCAGCGTGGCTGGATCTTGTGTGTGTGTGTCTTCCCGTCTGTGGTCGGAGACCTACTGTTCATATTGAATGCACAGATGTGTAACCACTACTGGTTAATTGTTGTTGTGGGCTGTAGGAAGTGTGAGTCTATTTGAGTCCCAGAGATATTGAATGCTTCAGTAGATCCAAACTTCAGAAATGTGTCCGTCTTTGAAATGTAGTGAAATGCATTAATATGTGCAAAATTACAACTATTGATATTTATGAGCATCTGGATTATTAGTAACAATTGTGACCCTCTTGACATGCCAAATTAAACAAAGGGTTTGTTGTTGTAGGAGGATTATTTATGAAAATCAAAAGCAACAGCAAGAGAAACGTTCACACTGTATCTCTCTCCTGACCCGGAGTTACATAAAACAGCTGAGAGGAGGAGGGGGGGGGCAGCATGGGGCTAGTCCACTAATCTAATCTCCCCAGGCTTGTCATTCCTCGCCACTGGGCCACACTTATCGATTCTCGTCATTGTCCAAAAAAGTGTATGCAGGAGAAAACACTGTGGTGCTGCTGCTGATTGCATAACCTCTGCAAGATTTCACTGCTGCTGATGTTTCTCTACCGCTGCAGAGGCAGTCCGCCAGCGTATGCACTCAGCAGGAGAAGCCTGGATCGTCTGTGTTCACTCTGCAAAACAATATCGGATATGAAGAGTCTGACTAAGGCTGAAGCTGTCATATGGTCGAGATGGTATTCTACACAAAAGAAGCCCACTGTACTTTCCCACTTTCTCACGTTGTCCCTCCAGAGCACATGAGCCAAATATTAAACACAATATTTCAGGTTTAAATTCTTAAATTCCTGTAGTTTCTTCACCTCTGTTGTACAGTTGGCACAGCACATGCTCTCAAAGTGAACAGCCTAAGAGGCCAAAGTCACACCTTCTTTAAATTATTTTTGATTGGCTGTTGGTCTGAGCAGGAATTAGCAGGCTGGTGTGTATGTGTGTGTGTTTTATGGCAGAGAACAGGGAGGGAAGGCAGGGCTTCCTGCTTAACAGATAAAGCGTGGGAGAAAAAATGCAGTGTTTTTTTTTCCCAGAGCGTAGGACTGCTATACTGTGGCCTCCATTACCAAGACATCCAGTCCCCTCCCTCACTCAGTCACTCACAAACCAAACATGCTTAACCCCCCTCACCCTTCCATTCCTTAGAATCCGCTCTGAACTCACCAAGAGCACGAGGGTTTCCAGACCCTGGGTGCCCCACCATACCCTGTCCCCTCCTCTAACCTCCTCTTTTCCCCCTCCAATTATTCCTGCATTTTCCCCTGGCATGTCTCCACACAGGGACCTCTGTGCAGCTGGCCGGGAGGCACAGGGAGCCAAAGGTCGAGGGAGCTGAATAGAGCACAGGACAAAGACCTGGTTACATTGTAATGGGCTGGCTGGGAGACCTCTGTCTCTGGGAGGGAGAGCACCTCAGAACAGGAACACAGAGACCAGAGATAATGCTTTAAAGGGGAAAAAACCTGACTAACTGACTCGTGTTTTGATGTGGTGTAGCTAAATTTCAGGAGATACGGTGTACCTAAGGATGATGTCATGAAATAAGGTCTAATTCCTTGGCTGCCTGTTATACAGAATATTTTTTACAGTACAATATTATGAAATAATTATATGCAATATTAATTACAGTGATACCATTGCATATGTTCGAGTTTTAATTTTAAATGTGGTATCACATTTAATGAAAATGGCGTTATTTCATAGCTTGTATTTACAGTATGGAGTGTATGGTTTTCAGTAAATATCTAAGTGAAAAAAGAGCTCCAGTAATATAATTTCTCTGTTTAATCTGGATTATGCAATCTGCCAGAAGGATTGTCCTCTGACCTAGCCCATGGTCACTGTGTGGTGTGCTGTGAGCTGCCCTTTCCCCCTGAGCACTAAAAACTGATACATACATACTCATTGTGAGCCAGATGTACTAAGCTTTTACATCACTGGAAAGTTACTGCAAAGGTACCTGAAAAAATACACTTTCGTGCTTTAGCTCTGATATTCAATTGAGCTGTGTAATCTTTGCTGTGGCAGAACATCTCAATAAATCGGGTACCTCAGACAATAGTCCACACATGCTCCATCTGTGTTCAGGTATCAGTGTCTCGGGCTCTCTCTCAGCCCGGCTCTGTATGCCATTGTCATTGGCTCAATGTCGAACCAGTGGAGTGTTTAAACATCATGCCCAATGCATGTGGCTCTGCGATTAGCTTCCCCAGGGTCCTAAGACCTGGTGGAATTGCCCTATATTTTCACTATCTCAGTAGTACTGCTTTATGAAAATCTCTTATTTCTTTATTTCTGAGATGACTCTTTTTGGAAGGGTGGTAATCTGATCTAGTTCTGGCCGTTTGCTGTGGAGGAGAAGTTATTTATCAGTATGTGCTGTGCCTGTGCCCTACAGTGTGGGCTGTGTCATGCATGTGCAGTAAGCAGCCTGAGAGGCTGTGACGTGCTGTACTGTAAGATGAGTCAATCTGTGTCCACGGATAACCGGTCAAGACCTCATGGCAATCTGACTATTTTAACCTATGGAGGTACTGTAATGATTACATTTGACTGTGTGGTTATTAGATGGGACTACTGATGTTAGTGTTGTCATGACTACCATAACCCAGTTTGCCCCAGAGTCATGTACAGTATATAGAGAGTTGGGCCAATGCGGATTCTGACTGAACATTCTGAGAGTGCCACTTTTTCCTCCATAGCCGTTGCTAAGCGATAATTGACACTTCCACCTTGTGCTGTTTATTTCTGATAGTTTTCAAAGCCTGTGAAGATGTCCAGTGAAAGCGGATATGCAATGTGTTGACACCACAACACAGTGCCGACTTGGAAACACATTATTCGTAATGCTAATAAATAAAAACATTTGTTCAATTCACATACCCTTTTGCTTGTTTACAGCGGGTCATTTCAAAGGGAATTGTCGGAGGTGTTGTCTTATTGTTGCATCCAATGATGTGCATAAATCCTCGATGGCTGATGCTATTTAATGGCAAATGAAGCCACCGGCCGCCATATTGCTACTCCTCAGAAGGAGCAGTCCTCCATAGGAATTAATGGAATTCTACAGTATTTCAATAAAATGTTTCAAGGACAAAATGACATGTATTTATGTATTTCTTTGATATAGTGGGGACAGTATCATTAGTACTCTCTAAAAAATGTTTATGTTCAATTCACATAATATAATTTAAAAGTATGCATTAAGGTGTCTAATAGAATATACTAGTTATTTATAAAGCTTCTAAAATCAAATATATATTTTTTTACAATGGAGGAGTACCAGAATGGCTGCACGGTGGCTTCAAAACAGTGCCCCGTCTGTCATCTAGGGCTAATACATGTCATTGGTTACATCACCAACATTTAGAGAAAAAATGTGTTAACATGGCATCCGTTCTAAAACCTGGCCGAGCTCTCTTAAAATGACTCGGGTTTGCCTTATCTGTGACCTAGAACAACTAGGCTCTGCTTTGCCATACCTTGGACTCACATTGTGTATCTGATCCCCTTCACTGGTCCAGGGTCAGATTGGTTGTTTAGCTCATAATGTTTGACAATGTGCTGGTGAGCTACTACAGTGAGGGAAAAAAGTATTTCATCCCCTGCTGATTTTGTATGTTTGCCCACTGACAAAGAAATGATCAGTCTATATTTGTAATGGTAGGTTTATTTGAACAGTGAGAGACAGAATAACAACAAAAAAATCCAGAAAAACGCATGTAAAAAATGTTATAAAATGATTTGCATTTTAATGAGGGAAATAAGTATTTGACCCCCTATCAATCAGAAAGATTTCTGGCTCCCAGGTGTCTTTTATACAGGTAACGAGCTGAGATTAGGAGCACACTCTTAAAGGGAGTGCTCCTAATCTCAGTTTGTTACCTGTATAAAAAACACCTGTCCACAGAAGCAATCAAGCAATCAGATTCCAAACTCTCCACCATGGCCAAGACCAAAGAGCTCTCCAAGGATGTCAGGGACAAGATTGTAGACCTACACAAGGCTGGAATGGGCTACAAGACCATCGCCAAGCAGCTTGGTGAGAAGGTGACAACAGTTGGTGCGATTATTCGCAAATGGAAGAAACACAAAGAACTGTCAATCTCCCTTGGCCTGGGGCTCCATGCAAGATCTCACCTCGTGGAGTTGCAATGATCATGAGAATGGTGAGGAATCATCCCAGAACTACACGGGAGGATCTTGTCAATGATCTCAAGGCAGCTGGGACCATAGTCACCAAGAAAACAATTGGTAACACACTACGCCGTGAAGGACTGAAATCCTGCAGCGCCCGCAAGGTCCCCCTGCTCAAGAAAGCACATATACATGCCCGTCTGAAGTTTGCCAATGAACATCTGAATGATTCAGAGGACACCTGGGTGAAAGTGTTGTGTTCAGATGAGACCAAAATGGAGCTCTTTGGCATCAACTCAACTCGCCGTGTTTGGAGGAGGAGGAATGCTGCCTATGACCCCAAGAACACCATCCCCACCGTCAAACATGGAGGTGGAAACATTATGCTTTGGGGGTGTTTTTCTGCTAAGGGGACAGGACAACTTCACCGCATCAAAGGGACGATGGATGGGGCCATATACCGTCAAATCTTGGGTGAGAACCTCCTTCCCTCAGCCAGGGCATTGAAAATGGGTCGTGGATGGGTATTCCAGCATGACAATGACCCAAAACACACGGCCAAGGCAACAAAGGAGTGGCTCAAGAAGAAGCACATTAAGGTCCTGGAGTGGCCTAGCCAGTCTCCAGACCTTAATCCCATAGAAAATCTGTGGAGGGAGCTGAAGGTTCGAGTTGCCAAACCTCAGCCTCGGAACCTTAATGACTTGGAGAAGATCTGCAAAGAGGAGTGGGCCAAAATCCCTCCTGAGATGTGTGCAAACCTGGTGGCCAACTACAAGAAACTTATGACCTCTGTGATTGCTAACAAGGGTTTTGCCATCCAGTACTAAGTCATGTTTTGCAGAGGGGTCAAATATTTATTTCCCTCATTAAAAGGCAAATAATTTTATAACATTTTTAACATGCGTTTTTCTGGATTTTTTTTGTTGTTATTCTGTCTCTCACTGTTCAAATAAACCTACCATTAAAACTATAGGCTGATCATTTCTTTGTCAGTGGCAAACGTACAAAATCAGCAGGGGATCAAATACTTTTTTCCCTCACTGTATGTACATCCACGAAGAAGAAACCATATCAATTTAATGTGAAAAATGGCAACTCTTTTTCTCCTGTGCGTTTGGTGGTGGTAGTCGAGCGAGCGAGTATTGTAGTAGTTTTCCGTCATGTGTAGCTAGTGTAGTAATACCCGCTTAGTGAAGTAATACCCACAAGGTCGGGGTTACAACTCATTTGTGGCCCAAATACGAGAAGCAAGCTTCGAAGTCGGAACAGTTTGTCTGGTTGAAGCGAGTGGATTGGAGTATGGGAACTATGCACATTTCTACTATATGCGGTGCTCATTACACCCCAGAGGACTTTGATGGCTTAGTATACCCAATGAATGGCAGGGTTCAGAATGAGACTGACTGAAACCAGGTGAGCTTGAATGTGAAGCCTGCAACCTCTATTTCCTACCGACCTACCAGTATGTTGCGAACAGTGGCGGTCACTGCCGTTTAGGACGTTTTTTTCATGAGTATGATCTTATTTCTATTACAGCATATTGGATGACTGTCATTCATATTCCATTCACCCAGTTCAATGTAACATGGATAGGTTTAGGCAACTACATGATACACATATTTTCCCTATACCCGTCATGAGGTTGCTACAACCTAACCTATGAATTAAAGTTTACAACGTAGGTGCACACAGGTCGAGAGAAAAATTTGAGGTGACATTCAATATCGCCTTGCACACTCTTGCCTGCATCTAGCTGATATAGGGTGTATTCATTAGTCCAACAGTTGCAAACAAGAGTTTCTATTGGACAATTTCAGGTACAGTGCATTCAGAAAGTATTTAGCAATATACACACAATGTCAAAAAACAGAAATACCTTATTTACATATGTATTCAGACCCTTTGCTATGAGACTCGAAATTGAGCTCAGGTGCATCCTGTTTCCATTGATCATCCTTGAGATGTTTCTACAACTTGTTTAGAGTCCACCTGTGGTAAATTCAATTGTTTGGATATGATTTGGAAAGCCACATTTTTATTTTAGTCATTTAGCAGACGCTCTTATCCAGAGCGACTTACAGTAGTGAATGCATACATTTCATTTCATGCACCCTTTTCTCTTTTTGTACTGGCCCCCCCCGTGGGAATCAAACCCACAACCTTGGCGTTGCACACACCATGCTGGCGTTGCAAACACCATGCTCTACCAACTGAGCCACAGACACACACCTGTCTATATAAGGTCTCACAGTTCACAGTGCATGTCAGTGTAAAAACCAAGCCATGTGGTTGAAGGAATTGTCCGTAGAGCTCCAAGACAGGATTGTGTCGAGGTACAGATTTGGCGTGGGGTACCAAAACCTTTCTGCAGCACTGAAGGTCCCCAAGAACACAGTGGCCTCCATCATTCTTAAATGGGGGTGACAAAGAACCCAATGGTCACTCTGACAGAGTTCTAGAGTTCCTCTGTGGAGATGGGAGAACCTTCCATCCATCTCTGCAGCACTCCCCCAATCAGGCCTTTATGGTAGAGTGGCCAGACTAAAGTCACTCCTCAGGTAAAAGGCACATGACAGCCTGATTGTAGTTTGCCAAAAGTCACCTAAAGACTCTCAGACCATGAGAAACAAGATTGGAACAGTTCCAGTGTTGTGTTGGATAGTCCTAGCTAGTTAGTTGACATCCTGCTGTTTGCACAGGGTGTTTGATTAGGCTAAACTAGCTAGCTGCATTTGTTAGCTAAGTAAGTGAAACAAAGTGAGAAAAAAAAATCTGTCTCTCTTTTTTGCTTCTCCTTCATTTTGGAAGAAATTAATTTCTTAAAACTGTTCAACTATTGTCTTTCTCTCTCTTTGAGTCAACGACTCACCACATGTTATGCACTGCAGTGCTAGCTAGATAGCTGTAGCTTATGCTTTTAGTACTAGATTCATTCTCTGATCATTTGACTGGGTGGTCAACATGTCAGTTCATGCTGCAAGAGCTCTGATAGGTTGGAGGACATCCTCCGGAAGTTGTCATAATTACTGTGTAAGTCTATGGAAGGGGGTAAGAACCATGGGTCTCCTAGGTTTTGTATTGAAGTCATTGTACCCAGAGGAGGACGGAAGCTAGCTGTCCTCCGGCTACACCATGGTGCTACCCTACAGAGTGCTGTTGAGGCTACTGTAGACCTTCATTGCAAAATAGTGTATTTTAAATAAATTGTTTAGTGACGTGATTATATTTAGTATAGTTTAACTAAAAAGGATAATTTCAAATGTTTTACATTAAAGAAAATGAAATTCACTGAGGATGGTCCTCCCCTTCCTCCTCTGAGGAGCCTCCACTGATTGCGAGTGTAAGCTGTCATGGAAATTGTTCCAGGAGGAAAGGGGACAGTGTGAGTAGGGTGTTTGGCGTTATGCAGATGGCGCAGATGGCGTTATGTATTTCCAAAACTTTAGTTTAGCAGGCTAACAACCTTGCAAGCTTATTTGTAACATTAAATTCATAAAGCATTTACTTGTAATTTGGCTGAAAATGTTATTAAAACCAGTAGTAGTGAGTGCAAATGAGTTATACATTTGAAGTTATTTCTGTTGGAGTTGACATTTTAGGGAATAAGCTGGCTTGCTGGGTCCTCCATATTATGTTACACCCCGCAAATGTTTTTTTTCCAGCATGACTTCTGCATTCTGATCAGTTTTATGTAATAACTTGAAAATAAAAAGTAAGGTGTAACTTTGCATTGGGATTTTTGATGCGTATTATATTGCAAATCCATATGTTACATGTGGTTACGGTTATGCTACCTACCCTGTAAGTCATTTAGCAGAAGCTCTTATACAGAGCGACTTACAGTTAGTGCATTCATCTTAAAATAGCTAGGTGCGAGAAGGGGTGCTGTGGGAGTATTTAAGATACTCTTTGGAAAGGTTGGGTTTCAGATGTTTTCGGAAGATTGGCAGGGACTTTAATGTCTTAGCTTCAGTAGCAAGCTGGTTCCATCATTGGGGTGTCAGGACAGAGAAGAGCTTTGACTGGGCTAAGCGGGAGCTTAGGGGTGGGAGAACCAAGAGACCAGAGGTGGCAGAACGGGGTACTCGGGTTGGGTGTAGGTTTTGAGCATAGCCTGAAGGTAGGGCTGGGCAGTTCCTCTTGCTTCTCCATAGGCAAGTACCATGGTCTTGTAGTGGATGCAAGCTTCGACTGAAAGCCAGTTGAGAGTGCGGAGGAGCGGGTGACATAGGAGAACTTGGGAAGATTGAACACCAGGCGGGCTGCGGCATTACAGATACGTTTCTGTGTGAGCTGCAACGCTTTGTGAGTGAGGTAGGGTCGTACTCTACAGATATTGTAGAGCATGAATCTGCAGGAGGGAGTCACTGTTTGCAGAGAATGACAGGGTTTTGTCCAGGGTCGTGCCAAGGTTCATTGCACTCAGTGAGGGGGACACCGTGGAGTTTTCAACTGTGATGGAGAGGTTTTGTAGCTCTTGTAGCTGGCAGGCCTTTCCCGGGAGGAAGAGCAGCACTGTCTTGTCGAGGTTGAGCTTGAGGTGGGGGGCCGAGATCCAAGTTGAGATATCTGCCAGGCACGCAGAGATGCTTGCCGCCCCCTGGGTGCCAGAGGAGTAGTTGAGTGTCATCCGCATAGCAATGATAGGAAAGACCATGTCAGGATATGATGGAGCGGAGTGATTAGGTGTATAGAGAGGAGAGGGCCTAGAACTGAGCCCTGTGGGACTGCAGTAGTGAGAGTACATGGTGCAGACACAGATCCTCTCCACGTCACCTGGTAGGAGCGGCCTGCCAGGTAGGATGCAATCCAAGAGTGTGCAAAGCCTGAGATGCCGAACCCTGAGAGGAGGATCTGATGGTTCATGGTGTCGAAGGCAGCAGATAGATCTAGATCCAGAACAGAGGATAGAAAGTCCGCGTTGGCAGTGCGGAGAGCCTCCGTGACAGAGAGGAAAGCAGTCTCGGTTGAGTGACCCGTCTTGAAGCCTGACTTATTAGGGTCAAGAAGATCATTCTGAGCGAGTTAACGAGAGAGTTGATCAGAGACTGCAAGCTCAAGTGTTTTGGAAAGAAAATAAATACAGGATATCTGTTGTTTTTGATGTGAGAGCGGTTGAGTGTTGGTTTCTTGAGGAGGGGAGCGACTCTAGACATTTTGAAGTCAGAGGGGACGCAGCCAGGGATGAGTTGATGAGGGAAGTGAGGAATTGGAGAAGGACTCCAGAGATGGTCTGGAGAAGGAGGGAGGGGATGGGGTTGAGTGGGCAGGCTGTCGGGCAGCCGGTCCTCACTAGTTGCAGGATTTCATCAAGGGAGATGGGAGAAAAGGGTCAAAGCGTAGGGTAGTTCTGTGGGAGTGGGACCAGTGGATTCAATAGGCTGAGTGAATGAGGAGCTGATGCCTTCAACCTTCTTTTCGAAGTGGTTGACAAAGTCGTCTGCAGAGAGGGAGGAGGGAGGGGAGGACGATTAAGGTGGGAGGAGAAGGTGGAAAAGAGTTTCCTAGCAGAGGCTTGAAATTTAGAGTGAAAGACAGTGGCTTATACAGAGGAAGATAAGGTGGAGAGGAGGAAGTGACAGGATGATAGGTTCACCCACACCACGTCTCACAAAGACACGGCGGTTGGAAACAAAAATCTCAAATTTGGACTCCAGACCAAAGGACACATTTCCACCGGTCTAATGTCCATTGCTCGTGTTTCTTGGCCCAAGCAAGTCTCTTCTTCTTATTGGTGTCCTTTAGTAGGGGTTTCATTGCAGCAATTCGACCATGAAGGCCTGATTCACACAATCTCCTTTGAACAGTTGATGTTGAGACGTGTCTGTTACTTGAACTCCGTGAAGCATTTATTTGGGCTGCAATTTCTGAGGCTGGTAACTCTAATGAACTTATCCTCTGCAACAGAGGTAACTCTGGGTCTTCCATTCCTGCGGCGGTTCTCATGAGTGCCAGTTTCATCGTAGCACTTGATGGTTTTTGCGATTACACTTGAAGAAACTTTCAAAGTTCTTGAAATGTTATGTATTGATTGACCTTCATGTCTCTGGGATATGTGGGACGCTAGCGTCCCACCTCGACAACAGCCTGTGAAATTGCAGGGTGCCAAATTCAAAACAACAGAAATCTCATAATTAAAATTCGTCAAACATACAAGTATTTTACACCATTTTAAAGATAATCTTCTTGTTAATCCAGCCACAGTGTCTGATTTCAAAAAGGCTTTACGGCTAAAGCATACCATACGATTATGTTAGGTCAGCGCCTTGTCACAAAAAAACATACAGCCATTTTCCAGCCAAAGAGAGGAGTCACAAAAAGCAGAAATAGAGATAAAATTAATCACTAACCTTTGATGATCTTCATCAGATGGCACTCATAGGACCTCATGTTACACAATACATATATGTTTTGTTCGATAAAGTTTATATCCAAAAATCTCAGTTTACATTGGCGCATTATGTTCAGTAATGTTTTGCCTACACATCCGGTGATTTTGCAGAGAGCCACATCAATTTAAAGAAATACTAATCATTAACTTTGATGAAAGATACAAGTGTTATGCATAGAATTATAGATAAACTTCTCCCTAATGCAACCGCTGTGTCAGATTTCAAAAAAGCTTCATGGTGAAAGCACACCATGCGATAATCTGAGTACAGCGCTCAGCCACCAAAACAAGCCATACAGATACCCGCCATGTTGTAGAGTCAACAAAAGTCAGAAATAGTGTTATAAATATTCACTTACATTTGATGATCTTCATCGGAATGCACTCCCAGGATTCCCAGGTCCACAATAAATGTTTGTTTTGTTCGATAAAGTTCATCTTTATTTCCAAATACCTCCTTTTTGTTTGCGCGTTTAGTTCACTATTCCAAATGCACAAGGCGCAAGTCCAGACGAAAAGTCAAAAAAGTTCCATTACAGTTCGTAAAAACATGTCAAACGATGTATATAATCAATCTTTAGGATGTTTTTATCATAAATCTTCAATAATATTCCAACCGGACAATTCCTTTGTCTTTAGAAAGGAAAGGGAACGGAGCTTGCGCTCACAGTCGCGCGCAATCAACAACTAAAGGCTTTCAGCTGAGGCTCTTACTGTGACTGGTCTTATTCGCTCCCCTTTCACAATAGAAGCCTGAAACAACGTTCTAAAGACTGTTGACATCTAGTGGAAGCCTTAGGAAGTGCAATCTGACCAAATTTACACTGTATATTGGATAGGCAATCACTTGAAAAACTACAAACCTCAGATTTCCCACTTCCTGGTTGGATTTGTCTCAGGTTCTTGCCTGCCATATGAGTTCTGTTATACTCACAGACATCATTAAAAGAGTTTTAGAAACTTTAGAGTGTTTTCTATCCAAATCCACTAATAATATGCATATCCTAGCTTCTGGGCCTGAGTAGCAGGCAGTTTACTCTGGGCACACTTTTCATCTGGACGTGAAAATACTGCCCCTTACCCCAAAGAAGTTAAAGTGATGATGGACTGTTGTTTCTCTTTGCATATTTGAGCTGTTCTTGCCATAATATGGACTTGGTCTTTTACCAAATAGGGCTATCTTCTGTATACCCCCCTACCTTGTCAGCAAGAAGCGGAGCGGTCTAAGGCGCTGCATTTCAGTGCTAGAGGCATTACTACAGACACCCTGGATTGAATCCAGGCTGTATCACAATCGGCTGTAATTGGGAGTCCCATAGGGTGGCGCACAATTGGCCCAGCGTCGTCCGGGTTTGGCCGGTGTAGGCTGACATTGTAAATAAGAATTTGTTCTTAACTGACTTGCCTAGTTAAATAAAAACACAACTGATTGGCTCAAATGCATTAAGATGGAAAAATTAAAATGAACTTTTAAGAAGGCACACCTGTTAATTGAAATGCATTCCAGGTGACTACCTTACGAAGCTGATTGAGAGAATGCAAAAGTGTGCAAAGCTGTCATCAAGGCAAAGGGTGGCTATTTGAAGAATTTCAAATATAAAATATATTTTGATTTGTTTAACACTTTTTTTGTTACTACATGATTGCATTTGTGTTATTTCATAGTTTTGATGTCTTCACTATTATTCTACAATGTAGAAATTAGTAAAAATAAAGAAAAACCCTTGAATGAGTAGGTGTTCTAAAACTTTTGACCGGTAGTGTATAAGAGAACATGATTGCCCCGGTGGAGCTCACTTCAGACTGGTATTTTATGCATCTATGTTTGACTGTGACCTTTCCAGCTTGCTGTTAAATAATTATTAATTTAAGATTGACTTCATGTGTCCCTGGTGGTAATTTCCCCAACAATGAATTGTCGTGGCGATTCAACACCATGACTTGGAAATTACCTCCAGGGACACGAGAAGTCAATATTAACCTTTTCACAGGTAACAACAAACGGGTGTGATCATTCTACAGTCGTTCCTGCATCGTACGCTCAAACCGGTGTGATTAGAATGCTTATATAGAACGTCCAGTTTCAGGTGATGCAACAGTCAGTATTTAAGTTAGCCACACTTTTTTTTCACAGAAACATTTGATAGGAACGCACACATGTCCAAAGTTATTATTCGTAAGGAAATCAACAAGGATGGCAATGCGAGCGCCAGCCAGAAAATGTGCCAGTTCGTGCCAGACAGTGCAAATGTCTGCATACCTGATCTGTGGAAACATTGGTGGAGTGCGTGGGCTCTCCTCGAAGAGAGAATTTTGTCCGGTTCAGTAATGCCTCAAACATAAATTGTCCGCAACGTTTAAATGGGCTACTTCTATGTGAAGGCGGAACACACCTCAATTCAAACTGTTGTTAGAAAATTAAACTAGTTAGAATATAATTTGAAATTGACAAGTTGAAACATAGCCTATAGATAATTAGCAGGCAGCGCATGTTAACTGTCCTGTTGCGTAACTATCACATTTTGTAAGAGTGAGTGCATTCTAACATCACGTGCATAAAACAACTATTGCTGGGGTGACTGTTAGAGATATCTGAAACTCATGTGTGAAAAGGTTAAATGAATCATCTTTATTATCAGCGCGCTGGAGAGGTTCCAACCAACTCAATGCACCATAGTACACCTGCCGGTCAGGAGCTCCCCCGGGGCAGTCCCGTTAGTTCTCTTATATACCGCTTACACAGACAAGTGATATTTGCATGATTTAGCTTATTCATTATTCATAATTATTTCATCATTAACATTTGGTTCATGCATGTGACCAACCAATACCTCACAAGGCTTCTTCTCTCTAAGCTGAGACCTTGAAACTGAGATATCCCTTTCGTTCTCAAAACAAGGTTCTGGGCGTACTGCCAAATTGCAGATACTAATAGGGAGGATTCCTCCCAGGCACAATCTATCAGTCACTTGCGTGAACCCAATTGATTTGGTTATTAGAAAAGCACAAACATAACATTTCCAATCACAAAGGGTTGTAGCCAAGGGGTGGGGAGCGTCTGTAAAGCCTACAGGGAGAGGAGTGAACAGGTATAGAAAACACACACACTATCAAGGCGTGACACACACATCGTTGACAAAGCTACAAAATAGCAAAATGAGATCATCTGAAAACAACTAGGTAAGATACTCAAGTGATAGAATGGTGTGGAGCCTTCCTCTCTTTCCTTCCTCTAATAACTCAGCAGAACAACTTGGCAGAACCGTCTTTGTTTCAGCGACGAGACCACCACTGATACGACCGGCGCTTACAGCTGCCACTGAAAAAACGGGACTGAAGTACTAAGACTAATTGCTAATTGCCTAGCAGAGGTGAAGAGCACACCTCCCAGTACTAATTGCTGATTGCCAAGGAGAGGAGAACCCATTCCACTCATGATGGGTTGCACTGTGTTGGAGGTTCTGGCAGACTGCTGAAGGGCACTATGACCTGATGGTTGACTTTGAGCACCAGTCAGTGCTGCTCCTGCTCCAGCACCTGAACAGCATGTGGCCAAGGTGAACGGAGAGGGGGAGAGGAACGCAATGAATCACCTCGTCATGTCAGGATCAGGAGCCACATCAGGGCATTCAAGTGTTATGATTCTGGAAAGAAAATCTCATCACATCATTTCATTTTATGTGGTTATTGATTAGGCCAGTGTTACTTTAACCAAATTATTATGCTCAAATGAAAGTTAATTGTAAATAGACTGTAGTAGACACTACACTTTTCATTATCTGACTGAAACATTCATTCCAGGCTAATCCGGTGTATTTTTATTCCACCACCAATTTTCACTGGAAATGAGAGCAAATTGATAAAGCAGCAAATGGAAAGTAGGTCATGAAAGGAGTTAATAAAGAGAGATTGTTATCAGTAGGATGGGATGGGGTAATAAAGATCTCAACACAACAAGTGGATCAGACTGACAATGTTGAGAAAATAATCTGTGATAATTAAATCTCTTATAAAGAGAGAGAAGGAATGAACAGAACTGATGTGACTGGAGGCTTGTCATTCACAACAACAGCATGGAAACCTGTGCAAGATAGCAGACAGAAACGTTTCCTCTGTCAGAGCAGAGCGCTTAGGGGCTATGGCCCTCGGGAGAAAGCTACCTGCCATGCTTTGTGAAGCCATAAGGGATGTGTGTGTGTGTGTGTGTCTGTAATTGGCAGGAGTTTCTGTGCTGCCAGAGGTTGTAAGGTTCCCAGGTAATTGTTCACTGAAATTAACAATGCCAAATTTCTGTGTGTACTTGAGCGCTGGAGGAAGCCTCACCTCTGCCTCCACCTGTACTGTCTCACTGTGATCACATAATCTCTTGTGTGTAGTCTGTACTGTACCAAGGTCCTTCCCACCACCTGCTCCACTAGCCAGAATGGCATCAGTGCATATGATTATTTTGGCTATATTTGTTTGTGCTGGCTAGGATTCTATTAGTAGTTAAAAAAAAAAAATTCTGCCGTCCTGGAATATGTCTCCCTTGAAAATCCTTAGAAAAATTGTTATTTTATCTCAATTGGGATCATCTGTATTTATAAGCTCTGGATAAGAGCGTCTGCTAAATGACTTAAATGTAAAAATGTAAATAAGGGACAAATAAATAAAAGATAAGGTTTCTGTTATTTTTCATTGTTTAAATATTCACTTAAATCTACCCAGCTAGTGTCTCTGATAAAAGTGTTAAGTTGGTATAAATATTAGATTTACATAATATACAGTATGGAGGGGTCACAACATTGTTGCATGTTGGAATGTACAGATAGGCGTTGCATTGGTGTCTACACCAACAATTACCTCTTAGAAAAAAGGCTCCCAAAAGGGTTCTTCGGCTGTCTCCATAGGAGAACCCTTTTTGGTTCCAGGTAGAACTCTTTTGGCTTCCATGTAGAACCTTTTAGGGAAAGGGTTCTACATGGAACCCAATAGTGTCTTACCTGGAACCAAAAAGGGTTATTCAAAGGGTTCTCCTATGGGGACACCCAAGAACCCTTTTAGGGTCAAGATAGCACCTTTTTTTCTAAGAGTGTACAGATGTAGGATCTTAATTAGATTACTCATTTGTTGCTGAGAATTTTCCTGCACAGCAGGCTTCTAAAGTTTGTAATGTCAGAACGCCCTAAGGAAAAATGTATCAACCCTTACAAAAAATGCCCATTAATTATAATTCACATAATAATTCACATTTCCTGTTCCTGCTGGATTAAGTTCCCACATTAGCTAACTGTCTCAAATTAAGATCCTACATCTGTATGGACAGAATGTACATCCCCCAGAGCGTCCCTTATTATTCTCTCTCCATACCTTACTGTTCTGTCCTCCTTTCTCTCCCTCTGTCCTGCTGTCTGAGACATTGCCATTGTTTCAATGATCTCACTGCCATACATCATGTGCTAAATATAGCTCCCTGAGCGAAAGAAAGAGAGAGCCAATGAATGGAGGGAGGAAGTAAAACACTGGGCTCTTCCCTTTTGACAGTTTTTCTCTCTTTCTTCCCCTCAATGTGTTCTTTTGTCTTTCCATCCACAAGTTGCCAGCTAGTTGAATGTTATAGACAGGTGCTGGGAGATGTGACCTAGGCATTATAGAGGTGAAACGCCAGACAGTGTTGCTTTCCCCCTCCTAATCTCCTAGTCATAGCGTGCCGCACTTTACCGGCTGTGTGGTAAATATGATCCTACACACATAGCCAAGGTGGGATTTGATACCCCTAAACAAATTACATTCAGTCTAAACACTATAAACAGATCTTGGATGCACATTGAATGTTTAACAGGGAATGGTGTGTGTGCTTTGGCAGAATATCCTGTTCATGTTTCTGACTGGGGCCTGATAGGGTGTGTGTGTGAGAGTGATTTCAGAAAAGTGTTGTTGTGTTGTTAGGAAAGCATTTAGTGAAGGTATGACTAGAGTTGCAAAGGGAGGGTGTGTTACTGGACATTTTCTAAGTTTACCAGTAAGCGACCAGAATTTTGGTATCTTTCAAGGATTTTATGTAATCGATCACAATACATTTTGTGGTCCTTTTGGGTTCTTCAGATTATCCCAGGTGTCTGTAATTATCTCTGTCCCTCTGTGTGGATTTATCACATGTCAAACATATAACATAATTAAATAAGATGATTCTAAAATAAAACATAGAATGACAAAGCTTTAAAGCGTTATCCTAAAAATAAACCATCAACTTTGTGAATACCATTGGTGTTTAAGCATGAAATATATATATATATATTTTTTTACACACTTTTATTTATTTTGCTATGTCAATATGTATTTGTTTTCAATGTTTTGGCATCAAACTGGTGACAGTTGTGAGAAATTTCAAGAGTTGCGGAGTTAATTGAAAATAATGCCATTATTGATTAAATGCTTTTTTTTTGCAATTCATTAAGCTATTTTCTCTTGAACCATATTGTTTATATAATACAAACTCATGGACAATATGAACACAGATTTAAAATTGTATACTAAATATGCATTTTAAAAAAAAGTTATTAAAGTATAAATGACCAAAGTTACGATAGATTGGCATTTATTTTCTGTTAATTACCAAAATTACTGAAGATTCCGGTAACTTTGGTAAATTACCGGTAGCTTTTCAAGTCCAGGTATGACTTGAGATGTGAAGAGGGGAGTGGAGGTTGGATGTAAGAGATTAGGTCAACAAGGCAACTGTCCAATAGGGGTAAAGAGGGTCAACCCCAGGAAGGGGCTGAAAGGGTTGGAACTACTGCTGCAGAATGGACAGGAAAGAAACATGTTCAGGATATGCAATGTCTTATTGAAAATGACCACTGTTTGGCAAATGTCCATCAGTGGAAGAACTCTTGTAATTCGATCTCAAGTCCTGTTTCAAGAACTTCCTTTTAATAACAATGACATGTACAGTGTGGTTAGCTTTGTGCTTTGCTTATGCAGAGAAATGAAACTGAAACAAAATGTATGTTTGAGAGAGAGAGAAATGCCTATGTTTTTTCATTGTGAACATCTGTTTTTAGTTCTGTATCTATTCATGATAAATAATTTAATTAGTCATCATACACATGAATGACTGACATTCCGTGTCACCAGAGTTCCTGCAATTGTTACAGTCTTTATAGTTTAAAACCCCTAGACCTTGGAAATCCAGATTTAAATTGGTCTCCAAAATGATGTCAGAGTATATAATAAATAAAGGCAATAAAACTATGGTGATAGCTTTAAGGCTGGCATATTCTGCCTGGTTTAAACAACTCCTCAACCCCCTCAGTACCTGTGGACCCCTTGAGTCACCAGTACAGATGTAGTATTTTAATTTGATCACTCTTTTGTGCTGAGAATTTTCCTGAACAGCAGGAAATTAAACTTGTAGTGTATTGCCTTTTAAAGTTTGTAATTTCCACTTCGAAATGTCATACTTGATTTGCTCTAACAAAAAATGTACTGTATCAACCTCATACAAAAAAATTATAATCCACATAATGATTCAGGATTATTTTCCTGCTGTAGCAAACTGGCTCAAATGAAGATCCTACATCTGTAGATATACTACTCCATTTTGTTCCTCCTCTTGAGCTGAGGGGAACCCAGCGAGAGACTAGCCCCTTTAATCTGATTTTAATAAAGGCCTCCTCTGATTAAGTATTGCTCCTCAGACTTTTCTGTGTCAATGAGTTTTACTTGGCATCCATCCACGTGGGCTTCTCTGCCTGCTGATCGTTCCCTCCTCTTTTAGGCTGGTGCTCTTTCATGCTTTCTTTTTCCTCCTCCCTTGTTCTTTGGTTCTCTGTGATGTTGGGGCTTTAAGTGACAGGGTATACTCGGAACAGGGCACCCTCATAACATTTAACAACATGGCCATGTTTGTTCCTGGAGGCTGACTCAAACGTCGGTGACTGTGAGGGGAGCTACAGAACAGGGATGAATAATACCTTGAGTTTGTGCCTGAATTGTGAACTAGGTCTCTCTGACACATGTTACAATGGGACTTTGAGCGAGCAGTCATGTAGAAAAAATTAACTACGGGTAATTGTCCCCAACAAACAGAACCTGCCCGAGATAATTGAGAGCCCCCTGAAGGAATGCACGCTGCCGAGAGGAGTGAATCTGCTGCCTGAAGCCTCAGACTTTTTACAGTTTGGCCCTGGCTAGTGAAAAAATGAGTCACATTTGGAAAATACCAATTCCATGATAGCAAAAAAAGACAGAGTGAGAGGGGGAAGGTGGAGAAGGAGGAGAGAGAGAAGGGGGAGGGAGGTAGGTAGGGAGCAAGAATTGGGTATTAAGTGAGCGAGAGGAGTGAGAGGGAGGTAGAGCGACCGAGAGAGAAAAGAAAAGCAGGGAGTGAAAAGAGCAGAGCAAGTTGAGGAAAAACAGCCTCAGTGATGTTTATTTGTACGTACATTTGCGAGTAGGGACTGTGTCTCTGATTTCCTCCCCCATCCTCTCCTCCTCTCGCAGGCTTCACGGGCGTGGTCTGTGACCCCCTTGACCCCGAGCAGTGTGTGTCTGTGTGAAAGACAGAGAGAGCGAGAGAGAAAGAGGGAGAGAGACAGAGAGAGAATGTGTGTGTGTGTGATGACAAAGTAGAGGGGGAGACTGTTCCCAGCTGCACAGAGGGGGGAGTGTAAATTTTCCCTCCACAAGCCTTCGGTTTTGAAAGAAAAGCCACCAACTGAAAGAATGAGGGCTTTGTGTGTGTGTGTGTGTGTGTGTGTGTGTGTGTGTGTGTGTGTGTGTGTGTGTGTGTGTGTGTGTGTGTGTGAGAGAGAGAGAGAGAGAGTGAGAGCGAGAGCGGGAGAACGAGGCAAAGGGAGTGCAAGTTGGGAGAGGGGAATGGCAAGAGGAAAAGGGGGAGGAGAGAAAGACAGGGAGGAGGGAGGAGAGACGGACATACAGACTAATGGAGGGAGGGAGTGGGAGAGAGCCCACATGGTGGTGTGTAGCTGCTTGTCTACCAGTGTCTGGGTGGAAGTACCGATGTAGTATCTTAATTTGATCATTCTTTTGTTGCTGAGCATTTTCTTGCACAGCAGGAAATGCAAACGTGTAGTGTATTCAAGGTTTTGAAAGGCTTCTAAAGTTTGTAATTTCCACTTTAAAATGTCTACTTGATTTGCCGTAACAAAACATGTATCAATCCGTACAAAAAAATGTAATCCACATAATAATTCACATTTCCCATTGCTGCAGGATTATTTTCCTGCTGTAGCAAACTGGCTCAAATTAAGATCCTGCATCTGTATGTGTGGTCGGGCCCATGTTTACAGTACTTGCTGTACTTACATTTTTTTCTCTCCATGCTCTGTCTTGGAGAGATTGCCAATCTAGAGAACACTTTCTACATCTATCCAAAATGTGCTTAATCTGACAGCAAAGGAACACATTGTGAATGTTTTTGTCATTGTGTTCCTTTTCAGAAATATTACCCATTTATTCTGACAGAACATTTTACCATCAAATAAAACAGACTTCTGAGTGATCTGTACTCCATTTGATGTGTAATTTCAATGAATCAATCGACTGTGGTTCTCACTGTTTCAAAATGTCATAGGTTTTTAATGTTGTAATGTAGGGTTAGGGTTTGGGTTAGGGTTAGTCCTAACTTCCAATTTTCGCAGAAATCAGCCATTGACATCAATGTATAATTTGTTACAGAATTATTATTGGACAGAGGCGTGATACTGTATACCATTTTACAAGTCCAGAGTATTGCAAGGTTCTGTATTTATTTTCTTAGTCAACCTTGTGTTCTGTTTCTTTGTGTTCTTGAACATAGCCCTGTTTCTTTGTGTTCTTGAACATAGCCCTGTTTCTTTGTGTTCTTGAACGTAGCCCTGTCTTTCATTTTTGTTCATTGATTTCACCTGTGTTAGTTACTCACCTGGTCTCATCAGCTCCTTATTTAGTTCAGTTCAGTCTGTTTGTGCCTTTGTGAGGGATTGTTCGTTTTGACTCTGCTAAGCCTTTTCCTAGCTCGTTTGTGAGAACCAGTTATAGCCTTTAGTCCTAGTTTTGATTCACCTGCCTGTTTGCCTACCTGTGTATGACCATTGCCTGCCTGTGACCACGATTCCTGAAAACATCTGCTGCGATCTGCGCGTAAATCTACACCTTTTTCTCCCTGAGTATTCATTACAAGTATATATCAGGTGTTAGAGCGTTGGGCAATTACCTGAAAGGCCACTAGTTTGAATCCCTGAGCTGACAAGGTGACAAACCTGTCAACGTGCCCTTGAGCAAGGCTCTTAAGTCGCTCTGGATAAGAGCGTCTGCTAAATGACTTAAATGTAATGTAAATGTAATTGCTCCAGGGTCGGCATTGATAATGGCTGACCCTGGCCATGACCCCACTCTCCGAGGGTGTCTCGGGGGGATATGCAAAAAAACGAATTTACAGTTCACACATGCGTATAATACACATTTGTACATGTGGACAAATATTATCACCCACCAAATTATTTATTTTATCATTATGTTCTGATACTATCATGTTCAGATTTGTGTATATCATTGCATTCCTCATCGTACATTACAAAGTGCCAGAGCTACACAATCAATGCATTTGTGTATAGTTATTCTAACGGTGTCCAAAATCAGGAATTCAGCTTCACTGCATTTCCTAGACTCCACCTGCCTTTGATCCCGGTGCAGTGGTCGGCTGCCAGGTGGAGTGGACGTACCTTATAAGCTCCTCAGCCAGAATGTGCCATAACAGCTCCACTGATTTCCCCACAAGTCAATATTAATGGTTTATCACATAATAAAAACAGTTATTCTAAGGCATTAATATCACCAGAAACTATTCTACCATATCAGACTAGTCCCTCAAATATACTGCAGTAATTTGTTCATGAATACAGTAATTACGATAAAGTATATAATTTACACCAATGGATACCGAAAGCCGACACACTCATGGCTGAGGTTTTATGCTGTAAGTGTGTAATCAGTGGTGCTCTTTAATGCATTCAAACAATTGCATAAGGGTACTTCATTGATATCCTTTATGCATTACACAAACAGTGAACATCTAAAGATGTGCCTGCATGTCATGCTATTATTATCCAAGCTAAATCACTCAGCTGTTCATTTTACACCTCAACCACAATGAGCAGCCAGAAATGGGCAAACCCATTTCCCCGGAAAAACAGTGGTAGACAGGCACCATCATTCCTTGCCTGTTGCTGCAGTGCGCTAGTACTGTAGGTGTTTTACAGTACAAGGTTAATGTGAGTGCAGCAGGGAGACCCAGAAGGACCGGTGCTGTCCAGAGAGGTCTATCTGTTGGCTGGTGTTGTCTAAGTAGGCAAGGCCTGGGTCTGGGTCCCGGTCTGGGCAGTGAACATGCTGTGTGTCTGAGTGGATCCTGTCGAGGGGCCAGCTCTCCTCTCCTCCCCTGGCGCTCCGCTCTGCTGGGAATGAGTGGGAGTCTTGGCAAGAGGATAGTACAGCACCTCCCCCCCTTCTCTGTCTCTCCCTCTTTTTCTCCCTCTCTTTCTCTGTGTTTGTCTCTCTCTGTATCCCTCTCCCGTCTCTCTCTCTCTGGACCCCCCTCCTCTCTATCTCTCTCCTCTCCTCTTGGCTGAGTTCTCTTGTCGAGCTCCTCCCAGCCATAGTGGAGAGAGGGGAACAGGGAATACCTGTGGAATCACTGAGCTTCTCAATGGCTGCCCTGGTGCCCTTGTGCCCTGGATCACACCTTGAGGCCCATTGTGAGGTAATGAAGGAGTGTAGTGGCTCTAGTTTAACAGGAAGGTTAATGTGGAGGGAGAAAGGGCTTTCCATTACATTGGACTGCAGCACATAAAGCTGGACTGTGTAGCTTAATGGTGTTTCTTTATTATTTTTTTTATTTAATAAAACTCTATAATGATGTTATTTTCACTTTTTTTTATGACTTTTGTTTCACCATTTAACGTTTGCAATGTTTATTTTCATCTATGTAAAGCACTTGGAGCACCCTTAATGTCCTGTGCTCCCAAAAGCATAACCATTTTGCAAATTGGCTTATACTCCCCTATCATATTGGCGACCTCACCGCAGAGTTACATGGTCAGGGAGTTAGAGGGCTAACCCTTAGGGAGACATCCCGACCATACAGCAGACCCAATCTGGTCAGATTGGTATTGAAGCAAAAACAAAAACAAAACAACAGCAATACACTTCTTCATATTTACCAGCATTTACATATTATACTTAAATCTCACTCAATGTCTCTAGGCTTTCTGGCGAGGGTGATCAGGCCTCATCAGAAAGTAAGAACAGAGGTCAGAGGTCATTCAACACCATTAAGTTAGTGTTCTTTCCATTTTTCTTTCCCTGTACTTCAGACTCATTATTTGAAGACATTTCAAACATTCTGTGTACCAGGTTTACATTGGGTTTCTCAATGTATTAATTATCAGGAGAACTCATGTGAGCAACCAAAATTTGGACAATAGATACTTCAGAAAATGTCATTTGTGTGCCCTTTAAGGTGCATCCTTTCTAACTTGTGAAGAACCCACACAATAAATCAGACAATGTATTAACATCACTAACAAATATTCATAATAGGTGGGTTGTGTATGTGTGCTGGCTTGTGTGGTAAAATGTAGGGCAAAAACAAACAAATGGCCAGGCCTTACTTAATTGTGAGCTCCCTTTACGGCTAGATCTGGTTACCTTTATACTTAAAATAGCTACAGAATTTCACTAACTGCTCTCCCAAGGCAACAGCCATGGGAAACATTTCAAAGGGAGAGATAGGGACTCCCTATCCTCTCCTAAAAGAGAAAATGAACATTTTGTTAGTTTTCACTTTGCCAAATCTTAATCACTAACAGAAAGATTTTAGTGAAAGACAAAACAAAACTTGATGAATTCTGTTCACAGGGAGGCCACAGTCCTCCCTCCACTCTTTAATCGTTTGTGTTTTAATCCATCCCAACGTTTCCTGTATATACTGTTACCAATCTCCGTTGGATATTCACTATTTGCTTCACACACATCGAGACAGATCTACTCATTAAACAACATTTAAAAAATGTAGTACTTCGCTATAACCTATCATACTAGTACACAAGCATCAGAATTTATCCATACACACACACACTCTATGGCGTCAAGGCCACTGCGGCTTTCACCCACTCGGGATTTACACTCCGCAGGGAACGCCCTGTTCGGGACTTACCCTTCTGGGATTTACACTCCGCAAGACCACCCTGTTCGGGACTTACCCTTCTGGGATTTACACTCCGCAAGACCACCCTGTTCGGGACTTACCCTTTTGGGATTTACCCTCCGCAGGACCACCCTGTTCAGGACTTACCATTTTGGGATTTACCCTCCGCAGGACCACCCTGTTCGGGACTTACCCTTCTGGGATTTACCCTCCGCAGGGAACGCCCTGTTCGGGACTTACCCTAAATCTACGACCGGTCGTAACACAATGGGCCTACTGAATAAACTCAGGCTTTCTAGATCCATATCCTATCATTTGTATTCAGCTTATGACTCTCATCTCCCCAATATGTCAGAATGAACGGTAACAGGTGTAGGAACTGTGCCTACCTTGTTTTTGGTGCCGGCTCCTGCTCCACTGATTCGAACTCTCTAGTTCGACTGTAAATCGTGGTGAATCCTGCCGACAACGCCAACTGTTAGGCTCTTAACAAACTGAGTAAAAACTCAAACTTACAACTAGAAAAATCTCAAACCAAGTTTATTCACCCACTGGGTCATACAGCTGCAAAGACAAGGCATGATTACACAAGCACATATATTAATAACCTTCTAATAGGTGGGCTCAGCAACTTATAAAAGCATGAGCTGGCGCACACCCAGAGAAAATTATTTAGTGTGGAGGTGCTTACTAACAGCGAATAAACTAAACTATAAAAACAAACAGAGTCATACACCCCAAAAGTATAAACCCAGTAATTTATTGGGTAAAACACCAATGTTTCTGCATTTTTTTAAATATTTTTTTTATTTCACCTTTATTTAACCAGGAAGGCCAGTTGAGAACAAGTTCTCATTTACAACTGCAACCTGGCCAAGATAAAACAAAGTAGTGTGACAAAAACAACAACACAGAGTTACACATAAACAAACGTACAGTCAATAACACAAAAAAAAGAAAAATAGAAAAATCTATGTACAGTGTGTGCAAATGTAGAAGAGTAGGGAGGTAGGCAGTAAATAGGCCCTAGAGTCGAGAATAATTACAATTTAGCATTAATACTGGAGCGATAGATGTGCAGATGATGATGTGCAAGTAGAGATACTGGGGTGCAAAAGAGCAAAAAGGTAAGTAATAATATGGGGATGAGGTAGTCGGGTGTGCTATTTACAGATTGGCTGTGTACAGGTACAGTGATCGGTAAGCTGCTCTGACAGCTGATGCTTAAAGTTAGAGAGGGAGATATAAGACTCCAGCTTCAGAGATTTTTGCAATTCGTTCCAGTCAATGGCAGCAGAGAACTGGAAGGAAAAGCAGCCAAAGTAAGTGTTGGCTTTGGGGGTGACCAGTGAAATATACCTGCTGTAGCGTGTGCTATGGGTGGGTGTTGCTATGGTAACCAGTGAGCTGAGATAAGGCGGGGCTTTACCTAGCAAAGACTTATAGATGACCTGGAGCCAGTGGGTTTGGCAACGAATATGTAGTGAGGCCCAGCCAACGAGAGCATATAGGTCGCAGTGGTGGGTAGTATATGGGACTTTGGTGATAAAACGGTTGGCACTGTGATAGACTACATCCAGTTTGCTGAGTAGAGTGTTGGGGGCTATTTCGTAAATGACATCGCCAAAGTCAAGGATCGGTAGGATAGTCAGTTTTACAAGGGTATTTTTGGCGGAATGAGTGGAGGCTTTGTTGCGAAATAGGAAGCCGATTCTAGATTTCATTTTGGATTGGAGATGCTTAATGTGAGTCTGGAAGGAGAGTTTACAGTCTAACCAGACACCTAGGTATTTGTAGTTGTCCACATATTCTAAGTCAGAACCGTCCAGAGTGGTGATGCTAGTCGGGCGGGAGGTTGCGGGCAGCAATCGGTTGAAGAGCATGGGAAAGTTGGGAAAGTTGCTGCAGGGGGTGCTGAGACGTTGGCCGTGGTAGGGGTAGCCAGGTAGAAAGCATTGCCAGCTGTGTAAAAATGCTTATTGAAATTATTGATTGTTGTAGATTTATCGGTGGTGACAGTGTTTCCTATCCTCAGTGCAGTGGGCAGCTGGGAAGAGGTGCTCTTATTTTCCATGGATTTTACAGTGTCCCAAAACTTTTTGGAATTAGTAATACAGGAAGGCCTTCTTCAGGGTGTTCATGGCTCCTTACACATCTAGACAACCAATACATCTCTGTTGCTAGGCAGGAATTGAATTGGTTCCTCTCACAGGTGTGGTCACAGATTTGCCTGTTACTAAAAGCTTTGTGGGCATGGAAGTGTATGTGTTAGACAGGACTGTAGTATGAGAGTCATTGGGGTGGGCCTCTCTGACCCCCCTCCTAGAGATTTTTTCTCACTTCCTCTGTTGATTTGACCTCGAGACACATTCCTTGCTCCTCCCTAGTTCCGCAGCCAGCCTGCCTTATCAGAGACGAACAACTGCCCTTCACCTCCCTCCTTAGAAACAGAATATGAACTTTCTACTCTCAGTAACTTTCCATATTCCTAGTTCCCATCTACCCTTCATTAACCCCAAACATAGATATTCCTTAAACATGTAAAGTAATTAATGAGTTATAGTATGGTAACATGAATAAGTACACTTCAAGCTAGAATCTAACATCATACTTATGAATATTCATCCTTTTTTGGATTTACATACAGTGAGGGAAAAAAGTATTTGATCCTCTGCTGATTTTGTACGTTTGCCCACTGACAAAGAAATGTTCAGTCTATAATTGTAATGGTTGGTTTTTTTGAACAGTGAGAGACAGAATAACAACAAAAAAATCCAGAAAAACGCATGTCAAAAATGTTATAAATTGATTTGCATTTTAATGAGGGAAATAAGTATTTGACCCCTCTGCAAAACATGACTTAGTACTTGGTGGCAAAACCCTTGTTGGCAATCACAGAGGTCAGACGTTTCTTGTAGTTGACCACCAGGTTTGCACACATCTCAGGAGGGATTTTGTCCCACTCCTCTTTGCAGATCTGACGTTTGGCAACTCGAACCTTCAGCTCCCTCCACAGATTTTCTATGGGATTAAGGTCTGGAGACTGGCTAGGCCACTCCAGGACCTTAATGTGCTTCTTCTTGAGCCACTCCTTTGTTGCCTTGGCCGTGTGTTTTGGGTCAATGTCATGCTGGAATACCCATCCATGACCCATTTTCAATGCCCTGGCTGAGGGAAGGAGGTTCTCACCCAAGATTTGACGGTACATGGCCCCGTCCATCGTCCCTTTGATGCGGTGAAGTTGTCCTGTCCCCTTAGCAGAAAAACACCCCCAAAGCATAATGTTTCCACCTCCATGTTTGACGGTGGGGATGGTGTTTTTGGGGTCATAGGCAGCATTCCCCCTCCTCCAAACACGGCGAGTTGAGCAGATGCCAAAGAGCTCCATCTTGGTCTCCTCTGACCACAACACTTTCACCCAGTTGTCCTCTGAATCATTCAGATTTTCATTGGCAAACTTCAGACAGGCATGTATATGTGCTTTCTTGAGCAGGGGGACCTTGCGGGCCCTGCAGGATTTCAGTCCTTCACGGCGTAGTGTGTTACCAATTGTTTTCTTGGTGACTATGGTCCCAGCTGCCTTGAGATCATTGACAAGATCCTCCCGTGTAGTTCTGGGCTGATTCCTCACCGTTGTCATGAACATTGCAACTCCACGAGGTGAGATCTTGCATGGAGCCCCAGGCCGAGGGAGATTGACAGTTATTTTGTGTTTCTTCCATTTGCGAATAATTGCACCAACTGTTGTCACCTTCTCACCAAGCTGCTTGGCGATGGTCTTGTAGCCCATTCCAGCCTTGTGTAGGTCTACAATCTTGTCCCTGACATCCTTGGAGAGCTTTTTGGTCTTGGCCATGGTGGAGAGTTTGGAATCAGATGGATTGATTGCTTCTGTGGACAGGTGTCTTTTATACAGGTAACAAACTGAGATTAGGAGCACTCCCTTTAAGAGTGTGCTCCTAATCTCAGCTCGTTACCTGTATAAAAGACGCCTGAGAGCCAGAAATCTTTCTGATTGAGAGGGGGTCAAATACTTATTTCCCTCATTAAAATGCAAATCAATTTATAACATTTTTGACATGCGTTTTTCTGGATTTTTTTGTTCTTATTCTGTCTCTCACTGTTCAAATAAACCTACCATTAAAATTGTAGACTGATAATTTCTTTGTCAGTGGGCAAACGTACAAAATCAGCAGGGGATCAAATACTTTTTTCCCTCACTGTAGTTACACAGATGTAATATTTACATAGCGTTAATGTTGCATGTGGACACAAAACCTGTGGCTTTGCCCACCACTCCTGGGATGTAGACATGAAGCCATTGCATTATGAACATAGCCAACTTTCTTAATCGGAGGTAGAATGAGTTTACTGTGTGGCCTTGATAATGACTGCGGTATTACTGCGGTCCTCGTGGAGAATCAGGTCTGTGCATGTCCATTAGTGCCTTAAGACAAGAACTTGACTCTCCATGTGTGTCTGGAACGTCAAGATGAGTGGATGTTGAAGAAAGCATCACTTCACTCTGCAAAACAACGTTGGATATGAAGAGTCTGACTAAGGCTGAAGCTGTGACATGGTCAAGATGGTATTCAACACAAAAGAAGCCCACTGTACTTTCTCACTTCACATGTAGTTCCTCCAAAGCACAAGAGCCAAGTGTTAAACACAATATTTTAAGGTTTAAATACTACAATTCCTGTAGTTTCTTCTGTTGGACTCAGGCCTGTTGGCAAGGAGCATCTTCTCACACCTTCTTTAAAAGAAATTTGATTGGTTCCTGGCCTGATCAGGCATCAGCAGGTGTGTGTGTGTGTGTGTGTGTGTGTGTGTGTGTGTGTGTGTGTGTGTGTGTGTGTGTGTGTGTGTGTGTGTGTGTGTGTGTGTGTGTGTGTGTGTGTGTGTGTGTGTGTGTGTGTGTGAATTAATGTCATGGCTTAAATGAGTTAGAACACAGAGCGTATTAGATCCAGAGCAGGTTGTAAGGTGTGCTAGTCTAAAAACTCCCTGACTTGTTATTTCATGTCAATGGCATGATGGGACTTTGATTGAGTGCCATTGACTTTCCACATCGTCGTGCGTTGCTTGTGTGTGTTTGGCCACACATATGGCTTGTCACAGAAGGCTGTATATGATTTAGGGCTGACCCCATTTAGTCGACTGGTCAATTGTTTGGTCGAAAGGCTGTTGGTCGACCAATATTTTTTCAGTCGAGCAGTGGCAAATATATAAAAAATGTTTATGGTACACAAGACACCCGTCTGATTCACACCTGTCTGAGTGGACTAATCCATTGTGGAGGCCGCCAGATGCCACACCAGTATCACCAGTAGTACATTTATCGTTAATTACCATCATTTCTAATCTACAATGTTTGGTGGTTACGGTCATTTCTGTTAATGCATTCAATATATTATTATTACAGTCTTACCGTCTTCATTGTAGGAGCGGACACGTTGTTTGCAGAGTGCAGAAGCTATGTTACACTTGTGAGAAAATAGTTTGGGTTTATTTCATTCCATTCACCAGTTGTCAATGTATTCATTGTCTTTTGTTTAGAGCACTCCTGTCAATCTTGAGTAAGGACACGCACCTGATTACGCATAAAAGTAAGCCTAGGCTACCTGGCCTGCATGCAAATGTAGGCTTATAAATGTGCCCATTTGGAGATCTGATACTCTTTCTGATTGTCTTAACTCACCACCACTGTGGAGCTTCTCAAAGCCATTTTTTCTTCGCCTCAAACAGCAAGTAAACAAAGCCTGTTTTTCCATCCATTGAGAATGACAATAGTTCTTCATCGTAGCCTATTTGAATAATCTTTCCTGCTCTCTCCCTTTCGATAACCACTGTGTGAAAGGAGAAATATCATGCCCTGATCCAGTGGAAACGTCATAGAAAGGCCTACCTGATTACTTCTTATCCCTTGCGCAAATAGCCTATAGCTGTGTCTGTCTGTCCGGAGCTCACTGGTGCGGGAAACTCTGGAGGGCCCAGAATATTTTATATGTTGTTGCAAGCTTGGGGCCGGACCAAGTTAATAGTTAATACAATGTTTGAAGTTCCTTGCAGACAGCCCATGCGTAGCCAATGTGATGTATAGGATATTTATTTTTATCAGGATATTTTCTACCTACAGGCTCCAACATTTTTATTTGTTGGCTTTTTGTAGGCTATTTTTACATATTGGCAATGGCAATAGAAGTTACTTTTAGATTTGTATAATTTTCATTAACCACATGACATTGATTTTGAGATATGAAGACTTTATTATAAATTAAATTAAATTGTTCCACAAAAATGTGCATATGGAAAATATCAGTAGATGATGACTCAGCACGCAGATCAGTAGAAATGGTAAGTTAACTTGGCACTCCAAATGGAAAAGGTTGCCTGTTACCAGCAACTTCAGGAGCATAACGGCAGAATCTGTAAACGCCTCTTTAGTAATTTGTGTGTCTTCGTTTTGAATCGCAGTGCTTAAAGCATCCGACAACCTTAGTAGCCTACATATAATTGACTTTATTCAAACATAGGGTGTGTCTATATATGGAAATATACACGTTTTAAAATTGTTCTTATCTCCTTTTATTATAATTACATAAGAAGAATCTAGAAATATATATATCTTGATCAGGGATTCCCAAAATCGGTCCTCGGGACCCCAAAGGGTGCATGTGGTTTTTGCTGTAGCACTACACAGCTGATTCAAATAATCAACTAATTGTCAAGCTTTGATAATTTGAATCAGCTGTTTAGTGTTAGGGAAAAAACAAAACATGCACCCCTTGGGGACCAGAGTTTGGGAAACGCTGATCTTGATCTATCACAGTTTAATGTCCCTCGTCAGTCAAAACAGGCATTTATGTTGCATTGATTTATTTACTGTAAATGGCGAGATTTACACTCAACACCCAGCTCTAGAGGAAATTGGGTCACTCTGGGGTGTGTGTGTGTGTGTCTGTTTTGTCATCTGCGCTGAGCTGGGACAGAGCAGATAAGTGACTGTCAAATGATGTAACCGTGTTGGATAACTCTGTTGGCTTTCCTCTTTTCTGGATTGGCAGGGTTGGCTGGGGTCCTAGGTCCATAGTGGCTCTTCCAGAGAGAGAGAGAGAGAGAGAGACAGAGAGAGAGAGAGAGAGAGAGATAGAGAGAGTCAATCACAATCTCTCTCACACTCCCCCCCTCTCATCCACACTCTCTCTGTATAGTTGCTCACTTTTACTGTCTCTATTCTGCCCTAATATTCCCACTCTCTTTTCCTCCATCCCTCCCTCTGAGTTCCCCCTCCTCTCTTTCTCTCTGACACACACACAGGAGTCAGGCTGGCCTGCTGTATTAACTGTTTACATTAGTGTTTAATCCTTCCATCCCTCTGCTGTTTGTTTAATGCGGTCAGATCTAACTAGATCAGCTAGTTGGTAAGATTACACAGCTCTAAGACTGGCCTCAATGTGGCTGTAATATAGTACTGCATATTAAAAACATTTTATATATTTGCATTTAAGAACAAATTCTTATTTACAATGACGGCCTACCCCGGCCAAACCCGGATGACGCCTAGCCAATTGTGCGCCGCCCTATGGGACTTCCAATCACGGCCGGATGTGATACAGCCTGGAATCCAACCAGGGACTGTAGTGACACCTCTTGCACTGAGATGCAGTGCCTTAGACCGCTGCGCCACTCGAGAGTCCCAACATGGCGGAAATCAGATTGTATCGGAGAGGATCAATATTTGCCACATTTAATTTGACAAATGTTGAATGAGTTCACCGTAGGGTTGTTAATGTTAAGAATCAATGACAAGCTTGAAAAATGTAATAATTATTGGAATGAAGGAATTATTATTATGTATTTTTATGATAAAAATTATGGTACACCAAATATGTTTCTTCAAATATGTGCTGGGTTTGACCTGCGGTAGGTTTATGTTGCTTTAAAATAATAAGCAGAACAAACCATTAAAGCTTCTTGGTAAAATGAAACTGAAAGACTATCAAACATACACTGTAGTCATGTAGAATCCCAGTGAGTGTAGTCCCGCCCTGTACTGTATAAATCTTCTATGTTGTTCTCAATTATACACTTACGCTCCTGGTTTCATGCATGATCTGTGTCTTTTCTGTAGCTATTGTGTAATGATCCTCTCATCGTGTGTGTGTGTGTGCATGTGTGTGTGTGTAATGTACAGCTGGTTGTGCATAATGGATCCCTCCTTTCACATGGAGTGTTCAGCTTATCTGAGGGAGCGAGGGAGTGCTTTCTTTTTCTACTGTAGGAGAATGATCATGGCAGTGTGGATGGTGATATGAATAAAACAACATTAGCTCTTGAAGGGGGACTCCATAGATCTCCCAGTCAGAGGTGAAGAGACCGGGCCCCAGGGGGCCTCTCAGCTAGCCTTACCACACAGCAGCCTGGTAAAATGTGTGTGTGTGTGTGTGTGAGAGAGAGGTGATGTGGAAGACCTATTGCTTTGTAAGTGTCGTATTTTTTCTCTAGCCTGGTAGGCTTCACATGGCAGCTTTGTAGCCTAGCAGTTCCTTCACGCTGCTTGTTTGGTAAGGGATCTGATCCGAGACACATTTCTCAGTAGGAGATAAAACAGATTAACACTAAACGAAACATGGTAGAACAAGGCTCATTCTAGAAGGCAAGGCTAGGTACCATATTTGAGTTAAAAGACTGTGATTTAAAAGCAGATTCAGGTCTGTTGTGTTGACATGGCCTGGATGGGAGCCAGCCACACCCTTCAACCCCGGCACTGACCCCTGTTCAGAAGGGCAGCGCCAGGGGTTGTGTGTAATGTGACTACCCCTGATCCAGAGTGGTGCCGTGTGGCTCTGAGTAGTGGGTGGAGAGTTAGGAGAGAACAGACCCCCTCCACTTCTCCTCTCCACTCTACGCCGCCTCACTGACACACAACTATGTGAGAGCTCTTGCTCGCTCCCCTAATTGACTCCAGATTTCCCCCTCTTTTCCCTCCTTTTCCTCTACCTCCCTCTCCTCCTCGTCCTTCTCCTCCATTATATTGGGTCTTTGTGCCTGTGTTGTGTGTGTGTATGGGATCTTTGGCTGGGGCACCCACCCTATCCGTCTATAGGCTTCAAACACAGGGTGAGTGGGGAGAGAGAGAGGCAGCGAAAGACAGACTATAACAAAGAACAAAGAACAAAGAACAAAAACATATACATGATCAAATACAAATCTTAGAATCAACAATTAAAGACTACCAGAATCCACTGGATTCTCCAATCACATTGAATGAACTACAGGACAAAATACAAACCCTCCACCCCAAAAAGACCTGTGGTGTTGATGGTATACTCAATGAAATTATAAAATATACAGACAAATTCCAATTGGCTATACTTAAACTCTTTAACATCATCCTTAGCTCCTTAGCTCTTAGCTCATCTTCCCCAATATTTGGAACCAAGGACCGATCACCCCAATCCACAAAAGTGGAGACAAATTTGACCCCAATAACTACTATGGGATATGCGTCAACAGCAACCTTGGGAAAATCCTCTGCATTATCATTAACAGCAGACTCGTACATTTCCTCAGTGAAAACAACGTACTGAGCAAATGTCAAATTGGCTTTTTACCAAATTACTGTAGGACAGGCCATGTATTCACCCTGCACACCCTAATTAACAAACAAGCAAACCAAAACAAAGGCAAAGTCTTTTCATGCTTTGTTGATTTCAAATCTTTTTTTGACTCAATTTGGCATGAGGGTCTGCTATACAAATTGATGGAAAGTGACGTTATAAAATCCATGTACACAAACAACAAGTGTGCGGTTAACAAATGTGCGGACAAAAACCACACACATTTCTTCCCACAGGGCCGTGGGGTGAAACAGGGATGCAGCTTAAGCCCCACCCTGTTCAACATAAACTCAGCAAAAAAAGAAACATCCTCTCACTGTCAACTGCGTTTATTTTCAGCAAACTTAACATGTGTAAATATTTGTATGAACATAACAAGATTCAACAACTGAGACATAAACTGAACAAGTTCCACAGAAATGTGGAACTAACAGAAAAGGAATAATATATCCCTGAACAAGGAGGGGGGGGGGTCAAAATCAAAAGTAGCGGTCAGTATCTGGTGTGGCCACCAGCTGCATTAAGTACTGCAGTGCATCTCCTCTTCATGACCAGATTTGCCAGTACTTGCTGTGAGATGTTACCACACTCTTCCACCAAGGCACTTGCAAGTTCCCGGACATTTCTGGGGGGGAATGGCCCTAGCCCTCACCCTCCGATCCAACAGGTCCCAGACGTGCTCAATGGGATTGAGATTCATGCTCTGCGCTGGCCATGGCAGAACACTGACATTCCTGTCTAGCAGGAAATCACACACAGAACGAGCAGTATTGCTGGTGGCATTGTCATGCTGGAGGGTCATGTCAGGATGAGCCTGCAGGAAGGGTACCACATGAGGGAGGAGGATGTCTTCCCTGTAACGCACAGCGTTGAGATTGCCTGCAATGACAACAAGCTCAGTCCGATGATGCTGTGATACACCGCCCCAGACCATGACGGACCCTCCATCTCCAAATCGATCCCGCTCCAGAGTACAGGCCTCAGTGTAACACTCATTCCTTCGACGATAAACGCGAATCCGACCATCACCCCTGGTGAGGCAAAACCGCGACTCGTCAGTGAAGAGCACTTTTGCCAGTCCAGTCTGGTCCAGCGACGGTGGGTTTGTGCCCATAGGCGACGTTGTTGCCGGTGATGTCTGGTGAGGACCTGACTTACAACAGGCCTACAAGCCCTTAGTCCAGCCTCTCTCAGCCTATTGCGGAAAGTCTGAGCACTGATGGAGGGATTGTGCATTCCTGGTGTAACTCGGGCAGTTGTTGTTACCATCCTGTACCTGTCCCGCAGGTGTGATGTTCAGATGGACTGATCCTGTGCAGGTGTTGTTACACGTGGTCTGCCACTGCGAGGACGATCAGCTGTCCGTCCTGTCTCCCTGTAGCGCTGTCTTAGGCGTCTCACAGTACGGACATTGCAATTTATTTCCCTGGCCACATCTGCAGTCCTCATGCCTCCTTGCAGCACGTTCATGCAGATGAGCAGGGACCCTGGGCATCTTTCTTTTGGTGTTTTTCAGAGTCAGTAGAAAGTGTCCTCAGTTTTCATAACTCTGACCTTAATTGCCTACCGTCTGTAAGCTGTTAGTGTCTTAACGACCGTTCCACAGGTGCATGTTCATTAATTGTTTATGGTTCATTGAACAAGCATGGGAAACAGTGTTTAACCCCTTTACAAGGATGATTTGTGAAGTTATTTGGATATTTACTAATTATCTTTGAAAGACAGGGTCCTGAAAAAGAGACGTTTTATTTTTTTGCTGAGTTTATACATCTACGAATTGGCAAGGGCACTAGAACAGTCTGCAGCACCCTTCCTCGCCCTACTAGAATCTGAAGTCAAATGTCTACTTTTTGCTGATGATCTGGTGCTTCTGTCCCCAACCAAGGAGGGCCTACAGCAGCACCTAGATCTGCACAGATTCTGTCAGACCTGGGCCCTGACAGTAAATCTCAGTAAGACAAAAATAATGGTGTTCCAAAAAAGGTCCAGTTGCCAGGACCACGAATACAAATTCCATCTAGACACCATTGCCCTAGAGCACACAAAAAACGATACATACCTCGTCTTAAACATCAGCACTACAGGTAACTTCCACAAAGCTGTGAATGATCTGAGAGACAAGGTAAGAAGGGCCTTCTATGCCATCAAAAGGAATATGAAATTTGATTTACCATTTAGGATCTGGCATAAAATACTTGACTCAGTTATAGAACCCATTGAACCAATAATTCACAATATGGGACAAACACCAAATTGAGACTCAGCATGCAGAATTCTGCAAAACTATCCTCTGTGTACAATGTGAAACACCAAATAATGCATGCTGAGCAGAATTAGGCCGATACCCGTTAATTATCAAAATCCAGAAAAGAGACATTAAATTCTACAACCAACTAAAAGGAAGCGATTCCCAAACCTTCCATAACAAAGTCATCACCTACAGAGATGAACCTGGAGAAGAGTCCCCTAATCAAGCTGGTCCTGGGGCTCTGTTCACAAACACAAACACACCCCACATAGCCCCAGGACAGCAACACGATTAGACCCAACCAAATCAATCAGACCCAACCAACCAAATGAGAAAAAAAAGATAATTACTTGACACATTGGAAAGAATTAACAAAAAAACAGAGCAAACTGGAATGATATTTGGCCTTAAACAGAGAGTACACAGTTGCAAAATACCTGACCACTGTGACTGACCCAAATTTAAGGAACAGACTCAGTGAGCATAGCCTTGCTATTGAGAATGGCCGCTGTAGGAAGACCTGGCTCTCCAGAGAAGACAGGCTATGCACACACTGCCCACAAAATCAGCTGGAAACTGAGCTGCACTTCCTAACCTCCTGCCCAATGTATGACCATATTAGAGACACATATATCCCTCAGATTACACAGATCCACAAAGAATTCAAAAACAAACCCGATTTTGATAAACTCCCATATCTACTGGGTGAAATACCACAGTGTGCCATGACAGCAGCAAGATTTGTGAACTGTTACCACAAGTTAAGGGCAACCAGTGAAAAACAAACACCATTGTAAATACAACCCATATTTATGTTTATTTATTTTTGCTTTTGTACTTTAACTATTTGCACATAATATGATGTTTGACATGTCTTTATTAATTTAGAACTTTTGTGTAATGTTTACCGTACATTTTTATTGTTTATTATCTATTCACTTGCTTTGGGAATGTTAACATATGTTTCCGATGCCAATAAAGCCCTTCAATTGAATTGAAATTGAGGGAGAGAGCGAGAGGCGAGAGAGAGAGGTATTTCCCTGTGAAAGGTCTTGACTGTGGGTCAGGCCTGATAGATGAGACAGCCCTTGTATTGGCAGAACAGAACAGAACAGAACAGAATGGAGCGAGCCCTTCCCTGCAGCTCCACGTCAGGCAGTCGCCCCTCTGGCACCCCCTTAAGTCATCTCCCTACGGCTACACTGTTTCCTCCTAAGTCGGAACCATAAAACGATCTGAATGATTCCTATCAAAACTATGTTGTTTATAATTAAACTATTTAGCTAGCCTCAACAGCGCAATAACTGTTTGGAAAATGACAGTATAGCTGTGTGTTATCCCATTCCAGGAAAACTCCCATTAGGAATCACGATTTCTTTTAGAACTGCGACACCAAACTAAAAACATGTGAGAGTGATGTTTTTGTTTTTTACACTGCCGTTGGGTAGCATTGTGGAGTGTCAGAAACGTTATGACAACCTTTCATGCTAGCCAGGCAGCAGTGGGTGGTTGCGGTCCTGGGGCCCGAGGAGGAGGAAGAGAGAAAGAGGGAGAGTAAGAGAGAGAGAGAGAAGGAAAGAAGGGCAGAGAGAGCGGTTGTTGCACAATGCTTTTGAGAAAAGCTGCAGCCGCAGCAACAACTGGGGGACGAGCCAGAAAGAACAGATGCTCGGAGGAGCTGCTGCTTGCCTGTTTCTGTGGAGAGAGAAAAGAGGGAGAGGGGGAGAGAAAGAAAGACAGAAAAAAGAGGGAGAGAGGGAGAGATGGTACAAGAGGACAGCTTGTGCTGGGAAGGCTGTGCTGTTGCAGCTGGACATATGTGTCTGTAGTGATGTCAGAGACAGGGGTGGAGGGTGTGTGTGTGTAGTGGGGAGTTGAGGGGTTGCTAGTGGGGGGGAGGACCCTGTGACACCCTGACCTCCTGTCGCTGTCACTGTTCACTGTGACAGGTGAGGGGCTGTAGGCAGAGTGTCAGCCACCCCAGTCATCTGGACCACCATCAGACTGCCCTTCGTCTCCTCACAGATCGAGTCCAATTTATTATTTTTCTTTATTTAACTAGGCAAGACAGTTAAGAACAAATTCTTATTTTCAATGACGGTCTAGGAACAGTGGGTTAACTGCCTTGTTCAGGGGCAGAACGACAGATCTTTACCTTATCAGCTTGGGATTCAATCTTTCAACCTTTCGGTTACTAGTCCAACGCTCTAACCACTAGGCTACCTGCCGCCCCAATATGCGGCATTAATATGCCAAACTCCCACCTGAAACAAATGCATTGGTGTTTAAAGGGGGCTGCGTCCAAGCTAAAGAGAGAGCTAAAGAGAGATAGAGTCTCTTCATTCGCCGAGGTGCTGGGGGAAAGCCGGCGAGAACTTAAATCCTCAGTTAATTCCTGTTGGAAATTAAAAAGTGGTGTATTTTGGAGGCCAGACAGATCTAAGTGACGTTGTTGTCGTCAGCGCTTCTGGGCATGTGCCAGCAGCCACTGCTTTTTCTCCCTCTCTCTGTCAGGGGAGCAGCGCTCTGTTTGCTCTGCACTCAATTGTTTGCTGGTTTAAGCCTCGCTGCTGTTGAGCTCAGTGTTGAAGAGCTGGTGGATCACACACCGGAGTGGAGACGAGAGGAAAGGAGAGGAGGAGTGGGAGTTCCTCTCTTCTTCTCTTCACCTCTTCTCCTCTCCCTCAGTCTCTGTCCTTTGGCCAGCTTTGCTTTGCGCTCTGTCTCCTTTATAAGTGGTTGTCTGGTGCTTGTTACATCACTGGGCTATAGTGTAACCAGTGACACAGGGCCACTGCCAAAGGGATATACAGTCACTGCATACATTTTTTTGTGTTCGCTCCAACAGTACCTGTGTTATCCTGCAAAGCTGTTATTACAACAGACTGTTCCAACACTGTTTACCACTTTGGAATTTAAAACCACGGATCCTCATTTAACACTGACTAGTTAGTCAGTACAGTCTCAAATAGACATGACGGGTGGATGAAATGTCATATCCATCCATAGAGATCCTACTCAGGTTAATGTTATCTGCTTGATTCATTCATTTTGAACGGAGTCTCAGTGGTCACACATGGTCAACATCCTTTACAGTTCAGAAGATTGTGAAACAACCCAACCAGATTTTGAGCATCCAATGAGATTATAAGAGAACATTCCGAGCTACAACTTCTCTGTGAAGTCAAAACCCCAGCATGGTGTCACGTCCTGACCAGTAAAAGGGGTTAATTGTTATTGTAGTTTGGTCAGGGCGTGGCAGGGGGTGTTTTTCTGTGTGTTTTGGGCATTCTATGTCCTTTTTTCTATGTGTTTGTATTTCTTTGTTTTGGCCTGGTATGGCTCTCAATCAGGGACAGCTGTACATCGTTGTTGCTGATTGGGAGCCATACTTAGGTAGCCTGTTTTCCTTTGGGTTTTGTGGGTGGTTAATTTCTGTTTAGTGTTTTGTAGACCTGACAGAACTGTTTGGCTGTCGTTTTTGCTTTGTATATTGTGTTCTCAGAATATATATTAAATGATGAGCACTCACCACGCTGCGCCTTGGTCCTCTTCTTCCAAAGACAGCCGTTACACATGGGTCTTTATCCCAGCGATGGGAAGAGAGAACATTACACACCTGCCAGTGTGCATTGTCTGCTAAAATATGGGATGGCGGATTCCCCTCCCCACACACATGTACACACACTTGGGCTGTGATGGTCATGGAATTTTGCATGACGGCCAGCCAAATGACCACGGCCAGCCAAATGACCATGGTCACCGTAATAACCATTTGAATAGCACAATATATACGGTTCAAATAGCAGGGGATCTAGGTGTTTGAGGGTGTGAGTAGGAAGCAGACGTTACAACTTGCTATCCAATATCCTTGGGATGTCCCTACCCCATTGAAGTTGAAATTGTCAGGGTTAGGGTTAGGGTAAGGGATTAGAGTATGGACATCCCAAAGATTCCACATAGCACTTAGTAATGGGAAGTTTGGATCTTTTTACTCTGATATTTTCGACTCGTTAAGTCAGAAGAACTAAACTTACGACTCACTTTTCATTAATTTGAGTCAGTAATACCCATAAGAGCTAGATAGAGGAGTCATCTTTGTATCTGTGCCATTATAGCATCTGTGACAGCATGGGCAACACCATTATGGCAACACCACAATACATGCATGTTTTGTTCAATCAAGTTTATATTTATTTCAAAAAAGGGCTTTTTACATCATGTGATGTTCAGAACTAGCATACCCACCGCAAACTTCCGGTGAATTTACTAAATTACTCATGATAAACGTTGACAAAAAACATAACAATTATTTTAAGAATTATAGATACAGAACTCCTTTATGCAAACGCTATGTCAGATTTTAAAATAGCTTTTTGGCGAAAGCACATTTTGCAATATTCTGAGTACATAGTTCGTCCATCACAGGCTAGCTAATTTGACACCCACCAAGTTTGGGGCAACCTAAACTCAGAATTACTATTAGAAAAATTGGATTACCTTTGCTGTTCTTCATCAGAATGCACTCCCAGGACTTCTACTTAAACAACAAATGTTGTTTTGGTTCCAAATAATCCATAGTTATATCCAAATACCTCCGTTTTGTTTGTGCGTTCAGATCACTATCTGAAGGGTAAAGCGCGAGCGCATTTCGTGACAAAAAAATTCAAAATATTCCATTACAGTACTTCGAAGCATGTCAAACGCTGTTTAAAATCAATTTTTATGCAATTTTTCTCGTAAAATAGCGAAAATATTCCAACCGGACAACGTTGTATTCATTCAAAGACTGAAAGAAAAAAATGGAGAAGTCTCGTGAACGCGCATCTCAGTCTCACTGTCCCCAGGCAGGCCACTTACAAACTCTGCTGCTGTTTTTCGCCCAGAGACAGAAGAGACGTCATTCCACTTTCTGGCGCCTTCTGAGAGCCAATGGAAGCCTTAGAAAATGTCACGTTACAGCAGAGATGCTGTATTTTCGATAGAGATGCCACAGAAGGAGAACAACTTGTCAGACAGGGCACTTCCTGTATGGAATCTTCTCAGGTTTTGGCCTGCCATATGAGTTCTGTTATACTCACAGACACCATTCAAACAGTTTTAGAAACTTTAGAGTGTTTTCTATACAAATCTACTAATTATATGCATATTCTGGGCAAGAGTAGAAACCAGTTTAAATCGGGTACGTTTTTTATCCGGCCGTGCAAATACTGCCCCCTAGCCCCAACAGGTTAACCCTTCTTTGGCAGCAATAAACTCAACCAAACGTTTTCTATAGGTGCGGATCAGACCTGCACAACGGTCAGGAGGAATTTTGGACCATTCATCTTTACAAAACTGTTTCAGTTCAGCAATATTCTTAGGATGTCTGGTGTGAACCGCTCTCGAGGACATGCCACAGCATTTTAAATCGGGTTGAGGTCAGGACTCTGACTGGGCCACTCCAGTGTTGACACCATTCTGTTGTTCATTTACTTCTGTGTTTTGAGTCACTGTCCTGTTGCATCACCCAACTTCTGTTGAGCTTCAATTGGCGGACAGATAGCCTTACATTCTCCTGCAAAATGTCTTGATAAACTTGGGAATTCATTTTTCCATTGATAATAGCAAGCTGCCCAGGCCCTGAGGCAGCAAAGTAGCCCCAAACCATGATGCTCCCTCGAACATACTTTACAGTTGCGATGAGGTTTTGATGTTGGTGTGCTGTGCCTTTTTTTCTCCACACATAGTGTTGTGTGTTCCTTCCAAACAACTCAACTTTAGTTTAATCTGTTGACAGAATGTCCAGGTGATCTTTCACGAACTTCAGACGTGCAGCAATGTTTTTTTTTTTGGACAGCAGTGGCTTCTTCTGTGGTTTCCTTCCATGAACACCATTCTTGTCTAGTGTTTTACGTATCGTAGACCCGTCAACAGAGATGTTAGCATGTTCCAGAGATTTCTGTAAGTCTTTAGCTGACACTCTAGGATAATTCTTAACCTCATTAACCTCATTCTTCTTAACTTCCAACCAAGATGGCGTAGTAGTCGGACGTCTGTTTTGTCTTGTCCCGTCCCGTGTATATATCGTTTTCTTTGTATATATTTTTTATATATTTTTTTCTCAATTTCCATCTACGGATTGAACATACTCTCCTGCAACCCGCCTCACCCAATGTGGTACGGATCTGCTATTTTTTAAACTTTAGAACCGGAAACCCCAATCATAAGCTAGCTAGCTGACTAGCTACTAGCTAGTAGTCAGCCACTGCTAGCGGTCATCACCGTTAACTCAGACATCAGCCAGCCTCAGTCCGGTCAATTCCTGCCAGTCTGCACAGCGTGATACCAACCCAGAGCTTATCGGACTGCTTTTTCTCTACCACATCTCCGGATTCCTACCGCAAGTTCTGAACCTTTACACCGGATCATCGCAGCTAGCTAGCTGCTACCCAAGTCGCTACTCCTGGCTAACGTCTGTGTCCCGAAGCAAGCTGGGCCCATCTCCTGGCTAGCCAAAGAGGTCCCTTAGCCAATTCTTGGGCTACAATACCTCTTTTGACAATTGGTCCGGACCCTTTACTGCCGACACGGAGCCCCGTTGATCCATCATGACTGGTCTGCCGACGTAACTGTCCGAGGGGGTTTCAACAGGCTCTTCTGTTGCGACGTCCCCCAGAGGCCCATCTGCTAGCCTGCTAGCCCCAGCCCACTAGCTGTCTGATTCGCCGTGTCTCCAGCTCGCCTAGCTACTCACTGGACCCTATGATCACTCGGCTACACGTGCCTCTCCCTAATGTCAATATGCCTTGTCTATTGCTGTTTTGGTTAGTGATTATTGTCTTATTTCACTGTAGAGCCTCCAGCCCTGCTCAATATGCCTTAGCTACCCCTTTTGCTCCACACCCCAAACATACGGTGACCTCACCTGGCTTAAATGGTGCCTCTGGAGACAAAACCTCTCTCATCGTCACTCAATACCTAGGTTTACCTCCACTGTACTCACATCCTACCATACCCTTGTCTGTACATTATGCCTTGAATCTATTCCTCTCACACAAATTATCATGGAACCTACCAGGTACAAACCTAAATCTGTAACCATGGGCACCCTCTTAGATATCATCCTGACCAACTTGCCCTCTAAATACACCTCTGCTGTCTTCAAAAAGGGATCTCAGCAATCACTGGCTCATTGCCTGCGTGCGTAATGAGTCCGCTGTCAAACGATCACCCCTCCTTACTGTCAAACGCTCCCTAAAACACTTCAGCGAGCAGGCCTTTTTAATCGACTTGGCCCAGGTATCCTGGAAGGATATTGACCTCATCCATTCAGTAGAGGATGCCTGGTTGCTCTTTAAAAGTGCTTTCCTCACCATCTTAAATAAGCCCCATTCAAAAAATGTAGAACTAAGAACAGATATAGCCCCTGCTTCACCCCAGACTTGACTGTCCTTGACCAGCACAAAAGCATCCTGTGACGTTCTGCATTAGCATCGAATAGCCCCCGCGATATGCAACTTTTCAGGGAAGTCACAAACCAATATATTCAGTCAGTTAGGAAAGCTAAGGCTAGCTTTTTCAAACAGAAATTTGCATCCTGTAGCACTAATTCCAAAAAGTTTTAGGACACTGTAAAGTTCATGGAGAATAAGAGCACCTCCTCCCAGCTGCCCTGCACTGAGGATAGGAAACACTGTCACCACCGATAAATCTATGATAATCGATCATTTCAATAAGCATTTTTCTATGGCTGGCCATGCCTTCCACCTGGCTACCCCGATCCCGGTCAACAGCCCTGCACCCCTCATTGCAACTTGCCCAAGCCTCCCCCATTTCTCCTTCACGCAAATCCAGATAGCTGATGTTCTGAAAGAGCTGCAAAATCTGGACCCCTACAAATCAGCAGGGCTAGACAACCTGGACCATCTCTTCCTAGAATTATCCGCCGAAATTGTTGCAACCCCTATTACTAGCCTGTTCAACCTCTCTTTCGTATTGTCTGAGATCCCCAAAGATTGGAAAGCTGCTGCGGTCATCCCCCTCTTCAAAGGGGGAGACACTCTAGACCCAAACTGCTATAGACCTATATCTATCCTACCCTGCCTTTCTAAGGTCTTCAAAAGCCAAGTTAACAAACAGATCACCGACCATTTCGAATCCCACCGTACCTTCTCTGCTATGCAATCTGGTTTCTGAGCTGGTCACGGGTGCACCTTAGCCACGCTCAAGGTCCTAAACGATATCATAACCGCCATCGATAAGAGACAATACTGTGCAGCTGTATTCATCGACCTGGCCAAGTCTTTCGACTCTGTCACTCACCATATTCTTATCGGCAGACTCAACAGCCTTGGTTTCTCAAATGACTGCCTAGCCTGGTTCACCAACTACTTCTCTGACAGAGTTCAGTGTGTCAAATCGGAGGGCCTGTTGTCCGGACCTCTGGCAGTCTCTATGGGGGTGCACAGGGTTCAATACTCGGGCCGACTCTTTAATCTGTATACATCAATGATGTCGCTCTTGCTGCTGGTGATTCTCTGATCCACCTCTACGCAGACGACACCATTCTGTATACTTCTGGCCCCTCTTTGGACACTGTGTTAACTACCCTCCAGACGAGCTTCAATGCCATACAACTCTCCTTCCGTGGTCTCCAACTGCTCTTAAATGCAAGCAAAACTAAGTGCATGCTCTTCAACCGATCGCTGCCCACACCTACCCACCCATCCAGCATCACAACTCTGGACGGTTCTGACTTAGAATATGTGGACAACTACAAATACCTAGGTGTCTGGTTAGACTGTAAACTCTCCTTGCAGACTCACATTAAGCATCTCCAATCCAAAATTAAATCTAGAATCGGCTTCCTATTTCGGAACAAAGCATCCTTCACTCATGCTGCCAAACATACCCTAGTAAAACTGACTATCCTACCGATCCTTGACTTCGGCGATGTCATTTTCAAAATTACCTCTAACACTCTACTCAGCAAATTGGATGCAGTCTATCACAGTGTCATCCGTTTTGTCACCAAAGCCCCGTTTCCACCACGGCCATCATCTGCAGCAACTTTCCCAAGCCCCCCCCCCCCCCCCCCCCCCCGCTTCTCCTTCACCCAAATCCAGACAGCTGATGTTCTGAAAGAGCTGCAAAATCTGGGCTAGCCAATCTGGACCCTCTCTTTCTAAAATTATCCGCCGAAATTGTTGCAACCCCTATTACTAGCCCATTCAACCTCTCTTTCGTATCGTCTGAGATCCCCAGAGATTGGAATGCTGCCGCGGTAATCCCCCTCTTCAAAGGGGGAGACACTCTAGACCCAAACTGCTACAGACCTATATCTATCCTACCCTGCCTTTCTAAAATCTTTGAAAGCCAAGTTAACAAACAGATCACCAACCATTTCGAATCCCACCGTACCTTCTCCACTATGCAATCTTTCCAGACTCACATTAAGCCTCTCCAATCCAAAATTAAATCTAGAATCGGCTTCCTATTTTGCATCAAAGCCTCCTTTACTCATACTGCCAAACGTACCCTCGTAAAACTGACTATCCTACCGATCCTTGACTTTGGCGATGTCATTTACAAAACAGCCTCCAACACTCTACTCAGCAAACTGGATGTAGTCTATCACAGTGCCATCCGTTTTTTCACCAAAGCCCCATATAATACCCACCACTGCGACCTGTATGCTCTCGTTGGCTGGCCCTCACTACATATTCGTCGCCAAACCCACTGGCTCCAGGTCATCTAAAAGTCTTTGCTTGGTAAAGCCCCGCCTTATCTCAGCTCACTGGTCACCATAGCAACACCCACCAGTAGCACGCGCTACAGCAGGTATATTTCACTGGTCATCGCCAAAGCCAACACTTCCTTTGGCCGCCTTTCCTTCCAGTACTCTGCTGCCAATGACTGGAACAAATTGCAAAAATCACTGAAGCTGGAGTCTTATATCCCCCTCTCTAACTTTAAGCATCAGCTGTCAGAGCAGCTTACCGATCACTGTACCTGTACACAGCCAATCTGTAAATAGCACACCCGACTACCTCATCCCCATATTATTACTTACCCTTTTGCTCTTTTGCACCCCAGTATCTCTACTTGCACATCATCATCTGCACATCTATCACGCCAATGTCAATGCTAAATTGTAATTATTTCGCCTCTATGGCCTATTTTTTGCCTTACCTCCCTACTCTTCTACATTTGCACACACTGTACATAGATTTTTCTATTGTGTTACTGACTGTACATTTGAATATGTGTAACTGTGTTGTTGTTTGTGTCGCACTGCTTTGCTTTATCTTGGCCAGGTTGCAGTTGTAAATGAGAACTTGTTCTCAACTGGCCTACCTGGTTCAATCAAGGTGAAATAAATGGAGCATTCTGCACTGTGCTACAACCTACACTGTGAATGTTTAAATGATGTGTTCAGTATAGACAAGAGAAATACAATCATTTGTGTGTTATTAGTTTAAGCACACTGTGTTTGTCTATTGTTGTGACCAAGATGAAGATCAGATCACATTTTATGACAAATGTACGCAGAAATCCAGGTTTCCAAATGGTTCACATACTTTTTCTTCCCACTGTATGTGATTAAGGTATTTCTGTTTTTTGTTATTATAAAAAAATCTTGTTTTGTTTTATCGTTAAGGGTTATTATGTGTAGATTGATATGGGGGGAAAATGATGTAATACATTTTAGAATAAGGCTGTAACGTAACAAAACGTGGAAAAAATGAAGGGATCTGAGTGCTTTCTGAATGCACTGTAAACTGTATGTCAGGTCAGATGTTGGTCGGAGGACGTCTCCAGAGTCACCGAAGGAGCGTGTATTAATACTGATGTAGAATTTATTGTAGCCAGCAAGTCACACGAACGACAAAAATGTACTCAGAAAAATCAGCCTCTGGTTCTCTCCTCTCAGCAGGGCCTCAGCAGAGTCACTCAGAAAAATGTATCATGACTGTCGAGTCAGTAAAAAGAGTCGTTAAAAAAGAATGAATCGTTCGCGGACTACCCATCACTAATAGCACTAATCATTCGTTTACCAGTCAAATTGCCAGGGTTAGAGGTTCCAAGCCCGTTCTGTTCATTCTATTTCTATGTGTGCTGCTGCTGCAGGGGAGACTCATTTGCTACAACATCTTGCTTGTTTCAGCAAGGAGCAACAGAGTCCACATTACCACACGAATGAACTCAAATGCCTGAATGCCTGGCCGTCCCGTCTTCAGTCAAATCTTCTTTAAAAAATATGTTTGCGGTTATGACGGTTATTTTATTTCATGACGGTCTTCATCCATAACCGTCAGTTACATGGTTATATGGTACTTGTGCCAGCCCTAACACACACACCGTGTGTACTGTCCCATTACCCTCACGGGTGAGCTGCTCTAATGGCATTGTAGGCCCATTAGTAAATGAGGGGTCACACACTGACACGCAATGACCATGAGATGAGCCCCTCTCTCTCTCTCTCTCTCTCTCTCTCTCTCTCTCTCTCTCTCTCTCTCTCTCTCTCTCTCCCCTCCCCTCTCTTCTGCATCTGTTTAGGCGTACAATAGCGTCCGACAGGTCATTGATAAAGCTGCTGTGTGTCACATGCGCACACACATACACACACACACACACACACACACACACACACACACACACACACACACACACACACACACACACACACACACACACACACACACACACACACACACACACACACACACACACACACACACACACACACAGCCAGAGAGATACACAGACACTTGGCTCTATTGATCCAAGAAAAATTTGTGAGGGAGAGAGTCCGAAAGAGCCCACCTCTCCAACGTTCTCCAGGAAACTGCCTAATAGTGCTGTAGTCTCTCTCTCTCTCTCTTGCTCTCTTTCACACACACTCTCTCTCTCTCTTTCTCAATTCAATTCAAGGGGCTTTATTGGCATGGGAAACATATGTTAACATTGCCAAAGCAAGTGAAGTAGATAATATACAAAAGTGAAATGAACAATAAAAATGAACAGTAAACATTTTCTTGTGGTATTTCACCCAGTAGATATGGGAGTTTATCAAAATCGGGTTTGTTTTCGAATTCTTTGTGGATCTGTGTAATCTGAGGGATATATGTGTCTCTAATATGGTCATACATTGGGCAGGAGGTTAGGAAGTGCATCTCAGTTTCCAGCTGATTTTGTGGGCAGTGTGCACATAGCCTGTCTTCTCTGGAGAGCCAGGTCTGCCTACGGCAGCCATTCTCAATAGCAAGGCTATGCTCACTGAGTCTGAACATATTCAAAGCTTTCCTTAAGTTTGGGTCAGTCACAGCGTTCAGGTATTCTGCCACTGTGTACTCTCTGTTTAGGGCCAAATATCATTCCAGTTTGCTCTGTTTTTTTTGTTAATTCTTTCCAATGTGTCAAGTAATTATCTTTTTGTTTTCTCATGATTTGGTTGGGTCTAATTGTGTTGCTGTCCTGGGGCTCTGTGGGGTGTGTTTGTGTTTGTGAACAGAGCCCCAGGACCAGCTTGCTTAGGGTACTCTTCTCCAGGTTCATCTCTCTGTAGGTGATGGCTTTGTTATGGAAGGTTTGGGAATCGCTTCCTTTTAGGTGGTTGTAGAATTTAACGGCTCTTTTCTGGATTTTGATAATTAGCGAGTATCGGCCTAATTCTGCTCTGCATGCATTATTTGGTGTTCTACGTTGTACACAGAGGATATTTTTGCAGAATACTGCACGCAGAGTCTCAATTTGGTGTTTGTCCCATTTTTTGAATTCTTGATTGGTGAGCGGACCCCAGACCTCACAACCATAAAGGTCAATGGGTTCTATAACTGATTCAAGTATTTTTAGCCGGATCCTAATTGGTATGTTGAATTTATGTTCCTTTTTATGGCATAGAATGCCATCTCTCTCTCTCTCTCTCTCTCTCTCTCTCCTGGATCAATAGCATCTTTGTGTGTGGACAGTGGACACTCCCTCTAGTGGTGGTGTTCAGCTAATGCAGTCAGACAGGCTGGACCAGGCAAGGAGGGGGGAGAGGACGATATAGGGGGAGACTGAGGACAGCGGGACAGAGAGTGAAGAAGAGGTAGAGAGATAGGAAGAGACAGGGGGTGGAATTTAGGTTTATTTTGAATTGTACACATTTGCAGCTTAAAGCTGAATTGCAGCATACATAGGCATACAGAATAATATGAGATGTAGTATACAATATAACAGTTAAGTAGCATTAAGCAGCCTCACAAAGTAAGGCATAGATAGGGCTGTTGTAGTATCTGTCAATCTGAGTAAGGGGAAGGTTCAGTTTAAATAGATGTAATGGTAGAGGGGAAGGTTCAGTTTTAATAGATGTAATGGTAGAGGGGAAGGTTCAGTTTAAATAGATGTAATGGTAGAGGGGAAGGTTCAGTTTATATAGATGTAATGGTAGAGGGGAAGGTTCAGTTTAAATAGATGTAATGGTAGAGGGGAAGGTTCAGTTTATATAGATGTAATGGTAGAGGGGAAGGTTCAGTTTATATAGATGTAATGGTAGAGGGGAAGGTTCAGTTTATATAGATGTAATGGTAGAGGGGAAGGTTCAGTTTATATAGATGTAATGGTAGAGGGGAAGGGAGAAAAGAGCGATTGATTGAGAGATTGGGGGGGCAGCAGAGCAGCATTGTGGCGAGGGAGGCGGGACGTGTGAAATTAACACGTGTTTGCACTGGGAATGAAGCCATCACGCACTAAAGCAGCGCTCATTCCCTACACAGCACACACTGATGCGCGTACACACACCTGCATGCACAGATAGATGCACACACACATGCAGCCCACACAAATCCACACAACACAAATGAGCCCAGGCACACAGACAAGTTCGCACAACATGATACAAACGCTGCTACACAACAAACAAAGTGACAGTGGTCACGCACAAGCAAAACAGGTACTCACACTTTCACTCAGTTCAGTTCTTGAGCACACAGAAACACCAAACATGCTTCCTCCCTTTTCTCTCTCATTCTCCTTATCTGTGTCATCTGAGAGTCACACATCTGAGAGCTGCACGCACACTGAAATGGAGAAGTGAAACTAAACTATGCGGCCACCCTGACAACGTTGGCGGTTATCATCCACAGCTGACGTTGTGAGGTGGGGCTCCCTCCACTTCCCAGGAGCCTGACGAGGCCCTGCTGAGGCCCTGCTGAGAGGAGAGGACCAGATATAATGTAACACTCATCTAGATAAGGATCAATACATTTCACCTCACTGTTCCACACATTTCAACTCTTTAAGCACAGCAATCACATACCATGGCGGGGACTTGTTGCTACTTTGCAGATGTTTGTCAAACATAAGCCCACTGTTACCAGGAAGGATTTGAATAGTTAAATATCTCAGATCAGATTTCACACTCCAGTTTCTACGCGTGTGTGTGTGTGTGTGCGTTTGTGAGTGTATGTGTGTGTGTGTGCACAAGACAGAAATAGTCACACCTTGTGTTGAAGGCTCGATAAGGTGCAGCTCGAGCTCCTCGGTGACTGGAATGTAAACAATAGCTGTAATGACATTCACGAGGCTCGGGGAGTGGTGAAAGGAATTCCTGATTTTTCTTTTGCAAGTAGTAATCTCGGGAATAGCATCAGTTGATACCTACACTCTGAGGAGCGATGTTTTGCTGTTGTCAGGGTTTTAATCTAAACCAGTCAGAAATACATAACCAACGAGTTGATCACATCAGTTCAGTTTCCTTACGGGTGGCTCCCAGAGGTAAGGAGCTCATTGTGTGGCTGTGACTGGATGTGGCAGGGCAGGAGAGAGAATTTCCACAGGCAGGGTGACTCAAACCTGGGTGAAGAACGGTTGAGAACCTGGGCGTGCTCCGTGGAGGTGGTGGGTTGAGTGAACGTGAGAGAGGAGGAGAGAAGGGGGAAAGGAGTGGAGGGAGAGGGGGAAGTGGTAGGGTAGATAGATGAAGACGACTGGCGGTGAATTGGCATTGTGAAAAAGGGATTGGAGAGAGAAAGGGGCGAGCTAATGAGCTGGATTTTCTGGAGAGTTGGCATTCCGCTCATGGAGCACTCTTCCCTGTAGAATAGCTGGCTGGAGCTAAGCTTCCTGTTTGAGCCCTGGATCGGGAATGAACGAGGGAGGAGGGAGGGAGAGACAGGGAGGAAAGGGGGTGGGGGTGTTGGAAGCAATAGAACAGATGAAGAAGGAGAGGATAGAAGGAGGGAGGAAGAGAGAGGGGGGGTGGCGGTGGAATTGAATACCGGGGAGCTGTGTTCTCACAGCCAGTGTTGCCATGGTTACCCGGGAATTCTGGCGAGTAAGGAAATTTCATTCACTCCAGTGTGAAAAAAGGGAGGGAAATATCAAAAAAGCAAGAAAACACAACCCCCAATGAAAAAATAAATATCATCCTCCATGTGCCCTCCACCCCTCCTCTGTGCTCTGTCGCTTTTTCCCTCCCCCCATCCATTGCTCCCTTCCCCCGTGTACCCGCCCGGTGCTTTTTGTTTGCCACCACCCTGTAAGTAAACACAACACCCACTCACAAGCCTCCCATCCCTGCCAATCGCCCTCCAGGTAAGGCAGAGAACAAAAAACACTAGAGCTATCAGTAGCCGTTCCTCTTCTGGGAAGAAGGAAGAACGGGGGAACCAGTAGTGGTAGGATCCATCCACTACTCCACACAAGTCACTTCTAAGCTGGCTGCTGACATGGCAAGAACTGGAACTAAGCGCTGTCGCCCTGACGACTCTCCTGAGCGCTGCTGGGCTGTCAGGGCTGGCATCTGCGCGTGGTGCTGCCCGCCTCTCCTCTCCTTGTCTCTCCTCTCCTGCCTCCCTGCGTGGCCTCTGGCCTACAGACACACACATACAAACAAACACACACAGACACATACACACACTCTGCAGCACACTGTCTCTCCCAGCGCTGGTTAACTGGAGCTGACAGCTGCACACGGGTTGACAGTGGCGCTGGTGCAGTGGACCTGACAGCTTTACAGAGAGACACACACACACACACACACACACACACACACACACACACACACACACACACACACACACACACACACACACACACACACACACACACACACACACACACAGATACACACACAGATACACAAACACAGATGCAGCGCACGCAAGTGTACTTCTAGGTTCTTCCACAGTGGTTTAACTTGTATGGAAGATACTGTAACTATGGTTCAGGGCATCTGATGAGTCAGACTGTGGATGGGTGTACAGTACATGTAGATACTTGTGTCTGTGGGTAAAATTCATCTGTTTTCCTAGAAGCCTCCTCTGCTTTTGGCATGCATTACAGTCAATAGAGAATGTCTCCTGTGTGTCTGTGCAATGTGTTTGAGTGTATGAACAGAAATAGAATGAATAGAACGGGCATCCCCATTCAAGTCATAATGGTAATGGGTGGACTGGTGACCATTGCGAGTGTTCCCATAGGAGCAAAGCATAGAGATAGATAGAGGACTCATTATGGATATAACCCGTTTTAGCATGGACATTGCCATTGAGAGCTTCCACCATGCCTCTGCCATTTTAAAGTAGTTAACATAGTCAACTGGGTGGGGATTCCCAGGGGTTGTAGCCTCAATGGCAATGCCCATGCTGTCACAGACCCATTACTGGCACAGATATAAAGAAGAGTCCTCTATCTTTCTCTGTGGAAGAAATTTAGTTCAAAATGACACATGTTAAGACAAGGGGATTCTAATATACCATAACTCTTTGCAAACATGCAACTAACATTGCTAGTTAGTAACAGCACTAGTAGTAGTTATCAATGGCGCTGGTCCAATGAATTTGTTTATTTTCAAACCCTGCCGCCTGGATCGTTACATTTTCTTAACCTGTATTTGAGTTTTTACGTAGGAGCAAAGCAAGAAGTAAATTAGGAAGTGTACCCATCAATCTGTGCTGAGATTTGTTGAATCAACTCAACTGACATGACAAAAAATACATTCCATTGCATGAGCAAATCAGTTAGCGTCATTTGAATGAACGTTCTATATTACCATGGAAATGATTGCATCACCATACCAGGCAGCCATTGCGAGTGTACCCATCTGTTTTCCAGTCAAATTGCCAGGGTTAGAGGTTCCAGGCCCATTCTATTCATTCCATTTCTATGGTATGAAATGTGTTGACTCCACTGTATCCACCAGTTGCTAACCCATCCATTTTCTCTTCCTGTCTTCCAGTGGCTGAGGAGGGACTATGGGAGTGTGGGCTGTCATATGAATGCCGGACCCTCCTGTTCAAGGCCATTCACAACCTGCTGGAGAGGTACAGTACAATTACATTTCCCATGAGCCACTTTGAAAATGACTTGTCAGCTCATCCCATGTCATATAGTCATATGTAAAGTATCACATAAAGTAAGCTGAATATTCCCATTCTAGTCATAGGCTATTTCTGCTCATATAACCATTTCTACTCCCACCAATTGCTAAGGAAATAATGCTGACAAAAATAGAGACCACCAACGATTAAAAGACTTGAAGTAATAATCAAATTAAAACCTGAACTGAATCAATAACTCCAGTAAAGCCTCCCTATCTGCTAAATGAACCAGCACATATTTGGTTTCAATTAAGTTAAACATCAATGATCATCATAGGGGGGCAAGCTGAATGAACCTTCTTATTACCTTGAGTCTACCTCCTCCTCTCTTCCAACTCTATACCTCTGCACTATATTGCATTGTCATAAAGCCTTAAATAGAGTCGTCATCTAATGGTACTGTGTAACTCCATTGATGTGAGTGTTCAGGTATGAAAACAAATCTATTCTATTCCATTCTCTGTTCTTCCCTGATTGGGTATGTGTGTGCCAATCTCTATGTACAGTATGTGTCTATGTGCATGTACATTTGTGTGTATATTATATATATATATATATATATATATATATATATATATATATATATATATATACTGTGATACAGATGTTTAATGTCTACCATCCCCCAGGTGTCTGATGGATAAGGACTTTGTGCGGATCGGGAAGTGGTTTGTCAAGCCATACGAGCTGGAGGAGAAGCACATGGGCACCAGGTGAGTTTAACCATCCTTCTCAATCCCGCACACAACCTCCTCACAGCATCGCCGCCACGTTGTTCTGACACGGTGATAACTAGATTGACATTGGGGGGATGCTGGGTCCGGGGGTGTGACAGACAGGCGGTGTGAATGGTTGCCATGCGCCGGCTGCTCCCACCCCGCCTGGGATGTGGTGACACCTCTGACTGCCTCGCGGCACCTGGCTGTGAGCCCCTGGGATCATGTCACTGCGCTCGCAGGTGGGAAAGGTGGGAAAGGCTCGTGCTGTGAGACAGACGACGGTTCGGCTCCTGTGTGTGAGAGTGCGAGAACTGGTCCTCCAGACTGCCTGAGTGTCAGACTATTGAGAGAGGGGTAGCGAACGTTGGTGAGGTGTGAGAGCTGAGCAGAGGAGGGGTTTGTGGCTGTGTGTGTGCGTGCGTGCGTGTCAGACATACAGAGCAGAGGAGCACAGGAGAGGGGAATTGTTGTTTTAACTCCGCTTTTTGCTTAGCTTGAAGTTTGGTGCATTATTGACGGTTTAAAAAAATACCCATTATGTAAGATGGATTTAATTCCATCTGTTCATAAATTAGACACATATTCCTATCTGCTTGGTTACAGGAAAGATTTAACTCAACGACATCTCGCAAGAGGGATTGAGATGATCATGACACATCTTAAGTTGTTAATTAGTTACAATTATGCAAATACATTGAGTTGCAGTTTGAGAACTCTCCATATCCATGTTTTTAGGAGTGAGATCCTCTCCTACGGTATGTAGCTGTGGAGAGGTTCCCAGTGATAAAGATGCACGCTGTGGCACAATTCCAAAGGTGTTGAAAGAATTGAGTGTGACACCTTCAAGGGCTAGGACACAGCATGCAGAAAATATGAACTAGAGAGAGAGAGAGAGAGAGAGAGAGAGAGAGAGAGAGAGAGAGAGAGAGAGAGAGAGAGAGAGAGAGAGAGAGACCAGAAAGCCCACTCAGCCATAGCCGCGAGAAGTAGGCTATATTAACTCATTTACTTGTGGAACACGCATGCAGTGCAACATGAAATAGATGCATAAAACACGCTATCAAGGCCGACTTCAAATACCGACATCAATGTGAAAGTAACCGGAGCATAAAAACAGCTGACTGTGAATGCAAACTATGCCAGATAAATCCTGTAAATGCATTGAAATAAAAGGCATACATCAAAGGACTTACTTAGGCCTATAATCGACGAGGACACATAAAGACAAACAAACTCGACCAAGGAATGAAGAAAATCATGAAATTCAAAAGGAAAATCTACGCATTAAGGCCGCTGAATGATCAGCGCCTCGATACAGGTAGCCAGCTACAATTATTCCGTTTGTGGGCAGTTAGACATTTTTGGGGGCACAGTTGAGCAGCCTACAATGCTTAGATGAAAATCATAACTGGCATGCAGCTCTTTAGAAATGGTAGGATCAATTGTAAATTGGCAATCATATGAATCATATGAAAAATGTTGCCAACCCCCTGCTATAGGCTATATGAAGGAATGGCATATACAGTGTACTATGACAATGCCATTGTCTCGTGCGCTTCCTACCAAAATTGGGAAACATTCTGAGAATATTGAAACATTTTGCATCAACAAGAGGTCGAGAATGTTAATATTGCAACATAGTAGGCAACGCGGAAGGCGGCCGCAAAAAATAAATGCGGGCCTTGTCTCTGTCTGATATTATTGTGTTGCCTACGCAGCATCTGGGTGCTCATTATATATACAGTGTATTCAGACCCCCACATTTTGTTACGTTACAGCCTTGTTCTAAAATTGAAGAAATTATTTATTTTTCTCATCAGTCTACACACCGTAATGACAATGCGATTTAAAAAAAAATAATTACATTTTTTTGCAAATGTATAAAAAAAAAAAACAGAAATTGAGCTCAGGTGCATCCTGTTTCCATTTACGTAATTATTCAGACCCTTTACTCGGTACTTTGTTGAAGCACCTTTGGCAGCGATTACAGCCTTGAGTCTTCTTGGGTATGATGCTACAAGCTTGTCACACCTGTATTTGGGGAGTTTCTCCCATTCTTCTTTGCAGATCCTCTCAAGCTCTGTCAGGTGCACAGCTATTTTCAGGTCTCTTCAGAGATGTTTGATCGGGTTCAAGTCCGGGCTTTGGCTGGGCCACTCAAGGACATTCAGAGACTTGTCCCGAAGCCACTCCTGCATTGTCTTGGCTGTGTGCTTAGGGTCATTGTCCTGTTGGAAGGTGAACCTTCACCCCAGTCTGAAGTCCTGAGCGCTCTGGAGCAGGTTTTCATCAAGGATCTCTGTACTTTGCTCTGATCATCTTTCTCGATATTGACTAGTCTCCCAGTCCCTGCCGCTGAAAAACATCCCCACAGCATGTTGCCACCACCATGCTTCACCGTAGGGTTGGTGCCAGTTTCCTCCAGATGTGACACTTGGCATTCAGGCCAAAGAGTTCAATCTTGGTTTCATCAGACCAGAGAATCTTGTTTCTCATGTTCTGGGTCTTTTAGGTGCCTTTTGGCAAACTCCAAGCGGGCTGTTATGTGCCTTTTACTGAGGAGTGGCTTCGGTCTGGCCACTCTACCATAAAGCCCTGGTTGGTGGAGTGCTGCAGAGATGGTTGTCCTTCTTGAAGGTTCTCCTATATCCACAGAGGAACTCTAGAGCTCTGTCAGAGTGACCATCGGGTTCTTGGTCACCTCCCTGACTAAGGCCCTTCTCCCCCGATTGCTCAGTTTGGCCGGGTGGCCAGCTCTAGGATGAGATTCCATTTAAGAATGATGGAGGCCACTGTGTTCTTGGGGAGCTTCAATGCTGCAAAAATGTTTTGGTGCCCTTCTCCAGAGCTACAGACAATTCCTTCAAACTCATGGCTTGGTTTTTGCTCTGACATGCACTGTCAACTGTGGGACCTTATATAGAGAGGTGTGTGCCTTTCCAAATCATGTCCAATCAATTGAATTTACCACAGGTGGAGTTCAATTAAGTTGTAGAAGAATCTCAAGGATGATCAATGGAAACAGGACTCAATTTCTAGTCTCATAGCAAAGGGTCTGAATACTCATGTAAATAAGGTCTTTCTATTTAAAAAAAATATATAAAATTGCAAATTTGTCTAAAAACATATTTGCTGCAGCACCCTCAGCACCCCTACTTCCCACGGCTATGCATTTAGCCTCTGTTTGTTGTAATGGTTTTAGACACATCTTCTAACTAACCAATTGAGAAAACGAGCCTCACAAAAGAACACTGGCATTGCCTCGTAGTCATTTGAGCTATGGCAGCTCCACCAATCAATCACAATTCAAGTGTGTGGGAGTCCTAAACTGTCCTGGATGTCTTCTCTAAATCATGTCTTCCTCTGCGCTGCGTTTAGTGCCAACATTGTCTTCATTGTGCCGCAGTTAGTTTCAGTTTTTAATGAGTGAAATTGCGGCGTGCTAATTAATTTGCCTATTAAGACGGCATTGTCTTTGCTTTGACTGTGCAACGAGAAAATGATGAGAGAGAAGAGCGAGAGCGAGAGAAAGAGAGAGAGAGACAGAGAGAGGAGAGCAGAAAAGAGAAAAGAAAAACACTTGCGTGCCTCCGCTCTGGGGAAGAGCTGGACGACAGAGAGGAGGAGGAGGAACTCTGTCACTCTGAAGGAGTGCGGGAGCGGGAGCAAGTAAGTGAGTGAGTGAAGAAGTGAGACGAAGGAGGAGGAGAGGAAACTGTCCTGAACAAGGGGAATGGTAGATGTGTTGAGTTACAGTGATGGAATCTGTGTGTTGCTGCTGCTGTGTGATGATGATGATGTGTGTCTAGAGTGGAGGGTGGATACAGCTCTTTGAAGCTTTGAAAAGGGGGCTGGAGCTGTGGGGGTTGGACAAATGTGACACCGCTTGACACTCCTTAGAACAATAAGGAGCTGTCTTTCCCCTGAGAAGGGGAGGGGGTTGTGAGGGCGGGGCTGGGGCTTCGAGAGTGCAGGCCTTTCCCAGAGAGACCAAATTTGGTTAACCCCCATGCTGGGCTCTGAGAGGCCAGGGTGTGTGTGTGTTTGTGTGTGTGTGTCTCTCTCTCTCTCTCTCTCTCTGTGTGTGTGTTTGCGTACATCTGCATGTGTGTGTGAGGGAGGGTCCTAAGGGGGGCAGAAATCAGCCATAGGAATGGCTAGTGAAGAGGGGACAGATAAGGAGGATAGGGGGGGTTAGCCACTGTTGCATCCACGTGATTCTTCTCCAGTTTGACAGCTTTGTCTGAACACACTGTCAGCTGGCGCACCCCCTGCCAAGCCTGCCCCACTGCCTTCCTGTGAATTATTGAACAGACTGAAAGAAAGAGAGAGAGAGAGAGAGAGAGAGAGAGAGAGAGAGAGAGAGAGAGGGAGAGTGAGACAGAGAGAGAGAGAGACAAAAAAGAGGGGGGGGGACACTGCACCATTCCTCAACATCCAGTCTGAAAGACAGACAGACACACAGCCACAAACACAAACGCACACATCTAGATATACTCACTCTTAATGGTGATCACAAACAATTGAACAATGGCATGTCTGAACAGAAATTAAAATTCCAATAAAAAAAACATGCACACACACTACTCTCCCCCCTACTCACACACACACACACACACACACACACACACACACACACACACACACACACACACACACACACACACACACACACACACACACACACACACACACACACACACTCACACACACAGACAGATGCACTGGACATGACCAACCCACAAAACAATTCACAGGGTTCAGCCTTCACATGGCCCATCTATCAGTGACATCATGCACATTGGAGCATTGCTCAGTTGAGCGTGTGCTACTGCTGCTGTCTCCTTTGTGCCTACTCTGCCTTGTCCTGTATACACGTCCACTGAGAAGCTATCCCCTCTCTGTCTCATAGGGGGCGCTAATGGGCTGTATCCGCCTGTCTGCCCGTGTTCCGGGCTTTGGTGCTGGCTTTGTCAGAGTCTCTGGTGTTTATTCCTGTGTGCCTGTAGGGCATGGGAAGGATTGGCAAATCTATGGAGATATGCCCCCCTCCCTTTGCATGGCACACACTCCCTCTCTTCTCTCTCTTTGTGTCTGAGAGTCAGGAAGAGATTGTGTGTTGGTTTCGGATTGCATCAGATGCTGAGGGAGAAAGAGAGAGCGAGGGAGTGAGAGAGAGAGGAAGAAAGAGAGGGAGAGAAAGAGAAACAGAGAGAGGGAGAGAGAAGAAGGGAGAGAGTGAAAGGGAGAGATAGAGGGATGGAGAGAGAGATATCTGTGGAGAGTTAAGACATAGATAAGAACGAAGCATTACCAGAGACAGCTGAATGATTGGAGCGTATTGAAGACTCAGGCAGCAGGGCTTCTCCTCCTCTCCTGTACTCTACGCATGCTAAACATAGACGTTTATTCAGTTGCACTACCTTCATTCATATGCATTTCTTTCTGTGCTTATGGTGATATGCATGCTGTACAGTATGTTCACGATTCAGTGGTGAGGGGCAAAGTTATTCTCTGGTCCTCTCAACTCACTGTCTGTTTCTGTTTGCCAGACAAAGAATTCCCCTTTTAGGTACTGTACAATGTGGGTTTTGTAGTGTGTGAGAATACATTTTTCTTTGCATACCAACACTGCAAATGTGTGTGTAAATATTGGTGTGTGTGCATGTGCATGCGTGTGTCTTTACAGTGTGTGTGTGTGTGTGTGCATGTGTCTTTACAGTGTGTGTGCATGTGTCTTTACAGTGTGTGTGTGTGCATGCGTGATGCTCCTGGTGTAAGGCTGTCTGGATGGCTTCCCTCGCTCCCCTCTCCCCTCGGCCAGGAGGGAGCCAATGACATTGAGACATTAGCCATCTCCCTGGCAACGGACATTTGCTGTCAGGCTACATCACAAGGTCATGCCGCTACCTCAGGAAAGTAAAAAAAAAATAAGAACTCTCTCCCTCCCCTTCTCTTCCCCTCTTTCTCCTCTCCCTCTCCCCTCCGTCCTTCCCAAATCTGTCTCCCAGCTCTCTCCCTCCCATCCCTTGTCTCTCGCCCCTCTGTCTCTCGTCCCTTTCTCCCTCCCTCCCCTCTCTCTCCCGCATCCTTCCTCCCCCTCCGCTTCACATCCAGAGAGATGCATCTCAGAGTGGCATGTTAATTGTTTCCCATTGCGTGTGGCTGAGAGGATGGAACAGATCACTGGCAGTTCATTCTGCTGGCTTGACTGCCTCAGTGATTGTGGCACACTGCTAAGGGATGAGGGGGGCTCGCTCTGAGATAAGCCTGGCGTGTGTTTGTGTGTGTGTGATCTTGAGTGTGTGTGATCTTGAGTGTGTGTGTACATGTGCAGGTGTGTGTGTAGGGCTCCTGGAGCAGCGCAGGCATGTGCATGCAACGGTTTTCGTGGTGATACACTCGTACACTCTTAGAACAGAAACCGAGAAACTAAAAGGGTTCTTAAGCTGTCCCCATAGGACAGGGGGCACCAACCTTTTCTGACTTCAGATCACTTTCCGTGCCCAAAAGCAAGCCAAGCTCTACCGCTCAGAGTTTTTTAAAATCATGACTTAAAAAACATAAGCTTATGCAACATTAACATAGGCCCAATAGATTATCACTGCATATTGGCTCTGCTTGAATTGTCCTGTCAACGTTGATATTTTCAGACCATTTTGAAATTATCTTTCAAAATTATTTTAGGTAAATTATCACACTGGTAATAAATCATTTGTTGTATTACTTGTGAGGCACAGCTGAATGAATGAGTGTCACGTCCTGACCAGCAGAGGGCATATTGCTTAGTCTAGGTCAGGATGTGGCAGGTGGTTTGTGTTTGTTTAATGTTGATGATTGGGACTTCCAATTGAAGGCAGGTGTGTATAGTTGCCTTTGATTGGAAGTCCTATATAGGTGTGTGTGTTTGTCTTTGGGGTTGTGGGGAATTGTTTGTGTGCACTGCGTTGGTTTTAGCCTGCCACACCGTCACATTGTAAGTACTGTTTATTGTTTTTTTTTGTTCAAGTGGATGCCTTACATGTTTCCTTTAATAAACATGAGTGTCCACAATCCCGCTGCGCCTTGGTCCTTCTATCTCCCATACGACATATTCGCCGAAGAGTATGACATTTTCTGTGACAGAATTCCCCACCACTCAAGGACCAAGCAGCAGAGGAAGGAGCAGACGGCGTTCGAGTTGGACTGGCGGGAGAAGTGGACTTGGGAGGAAGTTCTGGACGGGGCCGGACCTTGGCATCAGGCTGGGGAGTATCGCCGCCCGCAGTGGGAAATAGAAGCAGCCAAGGCAGAGAGGCGGTGGTATGAGGACTGGGAGACACGACGGGTAAGGGAGACCGAGAGGCACCCCCAAGATTTTTTTAGGGGGGGGCACAAGGGCTGTTTAACGGCGTCAGAGCTGCCCGCCAGTCAACAGTCGTCAGAGCTGCCCGCCAGTCAACAGTCGTCAGAGCTGCCCGCCAGTCAACAGTCGTCAGAGCTGCCCGCCAGTCAACAGTCGTCAGAGCTGCCCGCCAGTCAACAGTCGTCAGAGCTGCCCGCCAGTCAGTCGTCAGAGCTGCCCGCCAGTCAGTCGTCAGAGCTGCCCGCCAGTCAACAGTCGCCAGAGCTGCCCGCCAGTCAACAGTCGCCAGAGCTGCCCGCCAGTCAACAGTCGCCAGAGAGGTCAGACTGCGCTGAACTGCCGGAGTGGCCAGACTGCGCTGAACTGCCGGAGTGGCCAGACTGCGCTGAACTGCCGGAGTGGCCAGACTGCGCTGAACTGCCGGAGTGGCCAGACTGCCCTGAATTGCCGGAGTGGCCAGACTGCCCTGAACTGCCGGAGTGGCCAGACTGCCCTGAACTGCCGGAGTGGCCAGACTGCCCTGAACTGCCGGAGTGGCCAGACTGCCCTGAACTGCCGGCGTGGCCAGACTGCCCTGAACTGCCGGCGTGGCCAGACTGCCCTGAACTGCCGGCGTGGCCAGACTGCCCTGAACTGCCAGACCGTCCCGAGCTGCCAGACTGCCCAGACTGTCCCGAGCTGCCAGACTGCCCCGACTGTCCCGAGCTGCCAGACTGCCCCGACTGTCCCGAGCTGCCAGACTGCCCCGAGCTGCCAGACTGCCCCGACTGTCCCGAGCTGCCAGACTGCCCCGACTGTCCCGAGCTGCCAGACTGCCCCGAGCTGCCAGACTGCCCCGAGCTGCCAGACTGCCCCGACTGTCCCGAGCCGCCAGACTGGCCGGACTGCCCCGACTGCCTGGAACGGCCAGCACCTGAGCCACCTCCAGGATAGGTGGGTTGGGGAGGGAGGGTGTAGCACAGTGCCGTCGGTGACGGCAGCCACCCTCCCTTCCCTCCCTTTTTGTTTAGGGGGTATTGTTTGTTGGGGTATTGGGGATTTTCTTGTGTTTTTCTTTTTTAGGTGCATCCCGGAGTCTGCACCTTGAGAGGGGGGTACTGTCACGTCCTGACCAGCAGAGGGCATATTGCTTAGTCTAGGTCAGGATGTGGCAGGTGGTTTGTGTTTGTTTAATGTTGATGATTGGGACTTCCAATTGAAGGCAGGTGTGTATAGTTGCCTTTGATTGGAAGTCCTATATAGGTGTGTGTGTGTTTGTCTTTGGGGTTGTGGGGAATTGTTTGTGTGTACTGCGTTGGTTTTAGCCTGCCACACCATCACATTGTAAGTACTGTTTATTGTTGTTTTTTTTGTTCAAGTGGATGCCTTACATGTTTCCTTTAATAAACATGAGTGTCCACAATCCCGCTGCGCCTTGGTCCTTCTATCTCCCATACGACATATTCGCCGAAGAGTATGACATTTTCTGTGACAATGAGCATAATAATTAGCTTTTTAAATTTTACTGGACTGATGGCCTGGATCTGATGGTCAGCCTGAGGGAGGGAGGGAGCAGCGATGAAACTGCCTCTCACCCGACTCACGTCCCTCCTCTCTTCCTCCCTCTGCTAAGAAAAGGGTACACAGTCTTCAAGTTGATGGCGAAACTCAATTCGCAGTGCATTATTTCTGCCTCATGCACCAGTTCATGTTACTCCTAGGACCAGAGAAAGTAAAATATTCCTCAATATTAAAAAAGACACAGCCGCTAATAATAACAACTCAAGCTTATGGAAACACTTTGCAATAGGCTACTCGTTCATTGTAACTGCAGTGCTGGTTGTAGCGTGAGTGGAAGTAGGGAGAGCATGCATTTTATGGCTTATAATAGTGTTGACAGTCCTGAATAGCAACTTAAACATGAATTTACTTATAAAAACAGCAGCTCTTTGCTGTATTCATTTAGTCTCTCTTTAGTCAGGGTTTAAAAAGTTTTGAAATCTCACAGTGTCAACTTTGCTGTGCGCTCGAGGCTTCTATTTTACAGCCTATGGCTCGAGGACATTTGCACAGGCATGGTGATTTGAGATATATTTGTTCTCTGGGCCTGCCAAGTATCCAGAGTTTTACCTTCAGACACATGAAATGGTTCGAAATGGGAACACTGACTTTGTGGTGCTAGGGCTGCTGAACCAAGTGCCCCTATCAGCAACAGCGCTAAACAAACAAACAAAAATAGGAATGCTAGGTTTTATCATTGTTGTTTTTTACAGAAATGTTTGGTGAACGACTACGAATGCCTTGGAGATCAAACAGTCGATCGCAATCAACTGGTTGGTGACCACTGCCATATGACAACTCTTTGAAGAACCCTTTTTGATTCCAAGTAGAAGCCTTTTGAGTTCTATGTAGAACCATTTCCACAGAGTGCTCTACATGGAAGTTCTACCTGGAACCAAAAGGGTTGTACCTAGAACCAAAAAGGGTTATCCTATGGGACCAGCCGAAGAACCCATTTGGAACCTTTTTTTCTAAGTGTAGGGTAGAGTTGTGTGGATCAGTCGCGTCACACAAAGTTTCCCTCCTTTTTAAGCGCCGGGCTCTCTTCGTGGGATACTGCTCAGCTTAGCCCCCTTTCAAGTGGAGATGACTGAAGAGCATGGAGAGAAAGAAGCAGAGGACACACTATGCCCTTTTCTGCCAGTGATTCACCAACCAGCATGTTGCATACCGCTGCTTAGGAATTCTAGTAATGGCATCAGAATTTTCTCTTTATTTCTCTTCATTTGTATGTGAACAGGTTAATTCCTTGTGGTTTACATAAGCATTGTAAAGGATGGGAGGAGTGCAGCATAGAAAACACACACTGATTTATTTCTCAAAGAGGATCATGTCAGAGTAATGCCTCGTCAATTTACCACTTAGTGACTTAATGCATCATGATGACTCACAGACATACTACTGTTCAGCTGAACAACAACACCACTGGGGAATGGAACAATACCAGACGATGTGACCTGTGATAACGCTAGACTTGTTTTTGACACCATCAGGGTTGGGGTCAGAATTGTTTCATTTCTAGCAGAAATTCTGGTGGAAATTCTTACATGCAAAATGTGGACAATAATTGTCAGTATTCTTTTCCCGTATCGTGCCCTCGTTGTCCCATGATATGGCCCCTAGCTGCCTACCTCCTTCACCACCACACTCTCAATCATTTAATAGGCCCGTTTATTGAGTGACAAAAAGAGGGAAACATTTCCTTTATCCTCAGTGATTCTTATAGCGTCAGTAAACACCTCAGTCACTGAGCAGAGAGAGAGGATCAATAGAAATACAAATTATATATCACACCAGCACAGCAGCCACCGCATCCTTGTTTCATAGCTAGGCTCTCCAAATTCTGTCTAGCTTGACTGTAGACTATTTACCATCTACAGAGACTTTCCTTAAGCCCCTGGTTCCTTTAATATATTAAATGCAGCATATGATAATGTCTGTTATTCCAGGTCTATCTAAAGCACTGACCACTAAAAACACTAAAATAAAATAGTAATGAGCGTTATTTCCACTTGATATCAATGTGTGGTAGTCTGGGTACCAGTCTTTTTAGCTAACATTTCACTCCTGTCATTGGTCAGATGACAAGAGTGGCAAGGAGTGGAATGTAATAGCTAGCTGAACAGAGATGTAATGTAATACCTAGCTGAACAGAGATGTAATGTAATAGCTAGCTGAACAGAGATGTAATGTAATGGCTAGCTGAACAGAGATGTAATGTAATAGCTAGCTGAACAGAGATTTAATGTAATAGCTAGCTGAACAGAGATGTAATGTAATAGCTAGCTGAACAGAGATGTAATGTAATAGCTAGCTGAACAGAGATGTAATGTAATAGCTAGCTGAACAGAGATGTAATGTAATAGCTAGCTGAACAGAGATGTAATGTAATAGCTAGCTGAACAGAGATGTAATGTAATAGCTAGCTGAACAGAGATGTAATGTAATAGCTAGCTGAACAGAGATGTAATGTAATGGCTAGCTGAACAGAGATGTAATGTAATGGCTAGCTGAACAGAGATGTAATGTAATGGCTAGCTGAACAGAGATGTAATGTAATGGCTAGCTGAACAGAGATGTTATGTAATGGCTAGCTGAACAGAGATGTAATGTAATGGCTAGCTGAACAGAGATGTAATGTAATGGCTAGCTGAACAGAGATGTAATGTAATGGCTAGCTGAACAGAGATGTAATGTAATAGCTAGCTGAACAGAGATGTAATGTAATAGCTAGCTGAACAGAGATGTAATGTAATAGCTAGCTGAACAGAGATGTAATGTAATAGCTAGCTGAACAGAGATGTAATGTAATAGCTAGCTGAACAGAGATGTCATGTAATAGCTAGCTGAACAGAGATTTAATGTAATAGCTAGCTGAACAGATATGTAATGTAATAGCTAGCTGAACAGAGATGTAATGTAATAGCTAGCTGAACAGAGATGTAATGTAATAGCTAGCTGAACAGAGATGTAATGTAATAGCTAGCTGAACAGAGATGTAATGTAATAGCTAGCTGAACAGAGATGTAATGTAATAGCTAGCTGAACAGAGATGTCATGTAATAGCTAGCTGAACAGAGATGTAATGTAATAGCTAGCTGAACAGAGATGTAATGTAATAGCTAGCTGAACAGATATGTAATGTAATAGCTAGCTGAACAGAGATGTAATGTAATGGCTAGCTGAACAGAGATCTAATGTAATAGCTAGCTGAACAGAGATGTAATGTAATAGCTAGCTGAACAGAGATGTAATGTAATGGCTAGCTGAACAGAGATGTAATGTAATAGCTAGCTGAACAGAGATGTAATGTAATAGCTAGCTGAACAGAGATTTAATGTAATAGCTAGCTGAACAGAGATGTAATGTAATAGCTAGCTGAACAGAGATGTAATGTAATGGCTAGCTGAACAGAGATGTAATGTAATAGCTAGCTGAACAGAGATGTAATGTAATAGCTAGCTGAACAGAGATGTAATGTAATAGCTAGCTGAACAGAGATGGCAACCAGGCTAAATGTGTGGTGCTTTTTTTTATAATTCGAAAGGACACCGGTGTGTGTACTGTGTATGTACATGACATGTACAACTAATGTGTCCTTGAACCAGGAGTCACCTCAATGGACAGCAGCAGCCATATAAATGGCTCTCTGTGTGTTTAAGCGCTAACATTGTGCTAGCTAGCAGCAACACAGGCTAAGGCCACCCACCAGGCAGCCAATGAATAATGCAGAAGGTTAGGTGGCTGCATTCTCCTGATTTCCTGGTTAATATGAGAGGCGTTGGGAAAGGATGGGATGGGAGAGGAGACAGAGGGCCTTCCTATTGGTCATTGTCAGGTTACGAGCACCAGTGTCGTTCTGTTAGTCTGTAAAGAGGTCAGAGCAGATTGGAGCGGCCCGGTCGTCTAGTAACAGTCATCATCACCCAGACAGATTAGCATAATTCACAATTGAGATTCCGCAGTGGCACAGAGAGCCAAAGTCAGGTCAGTGAAGTGGTGGAACCGATTAGTGGGGCTCATCGGCTGGAGATTCACATTTCGCTAGTCAGTATAAATGCCCAAGGTGTGCTTAATATGCATACGAGTGTGGATAATGAAATCTAGCCAGAACACAATCTCATTACTCTCCCCTATATGATTCGCTCTCTCGCTTTCTATTGCTCTCTCTCTCTCTCTCTCTCTCTCTCTCTCTCTCTCTCTCTCTCTCTCTCTCTCTCTCTCAGAAGTTCCCAGTCTCAAAGCCAATCCTTTACATTAAACATCTGCAAGAGAATGGATTGCTATTGATATTAACACAGTGCTCTCTGATGCATTTACTTGCCATTGTTCAGAACCCCCCAGTGGTGCTGGTCCGTGTTGTGTGGCAGGCTGCTCAGTGTGGTGCCAATGTCACAGAAACACATGTTGTCACCTCGTAGACATCATCAGTGGCTCTCGTACGGAACAAAGTCATGCTCTGTGTGCGCATTGAATCATACGTACATGTGTTCAAACAACCTTTGATATGTAGGGCTCTTAGCTAAGACAAATATATGTTGGCGCACACACATGCACATACACACACGCACACACACGCACACGCACGCACACACACGTACGCACGCACGCACACACACGCACGCACACGTACGCACGCACGCACACACATGCACATACACACACGCACGCACACACATGCACATACACACACACACACACGCACACACACACACACACGGTCCCGGGGGACAGTATATGGGTCATTCCACCAATTCGGTGCCTTTTGAGAAGTGTAACCTAATTTTAGCATTCTATCATAAAGAGCACATGTTCAACTTCATTAAAAACACGTTTTCCCATCTCAAGAGGTAAAAAAATAATAATACTATAGTAAGTGCCTATTACAGTTTTTTACAATCACTTTGGCACTAATTTCGGAACCTTGATGTCATTTTTCAAAACTCTAGACACAAAACTCACAACCAATGATCAAAATGCAAATTTTGCAAAACTCTAACACTTTTTCCAATTGCTTGGATACAATACACATAAAGCTAAAATCCTTTGTTCATTGAACTAAAATCACCTGTTCAAAATGACACAACTTAACATCAAAGTACTACCATTTCAAAATGAAATTCACACATTACATCTGAAAAGACTGTCTATTCATTTCATTACAATGATCTAACTATCAATTGATACAACTGATCAAAATGATAAGTAACTGTTGCATTACTCTTAATGCATAGTTTTATGGAAACTGACAAACAATATTCCATGTTTAGATCATGAAAGTTTCAGGATAACGAGATCCATTGACACCAATTACCGAGGAACATGAACAAATGGACTACATTATCTACGGATGTAATATATAATCATCATTCTTTATCAGACACTGTTTCTATGGTCCCATGTACCACTTTACCAGACCATGTTTTCAGATATGACGCCACTGTACACTCACTGGCCACTTTATTAGGTACACATATCTAGTACTGGGTAGGACCCCCTTTTGCCTCCACAACAACCGGAATTATTCACGGTGTTGTACGTTAAGAGATGCCCTTCTGCACACCACTGTTTTAAACAGCTGTTATTTGAACATTTGGGGCCTTTCTGTTAGCTTGAATGAGTCAGGACATTCTCCTCTGACCTCTCTCATTATCAAGGGGTTTTGCCCACAGAAATGCCGCTCACTGAATGTGTTTTGTTTATCGCACCATTCTCTCTAAATTCTAGAGACTGTAGTGCGTAAAAATCCCAGGAAGGCAGCTGTTTCTGACATGCTGGAATCACTATGTGTGGCATCAACAATCATACCACGATCAAAGTTGCTTAGATTACGCATCTTGCCCGTTCTAATGTTTGGTCAAACAACATCTAAAGCTCTCTACTCTATATACTCTATATATTGAGTTGCAGGCAGCCACCTGATTCGCTACAACCTAAAACTTCTTACCTGGGAATATTGAAGACTCATGTTAAAAGGAACCACTAGCTTTCATATGTTCCCATGTTCTGAGCAAGGGACTTAAACATTAGCTTTCTTACATGGCACATATTGCACTTTTACTTTCTTCTCCAACACTTTGTTTTGCATTATTTAAACCAAATTGAACATGTTTCATTATTAATGCGAGGCTAAATTGATTTTATTGATGTATTATATTAAGTTAAAATAAGTGTTCATTCAGTATTGTTGTAATTGTCATTATAAACGAAAATAGAAATAATCGGCCGAGTAATCGGCATCGGCCTTTTGGCCCTCCAATAATCGGCATCGGTATCGGCGTTGAAAAATCATAATCGGTCGACCTCTAATAGGCACCCTCACGAACAAGCCACCCTTCTCCAGGCCATAGATGACGCATGCAATGACATCACGGCAGACCAGTGTCAGGCCTGGATTCACCATGCCCGAAGATTCTTCCCAAGATGTTTGGCGAATGAAAATATCCATTGTGATGTGGATGAAAACCTGTGGCCAAATCCACAAGACAGGGTTGATGGAAGTACAGTAGAAATACAGTAATCATTCTTTTTTTTGTTGCTTTTAACAGTAAGCCAGGTCAGGAACACTGCAGTTGACCTTTAACGCTTTTTTCTTTTTTGTAGCTAATCATTTTATCTTTGATTCAAAGAAATGTATATTGCGATTTTATTGTATTTCATGAATACATTTCATATTTTGTTCAATGATTCCACTGTGTCTGTAGTATTCTCTCTACTAGTCCTTTTACAGTGATGTATTTACGTGTAGTAGCATAATGAAACATGTATCACATATTTTGTACTACAATATTTAATGATTGTACGAACAACTAGACAGTGAAAGTATCGGTATCTTATGTGTGGGTGATCTACATTAATTTTCCTATGGTATTTCTTGATAAATTAGTTATTTGAACCAATGATTCTGCAAGTGCAAGGTTTCTTTAAAGATATGAATGCACAATGCAATGTTTTGAACATTGGACAGCCTGTGTTACAAGTGATGACCGTTTTGTGTCTAGAGTTTTGAAAAATGACCACAAGGTTGTGAAATTAGTGCCAAAGTGACTGTTAAACTGTAAGGGCCAAAGTGATTGTTAAACTGTAAGGGCCAAAGTGATTGTTAAACTGTAAGGGCCAAAGTGATTGTTAAACTGTAAGGGCCAAATAAAGTAACAGGGTTGACGAGTTCATCTTAAATCAAATCAAATCAGATGAAATGTGCCACATGCGCCGAATACAACGGGTTTAGACTTTAACTCTGCGTTGTTAGGAAGGGCTCGTAAGCATTTGTAAACATTTAATTATTTAAGTTACACAAAAGGAGTCAAATACAAATAGCAGTGAATCCCCTTGCGACAGGGGGAATGGAAGCTTGTTTTGTGCAACAGGGTGTGGCAATTGAATGTAACCTTCTATCTATGGGTAACAGTGTTAAGCTCAGCACACTCAGTTTTCCACCACAAAACACTAGAAATTGACAAAAAGACTAGAACCAGCTCACCTGGTTTTACACTAGACATTACTATTAGATGTTCAATGTTTCTTTTGAATTTCTTTCAAAAAAAGGAATAGTTTCACCATATTAAAACGAGAGTTCAGTTTACGTAACAGGGTTGACCTTAAAAGGAGTGACAGACGTATGTGAATCACTTATCACATGAAATAAATAATCTTCACAGATGACTTTCTCAAAGCAACAAAATAACAAGGGCTTTACAATGTTGGTGAAAACGAGGAGAAATCTTGGGGTCAAGTGGGTTAAAATCTTCCTAGACGTCACAGATGGTGCAGTATTTTGGCAGTTTAGCTTTATTCATATAGAAAATCAGATTGATTTAATTCTACATGTGTTCTATATTAAAAGGCACTTCATTTAATTTAAGAGGCTTTTAAAAAATCAATATTGGTGCACAATTTTTACTTAAAATATCAAAGGGACTCAAAAGGCACTCATTTCGTGGAACAACCCAGATGAAGTGGCTGTGTATGGGTCCTATCCTGCTCTGCAGTGTCTGATTGCTTTGAGCATAAAAGCATTAATTGTGCTCACTACCAAGCCATTAAACCTAGCTGTGATCTCAGCTTTAAGTGCGGTGGAATCTGAGAGTGTGTGGCGTTGAATTATTCACCTCCCCCTCTCCTCTTTCGCTCCTTCTCTCGCTCTCGTCTCTTTTTCTCAATCGCTCACCTGTTCTCTCCTCTCTCTAGCGCTCTCTTTCTCTCCTTGCTGCTTTCACTCCCTCTCCGCTCTCTCTACCTCCCTCTCTCTACCTCCAGTGCTGTCAGCCCTGGGGCTAGGCTTCACCATCATTTATTAATACCCGGCTTATACAGCACAAAGCACATCTCCGCCTAGCCTGCCTTCCTGCCTGCCTGCCACTAGAGCATCGTATGGCACACGGTACTGTGTAAGCACCCCCTAGGAAGCAGGCAGGGAACCCAGTGTCCACACACACTGACACACACACGCTTACTCTGCAGGAAAATGTCCTTTGGAAAGGACAGGCTGCATCAATCTCGCGGTTATAAGATCCTCTAGTTGTGTAGTTGCTCTCGTGGTCAGTCAAGTGCCATTTTGATCTTGTCGGTCTGGGTTGTTGCTTGAAATGGAGCAAAGCATTATCTTATGATTGTTGTGATTACATGTATTGTCATTATTGTTATCATGCCCCATGTTGTGGAAGTATTTGGAACAGTGTAACAGCTGTATGTGCAGCAGTAAGCGCAGTTAGCCAGTCTGTCTGGGTTGTAGACTTTCAGCTCACGTCCCGCTGCCACGCTGTTGAAATAGGAAAAGACTCAGCCAGTGTTCTGACTGCTGGATGTTTCACTTCCTCAGTATAGATGAGGAGGGAGGGGAGAAGCCAGCTAGTTAGCTGGGCGGTGATATTTTGGTCTGAACATTTTTCATGGAGATTTCCCTCGGTCTCCTGCTCTGGCTGTGGTCAGGAGAAAGGGTCATGGGGGAGTCATGGAAAGGACTAATGTCCTTTTGAGTATAAACCGGGAGGTTGACTGTTGAGTAAATAAAATGACCAACGTGAAGAGGTAGTTGTGGGAGCCGCTTACACACACACTCATTAACGGTGTGTAGAGGCAGTGGAATTGGAGACACTCCAGAGGTGATAGAAAGTGTATGAGAGGACAATTGTCAAAGTTGTAGAGTCTATAGTTTAGAGTCCCATGTGTCTCAGTTGGTAAAGCATGGTACTTGCAATGCCAGGGTTTGATTCCCATGGGAACCAGTACGAAAAAGCCCAAAAATGTATGCACTCTGTGTGCTAAATGACTAAGATGTAGATTGTATTTATGATTGGTTGATAAAGTGTTTATTTTCAGTATGTAAAACTAAGGGGAACAATAAAAAATAGTCTATTTTGTCTTAACTATTTTTCATTTGGCCGCTAAGAAAATAGAAATATGAAAACTAGAGGTGACAATTCAGAAGAAGTTTAGCAAATCCACCAAACATTCTTACTGTCATTCATTCCTACATTCCTACATTCCCTACAGTAGGGGAAGTATTGTGCTCATACTGCATTATACTGTTCCCTACAGTAGGGGAAGTATTGTGCTCATACTGCATTATACTGTTCCCTACAGTAGGGAAGTATTGTGCTCATACTGCATTATACTGTTCCCTACAGTAGGGGAAGTATTGTGCTCATACTGCATTATACTGTTCCCTACAGTAGGGAAGTATTGTGCTCATACTGCATTATACTGTTCCCTACAGTAGGGGAAGTATTGTGCTCATACTGCATTATACTGTTCCCTACAGTAGGGAGGGTATTGTGCTCATACTGCATTATACTGTTCCCTACAGTAGGGAAGTATTGTGCTCATACTGCATTATACTGTTCCCTACAGTAGGGGAAGTATTGTGCTCATACTGCATTATACTGTTCCCTACAGTAGGGAAGTATTGTAACCATACTGCATTATACTGTTCCCTACAGTAGGGAAGTATTGTGCTCATACTGCATTATACTGTTCCCTACAGTAGGGGAAGTATTGTGCTCATACTGCATTATACGGTTCCCTACAGTAGGGGAAGTATTGTGCTCATACTGCATTATACTGTTCCCTACAGTAGGGAAGTATTGTGCTCATACTGCATTATACTGTTCCCTACAGTAGGGAAGTATTGTGCTCATACTGCATTATACGGTTCTCCACAGTAGGGGAAGTATTGTGCTCATAGTGCATTATACGGTTCCCTACAGTAGGGGAAGTATTGTGCTCATACTGCATTATACGGTTCCCTACAGTAGGGGAAGTATTGTGCTCATACTGCATTATACTGTTCCCTACAGTAGGGGAAGTATTGTGCTCATACTGCATTATACTGTTCCCTACAGTAGGGGAAGTATTGTGCTCATACTGCATTATACTGTTCCCTACAGTAGGGGAAGTATTGTGCTCATACTGCATTATACTGTTCCCTACAGTAGGGGAAGTATTGTGCTCATACTGCATTATACTGTTCCCTACAGTAGGGAAGTATTGTGCTCATACTGCATTATACTGTTCCCTACAGTAGGGGAAGTATTGTGCTCATACTGCATTATACTGTTCCCTACAGTAGGGAAGTATTGTAACCATACTGCATTATACTGTTCCCTACAGTAGGGAAGTATTGTGCTCATACTGCATTATACTGTTCCCTACAGTAGGGGAAGTATTGTGCTCATACTGCATTATACGGTTCCCTACAGTAGGGGAAGTATTGTGCTCATACTGCATTATACTGTTCCCTACAGTAGGGAAGTATTGTGCTCATACTGCATTATACTGTTCCCTACAGTAGGGAAGTATTGTGCTCATACTGCATTATACGGTTCCCTACAGTAGGGGAAGTATTGTGCTCATACTGCATTATACGGTTCCCTACAGTAGGGGAAGTATTGTGCTCATACTGCATTATACGGTTCCCTACAGTAGGGGAAGTATTGTGCTCATACTGCATTATACTGTTCCCTACAGTAGGGGAAGTATTGTGCTCATACTGCATTATACTGTTCCCTACAGTAGGGGAAGTATTGTGCTCATACTGCATTATACGGTTCCCTACAGTAGGGGAAGTATTGTACCCATACTGCATTATACTGTTCCCTACAGTAGGGGAAGTATTGTGCTCATACTGCATTATACGGTTCCCTACAGTAGGCAAAGTATTGTACCCATACTGCATTATACTGTTCCCTACAGTAGGGAAGTATTGTGCTCATACTGCATTATACGGTTCCCTACAGTAGGCAAAGTATTGTACCCATACTGCATTATACTGTTCCCTACAGTAGGGAGAGTATTGGAACATACTGCATTATACTGTTCCCTACAGTAGGGAAAGTATTGTAACCATACTGCATTATACTGTTCCCTACAGTAGGGAGAGTATTGTAACATACTGCATTATACTGTTCCCTACAGTAGGGAAAGTATTGTAACCATTCTGCATTATACTGTTCCCTACAGTAGGGAAGGATTGTACCCATACTGCATTATACTGTTCCCTACAGTAGGGAAGGATTGTAACCATACTGCATTATACTGTTCCCTACAGTAGGGAAGGATTGTACCCATACTGCATTATACTGTTCCCTACAGTAGGGAAGGATTGTAACCATACTGCATTATACTGTTCCCTACAGTAGGGAAGGATTGTACCCATACTGCATTATACTGTTCCCTACAGTAGGGAAGGATTGTACCCATACTGCATTATACTGTTCCCTACAGTAGGGGAATGTATCCTACAGTAGGGGAGGTATTGTGCTCATACTGCATTATACTGTTCCCTACAGTAGGGGAAGTATTGTTCCCATAGTGCATTATACGGTTCCCTACAGTAAGGGAGGTATCCTACAGTAGGGGAAGTATTGTGCCCATACTGCATTCTTCTGTACATGACTACATCCCAAACGCCTGTTAGCTGTTGCCCACTCTTATGGATGAGTTCACACTGGTCAGTGATGCACGGTCACCATAGGGAGGCAGCATCAGACAACAAAGCATGCTTTTCATACAGTAGGGCCAATGCTAGGCCCAAACCGACTGTGTGTGAGTTTGTGTCTGTGGGTGTGTGCGTGCGTGCTATGTGTGTGTGTGTGTTGTTGGCGGGCTGACTGAACTCTTGACTACAGACTGTCCCCCAAAGGCGCCCCTCACAGCTATAAATAGCTCTTCATATGGCATTCAGTGAGGGGGTGGAGGGGGACTCATCTGCTGCAGAGACTGAAAGGATTGAGATGGGAGGTGTAGTACTATAGAACAGAGGCCAGTGGGAGTTTATTGGCCTGATGCAGCAACAGGAAAATCAGGAAATGTGTGGTGTGTGTGTGCCTCAGTGTGTGTGAGTCTGGATAGCAGTGCTGGATCCGCCTGCTGTTATGACGCTATGTTTTTCTTGGTGAGCGTGAGGAATGTTTATGTAGGAGAGAAACTGGCCTCTCTCCCCAATCGCTCAGCGCCATCTTCAGGTCACATCAACAGTGAATAACATTACTGTAACAAGATACAGTACCTTCAGGCTCCCTGAGATATTGTCCTTAATTCTATTCCAAAACATTATATTCCAAATTTGTGGCTTTGGTATTGGACAGTGTATTGAATTGATGATCCATTACGGCTCTAACATAGGCCAGTTTCCTCGGGGTACAGAGATATTGCATAGGCACTAAGGCAGCAGGGTAATCACATGGAGGTTACATGCTGGGTTTATTTACTGCTGATGTATAAATATGGCTAGCCAGGCGATGGGGTTTATAGATAAAAAAAATGTACATTAATGGAGCAATCTCGTGGTTAATGATGTCCAGCCCACCCTCAGACATACAGTAGATCGCAGTAATGGGTTAGCTATTACACATGTGTGATAAAGGAAAGACCACCGTGATAAACTGCATCCAGGAAGTGTTGTAAAGAGTAGAGGCCATACATAAACATTACTACAATCAATCATAGGGAAATTAGGATTTATCCCCACAATAAGGACCTATAGGTTGGAAGATGAACAATAAGCCTATATGCTTTTATGAAAAGCCAAGGTTTTTAAAAGACAAATTATACGTAGTTTTTTTTAACCTACTGTATGTAGAAATCTGTAAGGCACATTTGACTAATATGTACTTTCCATGTATTTCAGTTACCCTAGTTATCAAGTAACTACATGCTATAACAGCAACATGTTGGAAAGTATTTCCAGTATTCTCTGGCCAACATCTCTGGCCAGCAACTTTGCCATGTTACTTGATTGTACTTGACAGCTCCGAACAGGGTTCTATGCTGTAGGACTATGACTGATGTTGTCTTTGTGTGTTCTCTGTCCCTACAGTGAGCACCTGTCGTGCTCCTTCACCTTCTTCCTGCATGGGGAGAGTAACGTGTGCACCAGCGTAGAAGTCGCCCAGCACCAGCCTGCCTACCACATCACTGACGACCACACCCGCCTGGCCCAGATCTCTTCAGCCCCCGTACAAGGTGAGATACTCAGGGAGGACAGAGAGACATAGGAGCCCACCGACCACTGGATGTCTTTATCCGCCTCTGTTTTAGCCTGAGCATCACTGTCATAACTATGTGTAGTCAAATCTCTGAATCTGAACCTGACAATGGACCTTTCTGATATACTGCACCTCTGTAGTCCATCTATCTGACTCTCTGTCTGTCTGTCCATCCTTCCACCCGTTACCTGTGCAGTGATCCTGAGTCCGTACGGTCTGGCGGGCTCCCTGACGGGCCAAGCCTATAAGATGAGTGACCCAGCTGTAAGAAAACTGATGGAGGAGTGGAGCTACTTCTACCCCATGGTGCTTCAGCGCCACAGAGAAGGGGGCACAGGGGGTGCAGGCACGGGGGGCATGGGCGCAGAGAGGGAGGGCACTGACCGACCATATGACCCACACAGCCATGTGGCCGTTGAGGTCATCGTAGGTAAGTACGGTGACACTCCAAAAACTCTTGCCACCTTTGCATGTAACTGAATGGACACACATTGCTGTTTATATATACACTGTATATGAACAATATGCTTTAGGTGAGAATAGGCTATTGGTCAAGAGTATTTTTTCTTGTGTTACTGAAATGTATTATTGTTATCAGACCAAAAGAGGGAACAACAGGAAACAACAGCGATTTTAGTCTCAGCTTCGATTAGCCATTGTCTGTATGAGGATAAATAGTACTGGAGGTGGTTAATAAGTGGTGGATCCAGAGTTCTTAAGGGAATAGTGTTGTCTCTCAGGGTGCATTGAGGTAAGGAGTAAAGACTAGGGGATAGGAAGGGAGGAAAGACTAGGGGATAGGAGGGGAGTAAAGGCTAGAGGAGAGGAGGGGAGGAAAGACTAGGGGAGAGGAGGGGAGGAAAGGCTAGGGGAGAGGAGGGGAGTAAAGACTAGGGGAGAGGAGGGAAGGAAAGACTAGGGGATAGGAGGGGAGTAAAGACTAGGGGAGAGGAGGGAAGGAAAGACTAGGGGATAGGAGGGGAGTAAAGACTAGCGGAGAGGAGGGAAGGAAAGACTAGGGGATAGGAGGGGAGTAAAGACTAGGGGAGAGGAGGGGAGGAAAGACTAGGGGATAGGAGGGGAGTAAAGGCTAGAGGAGAGGAGGGGAGGAAAGACTAGGGGAGAGGAGGGGAGTAAAGACTAGGGGAGAGGAGTGGAGGAAAGACTAAGGGAGAGGGGGGAGGAAAGACTAGGGGATAGGAGGGGAGTAAAGGCTAGAGGAGAGGGAGGGGAGGAAAGACTAGGGGAGAGGAGGGGAGGAAAGACTAGGGGATAGGAGGGGAGTAAAGGCTAGAGGAGAGGAGGGGAGGAAAGACTAGGGGAGAGGAGGGGAGGAAAGACTAGGGGAGAGGAGGGGAGGAAAGACTAGGGGAGAGGAGGGGAGGAAAGACTAGAGGAGAGGAGGGGAGGAAAGACTAGGGGAGAGGAGGGGAGGAAAGACTAGGGGAGAGAGGGGAGCTAGGGGAGAGGAGGGGAGGAAAGACTAGGGGAGGAGGAGGGGAGGAAAGACTAGGGGATAGGAGGGGAGTAAAGACTAGGGGATAGGAGGGGAGGAAAGATTAGAGGAGAGGAGGGGAGGGAAAGACTAGGGGAGAGGAGGGGAGGTAAAGACTAGGGGATAGGAGGGAGGAAAGACTAGGGGAGGGGAGGGGAAGGAAAGACTAGGGGAGAGGAGGGGAGAAAAGACTAGGGGAGAGGAGGGGAGGAAAGACTAGGGGATAGGAGGGGAGGAAAGACTAGGGGAGAGGAGGGGAGGAAAGACTAGGGGATAGGAGGGGAGGAAAGACTAGGGGAGAGGAGGGGAGGAAAGACTAGGGGAGAGGAGGAAAGGAAAAGACTAGGGGAGAGGGGGGGAGGAAGACTAGGGGAGAGGAGGGGGAGGAAAGACTAGGGGAGAGGGGAAGGAAAGACTAGGGAGAGGAGGGAAGGAAAGACTAGGGGAGAGGAGGGAAGGAAAGACTAGGGGATAGGAGGGGAGGAAAGACTAGGGGATAGGAGGGGAGTAAAGACTAGTGGATAGGAGGGGAGGAAAGACTAGGGGAGAGGAGGGGAGGAAAGACTAGGGGATAGGAGGGAAGGAAAGACTAGGGGAGAGGAGGGGAGGAAAGACTAGGGGAGAGGAGGGAAGGAAAGACTAGGGGAGAGGAGGGAAGGAAAGACTAGGGGATAGGAGGGGAGGAAAGACTAGGGGATAGGAGGGGAGTAAAGACTAGGGGATAGGAGGGGAGGAAAGACTAGGGGAGAGGAGGGGAGGAAAGACTAGGGGAGAGGAGGGGAGGAAAGACTAGGGGATAGGAGGGGAGGAAAGGCTAGAGGAGAGGAGGGGAGGAAAGACTAGGGGAGAGGAGGGGAGGAAAGACTAGGGGAGAGGAGGGGAGGAAAGACTAGGGGAGAGGAGGGGAGGAAAGACTAGGGGAGAGGAGGGGAGGAAGACTAGGGGATAGGAGGGGAGTAAAGACTAGGGGATAGGAGGGGAGGAAAGACTAGAGGAGAGGAGGGGAGGAAAGACTAGGGGATAGGAGGGGAGTAAAGACTAGGGGATAGGAGGGGAGGAAAGACTAGGGGAGAGGAGGGGAGGAAAGACTAGGGGAGAGGAGGGGAGGAAAGACTAGGGGAGAGGAGGGGAGGAAAGACTAGGGGATAGAAGGGGAGGAAAGACTAGGGGATAGGAGGGAAGGAAAGACTAGGGGAGAGGAGGGGAGGAAAGACTAGGGGATAGGAGGGGAGGAAAGACTAGGGGAGAGGAGGGGAGGAAAGACTAGGGGAGAGGAGGGGAGGAAAGACTAGGGGATAGGAGGGGAGGAAAGACTAGGGGATAGGAGGGGAGGAAAGGCTAGGGGATAGGAGGGGAGTAAAGGCTAGAGGAGAGGAGGGGAGGAAAGACTAGGGGATAGGAGGGGAGTAAAGGCTAGAGGAGAGGAGGGGAGGAAAGACTAGGGGAGAGGAGGGGAGGAAAGACTAGGGGAGAGGAGGGGAGGAAAGACTAGGGGAGAGGAGGGGAGGAAAGACTAGGGGAGAGGAGGGGAGGAAAGACTAGGGGATAGGAGGGGAGGAAAGACTAGGGGATAGGAGGGGAGGAAAGACTAGGGGATAGGAGGGGAGTAAAGGCTAGAGGAGAGGAGGGGAGGAAGACTAGGGGATAGGAGGGGAGTAAAGGCTAGAGGAGAGGAGGGGAGGAAAGACTAGGGGAGAGGAGGGGAGGAAAGACTAGGGGAGAGGAGGGGAGGAAAGACTAGGGGAGAGGAGGGGAGAAAAGACTAGGGGATAGGAGGGGAGGAAAGACTAGGGGATAGGAGGGGAGTAAAGACTAGGGGATAGGAGGGGAGGAAAGACTAGGGGAGAGGAGGGGAGGAAAGACTAGGGGAGAGGAGGGGAGGAAAGACTAGGGGATAGGAGGGAGGAAAGACTAGGGGATAGGAGGGGAGGAAAGGCTAGGGGAGAGGAGGGGAGTAAAGGCTAGAGGAGAGGAGGGGAGGAAAGGCTAGAGGAGAGGAGAGGAGGAAAGACTAGGGGAGAGGAAGGGAGGAAAGACTAGGGGATAGGAGGGGAGTAAAGGCTAGAGGAGAGGAGGGGAGGAAAGGCTAGAGGAGAGGAGGGGAGGAAAGACTAGGGGAGAGGAGGGGAGTAAAGACTAGGGGAGAGGAGGGGAGGAAAGACTAGGAGATAGGAGGGGAGTAAAGACTAGGGGATAGGAGGGGAGGAAAGACTAGGGGAGAGGAGGGGAGGAAAGACTAGGGGAGAGGAGGGGAGGAAAGACTAGGGGATAGGAGGGGAGGAAAGGCTAGGGGAGAGGAGGGGAGTAAAGGCTAGAGGAGAGGAGGGGAGTAAAGGCTAGAGGAGAGGAGGGGAGGAAAGACTAGGAGAGAGGAAGGGAGGAAAGACTAGGGGATAGGAGGGGAGTAAAGGCTAGAGGAGAGGAGGGGAGGAAAGGCTAGAGGAGAGGAGGGGAGGAAAGACTAGGGGAGAGGAGGGGAGTAAAGGCTAGAGGAGAGGAGGGGAGGAAAGACTAGGGGAGAGGAGGGAAGGAAAGACTAGGGGAGAGGAGGGGAGGAACGACTAGGGGAGAGGAGGGGAGGAAAGACTAGGGGATAGGAGGGGAGGAAAGACTAGGGGATAGGAGGGGAGGAAAGACTAGGGAGAGGAGGGGAGGAAAGACTAGGGGAGAGGAGGGGAGGAAAGACTAGGGGATAGGAGGGGAGGAAAGACTAGGGGATAGGAGGGGAGTAAAGACTAGGGGATAGGAGGGGAGGAAAGACTAGGGGAGAGGAGGGGAGGAAAGACTAGGGGAAAGGAGGGGAGGAAAGACTAGGGGATAGGAGGGGAGGAAAGACTAGGGGATAGGAGGGGAGTAAAGGCTAGAGGAGAGGAGGGGAGTAAAGACTAGGGGATAGGAGGGAAGGAAAGACTAGGGGAGAGGAGGGGAGTAAAGACTAGGGGATAGGAGGGGAGGAAAGACTAGGGGAGAGGAGGGGAGGAAAGACTAGGGGATAGGAGGGGAGGAAAGACTAGGGGAAAGGAGGGGAGTAAAGACTAATGGATAGGAGGGGAGGAAAGACTAGGGGAGAGGAGGGGAGTAAAGACTAGGGGATAGGAGGGGAGGAAAGACTAGGGGAGAGGAGGGGAGGAAAGACTAGGGGATAGGAGGGGAGGAAAGACTAGGGGATAGGAGGGGAGGAAAGACTAAAGGATAGGAGGGGAGGAAAGACTAGGGGAGAGGAGGGGAGGAAAGACTAGGGGAGAGGAGGGGAGGAAAGACTAGGGGATAGGAGGGGAGTAAAGGCTAGAGGAGAGGAGGGGAGGAAAGAATAGGGGAGAGGAGGGGAGGAAAGACTAGCGGAGAGGAGGGGAGTAAAGACTAGGGGATAGGAGGGGAGGAAAGACTAGGGGAGAGGAGGGGAGGAAAGACTAGGGGATAGGAGGGGAGGAAAGACTAGGGGAGAGGAGGGGAGGAAAGGCTAGGGGAGAGGAGGGGAGGAAAGGCTAGAGGAGAGGAGGGGAGGAAAGACTAGGGGAGAGGAGGGGAGGAAAGACTAGGGGATAGGAGGGAAGGAAATACTAGGGGAGAGGAGGGGAGTAAAGACTAGGGGATAGGAGGGGAGGAAAGACTAGGGGAGAGGAGGGGAGGAAAGACTAGGGGAGAGGAGGGAAGGAAAGACTAGGGGATAGGAGGGAAGGAAAGACTAGGGGATAGGAGGGGAGGAAAGACTAGGGGAGAGGAGGGGAGGAAAGACTAGGGGATAGGAGGGGAGGAAAGACTAGGGGAGAGCAGTGGAGTAAAGGCTAGAGGAGAGGAGGGGAGGAAAGACTAGGGGAGAGGAGGGGAGGAAAGACTAGGGGATAGGAGGGGAGGAAAGACTAGGGGAGAGGAGGGGAGTAAATGCTAGAGGAGAGGAGGGGAGGAAAGACTAGGGGATAGGAGGGGAGTAAAGGCTAGGGGAGAGGAGGGCAGGAAAGGCTAGAGGAGAGGAGGGGAGGAAAGACTAGGGGAGAGGAGGGGAGGAAAGACTAGGGGAGAGGAGGGGAAGAAAGACTAGGGGATAGGAGGGGAGGAAAGACTAGGGGAGAGGAGGGGAGTAAAGGCTAGAGGAGAGGAGGGGAGGAAAGACTAGGGGAGATGAAGGGAGTAAAGGCTAGGGGAGAGGAGGGGAGGAAAGACTAGGGGATAGGAGGGGAGTAAAGGCTAGAGGAGAGGAGGGGAGGAAAGACTAGGGAGAGGAGGGGAGGAAAGACTAGGGGAGAGGAGGGAAGGAAAGACTAGGGGATAGGAGGGAAGGAAAGACTAGGGGATAGGAGGGAAGGAAAGACTAGGGGATAGGAGGGAAGGAAAGACTAGGGGATAGGAGGGAAGGAAAGACTAGGGGATAGGAGGGGAGGAAAGACTAGGGGATAGGAGGGAAGGAAAGACTAGGGGATAGGAGGGAAGGAAAGACTAGGGGATAGGAGGGAAGGAAAGACTAGGGGAGAGGAGGGGAGGAAAGACTAGGGGATAGGAGGGAAGGAAAGACTAGGGGAGAGGAGGGAAGGAAAGACTAGGGGAGAGGAGGAAAGGAAAGACTAGGGGAGAGGGGGGGAGGAAAGACTAGGGGAGAGGAGGGGAGGAAAGACTAGGGGATAGGAGGGGAGGAAAGACTAGGGGAGAGGAGTGGAGTAAAGGCTAGAGGAGAGGAGGGGAGGAAAGACTAGGGGAGAGGAGGGGAGGAAAGACTAGGGGATAGGAGGGGAGGAAAGACTAGGGGAGAGGAGGGGAGTAAAGGCTAGAGGAGAGGAGGGGAGGAAAGATTAGGGGATAGGAGGGGAGTAAAGGCTAGGGGAGAGGAGGGCAGGAAAGGCTAGAGGAGTGGAGGGGAGGAAAGACTAGGGGAGAGGAGGGGAGGAAAGACTAGGGGAGAGGAGGGGAGGAAAGACTAGGGGATAGGAGGGGAGGAAAGACTAGGGGAGAGGAGGGGAGTAAAGGCTAGAGGAGAGGAGGGGAGGAAAGACTAGGGGAGAGGAAGGGAGTAAAGGCTATGGGAGAGGAGGGGAGGAAAGACTAGGGGATAGGAGGGGAGTAAAGGCTAGAGGAGAGGAGGGGAGGAAAGACTAGGGAGAGGAGGGGAGGAAAGACTAGGGGAGAGGAGGGAAGGAAAGACTAGGGGATAGGAGGGAAGGAAAGACTAGGGGATAGGAGGGGAGGAAAGACTAGGGGAGAGGAGGGAAGGAAAGACTAGGGGGTAGGAGGGGAGGAAAGACTAGGGAGAGGAGGGGAGTAAAGGCTAGAGGAGAGGAGGGGAGGAAAGACTAGGGGATAGGAGGGGAGGAAAGACTAGGGGATAGGAGGGGAGGAAAGGGGAGAGGAGAGAAAATGAAAGGAGAAGAGAAGACAGGGGAGTAAAGGAGAGGAGACTTCAAGGAAGCTCCAGGGAGTGACAGACACACAGCACGGTCTAATCAACCCATTGACTGGCTGCCTGACCCCTCATCATTGATTAGGACTGCTTGAAATCAGACCTCCCTAAGCCCCAGCACCAGCCAGCAACTGTAGGCCATGCAAGGATAAGCTAATGCACTGCAGCCCTGGGTGTATAGGCTACAGGAAAAGCATGTGACGTGTATAAGAGTGTATAGGTGTGAGTGTTTGGAAGGATTTAAACTCAACTCTTCCGTCTTCTTGTAGGTGGTGTGAGGATGATCTACCCAGCAGCCTTTGTGCTGGTTGCCCAAGGCGACCTGCCTGTGGAGGAGCCCCCACCTGCACCGGGAGCCCAGGGGGGCAGCAGAGACCCATCCCACTGCAGCATCCCCCTCACACCCCCCACCTCACCTGAACAGCCCTGCTCAGGTACTGAAAGACACACACACACACACACACACGCACGCACGCACCCACACACACACACACACACACACACACACACACACACACACACACACACACACACACACACACACACACACACACACACACACACACACACACACACACACACACACACCATGTCACCACCAAAAACTCCAGAAATTCACCCTGAATAATTGCATTCCCAAAACGAATAAAATAATCTCTGAATCAGCGCTATTTACTCAACAAAACAACTCAATACTGCAATCCATGACTCAACTCTAAACGCAATACAATCCATATAATTGTCCTCATTACTCAATCCATACGCTTCATATGAAATAACGCACATAGAAGTTACTATATTGATTGCTGTGTGTATTATGGAGTCCTCATCTAGGACAAAGTCTTTGAGAATTGGGCTGAACATACAGATATTTTGCTGAAGATGTAAGACCTCAGACAAATGAGATTGGTTTGTAACTCACTGAAACTGAATCCTCAGCATCCTAATCCACATTCAATTAAGTCTGCTTAATGAAAGTCTTATAAATTAGGAGATAAAACAGCTGATACAAACAAACAAACACCGCTATAGCTGCAGAGTAAATCTTGAGTGTCTTATTGCAATTTTTCAATAGCTGAAGAGTCCTAGTAAAGTGTCTCCTGCTATGCACTATTAAAACATCCACCCACAGCCTTGCCAAAGGGAGCAAACTCCACTGAATAATGTAATCTGTTTTTTATTTCAGCGGACAGTGGCTTTGTGACAACAGTGTCCAGCGTCCTCCCTGCCCAGGAGAGTGCCATGGGGGTCACCAACAGCCCAAAGCATTCTGGGAAGAAACTGACCAATCAGGTGGTGCATCAGGCGTGGAAGGAGTGTTATCTCAACCAACTGCAACACAAGTGAGTGTCCAGATTGGCTGCTGGCTAACCGGGGCCCTGATCCAGACTCAGCACTATTTATCTCCTGGCATCTGCTGTGGGATTGTTATTGTTGATGTGCGGTGACACGACTGGCGCCCTCACACCTCTCTGTGTGCCCATAGATGCAGTGGGCCCAGTAGCGTGACACCAAAGAAGGAGGCGCCAAATGGGGTGCCCACCTGGGACTTCACCGACCCAGAGGAGAGGGCACCATGCAGCTGCTCCAGGTTGGCACGGGGGTTGGCATCTGGGGGTAGTGCCCCAGCCGTTTAGCACGGCAGCATGGCACCAGCCAGCTAGACATCTGGGCTTCATTTTTAGGCATTTCACTGCTTTTAACCAAAAGTCTGGTGCTACTTATGTGAAGCATATTGAAATAGATTGTGTAGAAATAATGTGAACATGGTGAAAATATATTTATTTGTCTTCTGAATGTTGGTATTTTCTATATGATATGATTCAGATATGTTATCACAAGTTGAACGTGTACAATATACGGAGAGTTTTAAAAACAGCATCCTCACCTGCCACTCCAGTTCTGTCTGCCATCTGATCCTGTTTCTCTTCCTGAAGGTTAAAGCAGCAGAAACAGCAGCAGCAGACCAACACCTCCTCTGCCAACCCTCCGTCTGGTGCCAACACCACCCCCTCCTCTGGCCCGGCCCTCCCTCCTCCCTCCCTGCCCAAGCACAAGGCCACGGACAAGCCTGAGAAAGCCGACAAACAGCCGAAGAGAGCCGCCGCCATGACCCCTTTCCACCACCGCCTCTCTGTGGGCCAGGAGGCCTGCCTGGAACAAGACTCATCTGGAGGGTCCCAGCTCGGCCTAGTCAGCCTGGACCCTCCCCTGGATCCCATGCCCAGCTGCAAGTACCCCAAGCCCCTCTCCGCCGGCAGGAAAGCTCCAGAGTCCCTGCTCCACTCCCCTGTCTCCCCATTACCCCCCACGCTCAGCCCCCATCCACGGGGGGGACAGGACCCTGAGGTACTGGACAACTCTGTGGGCATGGCCCCCTGTCCGGATGGGGCGTCAGGGATGGGGGTGATGGAGCCCAGTGAGACGGCTCTGTATGCAGCCCCTCTGGGGCCCAGGGAGAGGGAGGCTGGGGCAGGCTGGTGGAGGGGCTTCAGGACTCCCAGGGCTGATAAGGCTGAGTTCAGGCCTCCAGAGCTCCCCAGCGACAGAGTGGAAGTAAAGACAGAGACGCAGGCCACTGAGGGAGTTGCACTGAAGAGGTGAGAGAGAGTGAGATCAGTGCATTAATTATTAATTCAAAGACACACACACGCACAGACTTGATCACTCTAAGTTTTCTTTCTTATTTCCCTCCAGACTATTCATGCAGACACAGAAGCGCTTCAAGATCTCGGAGGAGTGCGTTAGGGAACACATCCAGACCCTGGGTCTCCTGCATCAGCCTGGGGACCCCGGGGATGACCCCTACGACTTCAAGGAGGGAGACATCGAGTACAGCTTCCCCACCTCCAAGAGACTGAAGGGCCAGGGCCGAGACCACAGCAAAAGAGGCCCCAAAGTAAGGCTCTTGTTACCAGTGAAAGTTACATTTGTTGATTGACACCCAAGCTAGAAAGGGCGAAGAAACTAAATACGATATGTCTGTCTTCCAGGGAGAGGAGATCAGCAACGGTGCACTGCCTGATGGGAAAGACGCAATGTCCATCTTTAGCTCTGCTCCCAAAGCTGGTGAGGAATTGAATGTTGACACCATATACAAATTCTATTCTAAATGAAAAATGTTCCCCAACACGTTGATCACAGTGTGTGTTCTGAGCGTTGTCTTTGATGGTCTTGTTTGTGCGTTTCTAGATGATGACTCACCGCAGGACGATGATGCGGCGGCCAAAGCCCAAAACCCTTCTCTAACCAGGGAGACTGATCTGGTGGTCCTCATCTCAGACCTGGAGAACATCTTCGATGAGGATGAGGAGGAACTTAGGGTGAGAAACATTCTAAGAATTCCTGCATGTCTAAAATCTGTTCCATTTTCATTCCCGCTTTACACAAAAATGTAATACATTCAACATCACAATAATACATAATATATGTTATTTAGCAAACGCTTTTATCCAAGGCTACTTACATCTGTGTTTTATAATAATGTATAGACTGCTTGCCCCAACCAGCACACAGCCAGGGTTCTGGTATCAGGAAGTGAAGATCGGAGGGAAGGGAGGGTGGCTGTGCCCTATCCTTCAAGTGAGTCCAGCTTTACATGTACACATGTCCCGCAGTTTGTTTGTTATCTTATGCATGTTATCTTAGCTGAGTTTAGCGTGACCTGGGAAAAATAATTTGTTTTTTCTACTCCTTCTCTCACATCATCACTCTCTATGTCTCTCTCATCTCTCGCTGCCTGTCTCTCGCTGTCCATCTCTCTCTCTCTCTCTCTCCCTCTCTCTCCACCCCTCATCTCCTCCCCCCATCCCTCTCTCTCTCCATTCAGCAGTAGCAGACCTCCAGCGGATGTTTCCCACACCCCCTTCCCTGGAGCAGCACCCGGCCTTCTCCCCCATCATGACATACCGCGACACCCCCAGCCAGGAGCCCCCAGCCCCCTCAGCGGGCTCCGACCACCCCCTGGGCCCCCTGTCCTCCACCCAGCTCCAGGAGTACCGGATGGAGGTGGAAGAGGGCATGGCCAGTCCCAAACCTGAGGACATCAAGGTGAGGCCTCACAGAAGCAATGGGAATGGACATGATTAAGTCTGTAGTATGTGCAGAAAAACTACTGTAGATTACAGACAATTATGTTTTACTTTACCATGTTAAAAAAGAATATGTTTGACTTTGTAAAGTGAGATGAGTCCCATAAAAGTGACACCATGTAATCTATTGATGTTGTCAAATTGGTAGATATGGTTAGTGGTATGGTTAATGATAGAATGGTGAAAAGGCTTAAAGGCCCAGTGCAGTCCAAATTCAATTTTCCTGTTTTTGTATCATATTGTACAACAGGTGATGAAACTAATGCTTACAGTGTGATTTTTTTTACCAGTGTTATTACCTTATAGTTGCTGGTTGAAAATATAATCTACACAGGACCTTCTAATCAGCAGGTTTGCATGGTCGGGAGTTTTCGGCTTTCCATGGTGACATCACCATGCGGTAAATTGGTTAATAAACCAATAACAAAGAGAGTTCCAAACCTCTCCCCATATAACATCTCATTTTCAGTTTTGCCTCACCACTTAGACCACTCCCAGACAGTCTTATCAAAATTCTTGCTTGAGAAAAGGTTATTTGCTAAAAATCAATTTTTATGGAAATCTATTAAGGTACTTACAGGTTACCCATAAATTATTTTAAATTGATATAAAAACGTCTGCATTGGGCCTTTAAAATAAAGTAGCTACAGGGCACTATGCAGCCTACCAGTGTTAATGTAAACCTTACTGCCTGGTTTGATCTTGTCTGATGTTGCTGTAGCATGTTTATACTGTACCTGCTGACCTGGCCTGCTAGGGGACTTACTGGTATGTGGAACCAAATACCTGAACCTCTCAATACACCTCAAATCTCACACAGCCTGTTTGAACTCATGACAGTGTTAATTAAGTGCTAATTGTCTCTCATTGTGACCTGTTACTGTGGGGACCCATTTGCAATGAGCTCTCCTTCCCCATCCCCTTCTTCAGGACTTCTCATTTGTGTACCGTGTCCCCTCCGTCCAGCCACAGATGGGCTGCTCCATGTTTGCTCCGCTGCGGACCCTCCCCAGCCAGTGTCTGCCCCCCCTCAAGTTGCCTGACCAGTGTTACTACCGGCCTTCCTGGGCCCTGCTGCCCAAGATGGAGCACTACTCCTCCCTGCCACCCTCTCATCACACCCCATTCATCAGAGATGGATATGTGTAAGTACTGTACCAGTTCTATTAAAGGTGGATGGATGTTCATAAAATATTTATTAAGCGTTACCATGCTGAATTTACAGCTATCAATAAACTGTTCTGGAGTTTTAATGGACAGTATAATTTGAAGGTTTGGGTATAAGTATTTTGGTCTGTCTGATCACCAATTCCTCTTTGTGTGTTTGTCCTCCAGCAACATCCCCAGTGTTGGGGACCAGGAGTATGCCCAGTTGAGTGCCAGCGCCCTGTCCGTGGGCACCACAGGTGGCATCCTCCCCTCGCCCTCCCCTGCCACCCCCCGCTTCTCTGTTCCCACCCCTCGTACCCCCCGCACCCCCAGAGGCGTTGGCACGGCCAGCGGACAGGGCTCGGTGAAGCAGGAGGGCACCGGGACAGAGCTGAGCTCCCCTACCTCCACGCCTTCCACCAGCCTGCCTATGAGCTCCGTAGCTGAGCCCCATACGTCCAGCCCCCCAATACCCGAGGCCCACAGCCTATACGCCGCCCTGCTCCTCTCTGACTCGGTCCTCAACGTCTTCAAAGACCGCAACTTTGACAGCTGCTGCATCTGCGCCTGCAACATGAATGTGAAGGGCGCCGACGTGGGCGTTTACATCCCTGACTCCACGCTCGAGGACCAGTACCGCTGCATGTGCGGCTTCAGCGCCATCGTCAACCGCCGGCTGGCCCACGGCACGGGCCTCTTCCTGGAGGACGAGCTGGACATCTTTGGGAGGGGCTCGGAGGTGGGCCAGGCGGCTGAGAGGAGACTGGCGCTCTGCCGCAGAGACCCACCCATGGGAGACCCCCGGGCCAAGCGCCCCCAGGACTCCTCCCCTGCCCCTTCCTCTGTTATGGTGCTCCTCCAGCAGCAGTGCTCCCAGCCCATCTCCTCCCTGGCCTCCATGCACCTCCCTCCTTCCTGCTCCTGCAACGGCCGCCAGGGGGCCCTGCTCCAGAGCTGGATGGCTGATAAGCAGTGGGCGGATGGCAGTGATGCGTGTGTGGAGTGTTACAACGCGCTGGTACAGGGACAGCAGTATGTGGATAACCCCGCCGGAGGGAAAGTAGATCCGGCTGTTGTGAGGAGCAGTGCTCTACATTCCTGGCCTCACACCAACAGTAAGGAGGAGTGATCTGGCTGGGATGATAAAAGGATGCCAAGGGATGATACACTCTTAGAAAAAAGTTGCTACCTAGAACCTTAAAGGGTTCATTCAGCTGTCCCCATAGGGTTCTACCTGGAACCAAAAAGGGTTATCGTATGGGGACAGCTGAACCCTTTTGGAACCCTTTTTTCTAAGAGTGTAGTAGTAGGAGGGTGCCAGTGGTGATGTCTATCTGTGGTGAACTGATTGCAGAGAGTTATAGAGACAAATGCCTTTTATTTCTTATCATGGAAAAACAAGCAAGATCAATCCATTCACTCAAAGTTTAAATCCATGTTTCTCTTTGTTATTTTCGGACTGTTGTGTGATGTGACGTTCAATGTGTATGATGTGTATTTATGTAATGTATGTATTTGTGTGTGTTCTCGTTCGTGTGTGTGTGTGTGTCTCCTTGTCTCTCCCCAGTGCTGGACATCAGTATGCTGTCATCCCAGGACGTGGTGCGTATGCTGCTGTCGCTGCAGCCCTACCTCCAGGACGCCATCCAGAAGAAACGGATGGGCCGGACATGGGAGAACATCCAGCACGTACAAGGACCGCTCACATGGCAACAGTTCCACAAGATGGCTGGACGGGGCTCCTACGGTAAGCCACCAGGGACACTGTTCATTTGATGTCTCTAGTGATTTGCTTTGTAGTGTATTTTAGCAGCCACATTAACTGTGGATGTCTTTGGGTCTGATTTTTGTTTGGATTTCAGCATGTGATGTGAGATGTGAATTTAAGATTAGGAGTTTTGGAGTCGACCTGACAGAGTAGGCTCTACGTTATATTATCAATATTGTCAGTACAAAGATATTTGATTTGGTTTGCAATGTTTCTTAGCAGCCCTTATTATATTGATATTGCCAGTACAAAGGATGACATGTGAAATGTAATCCAATAAGAATTTTAGAAAATTAGACCTCACCTTTAGCTAGTCCAGTCAAGCATCCCACAATGCAGTACATTGTCTCACATGCATCATCTTTCTTCTGACCAGGGTCCGAGGAGTCGCCAGAGCCTCTGCCTATTCCCACCCTGTTGTTGGGCTACTACGACTACTACGACCGTAACTTTCTGGCGCTGTCGCCCCTGGCGCTGCCCTTCTGGGAGAAGCTGCTGTTGGAACCGTACGGGGGACAGAGAGACGTGGCCTTCCTGGTGCTCTGCCCCAACTCTGACACCCTGCTGGCTGGGGCACAAGTCTTCTTCCAGGAGCTCAGCGCTGTCTACGAGGTAGGTCCTGTCATCTACATCTACTGTATCACAACCCTCTCGTCCAGGAAATTCTTACTTGTTTCTTTCAGAATATACAGTTATTACCAGTAGATGTTTAAATGTGTGAAGATGTATGAAAACAAGGTGAGATACTGCGTATATGATCTATAACCCTTGACCCCTGCCTGTGTCCATTTTCAGACATGCCGGTTGGGGAAACACAGACCCCTGGCCAAGGTGTCCAGAGATGGCCTGGTGCGTGTGGGGGCAGTGGACACAGAGACAGAAACAGAGAAGGAGAAAGAGAAGGAGAAGCAGGAGGAGGAGCAGGTAGACCAGTGGTTCACAGGGCCCTGGGCTGGACAGCAACACATCGACAACCTCAGAAAACTTAAACTCTATGCCCGAGCCTGCAGAAGGCAGCTAGGTAAGAAACTGAGCTTTATGATTGCATTCTATTCTATTCTACCATTTATGCTACTGTACCTATTAACCCTCCCCTTGTGATGTTTATGTGATATAGACCTAACTCTCTATGGAGACACTATATTTACCTTTGTATGTGGATACCCCTCCAAATTAGTGGATTTGGCTATTACAGCCATAGCTGTTACTGACAGATGTATAAAATCGAGCACACAGCCATGCAATCACCATAGACAAACATTGGCAGTAGAATGGCCTTACTGAAGAGCTCAGTGGCTTTCAACGTGGCATCTTCATAGGATGCCACCTTTCCATCAAGTCAGTTCATACAATTTCTGCCCTGCTAGTGCTTCCCCGGTCAACTGTAAGTGCTGCGAAATGGTAGGCCACACAAGCTCAAAGAACAGGACCGCCGGGTGCTGAAGCGTGTAGCGCGTAAAAAACCGTCTGTCCTCGGTTGCAACACACACTACCGAGTTCTAAACTGCCGGTAGAAGCGATGTCAGCAGAAGAACTGTTTGTTAGGATATTCATGAAATGGGTTTCCATGGCTGAGCAGCTGCACACAAGCCTAAGATCACCATGCGCTATACCATGCGTCGGCTGTAGTGGTGTAAAGCTCACCGCCATTGGACTCTGGAGCAGTAGACATCTCTGGAGTGATGAATCATGCTTCAACATCTGGCAGTCCGATGGACAAATCTGGGTTTGGTGGATGCCAGGAGAATGATACCTTTCCCGATGTATAGTGTCAACTCTAACGTTCTTTGGAGGAGGAATAATGGTCTGGGGCTGTTTTTCATGGTTCGAGCTAGGCCCCTTAATTCCAATGAAGGAAAATCTTAACGCTACAGCATACAGTGACATTCTAGATGATTCTGTGCTTCCAACTTTGTGGCAACAGTTTGGGGAAGGCCCTTACCTGTTTCAGCATGACAATGCCAATGTGTGCAAAGCAAGGTTCATACAGAAATGGTTTATCGAGATCGGTGTGGAAGAACTTGACAGGCCTGCACAGAGCCCTGACCTCACCCCATCAAACACCTATGGGATGAATTGGCACGCCAACTGCGAGCCAGGCCTAATTGCCAAACATCAGTGCATGCTCTTGTGGGTGAATGCAAAGCCTTCCCAGAATAGTGGAAGCTGTTATAGCAGGAAAGGGGGGACCAACTCCATATTAATGCCCATGATTTTGGAATGAGATGTTCAACAAGCAGGTGTCCACATACTTTTTGTTATGTACTGTATTTCAGGTCTTACTAAATTGGTATTACACAAACTACTCCGTGCATTTCATCTCTAACTTCTCCTCTATATTTTCCTCCACCCAGGTCCACAGTTGTCTGCCCTGTCTTTGGACAGTAGTCTGTTTATACCCCCCAAGCATCAGCCTCCCTTAGCCCCTACGCCCTCCTCAGCCCAGCCTGCCCCCTCCTCCAGCCAGCCCCCCTCTGGCCCCGGGGTCCCTGCTGAGGGAGAGCCAGCGGCAGCCCCTAGCTCAGGAAGCACCACCACCCCCACGGCAGCAGCCTTGGACCAACCAGGTCCAGCAGAGATTACCCAAGGAGGGGCCGCTGAGGCCAAGACTACCCCCAATGCCACACCACCACCACCCCCACCCAGCCAGCCAGCAGAGACCCCTGAGAGGTGAAAATCTATGCTAGGGCATATATGCTTCTATATTGCTTTTGTATTACTATGTTATTATTCAGTATTCTATATTATTATTCAGTATTCTATGTCATTATTCAGTATTCTATGTTATTATGATATTGGGATATTAATCATGTATCCGCCTAATTTATCAGTTTGGCGGAGCGGGAGCGAATCGGCATCCCCACGCTGGCGGACTCGGCCGATAGCCACGCCCACCCCCCGGCCATTGTGATCTATGTGGTGGACCCCTTCCTGTGCTCAGGCGGAGCGAGGGATGGCGGAGCAGGTGGAGAGGAGGAGGAGGGAGAAGAGGTGGAGGCAGGCAGTGTGTGGTTACTAGGGCTGCTGCGTTGCTACACAGAGATGCTACAGACATTGCCGGAGAGCATGAGACCAGCTCTGGTGTTACAGGTTGGTTCATATACCCTACTGTACTCTCTATAGCTTCTGTATCGTTTAATATTATATCATTCCTGTACAGTGCACTCCTCTTGACCAGAGCCTTCAAATGACGTGTACTATATACGGAATAGGGTTCCATTTCAGACGTATTCTGGCGTGTTCTATCAAGGTCAACAGTAATGAATATCTGCCCAGGTCAAGCTGCTCTCATACCAGTGTTCATTCATTCCCTATGTGTTGTCCAGGTGGTGCCTTGTCAGTACCTGCTCCAGCCAGCCAGTGGTGAGAGCCCTCTGTACCTGCAGCACCTGCGCTCCCTGGCCTTCTCAGCCTACTCCCAGTGCAGACGCCTCCTACCCACAAAGACACACATCAAGTCTCTGACCGGTTTCGGCCCCGCCTCCACCCTAGAATCTGTGCTCAAGAGCCCAGAGGTAAGGCTTCAAATCAAATCAAATCTTATTTGTCACGTGTGCCGAATACAACAGGTGTAGACTTTACAGTGATATGCTTACTTACAAGCCCTTAGCCAACAGTAAAACATTGGTATTAGGTAAACAATAGATAAGTAAAGAAATACAAAAAAAACCTAAATAACAGTAGCGAGGCTATATACAGGTGGTACCGGTACAAAGTCAATGTGCAGGGGCACCGGTTAGTCGGGCTAATTGAGGAAATATGTACATGTAGGTAGAGTTAAAGTGATTATGCATGGATGATAAACAGAGAGTAGCAGCAATGTAAAAGAGGGGTTGGGGGTAAAGCTGTTGAGAAGCCTTTTGGTCCTAGACTTGGCGCTCTGGTACCGCTTGCCATGCGGTAGCAGAGAGAACAGTTTATGACTGGGGTGGCTGGAATCTATGGCAATTTTTAGGGCTTTCCTCTGACACCGCCTGGTGTAGAGGTCCTGGATGACAGGCAGCATAGCCCCAGTGATGTACTGGGCCGTACGCACTACCCTCTGTAGTGCCTTGCGGTCGGAGGCCAAGCAGTTGCCATACCAAGCAGTGATGCAACCAGTCAGGATGCTCTCGATGTTGCAGCTGTAGAACCTTTTGAGGATCTGAGGACCCATGCCAAATCTTTTCAGTCTCCTGAGGGGGAAGAGGCTTTGTTGTGCCCTCTTTACGACTGTCTTGGTATGTTTGGACCATGATAGTTCGTTGGTGATGTGGACACAAAGGAACTTGAAGCTCTCAACCTGCTCCACTACAGCCCCGTCGATGAGAATGGGGGCGTGCTTGGTCCTCCTTTTCCTGTAGTCCACAATCATCTCCTTTGTCTTGATTACGTTGAGGGATAGGTTGTTATTCTGGCACCACCCGGCCAGGTCTCTGACCTTCTCCCTATAGGCTGTCGCGTCGTTGTCGGCCTACCACTGTTGTGTCGTCTGCAAACTTAATTTCTGGTGTGGGAGTCGTGCCTGGCCATGCAGGCGTGGGTGAACAGGGAGTACAGGAGGGGACTGAGCACGCACCCCTGAGGGGCTCCAGTGTTGAGGATCAGCGTGGCAGATGTGTTGCTACCCCTAACCCCTTCTAAGCATTGTGTGTGAGACCAACAATAAGTCTGTGTGATTACCGGGGGCTGATTACCGGGGGCTGAGACATGGACACCCATTTAAACAGACACAGGCTTTAGACACATAAGTGCCTACCCATTTATCTAAACATCTCTCATCTATTTTTAACCCTATCAGTCCCGAGACCTCAGCAAAAATAGGCTTTTCGTCTTTATCTGACCTTCATTTATCCGCATTACCAGCCCTTATATTTAGCCTCCCAATTAAGTGTTTTACGATTTTATTTTCAGGAAAAACAGGGCTACAAGTAGAAAACAAAACAACTTGACATAAACAGCTGCATTCGTGAGTTTTAATGGCAAATGTCAATATAAAAATAAGGTTCGCCAAAGCAAAAACCTTATAAAAATGAATGTATATGAATGCTGTAAGTAGAGAAATTGTTTGCTCACTGGGAAATGAATGTCCAACTAGTCAGTGACAAGTGTTTGGAGTTTGACAGCAACTATGTGAGCTAATTACAGTACTATAGACACTATGTCCTGGGATTTCCTATGATCTATGTAGAATAACCCCTTCCTTACCTTCTAACCACTCTTGTGTAGCTTGTGAGCATCATAGAGTAGAACATGTTGAACATGAGTCTCAGCTTTTCATAGATAGCTTTTAGTCGTTTGTAGCTCAAACCATTTGGACTCTACAGATTTAGTATAAAAGACTCGGCCCCAGGCCCCTTCGGGATCCGCCCTTGTCTCACAAACACAACTCTAGCTCAGCCCCCGGTAATCAGCCCCCAGTAATCAGCCCCCGGTAATCACACAGACTTATGGTTGGTATCACACACAATGTTTAGAAGGGTTTAGAAATCCGGTGGGACTCATTGGGTTAAGTTGTAAATAAACACTTCAACTCTCTCATAATCCCACTCTCTTCCTCTCCCTCTCTCTCTTTCTCTCTCTCTCTCTCTCTCTCTCTCTCTCTCTCTCTCTCTCCCCCTGTCCCCTCCCCAGCACCCCAGCCCTCTACAGGGCTACTCTCCCCCGTACATCCTAGGTCCTACCCGTGCCAAGATGCCGGAGCCAGGGGAGGTGTGGGCAGAGATCCCTCCTAGGTACAACGTGCTGTTTGTGGGCTACTGCCTGTCCCACGACCAGCGCTGGATCCTGGTCTCCTGCACCGACCAACAGGGAGAGCTACTGGAGACCTGCATCATCAACATCGACGTGCCCAACAGGTACAGTCAGTCAATCAGTCAGTCACTCAGTCACTCAGTTACTCAGGGCCTGGGAGAGTGGAGGATATTTATGGAGAGGTGTGTGCTAGTTGTGATAATGTTCTAGTTGTGATAATGTGCTAGTTGTGATAATGTTCTAGTTGTGATAATGTGCTAGTTGTGATAATGTGCTAGTTGTGATAATGTTCTAGTTGTGATAATGTGCCAGTTGTGATAATGTTCTAGTTGTGATAATGTGCCAGTTGTGATAGTTGTGATAATGTGCTAGTTGTGATAATGTGAAACATACGCTGGGCTTTTTTGTCCTTCATTGTGTCTTCATAGTATGCTAGGCTATATTAAATTGAGTAAAGTCAGACACTATTGTAGCATTTCACAATCTGCAGGAGAATAGCATGCACCTATTTGGTTGTTGAATTAATACAGGTTATGCTGTGGTAATGCTATGTAGACCTTACCAAACGTTCTTCTCCTCTCTCTCTGCTCCTCTTCAGAGTGCGGCGGCCCAAGGTCTCGGCCAGGAAGATGGGGCTGCAGAAGTTATGGGACTGGTGTGTCGGCATCATCCAGATGACCTCACTGCCATGGAGGATCGTGATTGGTCGGCTGGGCAGACTAGGACACGGGGAACTGAAAGGTGGGTTCAGTATAGTACAGTATAGAATGCCTAACTCTGTCTCATTGTCCTTGCTGTTTGCTGTAGAAATGTCCAAGGTGGATCCTGACAACGTTTTAAGTTAAGCTGAAGCTGGTGATATTCTTACTGATATTGTTTAGGGCAGATTTTTCAAATCTCTATATTTTCAGCCACATCATTTCAGTTGATCCAGAGGAGATGACAATAGACTGTAGAACCATTCCCTGTATTGACCTAACTCTCTCCCCCTCTCTCCTCCCCTCTCCCCCCCTCTCCCATGCCTCCCTCCCTCCAGACTGGAGCGTTCTCCTGGGGGAGCACTCCCTCCACTCCATCAGTCGCCAGCTGAAGGAGGCGTGTCATATGTGCGGCATCTCCTCCGCGGACTCCCCCTCCATCCTCAGCGCCTGCCTGGTTGCCATGGAGCCCCAGGGCTCCATCGTGGTGATGCCAGGTTAGCAACAGCAGCATCAGCACGCTGGGCCGGCCCATTGATGATGTGTTTAATGTACCTTTCAGATCTAAAAATGGAACAGACATAATTAATAGATGTTTTAGAAGCTCACTCTAAGAGCCCTGGGGTTTCAGATACACCATGTTATGACGCAGAGGTGAACAGTGTAATAGTGTGTTTAGCCCCAATGCACAGTACAGTACAGAGGTTGTACGATCTTAATAGAGATGGCAGTAGTAATCAGGGAACACATTACACTTCCACACATTGAGGGAGCACTTTGAGCTGCCACGCTCACTTCACAGCACACAGTAATGCAGACGTAATAGAGATTGCAAGGTTCTGCCAAGTGGATTTTACAGTACAGACACTCTGCACTGCAGGACATTGTGCACAGCAGTACAAACTTAAGCACACTCAACTGATTTCTTTGCAGACACACCGCAAGCTCCATTGAGGTAAATCACAATGCAACCTTACATAACATATTGATAATAAATTGTTTGTGTGTGCAGATGCGGTTACAATGGGCTCGGTGTTTGGTCGCAGCACGGCCCTCAACCTGCAGACGTCCCAGCTGAACACCCCTCAGGATGCTTCCTGTACCCACATCCTGGTATTCCCCACCTCCGCCACCACCCAGCTGGCCGCCAGCTCCTACCCCACAGAGGACAACGCCGGTAAGGGCTCCACATTAGACCTCCATGTTGCCACTCCCTAACTGGGAGTGTCATACTGTAGCATAGTGCAGAGTGTATTTAGATGCAAGGTTATTCAATACAACCTAGATGTTAGAGACAATAAAAATATCTAAAACTATATACTTGAGCTGGAAATCGCCAGGTTTAATATCAGTAACTAGGTATTGTTTACTCAGTATCTTACAGTAGCTGTTGCTGGATTTCATATTATGTGCAGTTCACACGTAAGTGCCTACCCATTTATCTACACATATGTCATCTATTTTTAACCCTCTCAGTCCCAAGACCCCAGCAAAAATAGGCTTTTCATTTATCGAACCTTCATTTATCCGCATTACCAGCCCTTATATTTAACCTCACAATGAAGTGTTTTACCATTTTATTTTCAGGAAAAACAGGGCTACAAGTAGAAAACAAAACAATTTGACATAAACAGCTGCATTCGTGAGTTTGTGTCAATATAAAAATAACGTCCGCCAAAGCAAAAACCTGATAAAAATGAAAAATGAAAACCCACCAGGGTGCACAATTGTCTAAGGATTGTTTGCATGCTCCCTTTGGAACTGTCACTGCCTTAATGGTTTCAGAAGACGATACACTGGACTACACGGTGTAGTCTACACCTCTTGTGTATGACAGGTTACATGTGTACGTCTATAGCTGACTAGATAACAAACTATCTGCTGTGTTTGTCTCCAGATGACATGTTCGACCTGCCTTTCCCTGATGAGCTGGAGAATGACATAGGACATGACATTCTCAACCTGCACCCTTCCCCCAACACCTCCCCCGTACCCTCCCCTGGCTCCCCCTCTGGCATGGGGGGAAGCTCACACTTCCAGCATAACAGGGTGAGTTCAGGAACCAGGCTGGGACTCGATTCATTTGAATTATGCAGAACTTTTCCTGATACTGTTGGTGGCCATATGACCTTTAGGACATTGGAATGTTCTAGAATCCTGCTTTAAAATAACAGTGAGGGCCCTATTTAATCTGTATCGCGGAAAATCAGCTTTAGAGTGTGATTCAAATTTGAAGGCAATGTTCCGGCTTTAGCAGAGATTGCATTCACGAGAAACACTGCGTATGCAGGCTCAATCGGAAATGACCTTACATTTCCATCACGGAATCTGTTACGCTTCAGCGGGGTGAGTTTTTGCCTGTGTTATGGTGTGGCGCTATGGTCCATAACTAAAATCCTATGGTGTACTTGTAATGTTCAGTACACAGACATCTGTTATAGTCGAGAATAGAGCAGCTGTGTGGTCTGGTCTTTGGCAGCCCCCAGTATTAATGTTCCGTCTGTCCCATGTGCACCTCCAGAGTCAGGGAGAGAGGCTTCTGTCCAGGGAGAACCCTCCGGAGGAGCTGAAGCAGCAGCCTCTAGCCCTGGGATACTATGTCTCCACTGCCCAGGCCGACAGCCTGCCTCACTGGTTCTGGGCCTCCTGCCCTCAGGCTCAGAACCAGTGTCCACTCTTCCTCAAGGTAAGGGATCCATGTACTCGTTGATTTTGTTTGTGCTTCTGGGGGGCGTGTGTGTGTGTGTGTGTGTGTGTGTGTGTGTGTGTGTGTGTGTGTGTGTGTGTGTGTGTGTGTGTGTACGTCTGTGTGTCTTCAGCCGCTTACTGTGTGTTTTCCCCCTCCAGGCATCGCTACACCACCACATCTCCATCGCCACAGCCCAATCAGACGAGCCCAATCAGACGAGCTCAGACAAGACCACTAAGAGGACGCCTCACCCTCTGGACTCCAAGACCACCTCTGACGTGCTCAGGTTAGTAGGTCTCTGTTGTATGCCCTGTACTCACTGCCCATCCCATCCTACCTTCTCCTACTGTGTAACACCCCAACATCTCCTCTTCTCTCACTCCGACACGTAGGTTGTCATTGTCACTGACTTGTCCTCTATGGTGAAGTAGGAGCTGAATGCCTGCATCATGTGTAGGCTGTAGAGGACAACACTTCATCTACTATGATGTATGTTCATGTTATGTGTTCTCTAACCCCAAACCCTGGTGCTCATGTCTTGCGTCCTGCTGTAGGTTTGTGTTGGAGCAGTACAACGCCCTCTCGTGGCTGACGTGTAACCCTGCCACCCAGGACCGCCGCTCCTGCCTGCCCGTCCACCTGGCCGTGCTCACACAGATGTACAATGCCGTCCTCAACATGCTCTAGCGATGGGACTTACTAATGGACAGCTGAGGAAACTGAGTACTGTACAATCCATGGCCTCTGAGGTCATGTGTGCCTGCCTGCCTGCAATGCCTCTGCCTGGACACCAGAGAGCGCTAGAGGTCTGTTTCCTTTTGACGAATGAACGCATAGGACGAGATTTATAGAAACCTTTTACACCTGGTGTTATCATGCGATCTGTGATCGAATCGTGGCCATATTTCAGTGGATTGATGGCCAAAATGGTGGCAGGAGAACAACAGATGGTCCTTGGTTGGGAAAACAAACAAACGCCTATGTACAGTACAGAGACTTTTGAACATGAACAGTTTGGTCAGCCGTGAGACCAGCCTAGTGCAATTCTTACCTTTAGAAAACGTCTCTTGTAAGATGTGGTGATGTGCCAACAACCATTGTACATTGAAAAGGCACATACAGCCTGAGAGAGAAGATGGAGATATCCAACTATGCCCTTTTTATTGTCATTTCAGTGTTACACTTGTCATTATCAGATCAGCATTGTTGTACAGGAGGACTTTTCACCTTGTTCCTGTGAGACTGAAGATTTTTGAAGCCATGGAGGAGAGATGTTAAAGGGTGGACTGAATTACAGTATGGTCCTGCATGAAGATTTGGACCATGTCCCTTACCAGCCATGACAGTGATACCCTGGGAGCTATAAAAGCCTCATGTAGGATGGAGCCTGGGAGTCACGTGCATAAAAGTCCTGTATCTGCCCCACACTGCACAACCAGGGAACCAACTGCCCACAGCAACACAGCAGCTTCTTACCTTCAATTTGACACATTTGTATAGAACTCTGGTTGTAATGGCTGAAAGTTTAGTAATGAAATTCATACCAACATTCATAAGAGGGTGAAGAACACAATTTCCTATGAGGGGAAAAGCATTTGATAATGGCACTTTTTCCTTACTTTTGGAAGTGACGGTTCTATTGCTGTAGATATGAACACACTGAATACTATTTGACAAATCTTTATAGTGTAAAAAAATTAATTTGCAAAGAATTGAGACTTATTTTTAATATTTAAAACGACATTTTGAACACAGAAAAATAATCAAGGCCCTTTCCAAATTTAATATCAGTCGCCTTTGGGTCGGAAATGGAAATTGTCCTTTTAAAGGAAATTGTAACAAAAATTGTTAAAATGCCATATTTATACATAGTATATAATGCATATAAATTCAAATATATATATGTATATAAATATATATATATATATATTACCTCTAAAACAACCACATGATGGTGATGGTGGTGGGGGTTTATACATAACGTTCTTTTTTGAAGAGGCAAATACAGTATACATCTTTTATTAAAGACAATGCATTTTAGTTCTATACTTTTAAACTTTTTCAATTATTGAAATGTTGACTTTTAGCCTTTTTATTGAATCAGTTTAAGTTAAGGTTCTTAATACTGCAAAGATATATTTATAAAGTGTCTCTCTTCTCCTGCTAAATAAACTTGAAATAGGCAATAGACTTCAATGTTATGTATTTGAGAGTTACTTGGGTGTTGTATATTTAACTAATATGCTTTACTTCAGTGGTGGTCCCAAATGATGTCAAGCAAACCATCAGAAAAGCCTATTTCTTGAGCTCCTCCACTCAAACAGCCCTGCTATTTGTACAATTCCTAGCATGTTTGTATACACTTTTCAGCTGTGTTTTGGGAATTTCTCAAAGCTGTACATTTCACGCCGGTTTGATTTACTTTATATTAAGTGATTCCTATGAAGTATTTTTTGGCTCTGGCTTTTTCAAATATAAATATATGCATATGAAGTCTCATTCAAATACAGCCAAGGGTGTAATGCCAATACTTGTACACTAAAGTACAAAAGAGGACAAGTTTGCAAATTTGTTACATCTGCCATCACTTTGAATATGAGACAGATCAATCTTGGAGAAGAGATCTGTGACTTTTACACTCTTTTTTTAGTAAATTATTAAAACTCTTGACAAATAAATTCCCTTTGAGTGTGTGTGTTCTTCTATTTGACACTGGATTCTTTAATCTTTTGATATCTTTATATGATTTGGGACAGTCCCACTCAGAGCACTCAGAGACAGCCTGCGTAATTAGTCTCCAGACATTGATTCCATTGGCATGTTGTCTCACTGATTATATGTCAAGTGGTTGGAATGGTGTGGCGTATCAATGTTCTGCTATCTGCCTTTAAGTAGAAAAGAGGAGAAGGGAGGAGAGGGCCTGTTAGCATGTTTCAACGCTTTCCCTCTGTTCTGTCAACACAGGGGCCTGTGAATTAGATCAACACCTCAGACCCCCTCTCACATCTGCCCTCCATATTACAGACTATGTGGGAGACATGCTGAGAGCTGTCCTCCATATTACAGACTATGTAGGAGACATGCTGAGAGCTGCCCTCCATATTACAGACTATGTAGGAGACATGCTGAGAGCTGTCCTCCATATTACAGACTATGTGGGAGACATGCTGAGAGCTGCCCTCCATATTACAGACTATGTAGAAGACATGCTGAGAGCTGCCCTCCATATTACAGACTATGTGGGAGACATGCTGAGAGCTGCCCTCCATATTACAGACTATGTAGGAGACATCCTGAGAGCTGTCCTCCATATTACAGACTATGTGGGAGACATGCTGAGAGCTGTCCTCCATATTACAGACTATGTGGGAGACATCCTGAGAGCTGTCCTCCATATTACAGACTATGTGGGAGACATGCTGAGAGCTGTCCTCCACATTACAGACTATGTAGGAGACATCCTGAGAGCTGTCCTCCATATTACAGACTATGTGGGAGACATGCTGAGAGCTGTCCTCCATATTACAGACTATGTGGGAGACATGCTGAGAGCTGCCCTCCATATTGGAGACTATGTAGGAGACATGCTGAGAGCTGTCCTCCATATTGGAGACTGTGGGAGACATGCTGAGAGCTGCCCTCCATATTGGAGACTATGTGGGAGACATGCTGAGAGCTGTCCTCCATATTGGAGACTATGTGGGAGACATGCTGAGAGCTGCCCTCCATATTACAGACTATGTGGGAGACATGCTGAGAGCTGCCCTCCATATTACAGACTATGTGGGAGACATGCTGAGAGCTGCCCTCCGTATTACAGACTATGTGGGAGACATGCTGAGAGCTGCCCTCCATATTGGAGACTATGTGGGAGACATCCTGAGAGCTGTCCTCCATATTACAGACTATGTGGGAGACATGCTGAGAGCTGCCCTCCATATTGGAGACTATGTGGGAGACATCCTGAGAGCTGTCCTCCATATTACAGACTATGTGGGAGACATGCTGAGAGCTGCCCTCCATATTACAGACTATGTGGGAGACATCCTGAGAGCTGTCCTCCATATTACAGACTATGTGGGAGACATGCTGAGAGCTGCCCTCCATATTGGAGACTATGTGGGAGACATGCTGAGAGCTGTCCTCCATATTACAGACTATGTGGGAGACATGCTGAGAGCTGCCCTCCATATTACAGACTATGTGGGAGACATGCTGAGAGCTGCCCTCCATATTGGAGACTATGTAGGAGACATGCTGAGAGCTGTCCTCCATATTACAGACTATGTAGGAGACATGCTGAGAGCTGTCCTCCATATTACAGACTATGTAGGAGACATCCTGAGAGCTGTCCTCCATATTACAGACTATGTGGGAGACATGCTGAGAGCTGCCCTCCATATTACAGACTATGTGGGAGACATGCTGAGAGCTGTCCTCCATATTGGAGACTATGTGGGAGACATGCTGAGAGCTGCCCTCCATATTACAGACTATGTAGGAGACATGCTGAGAGCTCTCCTCCATATTGGAGACTATGTGGTAGACATCCTGAGAGCTGCCCTCCATATTGGAGACTGTGTGGAAGACATGCTGAGAGCTGCCCTCCATATTACAGACTATGTGGGAGACATGCTGAGAGCTGTCCTCCATATTACAGACTATATGGGAGACATGCTGAGAGCTGCCCTCCATATTACAGACCATGTGGGAGACATCCTGAGAGCTGCTCTGTAGTGTTACAGTACCAGCCCAGACACAGCTTGTTCTCTCATTAACACCATATCTTCATCAGCTCTTATCAGAGATGATTATCAGTATGACACCGTTGTTCTAACAAATATAGTTCTGTTTCTGACTCAATGAAACAAAACAGAACATGACTGATAGTGTCAGTTGCCTTGCACCTCACTGGTTTCATTCATAAATATATCTGTGTATATACACAGCGCATACTGTACACATATTGTAGATCTGTTTTTCTGTGCCACAGGTCAGGACTTCTGTAACGAGTGCACTGAGAGTCAGGAAGCTAGTTCAGGTAGTAAGTGTTTTAATAAATAAAAGAAACAATGACCACAAAACACAAACAACACACCGACATGGAAACAGAGTCAATAACGCCTGAGGTAAGAACCAAGGGGAGTGACAGATATAGGGAAGATAATCAAGGAGGTGATGGAGTCCAGGTGAGTGTCATGAGGCGCAGGTGCGCGAGATGATGGTGACAGGTGTGCAGGATAATCAGCAGCCTGATGACCTAGAGGCTGGAGAGGGAGTATAGGTGACACTTCCTATGTAATTCATGTTTTTTGGGGAATATCTTGTGGTCACATTGACCTTCACATTAGCAGTGACACTCAGAGACAGTTGTCTGTGTCCGTGACAGACTGAGACAGATTGCCGGGGCCCGGGCAGTGCCACACGCTCTGTATGCAAAACAAGGTGCCCCATCAAAATGCCAGCTCTTAATCACAACTTACCTAATGAGCCATCTATCAACCCAGCAGAAGGCTACTGTAAGCTCCAGGCCAGCGGAAACACTGGAATTTGATTAAGTCGACCTCGTGCTGATTGAGACGTTGTCCTGCCTTTGCATGTCTTCAACTCATCACACAAAGGAGGGTCCATCGGGGGCAATGCCGCGGGGTGCAGCTCAGCTGTTGAAATGTGCTTAGTAGCATGTCTATTAGATATATTCTAATCAATCAGATGAAAGGAAAATACCTTCTGTAGGACCAGCTGTTTTCAAGGTGTACCCTTTTTGTGTCAGCGTATCTAATTCTTTTAAAGCACCACATCCTATGGCTTTAGAGTGCAGGTTAGAAGGGAGGAGTGCTGTTGTGTTTCGGAGAGTGCAGGACTCAGGAGCATGAGTGCACGGAAGTGTTGCCTAATGATTCTCCCTCCAGCCAGAGTGGAGGTCAGAGACTCAGGGTCAAATGAAATGTCAAGCTGTAAGGCAGCAGGCACAGGGAGGAGGAGGACAACGAGGTCTGGTGAAAAGCACTGAAGAGTCACTCCTGGTGTGGCAAGGTTGTCTAATGGCTACTGCTCGGCCGCGCCGAGAGGAAGTTGACTAATTGAGTTGTTGCGCTATCCACAGATGGCCTATTAGGACATGTTCATTCACCTGCTACAGTATGTGCTTCACCGCCACTCGCGGCTGCAGTCAAATGGCCTCCAGACTGTACAATACAAACGAGGACCTGCCCTGACAATGTGGCTGTTAGCGCAAATACAATTAGCACTCAATTACATTTTATCCCCTTCTGAAAAACGTCTGCCTAAATGAGGGACAAGTTCTCTATAATGGTACCGTATAGAGGTCACTTTAGAGGTTCAATAATGTTAACCCTCTGTATCCTTTCCCCCAACAAAATATGAATCATTTTTTATTTATTAAACCCTAACCCTAACCCTTTATTTAACCAGGTAGGCAAGTTGAGAACCAGTTCTCATTTACAATTGCGACCTGGCCAAGATAAAGCAAGCAGTTTGACACATACAACAACACAGAGTTACACATGGAGTAAAACAAACCTACAGTCAATAATATAGTAGAAAAATAAGTCTATATACAAAGTGAGCAAATGAGGTGAGATAAGGGAGGTAAAGGCAAAAAGTAAATACAATATAGCAAGTAAAACACTGGAATGGTAGATTTGCAGTGGAAGAAAGTGCAAAGTAGAAATAGAAATAATGGGGAGCAAAGGAGCTAAATAAATAAATAAATATATTAGGGGAAGGGGTATTTGTTTGGGCTAAATTATAGATGGGCTATGTACAGGTGCAGTAATCTGTGAGCTGCTCTGACAGCTGGTGCTTAAAGCTAGTGAGGGGGATAAGTGTTTCCAGTTTTCGAGATTTTTGTAGTTCGTTACAGTCATTGGCAGTAGAGAACTGGAAGGAGAGGCGGCCGAAGGAGGAATTGGTTTTGGGGGTGACCAGAGAGATATACCTGCTGGAGTGCATGCTACAGATGGGTGCTGCTATGGTGACCAGCGAGCTGAGATAAGGTGGGGCTTTACCTAGCAGAGACTTGTAGATGACCTGGAGCCAGTGGGATTGGTGACGAGTATGAAGCGAGGACCAGCCAACGAGAGCGTACAGGTCGCAGGGGTGGGTAGTATATGGGGCTTTGGTGACAAAACGGATGGCACTGTGATAGACTGCATCCAATTTATTGAGTAGGGTATTGGAGGCTATTTTGTAAATGACATCGCCGAAGTCGAGGATCGGTAGGATTGTCAGTTTTACAAGAGTATGTTTGGCAGCATGACTGAAAGATGCTTTGTTGTGAAATAGGAAGAAAATTCTAGATTTAACTTTGGAGTGGAGATGTTTGATGTGAGTCTGGAAGGAGAGTTTACAATCTAATCAGACACCTAGGTATTTGTAGTTGTCCACATATTCTAAGTCAGAACCGTCCAGAGTGGTGATGCTGGACTGGCGGGCAGGTGCAGGCAGCGATCGGTTGAAGAGCATGCATTTAGTTTTACTTGTATTTAAGAGCAGTTGGAGGCCACGGAAGGAGTGTTGTATGGTATTGAAGCTCGTCTGGAGGGTAGTTAACACAGTGTCCAAAGAAGGGCCAGAAGTATACAGAATGGTGTCGTCTGCGTAGAGGTGGATCAGAGAATCACCAGCAGCAAGAGCGACATCATTGATGAATACAGAGAAAAGAGTTGGCCCAAGAATTGAACCCTGTGGCACCCCAATAGAGACTGAGAGAGGCCCGGACAACAGGCCCTCCGATTTGACACACTGAACTCTATCAGAGAAGTAGTTGGTGAACCAGGTGAGGCAATCATTTGAGAAACCAAGACTGTTGAGTGTGCCGATGAGGATGTGGTGATTAACAGAGTCGAAAGCCTTGGCCAGGTCAATTTGCAGATAGATTTAGTGTATTTAGATTATAAATGTGCGGGCTGCAGGGAAAACAAGGAAAGACTTCTGAAAAAAGAAAGGGTAACACTTGGATAGTCCTCTACAACTAAGTGTCCACTAACCCATACCGTAGCTTCATGTCCGCATCCCAGTTCAACCCTCACCCTCAACCCTAACCCTATGGTAATACATTGTACTTACAGCAGTAATGCCTAAACTAACCCTAACCAAGCTGTTGGGTGTCAACAGATTTGCAGTTAGTGGTTTGTTGATAGTATTATCATCTATAGAACATCCATTGGGGACTGTTCGATTGAAGTGGGACCTAGGTTTATACATGTTACCTACAATAGTGTTTGTTGTCAAAAGCTAGGTGAAGATAAGACAGACTGCCCTGACATTCACATTTCAAGTGTTTTCTTCACAACAACTTTTGTGTCCTTCTTCTCACATTGTACTCCTGCCTGGTACATTGTTCCCAAACAGAGCTCATCAAGCCGTCCTTTCTTCAGCCAGGCAGGCTGTCGCTCCAGATGGTCTGTGAGACTGTTTCAGGTGTGACTTTAGTGAGAGAGCCATGTGCTGTGTTGACATCTCCTCTTCCTCAGATGTGGAGGCAGCTGGGGGCTGTAGCTTCACTGTTTTGGTGTGGATATGGAGATAGTGTGTGTGTGTGTGTGTGTGTGTGGACTCCGTCATGTGGTGAACCTGGGATGAACATGCCCCCCCCATCACACACACACACACACACACACACACACACACACACACACACACACACACACACACACACACACACACACACACACACACACACACACACACACACACACACACACACACACACACACACTTTAGAGTTGGTGGTCTGTCTGGCTGGCTGGCTGTGTGTCTGTCTGTCTGTCTGTCCAGGACCAGGGGTCTCCCCCGCTCCGGATGTCTGTGTGTCTGTCTGTCTGTCTGTCTGTCCAGGACCAGGGGTCTCCCCCGCTCCGAATGTCTGTGTGGCGTCTGTCATGGCCGGGGACAACGTGGTGGGTCCGATTTGGAGCTGAGTCCTGATACTCTGGGGGTCACAGAGAGGTCAGGGGAGGGACTGGAGCCGTGCGGTAGGTCAGGGTTGATGCTCATAGCATTTTAGGGGGGCATGGGTAGTCTGGGCTGGAGTAGTTTGGGGGTCTGTGGGGTTTATAAGGTGACAGGTGCAGACTTTGATTCATCATCAGTTCAACACCAAAGGGCCGCTCACGCAGACAGACAGACAGACAGACACACATATACTGAGGCACGGCGTCAGGGTAGCAATGGCTGGAAGGGGGTCTCTGGTCTCTGTGAGTCGCACCCCGCCAGACACCCTGGACTTGACTGCGACTGGAGCTATGATCTGAAGGGTCTGCTGCTTAGGGTCATGGCAGGATTCTCCTCCGTGCTTCACATTGTTTTCATATTTATTGCACAGACACGTTTTAGATGTTGCTGTTCAAAAGCAGTTAGCCCCAGAAGGTCATATTTGAATGGTCTGAAGATTTATGACCACTGTAGAGGGTCAGTCAGTCCCGTTCTGGGGCAGGGGCTGGCCATCACAGGAGGTTGGTGGCACCTTAATTGGGGAGGACAGGCTGATGGTAATGGCTGGAGTGGAATAGGTGGAATGGTATCAAATGCCATTCCATTTGCTCCGTTCCAGCCATTATTATGAGCCGTCCTCCCCTCAGCAGCCTCCACTGCTGGCCATTCACCTTGACCACATGTCTACTATGTGCCTCAGTTACTGATGTGTACAGTTAAAATCATGACCTGTTGTAAGATGGTCAGCCATCAACTTGTAAAGCATCACCTTAAACGATTAGACCTCGGCATCTTCTATAGCAGGGATCATCAACTAGATTCAGCCGCGGGCCAATTTTCTCTTGAGTGGATGGACGGGGGGCTGGAACATAATTTGCAAATAATTTATAGACCGCAAATTGACCACAAGAAGCCCTAACAGATAACATTTTGACTAAAACATAATAATTTCAAACCTTGCTTACATTTGTATACGATCACGTGTCTGTATTGTGTGTGGGAAAACTTGGGAACAGATTTCCAACATTTTAATCAGTTGGAGCTGATATCCTGGTGTTTTTACTGTCTTTTATGCACAGACATGAAAAAATAAATAATAATAAACACACATATATACTTTTTTTGCTCAGAAAACTAGGGGGGGCAAATATAACAACCAGCAGGCTGCCATGGGGAAACCTGTCTATAAACTATAATATGAGAAAAGATTATCAACATGGATGTCTTATTCTTCAAAAGTGTAATGATATTTCATCTCTGTAAACTAATTATCCTACGTTTAACTCCCATTGAGTCAGAAAAAGAACAACACACCCAAAATCCTAGTGAAACATCACTATTTTCTAAGAGCAAGTACTGAACCTTATATTAGCCCTAATATTATTTCCTAAGATCGATCTCCAGTCTCCCTGTGTGAGGCTTGCCAGCCAGGCTGTCTAAAGCCTGTGTTATCTTCCAGATGGCTACAAGGACTAGCTCCTGCAAAGCTTCCTCTCCAAGCAGAGAGCCATCAAAAGCTTTTGTTTATAGGCTCCCTGTTGAAGCGATGGAAAATTTGCCAATTTGGCAGCCTGTTGGAAAACATCTGATTTTGTCTGCAAGTGTTTTCGGACTCTGTTCTACATTTGCATAAATCGTTTTTGTTTCCGGGGCCTAAAAGGAGTGCGCAGCGGCAGAGTTGCAGTTTCCCTTCCTGTAAATCTCTCATTCGCAGGCTATTACATCCTTCAGGCCAAATGAAAACTCCACTTAACACTTCAGCCAAAGTAAATAGAGAGAGATAAAAGCACTGGGGACTTCAAAGCCCAGAGTATTAGTCTCTTCTGAGCCAACATCAAATAGGCTCCACGCAAAAACAATCTGTCATTTCCTCTGGGAATAAAATATTGAAGCGAATTAATCCCCTCTGATAATGCACCGAGTGAAGATTTACCTGAGAGCGCTTAGGCAGCTGGGATGTGGAGATTCTTATTGAATGGAATTTGACACATCTGAGGGGAATCTGGGGCTCGGGTTGCACATTTGGCAAAAGAGATGGTTTCTGTTTTCCTGGTGTTATTGAAATGGGTTAAGTGGTAGTCATGAGGGGATGTACAGTATGTGATGAAAAAACCCGCAGGTTAGTGTTTCATTATGAATCTTGTTCTGGAGGCAGCTCTGCAGTGTCCACTAGTTGGCACAGACACAAAGTCATAAAATCTGATTTGAAACCTAATCCTAACCTTAAACCTAACCTTAACCACAATGCTAACCCTAATGCCTAACCCTAACCTTAAATGAAGACCAAAAAGCAAATTTTTTGTTTTCATGGATTTAATCAAACAGCCGAGCACAAATAATTTGATCAGGATAGTCCTGAGTGTGTGCTCCTGAGATGGGTGAACATTAGGATTCTAGATTAGAGCACATTTTTACAGTAAATCTTTACATTCAACATCCAGCTTTCCACAGATGTTAAGTGAAACCCCTCTAAAACTCTGTAAGTCAGTAACAATACAAGGCCTGTTATTAGTAAACAACAGTCAAATACGTTAACGAGCTTGATATAGTTTGGGGTTTGCACTTTTGGGATTCGTCTATTGACACCATTGTTCCAGGCAAACTCAATTAAACTCTAGTATTAGAAAGGATTTGACATATGAAATTGGATCCTAAAGGTTATGTTTTTGAGACCACAGGAGGATTTCCTTGTGTTGTACTCCAGCAGTGCTTTATTTCTCCACAAGGGAGAGTTGTTGTCCAACAGATCACACAGAGACAGATGAGCCATTACATTTCTATAAGCCACACTGCAGTAGCTCGGATTCAGGTTATTTCACATTATGTTCTTTCTTAATTAATGGGATCTGAAATTAACAATGGGTGTAACCACACAAACTGTCATGGGCACACACCCATGGGCACACACCCACAGAGCGAGGCACCATTTCAGAGTGCCACATAAATGCAAGGTCTTGCTGCAGGCACTTACATTGCAATCTCCTGAAAATATGTCTCTCTGTCTCTCTGTCTCTCTGCTAGTCCATTCAAGTTTCATTTGAAAACGTGCTTGAAATCAAAGCCAGGATCTTCTCTTGATCATTACATAGATAGGCAACAAGGAAGACATAATGATTTACTAACTAGCTTTCTATCCTTGCATATTCCCCAGAACTATATTTAAAAGATAATCAACTATGCATGACTAAAAGCAGAGAATTTGCATGTTTTATTTTCTCTACCTCATTTGGGTTGGCATTTGGCATTGCACTGTAAAACAACACTAATGTTTGCAAAATAATTTCAACTGATAGACTAATACTGTTGCTAGCATGCCTTGATGACGACAATGACTGACATGCAACCAAAAAATGCATTGTTTCCTTGTGCTATCGGCCCACTGTTTGTCTAAAAGCACTTTAAAGTGGAAGTCTGTACACTCATTACAATAACGCCACATCCATTTGTCTTTTTCGACAGGTTTCATTAGAGAAGAGCACGTCATCGATAGCAGAAATAGCCGTCCCACGGATCCTGCCTTGTTTCTCATGCTTTCTAGCAGACCACTGTAGCTCCCCTCTCTCTATTCTCTGCCTTCTCTGGCTTTAATTTGGCCTTATTAATCATAAAAGCATCACCAAGCAGCCGTTGCAGGGTAAACTGAGAGGAGAAATGAGCCCCTAAAAATTCCTTTTTCACTCAAGTGGACAAACACAACAAGGAACACAAAGGAAAGGTTCTCTGCTCCCAGATCAAATGGCAAGGAGACAGAAGAGAAACTGTACTGTAGACGTGGTAGCTACGGTTGCTCACACATACATGAGCTACACACACACACACACACACACACACACACACACACACACACACACACACACACACACACACACACACACACACACACACACACACACACACACGCACGGAAACAGACACACACGTATGTGCATACACACAGACAGACACAGACCCAGACAGATACAGCTTGATAGATAAGGTACAGTATGCCGTGCACTGAGGGGTAAAGGAGAGACTTTGGAGATCCAAGCTTCTTATCTTGTTCCTGTTGGAGAGTGAGGTTAATGTTTTCGACATCCTACTCTACCATTACGTTCTCTTTTTAAGCTGGCAGCCCCTCTGACTGCCTATGCTTTTAGTCAGCAGTCTCTATTTCTATGCAACAGATGTGTCCCACTGTCAGTAGGGCCTCTGACAAAGGAAGATGGAGAGCGCTCTCTTCTTTTAAACAGTTGCACATGGGGGTTTCTCCTTTCCTCCGGCCGGCCAGGCGTTAGTGAGGAACAGTCACCACTCTAGACTCCTCTGCTTCATTCCATATCTAATTCTAATGGTGGGAAAAAAGGTTTAATTGATGGCTTTTCCATGTGCAAAACTTCCATGAAACAATACCCTGAAAAATAAGAGAAAGAAGAGAGAATTATTATGGTGTCTGTGGCCAGTTTGATGATTCATTCAACGAATGGAGACTATCTCCAACAAAGAGGGAATTCTGAGAAAAACGTGAAGGCATTTGATGTTGATTGGAGGGTATTATTGTATGACCCCATAGCTCATAGCAGAGTATGAATTCAGTGTATTTAATGCACATTATATTCATACTGTATATGCAGTGTATACACAGGCCCTGGGTTGTTTTGTGGGTCCTCACAACCTGTGGAGAGTGCATGCTGTTGTTAGCTGAGAATAAATAATGTTGCAGGATATGTTTGGCTGTAATGAATGGTAGAACATAAGAGAAGATAGATAAAGGCAAACAGTTTGTTGTTTTGATTTCACCCTGACCTGTTCAGAAAATTAATCACCATAGGATTTTAACAAAGGGATTGTTTCTACCTGCTGTATACATAACTTGAAAGCCTTCCAAAAAAGTATTATACTATGCACAATTCACATAATTTCACTTCATAGTCTATGTCGTTGTTTCTGTTTCTTTAGTGTGAAAATAGAATAATAAAAACAGATTAAATTATATTTTTCCTACAACTGATTTAGCCTATTTTGCAAGCATCATTTTGAAAACTTGTCACACCCGTATCTCCTAAATGTCTAAACAGTTCAAAAGACGTGGAAGTGATATTAGATACCTGAATGTCTGTGCCGCAATTGATTTTGAAACTGTTGCAGAAAAATCTTTGCTGAAGGCACGCGGACAGAGATAAGCGACTCCAGCATACATTATTGACTTGACAAGAACTACGGGAGCTAAATGATATTCCACGGTGAGATTGTTCTTTTTCATTATCACTAACACTGCTTTCCAATTAAATCATCTTCAATAATGTAAATATATATACCATGAAATATACAAGAAAAAAATTAAATTAGGTTACACTAGATAGTTGTTGGTAATTTATAATTGTTAATTCACAGCCTATCATTGAATATGCCTAAACAACGAAATTAAATAATATATTCCTTTGAAATGTAGTTGGTTTTATTTATTTCATCTGTTTATTTTAGACGGACACTTTGATATTTGCTGTGTGAGAAGATATTTCACTGACATTTTGATATCATCACTGTTTATTTATTTAACAATCAGGATATGCAAAATAAACGAGGAAAAAGTCCTTCATTGGGCTATGCAAAAATAAGTAAATATACAATAGCCTACAATAAAGATGTATAAACATAAATGTTTTTAGAAAAAACGAACAATTAATACATAACGTTATTATATTAGAACATATTACATCAGAAATGAATAAGCATTTAAAAAACGGGTTATGTAGAAGTGCTTGTGTGAAAATGAAAACCCAGAGTTGGTGAAACCCCCAGCCAGTCGCCCACCAACACCGCAGCCGTCATTACTTGAAGACCATCTCCGACAGCGTGGCATCTGAACTTGTTCAAACTTTTTGAGAGAAAAAACATATTATCAAAAGGTCTCCTTGAACATTTTCTACTTTCCCCAGCACATGTCTCGTGGAGCTAAAATTGCCTGGGTCATTATATAGGAGGCAGGGGGTTCTGAGTTTTCTTAGCAATTGGCGAGGAGAGCGGAAGTTATTCTAACAATTTTACCTGATCGACCCCATTTTTCTCAGATGGATTTTTTTTTTTACAGACTTGTAGCTTTTACATTTTCTACATCAATGTAGACTTTTGGGATGAATTAAAGTTTGTTTAGATTATTTTCATGAGACATGTAATAACGTAATAACGGACATTTAAATACCCTTAAAACTTGAGAATATGTCAATGGACCAATGCTCTTATTATAATTAACTGAAAAGTGTAGACATTTCACCCAACTACATTACATAGCGCATTTTTCATCAAACAAATAGTTTAAGCTATAGGCTATACTGTCTAAAAATGTACACAAACTTTTGCTAATAAATATTTATTTAGATAGGTCTACATCAGCACGCAATAGATCAAATTTAGAATAGCATTATTAAAGTGAATGAATAAAATGTTATACAATTACAACTCCTATGACAACAGTGAGAAACGGGTTACACACGGTGCTCAATAAATCAACTAGCTCCATGTACAGTAGTCTCTGACCCTCTAGGTTCACAAGTATTTTATTAGAAAATGTATTCCACCACTGCATGGCGCTAAGGCACCGTTTTATCATAATCATATTCACACATATTTATGACAATAGGCCTACACATAGGATATATGAAAAGCATAATAATACTAATTACAATACTGTTTGATAACCTTTAAGGAATCTTATAAAAGTGGCAGAAATGAAGGCAGTCATTGTATAGATTATGTAGCCTTTTAAGTTTGATATTTGTTTTTAAAATATTAGGGAATGTTACTGTTTATTTAAACTTGAAATAAAAGCCTGATGTATAATCGAAATTAAACAGTGTGTTAAATAATAGTGTAATTTTGTTCATTACTGAATTTTTATTTTTTATGTCCCAATTAGGTGTATACATTTCGGCTACGTCCACACTTTTCCAAGTAACCTAATTTGTTAGCTAACATAGCTAGCTACTTTTTAAATGCACTTGTTTGTCAGACAGAAACGTTACGAAGTTGACACATTTTGGTCTATGCCGAAAAACGAGTACCATCGACTACTGCAATTTATCAGCATGCAGCTGAACCCAGACGTGTGGTAGGTCAGTGTAGTCCCGTATGCATACTGTACACGCCATATTTTTCGGACAAATAATGCATTTTGAATTGAATTTACATGACCTTTGATCCTGTTTTTATCTTGACAATGGCAATAATATGATTTGAATCTTATTGATTGTATCGGACATTTATTCTATATTATAGTATTTTCTGAACTTTTAGGCTATTTCTTATTATAGCAGTGACAATATTCAGTACTCATTTAAAGTTGCTCATTCGTTTTTATTGATCATCAAAGTTCTAAATCTCTTTTGTCTTATGTAGGCCTATTGCTATATGACTTTATAAACCAGTCAGGTTTGAGTCACCTCAGAAATACATTTTAGATGGAGTTCTTTCTCTCAGTATCTGCCTCTCTCTCTCTCTCACTCCTCCACAGGAAAGCTTTTATGAGCCAAGACCTTCTCTGCTCTGTTGCTTTGCTGCTGTATAGTATACTGCTCGCCTTCACACAACCACGCACACCACGCTCACACCGAAAAACTAGAATGCCCTCCCCTCTCTAACATCAAAGTGTACAGTGGTGCAGTAACTTTGGGGTGAGAGATATGGGCAAGGTTACAAATCATCTTTCCACAGATGTTATCACCAATACGAAATGGAGTTCCTGGAATTACAATCGTCTGGAATCGCTCTAACTCACTCACTTCCCCTCACATCTCCTCCTCCTCCTCCTCCTCCTCCTCCTCTTCTCTATCCTATATTTCTCCTCTCTCATTCATCAAGCTAAGCAGTATGGATCAATATTGGTTACACAGACATTTGCTCTGCCATCACCTGAAAATCTCTCCTGAATGTGACGTGCTTTATGGTAGACTGTCACATTGTGTAGCATCTCCCAATCTTCTTCAGTAAAGTAACTGTTATTCTCAAGATTCTAAGATAAGGCAAAATAATATTCTGCCAGTGAGAAAAACATGTTGTTATGTGTTTCCAAAAAAACTTCCCAATTGAAATGAATAGAGCTCAAGTTTATATTCAGTTGAATTTGCCTCATATATTAGACCCCTGCTAATGTGCTCCAAGGAGGTCAAATCCTGCAATAGGTAAAGGACAATTGTATAATGTATTGGCTAGGTACCTATATGAAAAATGATGTAGGCCATGTTCACAATGATTATAACAAGCTACACTTGGCCTGTACAGTTCAGTCCTTTGTTTATGAATAATTTGACCCTTGAACCATAACCAATTTTCATCTGCATAAGGGGTTCAATCCTCCACTAACTGAATGGTATCCCACCCAGCCAGGTCACCCGTTATACAAGTCAGTATTCGACGTCCATCCATGTCTGAGGATGTCGGGAGATGATGTGGAAACCGGCCACTAGGGGCAACATCGAGCGCTGTTACCTTCAAGTAGATTTGGGATTTGCTGGACGGGGATTCTGGATGTACGTCAGTATCTGCCTCTGATTCCAAAGGATGCAAGTTCAAATGCAGTGATAGAAAGTGGTTTTTGATATTTCGGGTTTGAAGCCTATTCCAAACAACCCTTACCTTAACCATTCTTAGTAAATGCCTAACCTTGAGATTTCTTAACCTTAAACAAACTCGACAATTACAACAACTTTGAAATGTGACGCTTAAGAAACATGGATGAACGTCTAATTCTGATGTGAGACTGTGAGAGCTAGTTGATCCCACTACCAACAAGTGGAAAAAGCTTCCATCAACATGGAAGATATACTGTAATATTGTTACACAAACAACAACAATGCAGTGCTAGAAAGGCAGTGAGAGTGAGAAAAGAGGAGTTCTTCCTAAGTGCTGTGCAGTGTTCATGTGTATAATGACAGACAGGATGTCCTAGCTGAGTTGTGGTTGACAGAGGAGAATCCATGTTGTTGTTATCCTACTCACTGTCTTTCTCTTAACCTCCCTGACTTACTGACTGATTGACACCCAAGGGTTCCTCTACAAGGGACAATGTGGGACACACACACACACACACACACACACACACACACACACACACACACACACACACACACACACACACACACACACACACACACACACACACGCGCGCGCACACACGCACACACGCACACACGCATAGAACATGACATATCCCACAAATACACCCTGTACAGTGTGCATATTTTCAAAAACACAAACTCAACTTGAAGTCACCATTACTTTCTGCACACAAAATCTCAGCTTGTGCTGTGCTTGCTACATCATTGCTTTCTCCCTTCCCTGTTTTCTTGGAAGTTGCTTGGATTATGTAGTGACAAGTCACAATACACCCCCTCGGAGGAAAACCTAGCCAGGACTTTCATCCTTAGAAATACTTATTGTTCTGTCTACAGACATATCATCACCCAGGATTTAGGAACCGTGAACTGCCACTCCGAAAAGCCTCTGTCCAAATCTGATTATTCTTGTGTTTCATCAGGTTGAGAGATCTGGCTAGTGTGTATTGGCATTTGACTCCTCCTTCATACTCCTGTACACAGTCCAAAAGCTAGCACCAACAATACAAATAGCACTTGTTTCATTAAAACATATGCAAAGTACATCATTGTTTTTCAATCTCCTAGTTTGTTTGGGCCCTACCAATCAATCCTCTCATTGGGATTATTGTTGTCATGCTGCGCACTGATTTATTATAGAGATATTACTGGACTGGACTAGACTGCCTTAGTGGGGGCAGCCTCTCCCCCCTCCCCACTTCTCTCTCTCTCTCCCTTTCTCTCTCTCTCTCTCGCTCTCTCTCTCTCTCTTGCTCTCTCTCTCTGTCTCTCTGTCTCTCTCTCTTTCTCTCTCTCTCTCCTTCTCCCCTCCTTCACCTGGTAATGAAGAAAAACTTGGCACATGGAAGCGGTCTTGTTGTGCTGTGGATAAGACTGCAGTATACACGTGTCCAGTGCTTTGGCCCTCTTGTCATAGTTTGTATTGTGTGTGTGCATTCATACCTTATACCATAAGTATAGAGGTACTGAGATCTCTCTCTCTCTCTCTCTCTCTCTCTCTCTCTCTCTCTCTCTCTCTCTCTCTCTCTCTCTCTCTCTCTCTCCCACTACTTTCTCTTGCCTGACTTGCATTAAAAAGCCTGTCATGAGGAGGTATTCAACACTACCAGCCTGCCTGACCCCCAATACCCCACCCATATGCCAAAGCAGGGCCACACCTCAGCCTAGAGATTAGCATCCAGAGTGGATGGGTGGGAAGGAGGAGAAGAAAGGATAGAATGTGACAGGGGAATGGAAACTCTTAGGCAGCCTTAAGAGATGGACCATGTTAAAAAAAGCATTCACCCCATAAAATAATGCCTCCACTGCGGGCCGTGCAGTGAAATGTTTAATCTCCTTCAATGTCATCCCACTTTCTGTGATCATCCACGGTGGCCTTTATTGCATTCTCTCCTGCCATGCATGTTCTCCTTACCATCAGTGAAAAAAACTATCAATTTGTGTTGAGGGCGACTGAAGCTTTGTGTGGGGTGGCATTGTGAGGTAGGTAGGCTCAGTCCTTGGTCTGTGAACACTAGGTCCATCTATAATATTCCCCTCAATAGGGTCTCTATCCAATGTGTGTGAGTGTGTGTGAGTGTGTCTGAGTATGTGTAGGAGAAGAATGATTCAACACCCTCCTCATCACTCCAGCACTTCAATACACCATTCTATCTCCCTCTGCTTTCCCAACAAAGAAATACGCTTTTATGTACCATATTCTATATCCTCCTTCATCCTTTACGAAATCAAACAGTCCCCCACACCGTCTCCCGTCAGCAGCATCACAGATCAAAGTCACAGTGAAGTTAGAGTGAAATTTATAACAAACACCCGGCATCACTAAACCTTAAGTGTGTGTGTGTGTGTGTGTGTGTGTGTGTGTGCGCACACTGCAGGGCTCTTTATTTCAGCCAAAAAACAACCTTCAGCTCTTTGGAGCTGACTCTGTCACTCCGCCACTACACAAAGAGACGCTAAAATAAGTGCAGGGCTTTTTCAGACAGAAATCAATTAGAACAGCTCTGTCACAGCATAAATGAAACAACGCCACTGCACTTACCACTACCTTGCGCATGCACATGAACACACAGACACAGACACACACACACACACACACACACGGAGCGTCATGCCAGGCGTAGATTATCATCAATGTCAAATTCATGATCAAATGCCCACAGAACATGTTTTCCTCGTGCACTGCATTAGCATGTAGCATGTCATTGCACTGGCAGAACCAGCCAAGATACAGTATGATATGATCAGGGATGGATCACTTGCTTGATGTTTATGTTCAAACACTACTTTTCACCTATTCAGAAAAAATATTCGTTATAGAGAACACTCTCTCCCTTTAGTATTTCAGTTGACTTCATAGTGATGGGAGCATTCCAATCCGTGTTAGTACGGTTCCACAATGAAGTGGTCACAGTGGTGAAAAATTTGACAATAAAACTGTCAGTGCTGATCGTACCCTGTTTAACCAGTAACACTGAATGTCAGCGAACGCGCACTCACATATAAAGAAATGCGGCATGTGTATGATAGTAAACTTACAGCCTCTGTCATGCAACAAATCCCACGGACTTGGCCTCCATCACGATGGAAATGCTCCGGCGCTCCGTTGCCAGGGCAGCTGATGGGGACTGAACACTGCACATTTTCAACAGCCCGCTTCAGACCAATTCATATGGCTCCTAAAATGTTACAGGACTCCATTGTGCGTTCACAAAGCATGCATGCAATTAAATTTCCGCTCTGTGTTTCATGTTCACCCATGAATTGGCCCTGTTACAGGCCTGAGTTTCCATTCGAGAAACCCCCGCTCCACCCCCTTGGCTGGGACCCACCCTGGCCTTTAGCTCTGAATGGTTGGCCTTTTGGTGGGGAGTATTGGGGACGTCAAAGCAGCGCATGCCATCTGAGCCCCACAGGGACATGGGTACTGAGAGAGGTAGCCACTGATCAGGCTGTCAGCAGGTGAGTGTGACTAGTATTCAAACATAGAGTCTTATTACCACAGTAATGGCATGGTGGTGGTGTAAATCACAGCGATAAATTATGTTAGAAAGGATTTAAAAGGGGTTGAGATAATGATCTATATTATAATACAGTAAGCCACAAACTTGCAGTGGGGTCTTCTCCTACAACTTTGTGCCAATTTTCTTCAGTTTATGTTCAAAAGAAGATTGTTGTCCGGGGACATCTTTATATTCCTCTGTTTTTCGTGTTATTTTCCCGTTTTTGTGTGTTTATGATCGTTGTTATGGGTAATCGTGCTTTCATGGCCAATTTGTAAACTCTAGAATGACTACATTACCCATAATTCTCTTTGACTGAACTTTCTATTTTCTATTTTTTTATTTAACCTTTATTTAAGAACAAATTCTTATTTACAATGAAGGCCTACCCCGGCCAGCGCTGGGCCAATTGTGCGCCGCCCTATGGGACTCCCAGTCGGCTAGATGTGATACAGCCTGCATTTGAACCAGGGACGGTAGTGACACCGCTTGCACTGAGATGCAGTGCCTTAGAGCATTCCAAATTGCAATTATGCAACACATTAGTCATTTTTATGTCAATGGTGAAGGGCCTTCCATGGTGTAGTAGGCAGCTACATAATTTTACAGCGCAGGTCCAGATGCAGGCTTTCATGGTCACACAGCATGGCACCTGGGGATATAAAATGAGTAGCCTAACAATTATTTACATGACCTCAATTGCATTTGCAACCAAATCATTTTCTGTGCCAATTCAATATGAAATGGTTTAGCCTAAAGATTTGACCTTGCCCTGCTACAGGCATGTATTAAGTTGTGGGTGACATGGGTTCATGGTAGGCCTATCAAATGATCGAATTTCCAAGGGAAAGCATGATCCCGCAGGAAATTATTATTATTATTTGTTTTAATGCTCTGGAGCTGAGAAGATTAGCAGCATAGACCAAATTGAGTTTGTTATTTGGTGGTAGCTTTACTGTCTGTCCTAACATATTTAACTACATTGAATCAAATTAGCGCCTGTAAGGGCCGGCTGCCGTTAGTAGAGTCTTATTACCACAGTGATGGCTTACTGATGTCATAGTGATGGCGCAAATCACAGGGATAAATGACTGTAAGGATTGGAAAGGAGTTGACATCCTGATTAAATTAAATGTCAGATTTAATTTATAGGGAGCATCTTTTGTTTACAAACAAAATAAATAACTATACTTTTGATGTAATAAAGCTTTCTGTGTAAGTTGAGGGAGATGGTACTGTTTGGGAGTAATATTAAATCCAAATTACATGCGGAATTATTCTGTCAAGTACTTCTGGCAGGAAAATGCATGCCATGCTTACCAATGGTTTTATGGTACCTGTACTTGAACTGCACTTCAAGATGACAATGCATTTTATTGATCAATTAAATGCGGTTCTTCTCTTGGATATATGAATGTTTGAATAACAGAGAATCTCCACCATCACAGACCCCCTACCACAGAGACTTCTCGTGCACCACACCAGCACCACTACTCCCAGCACTACACTACACTACAGGCGTCTAATGACAGGCGGAGTGAGAGATGGGAGGATGAGAGTAAAGAGGAGCAGAGGGCAGAGGGGGTAAAGTGGCTGAATGGCGGCTCCCGCCTCTCTCTCCGCGCCCCCGGGAGCTAATGAGGGCCCTGTGCTTTAGGAGGGAAAGATAAACATTATTTCTGGCATATTGTGGCCGCCAGCAGCTTATTTATAGCCTGGCTTTTGTGTGCTGGGAGCAAATAAGGCTTCAGAGAAACCAGTAAAGCAGGAGCCCATGCAGCCATCCCTGGCTCTCCTAGCCTCACCACCACAGCAACCACTCCAGGGGGACATCAAACGCTCGCCCTGCCGGCCCTGGCTAATTGTACACCTATTGTTCCTATGTAGGACCCTAAGAAGCAAAAGAAGGAGAAAATGGAGGGAGAGAGAGTGGGGGAGAATAGGGCTTTGGTAATGAGGCTCCTGCAGCTGAATAAATATGGTCTAAAACAATATGAACTGTTTTGATGCCTCCCTCTGGGCCCACTCGGCCAGTATACTCATTACTCACCTTAATGACAAATAAGGCCTTATTAAAATCAGCCTTGTTACAAGGATAGGGCACGCATGAATGCTATGGCCAAACCCAGGCTCTTTCATTAGTTGAGGTCGAGAGTAAGAGAGTGTTTATGTGTGCATTTGAAATAAGTCTGTGATCCACAATTGCTCAGGGAGTCATGTATGATACAAAACAACCTCATACTTTCCTCATCTTTATGATACAGGAAAAAACAATGGCTGTGATTTGACAGGAGGCCTGCTAATACAATACAGTTTTGAAGAGTCTGGGATGCTGTGGTATGACTGCGGTTTAACATTACTGGTTATGGTCTGTATACCGTTTCTCAATGGGGATTGTCTCCAACAATTGTGGAGAATAATCTGGCAGAGACTCTCAGTAATTTTCAATGGGAATACAGTATCCAATGTTGAGTATTGCAGAATGTTAGAGTTTGTGTTGAAGAATTGCATGCTTTTGCATTATACATTGGCATGGAACCTGAATGGGATTTTCTCAAATGTCATGTATTTTGATATACAAATAATATATAAATACACCTTTCCCTAAGCATTAAAGACCAAATGGAAAAAATAAATACCAATATCTGAAAGGTTACTTGTGATGTTACCATGAGTACCTCAGCAAAGGACTGTACTCACAACTGACAGGTTAGAGAGTTATCACAAGACCTGTACACCGCTCCTCTCAGAGTAGTCAGACAAAGGGCCAGACGCATACAGCTGACTCTCTCCTCTGTTCCCCTGCTCCCCAGGTAGTCAGGCAGTCAGACAGGCAGACCCCATTGGGCCAGGCTGGCCTCAACGACTAGACGTAACATAGTAAACGTAAATCTGTGACACTCAAATGAGTATGATGTTATGTTTGGTATGGTTATGTAAGACAGAAGGTTACTTAAGCCAAAAACAGAACAAGGGAAGTTGATCTGGGAGGATGGATGGGTGCATAACGTGAACGTCTGGTAACCCAAAGGTTGCGTGTACGAATCACATCACGGTTAACTTAAGGATTTTAGCTAATCCTATGGATTCACAGGGTACTGTACGGTGTTCCTGTTCAAATTCTTAAAAAGTTGATCTTTTTTGTTTGTTACTACTTAATTTTTTACTACTTACAGTGAGGGAAAAAAGTATTTGATCCCCTGCTGATTTTGTACGTTTGCCCACTGACAAAGAAATGATCAGTCTATCATTTTAATGGTAGGTTTACTTGAACAGTGAGAGACAGAATAACAACAAAGAAATCCAGAAAAACGCATGTCAAAAATGTTATAAATACTTATTTATAAATACTTATTTCCCTCATTAAAATGCAAATCAATTTATAACATTTTTGACATGCGTTTTTCAGGATTATTTTGTTGTTATTCTGTCTCTCACTGTTCAAATAAACCTACCATTAAAATGATAGACTGATCATTTCTTTGTCAGTGGGCAAACGTACCACATCAGCAGGGGATCAAATACTTTTTTCCCTCACTGTAGCATGTTAGCTAACCCTTCCCCTAACCCTAACCTTACCCCTAACTCCTCAGCCTAACTTGAACCCTAACCTTAACCCTAACCTTAACCCCTAACCCCTAACCCTAACCCCTAGCCTAGCTAATGTTAGCCACCTAACCACCTAGCTAATGTGACGATGTTGAATCAATGTGCACAACCGATTGGATGTGTAAAAAGTCATCAACATAAAGGAATACATTTTTTCCAATGATTTTTTGTTGATTTCATGTTGAATTCACGTTAGTGGACAACTCAATCAAATGAAACATCAAAACTAGACACTGAACTGATGGGACATTAAGGCAGTTAGCAGGCAGGCAGTTAGCAGGCAGGCATGCAGGCAGTCAGGAAAGAAGTTAGGTAGTTAGTAGGTAAGCAGGCAGACAGGCAGGCAGGCGGCTGGACCAAGGTGACTAGGAGTTCAAAGGGCAGAGTTCAGAGTTGACGCTTTCCAAGGTAAACCAACCCCCAAGTGGGCCATATTTATGAGGTGTTATTTTTATGGAGCGGCGGGCAACAACAGGTTTAAGAGGGCCAGTGTAACCTTACTGGGGCCAGGCCTGACCTGGACCCGGGGTGCAATAATATCTCAGGGCCACAATTAGCACGAGGGCCGCACTGAGTCAGCCATCGCTGCATCAGACCCCCTCGGCCTCCACTGGGCCCCCACTGCTGTCTGGCCCTCCCCTCCCTGACCCCCTCCTCCTGCCCCTAGACCTCATGTTCTTCATGCTCCAAGGGCAGGTGAACGCTGGCATGAAGCCAGATGCTACCACACGGCCAGCCTTGAGTTGTCTCATATAGCAGGAGGACAAAGGAATGGACTAGAGAAGATGGGTTTGGATGAAAAGACTTATAGACTAATTGCATTTGTCTGATCCAGTAGATTCAAAGACAGTTTTTCTTGCAACAAATGCAGTTGGTTGTAACCTAACCCTGCTCAATTCTACTTATGTTATGTCTGTTCTTGCTGTAATGACACCACCGCAGCCCCTGGTTTGCGTGCCCACTGCCCAGGTATGCCAACTTCCTGTTGATGCATGTGGGCATCTCAGATGACAACTGACAGTATCTTTTTAGTTCAGCTTTCATCACCTAGATGGCTGTAATGGTGTTGCAGATCTGTTGTGGCTTTTTTCACTGTTCTTTCTGACAGATGTTTCTGTCAAGTGTAACCCCCCCCCCCACACACACCATCATCTATAAGTCTATCCAGTCCTATTGAATCACCCTGTCCATCCCCATGTCTGTTTCCATGTCCCCTCCTTCCCTCCCCACACTGTCTCTCCCTGCTGAACGGTGTACTGTAGGACCCCGGCCGGCCCCGCCGCCTGCGCAGCGCTGACAGATGCTGCGATGCTGTTAGACAGAGTGAATATGCAGCAGGAGCTCACTGGCTCCAGCCACATATACTGTCACTACCACTTAGCCTCAGCCTCCAAACTAGCAATTAACTCCCAGAGCCCCCATCCCCAATGCTGGCCTCTGTGGCCAAACGCAGAGCCTGGGCCCCGGGGCACGGTGACCCCCACTCTCCCCTCCCCGCAGTAACCCTCTACCCCCCACTTCCCCACTCCACCCTCCCATCATCTACCCATGTCCCCTTAAGCCCCTCCGCGACACGCACATGCTCAAAGACATTGTGCCTTTGTGTGTGTCAGGCTTCTGAACTTTAGAAAAAGAGGATAAAGTCAATTTATCTGTATTTGTTCTTCAGAACAGATTGTGGTCTTACAGGGAGTCAGCTCGGTAACAGGGTGAGACATTTGTCTGCTTCAGGACTGATACGGGAGAAACATGCAGGGTCCAGCAGAGAGGTTGACAAACCATGGGTGAGCCATCACTTGGTCAGTATCCATCTCCCGCACTGCAAATGAATGTATAACAGTTACATTCATAATGGCCATTTTTTGGGGGATCTGTACTTTATTTTACATGACTTCAATGAAGCATTGCACTTTTCAGGAAAAAAAACATCTTCTTACTGTATGTAGGGAGTGTTACTGGAAGATTGCCAACTTGAATCAATCATTTTTGCTATCTCTTATGATATTTGTTTGGTCTTTAAATCTTATTAGGTAACAGTAATTTGGCCTGTGTGCCTAACATTAATCCACAGCTTTCTCTGCTTATCAAAATGAAGATGTTTTGTTGGCTCATGAATTGATCATAAATGTAACCTGCTCTCACCTTTGGAGATATCACTGCACATCTACAGTGCATAATACATTACTATACCAAGAAGGAAAGGAATTACATGTATTTATAAACCCTATATTCCTCTGTGACCATCCACAATGCAGTTGTGACACACATAGGCTCATGAGACCTGGAAGTGGAGTGTTTGACCTAATGTCTCATGAGCAATGCGACTCCCTCATCATAAGAGTCCACAGGGCTTTGGTAGAGTACCCCCCACCTCCTCCACCCCACCCTCACCCCCTCCGAGGCCCTACTCCTCTCTCTAATGACAAGTTTGGATGAGAGTCCCTATCACCTTCAGTCTTTGGCCATTAAGTTACAGGCCCCTATGCCACCGCACTCATATCCTGCCTTTTGTTTACCTCTGTGTGTGTATGTGTGTGTATGTGTATGTGTGTGTATACATGTGGGTGTGTATGACCCTGTTTGTGAGTGGAGGTTACTCAAAGGCTGTTGTTCAGGATCTGTCTGGTGAACTGGCATTGGGTACAGGGCTTTTGTGACATCACTCATTAACCAGGTTTATACTCTCATGTTTATGCTCTGTCGTTGGAGAACAAAAGCCTAAATGAGGGACAGGGGAACCACTTGAAAGGGCTGCTATAAACAGATCATGATGTTTTTCCCGCTATTAAGCTTCTTTGCTCGTTAGACCAATACATTTTAGGCATAACGTTCTAATTTACCCTTATTAAATGTTCGAGAAAGCTCAGGTTTCGAGGCAAGATTTGAGCCCATTGTTTCTCAATAGATGATGACAAACAAAAAACAACCATTCCGTGAAATAAGGCGGACTCACCAAATATCCCGCTAGTTGCTTATCAGTGCGTCTCTCTTGCTAATTCAGTCAGCATGCTACAATGACTACACAGAGGAAACTATAAAGACGTTTATAAGTGGCAACATTGCAGCGGTATTACCCAAATGCAAAACATTTCTATAATCCGTCACAAACGTCCCCCGTATAAGCTCTCATCAAAGGGTTCAGGAAGTGATGTCGTGAACTGTGCCTGTGCAGACACACAACGTCCTTGGTTTCACAGGCTTCAAGGGCGTTTCTTTCGAGCACAATGGCGTGATGGTCACTCTGTGATGCTAGAGGGAGTGAGACTTCTCTCTGCTTAGCTGTCAATTGCTCCATCGCTCTTTGTTGCCCACAAACTCTGAGGCATAAGGCCAGAGTGAAGGGCACTGGAGAGTAGTGTATGTATGTGGTGGAATAGGAAAGGACAGATGCTGGTAAAATAAAGGTTTCTGAGGACAAGGTCAAATAGATTCTATAGATCAGTTTGATGGGGAGGTCATAGTACAACAACAGATGTACAAGGTCAACATTACATGTACAGTGCCTTCGGAAAGTATTCAGACACCTTGACTTTTTTCACATTTTGTTAGGTTATAATTAAAGACTTATTTTAAAATGGATTAAATTGTTTTCCCCGCCTCATCAATCTACACACAATACCCCATAATGACAAAGCAAAAACAGGTTTTTAGAAATGTTTGCTAATTTATAAAAAATGTAAAACACTCAGTATTACATTTACACAAGTATTCAGACCCTTTACTCAGTATTTTGTTGAATCCCCTTTGGCAGCGATTTCTTGGGTATGACACTACAAGCTTGGCACACCTGTATTTGGGGAGTTCCTCCTATTCTTCTCTGCAGATCCTCTCAAGCTCTGTCAGGTTGGATGGGGAGCGTTGCTGCACAGCTTTTTCAGGTCTCTCCAGACACGTTTGATCAGGTTTAAGTTCGGGCTCTGGCTGGGCCACTCAAGGACATTCAGAGACTTGTCCTGAAGCCACTGTGTGCTTAGGATTGTTGTCCTGTTGGAAGGTGAACCTTCGCCCCCAGTCTGAGGTCCTGAGAGCTCTGGAGCAGGTTTTTCTGTAATTTGCTCCGTTCATCTTTGCCTTGATCCTGACTAGTCTCCCAGTCCCTGCCGCTGAAAAACCTCCCCACAGCATGTTGCTGCCACCACCATGCTTCACCGTAGGGATGGCGCCAGGTTTTCACAGACCAGAGAATCTTGTTTCTCATGGTGAGAGAGTGGGCTGTCATGTGCCTTTTACTGAGGAGTGGCTTCTGTCTTGCCACTCTACCATAAAGGCCTGATTGGTGGACTGCTGCAGAGATGGCTGTCCTTCTGGAAGGTTCTTCCATCTCCACAGAAGAGCTCTAGAGCTCTGTCAGAGTGACCATCGGGTTCTTGGTCACCTCCCTGACCAAGGCCCTTCTCACTCGAATGCTCAGTTTGGCCGGGTGCCCAGCTGTAGGAAGAGTCTTTGTGGTTCCAAACTTGTTCAATTTCAGAATTATGGAGGCCACTGTGTTCTTGGGGACCTTCAATGCTGCAGAAATGTTCTGGTACCTTTCCACAAACCTGTGCCTCGACAGAATCCTGTCTCGGAGCTCTACGGACAAATTTAATACATTTGCAAAAATGTCTAAAAACCTGTTTTCGCCTTGTCATTATGGGGTATTATGTGTAGATTGCTAAGGAATTTGTATATTTAATCCATTTTAGAATAAGGCTGTAACCTAACAAAATGTGGAAAAGTCAAGGGGTCTGAATACTTTCCAAAGGCACTGTACAAGATATTGTGGCCCTGTCAAAATCCACACTGCTGCCCTAACTACACCACTTTGCAAATGATGCGCATGATCATACAAAACGTTTACACTAACTGAGAAATAAATCTAACATACCTTGTTCAATTTATGAGATTAAACTCACTTGGAAAAGACTTCCGCATAAGGCCAAGGCAACTTTGTCTTAAATCATCTAACACAAAACACTGCGGCCAGCCGATGAACCACAGATATACAGTATGATGAGGTGTTTTGTCATAAATGACCTCCTCCACTGAGAATAAGACAATGGAAAACAGATTTTAACCTGCGACCCAAGATATATGTGAGGATCATGAGCTCTCCTCTTGTCACCTCCTGTTCTTCTTCCCACAAATCACCTGTTCCTTCACGCCGCCGAGGGGTGAAAGGTCAGATTCTCACGCTTGTCCGTCATGGCGTCGTCTGAGGAGGTTCAGTGCTGTGGGCTGTGAACCAACAGGAGGAGCAGGGCGAGAAAAAACAACAACCTGCAACTAAAAAGGGAAACAGGAAGTTGCATACAATAGAGGGGACCTTTGATCCATAGCTGGGGGAAGACTTCCCCTCGAGTGCAATGTATTAATGTGAAAGTGACTCTGCCCGGCACACATTTGTTACTTCAAATAATGGGCCTAAAATTAGCACACAATGGCAGGCAGACGGGCGACACTCGCACCCAGCCATGCGCAGGAAGGGAGAGGGAGGTAATTGTATGAAAATGAGTGATTTGCTGGGGCAGAGACTTGTTGGGAGCGCCGGCTGCCTTTCCACGCCACCTCTGAGGGAGTAGCTGGAGACTAGGTCTGGCGCTGGTGGTGTCCCAAGGTCGCACTGCCGTGAACAGAGCCTGTGTTAATCTGCTGCCATGGCTGCTGTGTGTGTGTGTGTGTGTGTGTGTGTTATGTGTGTGTGTGTGTGTGTGTGTGTGTGTGTGTGTGTGTGTGTGTGTGTGTGTGTGTGTGTGTGTGTGTGTGTGTGTGTGTGTGTGTGTGTGTGTGTGTGTGAATAGGGGGTGGGGGCCTGTAGGAACCATTAGTGTTAGATCCATAGGGGGAGTGTATTTCTGGATTCAGTACACCCAAGGTCTGGATATATTAAGCGCCGTTGGTGATTGGATGAGACATAAATGTGCCTGTAGCTCTAGGTGCTAATCCCTAAGAGGGAAAGTGACTACCCAAAACACAGCAGGACAGTGAAGGTCTGTGACTATAGTTTCTAAACTAACTGAGTAAGTAACTGAGTTGTGATGAATGTGGAGTGGATTTCTTTCATGTTTCTGTTTTTGCTGTAAGAGGGAATATTTGGTCAAACAAAGATCTCAAGGATGAGTATGAGATGAACTAGTTATGTGAAATTGTACAATAGTATTTTGTGTACAAAGGAATACAAAAGAACGTTGTCAAATCAATGTAACAATGTACTCTCATATTGAAGGCCATGCCTACGTATAACCCCAGAGAGCCAGTGGTTTAACATACTCTATAACCCCCCCCCATAGCCAGTGGTTTAACTTACTCCATACTCTATAACCCCCCCCATAGCCAGTGTTTTAACATACTCTCTAACCCCCCCCATAGCCAGTGGTTTAACATACTCTATAACCCCCCCATAGCCAGTGTTTTAACATACTCTATAACCCCCCCAGAGCCAGTGGTTTAACATACTCTATAACCCCCCCCAGAGCCAGTGGTTTAACATACTCCCTACTCTATAACCTCAGAGAGCCAGTGGTTTAACATACTCTATAACCCCAGAGAGCCAGTGTTTTAACACACTCTATAACCCCCCCCCAGAGCCAGTGTTTTAACATACTCTATACCCACCCCCTCCTCCAGAGCCAGTGGTTTAACATACTCCATACTCTATAACCCCAGAGAGCCAGTGTTTTAACATACTCTATAACCCCCCCCATAGCCAGTGGTTTAACACAATCTATAGCCCCAGAGAGCCAGTGTTTTAACATACTCTATAACCCCCCCCCCAGAGCCAGTGGTTTAACATACTCCATACTCTATAACCCCCCCCCCCCCATTGCAAGTGGTTTAACATACTCAATAACCCCCCCCCCCAGAGCCAGTGGTTTAACATACTCCATACTCTATAACCCCCCCCCCCAGAGCCAGTTGTTTAACATACTCCATACTCTATAACCCCAGAGAGCCAGTGGTTTAACATACTCTATAACCCCCCCCCAGACCCAGTAGTTTAACATACTCCATAGTCTATAACCGCAGAGAGCCAGTGTTTTAACACACTCTATAACCCCCCCCCAGAGCCAGTGTTTTAACATACTCTATACCCACCCCCTCCTCCAGAGCCAGTGGTTTAACATACTCCATACTCTATAACCCCCCCCCCCCCATAGCCAGTGGTTTAACATACTCTACAACCCCTGAGAGCCAGTGTTTAACATACTCTATAACCCCAGAGAGCCAGTGTTTTAACACACTCTATAACCCCCCCCCAGAGCCAGTGTTTTAACATACTCTATACCCACCCCCTCCTCCAGAGCCAGTGGTTTAACATACTCCATACTCTATAACCCCCCCCCCCATAGCCAGTGGTTTAACATACTCTACAACCCCTGAGAGCCAGTGTTTAACATACTCTATAACCCCCCCATAGCCAGTGGTTTAACATACTTTATAACCCCCCCCCCAGAGCCAGTGGTTTAACATACTCCATACTCTATAACCCCCCCCCCCATAGCCAGTGGTTTAACATACTCTATAACCCCCCCCCCAGAGCCAGTGGTTTAACATACTCCATACTCTATAACCCCCCCCCCCCAGAGCCAGTGGTTTAACATACTCCATACTCTCTAACCCCAGAGAGCCAGTGTTTTAACATACTCTATACCCCCCCCAAGAGCCAGTGGTTTAACATACTCAATAACCCCAGAGAGCCAGTGTTTTAACATACTCTATAACCCCCCCAGAGCCAGTGTTTTAACACACTCTATAACCCCCCCAGAGCCAGTGGTTTAACATACTTTATAACCCCCCCCCACAGAGCCAGTGGTTTAACATACTCCATACTCTATAACCCCCCCCCCCCCCCATAGCCAGTGGTTTAACATACTCTATAACCCCCCCCAGAGCCAGTGGTTTAACATACTCCATACTCTATAACCCCCCCCCCCCCCAGAGCCAGTGGTTAACATACTCCATACTCTATAACCCCAGAGAGCCAGTGGTTTAACATACTCTATAACCCCCCCTCCGCCCAGAGCCAGTAGTTTAACATACTCCATAGTCTATAACCCCCCCCCCCCATAGCCAGTCGTTTAACATACTCTATAACTCCAGAGCCAGTGGTTTAACATACTTTATAACTCCAGAGAGCCAGTGTTTTAACATACTCTATAACCCCCCCCAGAGCCAGTGGTTTAACATACTCTATATCCCCCCCAGAGCCAGTGGTTTAACATACTCCATACTCTCTAACCCCAGAGAGCCAGTGTTTTAACATACTCTATACCCCCCCCAAGAGCCAGTTGTTTAACATACTCAATAACCCCAGAGAGCCAGTGTTTTAACATACTCTATAACCCCCCCAGAGCCAGTGTTTAACATACTCTATAACCACAGAGAGCCAGTGTTTTAACATACTCTATAACCTCCCCCCCAGAGCCAGTGTTTTAACATACTCTATAACCCCCCCCCCCCAGAGCCAGGGGTTTAACATACTCCAAACTCTCTAACCCCAGAGAGCCAGTGTTTTAACATACTCTATAACCCCCCCCCCCCCCCCAGAGCCAGTGGTTTAACATACTCGATTACCCCAGAGAGCCAGTGTTTTAACATACTCTATAACCTCCCCCCCAGAGCCAGTGTTTTAACAAACTCTATATCCACCCCCTCCCCCAGAGCCAGTGTTTTAACATACTGTATAACCCCAGAGAGCCAGTGTTTTAACATACTATACAACCCCCCCCCTCCAGAGCCAGTGGTTTAACATACTCTATAACCCCACAGAGCCAGTGTTTTAACATACTCTATAACCCCCCCCCAGAGCCAGTGTTTTAACATACTCCATACTCTATAACCCCCCCAATAGCTAGTGTTTTATCATACTCTATAACCCCAGAGAGCCAGTGGTTTAACATACTCTATAACCCCCCCCCAGAGCCAGTGTTTTAACATACTCTATAACCCCAGAGAGCCAGTGTTTTAACATACTCTATAACCCCCCCTCCCCAGAGCCAGTGTTTTAACATACTCTATAACCCCAGAGAGCCAGTGTTTTAACATTCTCTATACCCCCCCAGAGCCAGTGTTTTAACATACTCTATAACCCCAGAGAGCCAGTGTTTTAACATACTCTATACCCACCCCCTCCCCCAGAGCCAGTGTTTTAACATACTCTATAACCCCAGAGAGCAAGTGTTTGAACATACTCTATACCCCCCCCCCCAGAACCAGTGGTTTAACATACTCTATAACCCCAGAGAGCCAGTGTTTTAACATACTCTATAACCCCCCCCCCCCCCCGAGCCAGTGGTTTAACATACTCCATACTCTATAACCCCCCCCATTGCCAGTGTTTTAACATACTCTATAACCCCAGAGAGCCAGTGGTTTAACATACTCTATAACCCCCCCCAGAGCCAGTGGTTTAACATACTCGATAACCCCAGAGAGCCAGTGTTTTAACATACTCTATAACCCCAGAGAGCCAGTGTTTTAACATACTGCATAACCCCCCCCCCAGAGCCAGTGTTTTAACATACTCTATACCCCCCCCCCCCAGAACCAGTGGTTAACATACTCTATAACCCCAGAGAGCCAGTGTTTTAACATACTCTATAACCCCCCCCCAGAGCCAGTGGTTTAACATAGTCTATAACCCCCCCCCCCCCCCAGAGCCAGTGGTTTAACATACTCTATAACCCCGGAGAGCCAGTGTTTTAACATACTCTATAACCCCCCCCAGAGCCAGTGGTGAACATACTCTATAACCCCCCCCCAGAGCCAATGGTGAACATACTCTATAACCCCCACCCCAGAGCCAGTGTTTTAACATACTCTATAACCCCCCCCCCCATAGCCAGTGGTTTAACATACTCTAAAGCCCCAGAGAGCCAGTGTTTTAACATACTCTATAACCCCCCCCCATAGCCAGTGGTTTAACATACTTTATAACCCCCCCCAGAGCCAGTGGTTTTAACATACTCCATACTCTATAACCCCCCCCCCCCCAGAGCCAGTGGTTTAACATACTCTATAACCCCAGAGAGCCAGTGTTTTAACATACTCTATAACCCCCCCCCCCCAGAGCCAGTGGTGAACATACTCCATAACCCCCCCCCCAGAGCCAATGGTGAACATACTCTATAACCCCCCCCCAGAGCCAGTGTTTTAACATACTCTATAACCCCCCCCCATAGCCAGTGGTTTAACATACTCTAAAGCCCCAGAGAGCCAGTGTTTTAACATACTCTATAACCCCCCCCACATAGCCAGTGGTTTAACATACTTTATAACCCCCCCCCAGAGCCAGTGGTTTAACATACTCCATACTCTAAAACCCCCCCCCCCCCAGAGCCAGTGTTTTAACATACTCTATACCCACCCCATCCTCCAGAGCCAGTGGTTTAACATACTCCATACTTTATCACCTCCCCCCCCAGAGCCAGTGGTTTAACATACTCCATACTCTATAACCCCAGAGAGCCAGTGGTTTAACATACTCTATACTCCCCCCCCCCATAGCCAGTGGTTTAACATACACTATAACTCCATAGCCAGTGGTTTAACATACTCTATAACTCCAGAGAGCCAGTGTTTTAACATACTCTATAACCCCCCCAGAACCAGTGGTTTAACATACTCTATAACCTCCCCCCGAGAGCCAGTGGTTTAACATACTCTATATCCCCCCCTCCCAGAGCCAGGGGTTTAACATACTCTTTAACCCCCCCCCCCCCAGAGCCAGTGGTTTAACATACTCTATACCCCCCCAGAGCCAGTGGTTTAACATACTCCATACTCTCTAACCCCAGAGAGCCAGTGTTTTAACATACTCTATACCCCACCCCCAGAGCCAGTGGTTTAACATACTCTATAACCCCAGAGAGCCAGTGTTTTAATATACTCTATAACCTCCCCCTCATAGCCAGTGGTTTAACATACTCCATACTCTATAACCCCCCCCCCCCAGAGCCAGTGGTTTAACATACTCCATACTCTATAACCCCAGAGAGCCAGTGTTTTAACATACTCTATAACCTCCCCCTCATAGCCAGCGGTTTAACAGACTCCATACTCTATAACCCCCCCCCCCAGAGCCAGTGGTTTAACATACTCCATACTCTATAACCCCAGAGAGCCAGTGTTTTAACACACTCTTTAACACCCCCCCCAGAGCCAGTGTTTAACATACTCTATACCCACCCCCTCCTCCAGAGCCAGTGGTTAACATACTCCATACTCTATAACCCCAGAGAGCCAGTGTTTTAACATACTCTATAACCCCCCCCCCTTTAGTCAGTGGTTTAACATACTCTATAGCCCCCCCCCCAGAGCCAGTGGTTTAACATACTCTATAACCCCCCCCCATAGCCAGTGGTTTAACTTACTCCATACTCTATAACCCCCCCCATAGCCAGTGTTTTAACATACTCTCTAACCCCCCCCCCCATAGCCAGTGGTTTAACATACTCTATAACCCCCCCCATAGCCAGTGTTTTAACATACTCTATAACCCCCCCAGAGCCAGTGGTTTAACATACTCTATAACCCCCCCCCCCAGAGCCAGTGGTTTGACATACTCCCTACTCTATAACCTCAGAGAGCCAGTGGTTTAACATACTCTATAACCCCAGAGAGCCAGTGTTTTAACACACTCTATAACCCCCCCCCCCCAGAGCCAGTGTTTTAACATACTCTATACCCACCCCCTCCTCCAGAGCCAGTGGTTTAACATACTCCATACTCTATAACCCCAGAGAGCCAGTGTTTTAACATACTCTATAACCCCCCCATAGCCAGTGGTTTAACACAATCTATAGCCCCAGAGAGCCAGTGTTTTAACATACTCTATAACCCCCCCCATAGCCACTGGTTTAACATACTTTATAACCCCCCCCCAGAGCCAGTTGTTTAACATACTCCATACTCTATAACCCCCCCCCCCCCCCCCCATTGCCAGTGGTTTAACATACTCTATAACCCCCCCCCAGAGCCAGTGGTTTAACATACTCTATAACCCCAGCGAGCCAGTGTAGCTCTAGGTGCTAATCCCTAAGAGGGAAAGTGACTACCCAAAACACAGCAGGACAGTGAAGGTCTGTGACTATAGTTTCTAAACTAACTGAGTAAGTAACTGAGTTGTGATGAATGTGGAGTGGATTTCTTTCATGTTTCTGTTTTTGCTGTAAGAGGGAATATTTGGTCAAACAAAGATCTCAAGGATGAGTATGAGATGAACTAGTTATGTGAAATTGTACAATAGTATTTTGTGTACAAAGGAATACAAAAGAACGTTGTCAAATCAATGTAACAATGTACTCTCATATTGAAGGCCATGCCTACGTATAACCCCAGAGAGCCAGTGGTTTAACATACTCTATAACCCCCCCCCAGAGCCAGTGGTTTAACATACTCTATAACCCCCCCCATAGCCAGTGGTTTAACTTACGCCATACTCTATAACCCCCCCATAGCCAGTGTTTTAACGTACTCTATAACCCCCCCCCATAGCCAGTGTTTTAACACACTCTATAACCCCCCCCCAGAGCCAGTGTTTTAACATACTCTATACCCACCCCCTCCTCCAGAGCCAGTGGTTTAACATACTCCATACTCTATAACCCCAGAGAGCCAGTGTTTTAACATACTCTATAACCCCCCCCCCCATAGCCAGTGGTTTAACATACTCTATAGCCCCAGAGAGCCAGTGTTTTAACATACTCTATAACCCCCCCCCATAGCCAGTGGTTTAACATACGTTATAACCCCCTCCCCCCCCAGAGCCAGTGGTTTAACATACTCCATACTCTATAACCCCCCCCCCCAGAGCCAGTGTTTTAACATACTCTATAACCCCCCCCCCCCCCCCCAGAGCCAGTGGTTTAACATACTCTATAACCCCCCCCCCCACAGAGCCAGTGGTTTAACATACTCTATACCCCCCCCCCCCAGAGCCAGTGGTTTAACATACTGTATACCCCCCCCCCCCCCAGAGTCAGTGGTTTAACATACTCTATAACCCCCGAGAGCCAGTGGACTAACATACTCTTTAACCCCCATGAGCCAGTGGTTTAACATACTCTATAACCCCAGAGAGCCAGTGTTTCAACATACTCTATACCCCCCCCCCCCCAGAGCCAGTGGTTTAACATACTCTATAACCCCCCACCCCCATAGCCAGTGGTTTAACATACTCTATAACCCCCCCCCCAGAGCCAGTGGTTAAACATACTCTATAACCCCCAGGAGCCAGTGGACTAACATACTCTTTAACCCCCAAGAGCCAGTGGTTTAACATACTCTATAACCCCTGAGAGCCAGTGGTTTAACATACTCTATAACCCCCGAGAGCCAGTGGACTAACGTACTCTATAACCCCCCCAGAGCCGGTGGTTGTAGGTCAGTGGTTCTGGCTGGTTGACAGACATGCTGCTCTGGAAGCCTTCATGACCACTCGGCTGCTACCCCCGTTTCTTTAAAGAAAACGGACAATTACATCGCTCTGATGGAAAGAGGAATTGGTGTGCAAAGGTTTTACAAGGCCAAATGGAGAAAGGGCGTCTGTTGTGCATTAACTTTTTTGGATTGCAGGGAATCTTTCCCAGGTGCTGAGGTATTCCAGAGACTGTGATGGGAAGGGCCAGGAGGAGAGAAGGGGTGGAGGATGAGGTGGAGGGCTAGGGTGGGGTCTCGTCTTCATCTCGGCAGGCCGGGGGAACAGACAAAGGCAAGAGAGAGAGGGAGAGGGTTGATACGAGTGCAGCGAAAGCCCCCCTGTCGCCACTGCAGTAAAAAGCATGACCCCCACTTGTTCCTACTCGCACTTTTAAGAGAGGCACGAAGAGCAGGGATTACAAGATCTCATTTCCAGCGAGCACTGTTCCTGAAAGTGTCTTTACGTGTCCCAAAAAAGAGCCTGCAAGTAGCTTGTTTATGTTAGTCGACTGAGAGCTGTTAAACATTTAAGTCCCGGTAACTGAAGCCAAGGGCTGGCTGTGAGTACAGTACCATGTGAGTTCCAGGCTTCTCTGGCTGAGAACAGCCTCGGGGTAGACAGGCCCCTACTGAGAAAACTTTACATGACCTCCTGTAATGAGAACGGCAAAGTATTTCGTTCAGGGGGGGGAAACCGACAACAGGACTGTTGGAGATCGTAAAATATGTATGCCAGGCCAAGGAGGAAGAAAGCAAATTTGCAGGTTTGTGTTCTTTTCCCCTCTATCGATTTGTGCTTCTTTCTTTTTTTTTTAAGCATGTGAAAACAGAGATATGGGGCGTTCTTTTTTTCCAGGCTGACCCCATCAAAGGGCATTCTGTTTTCAGGAAAATCCAATTTAGTATCACTGGTATTATCGCTGTTCCTAGAACCATTACCCTTTCCTTATAGTACCTTTGGCAGGAAAACAAGGGGCTACAGCCTTTAACACAACACTGCAAGGTTACTTGGAACAAAAAGTAGTGAACAAATTACGCACAAACTGCTTGCCATTTCTATTTCTAATACATTGAGGTCATTCTTGATGCAAAGCCCTCCAATTAGATGACAGTTGTAAACAGAAGTACCTCTTCGCAACAGTGACTTCAATAGCGACATTGTAGCTGCTTACAATAACCCCAACTATGAAACAGGGAAACAGGTATTTTCAGCACCAAAGTGGCCACGCCATCACTCAATTACTCATGGTGCCACATTGACTGTGACGTGTTCTCCAAGTCAACCATCCTCTCTGTCCAGTCCACACAGCTAACAGCCAAACAGCCTCGCTTTCTCTCTTCATTCAAAGCCATCTGATTGAGTGAGACCAAACTGTCCAGCATGGGGTTAAGGTGGGCTGTGACGGACACAGAAATATTATTATAGATGCTGTCTGCCCGACCAGTCCCAGCTGGTTCTAGGTATTTAATAAACATGTAAACACTCTAGTTTCCCTCATTAGGTGATTGCAAAAGCTCATGCTGTCCATAAATCAAGGGCCAGGTTATCAAGGCCTGTGATCTTAACTGTACAGGGCGCCCAGCTGTCTACGCCATAGAGACCGGGAACAGCAGGCTACAAAGAATTCAATTCCCTCCGACCTTTTCTCTCATCTTTCACTCAAAGGGTACACACGACAGTCAAAGGTAAACACACAAATAGATAGTGGAACAAAATAAATGGTTTGTTTGGTATATGCGATAGATTCTAGATGACGGCATGTAAAAAAGTTATGTGTAGTGGGTACTACGGCTTACTAGCATAGATGAATCATGTTAACTTGCTCAACAGGCTGGTCTTACCAGCAGTTTGTCATTTTGGATGTTATTTTGGGATTATCTGTTTCCTAAAGCATATGGAGTGTAAACTCCAGAGGTTCCGTAGTGAGTGAAAGACGACGAGACTGAGAAACGGCTGTATGTTCACTGTACCTCTCTGTGATCCCCCTATAAAGGTTAGTACATGCAGAGTTCATGCACACTATCATTCTCCTATTTCCTAATGTAAAACAAACTTGAAAGGTTATGTACTGTACATGCTAAATGCTACTGAAGCTTCCCTCTGCTTTTCTCAATAAAACTATCTCTCCTGCTCAATGCTAATGAATGAGTGTCTTCCGCTGTATGTGACATGACTAAATTACACACACACACACACACACATATATATATATATATATATATATATATTTATGTTGGAAACACACATATATATATGTGTGTTTCCAACATAAATGGATCAGGCCACACATATGACTGGAAAATATTTGAAGTTTCTTTCCAAAACGCTATATATCCATTTGGGAAATTTGCTCTTTTTTGTTTAAAGAACTTATGAAAGAGATTGGTGTGTTTTCCCCCCATCTAATCATGGCATGCAGTTGTTAAATGACACATGTATTCGTTTGAAACCTACCACTAGATGATTTCATTTCAGAGGGAAAAACAATCGAATTTAGTTGCAAAACAAGATATATCTACCTCACTCTCAGAGAAAAAAGTAGCACTGCAAGGTTTCACACAGTCAAATTTGAAAAATAATTACTCTTTTATTAAATAACTGGACAAATGATTCACATTTGTGACATCAATATAAAAATCTATATTTAAAAAAAAATCTATACAGTAATATGATATCTGGGGTCTGGCCAAAAGTAGTGCAATATATAGGGAATAGGGTGTCATTTGGGACAAGGTCTATCTCTAACTAAACAGTATAGCCCTCAAACTCAACTCTGGACCTCGAAGCCAGTTCTACTGCTTTTTTTTCATTGTTCCCCTCTAATTAGGGACTGATTTGGACCTGACACACCAGGTGGGTGAAATCTACTTTCAGGTAGAACATAAAACCAACAGGCTCCGGACCTCGTAGGGTAAGAGTTGAATACCCCTGCACGATAGCATGAGGCTGGATTTATGATGGGTTTCATTTATATGATAAATATACAGCATATACAACATCCCATTCCAGCTAAAAAATGGATATAGCGTTTTGCAACCGATTTTAATACACTTCTAAAAGCTATGAATTCCAAATCTGAGAACAGTAATATATTACATGCACGTAAAGGTACCCATAAGCAATCATTTCTGATGCAAAAAACCCAAATGTGAAAAATTGGTGGATATACCATTTGAGAAATAAACTCTTCATTTGTAGACAGCATTCTCAATGCTGTCAGGCACAAGACACGCACACAAGTAATTCTATTTGGACTAGTTTATTATAATGTACGAGAAAATCTTTAGCCCAAGAGGGAATATAGTATGTATATAGTATATTTAGGGAATATAGTGTATATATATATATATATATATATATATATATATAGTATATTTAGGGAATATAGTATGTATATATATATATATATATATATAGAATATTTAGGGAATATAGTCTACTTGATCTGCATTCTACATGCTGTCCATAATTATGTGTTTAAAAAACTATGATACAAAAAGTGCCATTTTGTGAAAGAACATATTACGAAGTCACAGAACTCAATGCAGCGCATTGGGATCGACTAGTATTAATATCAAACAAACCACAAACGTTCAAATATCATTACATTTTCATTTAGTTCCATTTCTAATTTATTCCTGTTGTCAAGCGTGTTTTCTCCTCACACAAAACACCAGAACTACAAAAAAGAACTGGACTGGATTCTCCCCATGTAGTTTGGCAGAAGAAGCCAGAACATTCCTCTCCTTAGCTGGTGCTGCTATGTCATGCTGTCTTTCAGACCTCGAGTATTGTGTGTTGCCTTCAGGGACGGACTACAGATACTGCCTCAGAGAGATCTCGAAGCAACACCCCTGTCATAAAAATCCTGTGAAGTATGATTTTATGGAAAACACATGGTTGTTTGAGCTGAGAATCTTTATGGATGTACTATTCTTCATCCCACTCCTCCATACGTAAACACCTTTTCATGCAACATCTAGATAACGTAGTAGGAGATGTAGAGTCTATACATATGTTATGATGATCGGTATGTATCATTTCCAATGATCTCTTTATCGTGTCATCATCATTGTGATGCGAGTACATTGCAGTTCATCAGTGCTAAATGAAATAAATCACGTATGCTTGGCTTGCTTTGGAAAACGGCATGCTCCGGTTTCGTACAGGCATTTACGACCAGAGACCTTGCATTTATCAGGAGTCAATTGTGTATGAGATCTGGGATGAAAGACAGACATATCTTGTGGCCTTGCTACTTCTTGAACCACACTCATTGTGGCAATAAGGACACATTTCTCAGGGCTGGAATTATGTAAGTGTCATTGTTGTATTGTTTAGTTGATGGCTGAGCACAGACGCAGCTGAAATGAAGAGTTAGGATTCTAATCTAGGCCTCTCATTACTCACAAGGCCCTGGAGAGGTTCTGGTCGAAACAAAGCCGCTGGGTTTTGAACCTGTGCCACACACGCTGGACTGAGAAGGGCTGATTGCACACTGTCAAGTTTGGTGAAAACCTATCAATTCAATGCATTTAAAAAAAATGTTTTGTTGCAAAATACTAGTATTCACATTTAGCAAATACTGTACTTAACATGATTATAAAATGTGAACTATTGATATGCGTATCAACTGTAAACTGTCAAATGAATGACAGCTAGGCGTTGTGTTTCAGATGGAAAATGTTTAGTGGGTGGTGGGGACAGAGAGACAGGCTGGTCAGAGCAGCATTGAGGTGAGTCTAACTGTTATTGACAAGCTGAGTGGGCCATGGCCACTCTTCACCTCTAATCAGTCAAGTCTTTAATCATGTCTGTGATGGGGGAGCAGCTCAACTCAACTTATTCTCCACTATTGAATTACCTCAGGTTCTGATCCCACCATATGGGGCATGCTAGTTTGTGGCCACATACGACAAACACAGTCATATACACAGCACAGGAGGTTGGTGGCACCTTAATTGGGGAGGACGGGCTCATAATAATGGCTGGAGACAAATTAGTGGAATGGTATCAAACACATGGTTTCCATGTGGTTTGATGTCATTCCATTTGCTCCCTTCCAGCCATTATTATGATCCCGTCCTCCCCTCAGCAGCCTCCACTGATATACACGTGCATATGCACACTCGCAACACACACACACACACACACACACACACACACACACACACACACACACACACACACACTTACTGTTTTTCAGCGAGGAAATGGGCTAAATATTATCTCACACTGGGGAAGTATGTAATGTGTCTAATTTGGGCCCTGCTGGAGTGAGGAAGCGGAGAATATCCTGGCAACATCTTTAACCTATTCAGGCAGGATGATGTCATGATTAGAAGAGGAAATTAGGATCCTCCTAAACCTAAACACCCTGAGGCAGTCGAGCCTCTTCCCTGGCAGGCAGATGGCTGGAGGGAGAGAGAGAGAGATATATTTCTGACCCGCGGAGCTGAGATCAAAGCACAGCGCCACTCGGCTGACACGGAGGGGCACACTTCAGGGGGATGTGTGTGAGTGTGTGTGTGTGTGTCAGCCAAACTCCAGGAATCCCCACCATCCTCCTCCTACATCAGCCAGCCCCCATGTCAAACATAACGTTCCAGTAGAGATATGTGGTCCCATCTCATCCCTCTCTCCCACGCCCACCACACCACACACTCCCCTGCTCACACATCACCCCTCCTCCCTTCCTCCCTCCATCTCCCCACCACACACCCACTTCCCTTTCAACTCTGAACCCCTGTCCGCTAAATAAACCAGGCTGCGATGCTCCATCCGCTTCCTTACCTTCCCTCCGATGAGAGAGAAAGAGAGAGAGGGGTGATGAGGTGAAGGAGACAGAGAGCAGAGAGAGGAGGGGAGAATCGTGCCGCTCCGCTCCACACACATGCTGATGCTTACTCATGTGGCTCCCTCCACGGTACACAGAGAGACAGAGCACAAGGTACTTTTACATCCACATACTCACATGTAGCTCCATCTCTCCATGCCAAAACCCCAGGGCTTCTAAATGTTCCAAATGAGAGGGTGTGGGGATGAAGGGGTGATGTATGGTTCCTGTTTGGTGCGTTTTGGGAGAGGTCACTGTCTACCATGCCTGGGACATGACTTGTAATGACTCCTCATGCCTCCCATTGTAATTACCGGGGTTCTTCTTCACTCTGGAGAGGCTCCAAGACAGGCACAAGATCCTCAGCCAGCAGACAGCACAGCCCGGCCCTGGGACTGCCTGAGAGCCCATAGTGCACATGATTGTTTCTCTAGCCTAGCACCACTTCACTGGGTGTTTTCCCAGTCCCATGTGCATGATGGATTATTTTATTATTATTCCTTTTTACCAGACCCTCCAACAAGCCACAGCATTGGGAGATACTCAGGCTGCTTGGCAGGAAAGTCCCTGGTCTGTTTTCTGCATCATTAGCTTTTGTCTCAGAGAGGAGAGTGTGCACACGATTTACCTCTGAGGTCATGTCCCCAATGTGAACTTTGAATCGGTGGAAGTACAGTCAGGTTATTCACCAGACAGCATGTACACTTAGTTAATAAGCTACTGTACTCACAAGCGGCGTACAGCTAGTTAAAATACTATTGTTGTTACGCAAGTGACATCTGCTAGTTTAACCCAGACTCATATCTCAAGGCAATTCTCACAATATGGTCAGGTTATAGCAGGTGAATAATTACTTTGGGTTTATTTGGGTTATCACTGTAGAACAAGCAATTAATGACAATATAACATTAACATATGTGAGGAATTTACATGACATTTTTTATTATACCTTCCCAAATTAAAGGGCATGCTAGTGGATAAATCTCTTAGCTTGACTGCGATGCACTAGAACTACACGTTAAGCGTTTAGTTAAATGCAATTTGGGTTTACAAGTTAAGGTTACGGCCACATGTCTCACCGTACACCACACAAATCACTTTGTTTCCATGTCTTCCCTTTGCCCCTCTATAGTGTGTTCAAACAAGCCTTGCCTGAGGCCAGCAGGACAGTGAGGGAATCACTTCAAAAGGTTTAAAGGCTCACATTTCCTCCCCTCACGACACATAACTCACCCTGCCATGTCACCTTCACAGCGCGGAATATGTTCTCGCCCCAAACTAAAACAAACAACACATAATTCACCATCAACATCATCTCCAACAGACAGAACATGGAGGCCAGGAATTAGGGGAAGAGAGGTTAATCCCTTTGCAGCCAATCAAATCTCTCTAGGGGCGCAGTGAACTCAGGTGTTAGATATTTCAATTAGAAAAGGATTTACGCAGCGAAAAACTACGTTTTCTGACTTCTGTAAATAACAATGATTTTTGACAGGAGTAATGATTTAGCACTTTAACAGGGTGATGATTATAGGATACACAGGACAAATATATACAATAACTTGAGGCACACAAGAGGCTATAACATTAACCAACAATGCAGTTTTAATAAATAAGTGTAAAGTAAAGAATGGATAAGTAAAAAATTAAAAATATTACAAATAGTTAAAGAGCAGCAGTAATATATCAGTAGCGAGGCTATATACCGGGGGTACCAGTACAGAGTCAATGAGCGGGGGCACAGGTTAGTCGAGGTTATTGAGGTAATATGTACAGCTGAAGTCGGAAGTTTACATACACCTTAGCCAAATACATTTAAACTCAGTTTTTCACAATTCCTGACATTTAATCCTAGTAAAAATGTCCTGTTTTAGGTCAGTTAGGATCACCACTTTATTTTAAGAATGTGAAATGTCAGAATGATATTAGAGAGAATGATTTATTTCAGCTTTACATTTATTTCATCACATTACCAGTGGGTCAGAAGTTTACATACACTCAATTAGTATTTGGTAGCATTGCCTTTAAATTGTTTAACTTGTGTCAAACATTTCGGGTAGCCTTCCACAAGCTTCCCACAATAAGCTGGGTGAATTTTGTCTCATTCCTCCTGACAGAGTTGGTGTAACTGAGTCATGTTTGTAGGCCTCCTTGCTCGCACACACTTTTTCAGTTCTGCCCACAAATGTTCTATAGGATTGAGGTCAGGGCTTTGTGATGGCCACTCCAATACATTGACTTTGTTGTCAGTAAGCCATTTTGCCACAACTTTGGAAGTATGCTTGGGGTATTGTCCATTTGGAAGACCCATTTGCGACCAAGCTTTAACTTCTTGACTGATGTCTTGAGATTTAATATATCCACATAATTTTCCGTCCTCATGATGCCATCTATTTTGTGAAGTGCACCAGTCCCTCCTGCAGCAAAGCACCCCCACAACATGATGCTGCCACCCCCGTGCTTCACGGTTGGGATGGTGTTCTTCGGCTTGCAAGCCTCCCCCTTTTTCCTCCAAACATAACGATGGTCATTATGGACAAACAGTTCTATTTTTGTTTCATCAGACCAGAGGACATTTCTCCTAAAAGTACAATCTTTGTCCCCATGTGCAGTTGCAAACCGTAGTCAGTTTTTTTATGGCAGTATTGGAGCAGTGGCTTTTTCCTTGCTGAGCGGCCTTTCAGGTTATGTCGATATAGGACTCATTTTACTGTGGATATAGATACTTTTGTACCCGTTTTCTCCAGCATCTTCACAAGGTCTTTTTCTGTTATTCTGGGATTGATTTGCACTTTTTGCACCAAAGTACGTTCATCACTAGGAGACAGAACGCGTCTCCTTCCTGAGTGGTATGACGGCTGCGCGGTCCCATGGTGTTTATACTTGCGTGCTATTGTTTGTACAGATGAACATGGTACCTTCAGGTGTTTGGAAATTGCTCCCAAGGATGAACCAGAATTTTTTCTGAGGTCTTGGCTGATTTCTTTTGATTTTCCCATGATGTCAAGCAAAGAGGCACTGAGTTTGAAGGTAGGCCTTGAAATACATCCACAGGTACACCTCCAATTGACTCAAATTATGTCAATTAGCCTATCAGAAGCTTCTAAAGCATGAAATCATTTTCTGGAATTGCTGTTTAAAGACACTGTCAATTTAGTGTATGTAAACTTCTGACCCACTGGAATTGTGATAGAGTGAATTATAAGTGAAATAATCTGTCTGTAAACAATTGTTGGAAAAATGACGTGTGTCATGCAAAATGTAGATTTCCTAACCAACTTGCCAAAACTATAGTTTGTTAACAAGAAATTTGTGGAGTGGTTGAAAAATGAGTTTTAATGACTCCAACCTAAGTGTATGTAAACTTCCGACTTCATCTGTACATGCAGGTAGAGTTAGTGACTATGCACAGATAATAACCGGAGAGTAGCAGCAGCGTAAAATATTGGGTGGGGGACAATGCAAATAGTCTGGGTGGCCATTTGATTAGCTGTTCAGGAGTCTAATGGCTTCGGGGTAGAAGCTGTTAAGAAGCCTTTTGGACCTAGACTTAGGCTCGGGTACCGCTTGCCGTGTGGTATCAGAGAGAACAGTCTATGAGTAGGGTGGATGGGGTCTTCGACAATTTTTAGGGCCTTCCTCTGACACCGCCTGGTATTGAGGTTTAGATCGCAGGAAGCTTGGCCCCAGTGATGTACTGGGCCGTACGCACTACCCTCTGTAGTGCCTTGTGGTTGGAGGCCAAGCAGTTGCCATACCAGTCAGTGATGCAACCTATCAGGATGCTCTCAATGGTGCAGCTGTAGAACTTTTTGAGGATCTGAGGACCCATGCCAAATCTTTTCAGTCTCCTGAGGGGGAATAGGCTTTGTCATGCCCCCTTCACGACTGTCTTGGTGTGTTTGGACCATGATAGTTTGTTGGTGATGTGGACACCAAGGAACATGAAGCTCTCAACCTGCTCCACTACAGCCCTGTTGATGAGAATGGGGGGTGCTTGGTCCTCCTTTTCCTGTATTCCACAATCATATCCTTTGTCTTGATCACGTTGAGAGAGAGGATGTTATCCTGGCATCACACGGCTAGGTCTCTGACCTCCTCCCTGTAGGCTGTCTCATCGTTGTCGGTGATCAGGCCTACCACTGTTGTGTCGTCTGCAAACTTAATTTATTGTGTTGGAGTCGTGCCTGGCCGTGCAGTCATGAGTGAACAGGGAGTACAGGAGGGAGTTGAGCATGCTGAGGGGCCACCGTGTTGAGGATCAGCGTGGCATATGTGTTGTTACCTACCCTTACCACCTGGGGGCAGCCCGTCAGGAAGTCCAGGATCCAGTTGCAGAGGGAGGTGTTTAGTCCCAGGGTCCTTAGATGTGTGATGAGCTTTGAGGGCACTATGGTGTTGAACGCAGAGTCAATGAATAGCATTTTCACATAGGAGTTCCTTTTGTCCAGATGGGAAAGGGCAGTGTGGAGTGCAATAGAGATTGCATCCTCTGTGGATTTGTTGGTGCGGTATGCAAATTTGGGTGGGTCTAGGGTTTCTGGGATAATGGTGTTGATGTGAGCCATGACCAGCCTTTCAAAGCACTTCTTGGCTACAGACGTGAGTGCTACGGGTCAGTAGTCATTTAGGCAGGTTACCTTAGTGTTCTTGGGCACAGGGTCTATGGAGGTCTGCTTGAAACATGTTGGTATTATAGACTCAGTAAGGGACAGGTTTGTATTTGTATTTGTATTTATTGTGGATCCCCATTAGCTTCTGCCAAAGCAGCAGCTACTCTTTCTGGGGTCCAGCAAAATGAAGGCAGTTTATACAATTTTAAAACATTATAATACATTCACAGATTTCACAACACACTGTGTGCCTTCAGGCCCCTAATCCACCACGACCACATATCTACAGTACTAAATCCATGTGTATGTATAGTGCGTATGTTATCGTACGTGTGTGTGTGTGTGTGCATATGCACCAATGTTTGTGTTGCTTCACAGTCCCCGCTGTTCCATAAGGTGTTTTTTTAATCCGTTTTTTTTTAAATCAAATTTTATTGCTTGCGTCAGTTACTTGATGTGGAATAGAGTTCCATGTAGTCATGGCTCTATGTTGTACTATGTGCCTCCCGTAGTCTGTTCTGGACTTGGGGACTGTGAAGAGACCTCTGGTGGCATGTCTTGTGGGGTATGCATGGGTGTCCGAGTTGTATGCCAGTAGTTTAGACAGACAGCTCGGTGCTTTCAATATGTCAATACCTCTCATAAAAAAGTAGTGATGAAGTCAATCTCTCCTCCACTTTCAGCCAGGAGAGATTGACATGCATATTATTAATATTAGGTTGAAAATGTCAGTGAAGACACTTGCCAGTTGGTCAGCGCATGCTTGGAGTACACGTCCTGGTAATCGTCCTTGTGAATGTTAGAGTACCTCTCCATGTAAGCGGCAGCTCTACCCTTTAGCTCAGTGTGGATATTGCCTGTAATCCATGGCTTCTGGTTGGGGTATGTACTGTACTTACGGTCACTGTGGGGACGACATCATCGATGCACTTATTGATGAAGCCAGTGATTGATGTGGTGTATCCCGGAACATATTCCTGTCTGTGATAGCAAAACAGTCCTGTAGCTTAGCATCTGCGTCATCTGACCGCTTCTTTATTGACCGAGTCACCGGTGCTCCCTGCTTTAGTTTTTGTTGCAAGCAGGAATCAGGAGGATAGATTTATGGTCAGATTTGCCAAATGGAGGGCGAGGGAGAGCTTTGTACGTGTCTCTGTGTGTGGAGTAAAGGTGGTCTAGAGTTTCTTTCCCTCTTGTTGCACATTTAACATGCTTGTAGAAATGAGGTAAAACGGATTTAAGTTTCCCTGCATTCAATTCCCTGGCCACTAGGAGCGCTGCCTCTGGATGAGCATTTTCCTGTTTGCTTATGGCCTTATACAGCTCGTTGAGTGCGGTCTTAGTGCCAGCATCAGTTTGTCGTGGTAAATAGACAGCTACGAATAATATAGATGAAAACTCTCTTGGTAAATAGTGTGGTCTACAGCTTATCATAAGATACTCTAACTCAGGCGAGCAAAACCTCAACACTTCCTTAACTTGTTATGGATAGGGGGCAGTATTTTCACGGCCGGATAAAAAACGTACCCGATTTAATCTGATTATTACTCCTGCCCAGAAACTAGAATATGCATATAATTATTAGCTTTGGATAGAAAACACTCCAAAGTTTCTAAAACTGTTTGAATGGTGTCTGTGAGTATAACAGAACTCATTTGGCAGGCCAAAACCTGAGAAGATTCCAAACAGGAAGCGCCCTCTCTGACTATTTCTTGGCCTTTGATCATCTCTATCCAAAACAGGGGATCTCTGCTGTAACGTGACATTTTCTAACGCTCCCATAGGCTCTCAGAAGGCGCCAGAACGTTGAATGATGACTTTGCAGGCCATGGCTGAAAAACAGTAGCGCATTTGGATAGTGGTCAATCTGAGAACAATGAGACTGGGGCGTGCGTGCACGAGAAGACTCCATGTTTTTATTTTCAGTCTTTGAACGAAAACAGGGTTTCCCGGTCGGAATATTATCGCTTTTTTACGAGAAAAATCGCATAAAAATTGATTTTAAACAGTGTTTGACATGCTTCGAAGTACGGTAATGGAATATTTTGAATTTTTTTGTCACGAAACACGCCGGGCGCATCACACTTCTTTACCCTTCGGATAGTGTCTTGAACACACAAAAAAACGCCGCTATTTGGATATAACTATGGATTATTTGGAACCAAACCAACATTTGTTATTGAAGTAGAAGCCCTGGGAGTGCATTCTAATGAAGAACAGCAAAGGTAATCCAATTTTTCTTATAGTAAATCTGAGTTTGGTGAGTACCAAACTTGGTGGGTGTCAAAATAGCTAGCCATGATGGCCGGGCTATCTACTCAGAATATTGCAAAATGTGCTTTCACCGAAAAGCTATTTTAAAATCGGACACCGCGATTGCATAAAGGAGGTCTGTATCTATAATTCTTAAAATAATTGTTATGTTTTTTGTGAACGTTTATCGTGAGTAATTTAGTAAATTCACCGGAAGTGTTCGGTGGGAATGCTAGTTCTGAACGTCACATGCTAATGTAAAAAGCTGGTTTTTGATATAAATATGAACTTGATTGAACAAAACATGCATGTATTGTATAACATAATGTCCTAGGATTGTCATCTGATGAAGATCATCAAAGGTTAGTGCTGCATTTAGCTGTGGTTTTGTTTTTTGTGACATTATATGCTAGCTTGAAAAATGGGTGTCTGATTATTTCTGGCTGGGTACTCTGCTGACATAATCTAATGTTTTGTTTTTGCTGTAAAGCCTTTTTGAAATCGGACAGTGTGGTTAGATAAAGGAGAGTCTTGTCTTTAAAATGGTGTAAAATAGTCATGTTTGAAAAATGGAAGTTTTCGGATTTTCTATTTTCGGACTTTGTATTTCGCGCCACGCCTATCATTGGATATTGGAGCAGGTGTTCCGCTAGCGGAACGTCTAGATGTAAGAGGTTAATATACAATTTTGTGCACTAGCTGTTGTCTACAAATATACACAGACCGCCACCCCTTTCTTACCAGAGGCTGCTGTTCTATCTTGCTGGTGCAGCGTAAACCCTGGCAACTGTATTTTATCCATCTCGTCGTTCAGCCACGACTCTGTGAAACATAAGAAATTACAGTTTTTAATGTCCCGTTGGTAGGATATTCGTGATCGTAGCTCGTCTATTTTGTTATCCAATGATTGTACGTTGGCTAATAGGACTGATGGTAGAGGCAGATTGCCCACTCGCCTTCGGATCCTTACAAGGCACCCCGACCTACATCCCCGATATCGCTGTCTCTTTCTCCTGGGAATGATGGGGATGTGGGCCTTGTCGGGTGTCTGAAGTAAATCCTTCGAAGTAAATCCTAAAGAAAAAATCTTCATCCAGTACAAGGTGAATAATTGCTGTTCTGATATCCAGAAGCTCTTTTCGGTCATAAGAGATGGTGGCAGAAACATTATGTACAAAATAAGTTACAAGTAACGCGAAAAAACACACACAATAGCATTGTTTAAGAGCCCGTAAAACGGAAGCCATATCCTCCGGCGCCATTCATGGCAGAGTAGCTGTAGCGTTTCAGGAGAGCAATGAGCTCAACTGTTATTACGTAAAAAGGAGAGCTTGTCTGTAATGTGACTGATCTGGGCTTGAGTCCGCTACACTGATCTCCAGGGAAGATATTTAAGCAGTACTGAATTTAAACATTTGAGGCAGTCATTATGTTTTAGCTTTCTAACACATACATTATTTGAATGATTTCCCCCATTAAATTATTATCAAAAATTGGAAGTAAAAGTCCTCAAATGTTAGTGCAGTGTGTAGCATTGCAGAGTCATCCTACTTCACCTTGTGTCTACCTGTTCAATATGGATCCACTTCAGCGTGGCACCCAACCCCCTAACTACAGCCCATCATCAGGACTGATTTGATCCTCAGTGGAAGCAAAGCTCTGAAGCCCCACGCTGCTCAACATCCTGAGTTTGTTTAGACCAGACCCCTGACTTCCTCTTCCTGTAAAGAAGGAGGGATGATGGGAGAGGGGGAGGGGGTGTATAGTACAGGATGACCCCCTCTCAGCCTCACCAATTTTATCTGACCTCTGGATGAGCTCTCACTGGGAACATGCAGCTCTGGAAGCCATTTTCCATCAATGAGCGAGAGTGATTGGACCTGGTTGTGGCCCATGAGTGGCTGATCTGTCAGTCAGACCAATTGGGCAGAGGATGGAAGAGGAAGGTGTGTTTGGAGTTAGCTGGGCTGGCTAGACTGGGCCAGGGCAGGCAGGAGGGGCGGGGCCACTGGTGTCAGGGATGATTAGAGGAACCGCCTGCCTGGTCCCCAGACGCAGCACACATCACACACACCAGACACAGCCGGGTGCCAAGGGGCCTCACGGGGAAGCAATCTGCAGACAATGATCTCATCAGGAGCCGAGTGGTCAGATGTGACAGCGGGGCGGGGAAAAGGTTCCTTGGGATTCAGGCTTAGGAGCCTCTCCATGCATCCTAATGGGAGAAGAGATGGATCCTGGGAAGTGTATGGAGAGGCCAAGGAGGGAGAGTTAGGAGGGATTTCTCTTTGATTTACTGCAGATTCCCTGCTAGTGAGTAGTGCTGCCAGTACTGTCAGAAAATTACCTTGACCCAAGCTCCCTCCTAATATGGAAGAAAGAAAAGGATCTAATGTCTCAGGAGCACACTTTTTGTCAGAGAATCACAGAGAGATTTTTGGAAAATGTGTCATGGCTGCCAAGTGTAATTTCACTACAACACACTACTGTAGCATGGCTCTGCCGTTAGCCCTTCAAAAGCCCACATGATCACACTAACTGCGATTATATAAGACATAACTGTCATTCCTGGTCAAACTTTAATCAAAAAGGAATTTCATTCACCTCTGAAAGACTCAGGAGGTAACCGATGGAAAGATTTTTAAGGTGAGAAAGTATTTTGAGGTGATTTACTAAGTATAACATGAGCGGTGACGTACTGTAGTGCAGGGTAATGTTGAGATAGCTTGGTAAATATAGCACATTGTTGAAGACGTGGTTTTAGGGAATGTGAAGATGAAGGCACCTGCTTGTAGTTTTGACAACATGTTGATCAGAGACCAAGAGAACCAGCATGTGACTTATAGTTAACATAACAGTTCCTATTGATTTTAGAGAACGGGGCCAGTGGGGATGGCCACCGTTTTACGGGCTCCTGAACTCTGCATTGATGGTTATGGGCTTGTGAGTAAGTATTTCACGGTAAGGTCTGCACCTGTTGTATTTGGCGCATGTGACAAATAATTATTTGACTTGATTTCATATTGTCTACTCTTTCCTGCATTAATAATGAATTGATTAACCAGATGTACTTTTAACGAGTGGGAACAATTCAAGTTACAAAGGATGTGCTTAAAATTGTAAGAGCATTTGAAAGTCATACATTGCCAAACATACCTGGAACCTGATGACCGCTGGTACACCTAAGCCACAGACATAGCGGTGGGGTGACAGGGCCTGGAGAGAATTGTGTGTGTGTGTGTCATCTGCATGCGCATCCGTGCATGTGTGTGTCTGCCGTGTATGTGTCTGCGTTATTGTGTGTGTGTGCATGCCTGTCTTTGTGTGTGTGTGTGTGTGTGTTGTCACATGATGTGTGTTGAGGTTGTCTGGGAGATTCCTCTGGGCTGTAAAGTGGGCGCCATGGCTCTCCTAAGACCCTGAGGAGCTGTCAGTCAAAGACATGAAATATTCAGCAGGCCCTTATCTCCTTCACCGGGGGGCACTGGGCAGAGTGAAGGCGCCAAACTACCTACCTACCTCTCTCTCTCTCGCTCTCTCTCAATCTGTTTATCTCTTTCTACCTCATTGTTCTCTGTCTTTTCTCTCTGTCAGTCTCTCTTAATACCTATTTTTGTCTCTATTTCTCTACTTCTTGTCTTTTTAGTCATTTTACCCCGATCTCACCCTCCTCTCTCTTTCACTCTCTGTACCCCGATCTCACCCTCCTCTCTCTTTCACTCTCTGTACCCCTATCTCACCCTCCTCTCTCTTTCACTCTCTGTACCCCTATCTCACCCTCCTCTCTCTTTCACTCTCTTTACCCCGATCTCACCCTCCTCTCTCTTTCACTCTCTGTACCCCGATCTCACCCTCCTCTCTCTTTCACTCTCTGTACCCCGATCTCACCCTACTCTCTCTTTCACTCTTTTTACCCCTATCCCACCCTCCTCTCTCTTTCACTCTCTTTACCCCTATCTCACCCTCCTCTCTTTCACTCTCTTTGCCCCTATCTCACCCTCCTCTCTCTTTCACTCTCTTTGCCCCTATCTCACCCTCCTCTCTTTCACTCTCTTTGCCCCTATCTCACCCTCCTCTCTCTTTCACTCTCTTTGCCCCTATCTCACCCTCATCTCGCTTTCACCCTCCTTACCCCTATCTCACCCTCCTCTCTTTCACTCTCTTTGCCCCTATCTCACCCTCATCTCACTTTCACCCTCCTTACCCCTATCCCACCCTCCTCTCTTTCACTCTCTTTGCCCCTATCTCACCCTCCTCTCTCTTTCACTCTCTTTGCCCCTATCTCACCCTCATCTCGCTTTCACCCTCCTTACCCCTATCTCACCCTCCTCTCTCTTTCACTCTCTTTGCCCCTATCTCACCCTCCTCTCTCTTTCACTCTCTTTGCCCCTATCTCACCCTCTTCTCTCTTTCACTCTCTTTCTCCTTGTGTGGCTTCAGGGCATTAGGAGAGATGTGGTTTTGTGTGTGTGTGCACTTGTGTGTGTGTCTGTGGTATCTTGCAAACCATGAGTGTGTGTGTGTGTGGCCAGGGCCCATTCAGTCAGGCAGTGTGTGAGATCCCTCCACCACAGACCGCCACCACGGAGCAAAAACAACAGCCTGAGGTGAGCAGATAAAGGCAGCCTCCCTCCTCCCTCTCTCCCTCCCTCTCTTTCGTTCCCCCCTCTCTATCTCTCTCGCCTTTTCTCTACCTCCCTCCATTTCTCTCCCTCTCCATCCCTCCCTTGTTGTCTGTGATGGTATCTATGCATGACTGTCATGCACCATGGAACATAAAATTGGGATTTTACTGGGGACTACCTCATATAGAAAGGTATGAGGCTTAGCTCTGACAAATGGGGATTAGAGAAGTGCTACTGTTGTTATGACAGAAGCCATATTCTTGTTGTCAGTTAGTCTCACACAAAATCCTGGCATATTTCACATGGAAAAAACAGACAGATAAAATTGTACAGACTCATTCTTTCAGCCTGGCCTCAGAGACATACAATATGTACTTTATGTAATAGTCTAGTTACTATTAAAAATTAAAGTAGGGAGGATGGTCGGGAGGATGGGTTGGTGTAATCCACTACCGTCTAACATGTTCCACCTGCTATGTAAATTGATCTAATCTTTGTTGTTTTAATTCTCCTAACCTTTGTCATTAGTTCCACTAACGGCCAACGTAATTTTCCCCATAATTCTTATTTGTTATTACGGCAACAAGCAACCTGGTCTCCAATTCATATGCTATTGTACGACAGGGTAAGATGTATAATACTATACGTCCTCTAATTGGTATGATGTTGTACGACCGCTATTCCATTCATAATGTAACCTAACATAACGTAACATATCATACTCAATGGAGTGTTACAGATTTACATACAGAATGATACGAATTGCCCTGAGACCACATTGATTCTTTAGACTCAAACATATTTGCCATGTATGTAGTATAATGTACAGGGATCACAACCTCAATTTCTTTATGGATAACTACACCTCTTTACCCCAAAGGATATCACCTTCATGGGCAAGTTTAACTGGTATTAATTGATATTAATTCCATAGCTCTATGTGCTGTAGTTTGATCAGGCTTTACTGTGCTGTAGCCAACAGTACGGGATCAGCTAGTCAGTTACTGCACATATAGCAGTAGAGGCAGTATGCGCTGAGTACTCAAATCCAGGAGAGTCTATGGATGGCGCCACCATTAGTCCAATCTCCCCCATCCCCTACCCTCTGTGGAACACTCAGGCCCAGGGTGCCGGAATTACACCCAGCACCCAGCGAGACAACAGATCAATGGGCCGATTGGGCAGCTCTTCCCTGTATTGATAGAGCCACTTGGGCTCCAGAAGTGGCCATTAATCCCAGCAGTTTATCAGCCGCAGGACCCTGCCGGCTACAATCTAGACACATCTACACAAACAGACACACAGGCAGCTACCCACTTGCACACACACACACACACACACACACACACACACACACACACACACACGCACACGCACACGCACACGCACACGCACACGCACACACACACACACACACAGATGCAGACATGCATGTGCGCACACACACATGCACGCACATGCAGACACCCACGCACCACACACACACCTCTCATCCCTTTTCCAGAACGCGGCGTCAATTGCATTACCTCGGGTGTTAGTGTGGCTATAGAGTTGCCTTGTTTTAGCCGCGCGGCTGTAATCGTATCCAGTGGCCTGCTTGGCCCGGGCTGCTATGGCAGACATTGAGTCTGACCGGAGCGTGGCATTGATTCTAATGGGCTTTTTAGGGCCCTAATGATGGGAATCTGTTCACGCCTCACTTGTCACGCCTAATTAAGCTGCAGAAACAATGACTCCATTCACACTGGCTCATGTTACCTATCTCCCCTATGCTTCTATTTCTTTTCACCCCACCCCAACACCAGCCCAGCTCCCAGCCCAGCTCCCAGCCCAGCTCCCAGCCCAGCCCACGGCCCAGCCCAGCTCCAGCCCAGCCCAGCCCAGCACCCAGCCCAGCTCCCGGCCCAGCACCCGGCCCAGCCCACGGCCCAGCCCAGCCCATGGCCCAGCCCAGCTCCCAGCCCAGCACCCAGCCCAGCGTCCAGCTCCTGGCCCAGCTCCCAGCCCAGCGCCGAGCCCAGTGCCCAGCCCAGCGTCCAGCCCAGCGCCCAGCCCAGCTCCCAGCCCAGCCCAGCGTCCAGCCCAGCGTCCAGCCCAGCGTCCAGTCCAGCGTCCAGCCCAGCTCCCAGCCCAGCTCCCAGTCCAGCCCAGCGTCCAGCCCAGCGTCCAGCCCAGCGTCCAGCCCAGCGTCCAGCCCAGCTCCCAGCCCAGCTCCCAGCCCAGCGTCCAGCCCAGCGTCCAGCCCAGCGTCCAGCCCAGCTCCCAGCCCAGCTCCCAGCCCAGCTCCCAGCCCAGCTCCCAGCCCAGCTCCCAGCCCAGCTCCCAGCCCAGCTCCCAGCCTAGCTCCCAGCCTAGCTCCCAGCCCAGCTCCCAGCCCAGCTCCCAGCCCAGCTCCCTGCCCAGCTCCCAGCCTAGCTCCCAGCCCAGCCCAGCTCCCAGCCCAGCTCCCAGCCCAGCTCCCAGCCCAGCTCCCAGCCTAGCTCCCAGCCCAGCCCAGCTCCCAGCCCAGCTCCCAGCCCAGCTCCCAGCCCAGCTCCCTGCCCAGCTCCCAGCCTAGCTCCCAGCCCAGCCAGCCATCAACAGAATGGGACTCTGGAGCCACTACCATCCCCAGCTGTCGTCTATGTATTTAACCACTCAAAACTCTGTTGGTGTTTTCATTTCTCCAGATATTTTTGTCTTCAAGCACTTTCCGTTGAACAACACCCCTGGTTGGTTGAAACGATTCCCCAATTTCCTCCTAAACTGTCAACTGTAACTTATTGTCTCTATTCAAATTCTTTCATAGGTTATTCACTTGGAGATAAAGGCCTTGCACCACATTCCACTCAGGGATGTTTGTGTACATATGCTTTTAGCAGGGCACTTAACTCACAGGGTTAGATCTATAGCACGATAATGGCTGGGCGGGTGAAGGCAATGGTTCCTGTGACTTTAGATCAACAGAGATAGATACCTTTACTTTGTCTGGGGCTGGGCCATAGGAGTGTGAGCGTGGCTGTGTGGAGGCACTAACACATTACCTGTTGTGTTCTATACGGATGCTTGTTCGTTTTTGGATGAAAGGTGTCTGTCTGATGCAAAAGAGCCCCAGTAAATATTGACTAACTGCATGACGTACACTCTCCTACTGACGCATTCATTCACCCTTACACTTTTTTGCTTCTTCCTTCCCTTTGCTATCACCCTATTCTTGGGTTGCTGTTGATCATCTAACAGAGTTTACCATCACTAAGGGCAGTTCATATGTAGTCAACGTGAGTGAGTTGAATCATACCGTATGCAAGAGTTCAAAGACATGGCAGTGTCTACAGAGTAGGGTTCACAAGGCAGTATAATTGGAGATGACAAACTACAGCTACTAAAGTATATACTGTTTACTGAATGTTAACAGCTCAGCCAATGGGTGCTTCTGCATGAACACATACAGTACAAGGAATCTTTCCGCATTTCTATTTGGGTCACAGTACATGGTAAACTGTCAGCACTCAGACAAATATAAAACTTGATCATTGGTGCACATGACAAGATGCTAGACTGCTCAACATGTAGATGTAGAGTACATGTGTACAGTGCGGTCTGTGTGTGTGTGTGTATTTGAAAGTGTGGTGTCATCCCTTGGTGTCAGCTGACCTGATACCAACACCGGTTGATATATGGGCGAAAGAGACGTTGTGATTGGTCAAAATGCACCGACGGCAGCCCCATTTGGGGCTTGACCGTAACTTCAACCCTTTTCCCCTACAAGCCAGGATGGGGAAGACTCTCAGCTTGAGAAGAATGTCTTCCAGTGACAGATACAAATGCATCAGGCCTGCAGCTATCATTAAACTTTTCAGTCACCAACAAAGACTGCCATTAAACCATGGATGGAGACTTAGATAAATAGTCATGCACGGAGAGGGGAAAGGGTAAGGGCGCTGTGTGTGTGTGTGTGTGTGTGTGTGTGTGTGTGTGTGTGTGTGTGTGTGTGTGTGTGCGTGTGTGTGTGCGTGTGTGTGTGTGTGTGTGTGTGTGTGTGTGTGTGTGTGTGTGTGTGTGTGTGTGCGTGTGTGTGTGTGCATGCGCTTACATTTCGGGGTGTGTACATGCCGTGCATGTGCATGTGTGTGTGCGCCTACAGGCATGCATGTTTCCATGTGTGTGTGTGTGTGTGTGTGTTTGTGTGGGTGTGTGTGTGTGCTTGCATGTATGTGCTTGCGGGGGAGTGTGTGTGTGTGTCAGAAAGGAAGGGCATGGTGGGGACATGACTCGGAGAGGGCGAACTCCTCCAAGTTCACACTCAACGTGAAGCGGCCCTAAGACACTGCGGCCTGATCAATTGAGAGACTGTTACAGCCTCTGGAGAGTGTTCAACAGATGTTCCTGATTGCGTGGCTTGTCTTTCCCAAGAGGTGAATTGCCTGGTTTGAGGCAGAAAGCTCACAGCACACAACTTTTTGACACTCTGGAGGCGTGAAGCTTTGCCTTACCGCTCTAGTTACAGTCTACGTAAAGTGAATAGGTCAAACAAACCAGTGATCTGTCTATAATCATTATGATACTTATATTGAAATGATATTCTACTACCTTTTATAATCTAGTAAGCAGTATGTGATTGACAGGTGTCATGATGATTTGAGATGGCCATGGTCTTTCGCAAGTCCTGATATCCTGATACTGTACATACAGTTTCTGCTTTTTTGAAAGGTTTTTATCCGTGGTGTAAAAAGTACTCAATTGTCGTACTTGAGTAAAAGTAAAACACCTTAATAGAAAATGACTCAAGTAAAAGTCTACTTGAGTAAAACTCTAAAAGTATTTGGTTTAAAATGTACTTCAGTACAGTGGTGGAAAAAGTGGAAAAAGTACTCAATTGTCATACTTGAGTAAAAGTAAAAAGTACAAGTAAATGCTACACATCAAATTCCTTATAATAAGCAAACCAGACGCCATGATTTTCTTGTTTTTCTTGTTTTATATTCAGACAGACAGGAGCACACTCTGTATGGGTTGCGTAACTGGTGGCAGGGAAGTCAGACGCAGGAGAGCAGAACTAGGTAGTAGCCGGAGTAGTTTAATACCAAAACCAACGGCATCAAAAAAATAACAACTTGGGTACAAAACCCGACGCGCACCAGTCAACATGTGCACAAGCACTTACAAACAAACAATACCACACAAAGACATGGGGGGAACAGAGGGTTAAATACACAACACGTAATGAGAGAATGAAAACCAGGTGTGTGGGAAAACAAGACAAGACAAAACAAATGGAAAATGAAAAATGAATCGGCGATGGCTAGAAGACCGGTGACGTCGACCGCCGAACACCGCCCGAACAAGGAGAGGGACCGACTTCGGCAGAAGTCGTGACACACTCCAACACTCAGAAAGAATTTACAAACAAAGTATTTGTCTTTAGTGAGTCCGCCAGATCAGAGACAGTAGGAATGACAAGGCGTTATATTTATAGGTGTGTGAACTGGACCATAATTCTGTCCTGCCTGAGCATTCGAAAAGTACTTTTTGGTGTCAGGGAAAATGTATGTGAGTAAAAAGTACACCTTTTCTTTAGAATTGTAATGGAATTAAAGTAAAAGTTAATATATACATAGTAATTGAAAGTACAGATACCCCAAAGAACAACTTACGTAGTACTTCAAAGTATTTTTAATAAAGTACTTTACATCACTGGTTTTTATGTATCTAAGATTATTTCCTTCTTCTTAATACAATTGTTTGCAATTTCAGATAGTGGTAATCTTATCTGAAAGGGAAGAAAACATTGGAAAATGTAATCTAAAGTATATTAAAATATACCAAATGTCATGTCATTGTTATTCACTGATAATGAGTGGGTCCTAAACCAAATAGTTGTCCTTTACCTCTACACAACCTCTCTCCAGACCCTAACCACTGCCCTACAGAGACCTCAGCTCATCACGAAGCCCTAATCATCTCTCAACAGAACACACAATAACAGCAATTTGTAGTCCTGCCATTTCCAATGAAAGACCAAAAAAAATGATTTGAGCCATGATAGGTTTTTGGTAAGCCATCTAAACAAAGGATTTCAATACCCTCTTTGAAATTAGAGGCCAAGTTACAAAGGCATATTTTGCAATCGCCCACTGTCATGAGAAGCTCTTATAAGAAACACATTTTTCAGAGCAGAACAAGTCTGTTAACCCTGGACAGCTAAAACAATCTGCTAATCAGCATGAACGATGGTTAGCCACCAATCTATCTATTAACGTCAATGGTACCTCAGGCATGGTAACAGACTGTCAGAGAAGATGATGGAATCAACAACGTGCTGCCAAATACTGTACCAAGACTTTCCACTCTGTACCTTGCCTGATCTGGGTTTGCTCTCGTAGCATGATACGTCATTATTAATTCTCCAATGTACTTTTTGTTATCCAACAAGTGAAAACAGCAAAATAACATTGTGGAGAAATTGTCATGAAAAATACTACAACAAATCTGTCTCGAAGGAGGATATTTTTGGGTCGGCAGGTAGCCTAGTGGTTAGAGCGTTGGGCCCGTATCCGAAAGATCGAATCCCCGAGCTGACAAGGTATAAATCTGTCGTTCTGCCCCTGAACAAGGCAGTTAACCCACTGTTCCTAACTGACTTGCCTAGTTAAATAAAGGTTAAATAAAAAAACAATAAAAAAACAAAGGTGTAGTCTATCAGAAATACCAAAACAAGTATTTCTACGTTCTATGTTATTGGTAAAGATTATTAAACATCATGGCTTCAGTGCTTCTGTTGTGTGTAAATACTCTTGACAGTGTAAAGAATACACACGTCGTACATCAGATCGTGGGCTGTGGCTGTCCTGAGCTGTCCTGAGCTGTCTGGGAGGAATACATCAAAGGGGTGGCGCCCGTGTTGACGACATTACGTCTTGTACTACCTCTGACAGCTTCTGGTTTCTGTCACCTCCCAGCTGTTCTGCCTGCCTTCATAACCTGTTTGACTCTCCTCATCGCTAGCGGCCTCGCTCTCCTCATGTCACAGGGCTGCAACGCTACATGTCAGCTCAACCGCCGCCCGTCTGGCAACTCGCTTTCATCACTGTCACGCACTCGCATTCCAACGCAAACTTCACCCCATCACATGATTTATAGAAGAATGGCCAACTTCAGCAGACGCTGGTAGAAATCTCCCTCTCACTGCTCTCATGTTGACATACCTGCTCTGTGATTAATTACACCTCCCTAAACTCCCTAACCTGGTGCAATTTGTATGTTTTACTGTTTCTATTGGTAGAATAATCCCCTGGTAATCCTAACCAATTACGACCTCAGCTCCACCCTCCCCCTCCTAAACTCCCTGGTAATTGGTGGAGAAGGAAGCGTGTCGTTCTGTTCGTTTAGACTGGAGGCTAGAGGGCTTCTAGAATGTCTTTTTGTGGAACCTCCAACCAGCTCAATCAGGGTCATCTAATGGCTGACCCCGGCTGTTCTCTCCCTGCTTGAACTGCAGCTATGTGTATTGAGGGTGAGGGGGCCAAGCCTCCCACAGACAGCAGACAGACTGCATGGTGACAGATAAGGCAGGACGACTAGCCCCGGCAGGTCACAACTCTTCACACACAATCTTTTCACACACCATGACACTTGATGGAGAAGAAGTGGCGTTGCGGACGCGAAAAACACACATAGGCGTGTAGACACTCCAAAAACAAGCCACTCCAAACACAAAAGGGGAGACTTTTCGGTGACTAAACAGGGCAGTTACTCAAAGGGAGAATAGTCAAGTAGAACACAGCAGAAAAAGTATCTCCTCTCTTCCTGGCCCTGGATTGTAGGCCAATGCTTTGACTGTGGTTGTGGTTGTGGTGGTAGGTTGTTTTCTCTTGCATGTTTAGATGACTTCTAAACATTTAGGAGACCCAAAGATTACTTCTCTTTTGACCACGTCTTTTCTTTCCTCGTATGTTTTGTGTCTTCACCCATCACTGGTTGATTTATATACAGTTTACATATACAGAACCAGCATTATGAAGATCCACAACTCAGTGTGTATCATGTTCAAACCCCAGGATTATGGCTTTGTTTGTTTACGCTGCGTTTTATTTATTCACATTCTACGTGTCTCTAGGCACATTGGAGTCAACATCACAGGGGTTAGGAGTAGGCCATGTCCTCGTGTTAACTGGCGGTACGTCTCACATGATTTTTCCAATGTGAATAGGGGTCATTGTTGGGATGGGTCAGGGATGGAGCTTTAAGGGGATTTTTCTATGTATTTTTAAACTAGGGTGAGAACATATTACATTTATTGAAGCAACAACAATTTCATGATTTACAAAGGCTGATACAGAGCAGTAGTGATTTTTAGACATGTGTTTTACTGGGCAGTGCCAGTGGGCACAGGGGAGATCCATATGAAGTGTGTCTTGTTTTGTTTTCCAACACTTGCATTGTTGTCCGATGATTCAATTTTGGTTGGAAGTGGTGTTTCCAGATCTTTTGATTGGGTGTAAGGTTACAGGTCCTGAGAAGTAACCTTGGCAGGCTACAGCCCCACAGTAGATCACAGAGGCTGGAGCTGTATAGCTGTCCAGCTGGCTGAGTGCACTGGGCCATTTTGCTCAATGAGATTGCATGTAGACCATTTGATTTATTTGCAAAGCACTGAGTGGAGTTGGAAACAATGGAGTCATATTGAAATTATCAACAAAGTCCAAAAGCTGTAAATCCTTGAATAGATTTTTATCAAGCATCGCTAAACAGATTTAGAGTATTAGGGCTCTATTCAATCCGCATCATGGAAATTCAGCTATACAGCGTGATTGAAATTTAAAGATAATGTTCCCACTTTAGCAGAGATTGCATTCACGGTAAACACTGCTTATGTCGGCTCAATCGGAAATTACCTTAACATTTCGATCCCAGAATCTGTAACGCTTCAGCGATACAGATTGAGTAGAGCCCTTACTATATGGGGTTTGCATTGCCTATTCAACTCACTACTTCAGAGTCAGAAGTGTGCAGAGAGATATTTTGGCACATGTATTGAGACAGTAACATTGATTTATATAGATGGTGTGTTTATGGGGTTTGGCCATCTAATTACCTCGAGCAACACGTCGAAGTTGAAAAGAATACTTGTACATGACCAAATCAAAGTTCACTCTCCATGTTTAAAATGGTTGCCACCTGTATGGCTTCGAAGTATCACTCACATACAGTATTCATCATCTGTTTTTCACTTAAAATGTACTGAAGCACACTGAAATATGCTTTAGACTCTAAATAATAAATACATATAATTGATCAATTATTGTAAGAACAATAATGTCACTAACGTCAGCAGCCATCCTGTATTTGAGACCCATCACCTAGGGCAATGTTTTGCCAGCAGCCAGCATTGTTCACTGGGCTCCCCAGCAGTGCTCTGTCCCTCCAGAGTCCCTCTCACTGATCTGGGCCCAGGAGGATGGTCAATGAGAAATGCAACTGTTAAAGGATGTAGCTGTCATAGCAGCTTAGCCACGCCTGTGGATGAGGCCCAGCGGGAGCTGTCATTTCTGGGCCAGTGGAGCCCAATAAAGACTGCTGGTGCCGTCTGGAGCCTCCACTACACTGGTGGCTGGATAGCTTGATGCATGGTGTTAAAAGACCAACTCCACCATGTTCCCTAACAGGTTTCTCTGAGAATTCACACCCTGATGTACAACTGGCTTTTCATTCTCATGGCGCCCCAGTGTTGGGTTGCAGAGGGAGGGAGACTTGCTGGAGATATTTCTGTGTGTGTTTCTATTCCAGTCAGTGGGGTTTCTGTGGTTCAGTGCTGGCGGGCTGTGTTGACCCTGTTGTGGTTCTTCAACACCATGTTTTGGTAAGACCCAGGGGCCTATGATTTCAAATTGATTTCACTAAGAGAAACTCAGTACTGAAGGGCCTGTACTAAGTGGTATTGGAACTTGACTAGTGATTAAAACTTGCATCTTGATCCAAAAGACCAAATCTAAGGGAAAACTGTAGTATTACAACCCTTTATACAGTACAGTAAGTTCCTTGTAAAGGAATCTTGTACACAGCCTGTGTGTATCTTTGTGTGCATTTATGTCCCTTTGTCTACACTTTATTGGGTGCTTATTTGTTTTGGGTTTTTGAGCAAGAGAGAGAGAGAGAGAGAGAGAGTGATTAGTTGCCGGTGTAATTACAGGGTATACTGAAAATCTTAAGCTCCGAGCACCAACAATGCAGGTCAAAGTGATATTAAAATAAATGTATGTAATAATAAAGAATATAAATAAATAGAAACATGTTTACCATACTATTGTCCCTGGTCACCTTGCCGGTATCACATCAGCCATGCATTTTTGGCATATTCGGCATATTCACTGATGTTATTCACGGATGTTCACTGATGGCATATTCAATCCCGCAATGCCCTCTGACGAATCATCAAACAGGCAAAGGGTCAATACAGGACTAATATCGAATCGTACTACACCAGCTCCGACGCTCGTCAGATGTGGCAGGGCTTGCAAACTATCATAGACTACAAAGGGAAGCACAGCCGAGAGTTCCCCAGTGACACAAGCCTACCAGACAAGCTAAATAACCTCTATGCTTGTTTCGAGGCAAGTAACACTGAAACATGCGTGAGAGCATCAGCTGTTCTGTGTGATCATGCTCTCTGCAGCCGATGTGACTAAGACCTTTAAACAGGTCAACATTCATAAGGCCGCTGGGCCAGACGGATTACCAGGATGTGTACTCCGAGCATGCGCTGACCAACTGGCAAGTGTCTTCACTGACATTTTCAACCTCTCCCTGTCTGAGTCTGTAATACCAACATGTTTCAAGCAGACCACCGTAGTCCCTGTGCCCAAGAACACTAAGGTAACCTGCCTAAATGACTACTGACCCGTTGCACACACGTCTGTAGCTATGAAAGGCTTTGAAATGCTGGTCATGGTTCACATCAACACCATTATCCCAGGAACCTTAGACCCACTCCAATTTGCATACCGCACCAACAAATCCACAGATGAAGCAATCTCTATTGCACTCCACACTGCCCTTTCCCACCTGGACAAAAGGAACACCTATGTGAGAATGCTATTCATTGACTACAGCTCAGTGTTCAACACCATAGAGCCCTCAAAGCTCATCACTAATCTAAGGACCCTGGGACTAAACACCTCCCTCTGCAACTGGATCCAAGACTTCCTGACGGGCCGCCCCCAGGTGGTAAGAGTAGGTAACAACACATCTGCCACGCTGATCCTCAACACGGGGGACCCTCAGGGTTGCGTGCTCAGTCCCCTCCTGTACTCCCTGTTCACTCATGACTGCACGGCCAGGCACGACTCCAACACCATCATTAAGTTTGCTGATGACACAACAGTGGTAGGCCTGATCACCGACAATGATGAGACAGCCTATAGGGAGGAGGTCAGAGACCTGACCGTGTGGTGTAAGGACAACAACCTCTTTATCAATGTGATCAACACAAAGGAGATGATTGTGCACTACAGGAAAAGACAGGGCTGTAGTGGAGCAGGTTTAGAGCTCCAATATCCTTGGCGTCCACATCACCAACAAACAAGCACCACAAACATGGTCAAAGCACACCAAGACAATCGTGAAGAGGGCACGACAAAACCTATTCACCATCAGGAGACTGAAAAGATTTTGCATGGGTCCTCAGATCCTCAAAAGGTTTTACAGCTGCACCATCGAGAGCATCCTGACAGGTTGCATCACTGCCTGGTATGGCAACTACTCGGCCTCCGTCCGCAAGGCACTACAGAGGGTAGTACGTACGGCCCAGTACATCACCGGGGCCAAGCTTCCTGCCATCCAGGACCTCGATACCAGGCGGTGTCAAAGACTCCAGCCACCCTAGTCATAGACTGTTCTCTCTGCTACTGCACGGCAAGCAGTACCGGAGCACCAAGTCTAGGTCCAAGAGGCTTTAACAGCTTTTATCACCAAGCTATAAGAGTCCTGAACAGATAATCAAATGGCTACCCAGACTATTTGCACCCCCCCCCCCATATGCTGCTGCTACTCTGTTATTATCTATGCATAGTCACTTTAATAATCCTTCCTGCATGTACATAATTACCACAATTACCTCGACACCGGTGCCCCCGCACATTGACACATTGTCTCTGTACCGGTACCCCTTGTATATAGCCCCGCTATTGTTATTTACTGCTGCTCTTTAATTAATTGTTTTTCTCATCTCTTACTTTTTAAACGTTTTTTTTCTTAACACTGCATTGTTGGTTTTAAGGGCTTGTAAGTAAGCATGTGACAAATACAATTTTATTTTATTTTATTTGCTATTCCCAGAGGCAAACCGGAACATATTCCTGTCCACGTGATCAAAACATTCTTGGAGAGTGGATTCTGATTGGTCGGACCAACACTGTGCAGACCTGACTACCGGAACTTCTATTTTCAGTATTCTTTTTGTAGGTGGGGCGAAGAAAAATGGAGTCGTGGTCAGATTTGCCGAAAGGAGGGTGAGAGAGGGCCTTACCCACGTGTCGAAAAGGGTCAAATTACTTTTGTTAAAGTCCCCCACAACAATTAAGATCTTTGAGAACATTTTAGGTGTCGACTTGGGGTGGGATGTACACAGCCATGGCTATAATCCCTGAGAACTCTCTCGGAAGGTATAAAGGGCGACATTAGATTACCAAGCATTCCAAGTCGGGAGAGCAGAAGTTTGCGAGTTCCTGAACGTTTCCCCGGTCGCACCTTATGTTGCTGGTCATAAAACAGAGCTCACCACCTTTGTCCTTGCCAGAGAGTGCCCGCTCAAAAAACTGTAAAACCCGCTGTTGATACATAATCTGCTTGGATGTCAAGTCTCAGAAAAACAGAGTAAGTTGCAGAATCTGATGTCCCTCTGGAAGGAAATCCTCGCTCTGAGTTTGTCAAGTTTATTTATTAATGATTGAATATTGGCGAGTAGTATGCTCATAATGGAGGACCGGGGCTCGGTGTCTTAATCTCACTAAGCCCGCCACGTCTGTCCCTATGTCGCTGTCTCCGAGTGAGAGAGTGAGAGAGTGAGAGAGTGAGAGAGAGAGAGAGAGAGAGAGAGAGAGAGAGAGAGAGAGAGAGAGAGAGAGAGAGAGAAGAGAAAAGAGGCACCAAAGGAATACCATCAGTTTCATTCCATCAAATCAAATCGTAAACAACAATTGTATACTAACAGTAATATGCTTACTTACGGGCCTTTCCCAACAACGCAGAGAGAAAGGAATTAGAGAAATAATAATAAATAAACAATGAGTAATGATAACTTGGCTATATACACGGGGTACCAATACTGACTCAATGTGTGGGGGTACAAAGTAATTGAGGTAGATATGTACGAACATATAACTAGGAATAAAGTGACTAGGCAACAGGATAGATAATAAAGAGTAGAAGCAGTGTATGTAAAGAGTCAAAAACAGATAGTGCGAAAAGGGTAAATGCAGATAGTCTGGGTAGCTATTTGGTTAACTATTTCATTAACTACTTAGCAGTCTTATGCCTTGGGGGTAGAAGTTGTTCAGGGACCTGTTGGTTCCAGACTTGGTGCATCGGTACTGCTTGCCATGCGGTAGCAGAGAAAAAGTATATGACTTGGGTGGCTGGAGTCTTTGATTATTTTTAGGGCATTCCTCAGACACCGCCTGGTATAGAAGTCCTGGATGGCAGAGAGCTCAGCCCCAGTAATGTACTGGGATGCACGCACTACCCTCTGTAGTGCATTGCTGTTGGATGTCAAGCAGTTGCCACACCAAACAGTGATACAGCACATCAAGAACATTTAACATTTTGAGGAGCTCAGGGCCCATGTCAAATCTTTTCAGCCCTCTTCACGATTGTGTTGGTGTGTGTGGACCATGATAGCTCCTTAGTGACGTGGACACCAAGGAACTTGAAGCTCTCGACCCGCCTCACTACAGCCCCGTCGATGTGAATGGGGGCAATGCTCGACCCTTTGTTTCCTGTAGTCCACGATCAGCTCCTTTGTCTTGCTGACGTAGAGGGAGAGGTTGTTGTTCTGGCACCACACTGCCAGGTCTCTGACCTCCTCCCGGTAGGCTGTCTCATCGTCGTCAGTGATCAGGCCTACCACAGTCGTGTCATCAGCAAATGTAATGATGTGTTGGAGTCATGCAGTCATGGGTGAACAGCGAGTACAGGAGGGGACTAAGTACGCACCCGTGAGGGGCTCCTGTGTTGAGGGTCAGCATGGCAAATGTGTTGTTGACTACCCTCACCACCTGGGGGTGGCCCGTCAGGAACTCCAGGATCCAGTTGCAGAGGGAGGTGTTGATGTAAACCAGCCTTTCAAAGCATTTCATGACTACAGATGTGAGTGCTACAGGGTGATAATCATTTAGACAGGTTACCTTGACGTTCTTGGGCACAGGGACTATGGTGGTCTGCTTGAAACATGTAGGTATTAAACACTGGGTCAGGGAGAGGTTGAAAATATCAGTGAAGACACTTGCCAGCTGGTCAGCGCATGCTCTGAGTATGCGTCCTGGCAATCCGTCTGGCCTTGCAGCTTTGTGAATGTTAACCTATTTAAAGATTTTGCTCACATCTGCTATAGAGAGCGTGATCATAAAGTCGTCCAGAACAGCTGGTGCTCTTATGCATGGTTCAGTGTTGCTTGCCTCAAAGTGAGCAAAGAAGGCATTTAGCTCAGCTGGTTGGATAGCTTCACTGGGCAGCTCGCAGCTGAGTTTCCCTTTGTAATCCATGATAGTTTGCAAGCCCTGCCTCATCTGATGAGCATAGTAGGATTCAATATTAGTCTTGTATTGGCGCTTTTACAGTTTGATGGCTTGTAGGAGGTTGTAGGGGGACTTCTTATTAACATCCGGATTAGTGTCCTTAAAGTTCTAGTCTTTAGCTCAGTGGGGATGTTGCCTGTAATCCATGACTTCTGGTTGGGATATGTACGTACGGTCACTGTAGGGACAACGTCATTGATTAACTTATTAATGAAGCCATGACTGATGTGGTAAATTCCTCAATGCCTTTGGATGAGTCCCGAAACATTTTCCAATCTGTGCTAGCGAAACAGTCCTGTATCTTAGCATCCATTTCATCGGACCACTTCCTTATTGGGTGCATCACTGGTACTTCCTGATTGAGTTTTTACTTGTAATCAGGAATCAAGAGGATATAGTAATGGTCAGATTTGCCAAATGGAGGGAAAGGGAGAGATTTGTATGCATTTCTGTGTGTGGAGTAAAGGTGATCTAGAGTTTTTTAACTCTAGTTGCACATGTGACATGTTGTCACCTCCAATGCTTCTGTATTCCACTCCTTCCTTATCTCTTAATGTCTTCCTTGCAGAACAGGTGCAGGAGCATGCATCCTAGATCCCAGAGGAGACACACTGGACTTTGTGCAAACTGGAAACCGCATATCCTGAGGAAAACGCTCCCGATATTCTATCAACACATCTCCATGTCCAACGTGAGTAAGACATTTAACCTCTCTGGCGCATGTGGGACGAATTCGTCCCACCTACGTAACAGCCACCTGAATTCAGTGGCGCGATTTTTGAATCGTTTGAAATACTATTACTTCAATTTCTCAAACATATGACTATTTTACAGCTATTTAAAGACAAGACTCTCCTTAATCTAACCACACTGTCCGATTTCAAAAAGGCTTTACAACGAAAGCAAAACATTAGATTATGTCAGGAGAGTGCCCAGCCAGAAATAATCAGACACCCATTTTTCAAGCTAGCATATGATGTCACAAAAACCCAAACCACAGCTAAATGCAGCACTAACCTTTTATGATCTTCATCAGATGACACACCTAGGACATTATGTTATACAATAAATGCATGTCTGTTCAATCAAGTTCATATTTATATCAAAAAACAGCTTTTTGCATTAGCATGTGACGTTCAGAAAAAGCATACCCCCCGCAAACTTCCGGGGAATTTACTAACAGTTTGCTAAATTACTCACGATAAACGTTCACAAAAAGCATAACAATTATTTTAAGAATTATAGATACATTACTCCTCTATGCACTCGATATGTCCGATTTTAAAATAGCTTTTCGGATGAAGCACATTTTGCAATATTCTAAGTACATAGCCCAGCCATCACGGGCTAGCTATTTAGACACCCACGCAGTTCAGCCTTCACCAAAATCCCATTTCCTATAAGAAAAATGTTCTTACCTTTCTTGTTCTTTGTCAGAATGCACTCCCAGGACTTCTTCTTCAATAACAAATGTAGGTTTGGTCCCAAATAATCCATCGTTATATCCAAACTGCAACGTTTTGTTCGTGAGTTCTAGACACTATCAGAATGCTACATCACGGTCACGAGAATGGCGCATGGCGTGACAAAAAATGTCTAAATATTCCATTACCGTACTTCGAAGCATGTCAACCGCTGTTTAAAACCAATTTTTATGCCATTTATCTCGTAGAAAAGCGATAATATTCCGACCGGGAATCTGCAATGAGCCTAAACAGCCGAATGAAATTTCTCCACGGGGGCGAATCGTGCACGCGCCTCATTCAATGGTCCTCTGATCGGCCACTTACCAAAGGCGATAATCTGTTTCAGCCAGAGGCCGCCTCGTCATCCTTCAGGTTTTTCCCGGGTTCTGAGAGCCTATTGGAGCCCTAGGAATTGTCACGTTACAGCTAAGATCCTTACTTTTCAATAAACAGATGCAAGACGCACGACTCCTTGTCAGACAGGCCACTTCCTGCATGAAACCTTGTCAGGTTTTTGCCTGCCATAGGAGTTCTGTTATACTCACAGACACCATTCAAACAGTTTTAGAAACTTTAGGGTGTTTTCTATCCAAACCTGAACAATAATATGCATATTCTAGCTTCTGAGTTGGTGTAGGAGGCAGTTAAAAATGGGCACATATTTTTTCCAAAATTCTCAATACTGCCCCCTAGCCCAAACAGGTTGTGGGATAACTTCCGCAAGGCTGTCGGCCCAGACAGCATCCCAAGCCGCGTCCTCAGAGCATATGTACAACACCTGGATGGAGTGTTAACGGACATATTCAATTTCTCCCTATCCCAGTCTGTTGTCCCCACTTGCTTCAAGATGTCCACCATTGTTCCTCTACCCAAGGAAGCAAAGGAAACTGAACCCAGGGAAACTGGGGTCCTAGACTTCCTGACTTCCAGGTGGTGAAGGTAGGCAATCAGCCATGCTGATCTCCACAGGGGTGCATGCTCAGCTCTCTCCTGTGCTCCCTGTTCACCCTTAACTGCGTGGTTACGCATGTCTCCATCTCAATCATCAAGTTGCTGACAATAGAACAGTGGTAGGCCTGGTTACCACCAACAATGAGACAGCGTACAGTGAGGAGGTGAGAGCCCTGGCAGAGTGGTGCCAGGAAAATAACTTCTCCCTCAATGTCAACAAAACGAAGGAGCTGATCGTGGACTACAGGAGACATCGACAGGGCCACAGTGGAGAGGGCCAAAAGCTTCAAATTCCTCAGCGTGCACATCACTGAGGACCTGAAATGTCCCTCCACACAGACAGCGTGGTAAAGAAGGCGCAACAGCGCCTCTTTAACCTCAGGAGGCTGAAGAAATTTGTCTTGTCCTCTAAGTCCTTCACAAACTTCTACAGATGCACTATTGAGAGCATTCTGTTGGGCTGTATCACCGCCTGGTATGGCAACTTCACCGCCTGCACCCAGAGGGTGGTGCGGTCAGCTCAACGCATCACCAGGGGCACAGTGTGTGCCCTCCAGGACATCTGCAGCACCCAGTGTCAAAGGAAGGCCAAGAAGAACATCATGGACCTAAAGACTCTCAGACCATGAGAAACAAGATTCTCTGGTCTGATGAAACCAAGATTGAACTCTTTGGCCTGAATGCCAAGCGTCACGTCTGGAGGAAATTTGGCACCATCCCTACAGTGAAGCATGGTGGTGGCAGCATCATGCTGTGGGGATGTTTTTCAGGGTCAGGGACTGGGAGACTAGTCAGAATTGAGGCAAAGACTAATGGAGCAAAGTACAGAGAGATCCTTGGTGAAAACTTGCTCCAGAGCGCTCAGGACCTCAGACTGGGGCGAAGGTTCACCTTCCAACAGGACAACAACCCTAAGTACACAGCCAAGACAACGCAGGAGTGGCTTTGGGACAAGCCTTTGAATATCCTTGAGTGGCCCAGCCAGAGTCCAGACTTGAACATGATCGAACATCTCTGGAGAGACCTGAAAATGGCTGTGCAGCAAAGCTGCCATCCAACCGGACAGAGCTTGAGAGGATCTGTAGAGAAGAATGGGAGAAACTCTACAGGTTAGTCCAGTGATGAACCTATAGGTCTTCAGTGTGTGACAGGTTTGTGATTCTGAAAGGACAGCAACCATAAAACCAGCGCACTCATGTAGGAGAGTGCACTTTTTGTAACACACAAAGGGTCAGTGGTGTAGTGGAGGGTATACGCAGGTATAAACCGTATATCCACTTTTTTCCATTGGGGATTGCTTATACTCATTTCTTAATCCCTACTGATACGTATCAAAGTTGTCTAGTCGAGTTATACGACTTATCAATTATGTAGTTAGTACAATAGAGAAATCATGCACAAAGTAGCCTACACAATCGCAAAGCATGTGAAATATATTCACATGCGTACCACACACAGCCTAGTTTCAGTGGAATAGGGTAGGAAATATGATTCAACTTATGATATCTACCAGTAAATGCTAACTAAGGTAACAATGGGTATACAAACCAGGTATTTAAAAAGTTTAGTCCGAAGTGTTGGTTCGTAGGTATTTGTGACGCGCAATTGTCATCATTCCTGTTTGCATCAGGGGCGCAGTGTGATTTTGAGAGTGAAAATCTGAAAAATATCAAGGAAAACTCATAAAAACTTAAGCAAACAGGATTTTTCACACAGGGTGACTTTCCTTCGCTGGGGGGCCGTTTGGGAGTTCATTTGCAAAATTACAGTATACTCACTTCTCCAGGCACCACTACACCACTGCAGAGGGCCGATAGAAAGACAGAAGTCACACACAGCATGACGTTAAAGGATAAGCAGTCCATAAACTCGGACATAATAAGCCAGTAGATTCCAATCATAAGAATATAAAAACACAACCATTAAGCATTTCCCAATTTACAACTATTATGTTCCATTGCAAAAACCACTTCATGTTTAGCACACAAAGTAACCAGTGACTTAACGTTTAAAGTGGAACTGACAGGGTTTTAACTACTTTGCAGATATGAAACAAACAGACAATCATAATATCAGTAAAACATATAAAATTCCACGTGTATGCTACAAAACCAACCTTATAAGAGGTTTAAAAATAGGCCTAAAAATAGGTTCTATTTGACTCAGCGTTCCGTGGCATACACTAAGGCATTGTTGGCAGAATAGATGGATGCAGTTCAATGCATGATTCATATAATTCACCAATACATTTCTTGGTAGTGTAAAAATATTGCTATCAGGTGGTAGATTACAGCTGTCCTGGTACATTGTTTGCTGCCTCCATTTGGGATGCACTGTTTTAGTTTCAATAACTCAATATTCTGGACCATAACTGACGAATGTAACTAAGGCTGGAAATGTCAATACAATCAAACTAGCAAGGGCAATGATCCCAAGTCAGGCATAACGTGGTTAATTGGCTAGCGTATCTGTTTATGTAGCAAGCTAAAAACACAAAGCCTAACATTAGCTAGATAGCTACTGTAGCTAGCTAGCGGCTACGAGGATGTCATGTCATGCCATTGGAGGAGTAGGTGAGAGACTGACTTTTTCCCAACATATCGTTTTTCATCTTGCCCTGGCTAGCATTAGTTGTTGATCTTGTTGTTGTTGATGTGCATAACTGAGGGAGAGGGAGCCTACCTTTTCATTGTTGTTTGATCAATAGGACAATAAAGTTCCCAAATGTAAGAGGACTCCTGTGGTGTTTACATATTTGCAGAAATCCATTCAAATCCATTCAAACAACCCCACATACAGATTGGCATAATTCGGTGCCATTTTACTTCCCATAGCAGTTCCCTTCTGTTGAATGAACGTGTCATGTTCAAACATGAACATGTTGTTAGAAGAATCTCAGCAACATTACAGTTAGTGCTAGGGAGTGTACCAGTGGGTCATTGACGAAGACAGTGTGCCACAGCTTCTAGGCCTCCCTGGTGGGTGATATTTTTATACAGGAATTCAACATCAAAGCAAGCCATAAGCATCTCTCCATCTCTCAATTGTGCATTGTCTTAAGGGTGTTAATCATGCCCATAGAATTGCCACACTGGGTTTTTAGAAATAAATATTTTCAGTCAATGAGCCAATGTAGGCCACAGTAGGTCTACCTGGTGGCTTATCCAATCGTTTGTGGATTTTTGGTAAGGCATGGATAACGCTTGAGATTGGATTGTCTACTCATGAACTCATTCTTTTTGCATAATGTCTCCACTTCCAACAAGAGACTTCAGCTTGCAGTGAATCTCATCTTTGAACAGTGGTGTGGGGTCACGTGACAGTTTCTGATAGAAAATGGTGTTGTTCAGTTGTCCCCGGATCTCATTCACATAGTCATCAAGGTTTACCAACACTACAGCTCCGGCCTTAACAGCATTACACACTCCAAGTGGAGTCATTTTTATTCATCCAATGCTTGCCTCTGTTCTTTAGGGAGATTATTTTAGAATCTATAGTCTTGTTTCTAATTCAGAATCTGATTCCACCAATCTGCAGTATGTTTCTAGGGAGGGATTTCTGTATCTGGGCAGACAAAAGGGGGATTTTGCTCGAAAAGGGTTTTCCGTTCTGCAGTAAATGTCATTCTCTATTGTTTGACTATGTGCAAAAGTGAATTGTTTCCACACCCACCATGTGTCATGTGCAGTGAAATGTATATATTTTGGGAAGTGAGCACTAGCAATCAATCTGTTTGACTAGATAAAGATCTGTCTCGAATCGAAACATAGTCAATAAATTGGCAGCTTAAACAGTGTGCAGGCTTTCCTGTTCTTTACGTATTGTTTTACCCACATGTACTGTATTCTAGTCATGGCTCATCCTATATGACTACTGCTGTACACACCTTATTCATATACTGTGTGCATGGTGTGAAATGGAAATGTGATTTTTGCACATCCAAGCCATTATTGACAGAGACCCTAGAGCAATTAGGGTTAAGTGTCTTGCTCAAGGGCAGATTCACTGATTTCTCACTTAGTTGGCTCGGGTATTCAAACTAGCAACCTTTCGGTTACTGGCCCAACGCGCTTACCACTAGGCTACCTGCTGCTCTCTAGGCAGTGGTGATCAATCAGTGTATTTGTCTGATTGAGTGGTCAGTCTGCATAGCTGTTGAGGCTAACTCTCGTCCTCTCTGCAGTCTCTGCAAAGTGCCTCCAGTCGAAGAGGTCAATATCAACATATTACTGAGCTCTGACAGACAGACCCGCAGACAGGCAGCAATGAGACAGGATCAGCAAGTCAGCTGCACCTGCTTTTCTCAGTCCACACACGAACACACACACACACACACACACACACACACACACACACACACACACACACACACACACACACACACACACACACACACACACACACACACACACACACACACACACACACACACACACACAGCCCACCCCAGCCTAATCTAATCAAGTGCGATGGCTAGCTCGATTAATAAAGCCAGCTATTGACTTCTAATTGGCGCCGCTCTGCTCTGCTAATTTCCTGGGACAAAATTACACTAATGCGGTTTGCCTGATGGAGTACTTATAGTCGTCTCCCAGGAGACACAGGTCTCTGAAATGGATAGATAACAGGGAGGGAGGAGGGAGGGAGAGCGATGGAGAGACAGAGGGAGAGAGAGAGAGAGAGAGAGAGAGAGAGAGAGAGAGAGAGAAAGAGAGAAAGAAAGAGAGAGAGAGAGAGAGAGAGAGAGAGAGAGAGAGAGAGAGAAAGACAAAAAGAAAGGGGATGTTAAACTTTGATAAAGATCAGGGTCTGTTGTTTCAGGGCAGACCATTTTCTAATCAGCAGCCTGCTGTCTTTGGAAATGTCATCCTGCAGTATTGCTTACCGCATTAGGCCAGAGAGAGACTAGGACAGGGTCTGAGCTGCAGACTTTCACTTGAGGAGTGTAACACTAGCCACCTGTCTACACGCTAATGAATTCTCTCCAAACCATTCACCTCTGAGGCTCTCACTGTTGTATATACACTACCAGACTGAGCCCATTATGAATTGGAGAAACCCATACTGCACCTACTGTATTGGGAATATGAGTAACATCAGAAACACACACAGTAGTGTTAGATACAGAGTAGTCATGAAATCAGCCATCTTTTCTTTCCTACCCTGCCTCAGGTCCTTTGACTCCCCTTCGGCTTAAATCGGTTCTCACATCCAGGATATTTATGCCACGGCACACTGCCGGATTATCTCACAACTGTAGCACTGTCCGCATTTTATCTATATTTGTAATCTTGCGTCCTATCGTTCTGATTTTTAGCTCTGTTCACAATCCCTTCAACACATGTTTAATCCTGGACTGACACTGATCAGTGTGGCTTCAAGCAGCTGTTCCTTCAGTGTGACAAGACAAGACATATAGCAATTTGAGGCTGGTTTCTTTGTTGCTCCAGTCAACACTCTGAAACCTGAAATTTTAAACCCAATTTTTTGAAATCAGAACTGTCTATTCATTATGCTGTATGTGAGTTCATGTGCATGTGTGGTTGAGTTATTATCAGCAAGAGTCATTTCAGTTTTAGCCTCAATGAGTCTGAAATGATTGTCTTTGCTATACATTTACAATATAAATGGAATACAGTAAATTGATGAATATATTCAGAATTTACATTTGAGGGAGGAGGTTCGATAGCCAAAAGGATACCAATATTCAAGTTTTTATTTTTCTCTCCTGTACGGAATCTGAAATGTTCCTTCCAGTGCTGCGTCTTAAAAAAAATATATATGTTAAACCTTTATTTAACTAGGCAAGTCAGTTAAGAACAAATTCTTATTTACAATGACTGCCTACCCCAGCCAATTGTGCACCACTTCATGGAACTCCCAATCACAGCCAGATGCAATGCAGTCTGGTATGGAACCTGGGACGACAGTGACACCTCTTGCACTGAGATGTAGTGCCTTAGACCGCTGCGCCACTCGGGAGCCTCTGACCTGTATAGTGACAGTAAATTGTTTTAATCCTGTGTTAAGATCCAATATTAGAAAAGGGATTCTGTGTCTTTGATGCAATAGATGACCAGTAATCTTGTTTTTCAGATTTTGGAGAGATTAAAAACTCAGGTACTTATTGAAGCCCAAAGGAATCAGTTTCCTTCTCAAGAAGTTGAGCCCCTTTCAAAATATTGAAATTGAAAGAAATGTAACACCGATCAATTTCTTGTCATATATTTGAAATAATTTAATCCTGCTGTTACATTCATAAACAAAACAAAATATTTCTGTAAAGATAAAGACCTGAGCATTCAAAACACCATATTGTGGCTGATTTGTTTGTTTTGTCACATCTGCTATGATTTCATAAATTTACAATTAATAAACAAGTCATAAATAATCTGGGATTTTTAAAAATTTAACCTTTATTTAACTACGCAAGCCAGTTAAGAACAAATTCTTATTTACAATGACGACCTACCCCGGCCAAACCCTAACCCGGACGACGCTGGGCCAATTGTGCGCCGCCCTATGGGACTCCCAATCACGGCCAGTTGTGATACAGCCCAGGATTGAACCAGGGTCTGTAGTGACACCTCTAGAACTGAGACGCAGTGCCTTAGACCGCTGCGCCACTTGGGAACCAAAAGTCCTATTGTTTAGAGCACACAATGATTCACTGAAGACTAATTCTGTCATTTACCTTCTTGCTGTGGTGGTTTTTCAGTCTGATGGTGTTAAATATAGGGAATAAATTGCATTATAAGTACAAGAAAAAAAGAACTGAAACACATTATTAAAAGTAACGTACATTATACATTTCCTTGGCTGGAAGATCCAACAGCGTAAATTCAGCAAGGGTAACTAAAGTCTATACAATGAATCAAAGAATGTGCTGAGGACACACACACAAACACACAAACCTCACTCGTCCGGAGGCGAGACGACCAACGACCAGCTCCCTCACCCCACTCAACACCTGAGGGAGAACAAAGAGTAATGTACTGCCTCAGTCAGTCTCCATTGTAAGGCAAACCAAAACACACAGATTTAAGAAACCCAGCTCAGTCTGAACCCCTTCACGAGACACGCTCAGTCAATTAGGAGGACGCCAGAGAGACATCAGTGCGACCTCACCAACAAAAGACACAGGGGGAGACATCAACTCTTAAAGGGGAAACATGAGCTAATACTATTATTGCAATTATAAAAAACATTAGTTGGGGTGACACCTGAGTGTGATGACGTACAGCTGGGACAGGTGAATGGTATGGCTGGCAGGGGAAGGGCCAGAGTTAGTATGTATAGTGAGCTGATTGTTTGAAAGGCTCAGCACACCCAAGCCTGGTCTCTGGAGATGGCTGTATCATAGTACTGTAGCTGGGAAGCTTTTGTTTCTCTTTTCAAAGGGCTTCCACTGTGCAGCACAGCCTTCTCCAATCAAGACCTGGCTCCTATTCATCAATGAGGACCACCTTCTGTCAAACCCTATTCAAATAATATGCTGTGTTGAATGCAATTTAGGAGCATATGTACAGTGATTTTAACACAACATACATTGCTAATGTCATCAACTGCAATTACCTGTAATGTTGTCCTTGATTCTCATGTGATAGATGTGAATAATAGCTAGTATGAATGACATATGATTGCTGTAATGTAAGGTTTGACAATATATTGTGGTATCACACAGGACTTCACTGTACTACATGTGTTAAACAGTATTATAAACTGGGTGGTTCAAACCCTGGATGCTGATTGGCTATGACAAACATTTATTTTTACTGCTCTAATTATGTTGGTAACCAGTTTACAATAGCAATAAGGCACCTCGGGTGTTTGTGATAGATGGCCAACATACCACGGCTAAGGGATGTATCCAGGCACTCCACTTGCGTCGTGCATAAGAACAGCCCTTAGCCGTAGTATATTGGCCATATACCACACCCCCCCAAGCCTTATTACTTAATAAGGAGCACCGATATACAGCATGTGTTCTAACGTAGTAATCCCGGGCCAGTACATACTGTATGTACAGTATAGTCAGGGAGCTGATGTCCTGTACACTAGGACTGGCCTCACTCTTACAGTAGGTGTCACTCTTCTCTCCTCCCCTCTCTCAGAGAGCACTGAGCTCTATAGCTTACATATACCCTACCCTGTCAGGATGCTATTAAACACGTACACAAGCACACAGGCACAGGCACACGCACAGAGGCACACAGGCACACACACACACACACACACACACACACACACACACACACACACACACACACACATCCTTACGCCTCACTGACTACACTTGAATGGTAGCTCTAAGAAAGCCCTCTGCACGGCAGCATGCTCTGTGACAGCAGTAACAGCAGCAGCAGTCCTGCAATAGTTGTGGTTAGTGTCATACAAGAACGACAGTTATTGAAACGTCAATGGACCAGGCCAGGCCTGTAACTGACTGACTGACTTCACTTCTGGGTGTCGGCTTTCCCCCAGCCTGAAAGTGAAAGCCTTTCATCTTGAACACCATAGCTCAGGCACACACACTCCAACCCAAATCACGCACGCACACACACACACACACACACACACACACACACACACACACACACACACACACACACACACACACACACACACACACACACACACGCACACACACACACACACACACAAAAAAAGGCATGGCCACAAAGCCACAGGCCAGTATCCAGTTCAAATAGGCCTGCTAGAAAACAAGGATCAAGCCCATCCCCACTGACCTAAGTCCCGGCCATGAGGTATTCACCGTCAAAACCCTCAACTTAATATAGGGTGGGGGTGTAATGTTAATGTATGGCCTTTAATATTTGATTAGGCATCCTTATCATCTTGATGCCTCCAGGCGATGTCACAGTTGAGACTTAAAGTTGCAATACGTAACTTTTTTGACGAGCCGACAAAATGTAAAATGTATAGATCTGTCTTTCTCATTGAAAGCAAGTCTAAGAAGCGGTTGATCTATTCTCTTTGCACTATTTCTATGCTTCCCGTTTTTAAGTTTAGTTTTTGCGTGTTTTACTTTCGGTTTTGTACACCAGCTTCAAAAAGCTGAAAAAAAAAATTGGGTTATGGAAAATATATTTCACAGCGGTTTAGATGGTACAATAATTATCTACACTACACATTGCTTGGTTTTTACATAAACTGAAATTCACCAAACTATTAGATTTTTAGCAACTAGCGCCGCTATTTCTGCATAGAGCATCTTTAAGATTACAGATTTTTGTTCAATCAGTAACCCTTATGCTCCTTTCCAACTAAAGTATAGCCTTGATGTTAATTGTCATGGTAGGTTGTCAGAATAACAACACAATTCACACAGGCCTGAAGTGATTTTCTGCCCAGGTATTGAAAATGGTCTTCCCAGCTTTCATTTAATTTCCAAATCTCTCATCTCCAGCAGGCTAACCTGATCCAGCCCCAGCCGGAGATCTCTCCACTTCCTGGTGTCCACGTAATGATTGTTAATGATGTCATCCGATCAGGAGGAGAGCGGCACGGCGTGGGTTGGGGAGGATGTGTGTGGGGATTGGAGGGTGGTGTGTGTGTGTGTGTTTGGGAGTGGTGGTGGTGGTGGTGTGGTATGTTATGATGAAGGAAGTAAGGGGATGGGGGCAGAGGGGTAGGGGGCGTCAAGGACAATGAGCCCTAGTGTTCATAGCTATCATGATCCTCAGCCTGGATGTCTTGCTCTTCCTATACCCAGACCAGACTGAGTCTCTCCAGACTGAGAGAGACGGAGAGAGAGAGAAAATGAGAGAAAAAGAGAAATAGAGAGAGAACCATTGTGCTGCTGCCTCACCAGGCATCTCCCCTCCCCCATACCAACACCAGTCCAGTCCCCCACTCCCTTCATTAAGACCTGGGGCCCTCCAGAGAGCCATCTCCCAGTGCCGAGTGCAGGGGTCAGACAGTAATTATTGCTAGACCTCCTCCCCTTTAAGACTTAATCCATTCCAGCTTCAGGACAGGAGAGGAGGCAGAGACAGTGACAGGGATCTTGACCTGTGACCTTACCAATAGCCAGAGAGACTACTTAAAGGGGAGGGTCCTAACATCCACAGGGAGGGCCTATTGTCTGGTGGCACTAATGATATTCACATTTTGAATTAGAATTTTACAGGTACAGGGAAATGAAGTGGCTTGAGTATAAAAAAAAATCTTAAAGTACTAAACCGTTATCTCTCTTACACTCTCACTCTCTCTCTCGCAGGGGCGGCAGGTGAGTAGAGGTTAGAGCGGCGAGTCAGGAGCTAGAGGGTTGGCAGGTTGAATCACGGGTCCGACGGGAAAGATCTGGAGGGAAGTCAGTTGGCAACAGTAGGGTTGCTGGTATCAAATCCTAGATGCCATTGCCTGCAAAGGCACTTAATCCCCTCACAAAAGCAGCGCACCTCTCCAAAACCTATGTGTGTCTTTCGGTTGGGTTAAAAAGGGAAGTCAAATTTTGGTTGGACCTTGTGTTTAATTGACCAATAAAGTGATCTTCATCTTATATACAATACATATACAAAAGTTTGTGGACACCCCTTCAAATTAGTGGATTTGGCTATTTCAGCCACACTCGTTGCTGACAGGTGGATAAAATCAAGCACACAGCCATGCAATCTCCATATTCAAACATTGGCAGTAGAATGGCCTTACTGAAGAGCTCATTGACTTTCAACGTGGCACCATCATGGGATGCAACCTTTCCAACAAGTCAGTTCGTGAAATTTCTGCCCTGCTAGATCTGCCCCGGTCAACTATAAGTGCTGTTATTGTGAAGTGGAAACATCTAGGAGCAACAACAGTGGTAGGCAACACTAGCTCACAGTGCTGAAGAGCGTAGCACACTCACTAACAAGTTCCAAACTGCCACTGGAAGCAACATCAGCACAAGAACTGTTAGTCAGGAGCTTCATGAAATGGGTTTCCATGGCCGAGCAGCTGCACACAAGCCTATGATCACCATGTGCAATGCCAAGCGTCGGCTGGAGTGGTGTAAAGCTCACTACCATTGGACTCTGGAACAGTGGAAACGCGTTTGCTGGAGTGATAAATCACGCTTCACCATCTGGCAGTCCGATGGATCTGGGTTTGGCGGATGCCACGAGAACGCTACCTGCCCCAATGCATAGTGCCAACTGTACAGTTTGGTGGAGGAGGAATAATTGTCTGGGGCTGTTTTTCATGGTTCGGGCTAGGCCCCTTAGTTCTAGTGAAGGAAAATCTTAACACTACAGCATACAATGACGTTCTAGACAATTCTGTGCTTCCAACTTTGTGGCAACAGTTTGGGGAAGGCCCTTACCTCTTTCAGCATGACAAATCCCCCGTGCATAAAGCGAGGTCCATACAGAAATGGTTAGTCGAGATCGATGTGGAAGAACTTGACTGGCCTGCACAGAGCCCTGACGTCATCCCCATCGAACATCTTTGGGATGAATTGGAACACCGACGTTGCCCAACCTCCCTAATGCTCTTCTGGTTGAATGGAAGCAAGTCCTACCCTCATATTAATGCCCATGATTTTGGAATGAGATGTTTGATGAGCAGGTGTTCACATACTTTTGGTCATGTAGAATAACTTATTTCTACAACGTTTGAACCATGTTTCATTGTTATTACCCTATATGACGTGAAACTAGGTTGTTTGTTATAGATGAATGTAAAATCTGTGTCACTCGCACTCTGGCTGTGATGTTCCATGATTACCTCCAGAAACATCCAGGAGGCTGGGCATGCTCATCATAACTACTGATAGTGCTAATGCAGTGCTGTAGTGACTGATAATGGCCCGGCTCTCACTGTGATAAGTGATGCTTATCATCTTCACTCCGGCAGGATTTGTTTCACTTCTTTATTTCCCCTCCAGTACATTAACAGATAAAGCTAGCCAACGCCCTAATGTCCTCTATGATGCCTCTATGTTTGTCTGTTACATCAACCCTCCCTCCCCCTCTTCTCTTCTGTCTCCCTCCCTTTCCTCCGTCTCCCCTTCTCTAAACGTTATTATCTGATGATTGCTCTATTGTCTGAGGGGTCAGTGGATAACAAAGGTGGCTCTTGGCCCCTGTATGGGAACCCATGTCTGAGGAGAGAGACACATAATGCTGGGGTCCCTCTCCGTCCTCCACCGCAGCAGCCAGGCTGTAATGACATGGTCAGATCAGGCTTTGGACTCTGGGGGAATGACCTCTGGTGACCTTTGTTTCCAGAACATGACCTGGACACTGTGGCGGGGGCTCTGTCTGACTGTGAAAATGCCCAGTGTAGTGACCTTTGAACAGGCCACAGCTGATGACCAGCCCTCTCGGATAACCCATCTGTTATGCTAGCGCACTGCATCACACTCCAGGGGTGTGATGGTGGACTGGACGCTCCATGGTAGAGCTGAAGCCCGTAAGGCCGGAGATGGGATCCTAAAGAACCCTATAGGATATGCATCATTTCACATTTCATAGTGATATTGTGGCTGTTAATGTTCCATGAAGGACAATGGACTTAAATAAGCATGTTGAATGTTACATTACAGTGTGGATAGAATTGAGTTTAATCTGTGATAGCAATGTTTACACTGTCTTTGTTTACAAACTCCCACCCAAGTGAACATGCGTCGTTCTGATAACTGGAAACATCTACCTATAAGAGGTGTCTACTTGGTAATAGTGTTTTACGGTACCCAAAACCATTCTGTGGGTCTTTTTGTTTGACCATGTGATAAATAGTTAACATGTAAACATCCCAATGCTGTTTCTATTGAATTGAAGCTATTATCCTCCCAAAACATGATCCATGAAATGTTCAGTAACAATCTTGATATGAACGTCTTTTGATCATTGCCATTAATACACCAATACTGCTTTTTAAGTATTGTTTAATATCCCACATACTTCTCTAACCCTAGACTGAGGTAAGTGATCAATATCCAGATACATCGTGTTTTGGAGGGGAAAAAGGCTTATGCAAAGGTAAATGGAGACAAACTTTCTGTCAAAGTAGTAAAATACATGTAGAAAATGTGTGGCAAATCAGTCGCAGATGTGTATGTTTATAAAGATAAATTGAATTAAAGTAAAGTCGTACTTGCGAGCGGGCCCTGGGTCCTGGGTCTCTCTCTCTAATCAGGGCGCTGGTGATTTAACTGGCTTCAACAGGTAATGCTATTTAAGAGGAACCACGACAGGCTCCAGGAAATGAAACACGGCCGTCGAACATGGTTTGGAGTGGAGGACTTGACTGTTTTCCTCTCAAATCCCCCCTTTCAGCCCCCCCCCCCCAGATTTTCCTACTCAGAACTAACTAGAAAAAAACTAATTAAGAGTCTGAATGGAATTCTCTCTGTGGAATGTCCCCTGTATCTGTTACTTGGCTAGCCGAACCTGAGCCCCTCGCCAACGTGGATACACACACACACACACACACACACACACACACACACACACACACACACACACACATCCTCATGCACACTTGGACACAGAGAGAAAGACACACACGCACTCGCACACACACACACGCGCACACACGCACGCACACACACACACACACACACACACACACACACACACACACACACACACACACACACACACACACACACACACACAGACACACAGACACACACAGACCCTGGCAAAAGGCTCCACCATGGCGCCTCACCTGATAGAGGGTGGGGGGACATGAAAAGGACCACCCCGCTCAAGAGGGACCTCAAGACCACACGGCATCTTCTGCTCCAGTGTTTTGCCATTGTCAAATCACTAATTGGATGGCATCTCATTGAGATATTTTTTATTCACTTCCTTATCAGCGCAATTATGAGAAATGGCCTTGCTCTGTCTTATGTCCCAGGTGTGGACACATTTGACTCGTGTTTCCTAGCTCCTTAGGCTCCATGAGGAGACACTGATGTTTTGATGCCCAATGGATTAATGCAGTTTTCATCTTCAACTTCATTTCAGGTGAATTAACTCTTAATGAAAACTCATTTGGTCATGGTTTACCGGTATGATTTGATATGGATGAATTTACTTTCTATGACTCACAAAAATGCAGTCACATTTTCTGCAGTCTGGTACACTTGCACGCACGCACGCACACACACACACACGTACACACGCACACACACACACCCTTTCCATCTTGGTTATGGGAGGGAAGAGGGAGAGAGTATCTCCTCTCTGGCTGCTTCCTGGAATTCTTCCCACTTTTGAACTGAGCAGGCCTGTGCCTCTGCCGGGGGGATGTGGACCTGGGGTCATTATAAATAGTGTCGGATCCTCACTCAGCAGCTCAGAAGCCCAACAGTGCTAACTCATTGTTCCTCCCAGAACCATAGGTCCCTCCACAGTGATACAGTGGGTCAGAGAGGCACCATCCAGCTTTCACGGTTTAAGAGAAACCACTATCACCTGACCCAGGCAACCCTAGCCACCCCAGCTAGCACAGCCACTAGGACCCTCTCACCTCTCCCCTCCCCTGGCTGGCCATGCCCGACGTGGGGAAAGTCCTTTATATAATGCCCGGTCAGGTCAGCCATTTTTCACCTTTGTCTAAAAATACAATGGGGGCCTGAAGATAGAGAGTTCTCTCAAGAATCACCGGAACAGGCATCTGTGACGGCGGCTAAAAATACTGGGTAGTGTGTGAAGAAGATAAAGGCTATATGCGACAGGCCTGACAAAGCTTTGCTGACTTTCAAGTACAAGAACAATTGAGCAAGCACTTTCAGGGTGGTTTGATACACACTGTTCGCCGGTGGATAGACTGTGAAACAGGATGTCAACAATCTTTCTTCATTTGGACAACTGGGAACTGATATAATTCAGCACAAAAAATAAATGATAATATTTGGAGAAATAATTTTGGCTAAAGATCACCTTGTCTGTTACATTACATGTATCTAACTGTCACTCTGTAAGAAAGTGAGAGAGAGAGAAAGAGAGTGCAAGAAAGAAAAAGTAAGAGGGAGCGAGTGAGACCAACCGTGTGCGAAAGAGAGAGAGAGAGAGAGAGAGAGAGACTGTGTATATGAGAGAGTGCAATGTGAGCTTGTGCCTGTGACCCCTCATCTCATCGATTCAGACAAGAAGAACTGGAGTTAATTACATTCAATTTTCCCCCAGCCGTCACTCTTCAGTTCTCTCCCGGTTGATCGTCTCTCTCTCCCCTTCCTTCTCTCCACCAGAGAGGAGGTGTATGTATTCAAGGCCAAACTGTTTATGGTAGTTGTGGTGCTAGCCAACCAGGACTCCACCATCTGTAATCTGATTTCAATAGCTGTGTCTTTAGAGGAGCTGTATCGCATTAGTGGAACCAAGCCTGTTCTCAGGGCATATCTGCCGGTATTCACTAGCAAAAGTGAATTTTCATAGCAGGTTAGGAGAATTAACGGTCCAGGTTAGGAGAATTAGCTTAAGGTTAGGAAAAGGGTTAGGTAAAATGCTAAAATTATCCCGAACACGACTCAAAAAAATCTAGCAACAACTAGACTTGCCATGAGAACAGTTGTGTAAAAAAATACTAAATTGTTATAGTTGAGTAAAAGTAAAGATACCTTAATAGAAAATGACTCAAGTAAAAGTGAAAGTCACCCAGGAAAATTATTCTTGAGTAAAAGTCAAAGTATCTGGTTTAAAATGGACTAAAGTACAGTGGTGGAAAAAGTACTCAATTGTCGTAGTTAAATAAAAGTAAAAAGTGTAAGTAAAGGCTATACATTAAATTCCTTATATTAAGCAAACCAGATAATAATTTACAAATTTACAAACGCAGAAATTGTGTTTAGTGAATCTGTCAGATTAGAGGCAGTAGGGATGACAAGTTGTTATATTGATAGGTGTGTGTTTTGGACCATATTGTTGTCCTGCCTGAGCATTGGAAAAGCAACGAGTACTTTTGGGTGTCAGGGAAAATATATGGGACTAAAAAGTACATATTTTCTTTAGGAATGTAGTTTAGTAAAAGTAAATGTTATCAAAAATATAAATGGTAAAGTACAGATACCCCCAAAAACTACTTAAGTAGTACTTCCAAGTATTTTTACTCAAGTAATTTACAACACTGGGGGAAGGGGTGGAGCCATGTCAGGCAACACTGGGTGTTTCATCCAATCGACAGGTGATGTTTCGTTTACACTAGAGAGCTATAAGGCATCAAAATAAAGCCTAAGTAGGATGATCAACTTCAACAGCTATGATGGTGTTAACTAAAGCTGCAATATGTAACTTGTTGGGCAATCCGACCAAATTCATGAGTAACAGATCTGTCATTCTCATTGAAAGCAAGTCTAAGAAGCGGTAGATCTGTTCTATGTGCACTATTTCTATGCTCCCGTTCTTAAGTTTCTGAAAATGCAATATTTTTGGTTATTGAAAACATATTTCACAGCGGTTTAGATGGTAGAATGATTCTCTACACTTGCTTGTTTTGTTACATAAACTGAAATTAGGAAAACTATTTTAATTTTAGCAACCAGGAAATGGTGGAGCCATTTCTACATATTGCAAATGTAATGTCACCTTCGTGGGTTCATAACCCAGAAACTAAACAGCAATCAGGTGATTCATAATGAGGTGTTCTGAAGAAGGAAGTGGAGAAAATGGAAGAGGCCATCTTACTATACACACCCTGGCCGTGATGATTATGAAGAACACAAGCAAATAAAGAGCCTAGTGCTTTTCAAATCGACTGTGCTGGCTGACCGTTGGTTGGGGGGACCTCCCTTTCCGTGAATTAAGCGGACCCCACCCCCTCACCCCAGCGGCCTGGCGGTGATGTTACTGTGTTTACTGTAATTAATGTCACTTCATTTACAGCCTACTGACCCAGAGTGACCCTTAGCTCTGACATGACATGGACAGCCAGCACCACTACACTACGCACAGACAGGAGCTGGGGGAGAGGAGGGAGGGTTCTAGGTAAAGAGTGTGTGTGTGTGTGTGTGTGTGTGTGTGTGTGTGTGTGTGTGTGTGTGTGTGTGTGTGTGTGTGTGTGTGTGTGTGTGTGTGTGTCTGTGTGTGTGTGTGTGTGTGAAGGCAATAGAAGTGGTGGAGGGAGGCCGGAGGGTGGGTGTGTAGGCTTATTGTGCTGGACTTCAGAGGCCAAACGTCTCCAGCTTCCTCTTGGAGGCAGTGGGTTAAAAATAATGTGGTGTGCAGTGTGTGCGGGGAGAGAGGCACAGACAGCCAGGAGCCAGAGTCGCTCTCACACATAGACAGCCCTCAGGAAGAGAGCTCTCTGATATGCACAGCAGCGGATGGATTTTTGATTTGATTTTCTGGATGTCTCACTCCCGGGCCTAATATGCCCATAAATGTCCCGTATTGAAACAGAAACACAGAAGATGGTCATCAGTTTACCCTCGGCTCATCCTGAACAGTACCACGGACACTGCAGAGAGATGTCTCTCTTCCTCCCTCCTTCTCTCCATCCTTTTGTGCTTTTTTGTGTTTTTTGAAATATGATGAGTGAAACCAGACAAGGTCTTTGCTGTAGTACTTTGATGTAGTGGTTTCTGTATTGAGAAGAAAATCAATGCGAGATCATGGAATAGTTTTTAGTTCACAATCATTAGCGCGATATCATTCTCTTTCTGTCTATCATAATGATCTTTCAGATCAGCAATCTTGACATACATATAACTAGTGTCAGGAGTTCAGGGCCATTCATACACGCACACGCACATGCACACGCACACACACACACACACACACACACACACACACACACACACACACACACACACACACACACACACACACACACACACACAGAAAGCAATAGAACTGCTAGCATTTCTTCGCTAAAGGAGGTATAGAAACACCTCCATACACAAGGTGGCACTGAGACCTCATGGGTGACTAAGTGAGCCTTTGACACCCAGCGTGTCTGTGTGTGCGTGTGTTTGAGAGAGAGTGTTTATGTGTGCGTTTGTGTGTACGTGTGTGTAGGTGTATTGCGGGGGCAGGGGCGGTGACTCACAGGTGATCAGCTCCCTCTCTCCTGCCCTCCCTCTTCAGGGTGGGGGAGTGTTGTGTGAGGAAGCCGGGTGGCCGCTACCTCTCTCCACCCAGTAGATAAGGCTGTCTCCAGCCGGCCTCGCACACCTCCTGTCATCCGTCTGTTCCTTATCACACCAGTGTTGACAGCCTAATTAGCCTGACGCTAGTCCCCAGTCCCCCCCACTAACACCCCCCCCCCGCACCCCCACCCACCCATCCGTCTGCTCTACCGCCCAAGGGCCAAGGGCCCAAGGGAGGCTTACCTGCCTAGCCTCCGGACCCTGGATCCTCCAGACCCCAATGTCTGGATGCACGACGGTGGTGGATAAAGACTAGGCGACAGGTTTGGTGGCTCCCCTAATCACCATCTTTCAATGTAAACAAAGCCCAATGATTAGAGTTGATGTAAGGTCTGTTATCTCCATACAATAACTTCAACTCAACTAGGATAAAACCTATCTGTGACTCGGCTGTTTATAGTAAATGCGTAAAGTGAAATGTGTCAATGGAAGCATTTGCATAATAGCTTTCAGAATTAAGATGGCGAAAGGAAATGTTTATTCAATTATTTAATGTGATGTTTTAAAGCTGATGGAGTCTGAAATGTTGCTAAAAGGCGGTAAATAGAGCGATCTCATCACATTAAGAGTTCCACTCAACAGCTCATATTAATGGGGAGTAGTGCACTTCTCTGACAGAAGGCACACAAACACTCAACACTTTTCTATTATCTATTTCAAGTGTTTACAAAGTGGGAGTGGTGGTGGACAAAGTGTACTCTCGGATTATTCTATGCCACGATCGATCTGACCAAACTCCCACACACAACGTTTGACTTGTGTTGAGCACATAAAAACGATATTTTCACACCTTGCTCATTTCTTATCAAAGTGCGCTTTCCCCTATAGATACCATCATTTCTAGGTCGAGGTAGAACCCAGACACATACAGATTTCATGGAACCAATATCTCTTCCAATAGGGCATATGGGTCTAATCATTCTGGTAACCAGAGCAGAATCCTTATTCGCTTCATTACAGCCAGCTCCAGACAGTATATCTCCCCTGCAATGTGTTTGATAAGGACCATTGATAGGTATCTTTAGAGACAGATAGCCTCGAGACAGCTCCATGTTCCATGGAGAGGAACACTCATAAACCTTTATGAGAGTCATTAAACTTTGCTTAGATGTTAGATATGCCACTCACTGATTGTGTTGTGGGCCCTGCTAGTGATCTATAGCCAGCTGTGGCATTGCCTGAGTGACGCCTGCGATGACTCATGGCTGTCTGAGATGCGCAGACTGGCTCAAACAGTCAAATAGAGGCAGGGTTGGAGATAAAGGAGTGAGTGGGCTCTCCCTGGGCCTGAGGTGAATGGAGACAGGACAGTCCTGTCTTGAGTTAGGACTGTAGATGTCTGATTCTTCCTTGAAGTTTAACAACTGGACAGTCTGGCCTTTTTCACCTAATTAGGCCCCATAATAAGACATTGTCATTCTAATCATTTGGAGGTTTTGTATCTATCTATCTATCCCTTTACACTTACTGTACTGTGCTGATCTCATAACCATGTTAGTCCAAAGATTCTGTTCCAGACACTACAGTACTACTGTCCATACGGTCAACACAAGGTCTTACACAGTTTACAGTGCATTCGGAAAGTATTCAGACCCCTTGACTTTCTCCACATTTTGTTACGTTACAGCCTTATTCTCAAATGGATTAAATTGTTTTGCCCCCTCATCAGTCTACATATAATACCCCATAATGACAAAGCAAAAACAGGTTTTTAGAAATTTTTGCACATTTATAAAAAATGTAAAACTGAAATATCACATTTACATAAGTATTCAGACCTTTTAATCAATACTTTGATGAAGCACCTTCGGCAGCGATTACAGCCTCGAGTGTTCTTGGGTATGACGCTATAAGCTTGGCGCAACTGTATTTGGGGAGTTTCTCCCATTCTTCTCTGCAGATCCTCTCAATCTCTGTCAGGTTGGATGGGGAGCGTCGCTGCAGGGCTATTTTCAGGTCTCTCCAGAGATGTTCGATCGGGTTCAAGTATGGGCTTTGACTGGGCCACTCAAGTACATTCAGAGACTTGTCCCCAACCCCAAGCCACTCCTATGTCATCTTGGCTGTGTGCTTTGGGTCATTGTCGTGTTGTAAGGTGAACCTTTGGCCCAATCTGGGAGCTCTCTGGAGCAGGTTTTCATCAAGGATCTCTCTGTACTTTGCTCCGTTCATCTTTCCCTCAATCCTGTTTAGTCTCCCAGTCCCTGCCTCTGAAAAACATCCCCACAGCATGATGCCGCCACTTCGATGCACTTCGAAACTCACCACTATGCTTCACCGTAGGGATAGTGCCAGGTTTCTTCCAGACGTGACGCTTGGCATTCAGGCCAAAGAGTTCAATCTTGGTTTCATCAGACCAGAGAATCTTCTTTCTCATGACCTCAGAGTCCTTTAGGTGCCTTTTGCCAAACTCCAAGAGGGCTATAATGTGCCTTTTACTGAGGAGTGGCTTCTATCTGGCCACTCTACCATAAAGGCCTGATTGGTGGAGTGCTGCAGAGATGATTGTCCTTCAGGAAGGTTCTCCCATCTCCACAGAGGAACTCTGGAGCTCTGTCAGAGCAGCCATCCGGTTCTTGGTCACCTCCCTGACCAAGGCCCTTCTCCCCCGATTGCTCAGTTTGGCCAAGCGTCCAGCTCTTGGAAGAGTCTTTGTGGTTCGAAACTTTTAAGAAGGATGTCGAACTCTGTGTTCTTGGGGACCTTCAATGCTGCAGAAATGTTTTGGTACCCTTCCCCAGATCTGTACCTCGACACAATCTTGTCCCGTAGCTCCAATCAAGTTGTAGAAACATCTCAAGGATGATCAATGGAAACAGGATGCACCTGAGCTCAATTTCAAGTCTCATTGAAAAGGGTCTGAATACTTATGTAAATAAGGTATTCCTGTTTTTAAGTTTGGTATATTTGCAAACATTTCTAAAAACCTGTTTTCATGTTGTCATTATGGGGTATTGTGTGTAGATTGATAAGGGAAAACATTATTTTATCAATTTTAGAATACGGCTGTAACGTAACAAAATGTGGGAAAAGTCAAGGGGTCTGAACACTTTCCAAATGCACTGTTTTCAACATATGACTTTGTTATTGTTCAGACCACAGGTGACAATGCCATAACTCTCAATCAACTCTCAGTGCTTCCATCCAGGCATTAATACCCATTCAATATTGAAACCAGCAGCTACTACCTCAGAGCCACACACACACACACACACACAAACACACACACACACACACACACACACACACACACACACACACACACACACACACACACACACACACACACACACACACACACACACACACACACATACATCTCTCCAACCCCTGCCTGGATCCCACATAATGCCATTAAGAATAATAGCACTGTGAGCAAATAGCACTTAACTCTGTTAACAGACAAACGTACCCACCTTAGCATATGCGAGCGTATGTCATATTTATGAATACATATTAGCAGACGCTCAGGCAAGGAATCCAATTTGTCCACTCAAAGATTTTTTACTGCATGCCACTGGGCCCTCACTCTCTCTCTCTCACACACACACACACACACACACACACACACACACACACACACACACACACACACACACACACACACACCACCGTCATGTCACAGGTGCCAGTTGTTTGCCTCTGACCTACGAGGTGTGCGTCTGCTGCCCCGGACTTCCTTTTACCCCGATTACGGGGCAGCGAGTAATGTTGCCTTGCACTCTCCTGAACCCTGGCAGTAAAAAAACACTCATTTTTTGGGGTGCTTCGATTTCGCTGCCATAATATATAAGACCAGAGGGGCCTTGGCTTCCCAGTGATACTGACCTCCTTACCCTAACCCTTGACCCCCTGGGCTGCCGGGACAAAGGTGGGCTTTTCTTTTCATTCTGTTCTGGGAGGGTTATATGGGCCTGACCTCATGCTCTTCTTAACCTCTCAACCCCTGGCCTTATTTAGGGCAAATTTCATTACATGCATTCTCTGGGTAAGACATGACAGTGGGATGTGGCTCTATAACAACTCAGCCTAATGAAGACATGGGTTAGAGCATTTACACAGAGGAGTGAGACACAGCAAGACTGTCTGATGTGACTGACACGGTTTCAGATCCACGCTCACTTTCGCTTGGCCAAGATACACTTTAGAAAAAAACGAAAATGGAATGAAAAATGAAAATGTAAAAAATGTGTAGCATATTCATTTACAAAAATGCATTCATTAAATGTTTTATTTATTCATGTTTTAATTTTTTTTATTTACTGTTGGAATATACAGAATTTGTGTTGTGTAGATACAGGTAACATGACCCAGGCCTTTCACACAGCTAGTGTAATAGCTAGTATACCCAACACAAGTATCACAGCATAGAAATGTGTTTAAAAGGTGAATCGATAATGACTGGGGGAGAATGTCAACACTGAAGACCAAAGAACGTGGAGAAAGGGAAAACTTTTAAGAATGGCTGCCATGATGAAAGCCTAGCCTACCAGTATGTATTCATGTGTTACATGTTTCTCCACAATATTGTTTAGATTTAATTTAATTTTAGTCCTAATTTGGGCTAATCTTCCAAGGGTCCTTAACATCCCAAACATTCGTTTTAGGACTGATGCCCGTCTGAGAATTGTACTCAATCCATTGTCAATGACCGCTGATGAAGATTTAATCGAAAGTGCATTAGAGTGGCTTGGAAATACAATGTCATTTCAAATATTATAGTTGTAGGAAAACCTTTTGTCATCATTTTGATGTTGCCAGATTGACTTTAGATGCAGTATAGCATTAGCTAGCTAGCTAAGATGAGGGGAGAACCCGGATTTTAGCTAGGTAATGTTAGCATTGCTAGCTATTTTTGACAAACTTTGCTAGCTAATGACAACATTGCCGTCCGTCTAAAGTCAATTTGACGATAAGATTATGATGGCAATGTGGTTTCCTACAAAATGTTTGCCTATTTTAGCAATGTCATCGTATTTCCAGGCCACTATAGTGTAATTTAGACAAAACAGTCATTATCCTCGGTTAAGAATGACTGGGCTTATCACAACTTTTGGGCTTATCACGAAGGTGCAACCTATGAATAGACAGCCATGTTCCTGACAGGATAACACTATCAGCCCCACCATGCTGGGGCCTGTAGGAGCTAGGAGCGGCTGGCAAGGTGCTGGAGGAGCAACACAATGCAATGAACGTGAACGGAGAGGCTGGGCGGGCCGTGCTGGAGCCAGCCGGGGAGAGACAGACAATAGGGGGGCCTGAGGACTGTGGCTGAAACATGAAGCCCGGCATGGTATTTTAAGAGGCCTGAGTGGCTCTGGAGCCAATTGTCAATCAATAGGTGCACGCAATCACGCAAAAAAAACAGGCAAGAAAAGACGCTGATGTCGACGGACAAAAAAAAAAATATATATTGACAGATTTTTTTACGGCACATTGATGGACAGATCTTCAGCCTCACCTTTGAGTTTTCAAGCTAGCTCCTCCTTTACCCCTCCATCCAGCCTTCTTCTCTGCCTCTTTCAGATTTCAGGCCTCATTGTCTAAAGTGCACAGAAGGCGCTCCCAGAAAAATAAAATCATTAATACTATATCTAATGCGTTCACCAGCCCAGGGAAACAGTTTGGTCTGTGTGTATGTGTGTGTGTACGTGTGTACATGTGTACGTGTGTGTGTACCTAGCCAGCTGTACTTGGCATTCACGCGCGTGTGTCATAGGCAGGGACTGGAGCCAGATCGGATGGCCTCTCCTCTTATTTTCACACAGAGGTGAGGCGTTGTATTATTTTGTCAGGAAGGGCCCTACTCTCCTCCAACACCTCTCAGACATCTAAGGGTGTGGCACGGTTTGATGATGACTGGGGAGGCTCCGAGGCCAAGCCCTGACAGTCTGGAGTGACGCCAGCCTGGTCTCATAGACTTGACGTAGTCTATGATAGTTATGTAAATCCAGGACATTCAAATTAGTATGATATGTTTGGTAGTGTGACATAAGACAGTTGGTTATTTAAGGCAAAAACATGGGGTGGTTGGTCTGAGTGGATGGGTGCACATATAAAGTGATTGTCTAGCAACCCAAAAGTTGTGTTCGAATCTCTTGACGGGCACTTTAGCAATTTTGCTAATTAGCTACTTTGCAACTACTTAGTATGTTAGCTAAACCTTCCCCTAACCCTAACCTTAATCATATCCTTAACCCTAAACTTAACTTCTAACCCTAACCTCTAGCCTAGCTAACATTAGCCACAACAAATTTGAAATTGTAACAGATATGTTTCGCAAATTCATAACGTATTGTAATTCGTAACATACGTCTCATACGAAATGGATGATGGACCTCCACAAATGAATACATACCATACTAAACATAACATATCATACTAGATTGGAGTGTTTCAGGATTTACATGTACTATGTTACGTCTATCCCTGAGTCCAGGTTGATGACACGCTGTAATTGGCCCGGAGAAGATCTGCCACCTCCATAGCTGAAAGAAGCAGGCTCAGATTCCTGCACTTCAGACCCATTTCAGCAGCTCCTTTAGGTCAGGTAGAATTACTTGCTGGAGATAAATGCAGAGAGAAGACAGGGGAGAGAAGGGGTATAGAGTGTGGAGAGAAGGTGGGAGAAGGGGGGCAGGTGCGATTTTCTGCCCTTGAATCACGCCCTCTTTTGTGTTGTCATCTACACGATAGAGCAACTATTCGAACAGACTTTGTGCCTTGCAGAGCTCACAAGGGGTTCGTATAATCATACCCATAGGCTACGGCAGAAAACCAGGATATTTGTGTTTGATTGAAAGTGTAAAGGAATTGTGTTATGTTTGGTAACTAGTATATGCAGAAGTAGCATGGTTAAATGTTATAATTTACTCCCCACTAACACAGTATATAAATAATCCACACAAAATGTATAAGTCCAACCTTTCCGTTTGCAGATGATAGGCCTACACATTACACTGAGAAATATTCAACTTTACATACTTCCACCGGGGATGTGTTGGGAAACTTCCTGGCTTTAAGATGCAGATTAGAAGTGACCAGTGGCTCTATCAAGTGCAGCACGTGCCAATTGTTTGTCAGTGAAATATTGAGCCAGACACATCTGCAAGCCTTTGAAATGTGCCTGTTCTGGAGCTTTCACTCCTGAGAGGTCTAGAAGGGTGACGTGCTGATGCTGACCTTATTGTGCACTCCCTGTCACTTAACCTGCATGTTAGATGTCTGTTCCCCTGCCGCCACGGGTCATTCTACAAAACCTAACACTCAAGTTCTGACTCAGCACATGGAGCGACATGGACCATTAAGTCATGACCTAGAACTTTACCCAGGGAATAGAAAGAAAAACAGTCGCAGACCAACTCGAAGGGCGAACCGCTTAAATCTTTCCTTGAAACATGTGGAGGAGAATAGTGAGGAGAGTCTCTGTAGAATAATGGCGCGGCCTGTTCTGCTGGTTTCAACACCTGCAAATGTTCCAGGCAATTGCCTTGGGCTCGACAACAGATGAGGAGAGATGTAGATACAATACAGAGGCAGAGGACTATGAAACAGCGTGAAACTGACAACAACCCGACAACTCCTAGGTGTCACCAGATGATACCGTTGTCTCTCATGCAACAGGAGTGTCACGAGCGTCTAGGACCAGTGGATGTATGAAATCAGGAGCAGGAGACAGAGGGCCGGAGCAACTGAGTTTTAATAGGCAATACCAGTCGCAATAGCCGTTGGGGCACAGGGCGAGTGGCGAAGTCCGCCAGGAGAAAACACTTTTCTCAAAAAAAAAAAAGAAATCCAAGAAGCGCACAAAAAAAACAAACAGCGCGCGGGGCGCAGCCCGGCAATATAATGAATTCCTAAATCGGAGATAACACAACTGTCCTTCATGAACAAACGAACAATCCCGCACGAGAACCCCAACTGAAAATACACATTAAATAACCCCCCACTAATGAAAAACACAAAACAGGTGCGGGATCAACAGACAAAACCAACAGACACAGAAACAATGATCGGTGGCAGCTAATAGGCCGGCGACGACGACCGGCGAGCGCCGCCCGACCGAGGAGGGGCGCCACCTTCATTAGATACTGTGACAGTACCCCTCCCCTGACGCGCGGCTCCAGCCGCGCGCCGACGCCGGCCTCGGGGACGGCCCGGAGGGCGAGGCGCCGGCCGATCCGGACGGCGACGGTGGAATTCTTGTAGCATCGGTGGATCTAGAATGTCCGCCGCCGGAACCCAGCACCTCTCCTCCGGACCGTACCCCTCCCAGTCCACGAGGTACTGCAGGCCCCCTACCCGACGTCGGGAGTCCAGGATGGTTCGGACTGTGTACGCCGGGGCCCCCCCGATGTCCAGGGGGGGCGGGGGGACCTCCAGCACCTCACCGTCCTGTAGTGGACCAGCTACCACCGGCCTGAGGAGAGACACATGAAACGAGGGGTTAATGCGGTAATATGTAGGGAGTTGTAACCTGTAACACACCTCGTTTATCCTCCTCAGGACTTTGAACGGCCCCACAAACCGCGGACCCAACTTCCGGCAGGGCAGGCGGAGGGGCAGGTACCGCGTCGAGAGCCAGACTCTGTCCCCCGGATTATACACGGGGGCGTCACTGCGGTGGCGGTCAGCGCTCTCCTTGTGGCGTTCAACAGCTCTCCTTAGGCACTCCTGGACACCATTCCAGGTCGCCTGAGAGCGCTCCACCCATGCCTCCACCGCAGGAGCCTCCGTCTGGCTCTGTTGCCATGGCACCAGGACCGGCTGATATCCCAAGACCACCTGGAAGGGTGACAGGTTGGTAGAGGAGTGGCGCTGAGAGTTCTGGGCCATCTCGGCCCATGGCACGAACTGCGCCCACTCCCCTGGCCGGTCCTGGCAATATGACCGCAGAAACCTGCCCACCTCCTGGTTGAGGCGTTCTACCTGCCCATTACTCTCGGGGTGGAAACCCGAGGTCAGGCTGACCGAGACCCCCAGCCTCTCCATAAACGATCTCCACACCCTGGACGTAAACTGGGGACCCCGATCAGATACGATGTCCTCGGGCACCCCATAGTGCCGGAAGACATGGGTGAACAGGGCCTCCGCGGTCTGCAGGGCCGTAGGAAGACCGGGCAAAGGGAGCAGACGGCAGGACTTAGAGAACCTGTCCACAACGACCAGGATCGCCGTATTCCCCTGGGACGGCGGGAGATCCGTGAGGAAATCCACCGAGAGGTGAGACCAAGGTCGCTGCGGAACAGGGAGGGGCTGTAATTTCCCTCGAGGCAGGTGCCTAGGAGCCTTGCACTGAGCGCACACCGAACAGGAAGAGACATAACGCCGAACATCCTCAGTCAAGGTGGGCCACCAGTACCTTCCCTTCAGGCCCCGCACTGTCCGTTCCACCCCAGGATGACCCGAGGAGGGTAGAGTGTGGGACCATCGGATCAGTCGATCGCGAACACCAAGCGGAACGTATTTCAGACCCACGGGACACTGCGGTGGAGTGGGTTCTGACCGACCTGCCCGCTCGATGTCCGCATCCACCTCCCATACCACCGGCGCCACCAGACAGGAGGCGGGAAGTATGGGAGTAGGATCGATGGTCCGCTCCTCGGTGTCGTAGAGACGCGACAGTGCGTCAGCCTTCCGGTTCCGGGAACCTGGAATGTACGAGAGAGTGAAGTTAAACCTCGTAAAAAACATGGCCCACCTTGCCTGACGGGGATTAAGCCTCCTCGCTGCCCGGATATACTCCAGGTTACGGTGGTCGGTCCAGATGAGAAAAGGGTGACGTGCCCCCTCAAGCCAATGTCTCCACACCGTCAAAGCCCTGACCACAGCTAACAGCTCCCGGTCCCCCACATCATAGTTGCGCTCCGCCGGGCTCAGCTTCTTAGAAAAGAAGGCACATGGGCGGAGCTTCGGAGGAACGCCCGAGCGCTGCGATAGCACAGCTCCTACCCCAGCCTCGGACGCGTCCACCTCCACTATGAATGGCAAAGAGGGGTCCGGGTGCGCCAGGACAGGTGCGTTGGTAAACAGAGCCTTCAGACGAAGGAAGGCTCTGTCCGCCTCTGCTGACCATCGTAGCCGCACCGGCCCCCCCTTCAACAGTGAGGTAATGGGAGCCGCCACCTGACCAAAACCCCGGATAAACCTCCGATAATAATTAGCGAACCCCAAGAACCGCTGTACCTCCTTCACAGTGGCTGGGGTTGGCCAATTACGCACAGCCGTCACGCGGTCACACTCCACCTCCACCCCCGAGGTGGAAATGCGATATCCTAGAAATGAGACGGCTCTTTTGAAGAACTCACATTTCTCCGCCTTGACGTATAGGTTATGCTCCAGCAGCCGCCCAAGCACTTTACGCACCAGGGACACATGCTCGGCGCGTGTGGCGGAGCAAATCAGGATGTCATCGATGTACACCACCACACCCTGCCCGAGCATGTCCCGAAGGACCTCGTCCACAAAGGATTGGAAGACAGCGGGAGCGTTCTTTAACCCATACGGCATGACGAGGTACTCATAATGGCCCGATGTGGTACTAAATGCGGTTTTCCACTCGTCTCCATCTCGGATACGCACCAGGTTATATGCGCTCCTGAGATCTAATTTCGTGAAGAAGCGCGCCCCGTGAAATGACTCCACTGCCGTAGCAATGAGAGGTAGTGGGTAACTGAAACCCACTGTGATAGCATTTAGACCTCTATAGTCAATGCACGGGCGCAGACCTCCCTCCTTCTTCTTCACGAAAAAGAAGCTCGAGGAGACGGGGGATTTAGAGGGCCGAATGTATCCCTGTCTCAAGGACTCAGTGACGTATGTATCCATAGCCACTGTCTCCTCCTGAGACAGAGGATACACGTGACTCCTAGGAAGAACCGCGTCGGCCTGGAGGTTTATCGCACAATCCCCTCGTCGATGGGGTGGTAATAGAGTCGCCTTCGTCTTACTGAAGGCGATAGCCAAATCGGCATACTCTGAGGGAATGTGCACGGTGGAGACTTGGTCTGGACTCTCCACCGTAGTCGCACCGATGGAAACTCCTATGCACCTACCTGAGCACTCCCTCGACCACCCCGTCAGAGCCCTCTGTCTCCACGAAATCTGAGGGTTGTGCGTAGCCAGCCAGGGGATTCCCAGTACCACCGGAAACGCTGGGGAGTCAATGAGGAACAGGCTGATACGCTCCTCATGACCCCCCCACGTCTGCATCACCAGTGGCACTGTGACCTCCCCTACCTGGCCTGACCCTAGCGGTCGACTATCTAAGGCGTGCACGGGGAAGGGGTGGTCCAGCTGAACCAGGGGAATCCCTAACCTCTTAGCTAACCCAAGGTCCATAAAACTCCCAGCTGCACCTGAATCGACTAGTGCCTTATACTGGAAGTGAGGGGAAAAATCTGGAAAACAAACCGAGGTGTACATGTGGTCGACAGGGGGCTCTGGGTGTGGTTGGTGCGGACTCACCTGGGGTTTCGAAGTAGTGCTCTGCCTGCCCTCCGAACTCCCGGGGGGATCACTCCAGCACCGGTCCACAGTGTGTCCTCTGCGTCCACATCGGGTGCAGGAGAGACCCCCCCCTCCGGTCCTCCTCGACGCAGCCCCCCCTATCTCCATGGGCTGTGGAGCGGGGGAACTGGGAGGCGGAACGAACAGGCCCCGACTGGAACGTCCCCGGGAAGCCAGCAGGTTGTCCAGTCTAATGGACAAGTCCACCAGTTGGTCGAGGGTGGAGGCGTTGTCCCTACAGCCAGCTCCCGGCGGACGTCCTCGCGAAGGCTACACCTATAGTGGTCTATCAAGGCCCGCTCGTTCCACCCCGATCCAGCGGCGAGAGTCCGGAATTCTAGGGCGAAATCCTGAGCGCTCCTCGTCTCCTGTCTCAAATGGAATAACCGCTCACCCGCCGCCCTGCCCTCCGGGGGATGATCGAACACCGCCCGGAAGCGGCGGGTGAACTCTGGGTAGTCGCCCCGAGCCGAGTCTGGGCCATCCCAGACCGCATTGGCCCATTCTAGGGCTCGACCCGTGAGACAGGAGACGAGGACGCTCACCCTCTCTTCGTCGGAGGGGGGGGGGCGGACGGTCGCCAGGTAGAGTTCCAATTGGAGCAAGAACCCCTTGCACCCAGCGGCCGTCCCATCGAACTCCCGGGGAGGAGTAATCCGGATACCACCGGCGCCCGCTTCAGGGGGTGTGTGTAGGGGCGCAGGGTGAGGGACCGGAGCTGGTCCAGCTGGGGAAGCACCTCTCTCCCAATTCTCCAACCTGGCCAACACCTGGTCCATGGCCGAGCCTAGGCGGTGGAGGAGGCTGGCGTGTTGAGACACCTGCTCAGCCATGGACGGCGCTTCTGCTCCTGCTGATTCCATTTTATAGGTGCGGGATTCTGTCACGAGCGTCTAGGACCAGTGGATGTATGAAATCAGGAGCAGGAGACAGAGGGCCGGAGCAACTGAGTTTTAATAGGCAATACCAGTCGCAATAGCCGTTGGGGCACAGGGCGAGTGGCGAAGTCCGCCAGGAGAAAACACTTTTCTCAAAAAAAAAAAAGAAATCCAAGAAGCGCACAAAAAAAACAAACAGCGCGCGGGGCGCAGCCCGGCAATATAATGAATTCCTAAATCGGAGATAACACAACTGTCCTTCATGAACAAACGAACAATCCCGCACGAGAACCCCAACTGAAAATACACATTAAATAACCCCCCACTAATGAAAAACACAAAACAGGTGCGGGATCAACAGACAAAACCAACAGACACAGAAACAATGATCGGTGGCAGCTAATAGGCCGGCGACGACGACCGGCGAGCGCCGCCCGACCGAGGAGGGGCGCCACCTTCATTAGATACTGTGACAAGGAGTTAGATAAAACATCAGCCAGGAGTTATGGAGTACAAATGCATCAGGAATATAATTCATAATGAAGATAAATCTAGAACTCACAGCCTCCGATTCCTCTTTCCAAGAGGTTATCGTTGTAGTCTTTGAAATTACGCGATTGCTGTGATAAATTGTTAGCAGTGTAAACCTGTCTGTGTGTGGAGTTGAGGGTATACAGACAGTTGATTTACAGTATCCAGATGGGAGATTACAGAACTGTGGTTCATCCCACTGAATAAATCCCCTTTGACGAAGAGCTTCCTTGTCCTCACATGAAAACAGTACAAATGACAACACAGGCCAGGGACTTCAAGGGACTTCAAGAAAGAAGATGTCCTCAATGACATGTATCTGTCTTCTACTTAATATCAAAATGATTTCAAGCATAGACACATCAAATGCTTCGTTATGTCCGACTTTCTCAAGACTACTGATTCAAAACACCTGGGTAATATATATATTTTTACCAAAGTATAGCTAAGACAGTTTATTTCCTATTCTTTTATTTTGTGCTCGGTGGCATGGTAAAGTTGTTCTCTCCACTCCTCACCACTGTGATCTCAGTACTAGACAAAAGTAGTCTTATACAACATTGCTTGAGAAAGTCCAGTGAGACAATCAGTCAGAGGGAGCCCAATGTGTCCGTACCACTCTGGTCTAACGAGACCTCTCTCCTCTCTCCTCCCTGGAGGCTGGGCCCAGGGTGAGTAAACAGTGATCTCGTGTTGCTCCGTGGAACATCAGCATCAGGAAAAGGTCACCCATTCCTGTTCAGCTGCATCAGGTCATGGTGGGCAGCAGTAAATCGCGTAGGCCTGGAGAATATGTTTCCAATAGCCCCTCGTCAGGCCACGTTAGCGTCTGTGGACCGCCGCTGTGCACCGCTGGGGTCATGACCCACCACTTCCCTTTCCCCTCTCCCCCAGTCGGCAGGCCAGGTCAGCAAGGTCAGGGTAGGAGGGAGCCGCTCCACTTCCCCCATCGCTGCCCCGTCGCTGGGGTCCATAGTCAGGCCCGGCAGGGTCACTGTCTGCTGGAGAAATCACACCAGGGCCCGGGGGCTGGCCAGGCGAGTGAGCCGCAGCAACTCATATCCTCAGAGAGAGAATAGAAGTGGAAGAGCATGCCATTTACATGGACATGAGCCCTATCACTGCAGGCACCATGTTGATCGCTGTGCTGCCAGAGCTACTGTCTATGATGATCACTAGTTGTATATGGCAGGCACATCCTAAACACAGAGACCACTGAGACCTTTCCACTGCTTCCACGTGGAGTTAAACACCACATGGTAACATTCGAAGTGATAACAAGGACCAGTGGATTGCGAGAAATACAGCAATCATCTCACAAGCTGTCTCTTTAATAGAAGTCTGACATTGACTGTTTGCTATTGTGTAGTAGGTAGTAGTTGACACTCAATAGTCCTCAGACACACAGTAAAACTGATACAGCTCACACTGCATTCCAGATCAATACTGTTTCTCAAACTTCTTTACACACTTGTGCAGTAAGTGCATGAGTTCCAAACATCCTCCATTTTTATTGGATACAGTATGAGTTACTGCAGATCAGCCTAATGGTATGGGAAGTGTTTGATACATGCCATAAGTGGCCCTCTAACAAGCTAGATGAGCAGAGAATGTTCTCTTTCATATGCCTCCATTATCCGTTGTCGATGCAACTCATTGATTGAGTGGTAGAGAAGTAGATGCTGAATGATGCAGTTAAACCATAGAAGTAGTGATAGATTAGAATGCACCCACTTAAGAGTCATTGTGGTATGTACAACAAGATTACATTACTTTTTACAACTTCTGTGGTAAATTTGACTTACTGAGTCTTGCCAGGACAGTATATAGCAAAGAGGAAAAAGGAGAACGGAGAAGAGATAAAGGGAAAATAAATGGTGAGACCTTCAGGGCTAATCAAAAGATTTTCATACTCAATAATGCAAATGAAAAAATCACAAATGCTTTCACAAAATTAGAGCATTCACCCCCTCTGAGTACCCTTATCGTGTTACAATTTGTTTAGTTTTAAGGTTTAAATAGTGGTTTGCCATTTAAAATACCAGCCTGGTCCGATAGACTAGACGTAACATAGTAAATGTAAATCCGGGACACTAAAATGAGTATGATATGTTATTTATGGTAACATAAGACAGAAGGTTATTTAAGGCAAAAACAAAAGTAGGTTGGTTGTGGTAGATGGTTGAGCATATAACATGAACGTCTAGCTACCCAAAGGTTGTGAGTTCAAATCTCATTACAGCCAGCTTTAGCATTTTTGCTAATTAGCGACTTTTCAAATACTTACTCCTTTTTAGCTACTTTCCAACTACTTAGCATGTTAGCTAACCCTTCCCCTAACCCTAACCTTAAACCTTTTAACTGAAACTTTCCCTAACCCTAATCTTAAGCCTTTAACCTAATAAGCGACCACACCACTCACGTCGTGTGCGCGAGCATTGCAAAATAAATTTAGAAATCTATGTTATTCAATTATTGCACCCACACTGCTCGCGCGCGTCAACGAGCATCTGCGTTGCCAAGGGCTAAAATAGAACTCCTTTCTATTTCTGACACCGATCGTGCAGCAAATCCTGCCTCTCCCATCTCCTCATTGGTTTATAGAAGCAGGTACCCACGTGCCATCTTCTCATTGGTTATACCCACGTGGGTGATTGAAAGACGAACTGTGTTGCCGGTCGGTGTATTAATACTATGAAAGTTTAGATGCCAATCACCATATAAGTTCAAAGATGAAAAAGCCTGGGAGGAGAGATGACTAGAAACAATCGGTTGACCATTTTATGTGTGGATTAGTTGTCGGCGTAGAGGACCTTGTGCATTTCAGGTAAAATAACAACTCAATGTTTATATCCCAGGACAAATTAGCTAGCAACAGCAAGCTAGCTAAATAGGACAAATTAGCTAGCATGTGCAAGCTAACTAGCTAAATTGCCATAAATGTTTAATGCTTTTTGAGCTGTTCCCAAATTAATGTAATTGGTTCAGAGTTTGTTTTGATATTTTAACCTGCGTGTTGTGATCGCGTTTGATGTAGGGGGACAAAATAAATGTATGCACGATGGCGCACGATGGCACACGCGCGCAGCTGGTTTGGGTTCCTTGTGACCCCTAGCCTAGCTAACGTTAGCCACCTAGCTAGAATTCATAACATATCATACGTTTCAAATTCATAACATGTTGAACATTATGCACATTCGTAACATATAATACGAATTGTAATTCACAGCATATCATACAAAATGTATGATGGACATCCACAAATTAATACATACCATACAAAACATAACATATCATACTATATAAACGGAGGGTCTCGGATTTATGGACAGAATCAAATGAAATGCTCTCAGACCAGGTTAAAAATAAACATAATCCTCCTTCCCTGATATAATCAGTAAATACTATAATGACAATTTGGGTAAAAAAAAAGAAAGGTTAACATGTAAAGCACACAAAACACAGATTCTTCCGCTTGACAGAGGATAAATAAATATTCATTAGAAAGGAGCGCCTAATTTAATTTGTTATATCGTTAACGGAATAAGGCCTCTGCCTGTTTTCCCATGCATTATCAGAGAAGAAAGGAGGAGGGAGGGTAAAAAGGAGAAAGGGAAAGCATCCCTGGTTAATATGAATATAGTCTTATTAGTCTAACGACCAGAGTCTGTGATCAGTACTCATCAACATTAATGCCACGGTTGTGCGTTGCTCTGATGGCCCAAGGCTCGACTTTTTAACCCTAAGCCCACATTCAGCTAGGGAACCAACTCATTTTTCCCTTTCTCTACACATGAAATGTGACATGGAAACTAATGTATGTGGAGAAGGATGGGAAGTAGGGAGTGAGACACTCTGCATTCCTCCTCGTGCGGTTAATGATATGACATGCCGCACGGAAAGAAAAGCTCCTTTCTTTGAAGCAGCGATAAGCTCTGAGGCATGATTCTATTAAAAATACTCTCTAAATGTTCTAAAAGGTGGCCTAACGAGCTTCTGCTTCATCCTGCTGCGTCCCGGCCCATATTGACCGCATGCTCGTGCTTATCAAAATGATGAATGCAGCATTAAGTTCTAATGAGTTGGAAGATTTGGAAGGGAAGAAAAGTCGTATTTATCGTTGCATGATTTGGTCCAGTTTTCTGCTTCACATTGCACAAGGACTGCTTATTATTTTAAACGCATGTTTTGTATTTCTGTCATTGTGTAAGAAGAGTATAACCTAAGACAAGTAGGCCATCCTCATGGGGATGCACAGTTATAAAAGCTTTGGAAAATGTAGGGAAAAAATGGGGAGAGAAGCATAGGGAGCAAGACAACAAAGATGATTATCTTGAAGAAAGAAGACGTGGGGTTGTTTTTAAGACACACAAACCTAACCGTAGACCGGAGGTTGCATTCATTCCATTTTCTAAATTCTGTTTTCCTTTCCTGACCTTGTGCACAGGGCAGCCTTATCATCTTCGTAGTGAAAGTTAATTATATGAATGCTTCCTTGAATGCAACCTAGTCTCTGAGAGATTGAACATTTTAGCATTTGTTATTAAAAAAAAATGGTGCATGAATTCTTTCCTATATTATAAAACTTATTTCACTATGGCAGCTTTTATTATGCTCCATTTCCCTGCCAACAGCTTTCATTTCGACCTAGTACAGCTGAGAGAAGAGATCCACTGTCAAGGGCAGAGAGAGAACTGCAGTGACATTATAATATTAGCAGATAATGCCAGTCTGAAAGTATTACACTCTATTCCCATGAAAAAGGGGTAATAATGCACATTATACATACAGTCTAGCTCTTTCATGAAGACACATATGTCAACAGTGACAAAAATGCAATACAACAAAGCAAACAAGTCACACGTTGTTGTTCCTTCTTCATGCCCGTATGAGGCGTGTTGCCACTCTGCCAGACAAAGTGCCACAGCTGGCAGAGAAAAGAGCAAGAGCGGGTACAGTGTTAAATAACCCAGGGAAGTGAACAACCTTGGTGACTGGGGAAGGCTAGGACTAATTAGAGATCCTCCATTTTGGCCGTCAGGAGTCCTCCCATGGGTCCCGCCGGGGTCGTCCTCCCCACCCCCACCCACTCCCCCCCAGGAGAGTTGTCGCCCCTCTCCCTCCCCTCCCTCCCTCACTCCCAACCACCATAACCCCCATGATAATGAACAATTGTTTTGTGAGGAGTGCCTCAGCATCCTCAGCATCATTACAAACACGTCTTAATGCTCCACTGATGAATCACATTGTTCTTTTTCGTTACTCACATGTTGCAAAAAGTACAGTACATGACTCACTGTATGGAGAATTATAATTGTAAATCACATGACCAATACGAGACAAGTACATGTCAACCAGGTAATTGCAATTTTAGCCTAAAATGTACAGGTAACTGCCAAAATAGTGGAAACTTTTGAGTAAGTATATTGAATATTGAAAGCAGGTGCTTCCACACAGGTGTGGTTCCTGAGTTAATTAAGCAATTAACATCCCATAATTCTTAGGGTCATGTATAAAAATACCGGGCAGGCCATTATTTTGGCTACCATAGCTATGCCCCCATCCACAGGGCACGAGTGGTCACTGAATGGTTTGATAAGCATGAAAATGATGTGAACCATATGCCATGGTCGTCTCAGTCACCAGATCTCATCCCAATTTAGCACTTATGGGAGATTTTAGAGAGGCGCCTGAGACAGCGTTTTCCACCACCATCAACAAAACACCAAATTATAGAATTTCTTGGGCAAGAATGGTGTCACATCCCTCCAACAGAGTTCCAGACACGTGTAGAATCTATGCCCTATTACGTTGGCATCTCCTTTATTTTGGAAGTTAACTGTACTTGCTGAAGCTGATGTTTCAGGATATCATGCTTGAAAAGCAGTGGCTCCTTACAGTACTATGGACTAGTCTGTAAAGCTAAAACAAAGGGTACAGCTGCGTTTTCCTCAAACAATTTTACTGAGCTCACTGCCAAACTGTCAATCAATCTTGACAGAGGCCGGGACTCAACCTGCTTATGATTCTCCCAACTCCAGGCCAAAGACGAGGAATATAGTTTCATCGCCGACAATTTATGGATTCATTTATCACCAGTGTCTTATCCATCTTTCTAATCTTCCCTACAGGGTCATAAAAGCCCGGTCTGCCACCAGTCCTTTGAGTTTTTCTCCTTTTCACACAGGCCTAGTGTTAATGCCCCTGGCCAAGTTCACAGATTTGAGTGACTGTGGACTTAATGCCACTCGCCTTGTTTTCAGCACTTGTCCCTCCAGATTTGCCACCATGGCTGCACAATTTCCTCCAATTCTAATTATTCATCAGCTCGTTATGCCCCCGCCCGGGCGCCGGCCTTAATTAGAGGCGACGCGGGGTTTCATTACAGACTACCCTGGAGTGAGGAAACCAGTTCAGAACCTGTCCAGCGCGCTCGGTCATGTGGGACTGGGTGACTTACAGCTCTGATGAGAAGGGCAGCCCTGACCAGGGACTGGCTGGCTTGACAATGTCCACCCAGCCCGAGATAGGGTTGCTTTTGCCCCTGTCCCCTTGTCCATTGTTAAATCTTCGTTAGATGTCGAAGGGGAGCTTTTAACAGGGACACGGTTGGTGTGGCGAAGACTCCTTGTGTGGCATGTTTCGTCACATTCACTTGGGGATGGTGTGGGGTTTTGAGTGTGTCCAAAGTTAAGGTCATAGCCTCGGGGCAGTAAGGAGTGCCAATGGGCAGGGCATAGAATTATCTCATACACTTACGGTATGAGACTAATTCATGAGCCCAAGCATAAAAGAAGTGCGTGACTGGAGTGTGGTGGTTGTGGGTGCCCTTGATGGCATATGGAAATCCCTTACTTTCCTGGAGTGAACCATTGGAGCTACATGGAGGGTGTGTGGGTTCAGAGTGGGATGGGGGAGGTGAGGGGTGTATGATGGTTGAGTTTATGGTGCCACATTAACATTATCCCAAAGATGCTGGACCCCAATACCTTTTGGGTTTTTGAATTGTATGTGGGTTCATAATGCTCTCTTGAGACAGTGGCTTTAGCTTTAGCTACAGATGGCTGGCTCGTCATCAACTACGCCGGGATAATAGCTGAAACAGGTACATAGACCACACGCTCCATCATGTGAAAAGGCACGCCTTCAATAGAGATGTTATAGCTACTGTGAAACATGGAGTCAAGATGACAGTGACTATGTAATACCTGAGAGCATGTAGTTGGACAACGGTCTGGAGTTTGTCTAAGGACAGATGCATGTTGCCGTCACAGCACATGGCATATTATTGCTAGCAGGAGAACAGCATACAGGTGATTATACTCTGGGTGGTTCAAGCCCTGAATGCTGATTGGCTGACTGCCGTGGTATATCAGACCGTTTACTACGGGTATGACAAAACAGTTATTTTAACTGCTCTAATTACATTGGTAACCAGTTTATAATAGCAATAAGGCACCTCGGGGGTTTGGGATATATGGCCAATATACCACAGCTAAGGGCTGAGAACAGCCCTTAGCTGTGGTATATTGGCCATGTACCACACCTCCTCGGCCTTATTGCTTAAGTATAGACTGGTCATAGAATCTTGGGAGGTTGCTCAGACGAAAAGAACCACACAATAACAGCTGTCATGACGGAAGTACTGTAGGAGAGCTGTCTTTTGACTAACGAGCAGCCTTAACAAACAATTTCATCTTGCAATATTTCATGAAAAGCTCAACTCCATTGTCCTGGATGTGTTGTTTGAAAAGCCTTGGAGGATGTGATTAATGATGGCATCTGTATGAATTCCCCACTGGTGGCCTAAGCGGTCTCAGTGTGAGCCTGTGGTGTGTGGGCACGTCAGCTGTTTTGCACATTAGCTGCCACTGTTAAGGTTGATTCTCTGTCTTCTTCTCACCTTTTCTCTCCCATTTCCCTCTCACACCCCTCCTGCCCTTCCTCTCCCTGTCAGCCCTTTACCTCGCCTGGAGTGAGAGGGACATTGAGTAGAGAAATGTGTTGGGGACAAGGGTAAACAGAGAGTAAATGCTTATACTCACACACTCATATCTATATATCTATCTATCTTATATAAATATATAGCTATTTATATATATATATACGCACACACACACGCACACACACACACACACACACAGGCAAACAGACTCACACACACAGGCAAACAGACACCCACACACAGGCAAACAGACACACACACACAGGCAAACAGACACCCACACACACCCACACACACACACACACACACACACACACACACACACACACACACACACACACACACACACACACACACACACACACACACACACACACACTAGTGCTAATTAAAGCCTTCAGTGTGAGCAGAGAAATGTGTAATCCTGACATTTAGTCAAGGGAGATTTGGGGAGATGAGGAGAAATTCTAGCGCTTGGGTTGAGCCAGGCCCGGGGCTAGCTGGCAGACAAAAGGACAGTGGCAGGCAACGCTGGGTAGGAGCTGCGGAAAGGTCATCTCTGTGAAAAGGCTAACGTGTCACTGCTTTTGTTCCTGGCCCTCTGAACATATGTTTAGCTCTCCTCTATCTCCGCCCCTATCTGGGTGAAATCTAACTCCCTGTGTGACCACTGCTCTAGTTCTGGACAGTGGCTATGTTTCTCTGCTGGAGTTGTTTTGGGGCATTATAATCGAACTCCCCCTCCCACCAACGTCCTAATAGGAAACACCTGTCTATAACTTTGAACTGAAATCAAGATAAGAAACGCACAAAGGCACAACTCCCTGTGTTGCTGATTCTTTAATGGTGAGCTATGCAACAGTACACATGGTCTGTGATTCAGAGGCAATGGACTTGTACACCTATTATCCCTACCTCAAGATATAGAAACCATGTTGAAACGTGTGTATGTATGACGTCAACAAACCTTTTTGATATTAAGAATGTCCGATTTGTGAGAGGGCCTGATAGGAAGAGGGTGTATTTTATAACCTGAAGGCATTGAATCCAACCTAGATCACACTGAACTGTTACCCTTGACCCATTGATTCCTAAACGTTACTCATCACATACTTAAGGACATTTCCCAACAGGAAACATATGCCATTTGACTCCCTCTTTTGCCAGCCGAGTATATAACAGACAACCTCCATTCTCCTTGACCTTGATCACCCTTCCCCCTCCCCTGACACCTCCATCCTCCATCACTCCCTCCCTACCCTGACGGATCTGACTACATATTAACATGAATTAGAGGGGACTTCGAAAGAAAGAGCCCTGTTACCATGACAACTACACTGGGACTCCAAGCAAAGCTGGCATTTGTGTCTGTGTTTATGTGTGTAAGCCCTATCTCCCAATCTAAGCTTGATGAGGCCAGAGGGGTCAAAAACACTGTTATAGTAGGGGAGGGTGGTGATGAGTTTGTATGTGTGTACGATGCTTGGGGGGGGGGGCATGGTGGCTGAGGACAGTCTGGTGGCTCACACGCCAGCCGTCGACTCGGTGACGCTACCCAATCAGCACGGGCCCCGAGGGCCATAGATGACAACGTGTTTAAAGTAGACGCGGCCCAGATCTGCCCACCCAATGCAGGGTGACGGCGGTGAAAGTGCTGAGGCTGGAGCCTGGCATGGAGCTAGCTGCTCCAAGCATTGCTGACACGCCAGCTTCACTTGGGGCTAACGCTAATTGGGGCTCCAATGCCTCAATCCAGAGACTGGCCGCCCTGCCTGAGTAAGACAGCCTGGGCTGGAACCACCACTCCTCTTGTCTGCCTGTGGCTTTCTTTATATTAGCCCTGAGATGTGACTGTGCTGCAGAATCCCAGGTCAGGGACAGGCAGTGACAGAGGGACAGAGGGAGATGTGTTAGTGAGAATGACTGGAGATTTTCAACTGACACTATGGAGGTGGCTTTTGTCATGTCATTTTTTTATACATAATATCAAACAAACACCATAGTGGATAAAGCTCATCCCATGAGTGTTTCCTCTTTATCACCTCTGCTTGCTCGTGAGGGGGTTAAGCTGGGGCTGCTTGCTGTTATGCATTTGTTACTATGTTATTTATTGTTAAACGCAATAAATGCAAACAGTATTGATTCATGATCTTGATCCTTGCCACTGGAGATTCATCCATGCTGTCTCCCTCCCTGGGTATGAGTACAGACACGTTTCAAGTTTTAATGTCACATGCACAAGTAGATTGAAATGTCTTTCTTGCAAACTCAAAAGCAAACAACGCAGGAATCAATTACAATGTATTACTAGAAAAAACACAAGAAATAAGAATAAGAAATATGAAATACACACTTAAGTAAGTAAGTAAGCATACTGAATACAGGAAATATTTTCATAATAATGGTCGGAACTGAACAAGTGGAATAACATCAAACACCTGGAAACCATGTGTTTGATGTTGTTGATACCATTTCACTGATTCCGTTACAGTCATTACCACCAGCCCATCCTCCCCAATTAAGGTGCCACCAACCTCTTGTAGTTCCAATACCATATTTACAATGACAAAATAATCACAAAATATCTAAGTTGGGTTGGAGCTTGCAAAACGGCGGCCATCCAGTACGGCGTACATCTTCACTTTTCAGTGAGCTAAATGATACAGTAGATACATTATACACGGTGGCCCCACAACGGCAGCAGCAGAACCACTACAGTGCATTCCTGTCCTGGTAGTGCTAATGGAATTTGCTGGTACATTACCCACCAGGCTTGTTCTTTGGGTGGCCTGGGCCCACGCCCCTAATAAGCCGTCCGGGCACATCGGGAGGGTCGGCGATGACAACAAGCTGAACTGTTGTGAGTGCTGTCTACTCTTTGACAGCCTGTCCTGTGAGGAGCGAGAGACGCAGAGGGAGGAGGAGGTGGGTGGGGGGGAGGAGGGAAGGGTGGAGGTCCCTCTCGTAAGTGACAGCATGTCTGTTTGAGATGGACGCGGTTGCCGAGTCCCCCGTGCCCCCCGACCTCTCTCACCCCCTGCCACCGCTTACCCTCGACCCCCCCTCACCATTCATCATCCCCCATCACCCCTCATCACTCCCTCACCCAATCATGTCACCGCTGCCCCACTCTCCCTCCCCTCCTCCTCTGCATGTGGCACACTGATGACCTACATTAGCATATCCAAGTTGCCGTTGTCAACAATTACTCTGTCCTCTATTCTTAGCACCGGGGTCAACACTGCCCAGTCAGCACAGGTGAGTCTGATGAGAGTGTATGTGCACGAGAAGATGAGGTGTCATTGGTGAGAGGTGAGCAGTGACGTCAGTAGAAAGGATGCAGAAAGGAAGCCATCTTGTCTTCTTCTTCTATGTGCTTACAAGTTCCTTCAGGCCTTAAAAGTGACATCTGCGTCTATCATCAGAAAAGGGTGGGATCAAAATGCAGAGAAAAAAACGTGAAGAAGAGATGAATAAATAAATGATGGTGAGGGGAAAGAGTGTGAACGTGACGGGGCTGAGAGAGAGGGGAGAGGTTGAGAGTGATTAGGCAATGGGAGCCATGTGGTGATGTAGAGAGTGGTGGCTCTTCCCCCAGGTCTCCTAGGAGCTAAGAGATGAGGCTCACCCAGTGGCAGACATGGCATCCTCTCAGCCCACATCAGCCTGTCAGAGCTGTGATGGCCACCCCAGAGACCACCACACTGGCTGGATATAACACAAGAACACGCTCAGAAAAGCTTTTATTGCCACAGATGTTTTCTGCTCTTTCTTCCTCAAAAACTGTCAGCTCAGGGCTTGTCGTTCGGTAGCTGCTGCCTAAAATGAAATTGTAAAAAGCCATAAGAAATGATCTGCAAGGAAGTCTGCTGTCGTGATTCTCCCTTGCAAGTAAAGGCATAACGAAGATAGTAACGTGTAATATACAGTACTAGTCAAAATATTGGACACCTACTCATTCAACGATTTTTCTTTATTTGTACTATTTTCTACATTGTAGAATAATAGTGAAGACATTTATTTTGTATTTTAACCATCCTTTGACTTGATGACAGCTTTGCACACTCTTGGCATTCTCTCAACCAGCTACATGAGGTAGTCACCTGGAATGCTTTTCCAACAGTCTTGAAGGAGTTCGTACATATGCTGAGCACTTGTTGGCTGCTTTTCCTTCACTCTGCGGTCCAACTCATCCCGCACCATCTCAATTGGGTTGAGGTCGGGTGATTGAGGAGGCCAGGTCATCTGATGCAGCACTCCATCACTCTCATTCTTGGTCAAGTTGCCCTTACACAGCCTAGAGGTGTGTTTTGTGTCACTGTCCTGTTGAAAAACAAATTATAGTCCCACTAAACACAAACCAGATGGGATGGTGTATCGCTGCAGAATGCTGTGGTAGCCATGTTAAGTGTGCCTTGAATTCTAAATAAATCACTGACAATGTCACCAGCAAAGCACACCCAAACCATCACAACTCCTCCTCCATGCTTCATGGTGGGAACCATACATGTGGAGATCATCCGCTCACCTACTCTGCATCTCACAAAGGCAGGGGAGTTGGAATCAAAAATCTCAAGTTTGGACTCATCAGACCAAAGGACAGATTTCCATCGGTCTAATGTCCATGTTTCTTGGCCAAAGCAAGTCTCTAATTGTTATCCTTTAGTAGTGGTTTCTTTGCAGCAATTCAACCATAAAGGCTGATTCACGCAGTGTCCTCTGAACAGTTGATGTTGAGATGTGTCTCTTACTTGAACTCTGTGAAGCATTTATTTGGGCTGTAAATCTGAGGTGCAGTTAACTCTAATGAACTTATCCTCTGCAGCAGAGGTAACTCTGGGTCTTTCTTTCCTGTGGCGGTCCTCATGAGAGCTATTTTCATTATAGCACTTGTTGGTTTCAGCAACTGCACTTTTTTTTTTAACTAGGCAAGTCAGTTAAGAACAAAATCTTATTTTCAATGACAGCCTAAGAATAGTGTGTTAATTGACTTGTACAGGGGTAGAATGACATATTTTTACCTTGTCTGTTCAGGGATTCGATCTTGCTACTTATCGATTACTAGTCCAACGCTCTAACCACTAGTCTACCTGCCACCCACTTGAAGAAACTATCAAAGTTGTTGAAATTTTCCAGATTGACTGACCTTCATGTCTTAAAGTAATGATGGATTTTTGTTTCTCTTTGCAAATTTGAGCTGATCTTGCCATTATATGGACTTGGTATTTCATCAAATAGGGCTTTCTTCTGTATACCACCCCTGCCTTGTCACAACACAACTGATTGGCTCAAACACATTAAGAAGGAAAGAAATTCCACAAATGAACTTTTAACAACTTTTAACAGTGGTTAGAGCGTTGGACTACTAACCAAAAGGTTGCAAGATCGAATCCCCGCGCTGATAAGGTAAAAATCTGTTGTTCTGACCCTGAACAACATTAACCCACTTTTCCTTTTCCTAGGCCGTCATTGAAAATAATAATTTGTTCTTAACTGACTTGCCAAATTAAATAAAGATTAAAAAAAACAAAAAAGTAACCTGGTTTAGAGAATTCCAAGAGTGTATAAAGCTGTCATCAATGCAATGGGTGGCTACTTTGAAGAATCTCAAATATAAAATATATTTTGATTTGTTTAATACTCTTTTGGTTACTACATAATTCCATATGTGTTATTTCATAGTTTTGATGTGTTCATTATTATTCCACAATGTAGAAAAGAATAAAAATAAAGAAAAACCCTAGAATGAGTAGGTGTGTCCAAACTTTTGACTGATACTGTAAATGTGTGTGTGCATGTGCACGTGTTTTATGAACACTGGCCATGTCGCTCCCCACACGGCTTCTTAAGATATGCTGTGATGACGTGTGGCCAACGTGGGAGCGAGTCTCACAATCAGGGCGTGAAATGCTAAAAAAGCTCCCAGCCAAGAGGTCTGGTTTTTACTCCTCGCTGCTGTTCATTTGACATTTAGTAAATCATTACTACAGTCATACCCGCAGGGAGTCTCTGTCCCCAATCCCCTGTCCCCCCCTCCAACACCCCCTCTCAGAGGCTTAAGAATGAACAGTTAGGCGACCTGCCTTTCTCCAAATGTGCAAGGCCTAATTTTGTGACACATCCAGAGATGTGTTGTGCAAAGCCCTGCCCTGGATGATTCCGTCGTTATCTTGCTTAGTTACATTGTTGGAGTCAGTGGTAGACATCCTAGATAGAACAAAGAATCCACAGCTTTTAATAGGGTATCACATCTCCTTGGTTCAGGCTTTGGTGATCAAACAATACATCAACATTGTGTCCTAAAATATTGTTCACTGACCATTGCAACCAAACATCAGCATAAGTCAATAATATAATATCTATGATAATGTTTTATCTATGTATCTAAGACACACAATAACAACACACACCCCAGTCTCAGAACAGTGTTATCAGTTAAGTGACGTGGGTGGTGGCTGGTGTTTGGGCCCTGTTAGGGCAGCGGGGGCAGCGGGGGTAGCGGGGGCAGCGAGGGCAGCGGGGGCAGCGAGGGCCGCAGGGGTAGCAAAGGGCAGAGGGGGCAGCGAGGGCCGCGGGGGCAGCGAGGGCAGCAAGGGCAGAGGGGGCAGCGAGGGCAGAGGGGGCAGCAGAGGGCCGCGGGGGTAGCAGAGGGCAGCGGGGGTAGCAGAGGGCAGAGGGGGCAGCGAGGGCCGCAGGGGTAGCAAAGGGCAGAGGGGGCAGCGAGGGTAGCAGAGGGCAGAGGGGGCAGCGAGGGCCGCGGGGGCAGCAGAGGGCAGCGGGGGTAGCAGAGGGCAGAGGGGGCAGCGAGGGCCGCGGGGGTAGCAAAGGGCAGAGGGGGCAGCGAGGGCCGCGGGGGTAGCAGAGGGCAGAGGGGGCAGCAAGGGCCGCGGGGGCAGCAGAGGGCAGAGGGGGCAGCGAGGGCAGCGGGGGCAGCAACGGCAGAGGGGGCAGCGGGGGTAGCGGGGGCAGCGAGGAGAGAACACATGGCGCGGTGGGTTGGCGGTCCTGTCACTCTTTCACACATCACGGCCGTGTGCTAAACTTCCTGAATGGTTTCTAATCACCGCTTAACAGGGGGACGGACAGGATGATAAAATAACAAGATGATATGACAGCGGTGCGTCTGTCTCCAGTGGCCTCATCTCGTCTCGTCCCCACAGTGTCAATGGCTGACGGACAGTTGATGTGTGATTGACAGCAGACAGGAGAGGAATGCCTCACACACTGTAACATGGACGCACAGGGCCACTGTCCTACAGTCTCTTCTCATTGAGAGATGGCAGCTGTGTAGCTTTAAAGCTGAGACCCAACATAGGCTGCTAGTCAGAGAAGGAGAGGAAAAATTGAAAATAAATCCTCCCCTGAAATACTTAATTTGACCGCTACATCTGACCACTTTCAGATTATTTTTCGGGAATCCATTTCTTACATGAACAATTTCTCAATTCATATGTTCATTATCCTCACTACTTTCAAAAGGATGTTGAATCTGGCCTGGCTCTGTCAACATACAGTATTGTACAAGACTCCCCCAAGTCTATTGTCTAGATCAGGGTTATTAGACAATAAAAAGCTCTTAATGATGCCTGTTCTAGATCTGAGACAGCAGCATTCTTTTAATCCTCTACCTCATAACTGTTTTACTTCTGTTGGAGGGGAAATTTGTTAAGACTACAAAAGCACTGTTGTAGATACAGACTCACACTGGTTGAATCAACGTTGATTCCACGTCATTTCAACCAAACAACTCAACGTGATGACGTTGAATCAACGTGGAAAACTGTTTGGATTTACAAAATGTCATCAAGGTAAGGGAATTTCACAGTTTTTTCACTCAACTTTTAACCTAAATCCAATAACAATATGAAATTTGGGGTTGATTTCACATTAAATTCACATTAATAGACAAGTCAACCAAATGTGAATCAAAACTAGACTGTCATGACTTCGGCCGAAGTTGATGCCTCTCCTTGTTCGGGTGGTGTTCGGCAGTCGACGTCACCGGTCTTCTAGCCATCGCCGATCCATTTGTCATTTTCCATTTGTTTTGTCTCGTTTTCCCACACACCTGGTTTTCATTTCCCAATTACTGGTCATGTATTTAACCCTCTGTTTCCCCCATGTCTTTGTGTGTGATTGTTATTTTGTTCAGGTCGGTATGTTCCGGCTGGTTTGTACCGGGTGCTGTTTATCACCCATGCTTTTCTGCCACCGTTCTTTTTGCACTTTGTAAATTGTTTACTTTGTGCTGTCGAGTAAAGTGCGTTGTTTCACTCATCTCTGCTCTCCTGCGCCTGACTTCATACACCAGCTACACCCACCAACCTGACATAGACGTTGAACTGACGTCTCTGCCCAGTGGGCAAGGAGCTATTGGCTGAGGAGGGGGAGGGAAGTGGGAGAGTGGAAGGTTGAGAGAGGTGATGTTATTATCAATCATCCATAAAACATGGAAATATTTTATAGGGGGACAGAGCTAATGTAAGAGGGAAAATGTATAGTACTTTCTTTTCACATGTACAGTATGATTGTATGAGGAACAGAATCTGGACTGTAGAAACGCACATACCCATTCTTCCCTATTCTTTCTCTAAAGAAATGACCCTAACACCCAAACACAGTCAATCAGCCAATGTGTACTATCCCTATGGCCTACAGGGCTTTAAAAACCCAATAATGTGTCTCCTAAATTTGCCTTCATAGACATGATATGCCCCCTTCCTCCATGTTGCCCCTCTCCTTTCCGTCCATACCTCAATGCTAGCCATCACTCCTCTCCTCCACTGTGCACACCATCTGCTCATCCCTTTGGCTCAGAGACAATCCCCTGAGATGACTAAGTCTGTCCAGGCAGCGCTGCTACTGCTGCAGCCAAACACCACACGACAACAACACGCTCATTTGTGCTATCACTCCACATCTTGCCAACACTCTCTTCTATGTCCAATGTTACCTAAGACGTAGAAGAAAGCAGGGTCCGTGTCCCTCCAACGCCTGGAGGAGGAGAGGAGACACACAGAGGAGTGGAGAGGTGGAGGGGACTAGAGGAGAAGAGAGGCAGAGACTCATATGGGTCCTGGGGTACCCTCAGGGAAGCCTTGCGAGGGGTTTGGGGGGGTGGGGGTAAGGGGGGTTAAAGGCAGCGTCCGTCTCCACTGTGGTGGAAGTAAGCTAGGCCATCCGGGAGGGGCATTAAGTTTATGCGGTAGAGGGAGAGCAGGCGCCCGGAGCCCTGGGTCATACGGCACTGAACCATAAGGAGGCTCAGGAGAAACATCACACTGAAAACTAAGAGTGTGGCGTATCTAAGCATTTAACTGTGTATGTTTTTGGTGGTCGCAGAGGATGACACAAAATATTTCCACAACATCTTACCTCGGGGCCTCGATGAGCAAATCTAGTTGATCCATACTTAGGCTCGTCTAAGTAGCTTGGAGCATACATAAATGATCTCCTCCTATTGGTCCACTGTGTCCTATATCACCATTAGACGCATCATATATGCTCAGGATATCGCCTCTCATGTCATAGCCGGTCACCCAAAACCAGTGGCGTCACAATCCATTTCAATTTCACATTTTCCTCTCAGATGGCTGAATGTGTATTGAGGTAGGTCTTTGCCACTCCTAAAGGGTCCTGGCTGGCCAGTCTGTTCATGCACATTGATGTGTCTGCATGTGAGATAAGTCTGATGGTTTGTTCTGATAATGGTTGTAGGCTGTTCCAGGCTGACTACTCTGGCCTCTTCCCTGACCCAATCAGCAGAAGCTCTAGACTTGGGGGACTGCTCACTTCCTGTCTGGGAATCAATGGCTGTCTGGATTCTCCTCCTCCACCAACACACACATCTGGCTATCCTCTACTTATTTTTATTCTTAATTTCTTTTTATTTAACCTTTATTTTAACAGGGAAAACATATTGAGATCGACAGTGTATTTTGAAAGTATTCAGACCCCTTGACTTTTTCCACATTTTGTTACGTTGCAGCCTTATTCTGAAATTGATTAAATCATTTTTTCCCCCTCATCAATCTACACACAATACCCCATAATGACAAAGTGATAACAGGTTTGTAGACATTTTTGCAAATTTATTCAAAATATAAACAAAAACACCTTATTTACATATGTAGTTGACAGTGCATGTCAGTTCAAAAACTAAGCCATGAGGTCAAAGGAATTTTGTTAGAGCAATTCGGTGCATTAAAACTAAAAGCAGATTTACCTAGCTTGGCGGAGATCCTAGGAACTTTAAGAGTTAACCAATCCTGTGAACGGGTTAGGCAACTCAGGTGTCTATAGTTCAACAGCAACGTTAGATAAGATGGAAGTTTATGAAGTAGGGCCTTGTAAACAAAAAGGGAATAATGTAAAGATCTACAGGTCTTTAGCGAAGTCCAGCCAACCTTTTGATACAGGATACAGTGATGAGTATCAAAACTGTCGCCTGTAACAAAACGAAGGGCACTATGGTAGATGGCATCCAAAGGTTTGAGAGTAGTAGCAGCTGCATTTTGATAAATAATATCATGCTAATCAAGAACAGATAAAAATGTTTACTGAATTATCTGCTTTCTACTGCTTAGAGAAAGGCACGATCTGTTATCTGTAGAAAAAGCTAACTTTAAGTATTAGCTTATTAACCAGGTCATACACAGTGCATTCGGAAAGTATTCAGACCCCTTGACTTGACAATATTTTTATGTTACAACCTTATTCTAAAATGGATTAAATAAATAAAACATCTCAGCAATCTACACACAATACCCCATAATGACAAAGCAAAAACAGGTTTCTAGAAATTTGTGCAAATGTATTCAATATAAAAAACAGAAATACCTTATTTATACCTTATTTATATAAGTATTCAGTAAAGGGTCTGACATCGTATGTAAATGGGATATTTCTGTTTTTTATTTTTAATACATTTGCAAAAAATTAATACAATTTTTTTTTTGCTTTGTCATTATGAGGTATGTAGTAGATTGATGAAAGAGAAAAAAACAATTTCATACATTTTAGAACAAGGCCGTAAAGTAACAAAATGTGAAAGGTCAAGGGGTCTGAATACTTTCTGAATGCACTCTATATGTTTTTTAAATGTCAAATCCAGAGCACGTTTGATTGGAGAACCATCTAATGAGTGAACATGTACAGTTGATGTCGGAAGTTTACATACACTTAGGTTGGAGTCATTAAAACCCGTTTTTCAACCACTCCAGAAATTTCTTGTTAACAAACTATAGTTTTGGCAAGTCGGTTAGGACATCTACTTCGTGCATGACACAAGTCATTTTACCAACAATTGTTGTACATGCACAAAGTTGACTGTGACTTTAAACAGCTTGGAAAATTCCAGAAAATTATGTCATGGTTTTAGGAGCTTCTGGTAGGCTAATTGACATCATTTGAGTCAATTGGAGGTGTACCTGTGGATGTATTTCAAGGCCTATCTTCAAACTCAGTGCCTCTTTTTGCTCGACATCATGGCAATATCAAAAGAAATCAGCCAAGGCTTCAGAAAAAAAATTCTAGACCTCTACAAGTCTGGTCCATCCTTGGAGGCAATTTCCAAATGCCTGAAAGTACCACGTTCATCTGTACAAACAATAGTACGCAAGTATAAACACCATGGGACCATGCAGCTGTCATACCGCTCAGGAAGGAGACGCGTTCTGTCTCCTAGAGATTAACATACTTTGGTGTGAAGAATGCAAATCAATCCCAGAACAACAGCAAAGGATCTTGTGAAGATGCTGGCGGAAACAGGTACAAAAGTATCTATATCCACAGTAAAACGAGTCCTATATCGACGTAACCTGAAAGGCCGCTCAGCAAGGAAGAAGCCACTGCTCCAAAACCGCCATAAAAAGCCAGACTACGGTTTGCAACTGCACATGGGGGCAAAGATTGTACTTTTTGGAGACATGGCCTCTGGTCTGTTGAAACAGAAATAGAACTGTTTGGCCGTAATGACTATTGTTATGTTTGGAAGAAAAATGGGGAGGCTTGCAAGCCGAAGAACACCATCCCAACCGTGAAGCACGGGGGTGGCAGCATCATGTTGTGGGGGTGCTTTGCTGCAGGAGGGACTGGTGCACTTCACAAAATAGATGGCATCATGAGGATGGAAAATTATGTGCATATATTGAAGCAACATCTCAAGACATCAGTCAGGAAGTTAAAGCTTGGTGGCAAATGGGTCTTCCAAATGGACAATGACCCCAAGCATACTTCCAAAGTTGTGGCAAAATGGCTTAAGAACAACAAAGTCAAGGTATTGGAGTGGCCATCACAAAGCCCTGACCTCAATCCTATAGAAAATGTGTGGGCAGAATTGAAAAAGTGTGTGCGAGCAAGGATGCCTACAAACCTGACTTAGTTACCCCAGCTCTGTCAGGAGGAATGGGCCAAAATTCACCCAACTTCTTGTGGGAAGCTTGTGGAAGGCTACCCGAGATGTTTGACCCAAGTTAAACAATTTAAAGGCAATGCTACCAAATACAAATTGAGTGTATGTAAACTTCTGACTCCCTGGGAATGTAATAAAAGCGGAAATAAATCATTCTCTCTACTATTATTCTGACATTTCACATTCTTAAAATAAAGTGGTGATCCTAATTAACTTAAGACAGGGAGGTTTTACTAGGATTAAATGTCAGGACTTGTGAAAAACTGAGTTTAAATGTATTTGGCTAAGGTGTATGTAAACTTCCGACTTCAAATGTAGTTAATCTCAAACATTCTTACGGGAGTTTAAAAATAACATGTATTTTGTTTTGCCGTGTTAAGCACAAGGCATAGCTATAAAATCTGACTGTAGTTTTGACACAGCCAGATCAACAGTCCGGCGAATAGCCTACATAATAGTAACATCTGCATACAAACAAAGTTTACCATTTTTAACAGATTGACCAATGGTGTTTATATAAATAGTGAAGAGAACAGGTTCCAAAATCAACCCCTGTGGCACAACTTCATACTTAACCCCATCCATCACGATGGCCTGAGATCTCTCACCAAGATAAACATGAAACCAAGAACAGGCGTCAGAGCTCAGGCCTATCGAGGTCAACTTATTCAATAAAATAGCATGATCAACGGTATCAAAAGTTCACAAACACTTGCAGCACATTTCATTGTAGTGTCTAAAGCATTGATAAGATAAATAACCCCTAAAGTCGTAGCTGTAGTAGTGCTATGCCCAGGCCTAAACCCTGATTGATTTACTTTCAACATTTCTCAGACAAAAAAAGAGCAAAGTTGTACATTTGCCAAGAATTCAAGAATCTTAGCTAGACAAGAACGTTTTGAAATGGGGCGATAATTCTGAAGAGTTTATGGAGTGGCAGCACAAGAGCTGATTTCCATATTTTTGGAATATTTCCTGATGACAATGTGAAATAAAAACATGGGTTATTGAGCCAACAATGATGGGCGCTGAACACTTAAGCAGACCAGGATCCAATTGGTCGGCTCCTGTAGATTTCTTGTCAAACAAAGCATCCAGGACTTCTGTAAAAAGCTTTAAAGAAAAGCTTTAACTATAAGTTTCCCCTATCAGCATCCAGCCCAATATCATTGTGAATAGGCTTAAAAGTTATTTCAAAGAGATATCCATCTGAAATAAAATGGTGATTAAATGCATCAATGATGACCAAAAAAAATCATAATGAGTCCAGTGCCTGAATTAATTTGTTGTGGCAGAGAGGATGAAGTAGAACCCATCAGGGATTTGACAGTTTTCCAGAATTTTGACGGGTTCCCATTACACTCTGAAAGAGCGGTTACATAATAATCAGATTTAGCCTTTCTGATTTGTTTTACACAATGATTCCTCAGTTGCTTTAAAGCTTACCAGTCCGGGCCTAAGCCTGTGTTCCTGGCCTTGACCCAAGCATCATCTCTTTTGTGAATGACTTCTGATAATGCCTGGGTATACCAGGAATTCCATCTACCTTTAACACTTTGAAGTGATGATGATTATCCACAATAGTATTGAAGATATCTGCAAAGAGGCTGAAAGCTGAATCAGGTTCAGGGACAGCTGAAATACAATCAAGGTCACTAAAACAAAGATAATGTAAAAAAGCCTGTTCACTGAAGTTTTCAAAGTTCCTCTTTGTGATGACACGAGGCTTAGATTTCTGTATTCTCACATCACTAACACAAAGAACTGGGCAGTGGTCACTAATGTTTTGGGCGAAGACACAAGTAGAAACATATTTCTCTGGTGAATTTGTTAAAATAAGATCTAACAGAGTTGACTTTGAAGGACCTCTAGGGTTGGGCCGTGAAGGCTTAGTCACCAGCTGGGTTGGGTTTGGATCATTACAAATGCTTTTTTAGATTGTCTGAAGCCTGCATTTCCCAATCATAATTTAGGTCACCCAGGATAAGAAATTCTGATTTAGTAAAAGAAGACGACAATCTAGTTAACTCCTTGAGTGCCCAAAGGTTAGCAGAGGGAGGATGATAGACCCCTAAAACAGTTATGGATGTGGATTTCAGTAATGAGACTATAAAATAGATTTTATAAAAATGTCCACTCCACCACCTCTACCCTGTCTTTCAGCTTTGAATGCATGATAACCATCAATATTAATATCAGAGTCCAGAATGTTCCCAGAGATCCAAGTTTCAGTCAATACCAGAAAATCAGGATTCGTCTGCATAGCCCAGATCTTGATGTAGTCCAGTTTAAGAAGTAAGCTCCTAATGTTCAGATGCATCAACCCAAGAACTTTACGATCTTTAAAGTCACATGGAAACTCCAAGTCAAACAAGCTACGTTCAATAGGCAGTTGCCCCGAGTACTGGCTAAAGTGTGTGTATTTGTCAATGTTTGCTTGTGTTCGTGCGTGCGTGTGTGTGTGTGAGCTAAGTGGTGCAGCAGGGTATGTATTCCTCTGTGTTAAGCAATGCCAGAGAAGGTTGTTATCAGGAGATTGTGACCTCCTGGCTGTGTCAGAAGCAGAGAGAATATTTACCGCCTGATCTCTCTGTTCGGCCAGATCTGATTTCTGCTGGCCGGTCCTGGCTCTTTCCTTCACTTGACCCTGTTGATTTAGAACCAGGCTGTGCTTCAAGTGATGGTGCGCAATGTAAGGGGTTGCACCCCAGTTCCCAGGGGTCAGGCCAACACTGTTTCCAATTCCAGCTCAGCTGTGAATGATCTAACGAGTATGTGACCTAAAACGCAGCTTTTTATCATTTTACCTATTTTGCATTAGATGTTCTTTTGCTACGGCATCGACATGTTGCACAGGACATAGACACCTCTCTGCACAGAACTGAGACACCTCTCTGCACAGAACCTAGACACCTCTATGCACAGGACGTAGACACCTCTCTGCACAGAACCTAGACACCTTTATGCACAGGACGTAGACACCTCTATGCACAGGACGTAGACACCTCTATGCACAGGACGTAGACACCTCTCTGCACAGAACCTAGACACCTTTATGCACAGGACCTAGACACCCCTCTGCACAGGACCTAGACACCTCTCTGCACAGGACCTAGACACCTCTCTGCACAGGACCTAGACACCTCTCTGCACAGGACCTAGACACCTCTCTGCACAGGACCTAGACACCTCTCTGCACAGGACCTAGACACCCCTCTGCACAGGACCTAGACACCTCTGCACAGGACCTAGACACCTCTCTCGTTTGACCCAAAGCATGTGTGTCAGAGGAACAATTTGAATTGAAATGAAAACGTTTTATTTTGCTTCTACAGTATCTTTAGAAGGAAAAGACCTTTGAAAACTCTTTTCTTTTTTTCAAAACAAATTAAATCTAACTTTATTTGTCACATGCGCCAAATACAACAAGTGTAGACCTTACCGTGAAATGCTTACTTACAAGCCCTTAAGCAACAGCGCAGTTCAAGAAGAGTTAAATAAACTAAAGTAAAAAATAATAAAAAGTAACACAATAAAATAACAATAACGAGGCTATGTACAGGGGGTACCAGTACTGAGACAGTGTGCGGGGGTACAGGTTAGTCGAGGTAATTTGTACATGGTAGGGGTGAAGTGACTATGTATAGACAATAAGCAGCGAGTAGCAGCAGTGTACAAAACAAATGGGGGGGGGGGGGTCAATGTAACTAGTCAGGTGGCCATTTGATTACATTTTCAGCAGTCTTATGGTTTGGGGGTAGAAGCTGTTAAGGAGCCTTTTGGTATTAGACTTGGTGCTCCGGTACTGCTTGCTGTGCTGTAGCAGAGAAAACAGTCTATGACTTGGGTGACTGGAGTCTCTGACAATTTTATGGGCTTTCCTCTGACACTGCCTATTATATAGGTCCTGGATGGCAGGAAGCTTGGCCCCAGTGATGTACTGGGCCGTACGCACTACCCTCTGTATCACCTTACGGTCAGATGCCGAGCAGTTGCCATACCAAGCGGTGATGCAACCGGTCAGGATGCTCTCGATGGTGCAGCTGTAGAAACTTTTGAGGATCTGGGGACCCATGCCAAATCTTTTCAGTCTGCTGAGGGGGAAAAGGTGTTGTCGTGCCCTCTTCACGACTGTCTTGGTGTGTTTGGACTATGATAGTTTGTTGGTGATGTGGACACCAAGGAACTTGAAGCTCTCAACCCGCTCCGCTACAGCCCAGTTGATGTTAATGGAGACCTGTTCGGTCTGCCTTTTCCTGTAGTCCACGATCAGCTCCTTTGTAATGCTCACACTGAAGTTTGACAAAGGTTGTTGTGTAATAGTTTCTCCCCATAATAGTAATATAAGGGCACTTTATGACAAGAACACGCAACTATGTCCAGTTATTAAGGTAATTTTATCTTATGGTAATTTTCTTTCTATTGTAATTTTCTTTCATGGTCATTGCTAGAAATGAATTAATTTAGATAGCAACACTAATGTAGAAGCAGTGTGTATTGTTGAGATGAGCTAGCTGAACTGAATGGGTCATGGGGGTATGTTTAATAACGTTTAAACCGATAAAAGGGGTCAAATGAATGCACTTTTTATTTATTTATTTTATTTAACCTTTATTTAACCAGGTAGGCAAGTTGAGAACAAGTTCTCATTTACAATTGCGACCTGGCCAAGATAAAGCAAAGCAGTTCGACACATACAACAACACAGAGTTACTCATGCAGTAAAACAAACATACAGTCAATAATACAGTAGAAAAATAAGTCTATATACAATGTGAGCAAATGAGGTGAGATAAGGGAGGTAAAGGCAAAAAAGGCCATGGTGGCAAAGTAAATACAATATAGCAAGTAAAACACTGGAATGGTAGATTTGTAGTAGAAGAAAGTGCAAAGTAGAAATAGAAATAATGGGGTGCAAAGGAGCAAAATAAATAAATAAATAAATACAGTAGGGGAAGGGGTAGTTGTTTGGGATAAATTATAGATGGGCTATGTACAGGTGCAGTAATCTGTGAGCTTCTCTGACAGCTGGTACTTAAAGCTAGTGAGGGAGATAAGTGTTTCCAGTTTCAGAGATTTTTGTAGTTCGTTCCAGTCATTGGCAGCAGAAAACTGGAAAGAGAGAAAGGAGGAATTGGCTTTGGGGGTGACCAGAGAGATATACCTGCTGGATCGCGTGCTACAGGTGGGTGCTGCTATGGTGACCAGCGAGCGGAGATAAGGGGGGACTTTACCTAGCAGGGTCTTGTAGATGACCTGGAGCCAGTGGGTTTGGCGACGAGTATGAAGCGAGGGCCAGCCAACGAGAGCATACAGGTCGCAGGGTTGGGTAGTATATAGGGCTTTGGTGACAAAACGGATGGCACTGTGATAGACTGCATCCAGCTTGTTGAGTAGGGTATTGGAGGCTATTTTGTAAATGACATTGCCGAAGTTGAGGATCGGTAGGATGGTCAGTTTTACGAGGGTATGTTTGGCAGCATGAGTGAAGGATGCTTTGTTGCGAAATAGGAAGCCAATTCTAGATTTAACTTTGGATTGGAGATGTTTGATGTGAGTCTGGAAGGAGAGCTTACAGTCTAACCAGACGCCTAGGTATTTGTAGTTGTCCACATATTCTAAGTCAGAACCGTCCAGAGTAGTGATGCTGGACGGGCAGGCAGGTGCAGGCAACGATCGGTTGAAGAGCATGCATTTAGTTTTACTTGTATTTAAGAGCAGTTGGAGGCCACGGAAGGAGAGTTATATGGTATTGAAGCTCGTCTGGAGGGTTGTTAACACAGTGTCCAAAGAAGGGCCACAAGTATACAGAATGGTGTCGTCTGCGTAGAGGTGGATCAGAGACTCACCAGCAGCAAGAGCGACATCATTGATGCATACAGAGAAAAGAGTCGGCCCAATAATTGAACCCTGTGGCACCCCAATAGAGACTACCAGAGGCCCGGACAACAGGCCCTCCGATATGACACATTGAACTCTATCAGAGAAGTAGTTGGTGAACCAGGCGAGGCAATAATTTGAGAAAACACCACATCCCACATCCCATTAGCTAGCCTGTTAGCAAGCTGATCTTGAAAGCTAGCCTGTCTTTAATAATGTTTGCATACTGTTTTACCCACTTCATATGTATATATTGTATTATAGTCAAGGCTCATCCTATACTGTATAACCGGACTCATTCTAATATTTCTATATTTCTTAATTCCTTTCTTTTTATTTGGGGGGATTTACATGTATTGTTTTGTTTTGTTAGGTATTACTAACACTGTTGGTGCTAGGAACATAAGCATAACATCAGCAAAATATGTGTACCCAACCAATAACATTTGATTTGTTATCCCACCCACCCCCAGCTAGCCTGTTAGCCAGCTTGCCTATTAGCTTGCCTTACCAGACCTGGGCTTCAGCAGCATCAGATGTCATCCAATGGACACAAAGTGAGTCAGACAAACCTGCCGGACAGACCTCTGAGGAGGAGACCTCGCTCCACACTGAAGTGCTATGAGTGCCTGGGAGTCGTCTTACAAGAAACACTTATTGCGTTTTGTATTGAGCATGATGTTATGAAAAATTAATGCGGCTATTGTGGTGTTTTCTGCTGTGTGTGTGAGCATATGTGAGAGCAAGCATGAACACGCGCATGTGTTTTTGTGTGTACGTGTGTATGTTTGTGTGTACATGTGGCTGCGTTTACAAAGGCAGCCCAATTCAGCTTTTTTGTTTTCACTAATTGGTCTTTTGACCAATCAGATCAGCTCTGAAAAGATCTGATGTGAAAGATCGGATTTGATTGTTAAAAATGATTGGGAAAAAATATATCAGAATTGGGCTGCCTGTATAAACGCAGCCTGTGTGTCCGTATTTGAAACCGGCACCAGTCAGAGGAGAAAACACAGTGAGCTTTGCATAATCATATATCATGGAGGTTTCCAGCTCCTGTGGGTTGATGTGCGGATCAAAGTACCCAATAAGTCGATGGTTGATTCCCGGCTGCTGTATAGGCAATCATTACGGCACAGGTCTCTCTCCATTTACTGCCTTACAGCTCTTCAGTATATTCCCCTAGGTTAATATGCATGTTACTCCGCTATTGGCAAAGCAATAGTGTAGAAATACTATACCAAAAGTGAACCAATATGTACACACAACAATACAGTAGAAAGCAAAGAAAGCCAAGCAGAGCAACATGACACAATATTCAAGATGATATATTTATTTTTCTTATGTTATGCAGTTACTAAGCCCTTCTGAGTAATATTTCAATCAATATGCATACCATATTAGGAATGTATTCCATGGTAGCAATTTGAGGACATGGTAATATATGGTCAGTTATTAGAAGAGAAAGAACATAGCCTCGAAGCCAAGAAATATCTCAGGCTAATTTCTAAATGTTTATTTTGGAAATAGGTGGACCGTGTATTGAATAAACTATCATGGATTATTTCTATTAGATAAAAGAAAATCTCATGAAAATGGATTACAACGAAGCGATGTCCATTAAAATGTTCATAAATTGAAGTTTCCAAATCATGTGGTCTGATATTGAATCAGCAAGGATTAAGTTGAAATGTTCGCGGAAACATTTCAGCGAGCAAGCCTTTCTAATCGACCTGGCCCGGGTATCCTGGAAGGATATTGACCTCATCCCGTCAGTAGAGGATGCCTGGTTATTTTTTTTAAATGCCTTCCTCACCATCTTAAATAAGCATGCCCCATTCAAGAAATTTAGAACCAGGAACAGATATAGCCCTTGGTTCTCTCCAGATCTGACTGCCCTTAACCAACACAAAAACATCCTGTGGCGTTCTGCATTAGCATCGAACAGCCCCCGTGATATGCAACTTTTCAGGGAAGTTAGAAACCAACATGCACAGGCAGTTAGAAAAGCCAAGGCTAGCTTTTTCAAACAGAAATTTGCTTCCTGCAACACAAACTCAAAAAAGTTCTGGGACACTGTAAAGTCCATGGAGAATAAGAACACCTCCTCCCAGCTGCCCAATGCACTGAGGATAGGAAACTCTGTCACCTCCGATAAATTAACTATAATTGAGAATTTCAATACTGCTGGCCATGCTTTCCACCTGGCTACCCCTACCGCGGTCAACAGCAGTGCACCCCCCACAGCTACTCGCCCAAGCCTTCCCCATTTCGCCTTCTCCCAAATCCAGTCAGCTGATGTTCTGAAAGAGCTGCAAAATCTGGACCCCTACAAATCAGCCGGGCTAGACAATCTGGACCCTTTCTTTCTAAAATTATCTGCCGAAATTGTTGCAACCCCTATTCAACCTCTCTTTTGTGTCATCTGAGATTCCCAAAGATTGGAAAGCAGCTGCTGTCATCCCCCTCTTCAAAGGAGGGGACACTCTTGACCCAAACTGCTACAGACCAATATCTATCCTACCCTGCCTTTCTAAGGTCTTCGAAAGCCAAGTCAACAAACAGATTACCGACCATTTCAAATCTCACCGCACGTTCTCAGCTATGCAATCTGGTTTCAGAGCTGGTCATGGGTGCACCTCAGCCACGCTCAAGGTCCTAAACGATATCGTAACCGCCATCAATAAGAAACAATACTGTGCTGCTGTATTCATTGACCTGGCCAAGGCTTTCGACTCTGTCAATCACCACATCCTCATCAGCAGACTCAATAGCCTTGTTTTGTGGAGTGGGTGGGATAACAAGCTAGCTGTATAACAGGCTAGCAGGCTAACAGGCTAGCTGCATAGTGGGCTGGCTAGCAGGACAGTTGTAGGATTTGCTGGAGAGGAACAAGGGACAAAAGGTCAAATACAGAGCAAGAGAGAGAAGGTTCTGACATACGTAGACACTCAGGGGGGATAAATGTTAGAGCCACCGTGATCCCCCTAACCAGATTCCCCAGGAACAGCACAAATCCTTTTGTCCAATATCATGATACATAAATAGTAGTAATCCCCATGTCCTAAACTGCTCATCTGGCCAGACTAGCCTCATCCTTCATCCAGGCCTCCCTTCCTTCCTCCCTCCCAGTGAGGTCAGGTCAGGCATTCAGGTGGATTTTAGCCACTGCTTCAAATATATTCCCCCTCCCTACTATTTCCAAAATGGCTCCTGCTAGTTCCTCCCGTGATTTTAATTCCCTTGGATTTGTATGAACATGATCCGTGCCACTGATGAGAGGCAGAAAAATGAATCTGGATTGAATGGTCATGAACGGAGCATATGACGATGACAGATGGATGACTGGTAAAAGGATAATTGGTAATCAGAAACACCCAGCGATCTATTGATTGGAAGATCGACAGTGGCATTAAATGTCATATTAGGACATACAATAAATCGCCATTATTCAAATGAAAGCATGGGAAAATATGATGATTTATTACAATGTAAATTCAACCGTAGGCAGACAAATTCCTAACTATCCACAAGTTTAGCGTAGCCAAAGTATATTTTCAATGTCCCAAACTGTTTTAAGCCATTTTTCATGTAATTTAAAAAACAATATTAATCATGATTACTTGACATAGTCCCCCATATTATTGACATATTCCTTAACTAATGCTTCCTGCAGTAAATGGTTGTCAGAGCGGAAAATGATGGCCTGTAACTGATCACTAACACGCTAACTACAGGACATGCTGCTCAATCACCTTATCTCTCCTGTTTGATTTGATCCAAAGGTTTAGCTGTATTTAGAACTGTAAATTATTGTATATTATATTGGATCGAATGGTTTTGATTGATAATCAGATACAGTATGACAAGTGGCATGACTGAAAATGACTGCAATGCAAAACAGAACCAAATATTTTGTGTTCCTGTCAAAATTACAATCATCGAAACAAACAATTGCGGACCTGGGCTTTTAAAAAATGTCAAGCCTGAAGTTTCTTGTTTCAGACAAGCCTTAAAAATATGTTAGGATTTTTTTGTTGTCACCCAGCAAATCAGCTCAGGTGCAACAAAACCCACAGAGCACTCTTGACTTTGAATGAGGAATTACCGGTTGTCAGCTGTATGTTTGGGAAAAGAAGAGAGAGGACATTGACATGCAAATGCTTGTCTTGAACTTTATCGACCTGAAAACCTTTAAGTTAATTTGCAGTTGGGAGTGGCTAATGGAAGTGAGGCCTCCAGTAACTCGTAAGGAGTCAATCTACCTGGTTTAGAGGAAGTGAGCTCATAGATCTCTTGATTGACACCACATTTACACTGTGACATAACATACAGGGGAGAGAGAGAGAGAGAGAGAGAGAGAGAGAGAGAGAGAGAGACCTTCACTCCTCCCAGAGCAAGAAAGAAAGAGTAATCCCGGAACACACTGTTGAGCCCAACAAAGACCTGCAACGGCTCCACTCTGCATCCTGGAGCTCAGCTTAAGAGGGGCCTCCTCGTGCCAGTTACAAACCCCTGGCAGCTGCAATTCCTCCTCGCGACCTGCAGTGAGAAGTCAAGTATTGTTTTTGAATTCATGAGCGCGGATCATAAATATTGCACACAGAGGGCTCGTTCCCCCTCATGAAAAATGCAGTGAATGCGTGGCTTGCATGGTTTGCCTACACCCCCTGGCTGTAACAGGGCTCTGATGGTGAACCTCAGGGACTTATCCATGTTAGTGTAGTATCATGCTACCATTAGAATCAAAACAAGACAAGGTTTTTGCAAGTTAGACAACAGGGGCCTGGAAACCGAGTTAACCTGTTCAATTAGAGCATGTTACAGTGGGCCTTTGAGCGTGACTTACTAGTTCTAAATAACTAGCTAGACAAACAATATGGGATCAGACAGTGCATAACACTTTTAAGAAATGGCAAAAAGGCAAAACACCGTCAAATTTAAAATGTGCCAAGTGTTTCATTTTCCAATCATGATGTGACCAGCACTGCTTCAGTAGTAGGCAGCATTGTTTTCTACCCCAGCATAACGTTACTACTGTAACCAGTAGTGTTACTACAATGTCCCTATTGTACTGCTGCATACATTTCAATAGCAGCAAAATAAAATGTGTCCTCAAGTCTAGATAGGGGTCTGGGCATTCTCTCCTTCTAGACAGTACGGCACTGCATGGCCCTTTTCTCTCTAAGTGTCTGTGTGGTCACGCCACCAGAGGAAATAAAAATAAAGCGTCATACCATAAATGGGTTATGGTGGCCGGTGATGGATTAAAGCGCGGGGAGGAAGCGTCTCTCCCAACATTAGGGTGTCTGAGATGTCACAGGCAGAGTTCTCTCATTAATCGCCCTGCCTTTACATTACTGCGTTAGCTTTATTAGTAGCTCGAAGTCTACAAGCACTCCGCTGAGGCAGGAGGCAGACAGATCTCTCTCTTTCTCCAGGCGCAAGGATCTATGCCCCTGGTGACCTGCTCACCTCCATCTGTAGGCCTTAGCATAATGATGCTTTGGTAGAGGAACATGGAAAAAGGACCCAAAAGTGTAATTGCTTTTCTTACTCCATCTCCCTGTGATCACGAATAAGCAACACATGACGCATTTCAAATACTGTAGGTTATATTTTCTTTATCCTTAGAAACATGATACAAACAATCAGATTCACAAACAGACCACTAAAAACGACACATTATTGGCCATTCTCTTGGTTTTGAGTGTTCTTCAAACACACGTGAATCCAGAAACCGTTTTGCTTTTCCAATGCTTTTCCAGTGCACACCGCAGCGTTAACAGGAAATACATCTAAACATTTCCTTTCCCACTCAGCCCCAATCAGTCATTCCCTTCTCAACATGCCCCTCCCACTTCAATCTCCTTTCTTCCCCTCTCCAGATTTCCTCCGCCCATCTCTATGATTGACCCCATAGTTGTTATTAATATGCATACATTGACTTAGCTGTGTTGTAAAACATCCCATGCGTGTATGGGTGTTGTTTGGCTGTGCATCAGGACTAGCAGGGGAGGGAGGGAGGTGTATTTGCCTGAGTGACATGGCCTGGGGGTGAGGGGGGGTGAGGGGGGGTGAGGAGCTAGGGCCGGGGGAGGCGATGGCGTGCAGGAGGCATGTGGGAGTTGAGATGAAGATGTATAGCCTCTACATTAGAGTGATCCTGAGCGGCCCTCTCCCTTCCCAGAGCCCAGAGCCCCATCACTCTTCCCTCTCTTCCCTCTCCAGAGGCCAAAGTGAGCAGCTTAATCACCGCAGAGCTGTCCCTGATTGGCTTAAGTGTCTCTGGGCCTGCACTGCAGCTTGCTTGGCCAGGCAGGCCAGCAGTGTCAAGCCCTGACCAGCCCTGGACATCATGGCTGACCATCAATCAGCCCCACAGGAGACGCCCACCTGTCCAGGTGAGTACCCTTTAAAGTAGTCCCTAACCTCTGGGGAGTATGGATAACTTTCTCAGGCCAGTGCAGGATGAGGAGCGGGTTGTAGCCCTTCTTCTGGTCAATCATAATCTAAGAGAGAAGCTGCACACAATTTCCCATGAGCGGTACCCGATCTGTGCAAATCGACACTGCTCCCACTTCGTTTGTTCTACACACACACAGGTAGCTGTTTGTCTGGCCAGTGGCTCGCCACGTCCGTTCACATGGAGGAGGAGGCGGGGGACCAGCGGCGGCTCCCGGCCCGGGTATTGGTTTTCCCCTGAGAGAGAGTTCTAATTAGGTAATTGACTGATGCACAAAGCAGGTGCATGTATCCGTTACAGGAGGCTCGACCTGTTCATTATTAAACAGTGACCCTCTCCGCCACTCGTGCCAAAGCCCGAGGAGAAGGGGAGAATGTCCTCGGATCAGACGCACTCGTAATTACACTTGCCGGTCACCGGAGTCATTTCTGTTGGCTTCACATGGAGGAAAGAGATCGACGGCCACTCAGGTTTCTTCTGCTGATGGAGACTACATACATCACTGTCCAGTGTTACAAAAGACACGGGATTGCCTGAGAAAACAAACAACAGACAAAACATTTGTATTGGAGAACGGGGAACGGGGAACAAAGTAACACAGGGTCAGTTGTAACAGCTTAATAACTTGAAATCACTTGGAAAGCTGTTATTCAATGTGCTAATGCTTGGTTAGTGTCTCTACATGCCTTAAATGCTTGTGTTTAAATCCATGAATTCTGGATTTGAAGGATTAAAGTAAAAATACAGTGAAGTCCAAAAGAATTTGGACAGTGACCCATTTGTTGGTTGTTTTGGTTCTGTACTCCATTCAAAATGGTACAATGACTATGGGGTTAAAGTGGAGACTGACAGCTTTAATTTGAGTGTATTTTCATCTAAATCAGGTGAACCGTTTTTTGTACTTAGACCTCCCATTTTAACGAACCAAAAGTATTTGGACAAATTCACATATGTGTATAAATAACCCCTAGAGTCGATGTCCTCTGGACCGCAGAAATCGAATCAGCATTAAAAAAATCCCCATAAAAATCTGTCTGTTTAAACTTTTTTGCATGGGCTGCGACTCAATCCATCGCATCCACTGATGTCGGCCTTCTGCATCTGCGGTGAAAGGTGGCAGAGCTACAGCTGTGTTTGTCCATGAGAAAATTGATCTTCTCACGAAAACGTCTAACGTATGACCCCTCTATGGAAAGATGAGACTCTCACAAACTTGATGGTGTTCTTCCTGTCCAGGTTGGCGCCCCACCTCGGGTTTGTGACGTGGGGGAGATCTTCATGGGCTATACTCGGCCTTGTCTCAGGGTAGTAAGTTGGTGGTTTGAAGATATTTCTCTAGTGGTGTGGGGGCTGTGCTTTGGCAAAGTGGGTGAGGTTATATTCTGCCTGGTTGGCCCTGTCCGGGGGTATCGTCAGACGGGGCCACAGTGTCTCCCGACCCCTCCTGTCTCAGCCTCCAGTAATTATGCTGCAATAGTTTATGTGTCGGGGGGCTAGGGTCAGTCTGTTATATCTGGAGTATTTCTCCTGTCTTATCCGGTGTCCTCTGTGAATTTAAGTATGATCCCTCTAATTCTCTCTCTCGCTCTCTTCTCTCTTTCTCTCTCTCTCTCTTCTCTCTTCTCTCTCTCTCTCTTTCTCTCTCTCTCTTTCTCTCTCTCTCTTTCCCTCTCTCTTTCCCTCTATTTCTTTCTTTCCCTCCCTCCCTCCCTCCCTCCCTCCCTCCCTCCCTCCCTCCCTCCCTCCCTCCCTCTGATCGGCTATTAAAAGCCAACTGACATTTACTGCTGAGGTGCTGACCTGTTGCACCCTCTACAACCACTATGATTATTATTATTTGACCCTGCTGGTCATCTATGAACATTTGAACATCTTGGCTATGTACTGCTATAATCTCCACCTGGCACAGCCAGAAGAGGACTGGCTCTAACCAGAATAGAAAGAGTAGGAGGCCCCGGTGCACAACTGAGCAAGAGGACAAGTACATTAGAGTATCTAGTTTGAGAAACAGACGTATCACAAGTCCTCAACTGGCAGCTTCATTAAATAGTACCCGCAAAACACAGTCTCAATGTCAACAGTGAAGAGGTGACTCCGGGATGCTGGCCTTCTAGGCAGAGTGGCAAAGAAAAAGCCATATCTCAGACTGGCCAATAAAAATAAAAGATTAAGATGGGCAAAAGAACACAGACACTGGACAGAGGAACTCTGCCTAGAAGGCCAGCATCACAGCATCACGGCCTAGAAGGCCAGCCTCTTCACTGTTGATGTTGAGACTGGTGTTTTGCGAGTATATTTAATGAAGCTGCCAGTTGAGGATTTGTGAGGTGTCTGTTTCTCATACTAGACACACTAATGTACTTGTCCTCTTGCTCAGTTGTGCACCGGGGCCTCCCACTCCTCTTTCTATTTTGGTTAGAGCCAGTTTGCGTTGTTCTGTGAAGGGAGTAGTAGACAGCGTTGTACGAGATCTTCAGTTTCTTGGCAATTTCTCGTATGGAATAGCCTTCATTTCTCAAAACAAGAATTGACTGACGCCTTTCAGAACAAAGGTCTTTGTTTCTGGCCATTTTGAGCTTGTAATCGAACCCACAAATGCTGATGCTCCAGATACTCAACTAGTCTAAAGAAGGACAGTTTTATTGCTTCTTTAATCAGAACAACGGTTTTCAGCTGTGCTAACATAACTCCAAAAAGGGTTTTCTAATGATCAATTGGCCTTTTAAAATGATAAACTTGGATTAGCTAACACAACGTGCCATTGGAACAAAGGAGTGATGGTTGCTGATAATGGGCCTCTGTATGCCTATGTAGATAATCCATTAAAAGTCAGTCGTTTCCAGCTACAATAGTCAATTACAACATTAACAATGTCTACACTGTATTTCTGATAAATTTTATGTTATTTGAATGGACAAAAAATGTGCTTTTCTTTCAAAAACAAGGACATTTCTTAGTGACCCCAAACTTTTCAACGGTAGTGTATATTTTCCATGTCCTTGTTCAGCCATGACTTCTTGAAACACAGGATATTACAGTTCTTCAGATAACTTTGATAGGATAGTCTCGAATGGAGCTCATCCAGTTTATTCTTCACTGATTGCACGTTCGCCAGCAGAACGGAGGGTGGAGGTGGTTTGTCCACTCGCCGACGTAGCCTTGTCAGGTATCCCGTACGCCGGCCTCTATAACGCTGCCTCTTCCTTTTTGGAGTGTTGGGGATTTGGGCCTGGTCCAGAACGAGCAGTGTGTCCTTCGCCGCCGACTCATTGATGTAGAAATCTTCATCCAAATAAAGGTTAGCGATTGCAATTCTGTCCAGGAGACCTTTTTGGTGGAGACACTATGTACAAAAAAAGTTAAGATCAACGCAAAATAAAAAAAATAAAAAATAGCACAATTGGTCAGGAGCCTGTAAAACGGCTGCCATTCCCTTCAGCGCCGTTTTACAGTTACAGTGTGTAATGGTAGCTGAGATATGTATGCTGTTTGTATAAAAAAGATTATTAATCTAACTCAAATAATCTTTTCATAATAAGCAAAAGCCTAAAAGTGTTACTTTGTTCCCCGTTCTCCCCTAGATAACAACTTCTATAGGTACAGTTTCAACTTCTATAGGTACAGTAAGTGGAAGTGCCTCAGGCAATTGAGTAGCATAGGAAATTCATCATACTATATTCGCATTTACAAATGGGATTGATTAGTGCAACTGGCAATAGCATCTTACTATATCCACAGAGCTGCCTCATAATTCACAGCCTTCAGCATCCTTTCCTTACCACAGATACACCACACTATTCCGGGTTATGTTCATTTTTAAGTGAGGGGGACATGTTCCCGAGTGAAAGCCAGCGGTGAGTCAATCTTGTCTATTTGAAGCAGCTCATCGTTGAGAGAGTGATATGGAGTGTTGGGTTGCTGCCGGGCTCTCACTGCAGTTTATTCACAGAAGGAGGGAAAGTGTTCGGGATATGGATTGATAGAAGAGAAGGGAATTGATTGGCTGCGTGTGTGCGGGCTCCGGCGGCTCAGGAAGGGGAGACGGCCGGGCCGTTTTAATTCAGCTGGACCACACATTTAATTTCTCCATGTGGGAAGGACTTACGGAGCTACTGAGAAGTGATGCAACAGCTTTTGTGTCACAGATTTTCAAGTCAAATAAATAAAGTTGCAGCTCTCTGGCCAGTGAAATATGGTTTACTTTCAATTCACTAAGACTGCCTCCTGAGACCACCGTGCAGCACTGACAAACCGACTCAATGTCAAAGAATGACACCATTAACATCAAAACAGCCAAGAAGCAGATCAAGCATGTCAGTGGACGTATTGATGGCCCTATGTCATAATGCTCAACCAAACCTATTGATGGCCCTATGTCATAATGCTCAACCAAACCTATTGATGGCCCTATGTCATAATGCTCAACCAAACCTATTGATGGCCCTATGTCATAATGCTCAACCAAACCTATTGATGGCCCTATGTCATAATGCTCAACCAAACCTATTCATGGCCCTATGTCATAATGCTCAACCAAACCTATTGATGGCCCTATGTCATAATGCTCAACCAAACCTATTCATGGCCCTATGTCATAATGCTCAACCAAACCTATTGATGGCCCTACGTCATAATGCTCAACCAAACCTATTGATGGCCCTATGTCATAATGCTCAACCAAACCTGTTGAGTTACACAAATAAAGATTTGTTGAAACCTTCTTGACGGTACACTACATACAGTATATCTATCATGTATCATTGGTCAGATTGTGGTCCTTGTCGTGAGGGTGGGCTGAGGATAGGTGGTGACCCCGAGGGGGTCATCCCATGAGGAGGGAATCTGGACACCCACTGGGTCTAATCTGACACATCCCAGGAGGGAGGGACACTACGGAGTGACCTGAACCCTGGAGAGCAGGGATTACAATGTCTCAGTATCTTCTTTTCTCTTCTTTCCTCTCCCCTGCCTGCCTCCTCAGCAATCCTATTTATGGATTAGAATGGAGACAGTAACGCTAGGATTACATGAGGGGATGATATTGGGTGTTTATCCCCAAACAATTGCTAATCTAATTGAAACTAATCTAATCTCATCTATTCTAATCACTCAATCATTACCCCAGCTGGACAAGGTTGTATTCGCAGATGGAGTAAAAGGTCCACCATCAAATCAAATCAAATGTATTGGTGACATACACATGTTTAGCAGATGTTATTGCGGGTGTAGCAAAATGCTTGTGCTTCTAGCTCCGACAGAGAAGTAATATCTAACAACTAATATCTAACAGTTTCACAACATATACACAAAATACACGCAAATCTAAGTAAGGAATGAATTTCAAATATATATACATATATGTCAGAATACAGTATATACATATGAGATGGGTGACGCAATATTTACACACAATTAAAATGACTAAGATACCGGAGAATAGTATAGAGTACTATACATATGAGATGAGTAATGCAAGATACGGAGACATTATTAAAGTGGCTAGTGTTTAATTTCCTTAAGTGGCCAGTGATTCCTAATCTATGTTTATAGGCAGCAGCCTCTGATGTGCTGGAGATGGCTGTTTAACAGTCTGTGGTGTAGTATAGAATACAATACAGTATATACATATGAGATGGGTGATGCAATATGTAAACACAATTTGAAATTGACTAAGATACAGTAGAATAATGTGGAGTGCAGTTTATACATATAAGGTGAGTAATGCTAAATACGGAAACATTATTAAAGTGGCTAGTGGTCCATTTCTAACAGTGGCTAGTGATTCCTAATCTATGTCTATAGGCAGCAGCCTCTGATGTGCTAGTGATGGCTGTTTAACAGTCTGATGGCCTTGAGATAGAAGCTGTCTTTCAGTCTCTCGGTCCCAGCTTTGATGCACCTGTACTGACCTCACCTTCTGGATGATACAGGGGTGAACAGGCAGTGGCTTGACTGGTTGATGTCCTTGCTGATCTTACGGTAGGCAATTAAGGTCACAGTTATGAAAACTTAACACACTAAAGAGGCCTTTCTACTGACTCTGAAACACACCAAAAGAAAGATGCCCAGGGCCCCTGCTCATCTGCGTGAATGTGTCTTAGGCATGCAGTAAGGAGGCATGAGAACTGCATATGTAGCCAGGGCAATAAATTGCAATGTCTGTACTGTGAGACGCCTAAGACAGCGCTACAGGGAGACAGGACAGCTGATCGTCCTCGCGTGGCAGACCATGTGTAACAACACCTGCACAGGATTGGTACATCCAAACATCACACCTGCGGGACAGGTACAGAATGGCAACAACAACTGCCCGAGTTACACCAGGAACGCACAATCCCTCATCAGTGCTCAGACTGTCCGCAATAGGCTGAGAGAGGCTGGACTGAGGGCCTGTAGGCCTGTTGTAAGGCAGGTCCTCACCAGACATCACCGGCAACAACGTCGCCTATGGGCACAAACCCACCGTCGCTGGACCAAACAGGACTGGCAAAAAGTGCTCTTCACTGACGAGTCGCAGTTTTGTCTCACCAGGGGTGATGGTCGGATTCGCGTTTATCGTCGAAGGAATGAGCGTTACACCGAGGCCTGTACTCTGTAGCGGGATTGATTTGGAGCTGGAGGGTCCGTCATGGTCTGGAGCGATGTGTCACAGCATCATCGGACTGAGCTTGTTGTCATTGCAGGCAATCTCAACGCTGTGCCTTACAGGGAAGACATCCTCCTCCCTCATGTGGTACCGTTCCTGCAGGCTCATCCTAACATGACCCTCCAGCATGACAATGCCACCAGCCATACTGCTCGTTCTGTCCGGGATTTTCTGCAAGACAAGAATGTCAGTGTTCTGCCATGGCCAGCGAAGAGCCTGGATCTCAATCCCATTGAGCACGTCTGTGACCTGTTGGATCGGAGGGTAAGGGCTAGGGCCATTCCCCCCGAAATGTCCGGGAACTTGCGACGGTGCCTTGGTGGAAGAGTGGGGTAACCTCTCACAGCAAGAACTGCCAAATCTGGTGCAGTCCATGAGGAGGAGATGCACTGCAGTATTTAATGCAGCTGGTGGCCACACCAGATACTGACTGTTACTTTTGATTGTTACCCCCCTTTGTTCAGGGACACATTATTCCATTTCTGTTAGTCACATGTCTGTGGAACTTGTTCAGTTTATGTCTCAGTTGTTGAATCTTGTCATGTTCATACAAATATTTCTACATGTTAAGTTTGCTGAAAATAAACGCAATTGACAGTGAGGACTTTTAGTATGCTATTCAGAAACTTCCAAAACATTTTTATACCAGCCAAACATGAGCCCTAATTAAGAATACATTGATCCCAATTCCAAAACAATGTATTCTTACCAACAGTAATATGCATATTCTACACAGGCAGCAATACAACTTCTGTGCTCTAGAACACAGTAGATATACAGTCCTGAGATTGGAATCAGCAGTATTCTGCTTACTCCAACGTCTAGGCCATTCTGTAACTTTGTTAAGGACATTAAAAATAATGTCCTGCAGCAATGATCAGACAAATATCATTTTCAGAGCAAAGAAACAAACTCATCATTGTTTCTGCTTACATAAGTCTACCAATTGCAGGGCCGATATGGAACCGTGTGTTAGGCCACAACCCTCATAAACCCTTTAACCTTTGAGTTGTGCGCCCCCAGTTTATCCTATGAGATCCTATCAGGCCATAATAGTAGATACAGATAGATATTCATCATACAGACATGACCAGCTGATCATAGTGTACGCAAAAGCTTGAACAATCAACCAAATAATCTAATAAGCAGAGATGTGGCCTGTAGCTTTGATTGGATTGGAAATGATTATGATTTACTAACGGTAAACAAGACCTTTTATTGTATAGCAGTGATAAGTGGCTTCTCGAGTAGCAAGGTACACTTCTAATCCATTCAACCATGTCTGGGAGGTTCTTAAAGAATAGATTGGATATCCTCTCAGTTATTTGGGGAAACTACTGAAATATTTTTTTATTATCTTTTGCCTTGTCTTGAACAATTTGGAACATCCACAAGAGCAACACAAATTGTAGGTTGTGTTTGTCTTACTGGTGTTAATTTCCTCTCCTCCATCCTACCACCCACTGTACCACAAGCAGTGGTGAAGGAGCCGTAATCTGTGTGTTTGGATAACTGAGTCAACCAGGCCAAGAAAAACACAAAATACCCACAATGCACTTATCTGTAAATGCCTATGGCTTTTTGGCATTCCACAGCACTGTAAACCCCACAATCCTTTTCTCTGGGCTGTAGCCCCATAGTAATAACTCTAGAGGTTTATGTTCAACATCATGGATGTCAATGACTGGGGTTTTCATGCCTGCTCTTCTTTCTGTTCTCCTGAGACCCCAGTAGCCACTACTTCCTTGTTTCTCAGTCTGTTGGAGACCACCACTTTTAAAAGATGACACTACTTCATGCTTAACTAATACCTTTCATCCCAAACACTATATAAAATAACTCCTTAAAACACCAAACGGCTCACCTCTCTCCTTTCTGAACGTGACCTCTGAACCCTACGAAGCTTGAAGCTCCTTTAAACCCACCTTCTCCAACTAAAAAAACACCAGGCCCTATCCCTCAAAGAGGGGACTTCAGACGTTTTTTTTCTTACTGCTTCAAATGCTTTTCCACACCCACAAATAGGACTATAAAAGTGAAAAAGTGCAAATAAAAATTATTTTTTACGAGATGTAAGATGGAGGGAGCCTTGTCACATTGAGCTTGACCCTGGCATACTCCCTCCTCCTGAGCACTGCTGGGTCTTCACAGAGGAGGGGACATGTCCACCAACTCAATACTGCAGGGGTTGGACAGACTGTCAGGCTGACTCACCTCTCAAAGTGGGGGAGAGTGGGCAAGTTGAGCCAAAATGGTTAGTTGAGCCACCCTTTGTTTCTAGGAAACCATACACAAAATGAATCATGTGACCAAATATTTAGGACAAGGTCATCATTTCATGGAGTCTGTAATGGAAGAAACCTCATGGAAAAAGTGAAAAGCAAGTTAAGTCCGTAAAAATTATTTTCACAAAGTGAAATGAATTGATTGTGTTATAGGTTTAGTGATGCTTGTATTTTAATTAAAGTAGATTGTTTTAAGATTGTTTAATACATCAGTTGGGGTCCCTATAAGCTAATATAGTCAACAGTTTTGCCTTGGGGTAAGTTGAGCCAATGACCATGGGGTAATTAGAGTCAATGGCCATCATACCCCGTACAAATTTAAGATTTACATTTGGTCAGTTTTATGCATAATCTGAGTAGAATTTTTTTGCAGTATGAACTCATGTGCATTTGTATTTTTACAGAGCAGACATCATCATGCCTGTGTATACAAACGTGAAAGAAGCAGGGATCTAGGTTATTGAGAGAGCAGCCAAGGAAGTGAGAGAAGAGAAGAAGTCCTTTCGAGCAGCAGCAAGGGATGAAAAATAGACTGAATAACAATGAAGAGCTACAAAAAAGATCATTAACACGTACCTGTGCAAAAGAAAGGCTATTATAGAGTAGCAGAGGCACACAAGGTTTTATCTGATGACATGGAGTCTGAGCTTGCTAAACAAATTTTGGGGACCAGTTTCATGGGCTTAGTTGTCGCAATTTCAGAGAACTTGCCTACGAATTGACCTAGACATCTGGTCATGAATAGGAAGGTTAAGTGGTATTGAACAGAGAAATCTATATCTGAATGTAGACATACAGTTGAAGTCGGAAGTTTACATACACTTAGGTTGGAATCATTCAAACTCGTTTTTCAACCACTCCACAAATTTCTTGTTAACAAACTATAGTTTTGGCAAGTTGGTTAGGACATCTACTGTGCGCATGACACAAGTAATTTTCCAACAATTGTTTACAGACAGATTATTTCACTTATAATTCACTGTATCACAATTCCAGTGGGTCAGAAGTTTACATGCACTAAGCTGACTGTGCCTTTAAACAGCTTTGAAAATTCCAGAAAATTATGTAATGGCTTTAGGAGCTTCTTACAGGCGAATTGACATCATTTGAGTCAATTGCAGGTGTACAAACAATAGTACGCAAGTATAAACACCATGGGACTATACCGCTCAGGAAGGAGTTGCGTTCTGTCTCCTAGAGACGAACATACTTTGGTGCGAAAAGTGCAAATCAATCCCAGAACAACAGCAAAGGACCTTGTGAAGATGCTGGGGGAAACAGGTACAAAAGTATCTATATCCACAGTAAAACGAGTCCTATATCGACATAACCTGAAAGGCCGCTCAGCAAGGAAGACGCCACTGCTCCAAAACCGCCATAAAAAAGCCAGACTACGGTTTGCAACTGCACATGGGGACGAAGATCGTACTTTTTGGAGAAATGTCCTCTTGTCTGATGAAACAAAAATAGAACTGTTTGGCAATAATGACCATTGTTATGTTTGGAGGAAGAAGGGGGAGGCTTGCAAGCTGAAGAACACCATCCCAACCGTGAAGCACGGTGGTGGCAGCATCATGTTGTGGGGGGTGCTTTGCTGCAGGAGGGACTGGTGCACTTCACAAAATAGATGGCATCATGAGGACATCTCAAGACATCAGTCAGGAAGTTAAAGCTTGGTCGCAAATGAGTCTTCCAAATGGACAATGACTTAAGAACAACAAAGTCAAGGTATTGGAGTGGCCATCACAAAGCCCTGATCTCAATCCTATAGAACATTTGTGGGCAGAACTGAAAAAGTGTCTGCGTGCAAGGAGGTCTACAAACCTGACTCAGTTACACCAGCTCTGTCAGGAGGAATGGGCCAAAATTCACCCAACTTATTGTGGGAAGCTTGTGGAAGGCTACACAAAACGTTTGACCCAAGTCAAACAATTTAAAGGCAATGCTACCAAATACTAATTGAGTGTATGCAAACTTCTTACCCTCTGGGAATGTGATGAAAGAAATAAAAGCTGAAATAAATCATTCTCTCTACTATTATTCTGACATTTCACATTCTTATATTAAAGTGGTGATACTAACTGACCTAAAACAGGGAATCTTTACTAGGATTAAATGTCAGGAATTGTGAAAAACTGAGTTTAAATGTATTTGTCTAAGGTGTATGTAAACTTCCGACATCAACTGTATATAATGTACCACACCTCCATCCCACGAATTCAACTTTGACCTACCAGCACCATCACCCACTGTCACAGTACACCATCATCCACTTACTCCAAGGCGGCTCAACTTACCCTGTACCTACGCTCAACTTACCCCATACCCAGTGTAAATTGTGTCATGAGACCACTTTTTTGGACAAGCTATGTTTTGGAAACTGTCATGTTTACATGAATTCAGATTATTTCCCAGGATACATAACATTTGTTAGAAATAAAATTATATTTCCCTTGACGTAGTGATGATTAATGTAAAAAATGTCTCAACTTACCCCGCTCTTCCCTACAGTCAAGGGATTGGTTATTAAAAGTTTAGCTACTTCAAAACCTTTTTAATTAGTTAATTTGTGTTTCACTGGCATGTCAACAACAATATACCGCCATTCATATTTTTTTGAAGTTGTTACAGTTTTAAAGCATCCAACTGAGTTTGAAAAAGTCCTTGCTAAAATTGAGGCTGTCCTAATATGGTATTGTGTCATCATGTGATAAGCAGCCATTAAAATGAGTCAGAAGTGCTGAATGAAATTATATTCCATTCCTTTGACTGGATTTCTTCCTTTTTTCCCTTTTTTTAATTAATATAACTAGCAACAACAAATGAAACAATTTTGGCCAAGGGGTTCGTGAAATACATTTACAGGGTGTAATACAATGTAATATTATTTATCTACAACCAAAGGGATATTGGGTTCCACAGTAGTCCACCTATTACACATTTTTGAACTCTTTTCAACTCAATCATTCTTGTATTCCCCCAGAAGGTTGTTTTGAACAAAAATGCACTGTAATTTAATCTTTAAAAGGGCAACGTTTTCTCTCTACTTAAGGCAAAATGTTTAGAATTGCAGGAAATGTTCTTGAAAACTGCAACATTTTCTTTCCGATGCCAAGAGGCAGGCCTTTAAATATTCTTTCCCCGGGCCTCAGAATTGGTTCGCCCAGCCATGCACGTCACAGTAAAACTTCTTGTGTGCTATTTGTTTTATCACACTCAAGTTGTTGTTCTGATTATGAGGGGGTCCCTGATGAATTTGCCTTCACAAAAGGGGTCCCAGGCCGCAACAAAAATTGGGAACCCCTGCTCCAGAGTGTCCGGGTCATAGAGTCATCCCAGAGAGAGCGAAAGAGAGACAGAGACAGACACATCATGCTCTGATTGAAACAATAAATCTGATTGATTTTCCCTCTCCATTTTTACAAGGAGCCCACGATGTGTGGGAGCTTTCCCCGGCCTCTTTCATTCCTCTCCCCAGGTGCACTCATCTTGCATGTGAAACCCGATCACAGTTAAAAGTGCCAACCCCAGAGAGGAAAAATGCTTTTAGGAACTTTTAAAACTGTGTTTAACAGTGTATTTTTAGTGCCCACTAAAACCTTGGGTGCCGCGCCACAGGGAAAGGAGGAGAGACAGAGCAGTCCTTGGCAGGCCGGCAGAGAGAGAGAGGGCCTTTTCGCTCCCTGTCATGCAGTGCCATGCTTGCCTGGGCCTCTCACATTCCTGCCTGTGCCCTCCTCCTTTCTCTCAGACACACAGTTAGTGACAAGAACACTAGGACAGGGCAGGATCAACGCTAAGAGGGAACCCTTTACATCAGATGAATCTAGGGCCCCAAAATCATCTTTCTCAGTATCTCCGTTACATGATGTGATTCTCAATCAAAATGGCCGCCACAGCCCTTTGGTTCTTGTCCCTGCTGACAGTGGAAGAATCTCAATTGTTTTTGCTCGCCTCCTCTCCTCAGTCCTCTCATCGCCACTTTGAAAAAGGTCTAAGGTAATCGAAGAGCATAGGCGAGGAGAGAAAAACGTAGAAACAAATGAAGTGTGACTCCTTCTCCACCCGCATATCATCAGGCAAATGCCGTTTACAGAGGTGGAATCCCAAAATAAATGTGTAAAGTGATTTTTTTTTAAATGTAGCTGGTTGTTCAATGCATTTTATGGATAAAAGAATAAGTAGAGTATCATTTTAAATGTGTGCATGCTTTTCTCCTTTGAGAAAACAACAGCTGATTCAAAGGGGGTGTGGTTGATTTTGAAACACTTCCATGCTAGCCGCTGAAAGCATACTCATCAACAATGTTCCCTACAAATGTTTTTTTGTCACTGAGCGCAAACTTGATCGTTGTGAAAATTCTGTGCAACATCCGACGCTCGTTTACTGTGAACACTGAGGCTGTACCCACTTTCAGTTAGTTTTAACAGTGGTCAGGTAGGCTTCTGTGGCTATTTGATCATTATGTAGGCCTACCAGAGTGACCTACCATCAAAAACAATGGAGAAATTGCATCCCAGAACATTTTAATATGGAAATAGCTGTTCTATCATTCAGCCTACAGTAGCAGCCAATGTGTGGTGTTCAATGTTGGCCTACATTTCATGAGACTTTTGAAAAAAACATTAAGACAAAAAAAGCTCTTTACCTGACTCACTTTTCAAAGATGTCTTGTAGGAAACAATCACTCCCCCATTGCTGACTACAAATGATCTGGAACTGGGCTAATAACTCACTAACCAGCAAAGGATATGAACAAATGTGCAAATGTGCACACATTGCTACATGTAGTTCTCGCTTTGCTCTCAAAACAAGTGATCTACTCACTACCGCTCGCACAGATCATGTATAGCAATGGTCTATGTTCATATAGGCCTACTGCAGCTCTGATTGGTTATGGCGCACTAGCCTGTGTATGGGCCTGAGTTGTGCCTGTTAATGCAATATAATCCTACTCCGATGCATTCTGTCTACAACAACATTCGGTATGTTGCGTTGAATGAGGCTAATATTGCATTGATTCGATCATAATTCCCACAGTAAAGGGAAACATTTATAGTGTTAAATAATGGGGAAAGCTCTGGAAAGTTGAGTGAAGTTCAATCTTGTGCTTCTCTGCGCTGGCTGATATTTATTCTGCTCGGCACATTATGTAGACCTGGGCTGTGGTGTTTTGAGGATGTTAGCTGAGCTCGTGACAATGAGGGTTGAATTGCACATTTATTGCCCTTCATACTGTAAGATTCTACTGATTACTGTAACATTGTCAGACAGAACAGTAATCAAAGTAGCCCATGCCACCTACAGATGAGAAAGTCAAAGTTAAGATATGCATATCTGTAGCATTACGCAGCACTAGTGCTATCAACACAGATACAGCCTGGACTTTGAGCAGTGATGATGACAGTGCATGGATGTTGTGCTGTGATTATAGTTTCTTTGTATTGTACCTGACCATCACCACCTGAGAGACGAAATCCACAAAATAAAATGGCTCATAACGTCACAAACAAAGACTCTTAAGGAACATTCTTTCTTTCACATTTCTTGAAACAATGGATCTATCAGAATCTGGCTTCTCACACTGGAACTCAAATTGGGTGGACCAGTCCCGAAACAAGGCCCACCTCCCATCTCCCATCTCCCCCTATAGACCATCCTCTCTCCAAGCCAGAGTCTGATAGCAGATCCCTTGACCCCTTCATTCCTCTGCTTGTAAAAACAGCCACAGGGAGTCCCAACAAGTGAAGAAATGGAAGCCATGTGACACAAGACAGCACCTATAAATATGCGCAAGATCACAAGGGCAGTTAATGCTGGGGAGGGCAGACTGCTTTTTTACCACCGCATCTACAACGTCTTAAAAAGAGCTTGTCGTGTCATATGAAACCAATAAAACGCAAACACTTCCTCACCGGCAGAGAAAGGCCCCTAACCTGCCACAACTCACTGTCTACGGCCTGGGATAGCCTTTTTTTCTTTCTATGTCCTCCTCGGCTACTCCTCTCATGGGATTCTGGGCCTCAATATAGTAACGCCTCAGAAATTCAGGGCAATGGAAGAGGATTCTGTTGCAGCATACATGGAGCAAGAAGCTAGTGCTGATTCATAGTGAGCTGTGATGATTCAGGTCAAGAGGAGTGGCTATAGATTAGACTGGACTGACTGGACAGGGCTTTGCAGTGCAGTGAAGCTGTAGGACAGTGTTATATAGAGGAGTTGAGAAGGAGGGATCTACTTTGTCAAGTCCTTCAAGCAGAGCAGAGGTGGAACACAGGGTGGAAGGGGTGCTGTGTTCTGGGGCCAGTCTTGACACAACAGGGTCTAGTGTCCTATTATGTGTGAATCAATCTGACTCAGCTAGAGGGCTCTTTACATCGGGGCTTGGTTTGATTTTGTCATTGAATATCAGTGTCCAAAGTTTGAGCTCTCTGTAACTTACTGACAAGTATAACTTATAACAATTTGCAATTATAATTCTAAGTGGGTTGTATCAAATTGATACTTGCTGCTTTTATAGTTGATACTGTACATATAAGCACTGGTGTAAAGTACTGAAGTAAAAATACTTTAAAGTACTACTTTGTCACACCCTGATCTGTTTCACCTGTCTTTGTGATTGTCTCCACCCCCCTCCAGGTGTCGCCGATCTTCTCCATTATCCCCTGTGCAGTGAAAACTGTGTTCTCTGTTTGTCTGTTGCCAGGTCGACTTGTCTCGTCCAGCCTCCCAGCGTGTTTTTCATACTCCTGTTTTCTTGAGCCCCTGTTTTCTAGTTATCCCGGTTTTGATCATTCTGCCTGCCCTGACCCTGCCTGCCGTTCTGTACCTTTTGACACTGCCCTGGATTACTGACCTCTGCCTGCCCTGACCGCCGCTCTGTACCTTACGGACTCTGCCCTGGTCTACCGACCTCTGCCTGCCCTTGACCTGTCCTTTGCCCCCTGTTTTATAAATTCACATACATTATTTGAACTGTCTGCATCTGAGTCTTATCCTGAGCCGTGATAGTACGAACTGGCCATGACGGACCCAGCAAACTCAGACCAGCTCCGCAATGCCGTCTCCTCCCAAGGAGCTACCATTGGGAGGCACAAGGAGTTGCTTCGTGGTCTTATGGAAAATTTCCAGACCTTGGCAGAACACCATGAACGCGCCTACATTGCCGGAGCAATTCCGCGGGTTGTCTGTTAGGCGGCCTACCACGACGATAACCTCCCAGCCCCTCAGTAACCCGGCTGTCAGCAGCGCATCTCTGCCGGCCACCCCGGTTTCCCAAGAACCCAGTTTACGTTCCCTGGAACGCTTCACTGGAGAGTCAGGAACCTGTCGGGCATTTCTCTCTCAGTGTTCCCTCATCTTCGAGCTGCAGCACTCTACCTTCCCCTCGTACCACTCGAAGATAGCGTATTTCATTGCGCTGATGTCCGAGAGGGCTCTCATCTGGGTTACGGCAGTGTGCATTCCGCTCCGCAGGTAATATTACATCTCACTACATTACAACGGTTTGATTCGTTTGATCTGAGCAATTTTTTAGCTAGCTACTTAGCTGTCTTTGTATCAAAGATAATTGTGTAGTTTAGAGTAATTATCGAGGTTAGCTAGCCAGCTATCTTCGTCCGCCGCGCCACCGTTCTCCTACTTAGTCAACAACTGCTAGCGAGCTAGCCAACTTCTACCGACTAGCAGCACTGTAGAAACTAATACAATACAACGGAACGATTTGATTAGTGTAGTGTTAGCTAGCTACATAGTTGTCTTTGCTGTCTTTGTATCTAAGATAATTGTGTAGTTTAGAGTAATTGTCGAGGTTAGCTAGCCAAGTTAGCTTGTGTTAGCTAGCTACATAGTTGCCTTGTAAGGTGTAGCACTGAAGCTATCGAGGTTGCCTGGCCAGCTACACTTTCAAACAAAGTCAACAACGCGGCCACTGCTAGCTAGCCTACTTTACCAGCCAGCAGTACTGTATCATTTTAGTCAATTTAGTCAATAAGTTGTCTTTGTCATAGTTTGTCATAGTTTGATAATTGTGTAGTTTAGAGTAATTATCGAGGTTAGCTGGCCAGCTATTTTCGTCCCCCGTGACGCCATTTCCAAACCTAGCCAACTATTACCGACGAGCAGCATTGTAGAAACTAAATACATTACAAAGGAATGTCTTGATTAGTGTTATGTTAGCTAGCTACATAGCTGCCTTTGTATCATGATAAGGTGTAGCACTGAAACTATCGAGGTTACCTAGCCAGCTACACTTTCAAACAAAGTCAACAACGCAGCCACTGCTAGCTAGCCTACTTCACCAGCCAGCAGTACTGTATCATTTTAATCATTTTAGTCAAAAAGATTTTTGCAACGTAAGCTAACTTTCTGAACATTCGAGACGTGTAGTCCACTTGTCATTCCAATCTCCTTTGCATTAGCGTAGCCTCTTCTGTAGCCTGTCAACTATGTGTCTGTCTATCCCTGTTCTCTCCCCTCTGCACAGGCCATACAAACGCTTCACACCGCGTGGCCGCTGCTACTCTAACCTGGTGGTCCCAGCGCGCACGACCCACGTGGAGTTCCAGGTCTCCGGCAGCCTCTGGAACTGCCGGTCTGCGGCCAACAAGGCAGAGTTCATCTCAGCCTATGCTACCCTCCAGTCCCTCGACTTCTTGGCGCTGACGGAAACATGGATTACCACAGATAACACTGCTACTCCTACTTCTCTCTCCTCGTCTGCCCACGTGTTCTCGCACACCCCGAGAGCTTCTGGTCAGCGGGGTGGTGGCACTGGGATCCTCATCTCTCCCAAGTGAACATTCTCTCTTTCTCCCCTGACCCATCTGTCTATCGCCTCCTTTGAATTCCATGCTGTCACAGTTACCAGCCCTTTCAAGCTTAACATCCTTATCATTTATCGCCCTCCAGGTTCCCTTGGAGAGTTCATCAATGAGCTTGACGCCTTGATAAGTTCCTTTCCTGAGGATGGCTCACCTCTCACAGTTCTGGGTGACTTTAACCTCCCCACGTCTACCTTTGACTCATTCCTCTCTGCCTCCTTCTTTCCACTCCTCTCCTCTTTTGACCTCACCCTCTCACCTTCCCCCCCTACTCACAAGGCAGGCAATACGCTTGACCTCATCTTTACTAGATGCTGTTCTTCCACTAATCTCATTGCAACTCCCCTCCAACTCTCCGACCACTACCTTGTATCCTTTTCCCTCTCGCTCTCATCCAACACTTCTCACTCTGCCCCTACTCGGATGGTATTGCGCCGTCCCAACCTTCGCTCTCTCTCTCTCTCCCGCTACTCTCTCCTCTTCCATCCTATCATCTCTTCCCTCTGCTCAAACCTTCTCCAACCTATCTCCTGATTCTGCCTCCTCAACCCTCCTCTCCTCCCTTTCTGTATCCTTTGATTTTCTCTATGTCCCCTATCCTCCAGGCCGGCTCGGTCCTCCCCTCCTGCTCCGTGGCTCAACGACTCATTGCGAGCTCACAGAACAGGGCTCCGGGCAGCCGAGCGGAAATGGAGGAAAACTCGCCTCCCTGCGGACCTGGCATCCTTTCACTACCTCCTCTCTACATTTTCCTCTTCTGTCTCTGCTGCTAAAGCCACTTTCTAGCACTCTAAATTCCAAGCATCTGCCTCTAACCCTAGGAAGCTCTTTGCCACCTTCTCCTCTCTCCTGAATCCTCCTCCCCCCCTCCCTCTCTGCGGATGACTTCGTCAACCATTTTGAAAAGAAGGTCGACAACATCCGATCCTCGTTTGCTAAGTCAAACTACACCGCTGGTCCTGCTCACACTGCCCTACCCTGTGCTTTGACCTCTTTCTCCCCTCTCTCTCCAGATGAAATCTCGCGTCTTGTGACGGCCGGCCGCCCAACAACCTGCCCGCTTGACCCTATCCCCTCCTCTCTTCTCCAGACCATTTCCGGAGACCTTCTCCCTTACCTCACCTCGCTCATCAACTCATCCTTGACCGCTGGCTATGTCCCTTCCGTCTTCAAGAGAGCGAGAGTTGCACCCCTTCTGAAAAAACCTACACTCGATCCCTCCGATATCAACAACTACAGACCAGTATCCCTTCTTTCTTTTCTCTCCAAAACTCTTGAACGTGCCGTCCTTGGCCAGCTCTCCTGCTATCTCTCTCAGAATGACGTTCTTGATCCAAATCAGTCAGGTTTCAAGACTGGTCATTCAACTGAGACTGCTCTTCTCTGTGTCACGGAGGCTCTCCGCACTGCTAAAGCTAACTCTCTCTCCTCTGCTCTCATCCTTCTAGACCTATCTGCTGCCTTTGATACTGTGAACCATCAGATCCTCCTCTCCACCCTCTCCGAGTTGGGCATCTCCGGCGCGGCTCACTCTTGGATTGCGTCCTACCTGACAGGTCGCTCCTACCAGGTGGCGTGGCGAGAATCTGTCTCCGCACCACGTGCTCTCACCACTGGTGTCCCCCAGGGCTCTGTTCTAGGCCCTCTCCTATTCTTGCTATACACCAAGTCACTTGGCTCTGTCATATCCTCACATGGTCTCTCCTATCATTGCTATGCAGACGACACACAATTAATCTTCTCCTTTCCCCCTTCTGATAACCAGGTGGCGAATCACATCTCTGCATGTCTGGCAGACATATCAGTGTGGATGACGGATCACCACCTCAAGCTGAACCTCGGCAAGACGGAGCTGCTCTTCCTCCCGGGGAAGGACTGCCCGTTCCATGATCTCGCCATCACGGTTGACAACTCCATTGTGTCCTCCTCCCAGAGTGCTAAGAACATTGGTGTGACCCTGGACAACACCCTGTCGTTCTCCACTAACATCAAGGCAGTGACCCGATCCTGTAGGTTCATGCTCTACAACATTCGCAGAGTACGACCCTGCCTCACACAGGAAGCGGCGCAGGTCCTAATCCAGGCACTTGTCATCTCCCGTCTGGTTTACTGCAACTCGCTGTTGGCTGGGCTCCCTGCCTGTGCCATTAAACCCCTACAACTCATCCAGAACGCCACAGCCCGTCTGGTGTTCAACCTTCCCAAGTTCTCTCACGTCACCCCGCTCCTCCGCTCTCTCCACTGGCTTCCAGTTGAAGCTCGCATCCGCTACAAGACCATGGTGCTTGCCTACGGAGCTGTGAGGGGAACGGCACCTCCGTACCTTCAGGCTCTGATCAGGCCCTACACCCAAACAAGGGCACTGCGTTCATCCACCTCTGGCCTGCTCGCCTCCCTACCTCTGAGGAAGCACAGTTGACTGGGCTGAGCGGGAAAACTGTTCGCTGCTCTGGCACCCCAATGGTGGAACAAGCTCCCTCACGACGCCAGGACAGCGGAGTCAATCACCACCTTCCGGAGACACCTGAAACCCCACCTCTTTAAGGAATACCTAGGATAGGATATAGTAATCCTTCTAACCCCCCCACCCCCTTAAAAGATTTAGATGTACTATTGTAAAGTGGTTGTTCCACTGGATATCATAAGGTGAATGCATCAATTTGTAAGTCGCTCTGGATAAGAGCGTCTGCTAAATGACTTAAATGTAAATGTGTGCTTCAGTCTGGAGGAGTTTGTGAATGAGGTGAAGAAGGTTTTCGATTTTCTGTTGTCCGGGACAGAGGCTACCCGGAAGTTACTCCAGCTTCGGCAAGACTCCTGCAGTGTGGCAGACTATTTCCACCCATTGGCTGCCGAGAGTGCCTGGAACCCAGAATCCCTGTTCTACACGTTCCTGCACGGATTATCGGAGGAAGTTAAGGACGAGCTCGCTGCCTGGGCACTGCCGACGGATCTCGACTCGCTCATTGCCTAGACCATCTGAGAGGTTTTCAGTAGGCCCCGATGAGAGTTTTACTGCCCTGGTGTCAGAGCTGGGCATCCCCACTCAGCCCCTCTCTATTCCCATGGACGTTAGAGTGCTGGACAGGCACTCTATAGGCAGGGTTACCCACAATACCACTCCCCATCAACCTGCGAGTGTCAGAGAACCACAGCGAGGCTACACAATTCATGCTTATTATGTCTCCTCAGGTTCGCGTGGTATTTGGATTCCCTTGGCTCCAGTGACACAATCCACTCATCGACTGGACTGCTGGTGCTATCATGGGCTGGAGCCCGTTCTGCCATAGCCATTGCCTAAAGTCGGCGCAGCCTGCCCCGGGACGTCTTCCTGTGGGCCCGGAAGTAGTCTCGGACCTCTCCGCCATTTCTGCGGAGTACCAGGACCTCCGGGAGGTTTTCAGTAAGGCCCGGGCCACTTCGCTTCCTCCGCATCGACACTATGACTGTGGGATTGATCTTCGCCTGGGCACCACACCACCCCGAGGACGACTGTATTCACTGATGGGTCCGGAGACCAAGGCTATGGAGACCTTCATCGAGGAGTCCCTGGCTGCAGGGTGTATCCATCCTTCTGCTAGGATTCTTCTTTGTGGAGAGGGATAAAACCCTGCTCCCGTGTATTGACTACCAGGGCCTCGAGGACATCACGGTTAAGAACCGCTACCCACTACCACTCATTGCCTCAGCCTTCGAGTTTCTCCAGGGGTTCTCCATTTTCTCCGAGTTATAACTGCGGAACGCCTACCATTTGGTGCGGATACGGGAGGGGACGAGTGGAAGACAGCCTTCAACACAGCCAGCGGACACTACGAATATCTCGTTATGACATTTGGTCTGACCAATGCTCCAGCTGTGTTCCAGGCCCTGGTTTACGGCGTTCTCCATGATATGTTGAACCGGTTCGTGTTTGTCTACCTTGACGACATCCTCATTTTCTCCCGCTCAGCCCAAGAACACATGCGCCACATCCGACAGGTCCTCCAGCGCCTCCTGGAGAACCAGCTTTTTCTGGAAGCGGAAAAGGGCAAATTTCATCGCTCCACCATCACCTTCCTTGCTTACATCATTGCTGCAGGTAATGTGCAGATGGATCCCGGACAGGTGAGAGGTGAGGTGGATTGGCCAACCTATGTCCAGAGTGCAGCTGCAATGCTTCCTTGGATTTGTCAATTTCTATCGCCCTGGCTTCCCCCCTTTCTGCACTCACCCTTCCCAAGGTTCCGTTTATGTAGTCCCCAGCTGCTGACCGGGTTTTCCTGGACCTCAAGCACCGCTTCGCCACAGCTCCCATATTAGTCGATCCTGACCCGTCTCGTCAGTTCGTGGTGTAGGCCGACGCTTCGGATGTTGGACTGGGGGCTGTCCTGTCCCAGCGTTCTGCCCTGGACCTTAAGCTGCATCCCTGTGTCTTCTTCTCACATTGTCTTAATGCCACTGAGAGGAATTATGATTTGGGGAATTGTGAGCTTCTCGCAGTGAAGATAACGTTGGAGGAGTGGAGGCACTGGTTGGAGGGGGTGGAAGATCCTTTCATTGTATGGACAGATCACAAGAACCTGGAATATCTCCGCACCACCAAGCGTCTCAATTCCACGCAAGCTCGGTGGGCCCTGTTTTTCACCCGTTCAACTTCTCCCTCTCCTACTGCCTGGGGTCCAAGAATATAAAGCCGGATGCGCTTTCACGCCACTATAGCCCCGCAGCTACAACCTCAAACCCCGAGAACATCCTTCCTACCTCTTGTATGGCGGCGGCACTCATCTGGGGAATAGAGAACCAGGTCATTGAGGTGCAGCATTCCCAGTCGAACTCCGGGGGGGACCCAGATAACCGGATATTCTGGCCTTTGAGTGACAACGCTTTTGGGGGCCCATCATGGTCCCTGATGTCTTTGCATTCGTCGCTGCCTGCACTATCTGTGCACAGAATAAGACTCCTTGGCAAGCTCTGGCTGGCCTCCTTCAACCACTTACTGTCCCTCACCGTCCCTGGTCACATATATCCCTGGACTTCATGGAGGGCTGGTTTCCAAAGCCACCCATTTCATCCCTCTCACCCAAGCTACCCTCAGCCAAGGAGATGGCCCAGCTCATGGTGCAGCACGTCTTCCGGATCCATGGACTTTCGGTGGACATGGTCTCCAACCGGGGTCCTCAGTTCTCGACCCGGATCTGCATGGCGTTCTGCACCCTCATTGGTTCGTCAGCCAGCCTGTCCTCCGTGTTCCACCCCCAGTCTAACGGCCAGTCGGAGCAAGCCAATCAGGTCTCTCGTCTTTTGAGTGCTCCCTGGGATATCATCCCCCGCTCATCCCAGAGCAAGAGGAAGAGGTCAGCATACCCTCGGCCCAGATGTTCATCCGCCGCTGTCGCAGTACCTGGAAGAGAGCCAGGTCAGCTTTTCTCAAGACCACCTCCAGGTATCGATGACAGGCGGACCGCCACAAGACCCCTGCTCCCCATTATCATCTCAGGCAGAGGCTGTCCACTCGGGTGGAGTCCCACAAACTTTCCGCAAACTTTATCGGCCCTTTCCCCATCTCCAAGGTTCTTAGCCCCTCTGCTGTTCATCTTCTGTTGCACCGTACCCTCCGTGTACATCTCACTTTTCATGTGTCAAGATTAAACCTGTCTCACAGCCCTTTGTCTCCTGTGACTTGTTTATTTATAAAACAGGGGACAGGCAAACGACGTCTGTTATTGGAACTGTCTGCATCTGGGTCTTATCCTGAGCCGTGATAAGTAGTTTTTTGGGGTATCTGTACATTACTTTACTATTTATATTTTTGACAACTTTTACTTCACTACATTCCTTCAGAAAATATTGTACTTTTTACTCCCTACATTTTCCTTGACACCCAAAAGTACTTAACAGGACAGAAAAAAAATTCAAATTCATGCACTTATCAACCGAACATCACTGGTCATCCCTACTGCCTCTAATCTGGCGGACTCACTAAGTACACATGCTGGGTTTGTAAATGATGTCTGAATTTTGGAGTGTGCCCCTGGTTTTCCATAATAAAAAAAGAAACAAAAATGGTGCGATCTGGTTTGCATAATATAAGAAAGTTGAAACTATTTATACTTTTACTTTTGATACTTCTTAGGGCTAGGCCCCTTTTTTCTCAGTTTCCGCCTGAATGACGTGCCCAAAGTAAACTGCCTGTTGCTCATGCCCTGAAGCCAGGATATTGAACATATTTCTTTCCGTAAGAAATATTATAGTTTGATTACATTTTAGGGTACATGAGGAGTAAATAGAAACTTATTTTGACTTGTTGAAACAAAGTTTAGGGGTAGATTTTTGGATTCCTTTCTCTACATGTTGAACGAGTGGATTACTCAAATCGATGGTGCCAACTAAACAGACTTTTTGGGATATAAAAAAGGATTTTATCTAACAAAACGACACTACATGTTATAGCTGGGACCCTTTGGATGACAAATCAGAGGAACATTTTCAAAAAGTAAGTGAATAGTTAATCGTTATTTGTGAATGTATGAAACCTGTGCCGGTGGAAAAATATTTTGATGTGGGCGCTGTCCTGCATGCATGCATGTTTTCACTGTAAAAGCTACTGTAAATCGGACAGTGCAGTTAAATTAACAATAATTTAAGCTTTCAGCCGATATAAGACACTTATATGTACCTAAATGTTTAATATCCATAATTTTTAAGATTATTTATTTGAATTGCTCGCCCTCCAGTTTCACCGGAAGTGAAAGCGGGACACCTATCCCTAAATTAAGTATATTTTAGCAATTACATTTACTTTTAATACTTAACTATATTTTAAACCAAATACTTTTAGACTTTTACTGGGTGACTTTTATTTTTACTTGAGTCCTTTTCTATGAAGGTATCTTTACTTTTGCTCAAGTATGACAGTTGGGTACTTTTCCCACCACCGGGTATAAGCAGTAAGATATTGATCAGAAATCTAAAATTACAATGCAATCATTAGCTTTAACCTTAGTGATTGTACAGTGTGTGTAAATCTCCCAACTTCACCTTTGTATGTTCCAACAGTAGCTGTGGAATGTGGCTGTCTGTAGTTAGAAATCCCAGCAGTTGTGTGTAAAGCAAAAATTATTCTACAACGTGAGAATTGTTGGAATTCATTCATGTGTTCAAAATATCCACAGCTCCACAGCTATTTCATATACAGTTCCTTCAGAAAGTATTTAAACCCCTTGACTTATTCCACATTTTGTTGTGTTACAGCCTGAATTAAAAATGGATTAAATCGTTTTTTTCATATCCATATACACACAATACCCCATAATAACAAAGTGAGAACATGTTTCTAGAAATGTTTGCAAATGTATTGAAAAATAAATGCAGAAAAATCTCATTTACATAAGTGTTCACACCACTTGAGTCAATACTTTGTAGAAGCACTTTTGGCAGGGATTACAGCTGTGAGTTTTTTCGCAGAGCTTTGCACACCTGGATTGTAGCTCAGTTGGTAGAGCATGGTGTTTGCCAGTGTTGTGGGTTCGATTCCCACGGGGGACCAGCACATAATTTTTTTTTAATGAAATTGTATGAAATGTATGCATTCACTACTGTAAGTCGCTCTGGATAAGAGCGTCTGCTAAATGACTAAAATGTAAAAAAAATAAAATAATTAAAAGTACACTATTTGCCTATTATTCTTATTTAAATTCTTCAAGCTCTGTCAAGTTGAGTGTTGATCATTGTTAGAGAGCCATTTTCAAGTGTTGCCATAGATTTTCAAGACGATTTAATCCAAGACTATAACCAGACCACTCAGAAACATTCAATGTGGTCTTGGTAAGCAACTCCAGTGTAGATTTGGCCTTGTGTTTTAGGTTATTGTCCTGCTGAAAGGTGACTTTGTCTCCCAGTGTCTGTTGGAAAGCCTGTCTGGTTTTTGGAAGAAGGCATTTTTTTAAATTTTTTTTTATTTATTTCACCTTTATTTAACCAGGTAGGCAAGTTGAGAACAAGTTCTCATTTACAATTGCGACCTGGCCAAGATAAAGCAAAGCAGTTCGACAACATACAAAAACACAGAGTTACACATGGAGTAAAACAACATACAATCAATGATGCAGTAGAAAAAAATAAGACTATATACAATGTGAGCAAATGATGTGAGATAATGGAGGTAAAGGCAAAAAAATGCCATGGTGGCAAAGTAAATAAAGTATGGCAAGAAAAACACTGGAATGGTAGATTTGTAGTTTGAAGAAAGTTAAAAGTTAAAATATAAATAATATGGTGCAAAGGAGCAAAATAAATAAAATAAATAAATACAGTAGGGGAAAAGGTAGTAGTTTGGGCTCAATTAAAGATGGGCTATGTACAGGTGCAGAGATCTGTGAGCTGCTCTGACAGCTGGTGCTTAAAGCTAGTGAGGGAGATAAGTGTTTCCAGTTTTAGAGATTTTTGTAGTTCGTTCCAGTCATTGGCAGCTGAGAACTGGAAGGAGAGACGACCAAAGGAGGAGTTGGCTTTAGGGGTGACCAGAGAGATATACCTGCTGGAGCGCGTGCTACAGGTGGGTGCTGCTATGGTGACCAGTGAGCGGAGATAAGGGGGGACTTTACCTAGCAGGGTCTTGTAGAAGACCTGGAGCCAATGTGTTTGGCGACGATTATGAAGTGAAGGCCAGCCAACGAGAGCATACAGGTCGCAGTGGTGGGTTGTATATGGGGCTTTGGTGACAAAACGGATGGCACTGTGATAGACTGCATCCAGCTTGTTGAGTAGGGTATTGGAGGCTATTTTGTAAATGACATCGCCGAAGTCGAGGATTGGTAGGATGGTCAGTTTTACGAGGGTATGTTTGGCAGCATGAGTGAAGGATGCTTTGTTGCGAAATAGGAAGCCAATTCTAGATTTCACTTTGGATTGGAGATGATTGATGTGAGTCTGGAAGGAGAGTTTACAGTCTAACCAGACACCTAGGTATTTGTAGTTGTCCACAAATTCTAAGTTAGAACCGTCCAGAGAAGTTATGCTGGATGGGCGGGCAGGTGCAGGCAGCGATCGGTTGAAGAGCATGCATTTAGTTTTACTTGTGTTTAGGAGCAGTTGGAGACCACGGAAGGAGAGTTGAATGGCATTGAAGCTTGTCTGGAGGGTTGTTAACACAGTGTCCAAAGAAGGGCCAGAAGTATACAGAATGGTGTCGTCTGCGTAGAGGTGGATCAGAGATTCACCAGCAGCAAGAGCGACATCATTTATGTATACAGAGAAAAGAGTTGGCCCAAGAATTGAACCCTGTGGTACCCCCATAGAGACTGCCAGAGGTCCAGACAGTAGGCCCTCCGATTTGACACACTGAACTCTGTCAGAGAAGTAGTTGGTGAACCAGGCGACGCAATCGTTTGAGAAACCAAGGCTACTAAGTCTGCCGATGAGGATGTGGTGATTAACAGAGTCAAAAGCTTTGGCCAGGTCAATGAATACGGCAGCACAGTAATGTTTCTTATCGATGGCGGTTACGATGTCGTTTAGGACCTTGAGCGTGGCTGAGGTGCACCCATGACCAGCTCTGAAACCAGATTGCATAGCGGAGAGGGTGCGGTGGGATTCAAAATAGTCGGTAATCTGTTTGTTGACTTGGCTTTCGAAGACCTTAGAAAGGCAGGGTAGGATGGATATAGGTCTGTAGCAATTTGGGTCAAGAGTGTCACCTCCTTTGAAGAGGGGGATGACAGCAGCTGCTTTCCAATCTATGGGAATCTCAGACGACACGAAAGAGAGGTTGAACAGGCTAGTAATAGGGGTTGCCATAATTTCGGCAGATAATTTTAGAAAGAAAGGGTCCAGATTGTCAAGCCCAGCTGATTTGTAGGGGTCCAGATTTTGTAGCTCTTTCAGAACATCAGCTGAATGGATTTGGGAGAAGGAGAAATGGGGGAGGCTTGGGCGAGTAGCTGTGGGGGGTGCAGTGCTGTTGAATGCAGTAGGGGTAGTTAGGTGGAAAGCATGGCCAGCCGTAGAAAAATGCTTATTGAAATTCTCAATTATAGTGGGCTTATCGGTGGTGACAGAGCTTCCTATCCTCAGTGCAGTGGGCAGTTGGGAGGAGGTGTTCTTATTCTCCATGGACTTTACAATGTCCCAGAACTTTTTAGAGTTGGAGTTGCACGAAGCAAATTTCTGTTTGAAAAAGCTAGCCTTGGCATTTCTAACTGCCTGTGTGTATTGGTTTCTAACTTCCCTAAAAAGTTGCATATCGCGGGGGCAGTTCGATGCTAATGCAGAACGCCACAGGATATTTTTGTGTTGGTTAAGGGCAGTCAGGTCTGGGGAGAACCAAGGGCTATATCTGTTCCTGGTTCTAAATTTCTTGAAAGGGGCATGCTTATTTAAGATGGAGAGGAAGGCATTTTAAAAAAATAACCAGGCATCCTCTACTGACGGGATGAGGTCAATATCCTTCCAGGATACCAGGGCCAGGTCGATTAGAAAGGCTTGCTCGTTGAAATGTTTCAGGGAGCGTTTGACAGTGATGAGTGGAGGTCGTTTGACCGCTGACCCATTACGGGTGCAGGCAATGAGGCAGTGATCGCTGAGATCTTGGTTGAAAACAGCAGAGGTGTAATTAGAGGGCACATTGGTTAGGATGATATCTATGAGGGTGCCAGTGTTTGCGGCTTTGGGGTTGTACCTGGTGGGTTCATTAATAATTTGTGTGAGATTGAGGGCATCAAGCTTGGATTGTAGAATGGCTGGGGTGTTAAGCATGTCCCAGTTTAGGTCGCCTAGTAGCACGAGCTCTGAAGATAGATGGGGGGCAATCAGTTCACATATGGTGTCCAGAGCACAGCTAGGGGCCGAGGGGGGTCTATAGCAGGCAGCAACGGTGAGAGACTTGTTTTTGGAGAGGTGGATTTTTAAAATTAGAAGTTCAAATTGTTTGGGTACAGACCTGGATAGCAGGACAGAACTCTGCAAGCTATCTCTGCAGTAGATTGCAACACCGCCCCCTTTGGTCGTTCTATCTTGTCTGAAAACGTTGTAGTTAGGGATGAAGATTTCACAGTTTTTGGTGGACTTCCTAAACCAAGATTCAGACACAGCTAGGACATCCGGGTTGGCAGAGTGTGCTAAAGCAGTGAATAAAACAAACTTAGGGAGGAGGCTTCTAATGTTAACATGCATGAAACCAAGGCTATTACGGTTACAGAAGTCATCAAAAGAGAGCGCCTGGGGAGTAGGTGTGGAGCCAGGCACTGCAGGGCCTGGATTCACCTCTACATCCCCAGCGGAGCAGAGAAGAATAAGTATGAGGGTACGGCTAAAAGCTATAAGAATTGGTCGTCTGTGACGTCCAGAAAAGAGAGAAAAAGGAGCAGGTATCTGGGGGCGATAAAATAGCTTCAAGGTATAATGTACAGACAAAGGTATGGTGGGATGTGAGTACAGAGGAGGTAAACCTAGGCATTTAGTGATTATGAGAGAGATATTGTCTCTAGAAACATCATTGAAACCAGAAGATGTCATAGCATGTGTGGGTGGAGGAACTGAGAGGTTGGATAAGGTATAATGAGCAGGGCTAGAGGCTCTACAGTGAAATAAGCCAATAAACACTAACCAGAACAGCAATGGACAAGGCATATTGACATTAAGGAGAGGCATGCTTAGCCGAGTGATCAGAGGGTCCAGTGAGATTCAGACAGCTAGCCGGGCCATAGGTAGCAAGCTGGTGGAAGATGGGAGGGAGGTCTGTTTTTAGCCGCCTCGTGCGTTTCCGTCTGTGGGTTAGTGGGGTTCCGTGTGGAAGGGGGGACCTGTCCAAGTTGGCAAAATAGTTAGTTATAGTGGCCCAAGAAAAGTGTCCGACAGACCTATTCAGATCGCAGCCGAAAAGACAGCTAACGATTAGCTGGCCGCAGATGGGCGATCAGGTTACGTCGCGACGGAGGGGCCAGTTGGACAACTCCCTTGGGCAGATAACGTCGGTGATCCAGTCGTGAAGACCCAATGGGGCTCCGCATCGGCAGTAAAACGGGTCAGGATAGGTGAGTTGTAGCCCAGGAGACACTTCAGCTGGCTAGCTCAGGAATAGCCCACGAGTGGCTGACGGAACTCTTCAGCTGGCTAGCTAGCTAGCTCCATAATAGTGTGTGTTAATTCCGTGACCGACGTTGCCAATAGTCACTCAGGTAGCAGCTAGTTAGCTGCAAGATCCAAGTGTAAATGTCCAGAGCCTGCGGTACAAATCGAGGAAAGGAGAGAGAATAGGTCCGATATGCTCTGGTCTGAGTCGCGCTGTACAAAAACTGGCGATAGCTTTTCGAGCTAATGGATAGCTGAGGACAGCTAACCGTAGCTAGCTGAACTTCAACGTTAGCCAGTGAAAATGGCTAACCTCTGGCTAGCTTCTTTCGTGGAATTCAGATGAGGTAAATAATACTTTCTTTGTTTTTTTAAATAGATGAGGCGGGTTGCAGGAGAGTGCTTTGAGGTTGAGTATTTAGAATAAAAAAAAATGTAAAAAGATAAGTGAAGAAAAAATATGTAAATATATATATATATACACGGGACACGATTGGGACTGTAATGGGTAGGTTTAATACGTTTTATTTATTAGTCTTCTGTGAAATGTGTAAATAGCTTGAGATATTGTTTCACGCAGACCAGGTTTTCCTCTAGGAATTTGACTGTGCTTATAGCTGTATTCCATTTATTTTTTATCCTAAAAAACTCCCTAGTCCTTGCCGATTCCAAACATTCCCATAACATGATGCAGCCACCACCATGCTTGAAAATATGAAGAGTTGTACTCAATGATGTGTTGTGTTGGATTTGCCCCAAATATAATGCTTTGTATTCAGGAAAAAAAGTACATTTCTTTGCCACATTTTTTGCATTATTACTTAAGTGACTTGTTGCAAACAGGATTCATGTTTTGGAATAGTTTTATTCTGTGGATGATTCTGTCCTTCTTTTCACTCTGTCATTAAAAACCTCTTAGGGCTAGGGGGCAGTGTTCGGAAGTTCAGATAAATGAAGTAACCAAAGTAAACTGCCTGTCACTCAGGCCCAGAAGCTAGGATATGCATATAATTGGTAGCATTGGATAGAAAACACTCTGAAGTTTAAGAAACGGTTAAAATAATGTCTGTGAATCTAACAGAACTGATATGGCAGGCAAAAATTCCAGGAAAACCCATCCAGAATTTTTTTGGGGGAGGTCACAGTCCATTTCAACGCTTGTCTATGGGATATACAAATAAATAGCTCCCAGATTGCAGTTCCTATGGCTTCCACTAGATGTCAACAGTCTTTAGAAAGGGTTTCAGGCTTGTTTTTTGAAAAATGAATTAGTAGTTGTAGTTTTTCAAGGTGGCTCTCATTTTGACTGTAGTCTTGTGGCGCGCGTGGATGAGGGCGCCGGTATTGAACAGACTACATTCCGTCTTAAATTTGATTGTTTATTTACATATTAGGGTACCTGAGGATTGATTAGAAAAGTTGTTTGACTTGTTTGGACGAAGTTTATTGGTAACTTTTCGGATTCCTTTGTCTGCACGAGTGGATTACTGAATCAAACGCGCCAACTAAACTGACTTTTTTGGGACATAAAGAAGGACTTTATCAAACAAAACAACCATTTGTTGTGTAGCTGGGACCCTTGGGATTGCAAACAGAGGAAGATCTTCAAAGGTAAGTGATTTATTTTATCGCTATTTCTGATTTTTGTGACACCTCTGCTGCTTTGAAAAATGTTTTTATTGCTGGTGTATGCAGGGCGCTGTCCTCAGATAATCGCATGGTATGCTTTCACCGTAAAGCCTTTTTGAAATCTGACAACACGGTTGGATTAACAAGAAGTTAACCTTTTAAATGATGTGAGACACTTGTATGTTCATGAATGTTTATTATTACAATTTGTAATTTGAATTTGGCACGCTCCAGCTTCACCGGATGTTGCGGATTTTGATCCCGGTAAAGGGATCCGTGCGCTAAGAGGTTGGTTAGTATTGTGGAGTAACTACAGTGTTGTTGATCCATCCTCAGTTTTCGCATATCACAACCATTAAACTCTGTAACTGTTTTAAAATCACCACTGGCCTCATGAAGAATCCCTGAGCAGTTTCCTTCTTCGCTGGCAACTGAGTTAGGAAGGATGCCTTTATCTTTGTAGCGTATTGATACACCACCCAAAGCCTAATGAATAACTTCACCATGCTCAAAGGGATATTCAATGTCTGCTTTTTTTTGTTTTACACATCTACCAATCGGTCCCCTTCTTTGCGAGGCATTGAAAAACCGACCTGGTCTTTGTGGTCGAATCTGTGCTTGAAATTCCCTTCGTGATTGAGGGACCTTACAGATCATTGTATGTGTGGGGTACAGAGATGGAATAATAATTCAAAAATCCTGTTATACACTATTATTGAACACGGAATTAGTCCATGCAATTTATAATGCGATTTGTAAAGCACATTTTTGACTCCTAAACTTATTTTGGCTTGCCATAACAAAGAGGTTGAATACCGATTGACTCAAGCCATTTCAGCTTAACATTTTTTTGCAACTTCTAAAATTGTCTAGGAACAAAATTCCACTTTGACATTATGCTGTATTCTGTGTAGATCAGTGACACAAAATCTCAATTTAATCAATTTTAAATTCAGGCTGTAACACTACAAAATGTGGAAAAAGTAAAGGGGTGTGAATACCTCCTGAATGAGCTGGTTCACATCAGGCAATGCTTCTTGTGAACAACAAACTCAAATTTTGGGAGTGTTCTGTATAGGGCAGGGCAACTCTAACCAACATCTCCAATCTCATCTCATTGATTGGACTCCAGTTTAGCTGACTCCTGACTCCAATTAGCTTTTGGAGAAGTAATTAGCCTAGGGGTTCACATACTTTTTCCAACCTACCCTGTGGATTATTAAATTATGTATTCAATATAGACAAGAAAAATACAATAGTTAGTGTGTTATTAGTTTAAGCACACTGTGTGTGTCTATTGTTGTGACTTAAATGAAGGTCAGATCAAATTTTATGACCAATTTATGCCGAAATCCAGGTAATTCCAAAGGTTCACATACTTTTTTGCCACTGTAATTGGTTGAGATAGATAGATCTAATTTAAAAGCTTACAAATCGGGTTGTCAAACTATTTTATAATTTCTGGAAAAAATACATTTTCAAAGAAAAATTGTCATTTTTTTACCTTTAAAGTCAGTTATCTAAAAACACAAACTCTGCATATGTTGTAGTTTAGACCTTATTTTACATAATCTAATGTTTTTTTTACTAAATTGGGAATAAAATTGAAATTTAGACTTTCAAATGCTACCACAAAAATGGTTGGAGGTCCACACACAATGTTGACTTGAATGGGAATATCTGTTGTTTTAAATTATACTGTAAATTCTCCATGTGAAATGTATTGAAATCATAGAAATATAGATAATAGAATAGATATGACCATTTCAGTTGACATTTGAAGTTGGGTGGACCGGCGGTCATCTTTGTGGTGGTAATTAGAAACATTAAATGCAATTTAAATGTCAATGGTGTACCAGCTTAACTGCAGTGGTTTGAAGGGATAGATCCATTCTATGAATTACATTTCTATGTCTGAAATGACGCCCACCCTCTATTTAAGAGAATGTTGTGTCTCAACCCGATGGTGGACACAACACAAAAACCTCAGATGATGTGAAATGGGGTCTAAGCTACAACATATGCGAATATGAAAAAAATATGAGGTTACACATTTTTATATAATGGACTTAAAGGTTTAAGAAATAATAAAATAGTTTGACAACACTGTTTGTAAGCTTTGAAATGATATCAAACTCAACCGTTTATCTTTTCCAGTGATGAAGACATGAATGTCTCATGGTATTGTAGGGTATGCAAAATGGGTCAACATTGAGCACCTTTATCTTCTGAATGTTTTGGCATTTATGTCTAAAAAGCCACTTTCTGACCACTTCTTCCATGGGCAAACGTGTATGGGAAGTTGTTTAAATCAAAAGCGATGCTGTCAGAAAGTGACTGAATTCAAATGGATTTACCTACATTTCAATGGGGCTAGCAAACACCCAGGCTAAACTCAATACATCTCTATGACAACTTCTAACGGCTAAGACCGTTTTGGCTAGCAATCTTTTTGATGTGGTAAAAGTTATATAAATGACTAAACAACGACATGATAGTATCCTGGTTTGTGCATGAGTGTCCCCTTAATCCAAGACCATCTTAAATGCTTACTTGCCAGCCCAAATTAGTGCTGTGCGGACACACAGTGGGCGTTATGAGGTGTGATGGAAGTTTGTCACCTGTATCTCCAGGGCACAGGGGTGTCTGAGGGCTGTCTGTCTAGGGTAGGAAGGTTGTGTATGAAAGACATAATGGAATTGAATGGGCTCCTTGTTCAAGCATTGATCAAAGCATGGACTCTTGAAAGATGAACACCAACAACTTCAAAGGTCATGTTTCCTCTATAGAAGATTATTGTACATTATTGAGAGACCTGCTATTATCAGTTTATGTCCTTGTTTAAAGGTATACAGGCATTTTGCTGATCCCAAACTAGCTCACTTCCCTGCAGGGCACAGTTCAATAGTCAGACAATACCATCTACCACCTAACTGGTCCTTCTCTCAGCCATTTTAGGACTCAGAACATATTTCCCCAGACAGCCAGTATAGGGTAGCCTATTTCCAGCTGAGGGCTTAGGGACGTGCCAGTGAGAATAGCAGAGAGAGGAAGCTGTGTGGAGTGGAGCCATGCCCGGTCCTGGCCATTCTGTCGCCATAGGCGAGACAAAAAAATGTCTCGCCCCCGCAAAACTAGAATAGTGTAGCCTACAGTGTCGGCCCACAATATATTTTTATGATTGCCCATCCATGTGGGACCATTTGTAAAACAGGCAGTCACATGTGACTAATCATTTTGTGACTATTTAAGCTCTGTGCATCAGCTACCCAACTGTATCAGTCATTAGGCATAGCCTAGTTGCGATGAGAATCAACGTGTTTAATGCAGGATTTTATTTTTCGCAATGATCAGCTTGTCAAAAATGTACGAATATAAACTTGAAATCACTGATGATCATTACAATTTAGGCCACGGGGTGAAACTCCCGGATAGCAGTTGTGAGTAGTCTGATTGTCCATTCCATATTGTCCATTTTACTTTGACCTGTCCTGTTTTTAAGATGTGGTGTTTGTTAACATGTCGTATTCACGTCGAAGCACTTTCTTTTTGAGTGGGCGCCATTTAGGATAGGCTATTTGATCGGAGAAACATGCAACAAAATAAATGACTGTCTCATGACATTGTCATACAGTTGATCTCCAGCCTGTAGACTACAGAAATCTTTCTACTGGAAGCTATAGGCAACATGATTTATGTTAGATTAGGTTTTGACGGAACGTTGGTGAAGCGCCATTGTGATGAGTCTCTCCAATAGCACCCTGGAGAGGCGCGCTGCACATTGTCAGGCTAAATATTTTGCGCCCCTTTGACAAAGGGGACACTGCTTTCACGGACTGTCATCAGCACTCAGCTTAATAGCCCATATGCCACTGGGTGAGAGGAATTGTCATTGTTTTGGGGCAGAAATATGTGAAGTGTTATCTGTTGTTGGAGGTGTGTCTTGGTCAGTTTAGCTCATAAAATGCCGCCCTTGTCAATCTGCCACCCTTGGCGGCCACCTAATCCTGCCTAATGGGCGTGCCGGCCTAAGTGGAGTTGAGGGGAGCTGAGGGGAGGTTCTACAGACCAGGGTCCAATGGCATCATTACCGAGCACTAGTCAGGGACCCCAAAGCTCCAAGCGCCTTTGAGGGTGGATTGCAAATGAAAGACATGTCCAACGGCCAGCTTTCCTCCATTCTTCTTTTCAGTGAAAGGAGAAAAAAAAGAGCTTTAGACACTCGCTCCCCGGCGCCCACTCTTTCCCTCCCTCTCTTCCGGCCAAGAGCCACTTGTCGGTGGAAAAAGCCAATTTCTGAAAAATTTGCTGAAGTGGTTGTTTTATCAACAAGCGGCCCACATTGCCTTCATCCTCCCTTTTCTGGGGGGGATTGGTCGGTGTGGAGAGAAAGGGAGGAAAACAAAACTACAAGGGGGAAACTGTAAGAAAGGAGAGGAAAAGAAAGAGGCTGGAGGGACAGCTGTTGGGGAGGTTAGTTGGAGATTTCCAGCCATTAACTTCAGTACTAAGCCGGCTCCCCCACTTGAGCCCAACAAGGGCCAGAGGAGGCCAGGAGCAGACATGAAAAGAGGCAGGTCGGGTCTGATCTAGTGTGCCAAATGTTTACAAGTGAGGCAACAATGATACAGAAAGAAGTGGCAGGCAGGCAGACAGAGAGGGAGAGAGAGAGAGAGCGAGAGAGAGTAAGAAAGAGAGGACGAGCGCGAGAGATACAGAGTTAGAGAGGGAAGGGGAGAGGTTTGAGTATAGTGGCAAGAGGCCTGCATTTGGGGTGCAGGGCAGGGGGCGGTAGTGCGGATTGAACAACCTTAGGAGTGGGAGGAGGAGGGAGGCGTGGGGGTCTCTCCCTTTCAAAGGCAGGATAAACAAGGAAATGAGTTAGTAATCATTTCCAGAAATTGCCTTCCTTCTTCCTCTTCTCCTCTGCAGACTCTCAGCCTCCATTCATTAAGGATCCTGGGCTGATTAAAGCATTTCAGCATCCCAGGCAGGAGGCAGGCTCCAGCCAGGCCCTAGTGGAAGAGAAGAGGAGGATAAGGGCAGGGAGAGAGATCCAGAGGGGGTGGGCCACTCCACTGGATGATGCCCCCCCCCCCCCACCACCACCACCACCACCCCCACTACTATCACTATCTCCATCCCACCCATTACAATTTACTCTGTACTGCCCAGTCCAGTTACACTCACTGAGGCTCCAGACTCTATTCAGACTGCAAAGGCAAACCGAAGGGGATGATGAGTGGGGAATAGGATATACACTCACTGTATATGTTTCATTATAGTGCACAGGTACTACGTTTGAAGGGCCTATGATATCTAGCAGAGTGTCTGTTGAGTGTGTTCAGAGCCAATTAAGTTTGGCTCATCTGCTCTCAGATGTCAGCTGTCTTCAGCATGCTTTTCTAGTTATGAACACTCAACTACTGTATAAGGTCATGTATCTAAATATCTACTCTGGCCTGGGCAACATATGGATGGCAATGTACATGTGTGTTAGGTTGCTAGCATAATGTGAGGTTGTTTCTAGTTTTGCTATCCTTGCAAACTTTTTCCAACCTAACGAATTTCACTTTGTTTTTCGTTTTGAGTGACCATTCACTTTACATATATACTAGAAACAAAATTAAGGTAAAATCCTACTGTACGGGATCGTAATTAGGCACATTAAAGGACCAGTTGACATGCAACAGGGGGGAAATGAGATCATCACCCAGAAGCTTGAATTGTAATACATTACAGTAAACCAGCATCATATCCTTTTCCTCTCTGTCTGACCAGCAGAAGAAAGCAATACTCTGAAGCCATACAGCCTTTCACATCACAGAGAGAGGCCTTCTCCTCGTAGTACAAAGAAAGTTTCCAGCACTAATTGCAAATCCCCTTGGGTAAATTAAAGAAGCTATTTGTTCCCTTCAACGTCCCTCTGGAGGAACTTTCCTATTTATCACTAAGATTATTTTTTCCCCCTTATTTTGTCTGAGACCCTGACAGAGATTATTGTTGGGGGTTCTGTGTTTGTGTGTGTGCGTGTGTGAGTTTGTCCGCGTGTGTGTATGCAACTAGCTCTCAGTCTCACACCAGAATTGGACGTTCATCCATGTTTCTCAAACATCAAATTTAGAAGTATTTGCAAACGGCAAATTTCAAAGTGTTTAAGGGTATGTTTAAGCATTAACTCCAAATGTTTAAGGTTAAGGTTAAGTCTAGGCATTAACTTTGACATTTTAAGGTTAGGCATTAACTCTGAATGTTTAAGGTAAAAAAAAAAATCTCTACAATCGTTGGATTCGAACTTGCAACCTTTGGAATCAGAGACGCTTACACCCATCCGCCAACCCCATCCACAACGGTTTCCAAATAATCCCCCGACATCCTCAGACATGGACGGACGTTGAATATTGACTTGTATCACGGGTGACCTTGCTGGTATATGCCCGTGCTTGTGTGTGTGCGCATGTGGGCATGCATGCATGTGTTTATGTGTGTTCTGGCTATTGTGAAGGCATGGCAGGGCAGAGGACTAGTACAGACGCCTCATTATAGGCCAGGCTCATCTTGCAGGCGCTCTGTTTCCTTCCTGTGAGCTCATAATGTTGCAGCAGCAGCTTTGGCACTGGGTGGTGGAGTGATGGATGACATCATCTCTACAGGCCTGGCCGCTGCACATTGTCAGACCAAATAGCTCTACAAATGATACTGATGACATATTGGAACCAGGTCCTTGTCCATAAAGAGATTCTGATATGAACAAGGACAAACCTGTTGAAATGAATAGTGCATAAAGGGAATGATGTTTTAAACAGTTATGTTTTACTCATCTTTAATACTGAGCTCTGTACTGTTCAGTAGACAGGAACTGGTGGCATCTTATTTTGTTGTTTTACTGTAGTTCTCGGTTTAGATGTGACTTGTTTCAGAAAACTAGGCGTAAGTCGCACGTCACTACTTCACAGGAGCAGCATTTGAACGTAAACATTTATTTTTCTATTAAAATGTGTTTATTGGCAGAAATGCCTTCTGGAACGTGAACTTTCATGTGCCTTAATAACACATTTTTGTTCCATACATAAATATGAATACAATTGTTAAATTATGAGACTAGTTGGTTTAGCCATGGAAAAAGTCAGGAACCTTCCCACGAGCCATGATTGGCCGAGATAATGTATGGGCTGCCACTGGACATACCGAGAGATGAGTTTGGATTGGTCTGCCATGTAGCACACTTCTGTCTATAACGTGAGCTGTTCAGTATCTGTTGACAGTCCATTCTACCACACCGTTTTTGAAAGATATAACGTTAGCCATCGAGAACTACAAAAGTTTTGCTACTTTTCTCAACAATATTGATGCCCTGAATTTAGCAGGCGCTATTGACAGATCAATTGGAAAAAGCGATGGGCTGCTTTCTGCACACGCCACATTCAGTGTGAAGCAGAGTGATTTGACACAAAGCTGGCCAAACAAGATGTAGCTACAAACAAAACGGGGTTGAATGGTTCCAGTCTGCCGTGAACTGTTGTATACGGGTAAGAGTCTAGCTACATTTTCCATGTAGAAGTGCCTAATTTTGGCAGAAAGTCATTTTTATTGCAAGTTAAAGCATACTGTTAGTAAGCTAGCAAACATTAGTTTGCTGTCTCGCTAGCTAATATTACGTGTATGATCTGTGTAGTAATGTTATTTGAATCAGAAATCCATTTGCCTTGTTAGTTACATCCTAATGTTAGCTAGTTAACATTGAATCTAGTTTGTTAGCTTTAGCTACCTGCAGATTCATACAATACAATGTTTGTATTGGTAGTTGTCATGTCCTGACCATAGAAAGATGTTATTTTCTATGGTAGAGTAGGTAAGGGCATGACAGTTTTTTTCTTCTATGTTTTGTATTTCTATGTTTAGGTACTAGTTTTGTATTTCTATGTTGGGGATTTGTTTGGGATGATCTCCATTTAGAGGCAGCTGGTCCTCGTTGTCTCTAATTGGAGATCATACTTACGTAGGGGTTTTTCATCCTGGGTTTTGTGGGGGATTATTTGTGTGTAGTGTATGTTTCCCCTCTGAGTCACGGTTTGTTATTTTGTCATTCAGTTTATTTATATGTATGGCATAGTTTCACAGAGTAAATAAAATGTGGAACGACACACACGCTGCACTTTGGTCTCCTCCTTTCGACAGCCGTGACAGGTAGTAGTATGAGTTGGGGTTATGCCGGTTCATTGCTTAGCTAGCTAGCTAGCTACATGTCTAAACAAAAGACTCCACTTTGGACAGATTATTACATGAAGAGATGGGTGGGACTAAGGCTTCAGACAGTGTGAACGATGCTGAATGGGTGTAGACAAAGAAGTAAGTGTACCAAAAATCATTCAAGGGCCATTTTCTCAAAAGTGGGGTTACATGTTTACTAACTTTCAAAGCAGAAAGGCTTTCCTATTGTTCCTCAACTGCAGTGTATGATATACCATTTTTTTTAGCTCTGAGCCTCTACTTTTATCCAATGTAAAAAAAAGAAGAAAAATTCAAATGTTGCTACATAAGACCGAATCGAGGCGGTCGGTCACATATGGGAAATGCAACCTGTTGGTTTAGCCATGTATATACAGAGGGGGGGAAAGTATTTGATCCCCTGCTGATTTTGTACGTTTGACCACTTACAAAGAAGTCTATAATTTTAATAGTAGGTTTACTTGAACAGTGAGAGACAGAATAACAATAAAAAAAATCCATAAAAATGCATGTCAAAAATGTTATAAAATGATTAGCATTTTAATGAGGGAAATAAGTATTTGACCCCTCTGCAAAACATGACTTAGTACTTGGTGGCAAAACCCTTGTTGGCAATCACAGAGGTCAGACGTTTCTTGTAGTTGGCCACCAGGTTTGCACACATCTCAGGAGGGATTTTGTCCCACTCCTCTTTGCAGATCTTCTCCAAGTCATTAAGGTTTCAAGGCTGACGTTTGGCAACGCGAACCTTCAGCTCCCTCCACAGATTTTCTATGGGATTAAGGTCTGGAGACTGGCTAGGCCACTCCAGGACCTTAATGTGCTTCTTCTTGAGCCACTCCTTTGTTGCCTTGGCCGTGTGTTTTGAGTCATTGTCATGCTGGAATACCCATCCGCGACCCATTTTCAATGCCCTGGCTGAGGGAAGGAGGTTCTCACCCAAGATTTGACGGTACATGGCCCCGTCCATCGTCCCTTTGATGCGGTGAAGTTGTCCTGTCCCCTTAGCAGAAAACACCCCCAAAGCATAATGTTTCCACCTCCATGTTTGACGGTGGAGATGGTGTTCTTGGGGTCATAAGCAGCATTCCTCCTCCTCCAAACACGGCAAGTTGAGTTGATGTCAAAGAGCTCCATTTTGGTCTCATCTGACCACAACACTTTCACCAGTTGTCCTCTGAGTCATTCAGATGTTCATTGACAAACTTCAGACGGGCATGTATATGTATTCTTGAGCTGGGGGACCTTGCGGGCGCTGCAGGATTTCAGTCCTTCAAGGCGTAGTGTGTTACCAATTGTTTTCTTGGTGACTATGGTGCCAGCTGCCTTGAGATCATTGACAAGATCCTCCCGTGTAGTTCTGGGCTGATTCCTCACCGTTCTCATGATCATTGCAACTCCACGAGGTGAGATCTTGCATGGAGCCCCAGGCCGAGGGATATTGACAGTTCTTTTGTGTTTCTTCCATTTGCGAATAATCGCACCAAATGTTGTCACCTTCTCACCAAGCTGCTTGGCGATGGTCTTGTAGCCCGTTCCAGCCTTGTGTAGGTCTACAATCTTGTCCCTGACATCCTTGGAGAGCTCTTTGGTCTTGGCCGAGGTGGAGAGTTTGTAATCTGATTGATTGACTGCTTCTGTGGACAGGTGTCTTTTTTACAGGTAACAAGCTGCGGTTAGGGGCACTCCCTTTAAGAGTGTGCTCCTAATCTCAGCTCGTTATCTGTATAAAAGACACCTGGGAGCCAGAAATCTTTCTGATTGAGAGGGGGTCAAATACTTATTTCCCTCATTAAAATGCAAATCAATTTATAACATTTCTGACATTCGTTTTTCTGGATATTTTTGTTGTTATTCTGTCTCTCACTGTTCAAATAAACCTACCATTAAAATTATAGACTAATCCTTTCTTTGTCAGTGGGCAAACGTACAAAATCAGCAGGGGATCAAATACTTTTTTCCCCCACTGTAGTAATTGGCCGTGTCTGATATCTGTTTTGTCTACTACTTACGAAAACTTTATACTGTGTATTAATCATACTACATAGGGGAGACTGGGGTAAGTTGAGCCACCCTTGTTTCTAATAAACCCTACACAAAATGTGTAATATCACCAAATATTTAGGAAGAGGTCATCATTTAATGGAGTCTGTGAAGGAAGAAGCCTCATGGAGAAAGTGGTAAGCAAGGTCCAACTAACCACCAAGTCAAATTAATGTATTGTGTTTGAGGTTTCATGATGCTTGTATCTAAACCAAAGTCATCAGTTGGAGTCTCTATAAGCTTCAATATGAGGTCCTAAAGCTAGCATGAAAGTGCATCATTGTAGCTGTGTGGGCTAATATAGTCAAACTGTTTGCCTTGGTGTGAGTTGAGCCAATGGCCATGGGGTAAGTTGAGCCAATGGCAAGTTCGCTCTGGATAAGAGCGTCTGCTAAATTACGTAAATGTAAATGTAAGATGAGCAAGTTGAAGTGTTTTCTTCCCAGGCTCAATGCAAGGCATAATCACTGGGATATGAGGTAACAACACGGCCCATGTTAAAAGTGTTTTAAAGAAAGTACAAAGTGTTTGTTAGGTGTTAAGCCTGTGCTAAAAGATGCTTAAAAAGATGAAAAGGCAAAAAAGCGATTGTGATTGTGTCAAATTGGGGAAAAAATATGTCTATATCTTTATTACCATGGTAGTGGTAATATATCTTTCAGTATAGAAATTTGGAGGTGGGCTAATTAAATAAAAAATGTAAAATGCTGTAAAGTTTGTATAAGCTTGTTGTTTAATTTATTAATAATGTAACTACAGTTAGAAACTTGAGGAAATAACATGTGCACTAGTCTAGTAGTGACACAGTAGTGAATCAAGATGATGTCAGTAGTGATGTTGAAGAGGCAAACAGCAGTAAATGTTTTCAATGGTAATTCAAAAGGGTTTATGTAGGAAATGAATAAGGATCAGGAGTAATTCAGTAGTGATCCGTAGTGACACAACACTACACACACAGATGGCATTCACAGTAATGTGTAGGCATTGTGTGGTAATTCAATTGTGAACATGTAGGAATTGTGTAGGTTTAAGTAGTAGATACCCAAAAGCTCAGTGGTTACGCAGTAGTCATTAAGGAAGAATAATGGGATGATTTGAGTAAGAAATATGTAGTATTCACCAGTAGTGAAATGTCCCAATTTATCACTCATTACCACTTAAATTACTACATAAATCACCACTTGTCACGCTTGTCGTTGGAAATGGAGGACCAAAACGCAGCAGGTATGTGTACGCTCATCTTGACATTTATTTACTCAAAATGAACATACAAAAATAACAAAACGAAACGAACGACGAAACAGTCTTGAAAGGCTCACTCAGCAAAAAAAGAAACAATCTCCCACAAATGCACAGACAAACACACCCAACTAATATAGGACTTCCAATCAAAGGCAACACCAAACAGCTGCCTTCAATTGGAAGTCCACCCCAATTAACCCAACATAGAAACACACTCACTAGACTACACATAGAAATACATAAACATAGACCACAACTCAAAACCCTGAAATAATAAATCAAACGCCCTCCTAACTAACACACCACCCTGAACCACATAAAGCAAATACCCTCTGCCACGTCCTGACAAAACTACAATAATAATTAACCCTTATACTGGCCAGGACGTGACACCACTGGTTTACTACACAACTCAATAGCAATCAAGTAGTAAAACCAGGTAGGTTTTGTGTAGATCTTGTGGAGTAGTGATGAGTAGTAATTCAGTAGTACTTTTCGTGAGGTTCCGGAGAGACCGGATCCCTCCCTCCCACACTCTGCAGCACGGCACCCATTTACATTGTCAATCTACCGGCTTGCACCACACAAACAAAACCTCTCTCTCCCTCTGCCTCCATTTCTCTCTCCAAACGCACAGACAAAGAAGACTCTCTTTTTATTCTGCAATGTCAGACCTGCCAGCTTTTCACTTGCAATTAACCTCCGCTGGCTTCTAGCTCATCTGCTGTCGTGAGTTTAGCACCCAGTCATGGGGGGAACGACGGCTCAAGCTAAGGCAGATTGACACCAGTGGTGTGAAAGAAGATTCTAATTCTGGATAATTAGCTGACGAGAGCATGCAAGAGGAAGAGGGAGGCGAGGAAGGAGGGAGGAGAGAGGAGAGGAGAAGTGGCAGTGCGTCTCAAGCGCTTTCGTCAACTGTCGATCTCTCGTCACTCTGTCCCTCCTCTCTCCTCCCCAGACCTCTTTTGGGAGTCTTTGTCTTAGGGTCAGTGAGCAAAACGTCCCTCCTTTACTCCTAATGAAGTGACACAACCCCAGGACCCCTGTGGTACCGGGGCTGTAGGGCTGTACACAATAACAACAGCTTTAGAGTATCCTAATACTGGCGTTGCCATAGAGAGATGCATCAGTTAGTGAGCTCTGAAAGTCATGTACCACTGATTATTACATGATTATTACTATTTAACCAAGTAGGCTATTGAGAACACATTCTCATTTACAATAACGACCTGGGATGTGATGCAGAATAGATATCTGGAGGATATTTTGAAAGCCTGTCTTAAATTCCATATTGCGATGTGTGGTTGTAAAGTTGGACAATCCCAATGACATCCCTTTTAGTGGGTTTGTTTACTGAGATCTCCCCAGACGTGGTCTGATGGAAATCAAGTGTGATAACAGCACCAAACACCTGCACCTGCACACAAACAGACATACACGGGTGCACACACATACCCTCCCACCCCCAACACACACACACGACAACACATTCCTGCTTCCTGGGGGAGAATAATAATACAGCGTGTGCAAATCAAAGAGCTGGGGCATGTAGCAGGTCATTATCACCACGTGGATTTGTTGCCTTCATCCCCACCACGGCAGACAACGTCCTCTCCAACCAGGAGCACAAATTACACTGGGTCTTTCCAGAACCAGGGCAATTACAGCCTCTCAGTGCCCTCACTCCCTGACACGTCACACTGAACCTCAATTAGACAGCATCACATACCTGAATTCCCTCTGAGGTTCTTAGGGGAGACTAGGCGGAACGATGGTCTGTAGGGTTCACCACTACAGCTTGTTACGGTACTGTGAGACACTCTGTGTCCAAGTGCATACTGTATGACCTTGTTGTAATGTATGGTTGCTGTTGTTGTTGTTTAGTGCTGAGGGCTTCACCAAGGCATTGGTCATGTCATGGTGGACATGTTCTTCATTCTGTCTGTGAGTGGCCTATTTCAGCAGACAGGCTTCACGAGGCTGCAACATTAGAACAGCAGCCGCTGAACAATAATTGACATTGATGTCTGTGCTTTCTAATAAAGAGTATCTCATCAAGGCCTTAATGCAAACCGCCACAACAGACATGTCACCAGTGGTATAGAATACATTGGATATGTGATGGGTAGCTCCACCAGAGTTGCAGTATTCCAAACAACAGCCCAGTAGATAATAAGGTCTCAGTACTAGTCGTGACCTATGCTGTTGGTCTTACCCAAAACCTGCCCCTTTGCATCCACAGGCAGAACTCTAGCCTGTAGGTCAGGAGGGACACACAAACGCAAAAACACACACACACACACACACACACACACACACACACACACACACACACACACACACACACACACACACACACACACACACACACACACACACACACACACACACACACACACACACACACACACACACACACACACACACACACACCCCTCGGAGGGAGTGTTAACATGAGGTGGTGTTAATGTGGAGTGACATTTGGGATGTCAGATTCTTCACACCACCGACTGGGTGGTTAATGGCCATTAGCTCTCTAGTTCTTCTCTGATAGGTTGGAGGAGAACAATGTGATTGTGGGTGTGTTATGGTGTCTTCGTGAGCAGCATGCATGTTATAGTGAGCTGAACTTGCGGTGATAAGGACTTAAGTACTTTCACAAACATTATATTGTATCTATTACATTAAATTATGATGCAAATGTTGTTCATTAGAACTCACTAAACTCCTATTCTTAAGGAAATATAAACAAACTACCATCCAAGTGATGCAATGTTTTGCCATTTCCAACATATATTCACTCAAGCTCGCAATATCAGCCACTTTATCAACTCATTTCCATGAGGATACACACATTTACACAGCTACTCGGCCGGAAAGCCAATATTGTACTTTGACCTGGCAGTTGAGCCCCGTCACTACAGCATGGGCATGTGGACCGGGCCCATCCACCCATGCATGACCAAGATGGGCCTCAGACCCTCACTCAGACACAATGGCAGGCCCTGATTTTGAAATGATATCTATTACTGTTAGTGACAGCACTCCCGGACCGGCCGAATTGATGCTCCTCCGGACTGACAAGCCTACCCAACTGACGCTGATGGCTGTGGGCACAAATCAGAGTCGCTTTACTGCATCCCCTATACCCCGGCGCCGCTCACACAACGTGCCCCGTTCCATATACCCCCCCCCCCCCCCAAACCGGGAAAGGGAGCGAGAGGGCGAGAGAGAGAGCGAGAGAAGAGAGTGAGAGAGAGAGAGAGAGAGGCGACCAAACTGAAAGGCAACATTAGGAGCCCAACTTCTAAGCACTCTGCTTCCCTCACCCTCTCTATCATCATCCTCCCTCCCTCCTTCCCTCCCTCGCTCCACCACCACTCCCCCTCTCCACACCACACTCCTCATCTCACTTCCCCAGTTTTTTTCCTCTTTCCGTAAGCGGCAGGGAATTTAATATCTTTAGAGTGAGGATGTAAGCCGTGAGAGAGAGAGAGATGGAGGGATGGATGGAGGGAGAAACTGGTGGAAGAGTGCAACAAAGGAAGCTCTTTAAGCGCCTTAATACACATGCTTGGGGAATTGGCTGTGCTACTGGAGGAGCTCGCCAGTCCCAGAGGACCAGGAAGTAGTTAATCTTGACTTTGTATGCCTTGTTTTACCTTGTACGACTCCATTTTCTTCACAAAAACTTCAACATCATCATGTAGTTCAACTAGTAAGTTAGCTACATGTTGCAGTAGCTTGGTGTTTTTTTTTTGCCAAGTAGTGGTGTAGCTAGCTACTGGAACTACAAACTACTAACACAATATTTATTTTTCGGCATCATACCTGCTAAATTCTCACTTGAAACATTTTGTGTTTAATAGTATAAATTACACATTCTCTTAACATATGAATCCAAAGTGATCTGTTCTTGCAATTTGTAGTCTATGACATTTCAGATTTACATATGATAATTTTTCACAAAGTCGTTTGGATGTAGTGAACTACTTTTTCAAAGTAACTTTAGTTAAATAAACTATATGTTTCTTAAGGGTAGCTTTAGTGTAGCTTTCAGTGCAAAGTAATTGGTAACTTATCTTTTCAGAGTAACTTCCCTAACACTGAATATTTTGTCTAATTAGTGTTTTAGCAGCATGACCTATCACCTTAAATATGCATGCATGAGATTAAAGCCACTTCAAACTTTATAAACTGGTTCAAGAGTCAAAACATGACCTTAAACTCCACACCAGCATGAACAAATGAAGCAGTAGAGTAATAGAGTAATGATATATTCTCCTTCCTTATGAGAGTGTCCTCATTTGGTCCATAGCTCCAGTGGGAAAAAGTCTATATAGTCCTATTGCTGCTGAAGCAACCTGACTCCTGGTTCACAGAGAGATTAATCCTGCAGTATGGCGCCAAAGATTCCATATGTACCCTACTATATACCGTAAAAACCTGCTGCTGCAAGGCTGACTGACATCCCATCAGTTGATTGCTGCTGGGATCTGTTCTCAATGCGAGACTATTACACACACAGCCGGAGACACACAAATACACATACACACACATCCCCGTAGCGCCTGTATACATACCAACACACCGCGAAGATAAATGATGATGGCAAGTGAGCGCAGTGCGGCCGTGTGTGTCACACACTCCCAGCGTCTACACACCAGCATTGCTCTACACTGCAGAGAGGAGAGGTAGGGAAGCTCAGCTCAGCCCATCCAGCCGAAAGGCCTCTGGCCACCATGCCAGCACAATCACTTCAGCAGGCGGGGGGCCCGCCGCTCCCTCTCTCCTCTCTCCTCTCAGCCCTGTCTGCTCCCTCTGCCATCTCCCCCATCCCAAAGTCGTTTCTGTCAGCTTCCATATTCTTGTCTTCAGAGCCTGTTTGCCCATTCTCCCCAGACGTTTCTAGTCCGCCATGCGGCTCAACGAACAGGACCCCCGGTAAGATAGTAAACAGGCACCAGCTTCTGCAGGCGCCCTGGTAGCAGCAGTGGTGCCTGAGGACACATCTAACAGAGACCTGCCCCTGCTCTCTTAGGGAGTCTATAGGCCTCACTGTGACAGAACCTGTCTTTACAATACAGCAGAGCAGGCAGCTAGCTTGGGCCCTACGGACCTACGGCCTCCATATGTACACTTCACTACAATCAGCCTGTTTCATTGAAGGCCTCGGCTTCTCAGATATTGGAAATACTGTCTGGAAAGATCCTGGCTAGTGGCTGGCAACAAATGGGACACGGCCGAATAGAAGTTGATCCGTGCTGTAGGGTAAGAGGCCTTAAGTATACTGTAAGGGGTATTGTAATTGTATTTCTAGACATTGAAAGTGTATTTCAAGGTCCTGAAACTGTATTTCTAGTTCCTGAAAGCGTATTTCTAGGTACTGAAAGTGTATTTCAAGGTCCTGAAAGTGTATTTCTAGTTCCTGAAAGTGTATTTCTAGGTACTGTAAAACTATTTTCTGAATGACATTAGGCACAGTAGGAAAACAATGTTATTTTCGTTGAATGTTGTTGCTCATCCATTTGTGACATTGTGCGTCAACGTCGGTGTAACGGAAGGGGAGAATTAACTCAATTGTGAACCCAGCAAACCAAAATTGGTTCTGTGACAGTTCCCAGAACATTTGTTAGGTCGCAGCAAATGTCCTCATAACACAAAAAACTGTCCAGTCTTGGTGATGTTTGTAGAATATTTGTATTGAACATTCAACTGATGTTGCAAGAACATCCTAGAACACAATGAATCTGTTCTTTAAAGGTTCCCAGAATGTTTCATTAGGTTGTGGGAACAGTCTGATGAGAACAATATGGGGACATCGCAGCATAAGATAATGTTCCCAAAACACAAAACCTATCTGGTTGTGCTGATAATTAAAATGTTTCTATTGGGTTGCAAAAAACTTTTGCCTGATGTTGCAAGAACATTCCATAGGGGGAGTAGCAGATGTTCACGCAATATACATTTTAATTTGTCTTGGAGGTCCTCATAGCATTTCAAGAACATTTAGAAAATGTTATATTTAAGTTTGACCTAATATTACCGCAACATTCTCAGCATGCGAATCCGTAACTCCTTAAAACCTTATTCCTTATGATTCAATTTTTGACTGTCCTTTTTTTGCCATTTATGAATGTGTTTTTCAATGCATTTCTAGTGGCTACAGTATTAAAGTATCTGTCCTATACCTATATAAGAACGCTCAGGAAATATTTTGTTTTTTGGGACAGAACTACCTCCATACTTCCATTCATTTGTATGGGTTACCTTCAGATGAGTCCCGTGACACTTGTAGGGGTCATCGATCATGGGAGTCTTCTATCTTTCCATAGAGTGGTTATATTACTTTCTAGGCCAAACCGTTCAGACGCAACAGTCATTTTCGTGAGAAAACCAATTTTCGGGATGTCTCATGGTTTGACAAACACCGCTGTAGCTCAGACACCTTCCACCACAGATGTGGAAGGTATATATATATATATAGACGGATGCGGTGGATTGAGATGTAGCCCACGCAACAACAAAAAATGTAACTGACGGATGGGGATTTTTTTACTATGTTTGTCACGATTGTCGTAAGGAGGAGCGGACCAAAGTGCAGCGTGTGTGTCGTTCCACATTTTATTTACACTGTGAAACTATGCAATACATATATATAAACTTGAAAAACAAAAAACAACAAACCATGACGCAGAGGTGAAATATACACTGACTCAAAGATAATCTCCCACAAACCCAGGTGGGACAAACATGTTTGAATCTCATCACAGACAACTTCAGCTAATTAGCAACTTTGCACCTACTTGCTACTTTGCATCTATACTGCACAAAAATATACATGCAACATGTAAAGTGTTGCTCCCATGTTTCATGAGCTGAAATAAAAGATCCCAGAAATGTTCCATACACACAAAAAGTTTATTTTGCTTACATTTTGTGCACAAATTTGTTTCCATTACCTTGAGCATTTCTCCTTTGCCAAGATAATCCATCCACCTGACAGGTGTGGCATATCAAGAAGCTGATTAAACAGCATGATCATTATACAGGTGCACCTTGTGCTGGGGGCAATAACAGGCCACTCTAAAATGTGCAGTTTTGTCACACAACACAATGCCACAGATGTCTCAAGTTTTGAGGGAGCATGCAATTGGCATGCTGACTGCAGGAATGTCCACCAGAGCTGTTGCCAGAGACCCACCTGGACAGCTGATGAAATTTCTATGTGTAATAAAGCCCTTTTGTGGGGGAACTAAAATGTATGCACTCACTACTGTAAGTCACTCTGGATAAGAGTGTCTGCTAAATGACTCAAATGTAAATGTAAATGTTAAATATGACCTCCAATTAGAGACAACGATGACCAGCTGCCTCTAATTGGAGATCATCTCAAACAAAGCCCAACACAGGAATACAAAAACTAGAACAACCCAACATAGAAATACAAAACTAGAACATAACAACATAGAAAAAACTAAACTAGAAACCCCCCCTGTCACGCCCTGACCTACTCTACCATAGAAAATAACAGCTTAACAGCTTGGTCAGGACGTGACAATGTTTCTTAGATTGATGCACAGATGCGTCAATAGACTATCAAGGATTTTAATGGCAATTCACATTTGAGGACTGTATTGTAGGTGATATAGAGACACACAGCATTTTAATTTCATTCACAGGACATTTGAACAACCTTGAAGCAAACAAACACAACCATACTTTTTACACTTCATACTGTATGTAGACCATCTGCACATGTGCCAGGTATTTTATATTCTGTGCCACCAGGGAAAGTCTCTTACATCTTATTTTTTCAGTGTATAACTATGGCAGTATGCTCAGTCAGGAATTCCATAATTCCTTTTTGACCTTTTTAGACATAACTAACCCTCTGGAAATACTGCTAATGTAACAGTGTAGGTTCCGTCCCTCTATTCGCCCCAACCCGGGCTCGAACCAGGGACCCTTGCACACATCAACAACTGACACCCACCGAAGCATCATTACCCATCGCGCCACAAAAGCCGCGGCTCTTGCAACGCAAGGGGAAACCCTACTTCAAGTCTCAGAGCGAGTGACGTCACTGATTGAAATACTATTAGCGCGCACCACCGCTAACTAACTAGCCATTTCACATCGGTTACACTAACTGGGTTTTTTCACCATCACTTCACCTATCCTCTTTATAGGTTGCGTACTTCTGGGTCCATTATTACAAGGTATACATTTGTATAGAGTCTTATGAAATGTGATTTAAAAATGTTGAAAAGGTAAAATTGTTCTGTGTCTGTACTTTAAATCACCAAGTCAAATTATTTTGGTTGCATACAAATGTTTAGCAGATGTTATTGCGGGTGTAGCGACAGCAGTGAAGTAATATCTAACAATACACAACAATAGACACAAATCTAAAAGTAAAAGAATAAAATTAAGAAATATAGGAGTATAAATATTGTCAAAGACTCCAGTCACCCAAGTCATAGACTTTTCTCACTGCTACCACACGGCAAGCGGTACCGGAGCGCCAAGTCTAGGTCCAAAAGGCTCCTTAATTAACAGTTTCTACCTCCAAGCCATAAGACTGCTGAACAATTTAGGAAATGGCAACCCGGGACTATTTGCATTGACACCCCACCCTCTCCCCTTTGTTATTACACTGCTGCTATTCTAGTTAAATAAAAGTTACATTTAAATAAAAAATATATATATATTTACACTGCTGCTATTCACTGTTCATTATCTATGCATAGTCACTTCACCCCTACCTACATGTAGAAATTACCTCGACTAACCTGTACCCCTGCACATTGACTCGGTACAGGTACCCCCTGTATATAGCCTCGTTATTGTTATTTTATTGTTCCCTTTTTTTGCTTCAGTTTATTTAGTAAATATTTTCTTAAGTCTATATTCTTAAAACTGCATTGTTAGTTAAGGACTTGTAAGTAAGCATTTCACGGTAAGGTCTGCACCTGTTGTAATCGGCGAATGTGACAAATAACATTTGATTTGATTTGTCTGTGTGGGTGGACCATTTCTGATTGTCAGTGATGTGTATGCAGAGGAAGATGAAGCTTTTCACCTTGTCCACTGCGGCCCCAACAATGTGCATCGGGCTGTGCTCCCTCTGCTATCTCCTTTTTGTAATTAGAGGGCTGATATCAACTTACACACAGCTCTGACACACACACTTATCCCACCAGACATCCCACCAGGGGTCTTTTCACAGTCCCCAAATCCAGAGCAAATTCAAGACAGCGTACAGTATTATATAGAACTTGTATTGCATGGAACTTCCTTCCATCTCATATTGCTCAAATAAACAGCAAACCTGGTTTCAAAAAACAGATAAAGCAACACCTCAAGGCACAACGCCTATCCCCTATTTGACCTAGAAAGTTTGTGTGTATGCATTGATATGTAGGCTACATGTGCCTTTAAAAAATGTATGTAGTTTTGTCCTTGAGCTGTTCTTGTGTATTGATGTGCTGTATTATGTCATTCTGAATTATGGTTCATGTTTTGTGTGGACCCCAGGAAAAGTAGCTGCTGATTTTGCAACAGCTAATGGGGATCCTAATAAAATACCAATACCTAATAAGTGTTGCTATCCACTTTCTTGAGGATCGAGTTTTGAAATCAGGGGAATTAGAGTATGATAGCTAAAGAGATGGAGAAAACACCTGTCTCTGGATTACATCTTCAAACTAACGGCAACAGTGGCATGGCATCCGTGACAGGGAGACGCATCCATCATGCATGATGATGTATATGGGTAAGATAGTCTAGCTAGCTACATTTTCATATATTACACGTTTCTAATTTTGACAGAAAGTGGTTTCATTTCAAGATACGTTAGCTGGTTGGCTCCCTAGCTAACGTTACGTGTATGACGTTATTATAAGTATCCCAGAACTGTTTGCTTTGCTAGTTATAGCCTAATGTTAGCTAGCTAATATTGAACCTGATTGGTTAGCTCCCAGCAGATTCATGCAGGGTAGTAACGACATGATTTGGCACTATGTTCATTGTTGTTTAACTAGCTAACATTAGCTGGCTGGCTCGTTAGCTAACGTTACGTGACGTGTGTGATCTTACATGTTGTTTACCTAGCTAGGTTCATTGTTTACCTAGCTATCTAGCTACATGTCTTAAGCTAAATGAATATGGCCCGTGTCAGTAAACGTTGGCAAAAAAGGGTAATAAAATTGTTGCCAGTAGAGCTAGTTAGGCTGTTTCATGTTATCCATAGGTAAGCAAATCATCGGCCAGAGAGTCAAGTGTGTGATCTGAACGCTCCGAGAGCGAAACGAGATGAGTGGGGCTAAAGCTTAAGAGGGTGTGAACGATGCTGAAAGGGTGTACAAAGAAGAGTTCTTCACTAGATACCAAAACATTCAAAGGCCATTCTCTTGAAAGTGAGTTTACAAGTTTATCAACTTTCAAAGCAAAATGACTTTCATATTGTTCCTCAAAAATGCAGTGTATGATATACCATTTTGTAGCTCTGAGTCTCTACTTTTATCCAATGTAAAAAAACACCATTTCAAATTTTGCTACATAAGACCAAATCCAGGTGGTGAGTCACATTTAAAGGAACTAAAATCACAATTCATAAGATTTGGGAACATACGTTCCCACCAGACTGTTCCCACAACCTAATGAAACATTCTGGGAACCTTTAAAGAACAGATACAATTTGTTCTAGGAACGTTCTTGCAACATTAGCCGAATGTTTTATATGACTGGACAGTTTTTGTGCTATGAGAACATTTGCTGCGACCTAACGAATGTTCTAGAAACTTTGACAGAACCTATTTTGATTTGATGTGAAAACATTACTGGTACATTGTGTTATTACATTACCTGGAAACCTAATGATAACTTTTGGGGACTGTTCTGTTTTTACAGATGCTGTGCGGAAACATTTTAGTGAATGTTACAAGAACATTCCAAAAATTCTCAATGTTTTTGGGATGTTACCATCCTAATGTTATATATAATCCTAACTAGAACTTAATTGGAATCTTAGCTAGTGTTCTGGGAATGTTCACGGTTTGCTGGGAATATACTGTAGATAAATCCTTGACACAGTGTAAAGTGTGCAGTGTTTTCCCCCTGCACTGGGCAGGGTAAACTAGCTGACTGAGTAGACAGGTGCGTGTTCAATATGGTGAAACAATACCTCACTCACTCAGTGTGTCAGCCACATCAGGTTCAACAACAGCAATGGACTAGGGTGTGAATTTCTGTGAGAGAGAAAAAAAAACATCATTACAGTGGTCTCGCCATTTCTTGTATTTGTCTTGTTTTGTTGATACAGAAACTGGGATTGAATATTTGAACAGGGCAGTCGATAGATTACATAATGAGTCAATAAAAAATGTAATACGACCAAAACTCCTCAATTTGTGAGTCACCTTTAACAAACTCTTAATTGAAAAGAGCCTTTGAATAATCTGCCCGTGTCCTGATTAACGATCATCCAACCTCTGCCTGCTCAGCTTGTGGTTGTCACGACCCATCAAGACCACTGCTAATTAGCAACGCAGAGTTCAATATCATCACAAATCGCTAAGGTCAAGGTATTAAGTGGCACTAAGGATAATGAACAAATGAACCTTATGGGGTAGTGATGGAGTGATATCCTGGAAAGGGGTGGAAAAGAGGAGCTAAGGAAGTAGGGGAAGAAGGGAAGAAAGAATTAATGCATTTTGCATTCCATACTTCCTCTCCAAAGAAAGAAAACTACTAGAATCGAAGGATTTGAAAGAAAAGAGACAGAGGGAGTAGACACAAGAAAATGAAACACACCCAAACTCCCAACAGTAAAACTTTAGGTATCTATTCAATCTGTACCACTGAATCGTTACAGATTGCTCACTAGAAATGTAAAGGTCATTTCCAATTGAGCAGACATACAGTATACAGCGTTTACCGCAAATGCAGTCTCTGCTATTTTTTTAATTTGTCTTTTATTTAACTAGGCAAGTCAGTTAAGAACAAATTCTAATTCACAATGACAGCCTAGGAACAGTGGGTTAATTGCCTTGTTCAGGGGCAGAACAACAGATTTTTACCTTGTCAGCTCGGGGATTTGATCTAGCAACCTTTTGGTTACTGGCCCAACTCTCTAACCACTAGGCTACCTGCTAACACCTGAACAGTGCCTTTAAATTTCAACCACGCTGAAACGCTGAAATGCTGAAATTCAGCTTTACCGATTGAAAAGAGCCCTTAAAGGGCCAGTCAGCAGTTGAAACAATAACAAAACAATTCACCCAGCCACTATTTCAGTTAAAAGCTGAGGGATTGGGCTGGGGAAATGTAATCACTCTCAAATTCATAGAAAGAGCTGCGGATGCAAGGACTGAACACCATGATATCAAAAGTATAGTTTTAAACATGCTTTCAGGCTATATAGTGTTAATTTACATGAACTTCGTTTACAAACATTGGAGTAAAATAGGCTTACATGTTTGGTTCTTACGACAGTTAAACTACACTCATGAGGCAATTGTTATATTCTTTAAGAAATAATGGGTATGTATCATACATTCTTAAGTCCAAAAATGAATGTAGCAACTGCTGATTGCTCCTTTAAATCCCAACTATCTATACTTCTTCTTTCTACTGTACATTAAAAAAGGGCTCTAACTTCCTCTGTGTGATTCCTGCCCTCTCCCTTCCTCTGGTTTGATGTAAACGCTGGAGCCAGCAGGTCTATCCATCTCCCCTTTAATGACAGGACGAGGGAGGCCTGTCCTTAGGAATTGATGGTGGAATCTGTGTCGGTTCCCTCCTGCTCCGGCCCCGACACAACAGTTAAGGGCGGTACAGGCCATATATATTGACCAGGCTACTGCATCTAGTGCAGATCTACAGTGCTGAGTTCTGCCAGTCCTTCCATCAGGCAGGATACTGGGCCCCTCCCACAGGCAATGAAACCTCACAACAACTCTTCCAGAGTGATCAGTCTGTCACCATCCCTCAACGCCTTTATGTGCTCTCCGATGCCACTCAGCCCCATCCCACAAAATGGCTGAACATTGCAAACATTGATCTGGGGGATGGGGGGTGGGGAGGTCTCAAAACCCATCCGACAAAGTGAGTTTTCCACAGAGAGAGAGAGGAACCATTTCAGGTGCTCTAATACTTGATGGAGGAGGTCCCCCGTGGACAAAGGCACAAGGGAAGGCCCATTGTGGGCAGGCCCTGGGCCGCCCACAGTCAGTATTCTCTGTCAGATCGTAAAAGATAATTGCGCTGCCTGGGCTTTTTAAGAGTTATCCAACGACTTCCTCTGGGGTGGTCAGGGGACTAATGTGTGTTTACTGGGATGGAGACGACAGAGAGACGCAGCCTGAGACTGCTAACCACCAGGGAAGATAAGACATCCCCATCTCTCCAATTTAGGGAAGAAGGAAGGGAGGGGCTCATTTTGTTAAGCAAACACACAGAGTGTAACTTTGTCCCCCATTCTCCTACACCTGACCTGGGGTCCTGGTGTCCTGGGGCTGTGCATAGCTGTCCACCGGGCTGCCTGTGTCTCTGTGTGGGCCTCCCCTGGTCCAGACCTAGGGATCTTTGGGGAGTCGTTCACTAGCTCCATTCACTGTAACTTCATGAGGTGTATGGGGAGGTAATGGAACTATAGGCCAGGCCTTGTAGCATGGGGCTCCACCTGCCAACCAGGCTGGCCCACACAAACACTGCACAGGAATTCACACACTGTGGGCTGGGCTGTCTTCCCATGCAAACAGGAGGCACTGCTGCCTGACACACTGGACTCGAATGATTAAAATAACTAAGCTAAACAAGTTAACATTAGCATTATTTAGGGAAATTAACCTGACTTTCAGGCTTTGAAAATGTTTTCAAAGGATGTTTGAATTGGTTGTTCCATCCAACAAAACGGAATATGAAATGTTGATTTAGGATGTAAATTATACCAATACACAATATGCCACTTGTCTATTCCAACTTCCACTGAATCAACAAAGCATACACTTGATTTACATAATCAGCTCGGATAGGACTCACACACACAACCCTAATCGAGCCGCATGGCATTTTCAAGGAATCCTCCCGTCCGTTTTCAGTATGTTTATTTATTCGATACATCCAAGGTTGCCTGTCCATTGTCCGTAAGTGAGTCAGAAGGGCCTGAGGAGTCAAATTCATTTGCTGGGCCTTTATTCAATCATGGCGGCTCCACCTGGAGTGCAACTATCCCACAGATCTATGGTAATATGGAGCCTGAGGGGGAGGACAATTACATTACCCAGGCTGTGTGTCTGATGCGTCTCCAGATTGGCCCTCTCCCACTCTCCCTCTGCCTCTCCTGGCTAGCTGCATGGGTGTTTAACCCCGCAGGTCTGGACTGACTGACTGAGAGGCAGTAGACAGCTCTGTCTGTCTGTCTGTCTGTAGCGCCCAGTCGGTTCGGCTCCCAGCACATCTACATGGCCACTATACAGCCACTACAGCCCCAGACACAACACCTGCATGGATATGGGGCCACTAAAAGAGAGAGACTGAGAGACTGAGAGAGAGAGAGAGAGAGAGAGAGAGAGAGAGAGAGAGAGAGAGAGAGAGAGAGAGAGAGAGAGAGAGAAAGAGAGAGAGAGAGACAGAGAGAAAGAGAGAGAGAGAGAGACAGAGAGATAGAGCGAGAGAGAGAGAGAGAGAGAGAGAGAGAGAGTGTTGCCTGTTGACATGCCTGAATGACTAAGAAGGGGGCCATTTTACTAATGTAGTGAATTTCTATGAGCTAATGAATCTAAGATAATACCCCTGGTAAACACCTAATAGATTTCAACAATAAATGTTACATACTTTGGGAAATATCAAATGAAACACAGAAAATGTGGGCATTGCTGAAAAAGGGTCCAGGATATCAAAGCCTCTGATGAGAACCTACTCACTCTCATTTTTATTGTCCACTCCACGTCATCTGTCAGGGATTTGGCTGTAGTGTGTGTGAACTCTACAGAGCTGTGGCTGCTGTTTGATCACTGTGTGTGACTGACCTGTCACTACGTGGTGCTGAGGCCTAACATAGCCCACACAGAGAGCTCAGGTGTTCAAAGCGAATATCAGAGCCTAATGCTTCTTAGGTAGTTCTTTATGAGTTTTAGTTTAGAGAACAATCTCACCGCAGAACTGACCGTTACAGGGAAAGCTTGATTGTTGTAGCAACATCAGGGAAACTGGGCAGAAGGGAGTGGTGCTTCAAATACAGCAGTTCTTTAATTGAGACTTTCATTCTCCTTAATTGCCGGCCTCAACACATTATGGAAAGAGATGAAACGTATAGGAAGCTCTGGGGACAAATTGGCAGACGCAAACAGATTGCCATGTTTAGCGGACAATAGTTCTTGAGGTCTTGAACAAAAAAAAGCAGTTTGCGATTTCTTTCATACTGGTAAACCAGTGTTTGAGTTGTGTGGTTGTTATATCAACAGTCCATTACCTCTGGTATGTCTTGGCATGTATCATTCAAGACTAAGTTAAAATTGTTGGGCCCGCAACCTGGACCTACAGGTCGTGGTGAAAACATGCAAACATGCAGCCCATTTCTTTAGGCTATCAGCCAGACAAAACCAACAATAAATAGTGGCTGAATTTATCTTCAAGTCCACTACTTTTTTCCTTATTGTTAGGTTTTTTAAAAGTGTATAAATAGAGTTGATCAGGCTATTCATTGTGGCCTGTTGAATTTTGTCCCACTCCTCTTCAAAGGCTGTGTAAAGTTGCTGGATATTGGCAGGAACTGGAACACAATGTCGTACACGTCGATCCAGAGCATCCCACACATGCTCATTGGGTGACATGTCTGGTAAGTATGCAGGCCATTGAAGAACTGGGAAATGTTCAGCTTCCAGGAATTGTGTACAGCTCCTTGGGGCCGTGTGTCACGTCCTGACCAATAGAAGGGGTTATTTGTTATTGTAGTTTGGTCAGGGCGTGGCAGGGGGTGTTTGTTTTGTGTGTTTCGGGGTTTTTGATTTATGTTCTATATTTTCTATTTCTATGTTTATTCTAGTTTTCTATTTCTATGTTGTGTTTTTCAATTACCTCCAATTAGAGGCAGCTGGTTGTTGTTGTCTCTAATTGGAGGCCATATTTAAGTGTGTTCGTTTTTCACTTGTGTTTGTGGGTGGTTGTTTCCTGTATAGTCTGTGCACCTTACAGGACTGTTTTTGTCATTTGTTTTGTTTAAGTGTTTTCCTTTAATAAAAATAAGAAGATGAGCACTTTACCCGCTGCATTTTGGTCCACAACTTACGACGCCGGTGACACCGTGCATTATCATGCTGAAACATGACATGATAGCGTAAGATAGACACACGCGCACACCACACAGGCAGACATCTCATCCATATATTTATATGTATATATTCTTATTCCATTACTTTACTTAGATTTGTGTGTATTAGGTAGTTGTTGTGGAATTGTTCGATTACATGTTAGATATTGCTGCGCTGTCGGAACTAGAAGCACAAGCGCTTCGCTACACTCGCAATAACATCTGCTAACCATGTGTATGTGACCAATAAAATTGTATTTTATTTTATTTGACAGTAGATATTGTGTTAAGTTTAGCTTTTTAAGTCAGTAGTGGCTAACCAGGGGTGGGATATTGTCAATACTGCATCTGATACTTGTGAGATTTGTTAAAGACAGTTTGCGGTGGAACACGTGAAAATTGCATGTACTTTCTGAATTGTTTGGCGAGCGACTCATAGGTGGGCTACTGGTAACTGGTGATTGACCCTTGAGGTAAGCTATACAGGACAGTTGTATATTGAAAAAAATCTATTGGTAGCTGATTAGTATGCTATTGCATCGAAAATGCATTTTACAATCTGCAGTGTTTGAATTTCCAACTTGAATTACTGAACAAGTAATTACATTATTGCCGCCAGCCAGCAGCCTGCGTTACGCCAGTGGTCAGAGGGCCCTAGTAGGGTGACTCCAGTTACCAGCAGAACCCAAGCTGATTGCCCCTGGGATCCCCTGGTAGCCACACAGACCATGACAGGAGCATGGTGACAAGTGAGTCCACCGTCACTTCCCTTCCCTCAGACATCTCCCTCTCTCTCTCTCGGAGAGGCTCAGGAGAACAGCAAGAAGGAGAGGTGAGAAGCCCGCCCCCGAGCATCCCCATTGCCCATCAGAATGAGAACTTGCATCTTGGTCAAAGTCATTACAACGCATCTTAAAAATAATGAACAGAGTTAACAGTGGTTTAAGTTACTGTACTGTAGGGTATTTATCTGATATAAAGCTTTGTGTATCAGATTTATGCTGCTATTTGAAACCAGCGCAGACTGAAGTAGCTGAAAAACTTCAAATAGTAATGAAAGTACTTGCTGTATCTGCCCTTACCTTCACCTCAAGAACTAAGAGAACTAAGAGAAGCGTCGCTTTGGTGCTAATGAACCCTGTTTGTTTTTGGTGTTTGTTAGACGTGTTTGCTAGAAAGGAGTATCAAACTACACACACACACACACACACACACACACACACACACACACACACACACACACACACACACACACACACACACACACACACACACACACACACACACACAAACACAGACTCCCCAGCAAACACAAACACAGACAGATAAACACACACACCCATATTACCCCCTCTAAACAAAGACCAGAGAGACATTGACATGACCCAAATAATTGGCCTGAAAGTCTTGCCTCCACAATTTGATCAATTTGCCGTTTCCTCCCAGTGCTGGCCGACCCTGTCCCCCACAGCTACTCTCCAGCCCCCCACGCCAAGCCATGCGGACGAGTCCACGCACAGTGCTACTGCTACTGTGTCTTTCTCCCCTTTTCCCCCCAAATCACCATTAAGCCTGCCTGATGCCTTCTGCCTGCTGCCGGCCGGGACACAAACATGCTCTTGCCCCTGTCATCTCCGTAGCAGGGCAGGGACAGAAGAAAAAAGGCTGACAGTTTGTCTTGTACCATATGCCAAGTGGCAGCAAAGCCTAACTGATATGTAGAGAGTTTGGGCTCCTGCCAGAGGCTCTTTTGGTGTATTTTATTATTTTTCTCTGCGTCTGCTTGTGTCTCGGGCGGAAATGTGAAACAAAATCGTCGTCTGGCCTCACCAGGCGGATTTACTGTCCATGCCAACAGTGGGATCGCTTTTGATCGTTATTTGCGCAATATTTCAGACAGCACTCATGATACTCAGGAGACAGGGAGCAGTGATACCACAGTACTCATGTCATTTCTACTTTTTAGAGGAATACATCTTTCCCACTTTCTAAGGAAAGACTGGTTAAAATAAAATACCTTGCTCTGCTCTGGATGTTGAAGGTTCACATTTGTTGTGTTCCCTCAGTGAATATGACTTAAACTACAGTGTAAACAAATCATCAATTTAGATTCGTATGATTCATAGGACATCCTTACTTCACTCTTTTGTCTCAGATTGTAAACATAAAACGTGTCACAGACCACCCCAGGCAACCAATTAGAAATAAGAATGGTATGGCGGGTCATCTGGGTGTGAGGTAAAAGTGTGACACCCAATAAACATTGGCTACACGACAGAGCTCTCAAAGACGCAGGTCAAATGCATTACAATACAACACTAATGTCATCAGACTGACATTTACCGGTCTGGTTGCTAAACTTTGGTCAGACACCTACAGCTATGTACAGTCTCTACTTGGCACTTTGACTTATTTTTCACAAATGTTACACTCTCAATGTGCAATACATTTTCTAAATCTGCCAGACAGAACAAAATAAATTTCCATAAATCAACCTGTCAGTCAACACCTCAGGAATGCGTCAAAGAAAATAGCCAGGTTGACAAACTGGGCCAGAATGACCGGCTTGCGCTCCACTGCCTCATCAGCTCTGTGGGGCTCTGAGGGTCAGGTGTGTGTGTGTCTGTGTGTGTGTGTGTGTGTGTGTGTGTGTGTGTGTGTGTGTGTGTGTGTGTGTGTGTGTGTGTGTGTGTGTGTGTGTGTGTGTGTGTGTGTGTGTGTGTGTGTGTGTGCAGACAGGTGATTGACAGGTGCCTTGGGGACCTAAAGGGGAGAGCGGGGGTGCAGACTAGGAAAGGAGATGCCAGGGCAGGGGAGGAAGGCAGCATGATGGCACTGCCGGGCAGATGTGACACAGGTGAGGGCAGAATTGAGTCCCCTCGAAGGCTCTTCAGTGATGCCCCTTTACCTTCTGTAGATAGAAGGCACAGAGTGGCCCCATCCACAGGAGACAACACAGGTACACACACACACGCACGTGAGACAATCACAAACACAGCTTTGCGTTCTTGCTACTCCTTATCTGTCTTCCTACTCCTTATCTATCTATCTTATGTTTTTCAGAAATGTCTACCTATATAACTGGCTGTAGCAAATTCAATAGAGTTGTAAATTTAATTCTGAATTTCCACATTTTTGAAAAATATCATCAATTTATTTTATCGTCACATTTAATTGATTTCAAAACCAAAGAAAATGACATGTTTGTAATAGTAAATATTTTTGTAGGCGTTTATAGACTCGGGCTCCCGAGTGGCACAGCGGTCTAAGGCACTGCATCTCAGTGCTAGAGGCGTCACTACAGACCCTGGTTTGATTCCAGGCTGTATCACAACCAGTCCTGATTGGGAGTCCCATATGCCGGCGTACAGTTGAACCAGTGTCGTCCGGGTCAGGGTTTGGCCGGGGTAGGCTGTCATTGTAAATAAGAATTTGTTCTTAACTGACTTGACAAGTTAAATGAAGGTTAAATAAAAAGATTCCCAGACCCCGCCCAGCAGTCTTATCTACAGACACACGTGCCTCTGATCTCTGGCCAGCCTCATTTCTCTCCAACCTTTTAGCATATATTAGATCCATAACTTCAGGAGAAATGATTGACCAGTCTATTGACTAGCCATCTGACCGCCCCTCACCCCCTTCCCACCCACAACTCCCCAGACAGGCGCCTGATGCAACTCCCTCCCTCCCTCCATCCCTCCTTCTTCATCACTTTTCATCTTGATTTAACTTGTCTGGAAGTTTAACCCCAGCTGTGCCTGGTCTCTGTGGCTCTGTGGCGCCTAGCCAGGCGTCTCCGGTTCCACTCGTCTTTATCGCCCTATGGAGGACCCTCATTAATCCAGCCTCACTCAGAGACAGCGCATCACACTCCTCACAGTGTTACCACTACTCCACCATACGATAGCCCACCACACCATCTGTACTGGAGAGTACCCCTTTATTGAACCATTATAACATAGTATCCTCTTTCTCACTAACTCCTGAATAAAACCTGGAAAAAATATGGATTTACAATAGAATCAGTTACGTAAAAAATCATTCATTTTATTGATCAGCCAAAATCAGATGCATAATAAAACATAGTAAGCCCTCTGTTAGTCCCGCTGCCCTATCTGAAGCTGACAGTTTAAAAGCCTCCCTGAACAATTCTGTGTCCAATGGGCAGCAAATGAAGCCATCTGAAAGACTTTGAGTCTAGGCCAAGCCAAACTGCAGAGGGGGAAACACTCTGTTGCGTAAAAAAACACAACAACAACAACAACAAACAGAGAAAAAAACATAATAACAATAATAATTATAGCTAATAATGGACCGGCTTGCTAGCGACGTAAAATAATTGGCAGTTAGATGTTTAAGTGTAAAATTGGGATAGTAATAGGGAAAGTAGAGAGAGATAGAAGAGAGAGAGAGGGAGAGAGCAAAAGAGAAAAAGAGAGAGAGCAGCTGAAGTAGGTCAATCAATGAGTGGGGGAGCCCAACAGGGCCGAGACACAGCAGCCCACGGGGACCCCTCTCACCCCCTCCACAACCACAACAGAACAGCCAAGAACACTGGCATGTGGAGGGGGTCAGTCTAACCACTACCAATGTTATCTGGGAGAATGGGAGGTCTGTCGAAAAAGCAGACCAACTGTCTTCTACCTACAGTAATATTTCAACGGAACAGGTTAAGAATATTATTTATATATTAGATTTGTTTAATCACTGGAATGTCAATGCAGATTTCCCAATAAAATGTATTCCAAGAAAGCAAAAAAAATGACATTAAAATCTTAAAAACTAGCTTGAGCTTGGTTTATAGTCCAATACAAATGCTAATAAAGAACTAAATAATAAAAAATGTAAAAATAACAACAACAATGGAAACACCATAAAAGTTGGTCTTGGAACAACAATTGTGTATATTTTTCCATGCAGATATATGATTAATTGATTAGAATGGATTATATTTTATTCAGGGCCTGTGTGGAGGCTACGCAGCGCCCATCTGCCCTGAGTTTCACCACTCAGTCATGTTGCATCAGCCAGTGGACTGAGTAAGAGATGCTACCTCCCAACTCTGCTGCTTGTCACTGCCACTCAGCTGCCATTGTGACGTGTTTCCCTCCTCTCCCCCATTAATGTCACTCATTTTCAGCACACTCGCAAATGGAAGCCCTCCGTGAGGACCCTAAACAGGGGGAAAAGCAGCCTTCATTCATGTTTCAGTATACATGGGCACTAGAAAAGAAACAAGCTTGATATCTCTTAAGTAGCTAATGTTCCTATCCTATTCGGTCATGAGGTGCGCTGTTGAAATAAGTCCCTGGTCGTTACCTGACTGATGCTGCAGTTTACGCCCACCAGCGAATTGGCGATTTCAAACAGCCAATGAGCCTCGGAGGGGTCAAAGTTCCCGGGCGACCAATTGGATCATGACCCATTAGGACAGATACGGGGTGAGGTTTAGTAAAGGTCGCCCAGGGGTCAAGGAGTGTCTTGCATTCCACACTCTTAATCCTCTCTGCAGTCTGGAACCTTGCCTGCACCCCAGTTGCTCCCGCCTCACATGTTTCGCACGGTCCCTGTCCGCCAACAAGCACAGGTTTGGTGATTGATTGGATAAAGAGACTTAAATAAATGCCCCCTGCGCAGGGAAAGTGCGTGTTTTAACCCCCTTGCCCCACATACCCTCCCTCCTCTCTGTCATCTCTTACCACTCACTTTAAAGCAAAGTTCTGAAGATGTGGGTCATTTGTCAGACCCCTCCCCCACCTGTTGGAGGGCTACCGGGGATGTTTTGGACCGTGTCGCCAGGGCGGGGGGCAGCCAGACATGGCAGTGATGGTGGTGGTGGCGGCCTGGGCTTCTGGGCAGGGGAATGCCCATCCATCAGTCCTGTGACAGCCATGACACACAACCCCGCAGCACAGGTGCCCCGCCTTTCTCCTCTCTCCCCCTCCCTCCCTCCCTCCCTCCCTCCCTCCCTCCCTCCCTCCCTCCCTCCCTCCATACATACATTTATATGGTTAGTGATTCACCACACACAAGACTAGAATTCTGGTATTGCTCCATCTGTGCTGGAGTGTACATAACACAGGGGTCTGGGAACAGCAAATCACACCAGACAGCAGCATTACAGTGTTTGTGTTGGAGTAGCCTCCTGCTGTGCCTTAAATTGCCCCCCTACCATATCCTACACAGAGCCCAACCAAGCCAAACACACAGGAACATAATGTAGCCATGTAAACGGTGGGCCCTGAAGCATATAGGAGAAACGTGAACCCCCTGTATGAGCCATTAGGAGAGTAAATGAATAACCAGAGGAGCTTCGATTTCCTTAACGCCATCTCTGCCTTATGGCCAGGGCCTGAGTTCTGGTATCTCTTCATCGGGGGGCCTCCTCTCTGTGTGTGTGTGTGTGTGTGTGTGTGTGCGTGCGTGCGTGCGTGCGTGTGTGTGTGCGTGTGTGTGTGTGAGGCAGGTAACCTAGCGGTTAGAGCGCTGGGCCAGTAACTGAAATGTTGCTGGTACAAATCCAAGAGCCGACATACAGTTGAAGTCGGAAGTTTACGCACACTTAGGTTGGAGTCATTAAAACTCATTTTTCAACCACTCCACAAATTTCTTGTTAACAAATTATAGTTTAAATACACTAAGCTGACTGTGCTTTAAACAGCTTGGAAAATTCCAGAAAAGGATGTCATGACTTTAGAAGCTTCTGATAGGCTAATGGACATCATTTGAGTCAATTGGAGGTGCACCTGTGGATATATTTCAAAGCCTACCTTCAAACTTAGTGCCTCTTTGCTTGACATCATGGGAAAATCAAAAAAGATCTGCCAAGACCTCAGAAAAAAATAGTGGCCCTCCACAAGTCTCGTTCATCCTTGGGAGCAATTTCCAAACGCCTGAAGGTACCATGTTCATCTGTACAAACAATAGTACGCAAGTATAAACACTATGGGACCACGCAGCCGTCATACCGCTCAGGAAGGAGATATGTTCTGTTTCCTAGAGATGAACGTACTTTGGTGAGAAAAGAGCAACTCAATCCCAGAACAACAGCAAAGGACCTTGTGAAGATGCTGGAGGAAACAGGGACCAAAGTATCTATATCCACAGTAAAACGAGTCCTATATCGACATAACCTGAAAGGCCGCACAGCACGGAAGAAGCCACTGCTCCAAAACCGCCATAAAAAAGCCAGACTATACGGTTTGCAACTGCACATGGGGACAAAGATCATGCTTTTTGGAGAAATGTCCTTTTGTCTGATGAAACAAAAATAGAACTGTTTGGCCATAATGGCCATCGTTATGTTTGGAGGAAAAAGAGGGAGGCTTGCAAGCCAAAGAACACCATCCATACCGTGAAGCACGGGGGGGGGGGGGGGGGGCAGCATCATGTTGTGGGGGTGCTTTGCTGCAGGAGGGACTGGTGCACTTCACAAAATAGATGGCAGCATGAGGAAGGAAAATTATGTGGATATATTGAAGCAACATCTCAAGACATCAGTCAGGAAGTTAAAGCTTGGTCGCAAATGGGTCTTCCAAATGAACAATTACCCCAAGCATACTTTCAAAGTTGTGGCAAAATGGCTTAAGGACAACAAAGTCAAGGTATTGGAGTGGCCATCACAAAGCCCTGACCTCAATCCTATAGAAAATGTGCATCTGCAAGCAAGGATGCCTACAAACCTGACTCAGTTACACCAGCTCTGTCAGGGAGGAATGGGGCCAAAATTCTCCCAACTTATTTTGGGAAGCTTGTGGAAGGCTACCCAAAAGATTGACACAAGTTAAACAATTTAAAGGCAACGCTACCAAATACTAATTGAGTGTATGTAAACTTCTGACCCACTGGGAATATGATGAAATAAATCATTCTCTCTACTATTATTCTGACATTTCACATTCTTAAAATAAAGTGGTGATCCTAACTGACCTAAGACAGAGAATATTTACTAGGATTATATGTCAGGAGTTGTGAAAAACTGAGTTTAAATGAATTTGGCTAAGGTATATGTAAACTTTCGACTTCAACTCTCTCTGTCAATGTGCCCTTGAGCAAGGCACTTAACCCTAATTGCTCCTGTAAGTCGCTCTGGATAAGAGCGTCTACTAAATGACTAAAATGTTTGTGCGTGTATTTCTCTGTGTGTGTGTATTTCTGTGTGTGTGTGCAGATTGATTTGTGTGTGGTGTGTGACGGTCTAGAGGCAGACCGTCGTCCACTCAGCAGGACAGAGCCAACTCCCTGCAGGGGGCCAGAGAAAAGGGCTACAGCATCTCTCCACTGAGAAAGGCTTACCAGCCACTGGACACACAGATAGAGGCTTCCCCCTGAGACCCACAGCACTGGACATCTATCACACCAAAGACTAGTGTGTATATACAATTTATATGTGTGGTTATTCAATTCAATGTGAATTAAATCACGACTGTGATTTAAATGTGAATTATCTTCAAATTAATTAATAGGAAATTTGCAATAAAAGGCAACATGTACCAGACATGTAAAATAATACATGTGAAAAATAAAGAGCTTAATCGACTGGTATACAATAAAAACATTGTCTTAATTCTAGTACTGTTAAGTAGCCTGGCATGTAGAGGGTGTGACGGGAAGTTCTGGTACAGTATCCCATCATTGGTTGGAATGACAGTGATGAGGTGAGACTTGATAACCGTTCTGCAAACGTTTACATCTTCTCACGGTATGCTGCTATGATACAAGCTCACGTCAGAACAGAAATAGCATTCAAATGAGGAGCAGGAGCCTACCATTTGTCTTACTGTATTGGAAATATCCCCATTACAACGATAGCGGACTAAACCAACCATTTTAATATATTGTTTACTTCCTGATAACGTTTGCTCTTTGACCTATTGTGTCGCCATGACGGAATGAATTCTTCCTGTCCCTGTCTGGCGCTGCCATCATCCATTTCTCTGAAGCACAGAACAGACGGAACAACACGCACACACACTCACACACATACATGCACAGGGTTGGTGAGTAACGGATTACATGTAATCTGTTACATGTAAGAGATTACATAATAAACATACCTGTAATCTGTTATGTTACCAGCAAAAATATTGTAATCAGAGCACAGATATTTTTTTAACAAGTAGATGATTACTTCGAGGATTCCATTTAAATTCAGAAAGGATGTTTGTGAAAAAAAAATCTTTGACACTTCTCTGTTTTCTCAATGACATTCAAATCAGCATTGAAAAAAGGTGCAAGTTTAAGTTTGTTCGAGTCTGACCACAAGTCAGAGACCACTATGATGACACACCAAATGTGTTTGATGGATCGCGGGAAAAGAGCAGGAATGGACTTTTGTAGGCTACAGTCCAAGCTGTGTCTTCCAATGGTGCGACTACTGTCGGCATTCAAAGATTATACAATTTTACATTTGGAGGTAAGGATGACAGCAGTGGTGTAGTCTATGGCGATACGGATATCACTTATTATTGATATCTACATAGCGCATTGATGTGAATCACACTGCTGCTCTCATTTAGCTATTTGCACCTTACGGATTGTGGTTGTTGTGGATGGCTGTTCACAAATTTAAATGTGTATTTGAACCCAAAAATGGTTGAATTCAAGAAGTTTAAACTGCCTGTCAATCATTGTTCTGAAACCAGTGGACAGACAGTTAAAAATGCACTCTTGCAACAGCTGCAAAGTGAGGATCCCAGCCTATGGAATAAAAGTGGGGCTTTTATTGCTCAATCTAATTCATGCTGATAACAACAACAAAATTCCATAGGCCTAATGGACACATGCTCAAACTTTCACACATTTGATAGACTTAAAGGGGCAATCTGTAGTTGTAATGTAAAAATATAATTTCATCATATTATTATGTGTAGTAGAAAGTGATGGGTTAGAAGAAGCCTACATAACCAACCCATAAAGTAAAATTGAACATCCATATATGGCCAGCTATGTCAACTTTAACATTGATTTATCCTTCAATAGATGAAATTGGTAACATACATTTTTGTCTTCTTCTAATGCCTCTTAAGCGAAAAGTAATCTAAAAGTAACTGAATGTAATCAGATACTGAGTTACTGAGTTTGGTTAATCCAAAAGTTGCGTTACTGATTACAATTTTGGACAGGTAACTAGTATCTGTAATGGATTAATTTAGAAAGTAACTTACCCAGCCCTGTACATGCACACACACAAACACACACACACACACACACACACATAAACCGTCTCTGACCCCGTGGAGCAGGGCTGGGTGTGCAAATTCATGGGAGGTGAGAAATAGCTCCAGTCCCCTTGTGTTGATGAAGGATCTGAGGCCTGAGAAGAAGCATGCTGGGAATGTTTCATGCCTCAGCGTGATGCTGGGATCCCCTCACACTCTGGCCATCTCAGACGCTACTCAGACCTGCTACTCACCACCACCCCCTCTCCCAACATGATATGTGGCTACAGTGGCCATAACACAATGAGGACCAACTCCTACTCAACTTAAGAAAATCATTTGAATTGTATTTACTTGATAGTTGGTAAACAATCAGGAGACATTTTAAGACTTTTTCAGAGTGGAACTTGAAATATTCTGTAGGAGCATCAAGTTTCAATATTTATGTTTTATTAGTCGTATCTACGGGATACACATGTCACACATGTCACACATGTCACACAATGTATAGTCTAATATTTACTAGTTTTTGGGGAAGCAGGGATTGGGGGTAAGTGTTTAAATTGAGCAGTTTCTAGCAATCATATTAAGAGTCTGGTAGCAGTTGTGGTGTGTGTGTGTGTTGTGTGTGTGTGTGTGTGTGTGTGTGTGTGTGTGTGTGTGTGTGTTTGTGTGTGTGTGTGTGTGTGTGTGTGTGTGTGGGTGGGTGGGTGGGTGGGTGGGTGTGGGTGTGTGTATGTGTGTGAGTGTACGTGTGGAGAATCCGAGCAGATGGTCAGTCCAGTTCAAGTGTTCGGTAGTCTGATGGCTTGTAGATAGAAACTGTCCCTGAGCCTGTTGGCCCAACGGTAAGGGAGTTAACAGCTCGTGGCTGGGGTGTGTGGGGTCTTTGATGATGCTGCCGGCCTTTCTCAGGCACCGCTTTTAGTAGATGTCATGGATGAATGGGTGAACGGTCCCAGTGATTTACTGGGCCCTCTTCACCAGCCGCTGCAGGGCCTTGTGGTCGTGGATGGAGCAATTCACATAGCAGGCCGTGATGCAACCGGTCAGGACGCTCTCGATGGTGCAGTGGTAGTATTTGTAGAGGACCTGGAGTGGCATGCCACCTTTCTTCAGTCGCTTTATGAAGTAGAGACGCTGTTGCGCCCTCTTTACAAGAGTGGTGGTGTTGTTGGTCCATGTCAAGTCCTCAGTGATGTGGATGCCGAGGAACTTAAAACTGCTGGCTCTCTCTACTGCAGTCCCATTGATGTGGATAGGGTTATGTTCCCTCCTCTGCTTCCTGAAATCATCAATCAACTCCTTTGTTTTGCTGAC